>NW_026555340.1:31790169-33269108 GCF_029017545.1 Prosopis cineraria
CTATTTCATATATACATATTTGAACGGAGGGAGTATATATTTTATTTCTATTTCATATATGCAATGTCAGGTCTAAGGGAATGTATGCTTGTGCGCATGTCTTAAAGCAATGAAGATTAAAGCCTAAAGGAGTCAAATTTTCTTAAAAGAAAATTGCAAGTCCACATAAAGTTTTTAAGCCTGAAGTATGAATGGCGACAGGAAAATAAAAACTAAGTTTGAGATGAGGCGATTCTTTGAAGAGCCATGTCAAAATCAGAGTAAAGTACAAATAAGGAAACCCTTGGTGGGTAGGGACGTCATGAAGCATGTGACTTGCATATCCATTCACTTACATGTGCATGCTATTAGAGTATATGGTTATCAACCATTAGGCTTTTTGTTTTTCTATTTTTAGTATTAATTAGTCTGGTATAAGGCCTAGTGCCTTAGCTCTATTTTATAAGACCCTATATAAGCTCATTGATGTAACTAATGCGATTGAGTTTTGAAATAATGAATAATATAGAAATTCAATATCTTTTATATTTCCTTTAGTATGGTATCAGAACCAATAGCTTTAGTTTTTATTTATTTTCTTGATTCTTGATCTTTTAATTTCTTTTGCAATAATGGTTGCCAGCTCAAAGCTCTCTCTTTGTCTAAACTCTTTACAAATAGAAAGATTACCATTGTCTAGATGATAATAATTTCCTCTAATAGAAGCAACAAGTTTTCCTTATAATCAAGTAGCACATTCTTCATGCTTACCTCACCAGTACACAAGTGCCTCCTCTGATGATGATTCATGGCTTCAAAGGTCATGACTCACCTAATCTAGCCTTTACTGACTATAAATCATAAGATTCAGCACTCGTGTCTTGGCTCCTTAAATTTGACACAGAATCTCAAATCTAACATAAGCTATGCAACATTTATTCCACTAAATCTAAGTCAAAAGTGCTTAACTATAAAACGCCTCTTACCAATCAAAAGAAGGGAAATCTTTCAAGGTGTGACTACTTAGTGAATATTAAGTTTACTTGTGACCACTTAGCTATGATTAGACATCGTGTGGATGAACAATGCCATATCTCATTACAAGAACTTCATATTCCTATCATTGGGATTCCTTTAATTTGGTATTCTCTTATTACAAGCCCTATTCTTCATGCAAAGACTAAGCATGTGGAACTTCATATTCACTTCATTCATGAGAAGGTTACAACAGGTCAAGTTTAGGCCAATAATGTACCTACCTCAAAACAAGTTGTTGATACTCTTACAAAGCCACTCCCAGCTGCATTATTCTTCTACTTGTAATATGAGAGGTGTGTTCTTCTAAATCCTATTTGTTTCACTCAAAATTAGTCTTCTTTCTTTTTCTCATGTTGGGAGAATATTAGAGTTAGGGACAGATCTAGAACTAACTTTATGGCGGGCTAAAATGCAAAATTAGATTATAGTAGGGGCTAAAATTAATTTTAAAATTTTTAATAAAAAAGGCATGTAAATTTAACAATTATTTAAAACTTAAGGTTTTGTCTTTGATTAGAGTATGTGGTCATCAACCATTGCGCTTTCTATTGTTTTATTTTAAGTATTAGTTAATCTAGTATAAGGCCTACTATGTTAGCCCACTATATATGATTCTATATAAGCTTATTAATGTAACTAATATGATTAAGTTTTGAAATGATGAATAATACAAAAATTCAATATTTTCTCTATTCCTTTTAGTACATGCTAACTTGTCAAATACTCACTCTTACATACTTTTTTGGAAAAATATCAACCAAGACGTTGGAGGAAATTATTAACATTCAAGGACCAATAAATTGCCCTTAAAGTTTTAAAATTTAAAAAGTCACCCTCACTGTCACCAAACGACCACCGGAGACCCTTTCAGTAGCCAATCACCAGAGCTCTAATATCGGTGACATTTTTATTCAAAGATAATTGATAAAGATGGTCAAGGAGAGGTTTGATCCCATAACCCCTTAGTCATCTAAAAAGCCTTAGTCATCTATTTAATTATATATGGCAAAAAAAAAAATATAAGTGATAACCCAAGCTTTTAAACCACTTTTATGTTATAACATAACAGTATATTATTAATTTCTAAACAACATGTGTTATTTTACTAATATTACTTGTTGATTTAACATTGTCAATTATAAACTAAAAGTTTTAAAACTTGATGCATTTTATATGTTAAAATTTAAATGTATTATTGTTAATTACGTTATTCAGGCTTTAACAAGTTAGAAAAACGAATGGAATAGGCTTAATTGTGCAAATGTTAATCCTTTATCAACAATTATTCATTTAAGTTTTAACAACTCATTCAAAATTAATAACAATTCATTTGAGTTTTAATAAGTTAAAAAATTAATAGGATGGGCTTTATTGTATGTATTAATTCTTCATTAATAACTATTCATTTGTATTTTGACAATAAACTATTCGTAATTAACAATAAAACATTCTAACAACTAAACCTCCTAATTGTAATAAGTAAAATGCTTGAAGTTTTAAAGCTTTTAATTTATAATTGATCATGCTAGATTAATAATTAAGTGCTATTTAAAAATTAACAACACACCATTATGTTATAATATGAAAGTGATTTAGAAGTTTAGGTTATTACTTATATTTTTTTTCATATATAATTAAATAGACTTGGTGATCATCATGCCAAGCTTTTTAGGTGGCTAAAAAGAGTTATGAGATCAAACCCTCCCTTTGCTACCTTTACCAATTACATATCCTTGGATAAGTGTTAATGGTACTAGAGCTCCAGTGATCGGCCACCAACGACCCCATCGATGGCAGGTGCTCCAAAGACCTCGTCGTCAGTAGGGTCTCTAGCAGCAATCTGGTGGCCGGCACCAATAAGAATGAGGTTGACTTCTTTTTTTAAAAAAAAACTTTTGGGACAATTCGGTCATTTCATGTAACAAGTTAATTTCATCATGGACTGCAGTAAAAATTCAAACTTTATTGGTCCTTAAATGCTATAAATTTCTTTCAGCAGTACTTGGTTGACATTTTCCCTACTTTTGTACCCGTCATTCTCACATCCTTGTCGTCGGCCATATCCAGCACGTTTTCAACAGCGTTTTAGTGACTATTACGAGCGATGACTTAGTTAAAACTTAAAAGGTTATTAACTAATAGAAATCAATCGGCCAACTGCCGGAAGCGGCTTGTGTCTGTAATCCCACAACTCCCTAACACCCCCCCCCCAAAAAAAAAAAAAAGTGAGAGCACAAACATTTACGACAGTCTGATGACATTGCAGACGATTCGCTCGTAATCTATTGCATAAACGATCTTTGAATAGTATACCACAGTCTGATCACATAGTAGAATATTTCCGGTCAATCCTTTGACACGCTCGCGTTTTCCTTCTGTACCCCGTGCATGCTCGTGAACGATTTAGTTGTTATATGTACCCCATTCCTTAGGTAAGACCACATAGAGCCATATCAGCCATGCAGACTGATTTTTTTTTTTTTTTTTTGTGGGTCGCAGCACATAGATCATTCGTATAATTTTCATTCATGGTTACATACAGAAATGCAGTCAATGATTTAGGGATCAATCAGCGTGTTCCTCTTGACCTTAACAGCTGTCTATAAGAGAATCACGAACATTGCCGGATATATATTTATATATAAGTAGTTAAGCTCTCTGTTTTGTCTAAATTAAGAAAGCGAGCCCAAGAACACAAGGCAGCAGGAATTTGAGGCGATTGATGTCAGTGGAAGCTTTAGCCATGGCTGGATCAGTCGACAAAAAGGAAGAATGCGATCAAATCAAGCCCGAGAGGTTTGGCGGGAGGTTTGAACAGCCACAACCACACTTGCTGGCCGAACCACAGAAGATTGAGCGAAGTTCTGGCGCTCAGGCTGACAACATTCACAATGCTAACTTGAGTTTGGAACTCGGCATGGAGTGGGTCAAAATTAAGATTCGCGAGTGGGCTAAAGCTGTCGCTTCAAACGATAAGAAGAAGGCTGATCAAAGACTCAAAGAGATAGCTCTTCTAATGGATGATCACATAGTGCCAGCAAAATGATGCACTTCTTAATTAGTTTTCTTTATTTATTCAATTTATGTGATTCTTTTTCGGACATGCATGTGTTCTTTGTATCGCGATCGACCCCTTCCCTCCATTTTAGCTTGTATATATATAATTCATTGCGCAGATGATCATCACAATCATTTGAGGAAATTGATTTTGAGTGCTAAAATAATTGTCGATGTTACATGATTAAAGATTGCCATATAAAATTATTAATTTACCATCGCTTCCGTATTAAAAACAAAAAACAAAAAATCCTAACATTGCGATTATCATTCGAAATGACTATCGGTTGCCACAAAATTTATATATCTTGATATATATAGCAACGTACCGAAAAGAAAAGGGTTAAACAGATTTGTGAAATATACATTTTTATCAGAGTCTTATATATTAGCGCCTGGAAATCAGGCCATTATATGTTATGTATTATGGGGAAAAAATTGAATGAGGTAGTCTTCTCTGCATTATTTCCCTTCGTATTAACCACCAAACTGTATGTAACCTCTAAATAGGATCCTAGAAACGGAAACAGATTCGCTAACAGACATATAACTTCTATCTGCAAATTAAATAAAATCAAGTCAGAAGACTTCTGACAATTTTTTTGCAAGAATCAATAGTAGCATTGGGGGTGGAAGAAGAAAATGAAAAGAAGAAGAAGAAGAAGAAGAAGAAGAAACAGAAAACAACAGACAAGGGAACGAAAAACATTTTTTTAAGGGTATAATGGTCGGTTAACTATTTTTACCCTTCAAAATAATTATGAATTTTGATGGTCCTTTACAGTAAATATTTTTACATATAGGTCCTCAAATAAAAATTTTCCCATAATAATGTTGATGGAGTGCTGAGTTAAGACTTAGAATTTTATGAACATAATTTGTGAAATCAAATTTGGTAAATGTAATGTCAAATTGTCTGATATTAAGATTAGAAGTGGCGCTGGAGGTAATTTCAGTTTGTCTTGTATTTGTCTCACAGAATGCTCGGCGCAACTAAATTTAAAGGATTAACCTTTTTCGCTCATAAAATAGCTTTTTGCCCTTTCTGGTCTAATACAGTTTCAACCTCAGGCCAGATATTCTCATGCAGCCAGTCGTGATTAGATTAACCCAAGTCAAATGAACTCGTCAGTGTCTGTCATTGCAACATTGTGGACCGTGGAATTCGCTACTCACGATCTTACCTCCAAATTGGTCACATTTAAAATGACCACCCCAAGCCCAATACAGTATTTACATGCTCACGGCATTTTCATGTTCATAAAGGTGCATTTAGGTCAAAAAACCTGACGGAATTTTTTTTTTTAGAAGTTCAAATATAAATATGATGATGGAACTGTATCTCGTGAAGGATATGGAATGACGTAATTGCTGACGCCAGTTTACCCACCATCATCAAGAACATTTTACCACGTGATTACAAATCGAAATGAGAGAAGGTAAGAAGGGACCACATCACAGGTATAACGATACAAACTTTGCACATGCAACTTCCGTGAATTGTTTTATTTTTTTCACATGCCTCGGAAGCCTTAGTCTATCCATATAAATGAAGCAGTGCTGCCACTCATCAACATCAGGAAACACTATCTTTATAACTGCCAACCAGAAACAGGGGAAGCAATGTTGATCGAAGCCATGGCAATGGCGGGGATGGACAACCGAGAGTGTGGAATTAATTTTGAAGAGTGGGAGGGCCATTGCAGGGAGCAGCATCCTCTTTACTTGGAGGATGAGCCAAGTTCCTGCAGGGAAGTGGTGAACAAGGGCATCGTGCATGTAGAACAGATGAAAGAAAGCAGCGAGAATGGGTCTGAGCACGAGTCTTGATTCATTCCATGTCACAATTGAGAATGCACTCTAGTATGTAGATAGCTAGTGTGTTTCAGGAATAATAAATGGCTGGTGCCTGATGGCACTTGAACATGTCACTTCTTCTGTTAGCCTCGCTCCCCGTGGTAGGATGAAACTAACCCAGATGTGTAATATTTGTAAACTTCGACTATGCTCTGCGTGAAAGCCTCCAGAATCTAAGATATAAGAATGATTTCAAAGCAAGCTGCTAGAATGCATCAACATCTACCTATGACACGAAAAAGCATAAATTAAACACACCATAAGAAAAAAAAGTACAGATTCTGTACGATTGATAGCTAAAAATGGGAAACAACGCCCAAAGTCAGAACAGTAGGCATTCAAATTATATACAACACCAACAGAGACAAAGATCTCAATAAGCAACATTTGCAGAGCATAAAAGATTAGTGTCCCCCCCCCCCCCGGGGCGGGGGTTTACAGTTAACTCGCATCTCCTGCCAAGCTAACCTGTCAGAAAAACAGATAACGCAACATAAAATATGACTAATTCAAATTTATGGATCACCGCCTTATCTTCCACCAGACAACTCAATGGCATCTTGGTTATGAACTGAATCTTCTCCCCAGTCAAATCTTCTTTGTATTCTGTCATATTCTTGCCTCCGTATAACCTCCACATGTTGCCATTCCTCCCACCTTTCAGCCAGCCCTTCTCCTTCTAGCATTCTAACAACCTCTGACATTGCTGGACGGTCCTCGGGCGAAGCTTGGGTGCAGAGTAATGCAACTTGTATCATCATTTCAACTTCTTGTATGTTGTAATTTTTATTTAGGTTGCAGTCGACAATAGCATCTAGACGCTTTTCCCTTTCTAGTTTCTTAACCTATAAATCACATAAAAACAAAGAGAAGGTAACAAGTAAAAGCTGAAAATGGTGCATAACTAAAACGCCACTGTGAAGACAAAGGACAAAACCTCTTCAGACAAGCATGAAAGTTTTCTTGTTTAATTGCTTATCACGTCAAGGTGAAAGGTGATCAGAAGCAGATGTTGTATTCTTGTTTAATATTGTATTATTGCTGTAATTTTGACTTTTTTTCAATGTTCACAAGCATGCAAGGTCAATTGTAACAATCTCAACTAATGAAGCGTAAATGGCCTTATAAACCACATATGCAAGAGAAGCAATTGCACATTAATTTCAACAACAGACAACACTGGAAGTTGATAACACATTGTTTAAAATGAGCAGCCTGTTGATGTTGCCCCTTGCTGTTGTCAAACACCAACGCAGACGTATACGTGTACATATGTGCAAGCATGTATATATTAAAGTGAACGGAAATCTAGAAAAACATAACTGCAAGATCATAGTTTTACTCCACCAGCTTACCAAAACATTACTTTCTCTACCAGAAAAGTGCAAAAGTAGACATCACCAAAGTGGCCAAAGAGAAGCAGTATTACTAAAGGTGTTAAATAAATAAGAAATAAATAAAACAAACATATATAAGTGCAAACAAGGTGACCATAATATTAAAATTCTCACATGGTCAAGTAACAACACATCATCTTCCTCTTCCAAACGAGAAAAGTCAATTGCCCGTTGACCTGTAACAAGCTCCAAAAGCATAATGCCATAACCAAAAACATCTGTCCTTTCAGAAGATTTCCCAGTGGACAAGTACTCAGGAGCTATGTGACCCATTGTCCCACGAACTTGAGTTGTCACATTAGTTTTTCGAACATCAACTAACTTCGCCAAACCAAAGTCACCAACAACTGCCTCAAAATCTTCATCTAGTAATACATTTGCAGCCTTCACATCCCGATGAATAATCTTAGGATTGCAATGCTCATGAAGATATTCTAGGCCACGGGCTGTGCCTAAAGCCACTCTTTTTCTTGTTGGCCAATCTAAAACAGGTTCTCCAGGTTTCAGTTCTGCATCAGTATTCATGTTGTCAAGATATAACAGGAAATGATGACATAAATTACTTGCTACTTACATGTAATTCAAATTCTACCACATAAGAAAACATCATTCATAGGTTTACATGATGTAAATCAAAAGTACTTCATGCCTTTCAAATGTAAAAACAGAAAGAATGCCAATATTTTAAACGGTGCACACTTGCAAGAAGGACTAGTCAGCAACAAATCAAACATTTATCCATCTGCCTCACTCTTCTTTCATTCCCAAAATGTTTGCTATGAAGATAATTTCTGACAGTGAGTCTCAAGTTTTTAACAAATCTTAAAACTGATGAGCGGTACATAATACATTACAATGATTCACAAATTAGTTTTCCCCTCCCTCGGCAGGCTAAAAAGGCACGTGTATTGTATCTATACCTCTTAGTCTATAGGCAACACTTAAATTCTGCATGAAGGGATAAACTAGAAGACGTTCAGTTGGAGTAGTACAAAACCCAATCAACCGTAACAGGTTCCGATGAACAGCTACACTTATCATCTCAACTTCCCTCTGGAAAGCAGCATCTCCCCCAGGACTTTCATAATCAGTTAACCTTTTGACAGCAACTTTAGCGTTATCAGCAAGAACACCTTTATAAACTTTTCCAAAGCCTCCCTGTCCTAGAACATTTTTTTCACTGAAGTTGTCCGTGGCTATCTGTAGTTCTCTCCAAGCAAATCTTTTCAGTTGACCAAATGCAATTCGCCGATCAACTTCACCTGACCACACAATGTTTGAAAAAATTGAAAGGAAAAACACTTGAAATAGAGTTTTAGGGAAAACTGAAGCTCAAATTGATTACATTTTAATAAGAATATTCTACCTAGAGTTTGTTACCAAAAGAAATTATATTTTAAAACTAGTTTTCACAATTAAAGCATGACCACAAGTTCAAACCGCAAATCTCCGGGTATGCCACAAAAAACAAGGGATCTTAATTTAAAGGAATGAAAAAAGGTACATTTCAATGTGTACCATTAGATCCAAGGGGTCCACATGGAAAAGTATGGCTGGAACACATTGACCATATAGAAGAGAAAGACACTGGAACAACTAAGCCTAATTATCAAGTCAAAACTACATTATTGAACCAGATGCCATGATCTCCTCGAATTTAGTAAGGTAAAATTTTACTATGGCTGATTGTTGTTGATTGTCATGGCCAAAATGAGAACCTTAATAGATAGAAATGGTGTGATGTCAATGAATCACATATAATGAGTAATAAGTTAGCAATGTTCCACAAATATAAATTAATCTACGACGTGGAAGAAAATATATACAATAACTCAGTTTACAGTATTAGATATTCTCGAGATTGAAAGCATAAGTTGGGTTAAAAGATAATTATATTTTTTTGTTGAAGAATAAAATTATTTTTCATATTTTTTTAAATATGTTTTTTTAAAAAAAAGAATCTTCGGGTTGGGCAAAGCCAACTCTGAACATTTAGGCAGTGGACTAGCCCAAACAACACTCTGGGTTAGGGTGAAGCATGGCCCAACTCTGCCCATGTGGAGCTTGTGGGATTATTATGTGAATGATTTTGAACGCTACAAATATGTCCACATTAATGCCAATGTTTCAATTAACGGAGCTTGTCATAATTGTAAAGCACAAACTGAAAGGGAACTTAAACCTGCAACATCCACAAAAACTTCTCGTCTGTAGCCCTTGCGTCTACTCTTACACCAGAAGAACAGCAGACCACCGAGAAAAATTACAACAATTAACCCAACAATAATTCCGACTATAAGGCCAATTTTCGGCTTATGTGATGAACCTACCAAGCATACAAAAAGTACCGTTTAGTTATTCACCAAAGAGAGGAACAGATATCGGCAGCTAACAAAAACAAAGCAAAAAAATATTTTAACCAGATAACCTTGATCTGCATTATCAGAGGCACAAGGGTGGCGGTAATTCATATCACAATTTAACTTATTTCCACTGAAACTGCAATAACGCAGACAATAAAAGTGAAGAGCAACTGGTGAAAAGATGTTCTAACAAAGGAAAATATATCCTGCATCCTAAACCCCCATATTCTATCTAGAACACCCTAAAATAATATAACAATAGTCACACCAGATAAAACGACAAATAGCATTTCAATTTGCTTCCATATCCTGAAACTTATGTTTCTCAATATTCCTTTTAAACATTACACAGGAAGATGTACTCCTAGGGGTCAAAGATAAACATACTTGTATACTTGTATAGGCTAAAGTTACTGTGCATACTTGTATTTAGGAACATCAAATAACTGTTCAGGAATTCGACCGCTGAGATTATTTGAGTCCAGCAGACTGCAAAGAGGAGTTCAAACAATCCATCAGATGCTAAAAGAATAAGGCATACATAGAAGTTACTTGTACAACATCCAAAAATATTGCTGCATAAGAAAATATTTCATATACGCATTGATCAAGCTAGGAAGACTGCCAAGTGATTCAGGAATATTCCCGCTGAGATGGTTTTGACTCAAAGTCCTGGTTATAGAATAAAAAAACAGAACACCGTTAAACATTACAAAAGGGGGGAAACGCAAAATCTTATTACATATATGTCAAAATTTTGAACGGAGCTTTAATCAGGATAAGTTAAAATTTTAGGAGGAATTTGAAAGTTGCTGCCAACTTACAAGGACCAAAAACTATATTTTTGCTCAAAACACTAAAACCTAGAAGAAAGAGAGCATACGTACAAGAACTGAAGCCTTTTAAGATTACCAAGGGTAGACGGTATTTGTCCTGTTAATCTATTGTTTTCCAGATCCAATCTGATTAAGCTAGTCAGATTCCCTAATTCTTTTGGTATTTCACCGGTGATGCCATTCCCTTGCAATGAACTGCATTATATATGCATAATATACATCACAATTACACATCAAAATCTTTCTTCTTTTCAAAAAGTTAAGGAAGAGAAAGGTTTTCCCACTAATCTAACTGAAATTACAGTGTAAAATACCAGTAAACACCTATGCCATGCACCAAATCCACTAACCATGCCCCCAGAAAATTTTGCAACACGATCAAGAATATACTAATGAGCAACGTAAAAAATGAGACAAAACAACAATTAATTGAGGAGCTACAAAAATTTTGGATAATAACCAAACTATAACTATACTTATCAAATAAAATTAAAGCACTAAAACTTCATGAACATGAACTATAGAATATAGGCTAAAGTGTAGCTTTAGTCCTTTAACTTTACACAGTTTCACTTTGATCCCTTAATTTTACAAAGTGCCTTTTCAGTGCTTTAACCCTTCATACATTGAACTTTTAAATATTCACAAAACATTACTTAAGGGTTGACAGATTAAGTTTAATTCTTTAAAATAACAATGACTGACATAAAAAATATCATTTGAAACTAATGGTATTAAGGATAAAGGACTAAAGAGATATTTTATAAAATTAAAAGATCAAATTGAAACCTTATATAAAATTAGAGGATCAAAGACACACTACACACGCACGCACGCACGCACACAAAAAATAGTTTCAATCTCTCAAACATGTTATAAGAAAGCAACTAAATCTTAGATCCTAAAATAAGCTATGAGAAAATATATCACACATGGGCGCACACGTATATTCATGTCATGTGATTTTTTTACACTATAACTCTCAGCTCAAATGTGCCAAGAATGATAGACAAGTTACTAATTTTTAAATCCGTAAAAAAGGGAAAGGAGAAGAGGTTTCACTCTCAGGGGTGCAAAATAGTATAATGACTCAATTACCAAGAAACAGTTTAATAATTAACAAGCTGATGTGAGCAAATCAGTTCTCCATCATATAAAACTGAGTGGAATTCAAAAGGCAATATACAATTGCACAAGTAACCCAAATTGTTCACATAGTATATCATCATAAATACTTACAGAGTTGCAAGGCTTTTTAGAGCCCCAATTCTTGGGGTCAAGAACCCAGTAAATCCCATCAATGCTAATGAACTGTAGCAAAGCAAGTTGGATAATTATACAGCAGGCACAAAGTTAAGACAAATCGGATGGGAATACCTAACCTAGGAGGAATCATCAAGGTGATGATTTTCAACATACTCAGCATATCAATTATTCAAAAGAAAAGAATGAACAGAACATAACATAATATCTTACACTTGAACAACATTGGAATTTTGGTCACAGTAAACACGGGACCAAGTACAAGGGTTTACTTGATTTTGATTCCAGTCAGTAAGTTGATTAGCCGAAGCATTCAATGATAATTTCAGTGCAAATAGAGCATCTCCTGAAATGAAATAGAACGTTAACAACCGACTAGAGCCAAGGGTCCAACATTAATACTTTACTCAGAAAATCACGCCATCAGAAATCTTTCAAATGCATAACATTTTCAACTGCCTCAGCATCTGGCAACTTATTATTGTTGGAGCCAAACAGATACAAAGATGCAAGTGCTATTAAATAATTACATGATTTAAAAAAAATGAAATTGCTATCCTGGATCTTACAAAATCCAAAGTTTCCACTGATCCAAGTCACAAAATATTTTCTTCTCTGTTTTGTCAAAAAGAAAATCCATACATAGCAATAGATATAATTACACATGTTTAAATTAGGATTGGAAGAAACACTCTAATCAATTCTACTTAATGGAAGAAAGAATAAAAGGGCAGAAGGGTCAAAGCACCACTGTTCAATCCTACAGGCAAATGAAACTGAGAAAACTGTTCACATAAACTTAAGTTTCTTTACTGCGCCCAAAAAAAAAGGGTTAACTTCTGTACCAAAAAGGTTTAGAAATAAGAGAGGATAAACATATATTCAATTTGTTCAACTTTTTACGAAGCATAATAGCAGAATAAGATGATCAGGTTTTCAAGGATGCATACAAGCAATATAACAGAATCTAATTCTGAAGATTCAGTGACCTGCCAGGGATAAATGAGGCAGAACAAAAGAAAATCAAAACAGCAGTTGAAGCATGCATAGCCTACTGCTATCTGAATTGGTCGAGCACCAGACAAATAGAATATTGTACCTTGAAAATCAGAAGATACAAAAGAGAATAAGCAAACCAATAGTAAAAGCACAATTAGGAAGTCCATTTCCACTTGCATCAACCACTAAGACAATGCGTCTGGTGACCAATTTTGAGATGACCAATGCCAATCTCTGCAGAAACATCAAACCATTAAGCTGTGAACATTCAATAACAACAGTAGACGCCATATAAAAGTTTGGGAGGTGGGGAATTTGGAGTGTGCGTGATACCGGCAATTTAAGGATCAATCCATATTCATCATTTGAAGATAAGCAAAATAAAACAAGATAGTAGAGTGATGAAAAGAAAATCTTTGTGAGAAATCAAGCAACCATATATGTGAGTCAGTCTAAGGAAATAGGTTGCTTTATGCGTTCTGCACATATGTTAACGTCAAATTGCAAGTGTTTAATTCTATTATTGTATCAAAGAGAGGACTAAATTGCAATTCCAAGACAATCCATCAACGCGCGTGGCTATTAATCAAACTATTCTGTAACTAAGCCAACGGTGTAGAGTTAGAGAACAACTGCTTAACGTTAAATTCATTGACTCATTCGCCTCTCCCCCAGAAAAATAGGAGTGTGAGGAAGGTCGTCAATTCTTCCTGCATGACAGAAATGCTAATGTTTGGAGCCTAATACCATTCTATAGCGTATAGCTGCCGAAGCGTCTTAAATAAAAAAGGAGAGTAGTAAAGTCATGGAGACGGTCTCGAGAACCGCTTGAGTGAATTTTGTTATTCCAGTGGTAACAGTACAGAAATCACTGTCATCACTTAAGTTTGCTCTGTTGTTAACGAAGGCGATATCTTGAGAAAAACATTAGCAATACTAGCTCTATTCACAGACTCGTGTAGATTTACTTGTGTTATATATACTATATATAATTGGAGTCGAGAGGTGGGTAAGCCTTCTTTGCGAAATCTGCATTTGACAAGTTGGCCTCTTGAACAAATAAACAGTTAAGAGCTGAACGCATAGTTGCAGTCGCAATGGAAACTTATGATAATACACTGACCAAAGAATTAAATTTTCCCAATAAGAATCGATATGAAAAGGTCACCGCCTCCAGTGGTTCCATCATATGTCCACAAAAAGTGGGGATAAGAGGGGGAATCCAATCAAAGAGCTGCAGTTCGGCCAATCACAATTTTTTTTTTTTTTGTTATGCAGCCGAAGAAGAGAAAAGGGAGAAAAGGGTATAAAATCAGCCCAAACATGTAAAAAAAAAAAATGCTTAATATGACACGAACAGATTCGATCCATTATCATTTAACAAAAGAAAGTAACATAGCTGAGAAGAGAATCATGTAGAAGAACAGTATCACAGAACAGCCATCAAGTTGCGACAAAAACAAAAGGTTAGTAGAATACCTAAAGTTGGAAGTATCAGAAGAGATACCAGCCCATGTAAAGAATTTGAAGCAGAAAATACATAGAGAGAGTTGAAGAGAAGCCGCGAGAGTTAACAAAGAGGAGGGACTGTGAGAAGAGAGGCGAAGGATCTTGAGAAATGGAATTGGGGCTGAGAGAGACACAACTGGCCTGGCTGATTCCCCCAAACAAGTGCTGTGACAACAAATCTGAAACAGAAGCTTCTGTCGCTTTGTTCCAGCTCGCTGGAAAACTTTTGTTGTATTTATAGAAGTCTAAAAGACAAGACGGAATCACTGTTGGCCATCCATCGCTGCGTGGACTCTAGTCCAAATTGGACTGTCAAGCCTCTTCCTTCTCGCGGGTCTTCTGATTCTCCCTTCCCCTCCCCCAGCCTTCCAGACCTCCACCGTTTTACTTTTCCAACATCCACTGATATTGATTGGTCGGCTGTGAGTTTGTCAGTGCATTCTTACTTGTACTCGAGCATCCAAAAAAAGTTGAGATCTTTTTATTTATAGATAAAAATATTACACCCAAAACTTATCTGTACTAGAAGCAGTTGAATCTAGTGCCGATCTTGGATTTAAAGGAGAGAAAGCGGAAAAAGTGAAGGAAAAAAAATGTTTGGTTGTGGTTTTATAGAGATCACTTGAATATATTTTAAGGGTAATGAATATATTGACTCTAAATCATTGCTTGGCTAATATTTTGTATCCTAAATGTTTGAAATATATAAAAAAAAATCTCAATTTTTAAATTTTAAATTCTTAAAATCTTGTTGTTAAGTTAAAAGGAAAATTTATATTTTATAATTGTAGGTAGTCACACGTTAAAATGATGTTCATCTTAACTTTTGAAAATAATAATTATCTTTTTTAACCTAACAATAAAGTTTTAGGCATTTAGAATTTAGGAATTACAAATAAATTTTTACATATTTTAAAAATTCAAAAGTTATAATATTATTTTTACAATAATTTAGGATATAAAATGCTTGTTCCTCTCGGTTTCATTTTCTCCTTGTCAATGGTGAATCTTAAAGGAAAGTATATTGACAGAGAGGCACAATGATTGTGTCAAAAACCTTGGGCACGATTTATATGATGTCCGTTTTACTCTGTTGAATGAGAACTAAAAAGTTTTATTGTTCTTTCTTTTTTTTAAAAAAAAAAGGCTGTCCTATTATCTAACAGGAAAGAATAAAACATGACTGCATCTTTTGTGATAATAAAGAAGTAAGCAGGGGATGTTTGGCATATACAAATTATAAAGGGACGAGAATAATGGAAAAAAATGAGAATTTATATTATTTTAAGAAAAAAATTAATCATTTAGTCTTTTTAATTTTGATTAAATTGTAACTCAATTCCTGAACTTTGATTCATTGTGATTCAATCCTTATAAATTTAACTCAATTGTGACTCAATCCCTAAATTTTATCTCTTACAATTTAATCTCTAAACTTTCAATCACTTAAATATTGATTTCTAAATTTTAAAAAATAAAAATATAATGATTAAAAATATTTTAAGCTTTTAATATTTATAACATTTATACAGATTAAAAGAGTTTAGTAATTTAAAATATTAGTAATAAATTTTGACATATTTTTAATCTTTATAATTTTATTTCTTAAAATATAGACATCAATATTTAAGTGGTTGAAATTATAGAGACTAAATTATAATAAACAAAATTCAGGAATTAAGTTACAACCAAATTAAAACTTTAAAAATTGAGTCATAACAAGTTAAAATTTAAAGATTTAGTTATAACTAAATCAAAATTATAAGAACCAAAAAATTAAGTTTCTCCTATTTTAACTAATTGTTATGTTCTAAAAGAGGGAAGAATATACTTTTACATTATTATCCTTGTTAAAGTAAAAATATAGTGAGAATAGGAAAAATATAATAGGAATTAATTAAATTACTCTTAAAACTCCCTAATTCCTTTTAGGCCACCCTTCCGCCTCCCCCTGGGTTTGCATGTGTGAGATTTTTCTTTCGTTATTTTTATATTTTTTTGGTTACTAAAAATGACAGTGAGGATGAGGTAGATTGGAACATGACAAAATAAAATGCCTCACTGTAAATTTGTTTAGTTTGATGTTTATACTAAAAAAATAATCATTTTATCCTAAACTATTAATTAACTTATAATTTTATTCATGAATGTGAAATTTTTTTAAAAATCATCCACCAACTTTAACTCTATCATTTGCTAGTGAGTTACTCACTAACTAACCTCCCACCTGGTATTATACTCTTGTAGTTTTATTTATAACGCTAAGAGAGGAAATTAATTTAGATCCTATTTCCTCAATATTTCACTATTTTTTATATTTATTTTTATCTTTTTGCCCTTTATTAAGTGTTAAGAGAAATATTAAAAATTATTCTTTTTGTCTTTATTTGGGAATAAATGTGAAAAATTATTGAATTTTGAAATAAAATTAATGAGGTTTAAAATTTTTTTAAATTTTGGCAAAATACATTGTGAGTAATTTATAAATAGGACAAAAGAAAGTACTATGCTGTCCTTAGCATGAATATATGACATGATAGTATCCAACAATATTGAGGCTATGTTTGGTACATTGAAATTGAGTAAAGATAGATAGAATTAAAATTGGAGTCCAAGTTTTGAAAATATTTGGAATGGATGGATTCCATTCCATGTAGAATCCAATTACATCAAAAATCCTATAATTAATTTCTATCATCAACCTCATGAAATCAAGTCATTGTTCACAAAATCTATTATTTTTCTTACTATTGCCCTTATAATCACTTCACTCTTTGCTCTTCGATCTCCTCCCACAATACACCAATATGTTGGCAGATGCCAGGATTTTATTGCCACCCAAAATTATCATCACCCCCATGGTGGTTTTTTGTCAATAGTTGTCAAGATTTCACGCAAGCTGAAATGAAATGCACTGTCAACATTGACACGTTCCTAAGTTTATGGTTGTTTTGTCAGCATTGAAATCAACTTCAAATCTATCACAAACACTTGCTACTCCAACAAGTCAACATATCCAACGCTTAACATAGCAAGGCTCCATTTTAATCAGAAACAAGCATTGAGGGATCTTCAGGCTAGAGCCTTGTTTCAATCGAGTGAAAATCCAGCTTATTGACTTAGTAATCCAATAAAGAGTGACGAAGAACTAGATTTTAGCTTTTTCATCTTACAAGTCATCAAGTTCAAGCATTTCAAGATTTAAGGTAAGAAGGTTGTTGATTACTAATCGAAATCAAAGACGATGTCATAAAAGTCAACAAGTCATCAAGTTCTAGGCTTAATAGATGAGATTTTTTTTTTGAACAGGGCACTATGGTCCTTTTATATTTTAAAATATATATATATACTTATTAAAATTACATTAGAATTTCATTTTTACATTAAACATAATAGAATTTTATTTTTATTAGAATTTCATTTTTACATTAAATATATTAGAAATTTAATTTTATATTAAACATACTTTTAACACTCAATTATATTTCAATTTCATAAAAAATCCTTTCATTGTACCAAACCGGGCTTAGAGTGGCTAGGAGAGGAATACCTGAATGATGAAATTGGCGCGTCACTCGCCATATTAAATGAACGGGGGAAAAGAATGCAAAAGCGTGCCGGACCCCATTGGAAAAAACAAGCGTGTCACACCAGGCCCGGGGAAAAAAGGAGTTTATATTCAAAATCAAATTCCGAATGTTCGGTAAAAATATTTTTTATATAAATCTCTTGCAAGCGAGGATTGTTACTGTTTGAGTTGGCAGCTGGCAAGTTCGGCAATTGATGGAACATTATCCAACCCCGTCTTCCTGTCAACCAGAATAGATTCTTATATTTAGTATTAAACAGTGTTCCGTACATAAGTGTCTCGGATAGCAAGATACATGTGAAAATAACCTAAAAAAAATATCAACTGAGTACATATTTGGATACTAAATTTAATCCATTTTAGAGGTTACGATCATGATCTTGTAAAACTATATTTAAATGCTTTAATTCCAAGCATAAGAATATATTTTTACCCCGTTTTTCTCTGATGAATAAATATTAATATATGCTACTCAATACGGGAAGCCGAGCTGCATTCACGCTTCAATCATCAATTGAACCATTTAAATATATGCATGTCGCCACATCCATCGAGGCGCCCTTATGAACCCTTCAAAAATTATGTATTGAACGGACCGGTGGATCATACATATTGTTTATCCAGGCACGCGAAGTTACTATTAACTGTAATATTGGGTTTGTTATATATATAATAATAATAATAATAATAATAATAATAATTTTTGGAGCCTGGATTTTGAAAATTCAGTCAAACTATTATGCTATTCATGTGTAAGTGAATTTAAAACATTGTAAAAAGTTTCATATCAAATAAAAGTAGGTTTAATGACTATTAGATACTCTATCCATTCAAAAATATAATGCATTTTTAATTAAATTTTACCTTCAATAAAGTGATTATCTAATTTCTAACTAACCTTATCTTTTATATTTATCCTTATAAAATATCCTACAATAAATATAAAGTATTCATTAATAAGGGTATTTAAAAAAAAAGGATAATGATTACACATTAAAAGACTAAAAATACCTTATATTTTTAAACTGAGAGAGTAATAAAAAAGAATGATTTATGAAATTTAAGATTTAAGATTTTAAGTGAAGAAAGATGAAATCATTTACATAAAACATTACTATAAAATAGTATGAAATTTATAATGAAATGTACTATTAGCAAATTATTGTAATATTGTGACAACCTAATGCTGATGCATAATATATGAAAGACTTAGTTGACCATGCAGATGGCATTCAACAAACTCACAAGTCACAATGCTTTGAAATTCTTTAATGCTGGCAAGCCCGACATAACCTTCCAGTCATTGACTGGGTCTGTGTGTCACTGTCACAACGAATGCTAGTGAGGATGAATTGATGGGATGGAATCTCAAGGTTTACCATCAATTTCGGACTGAATTTGGAATGAGCTACCCCCACTCATATACAGCTTTAAATTTAAATGGGTCAGATTTAATATTATTTTATTTAAATCCTCATTCTAATATGTGAAAAATGATTAAACAGAAGGTATAAAGCTAAATTTATTGTTTTAAACGTATAAATTAGAATTTTTTATATTTAGGGGCTTTTGGTAGAGATCTGGACAACTCAGATAACAAGCACTCCAGCTAATTACCCCACCCAAGTAGGCAAGTAGGTTGAGCAAGGCATGAAGTGGGAAATTTGGCAAAGCATGAATTCTGTCCCTATCTCAGGCTTCTCTCGTAATTTGAGTTGATCCTCTGAACTTTGTCGCCGCATAGGTGATCAAGTTGCGCGTCCAACATTCTCATGTTCCTCTCCTCTTGCTTGATAAAAGTGGGGGAATGCCCCACTGAAGTTAGTTTTACTCACTGCTTAGTCTTTGTTCTAGCTTTTGCTAGCCTTATCTACCCAAAACAAAAACATTCTCATGTTCCCTTCTTTTACTCGCGAGTTTCTCATCCACACAAATTAAATCGTGGAGGTTTAACTCTGGATGAAAGCCAAACGAGGAAAACAGTCATTCCTGGGGCGGATTGGTGCGCGCCTAGTACTTCACTGCACTGGGATGCACTATATTATTTCCTCCTGTTTTAGGCGTGAAGTTATTTAACTACTTCATATAAAATGAATAAATTAAATAAATTAGTTGTTTGGTAAAAAAAGAAAATGACAATTAGGGGCTCTACAAGAACATTAATGACAATAATAAGCCTTAAATTATTGAAATTTTTGTAAAAAACTATAGTCCTTACTTGTAATTAAAAAAATATGAATATTTAGTTGAGAAATCTACTAATTATATTTAGAATTACTTATAACATCAATTGAGAATTTACTAAACTTGGTTGGGATTATTATTTTTTGCCGTCAATATACATATAAACCACTTAAAAGATTAAGTAAATATGCTTAAAATTATTTATATTATTAATTAAAAATTTATAAGAGTCAATTGTAAATTACAAGCCAATTACTTATAATTTATTGCTTTCAACATATAGACAAATCATATGAGATTTTCACCAAATATATTTGAAAATATTTGCTATACCAATTGCAAATTTATAAAAATCAGTTGTAAATTGCAAGTCAATTATTTGTAATTTTTTGTTATTACTTGAAAAATCAACAAAGGATAGTTGAAAATCTTTCTAACGTTTGTTGAGAATTTATTAAAATTTGTTGTGAATTTTAAATCAATTAATAAGATAATTTATTATAATTAAAGACCATCATTTGTTATTAGGATTTTAATGGTTTAAAGCTCGTAATTGTCATTAAGAATGTTCTTACAAAGTCCCTGATTGTCATTTTTCTTAAAGCATATTGTCACGGGCTGAGAGTCTGGCGCAGCACACGGCGCCTGTGCGGCGTCCTGGAGGACCCCATAATCCTCAGGACAAGCCTTACCACGTACGGATCACACTGGTTTCGCCCTGCCATGGGCTCATCAGGGAGGCGGCACTAGCCCCCGACCAGTTGTGCACACAGTCCGAAGACTGAGGCAGAACACCCCCAATGCTAATGTCGCCCCCTTTACCCATATTGTGCGAGGCTAACCAGCGGACCGTTCATTATCTTGGTCTTTACACGGTCACGAAAATATCATCCGTGACATTCTCCCACACCCAATCTAGCACGCCCTCGTGCTAGGAGAGAACGACTCCGCCCAAGGATCGTACGTACAGTACTGCCACAAACACATCAGCTTACTTGCTGAGTGGCCACCCGAGTCTTGCACTCTTCGGACCCACTCGCACTCGCGAGCCAACAGGAGTGGAGTCGACAACGGCCAACCATCCCGCCCGAGTCCCCACTTTTGGACCCACCTGCTCGGAGGCCTTTCTGGAGCGGTGTCGAGGCCGACCAGTCCCAACGTGGGACCCCACGCGCACACGGCAGTAAAGTACGTCCTGCTCTGATACCACTCTGTCACGGGCTGAGAGTCTGGCGCAGCACACGGCGCCCGTGCGGCGTCCTGGAGGACCCCATAATCCTCAGGACAAGCCTTACCACGTACGGATCACACTGGTTTCGCCCTGCCATGGGCTCATCAGGGAGGCGGCACTAGCCCCCGACCAGTTGTGCACACAGTCCGAAGACTGAGGCAGAACACCCCCAATGCTAATGTCGCCCCCTTTACCCATATTGTGCGAGGCTAACCAGCGGACCGTTCATTATCTTGGTCTTTACACGGTCACGAAAATATCATCCGTGACATTCTCCCACACCCAATCTAGCACGCCCTCGTGCTAGGAGAGAACGACTCCGCCCAAGGATCGTACGTACAGTACTGCCACAAACACATCAGCTTACTTGCTGAGTGGCCACCCGAGTCTTGCACTCTTCGGACCCACTCGCACTCGCGAGCCAACAGGAGTGGAGTCGACAACGGCCAACCATCCCGCCCGAGTCCCCACTTTTGGACCCACCTGCTCGGAGGCCTTTCTGGAGCGGTGTCGAGGCCGACCAGTCCCAACGTGGGACCCCACGCGCACACGGCAGTAAAGTACGTCCTGCTCTGATACCACTCTGTCACGGGCTGAGAGTCTGGCGCAGCACACGGCGCCCGTACGGCGTCCTGGAGGACCCCATAATCCTCAGGACAAGCCTTACCACGTACGGATCACACTGGTTTCGCCCTGCCATGGGCTCATCAGGGAGGCGGCACTAGCCCCCGACCAGTTGTGCACACAGTCCGAAGACTGAGGCAGAACACCCCCAATGCTAATGTCGCCCCCTTTACCCATATTGTGCGAGGCTAACCAGCGGACCGTTCATTATCTTGGTCTTTACACGGTCACGGAAATATCATCCGTGACATTCTCCCACACCCAATCTAGCACACCCTCGTGCTAGGAGAGAATGACTCCGCCCAAGGATCGTACGTACAGTACTACCACAAACACATCAGCTTACTTGCTGAGTGGCCACTCGAGTCCTGCACTCTTCGAACCCACTCGCACCCGCGAGCCAACAGGAGTGGAGTCGACAACGGCCAACCATCCCGCCCGAGTCCCCACTTTTGGACCCACCTGCTCGGAGGCCTTTCTGGAGCGGTGCCGAGGCCGACCAGTCCCAACGTGGGACCCCACGCGCACACGGCAGTAAAGTACGTCCTGCTCTGATACCACTCTGTCACGGGCTGAGAGTCTGGCGCAGCACACGGCGCCCGTGCGGCGTCCTGGAGGACCCCATAATCCTCAGGACAAGCCTTACCACGTACGGATCACACTGGTTTCGCCCTGCCATGGGCTCATCAGGGAGGCGGCACTAGCCCCCGACCAGTTGTGCACACAGTCTGAAGACTGAGGCAGAACACCCCCAATGCTAATGTCGCCCCCTTTACCCATATTGTGTGAGGCTAACCAGCGGACCGTTCATTATCTTGGTCTTTACACGGTCACGAAAATATCATCCGTGACAATATGCTTTGATTTTTTTAAAAATACCCCCTCATTTTTTGTTATCCAAAAGTTATTATCGTATAAAAATTAAATTTAAGTGCAGGATAATTTGGGAAAAAATAAAAAACATAAAAGACAAGGTGATTAATGTTTTTTTTTTTGGTAACCTCCGGGGGTGTTAATGTTTTATCTAGGACTAAAACAAACTCTCCAAATCTCAACCAACTTCTATAGGCACGACTTTTCTCCTAATCTCTTGCCTTCTGGACCCACCTTGCTCTCACATAGAGGGGAGAGGGGTCTCTCTATTTTTTTTCCTCCATTTCCTTCTACTTCCTTCATCTCTATCATTCAAATTATTTTATTAAATAATTTTTTAAATAATAAAATTAATGAATAATGAAGACGAGAGAAGTGGAGGGAAATAGAGAGAAAAGAAGTGGAGAGACCCCTCTCCCCACATAGAGAGAGTGGGATTTCCTCTCGACTTTTTTAAAACAAGAAAAAATTTATCATCTAAACTCAAACAAGAGAAGAGTACATCAATCAACCATGAAAAATGTACCTTTTTAATGTAATTTTATCATATTCGATGCTGAGAGTGCATTCATTTGATCATCATCGAAAGAGATCTTATCCCTCCAGAATTCAAGCGAGCCTCCCTATTCATATGGTAAACTCTACTTTCATGTTAATATACATCAAAGTATTGATCGCATTTATTGTTATAGATACTCAGGGATAAAACAAAATCTAAACATGCCATAAATATCCTGACCAGTAATTTCAACGAAATGTATGCACAATATTACTTGCCTATTTGGTTTGACAAATAAATGTATAGATTTCCCGGCCAACACACACACACACACACTATATAGAGATATAGATTCTTACATAGATTAGATACTTTGTGGCGTTAAAAAAAAATTAATTTAATGAAGACTCCTTAATTTTTTTTTTTAACGAACAACGACGACTCCTTAAATTTAAACGGAATCAAATCAAATTATACGAAATCATCATCGCAGAAAAACTCACGTTTTATAGGCTTCAAGCCAAAAAAATTATTAGACTTAATCGACAGGAGTAAGATAAAATATAAGGGGGGCTCACAATTTAAATCCCCACCATGCAATAAAACAAATTTGGACGCAAAAAGTTTAAGTATGTAATACTATATTATTCTCGAGCTATTACTATTAGATTGTCAAAGGAGATCTGGTTACTTAATATAAAATTGGAGGGCAGTGGTGGTCGACACGGACTCAATGGAGGTGGCGGAGACACTTCGTGACAGCTTTACTGAAGACCATCCTGACACAGCATTACTTGAAGAGGTTGGAGAGCTGCTTGGCCGAGATTGGGACGTGGAAGTCTAGTGGTGCCACAAGGAGTTTAATGAAACTGCAGATGCTTTGGCTCGTGGGCTCTCAATATTTGCTAAATGGGGTGGTATTATTTACGCATAGTGCTAGGTTTCTTTCGAGTTTTACTGACAAGGAGTTAGATTCCTTGGTTTATGGTGATTTTTTTTTTTTTTTTTGGGTGGGAGAGGGAAGGGGAATCCAACGGCGGTAAATTAGGCAAAGGCAAGTGACCATATAGGTTTCTAGAAGCATCGAATAAAACCTCAGTGCAACAAAAAAATGCCGTGTTCGGAGATGAAAACTCGACCACCAAGTGCTGCAACGCTGTAGCCTCATCCTCGAACATTTCCGGCACACTCCTCTGTCCCTGGACACTATTCCTTTCTATCGCCCTTCACTCCTCTCCGTTTTCCTCCTCTCTTCCCTGCCAGAGAGAGCGAAGGGAAAGTCAGGATCAACAGGTTTATATTTCATTTCTCAACATTTTCACACCCACCACTTCTATATTTACGCGATAGAGGTTATGGATTCTTTCATTTTCTCGGCTTCCTTGATTCCAGAATTATCGTTTGTGGTCGCTATGTTCTTTCTTGCGTTAATTCGCCTCAGTGACTGCTTCCAATGCCGCTGTTAATTGTTAAAAGAAAAAAGAAGTTACCTTTATATACTTGTTCCTCCTATATTTCGCTCAAGGTATAAAATTTGACTAGCTAATTAGTCATCGCAGGTTCTATCAACAATTCTAGAGTGCCTGTTAGTTATTGCTTTGGGAGCTTTGCTTGTTCCGACTTCGCTTCCGCTTATAATTTATCTCAACGTGTCTCTACGCGATGTTTTTTCTGACACCCGTCCTCTTCCCATAGAAGATTAAGGGGTTATTTATATACTCTTCCACAGCTCTGTTTGTGCAGTGCACTTATTTGTGAATTAGTCAAGCAAACTTCTTGATTTTTTTTTTTAAAACTTCTCTCTCTTTTATGTGGTAGAAACATCTTAAGCTGCAATGTGTAATATCATGAATTTGATTCGCTTATCCATTGTGGCATCTCATTTTGGTTAGAGCGGATGTAGTGAAAGTACTGACTTTTTGCTTTCGGGTGACAAACCTAGGAGCTAAAGAAGGCTGTTGTTCACTTGTTCCTCAGTTTATATTCCTGGCCAAGTTGTTAGAACCCTCCTCCTTCTCACCATTTCTTGGTTTAATGCCGAATTTAGTTTTAGTTTAATGTGATAATTTTATTGTGTCTATTGTGATTTGAGAATTCCTAAATCTTGCACTATAAATGCATGAGTAGATTATTTAATAATAAGTTTGTCATTATCCAGTAACAACAAATAGCTGAGAAGGATAATTTAATTGGGGCCCACTTCAAAATTTGTACAATATCCGGATGCCATGATTGAGTAATAGATTTTTACTGAATTTTTGTGTTTTAATGTAGAGAGATATTTCATCATCTATGGGAAACAAAAATTTCTTTTTACTAGCCTGCTGTTTCATTTCTACCATGAGTTGCAAGCTGCATCTAATTTTTTGGTTTGGTTGTTTACTTCAATTCATGTATCTTCTGACCCTGTGTGGCACATTACAAGTGTTACAGTTGGCATAAGTTCACCGACGATATACATATTGATCACCATATTATCTTGCTGAAGACAAATTGAATGGCCATTACACCTTTTGGAAGCACATCTGTTGCACAATGGGGAATCCGTCCTCAGTTATTTACGAGATCCTGTATGACAGGAAGGATTATATCATCCGGCTTCAGGTAAGTTAAATCTCATGGTTAAACATTTATCTGAGGAGCCAAAACCAGTTATAAGAATTTTCTTTCACTATCACAGTTATAAGAGGTATGAGCTATTTGGTCTGTTTTCACGATCAAGTTGGACAAATTACTAAGTTACTTTATTACCAAGTTATCCCTATTATGTTATTAATAGTGAAATCACTATTAGCTGGGTTTATTTTATATTTTATATTTTATATTTACAGAGTTGTTGTTAGCAATAATTTTTTATTGTTGGGATTGGGGCATGGGATTGAGGGACTGTTGCCAGTCTTATTTTTCATAACCAGTGTTCCGCAATGGTTTACTCAGTTATTAAATGCAAAGATTTTCAGCATAGTTCTTTGCGAGCAATGTAGAGTGTAATTTCTTAGATCATCTTGCTTGCAGTGTTACAAGTAGGGTAAGCTTTATGGCTGCCCCAAGTTCGAGCTTTTTTTGTCGTGATTCCTTGCATGCACTATGTGACCTGGGTTCTTCTCAAACTTTTCTTCGTCGCAAGGGATCAAGGTTAATAGTAAGGGCAGATGTAGTAAGTATGACTACTCATATTCACATTTGCACTTTAATAGCTTTTCTATGTGTTTGTAATGTATGGAGGCATTTCTCTCATTTCTAATTTGTATATCTCAAGCTGAATATCAGTAACTGTTATTTCTCAATGTGCAGGATTACTATTCTGTCCTTGGGGTGTCAAGAAATGCTAGTAAATCTGAAATTAAGAGTGGTATTTTACTTTGGCCTCTTTCTTTTTCTGTCTTTATGATCATATATTCATCAAGATGAGGATATTTGAATATGTTGTGTTTATTTGCTTGTTAATTGTCAGCTGGAATCATAACGACTTTAGTGTTTTAGTTGTCTCTTTGTAAGGCAAAATGAATTACCAAAGTGGGTTCTTTTGCTGATTAGTAAATACTTACCCCTTTTGTATTACTCTTGCTGCTGCCTGTACCCTCAAGAATTAGAAATATATTACCTTAAAGGAAGCTCCAAACTTAACACTGTTAAGAGGCCTGTCAAACCCTAAGATATCAATTAAATGGGTGGGTTTTTTCTCCAAAGTGAATAACCCCATGCGGGGACTTTCCAATTTAAGGATTGAAATTAAATTAGTTGTGATGTTGATTTCTTCCCTTGCCTTTTTTGTATTGTAGGATGAGGATATTATATAGAATAGATATGACCTAGAAACAAGATTATATATCCATTTGAGAAGTTTTTATTTATTTTAAAGGGTGAATTGAAAAAAAAAAAAAGTTATGTTTGAATTTAGTGGATGAGGAGCAGCGTTAATCATCACAATTTTTTTACAGATGACCATGATAAAAAGTCATCACTTGTCACTTTTAACTTAAGTTTACTCATTGATTGGTTTGATTGAACATATTCCGTACATGTCAATGGTGCCATGTTGCCATTTTTCATTGAAATAATACGTGTCTCCACTTTTAAATTTCAGCTTATCGGAAGCTTGCGCGGAATTACCACCCAGATGTGAACAAGTGAGTTATTATTCTCCTCTGTTTTTCATATCTTTTTGAAGTTAAATATAGACTGGACTGGACTTGTGGTGGTGAAAATTGAATATTAGCATAATCATAAACAGCATAGTATCCTTGGCCAAGCGTGTTATCAAATTTTTTGTCAGTAATTCTATGATGAATTTTCTTACATTAAAAAGAAGTTCTATATGAACGCTGCTGAAGGCAGTATGACCTAAAATCAGCATGGTTCTTAGATTGGTACTGTTGTTTATGGCATCAACCTGTTTACAGAGCGTAAGTATCCATGACAACTTTATAATGTAGAACATCAATTTTAAACCTTTAGAATTTGCCTTATGTTGAGAAGCTGGGCTGCTTGGATTTGAGTTTTATGAAGTGATTAATTTTGACCCACTCCCTATCTAAAGAATTTTGCCCTACCTGGGAACTACATGGTACAACCTGTGACTAAAAAGTTTTGACTGCATGTACAGTACTGTAATTATTTTAATGATGTGGCGCATGTTTACGGACTATCAGTGGTTCCAATATAACTCTTAATTCTTGAGAACTGGATCGTAGGTAACTACAGCTCTAATAGGATTTTTGCCTGCGAGTGATGGCATATCCTCCATAGTTGTTGACTTTCTTAGGTTAGATATGGCTCTGGCATAATAACATCCAAGGGCAGGTCATAGTAATAAGCAGGTGGAAATGTCTGGAGGAAGGAGGCTTAGGTCACAACTATTGCAACTTGAATTGGGCTTGATATGTGTGTCAGTTTTATTGGCAGGATTGCCTCTAATAGGAGGATACCCTTGAGTAACCAAAAAAAAATTATGGGGTCATCTCGAACATCTGATGAAGGAAATGTTCTGGTGTTTAACTTTGGTCTGAATTATTCACATTGATGCTGCAGAGCACCTGGAGCTGAACAGAAGTTTAAGGAAATTAGCAATGCATATGAGGTAAAGGTTTATTTTTTTTGTTTTTATAGTTGATTGAATTCTGTGATTGTCTTTATGAATTTCTAACTCTAATATTAACTGGTCTTTTGTAATTTAATTTGTTTTGCAGGTCTTATCAGATGATGAGAAACGATCCATATATGACAGATTTGGAGAGGCTGGGCTTAAAGGTTCTGGAATGGGCATGGGGGTAAGTTACCTTGTTATAATGATGGAAAATCTTTTGTTCTGACACTTTCTGCTTTCTTAAGCATTATGCATGTTATTTCAGGATTTCAGTAATCCTTTTGATCTGTTTGAGACTCTGTTTGAGGGTATGAATCGTGGCATGAACACCAGAGGTTCCTGGAATGGAGCTCTTGATGGTGAAGATGAGTATTATAGTCTTGTCTTGAACTTTAAGGAAGCAGTTTATGGAGTAGAAAAAGAGATAGAAATCAGCCGACTAGAGAGCTGTGGAACTTGCAATGGTTCTGGGGCTAAACCAGGAACTAAGCCATCCAGATGTAGCACCTGTGGGGGTCAAGGTAGGGTTGTCTCATCAACAAGGACTCCATTAGGTATTTTCCAGCAGTCAATGACATGTTCTTCATGCAATGGGACTGGAGAAATTTCAACACCTTGCAATACCTGTTCTGGGGATGGTCGTGTGCGGAGGACAAAACGGATTAGTCTGAAAGTCCCAGCTGGCGTGGACTCTGCTAGTCGTTAAGGGTCCGAAATGAAGGAAATGCTGGAAAGCGAGGTGGCTCTCCTGGTGACCTCTTTGTTGTTATTGAAGTTATCCCTGATCCAGTCCTCAAACGTGACGACACCAACATATTATACACTTGTAAGGTGTCTTACATTGATGCAATCTTGGGAACTACAATCAAGGTTCCTACTGTAGATGGCATGGTGGATTTAAAAATCCCTGCGGGGACCCAACCAAACACAACACTTGTTATGGCTAGAAAAGGTGTTCCGCTGCTGAACAAGAGCAGTATGAGGGGTGATCAGTTGGTTCGGGTGCAAGTTGAAATCCCCAAAAAATTGAGCAGCGATGAGAGGAAGCTTATTGAGGAACTTGCTGATTTAAGCAAAGGCAAGACTGCAACTAGTAAGAGATAATATTTTGTGGCAGCCGCTTTGTCCATCTAGTGTACTTCTAACCCCGAAAATTTTGTTCTCCTTTCATGAATGCACGTTTCTTGACTATGTAACTTTCTGAGGAGAACTGGTCAGTTCTTGATATTTGACCAGTGGGAGGGGTCCGAATATGGTGTTAGTTATAGGTTATTTATTAGCCCTCAGGAACACAGGTGGAGCTGGAAAGCGAAGATGTTAATCATCCACCTTTTTGTGGGTTAAATTATCTTTGGGGTGCAATGTCATATCATTTACATAAACATGATGCTTGGATACACAAGAATCGTATGCATACATTCTGTCCAGAAAAAGAAGGGATTATTTTCCCGTTACAATACTTTGAACGTCCCAATTGGTTCCCCCCCCCCCCCCCCCCAAATATCAGTAATTTGCTAGCAGCATTTATGCTATGCCGATAGTTGGGGCGTTTAAGTAGGCTGTTCAAACGATGTATACCGATGTTATAAGCACAAAGAAACCAAATGATCCCAACGTACGCGAGCGGTCGAGAGTGCATATATCTGGAAGGTCGTGTGCCTCCAAGTCGTTGCTTGGCGATGCTAGGCATTCTTCTACACTTGACGCCGGACAAATGCGACCATTTCTCACATCATCTTATCAATCATCATGACTAAATAATGTTGATTATGATGACAATTTAAAACAAGGCTCCGCTCTGCCATTCTCGTTGTAGTGGGTACATCAACTTGATCAATGACTTAGATTTCTGTTGCTATGAGAACTTGCTTGGTTTGTTTATCTTGAACCCGATAATTGGGAAGGTTGGGATGGATAAGGTTAATTCTCTACTCGCCTAGAGATAATAAGAAGGAAGTTCTCTTGAAAATTACTGCTAAAAGCAAACTACACTCACGAGTGTGCAGTAGACATTATTCTTTTAGCACAAAATGACTTTTTATAACTATACATTAACAAATGAGTTATTATGATAGTAACTCTATAGTAACTCCCACGGGAATCAACTGTGTTCACATTAACTCAAATTACCTATGCTACTACGCATTTTAACATTGAAGTGGTGCGTTTAGACATATTAGGATTTAGGAAATTGATATGAAAAATACTAGACAAACACCTATTTTTAAATACAAAGCAAATAAACTAATAATGGGTAACTGACATTGACACCTATACCTATGCAATTCACGGACGAATCACTTAAAATTTTAAATGCCAATGTATTTTTTATTTATCAACCAACCACAATTTTGTATACTTTCTTTCGGATGAAGATAGAATTTTTTTTTTGCCTTATTTAAAAGTTACCTCATTCAATTTTTATCACAAATTTTTTTATTTATCCTTCATTGAATGTTGAAGAGAAAAAATATATGTTACAGTATCTATATTTAATAGAGGTAAAGTTAAAAAATTATTAATTTTTTAAACAGAGTTAATAAATTTTAAAATTTTTCTTAGTTTTGATTAAATATGTTAAAAGTGTCTTATAAATAGAATCAAAAAAATATATCACAATAAATTAAATTACATCATGACATATCGTGACAATAAATCGAGATTGCAATGATATAGCATTTCTAAAGCCACAATAGTTTCAGATATACTCCTTTTGTTCAAAAGTATAAGGTATTTTTTGAGGAGTTGAATGTTAAAAAATGAAAGTTATTGTTAGTCTTTCGACGTGTAGTCATTCCTTTTTTTAAAAAAAAATACCCCTATTAATGAATGACTTTATATTTATTGTAAGATATTTAATAGGGATAAATATAAAAAATAAAATTAGTTTAAAAGTAAGTAACTACTTTGATAAAGGTTAAATTTAATTAAAAATGTCTTATATTTTTTAATGAAAAAAGTATCAATTAAAATCCAAACAATCACGTAAGACTAGTGTTTTTAAAATCGGATCGGACGGTCAGACTAGTTCGACCGTCATCCGATTTGAATTCTGGTTTGATTCATATAAAAAAATCATTTTAGGAGTTGAGCCGTTTTGAACCGACAATTAGACCAGAAACCGGAATCAACTTGAGAATCAAATTCTGTTTTCAAAAACCAAACTATTCAAATGAAAACTTTTTTATTTTTTATCAATTTTTTTAAAAAAATGACTAATTTTTGTAATCATTTGATATTATATTGTATCATATGGCTTGTTAAGTCATAATAAACTTAAAATATTTGGTTTTTTTAAGTTAAGTAGCAATTTCATATGTATTTCTTATGTTTAAATTATATATATATATATATAATTTTTTTAATTTAATTATTACATCACCAGTCTGACCATTAGTCTAACTCAATTAATCATGTGAACTGTAAACTATTAACTTTTTCTATTTAATACTCAATTCAGTTCTGAAAACATTGCGTAAGAGAGATTAGCAGAATCAGCCACGAGTTATAACAGTGACACTAAAAAGAATAATAATAAATTCGGCTTCTCTATTGCTCCAGAGTCCAGGCCAAGCTGGATCCTTCTTGTTTTTTTTTTTTTTTTGTGGGGGGTGACATTTTTTAATTTTACCGAAGATATTATTTATGTAATTAAAAAATATTATTAAAAATAAAAAAGTTTTAAATTTAAACTGCTAAAATTAGATCAAAACAATTCAAATCAATCGACATGATTTTCAGGCCAATAAAATAAAGGAAACTATAATTTACTGTACTTTATTTTAACTATAAATTATATCCACCTACTGAAAATTGCGTAAAAGTTGCCGCAAAAGGTAAATCACATTTCAAAGGCCCCAAGAGGCCGATGGCCGAGTTTCATTGATAAAGAACTACAGTCATTCGATTGCTCTTCTGATGCCAATTTAATCAGTCCCAAATCCCAATGTCTCTTTTATGCCATACCTCTATGCGCGAGGATCGAGTGTTAAAAAGCCATACTCTACAAGGGAAGGGGATTAGAATATATCACAACTTTGCTATGCTGAACCCAAAGAGCTGGCAGAGAAAATCATCGTATAGCTTTCCATTTAATGAAATGAAACGTACAAGAGAAGATCTTGAGAATTTATACATTGAATTTTTCTTAGATCACATGTTAAATGATTACATTTACTATCAATAGTAACAGAAGGGAAAAAAAAAGTATGAAAAACTTGTATAGAGACAATAGCTTGAGCTTGTGGTTATCCAATATTCGATCCTACCTTCTGATGGAGACGATTCTGGAACAGCTTAAACCATACATAAGGCAAGTCTCTTATTTGGAAGCAACTGAATTTTGTAGGAGCAACTCCAAATCTTTCAATCTGCATGATGGAGCACACATATAGTAGCAGATTTAAGGAAAACCAACGGGGCAATACCTGAGCTGTCAGCAAGGGACCATACGTTACGTTACTCAAGTCGGGGAAGACTGCTATTGCATCTTTAAAATCCTACGTTAGATTCAAACAGACTCCGGATACGTCAAAATGCAGCCATTATCAATGGGTTTCAATTCCATCCAATTTAAAAATCATGTTGGTCGGTATTTTCTCGTTTAATATGAACAAATGGCAAATGCATCACCTGCTCGGCTGTTGAAGACGTGTAGGTAACCACGCATGACATTCCCGCTTTAGTTGCTGCCTGTGGATATTAATTTAGTTCGTGAGAGTTCAAGAGTTCTTTTTCTCCCCTTTTAGAAAGACAGAGTTCAAGCATTGTGGTTTATTAGTTAACTTGATTAAATGCACTTAATCGAAATGAGAAATAAATTTTAGATCTGTAATTTGAAATCATGTTAATGTTGTTACATTAAAGAAGCCATTGGCATTAGAACATGTTTTGTTCAAACTGCGCAGTGCACATACAACTCAACATTGATAGGTGAGAAAATAACCTGTAAGCCAATTACACTATCTTCTACGACCAAGCAGTCCTTTTGTGACACACCCAGCTTCTACGAGACACAACATGTAAATCATGCCCTTTCCGTTAGCACATGCATGAAGGCTTAGATTTTCATGTATCTAGGTTACAGTATATATTAATCTTAAACCTTGTAAGCTGTCAGATATATTGATGGATCAGGCTTCTTTGCCTTGACATCATCACCTGGAAGTTATAAAAGATTTTAAAAAAACAGTTGAATGGATTTCATCAAACGTATTATGACCGAAAATATCATCTGAAAAAGATTGGCAAGACTCGGTGATGGCATAAAAATGAAGAACTAAGCTATTTCAGGAGAAAATTAGCTTGGGTATGTTTGTTGAAGAGACAGCAAATTAATTTTGAGTCTGATGCCTAAGGGGTCGTTAGTGTGAGTGTTGAGCCACTACTCTATAAACGCCAACATGTTATATAAAGAATGTAAAGGGATATAAAAGTGGTTTTAATACCTGCTAGGAAGCAATCAAGACTCCCAAACCGCTCCTAAAATACCAAAAATTAAGTGGGTTGAATATATGTTGAAAAGTATAGTTCCATTGTGAATATGTGTATAACAAAATGGGCTTACAGTTCCTATAAGGTTCTCAAGACAGAGAACAACTGAACTTTTAGTCGCTGCCGAGCAAACAGCGAGCTTTTTCCCCTACAATAGCAATAGATGGAAAAATACCGTCAAATAAGCAGATGTACCTAACTAGAAGGGTGATAAGAAGGAATGAAGTGATAAAAAAAAGCTCTAAAAGAGCAGATTCTTCCAGAAATTAGAAGCAGATACAAGTGAGGCAAGACATTAATAAGAAGAGATCAATAGACGGTTAAAACATTATCTTACAGTATCCTTGGCCTCATCCATCAATCTCAGAACTCCAGGTCTGGGTTTTACCTGGTCCAGAAGATATTTGTTTTCGACAGTAGCTTCTTAACAACATAAACAGCACCTTCACGTTTGAGGCGAACAGAATAGTCGATAGAATAGGAAAACTAAAGTAGACTTACAGTTCCAGACTTGATTATTTCCTTGTACCTCTCAGTTTTCCAATCCTAGATCAAGAAATGGAAAATATAACGACGGTCGATCATATTGTAGGGTGAGATGACAATCACTTCAGTGTTCAAAAATAAAATGTAGAAGTAATACGTCTTTTTGGGTCTCTCAAAAGTAATACGTCATCCACGCTCTACATGTATACAAAGTAATATTGGGAAGGTATTTTGAGCTATGTTCATCCCGAGTTCCAACTGCTAAACATGGTAAATGTATATATGGTGATTGGTAAGGCAACATGTACACCGTTTCCCATGGTAGACAAAACAAGACACGTAGAAGCAATGCAAATAGTCAACGTCAAAGTAAGCAAACATCATCAAGCAGAGAAAATTAAGCACCTGAAGTGTCTCTATTAACTTAGCTCGATCCTCATCATTACTCGGAGGCGTCTCAAATATCGTAGAAGACGGCCACCCGTGCTCCTTGAAGTACCTTAAAAATCCACGAATGCCAACGAAACAAAAGAGCAGATAAGCAAAACCAAACATAGAGATATAAAATACGTATTTGGAGGGAAACATAAACAAACCATCGCATTTTGGGTTTGCCTCCACCGATGCGATTCTGGAGCTCATCGTAGAATTCAATGCCCCAATTGAGAGGTTGGGAAGAAGAAGAGGGGCAGCGAACATTGAAGTGAGCAAATGCATCGTTGTATGCCTGGCGATGCAAGTGCTCGGACTCAAGGATGACACCATCGCAGTCGAATATGAGAGCTTGAAAAGAAGAAGAGGAAGCTGAAGCAGAGACTGCGAGGACACGATGTTTGGAGGAGAACGGCTTGATTCGAGGATTCAGAAACCGATGTTTGGTAGTGATAGCGGTGGTGATGGAGCGAGAGTTAAGGAGACGAAGATAAGAGGAATTGGTTGAGAGATTGGGAGGAGAAGAGGTAAGAGTAGATGCCATAAGAGCTGAGAGCCTGAGAGTCGAGATGAACATGATTGTTGAATCTCTTCAATTCGTGTGGCTGGGGCAACGACTTGCTCCCTCTATTCAAAAAATAACATTTTTAAAAACATTTACATGCCGATAAAATTTCAATTCTTATAAACATATATATTAATTTTTTTATCTCTAATCCCAATTATTAAAATACTTCATAAAAAATGAGAAATATACTAATTTAAATATTTAAGTTAATAAATATAAGAGATAAAATGAGAAAAAAATTATTATATATTAAATTATTTTTATTTAAAATTAAAGTTAGTTGATGAAAATTATTTATATTTTAACATGAGTGAGCATGAATTATGTATGATCTTTAGTGCAGACTTGTTAAGATGTTAACAAGAAAAAATTAAAAAAATGTTTGAGAAAATGACTTTTTCTTTTCACATAAAAAAAAAACCCAGACCAATGAGGCCACTTTACCAAAAAAAATTAAAAAACAGAGAGATAGAGGAGGAAACCAGGTAAAATCTGCAAACCGTCACAATCTCTAGCGTTTGAATCCATGAAGAGTCTTCCGATCTTTATTAGAAAATATTACAGATACGATAGATAGAAATCTAATAAAAAAATATTACTCTCTTTATTTTAAATTATAAAATACTTTTAAAAAAATTATTTTAAAATATAAAACAATTTGCGAATGTAAACATTATATTTTATCTTAGTCTTAATAAGTAAATAAGATAATATCCATAGTAAAATAAAAGATAAAAATAATAAGAATAAAAAAATATTTTACAACAAGGAAATATAAAAAAAATTGGGTACAAAGACAATAAAAAAATATATTCAAGCTAGATCATAATATAATAATTGAAATAATTATAATATAATATAATATGATATTATAATTTGAAGATTTTAAGATAATATAATCTAATTTTATTTAAAGATTTTAAAATAATATAATAATCATGATATAATAATAAGAAAGATAACATTTAATATTTAATCTTTAAATAGTAATAATAATAATATAAGAATATATAAAATATTAATATTGATGACGATAGGATTGAAATATTAAAAAAATCTAGATGTATGGATTTATATAAAAAAAGTAAAGGTAAAATATAGAAGAGTTAGAGAGACTGAAAAAAGAAATAAAAAATGAGGCAACAGAAATGCAAATCAATTGAGATTTATAGAGATATATTCACTTTTTTTAAGTCATAAACATATTTATAAATTAGTATAAAGTTTTAAAATGACTCTTGAAGTTCAAGCCTATAATACTTTAATAGCAATCTTTATAGGAAATACTATCCTATAGATGTTGATTGTATCTCCCTTTAAACAACTCTCCAATATTCATCTCATACTTTTGTCTTCTAGTGAGGAATCAAGTGCGTTGGAGGAAATCACTTATTTAACCCTTAATTTTAATGTGTAACATACCATTTGTCATTTCATTTTGTAGTTGACATTTTTACTTGTGCCCCTGTGATATGCGCGTGTATTAATTAAATTGTTTGAAAATTTTTGATATAATGTTACTTTGAGCCAATTGAATTTATAAATAAATTATCAATATATGTATCTACAAAACATTTTACATTCTTTTAATCATGTGAGACTTTTAAAATTTTCATAAACTTATATCATTTTGATTGTTTGAAACTTTTAAAATCCTTACAAATTTTATACATTAATTTATTTATCTTACATAGTGATAAATTATCATGTACATAATTTTGACATCATCAATTGTTTGGGACTTTTAGAGTCATCCAAATTTATAAATCAAATAACTTATCTTATATAGTAATAAGTTATTTCAAGTACATTTTAAAATATTTTATCCTTAAATAAAATAAATGTTTTCCCTAAAATAAATAAATAAAATAAAATATTTTTGAAAAGTGAATGAATGAAATTCTCATAAATCTTATTAAAATATTTTTTTTCAAAAATTATTTCTTAGAATTTTGCCACAAATAAAAAAAATATTTTCATAAATAAAAACTACAAACCAGCATTAAAAATATTTTATATAAAATTTATAATTAATTTTTTTTCTAAAAATTTTCAACCAAGAGACACATATTTTTAGCCCAAATTATGCGAGCTTTAATCTCTCGAAAGGATATATAGGCCTTAGAGTTTTATTTTAGGTTAAGTTCAACTTATGAATAAATAAAATTTTTCCTTTTTAATTTTCAAACTTTTTATCTTATTTTTTATTAAGGATAATTAATATATTTTTAAGATCATTTAAATTTACATAGTTAACTTAAGGTAATCATTCACATGAATGAGTGTTATGGGGTGCTCAGCAACACACACAATCAACTTCATTATCCATTTCTTTATATGTAGACCATATGTCAAAAAATATTTTTAAGATTACTTCTTAAAAATTTTAATGGCGACTCCCAAATTTATATTTTTTTATTCAATTTTCTCTCTTGAGAAATTATGGATCAGACGTGACAGCGTATATTAAAGTTTCATTAAACGTATCAATTTTAAATTTATTTTTTCTCTTTTTATAATTAATTTTCATCTATTCTCTTTTCAATATACTAAATGATAGATATTTTTAAAAAATTTATATTTTTATTTTAAAAATATAAAATTGTTAAGTGTATTTAATAAAATTTATTAATATATAAAATTTTGATAAAAGTGTATTATAATTTAAAATGAAAGTAATAATTATTATTGTAGATTATAGAATATTGTGTATTCACGCTGTCGATGGAAGCTGCTATTATTATTTAATACACTGTAGTTTTCATTGCACAATAATGTTCTCATTCGGAAGGTAATTTTGTTTAAAATATAATTATATATGAAATATAAATACCTCTTTCAACAAAAATTTAAAAGTAAACCCAGCCCGATTAATTAACACATAGAGCTCGCGTAGAGCCAAGTTACAAACTAGGACCGCACAAGACAACGCCAGTCCATTTGTGAAGCCCGACATAAAGGTGTACATGTTCAAAACCATACCCACTCAAGGGCCCCACACCTAGGCCAGCATCACACCCTCCAGGCCTCCACTCATTCAAATTATCCACATCAGCCACTGTCACCCTCTAATCCGATCCACCCACCGCGCCAACATACTTAGGCCCAATATCTACGATCCCAAAAAAAAAATTGAAGATCTACAGCAGCCTTCTACTAATTCTATTATTATATATTAAAAAAATTTGTTGATTTATTAATTATATTTATCGAGCTCATTTTATATTCTCTCCATTTCAAATTATAAGATAAATTTAAAAAAATTTTATTGTCATAAAATATAAGATAATTTGAGAAAAATAAGATTTCATTAACATGATTATTAATTGTGCAGGGTCATTTTTTAAAGTTTATAGTTTTATTTTAAAAAATAAATTTGTAAAATTTTATCATTGTATTTTGTTGATATACATGATAATGTTTCAAATTATTTTATAACTTGGGGCGGAGATAGTACATTGTAATAAAATTTGATTAAAGTGAATAGGTTTGGTTAGTGTTTTCTTATTTTAATTATAGTGTTCTCCCTTTCATTTACATTTTACCTCAATAAAAATACTATAACATCCTGAATTCTTGATTCTAGAATTAATTACAAATAGGGGTGAATTAGTAAATTAACGTATGAGTAGGATTTTGAATGATGGAATGTTGTTTTGATCTTTTGGAATATTACATGGACAGATTATAGTAAAAAAACACTATTACAAAGTGGATTGTGTGAGCATAGTGAGGGGTTTCCTCATTGTGCCGCTTGTGTGAGGCTAGTGATGAGTGCGTCGTGGCACATAACACAAAAATATGATAGATAAGAACATGAAAGCTCATGGAATGCAAGGAAAAATAAAGAAAAGAGGCATGGGAGAGTGAGAAGGAAGGGACTTCTGCTATGGCAAATAATTTCAAGAGCTCGAGAGATATTTCTAACCTATTACTTTTTAGATAAGTCTCATACTACCTTAACCTCTAATTTCACACTATTTTTTCTTAGTTTAAACTATTAAAAAATTAAATTCTAATGTTTTAAGGGGTTAATTTCTTATCTTATGGTAATAAAAAGACTTTGCAAAGTTAGATTAGGACTTTGTGATTGGGTTAAACTTTAACAATAAACTTTGGGAAGAGAAAATAGGTAAACCTTGAGAATGAGCGTGTTAAGGTCATAGTAAATGACATGTAGGGTTGGAAAGGTGGAAATAGACTTAGATCAAGGAGTTGATAGCATTTAGGTGTTTAATTGTTGAAAGTGATATTGTTAGTCAATGAGATAATTGACTTTAGGTGAGTTATTTATGTAGATTTGCGTGGTTAATGTGTAAATTGAGCAAAAAAAAACTTGAATAAGGAAGTGCACCACGGTAATCTTTCTTAAGAACAGAAGGATTGTGATAACTATATAGTTTGATGTATTTATTAACTATTATAATTGCGTAAAAGTAAATATATAATTATGATTTCAATGTTTGTAGAAATTTTATGCATTGTTTTGCACTATGAATAGTTTTGGCATTTAAAATGGTTTTGAAATGCTTACTGAATGACTAATGATTTTCAAACGAAATGAATATATATGTAAATATATTGTGTAATATGCAAAAAAATGGTGATTTATGCACAATAAAAGTACGATTATAATGGATGGGAGTTCACTCTATGTGTATGTAGGGGGTGTGTGTGGAGATGTGTGTGAAAACAAAATTATATAGTGAAGCTAGCACCATGGGACATTCGATGCAAAAATTTATATCAGGTTGGCACCATGAGATATTGGGTGCGGCATTAGTTTGGGACAGAGGTCATGGGACATCTAGATAGTTTGACAACTCTCCCATGCAGCCATGCCTATAAGCATACAGTTAAAAGTCAACAACGCCCCTATCATCAGTAAATGTGAAGGGGGAACCATGGTCTAGAAGTAGAATGGAATACCTTTGACCGAGTGTTTATACCACCAAATGTATGCTCAGGTGAATATGTGATTAATTCATTAGAGCTTATGGTTTCAAGTTGAGGGATTTTAAAGGTTCGATAGATAGATGATCATGCTAGTAGTTGTGATTGTGTAAAAATATTCAGGAAGGTGAAAATTATGTTTACATTTAATATATAAACTATTACTTTAGTTTTATTCACTTATATGTGGTTATTTGTGTTAACTAGCATTTAATGAACTATTTTGGTTACTGAAATTATTATCTCACCCGTAATTATTTATATTTTTATAGGTTTTGATGTTAGTAGTGCTAAAGAGAAAGATTTGGGCTGAAATTAGAAAATTTCTCTAACTATCCATTGTAAGGGTTTCGGTGTAATGAATATGAGTGTATTAGACTAAGAGATTGTGTATAAATTACCATAGAAGTATATAATTATGTATAAACTTGTCAATATCAATGTGTGATTTTTATGTCCTAGTCTCTTTACGTGTGTGTGTTTGAAGTGATAATCTGGGCTATAAATTGAATAAATGTGCATGTGTGTCTGTGTGTGAGATATTAAGTATATTAATGGCCAATCAGGTGTAAATTGTCCCATTAAAAGTAGCCAATGATTTATAGTTTTAAATTGTGATGCTTAAGTGGAAGATTTTAACTTAAATTGATCAAAATGTACTTGGGTGTTCAACTTTTAAATGAAACATCAAATTTAAATGAAATCAGTGTCATTAGTTAAATTTTAAAATAAGATTCGTGTGGGCTTTTAAATAACCCCAATTGGATATAGGGTGCAAAAACAGTACACGTTCAAAATATCAAAGTTGTTATTTTGATAACAAAACTTGATATATGTGTCGCAGCGTATGTGTCAACATATCGTGATACATGTGTTAACATGTGGCGACACATGGCAAGAGCTAATACTAGTGCATTTGTACCATATGCCGCGGTGCATAACCCTATTTTGCTAAAAATACATTGTTTGAATTGTTTCCTTTGTAGTTTTCATGTGCATGATTGTAATGCTTTCGTTGTATGCTAATTTACAACTTGAGTGTTTAAAAAATGATTTTTAAATATTTTGAATTGAGATCCCAACCTTTCTTAAAAGATTTTATTTGTTAGATTGTGTGTTTGAGTTTTGAATGGTAATGTAAAGGAGGCATTACAAATACTGTCTTTGTTGTTCTCTATTTATAAGTTATTTTTAATATGTTTTACCATAATTAAGAAAATATTAAATTTTATTAATTTTATCTAAAAATTTAATAAGCTTTAACTCTATCCACATGCATATCTTAAAATAAAGTACTTTAATATAGGTAAAAAAATAAAATAAAAATCAAAGAGATGCCTATAAGTATGATAAAAATTCAAAACAAATACTAACTTTATTTTATAAATAAAATTAGAAGATTAGTTTTGTTGGTCTTATTTTTCTCAAGACCACAAGAGTGTTTATAAAGTTCTTCCTTTGGTCCTATTTAGAGGGCAGAGAGAGAAAATTTTTTTAATTTTATTTATAAATTACGTCATTAAATTTTTATTATAAATTTATTTTTTTACCTTTCATTGAATGTTAGAGAGAAAAAATATATTATTAAAATGTGTATATTTAATAGAGGTAAAGTTGAAAACTTATTAAATTTTAAAATATAATTAATGAGCTTTAAAGTTTTCTTTGATATTAGTGAAACATATTAAAAGTAATTTATAAATAAGATTAGAGGAGTATGAACAATGCCAAACCATATTTTAGTATCCAACTAGTATAATTTGATTTAACTTGATGTTAGAGAGTGAATCCAAATTTCCTTCAGATCATTTCGTTAGTTAGAAAAAATAATCTTATTTTTTTTTTAGTTTTTTAAACTTTTATTATATTTATAAAAAAATTGATATAAATCGAATACAACTCATATATTTGCCAAAAACAAAAATCTCAACTTTTTGGGATTTGCTTTCGTTTGCTCTCTCTGCCTTTGAACGTTAGCTCCGCTCCTCCTGGCTCCTGCAATTTCAAAAGCGATTGTGTCTGCTCAAAAAATATCTTCTTATGCACTTACTTTACAGTGAGTAAAAATGGATCCAGCACTTTTCCTCACGGCGTCAGTAAAATCCACCTTGGATTTTCTTCCCTGTAACGGGTTCCCTAACAAGCCTCAATTTTATGCCATTACTATATCCTGTAACTTATCTTCATTTCATTAGCCACTACTACATTCATTAATACAAATTCTCGGAGACTGAATCAAAATATGGATATTTGATTATTGATTTTATTCCATAATTTTCATTCTATTTTATTTTACAAAATCTAACTCCATAATCATACGAGCCATTTCTCTGCAACTCCAAGTTCCTTTATTATATCTTCCAAAGACAGAGACAGAATGATACCCATAACGGCACAACACAGAAAAATACTGCTAAAACAATCATCTAGAGCGTCTCACTCCGTAAATTATTAGTGGTTTGATAAAGCTCCAGTCTTTCTGGTCTTTCCACAACAAAGGAACAGAATGGCCCCTAACGGGGTTTGACGTCACCTTGTTAGACCCCAAGGATTCCCCACAAATTTATAGTGATCCCAAACCAAAACACTTCAGAGCAGAGAGAGAAACAAAACGATGTACAAAATTGGACTCAGGTCGCGTGGATTCCAAGAAGATAAACACCATCAGATTGACATTTGACAATAGATGCTACATAGCAAAAACGAGAAGAAAATGGATATAGAGGTGTCATCTCCACCGAAAAAGTATCGCAATTCTCAAGTCGCAATGGCTCGAGGATTATATATAGAGATCGTGAAAAATGAAATCCGCTCCCATCCCAAGTCCTAACCACTGCCACTCAAAAGCGAGGCAAATGCGAAACTTGCTCGGATTGTTGACGCCACCGTAAAGTCAGAAATCAGACAAATGCAAGTCTGTAACAAACTCTGTACAAGTGCATCAAACTTCAACGTATACAATTAATGCTGACAAGAGATAGCGACGCCTATTTGCAAACCCTAAATCAACCCCATGGACCTCTAATCAAGCGCGAGGTTGATAAGTTAAACAGCGAAATTAATGAACAGAGGCAATTCCGGACAATTCGAGACGATAATAATCTCAATCTGGATAGATAGAAGGTTTCTTCCCTACAATTTCTAGGGGTTGAAAAAATGACCACCGCATTGGCATTTCCAACCCAACGGCTTGTAATTAGAATACCTGTTGCTCTGGGATGATGGACCGGAAAAACCCATAGGAGCCATTCGGGTCAGACCCGGCTTGAGCCTCTCGTGGCCAGGCAAAGTTGGAACTTGAACCGCCATGCATGGATGGCACGCGTTGCACTTGTTGTGGCAGCTAGGAGGGATCGAACCTAGCCTGGTTTTCTCCTCAAGAAGAAGGTCCTGCACACACACACCCAATACAGTCCTTGTCAAACCAGAAACACAATCATGAGAAGCAGATAATTGGAGACGCAGCCCTGGGCTTTTAAAGGCCTACCCGACGAGAAATTGAAGGCTGAGGCTGATTGAAGCAAAAAATTGGACAGAAAAGATGGTGCAGGACTATAAAAAGCAAGGTGGCGATGGTGGTGAAGTAATGATATGGGTTAAGAGAAGCCATGAGAGCCTATCATGTCACATGGTAGTCATTCATTCCCCATCATAAACCAAAAGAAGAGCAACTGGTAAAAATAAATGCAAGCCAAGGGAGATTGCGAGTGCCAGTTTTCTGAAACTTCCTCCGCCGAGAGAGATGGAGAGAGAGGGAAGGAGGGACGAAAGGAGGGATGGGGTTCTGGGGAGGTGGAGTTTATGTGTTAATGGCGTCTAGAGGGAAGATAGGCACATAAATTTGGGGGATGTGGTGGCAGCCTGCAAGTTTAGAGAGAGATAGTGGAGTCTGAGAGGAGGGGCGCAGACTGCAGCAGAAAAGTGAAAGGAACGATTCAAGAAAGGTAAACAAATAGAGAGTATCCCCATCAGTATCAAGGACCCCTTGACCAGTATTCTATTAGGGGTTTTGAGGCTGATTATTGGTGGCTAGATGGACAGCGATTTTGTGTATGCCCCAGGGAGGTAAAAGGCCAAGTCAGGCTGGTAGTTAAATTGGGCATTTATTATGCTAGCTAATTTTCGTCCCTCTTTCCATATCGTGGATTTATGGTTTGACTGCCATTGACCTGCTTGTTAATAATGACAACAGCTTCAGCTTCCACCTGACCTGATCAACGAATTATGGCGGCAAATTTAGTTCCGCTGACTAAACTTATCATCTTCATGTCCCAAATAGCATTTTTATTCCTTTCCATAAATTGTAATGCAGGATGTTTAAAATTTTGTTAATCTCGGGATCCTCTGCCACCATATTCCAGCACAGCCAAAGAAATATCAGAAAGGAAAGAAGAAGATAAGGAAATGTTAGAGACATTTCTTTTTATTAGCAAGCGAGGAGCACTTAGAATTTAGGAATTGACTAGCGATTGTGCACGTACAAAGACCGGTTTGAGGCCTGGTCTCTGTAAAGATAAATTACTAAAATTGGATTGGCACGCTTGAATAAACATTTTACACAACAAAAGGTTGAGGGTATTTAGAACTATCTTTGTAGCTCAGTTTCCATTCCGAGGTCTCTGGATTCCTTGTTATGATTTTCACAGCTTGCAATTAGTCAAAGCAGCTAATAGATCATCGACATAGCAGTGAGGAGAGCGAGAGTGAGGATTGTGATAGTGAGCGAGCAGACGTATGTACCTTTTTTTCCACGGAGAAGGAAAAAGATCTATCTGCAAAGCATGAAAAAAAAATATTTCCATTTTGTGTGGATTATAGCCTTTTTCTTTAGTGAAGAGAGGAGTTGTCGCTGATCATCAAAGCAAGTAAAGTAATCTTCGCTTTCGTCGCCTTTTCTGAGTTTTCCAATCAGGGATTCAATTATTTACCATTCTCAGAGTAAAAAGGTGGCGCAAAAGACAAGGATAGTCACGCTGCCCCTCTGTAGTCTGTACCATTCTTACTCCGGAATAATAATAAACGAGTGTCGAGTACTATGTCTGTCTCAAGTCTTAACTCATCTAAATTACAACTTCCATTTGTAAGGATTTTGGAACCTTATTAATGCCTGTTGATGACATGGGATCCAGTCACATGGGAATAGGAAGGGCGTCGGTTATGTGACGATCGTGACGGTAAATTATAAAAATAATTAATAATTAATTCCATGATGACCAACCCAGTTTTCCTTTGGATTTAAAATTAAATCATCCTGGTTTTCCTTTTCCATTATCCTTTCCAACACAAAAATGTTAGAGCAAGATGACTGTAATAAAGCCTGGAACTATATTTCAAACACCAGCACGTACCAAATAGAAACTACCAAGTGCGCAGTGAATTATAAGGGAGATATACGTAAAATCAGTTATTAACATACATTGAGCTACTAAGCCTAACTACTAAGATTTCCAAATATCAGAGATTATGTTTAAATTATATACTTAACCTCTCGTGATTTAGTTATTTGATAGTTGCTAATATAGTACTCCCTGTCTCCCTCCATTGTTTTATCTTGAAATAATTGTTGCTTTACAATTTTAATGAAGCATTAATTATTTTTGCACCAGTTTACTCTTATAGAAATGAAAAGGATGATGGATGGAGCCGTGGAGGCTAGGTCCCAATTCCCATTAGATTTTTCATACTTTAATGTAAGGTCTCACTTGATATGATAGAAGAGTTTTTGATAGAATCGAAATCGAAATCAGAATTGAATTAAGTTTTAAAAGTGTGTTTGGTATGAAAATGAAATCATGATATAATTTTAATAAGTATATATATTTAAAATATGAAAAATCAAAATACCCTTTATTTTATTTTTTTAACGAAAAACTTAACAATAAAAAAAATAAAGAATGTACTTTTAAAGCTCAAAATACCTTTTATTTTATTTTTTTAATGATACATAAGCCAATTCTATGTTGAGTTGGTGGATTTCATGATCTCTACAATGGAATTGAATTTCATCAATTTTGATAAAATTAGATTCATTCAAAAAAGCAATTCTAGTATACCAAACAAGCCAACTGAAGAATTCCATGTTCAATTTTATTTCTTTTTTTACAATTCTGATATACCAAACATGGCCTAAGAGCATTTTGATCAAATATATCCAGCAGATTTTGTAATAAAGCATTTAATTAATTGACGTTACTGTTCAACAAGCATACACATCAAAGTACTATGGATATTGAATTCCTCTCGACGGTGGAGCCAATTAAATACGAATCTTGTGCTTATTTCACACTCCACTTGCGGGTCCTACCGGCCATCAATATTCGTTCTCTCAAGGCAGGCGAAGCGAAAGGGGTCACATGCGAACACATACCGACTTGAATTAGAAAACTACATTTCTACTCCACATTCCCAATTACCATGGAACCGAACTCACCAGTCATAATGGGTGCCATTGAAGGAGTTTTTTTTTTTTTTAACTCCAAAGCCCCAGCGGCCAACAGTTAAGGTCACATGGAGGGCCAACTCTGCATCCCCATGGGACGACACGGCTTCTTTTTCGCCAAGTAATTAATGCCTCATCATGCCAGGATTTTAAACAGTGCAAACACTGGAGGTTCATAATCGATAAATTACCCACTAGAAAGTCTAAAGCCAAGACCAGTAACAGAGCCCAATGAAGTCTCTGTGGGGGTTAAATTCCATATAATACAAAACAAAATTTAGCACTATAAAATTCTATCAGATCACGGCTTCAGGATTCGCACATCATTGTATCGTTAACATCACGGCTTATGATCTTCTAATAGTAAGGCATGTATCGGCCTGGCCTCCTAAACCTGGGAAACTTCCTGCAGTTGGATAGGCCGAAAACGTTAAGCAACACAAATCAAAAATAACACGCCTGGGTGTAAATCAGTGATAAGAAAGCATTAGCATACCCATATCCATAAGCGGAGTAGAAGTAAGGAGGAGGATATGGCCTCCTAAAGCGGTATGCCAGGTAAGGATTGAAACGCCTAGGACGATACTGTTTCATGCCAGGAACGTTGGTCCTCTTAAGTAAAACCTGGAAATATATAGTCCAAATAATTTAAAATCTATTATCATTTGGTAACATAACTTCTACGCTTAACATAAAAGTCAGTTTTGCATGAACTTGACATATAACAGTTACAAGAACATACCTTCAACTGACGGCCATGCAATTCGGATTCATTCAAAAGAAGAGCCTCTTGAACAGCTTCAGTTTCAAGAAATTCCACATAAGCAAATCCCTTAGGTTGGCCATACTTGTCAGTCAATATAGTGACTCTGTTTACTGTACCACATGATTGGAAGTGCTGCTGCACTTCTTCTGGTGTGCATGCGTAATCAACCTTCAAAATAGAAATTAATTCCAAGGGACTTTAATTCCAAAAATGAACAATATATTAGTAGAGAAGGCGCTGACATCCACATTATTTCATAACAAAAAGAATTTACTAAAGCTCTAGAAGCACACCAATATAGGTCACAGATGGATATGGACATTTTGTATTTAGGACTATTGTTCCAGCTAATATCAATTCAAGATATCACCCCTATATATACAGTTACACCCCTTTTAAAATTCAAACCATAAAAAAAGTAATTATGCACTAACATGTTATTCAATAGGGAAACTGTGAAAATTGTAAGGAATAACCTATATAACATTCCAAAGCTGAACTTATTGTTTCTCTTGATTATATCGTAAATTGTTGCCTTAGAAGCAAATCTGAAATGAAAACTTTTTTTTTTTTTGGGTTTTTGGGCCTGGCCGGGGGGGGGGGGAGCTGGGGGAAATAAAGCAGTGTGGTGTCCAAGACTCTCCTTTTCAACATAAGGTGTCAAACCCCCGGCTAATTCCAAAACAACATGTGGTGTTATTTTTTCCCAGCAATGAGTTTAGGCAACATACTTCCCCCGAGTCCCAGGGAACATCATAAAGAACCCATCAGCTCTGACCCAAAAAATCACATACTCAGGCCAACTGATGACATTCCACATGTATGCATGACTAGACAAAACCAGAGTCAATTAACAAAGTGTGCGTAGCATAACTTCCAAATGCCTATAACATTATATCAGTTTCCTGCGTCCTTTCAATCTCAAGAAAAACCTTTTCCATCCATTCTACCGTTAAGTTCCTACTTGTTGCAAGTTTAAAACAGCACCAACCTCTTTTCAATCTCAAGGGGGGAAACTTTTTCCTCCATTCTCCTATTATTGCAACCCTTTAAGTAAAAGCAGTATGAGATTTCAACAAACACGATAAAAGAATGGGAGGACATTACATGTGACAAAGACCCAACAAAAAAGATATCAGCAAAACAACTCAAAATTGAGGAAGAAAAGGCCTCGACCAAAAAGATATCAGATAATCTTATCCAGAGACGAGTAAAAAATTATGTTCCCCACACGAAGCTGTTGCTGCGTACCCCTTGCCACATCTGCTATGTGACACTTAACACAGGCCCTTTAGCCCTCACCACAACCCACAACAAGCACCATGACTAAAATTGCATGCCCAACACTTACAGAATGCTTGTGCTAAAAAACAAGTCGTCTCCTCGAGAACTGAGGTTGAAGAATGACATTCTACTTCCAGCTGTTCCCGTTTCTGCCATCCCCATGAGATGCTATTTGCGATTTCACCACCATGCATTTATCTCTCGACAGTACTACTCATTTCCACAAAAATTGGACAATATTACGCTACTTCTTATTGATTCTTCATATTTCTCTTCTTTTCTTTTTTCTCAAATTGACAGTATTTTTCCTTTTTATTTTATTTTTCTTTCTATATCTTTTTCTCATCCTTTTCCATTTTTTTCCCAGTAAATGACAAGTCTTTTCTCCCTCATTCTCTTCTGACTTTTAATACTCTCTCTTTTGGAATCTTGTTAAATATCAAAAGCACAATATGCAGTCTCTTTCTTCTCTAGAGCAGGCCTAACAAAACCAACTGACATTGGCCCACCCACAAAATACATTGAAAGCATCCCTGCTCTAATTATAGAACTTGAGTAATAAGATTGACCCTGCGATCAGTGAGATATGAAGTCAAACCCTGTCACAAAAGATTAGCAGTATTCACTCCAAAAGAAAAAAACTGATTACATTTTCAAACCTATTACTTAATTTTATTTTATTTTTCTATGGAGTGCATAGTCAATATTGCAAAGCTTTCAATAAAGCAAATCGAGTTAATTCATACATTGCCAACAAAAACAGATCGAGAATCCACCTCCTCCTTGTTCGCTTGAGAAGCAACTGCACTAGCAGGATCTACAAACCAAATTCAATCAAGAAGTTTAAAAACGATTAAAAACGAAGGTAGCCAGATAGAAGTATAAAGCAAGCAACACATGGACCCTGAAGGTAGCAAAGTTTATGTGAAAAAAAATGAGACCTATTGTCAAAAATACACCTGAATGTACAGCACGCTTTCTGTCAAATGTTTTTAACACTTCCAGAAAACCATGAACCCAGAAAACACAAGAAGTTAAAGGCTGCTAAATTCTTGCATTAAGACATCAATAAAAGCACAATAGCAAGTGCAAATTAACAATAATTTACAGAAGATTGGCATATGATAATTGAAAGTTGACGACCTTATTTTGACGTAAGTCAAACTTTAATCATCTCAAACTCAAAGGCATGAAATCTGGCAAAGCGAGAGATTCTTGACAGAGAGAAGGGGAAGAAAACCAAGGCTCACACTAAAAATTTTGAGCGATGCACAAAAAAGACAATATATTCCAGAATATTACAACGCTGTGTATCATTTGAAATATGGCATGGGGTTGCCGGTTGCACACTCTAATTTCAACTTTCAAGCCAGGACCAGACGACCAGTCAGTATCTCAGATGGGGGCACTTCAAATCTTAGAGGATAAAGCACAGAACTCTTTTTAAATGAATAAAGCACAGCATTTTGATGTTAATGATTAATTCAAGATCAATAATATACACCACAAATAAATCAGTAGAAAACCTTGCACCGATATCTCTAATAATATTCATCCAGTCCAACGATAAAAGAGATCGAGAAAACTCGGTCATGTGATTAGATCGATGAACTCAAGCTGAACGCCCAATGGACACAATTAAAAATTAAATCCAAATATTTTAACAAGTTAATGCTAGAATTTCACGCAGGAATCAACTAGCACAATAGCACATGACATAGTAGTTCAATCATCATAAATAGCTTTTCCGTGTCAATATACTTAAAAACGTAAGATAAAGCACACTCTTCAGTGACATCGGATGTCGGAAGAATAGTTCCAGACAAAGACATCAGAATTTCATAGAAAGAGGGCGGGAACCAAAAAAGGAAACCTTGAACCGCTCCCATCTCCTTCTCGACCTTGGCCTGCATCTCTCGGAGAGCTGCGGCCTCCTCTTCCATCTCCTTCAATCGCTTCTTCATCTCGTCCAGTTCCTAAGCAACGAAAGAAAATTGCACCGTCACAAATGCCCATCTAAGATCATGATTAACTAGAGAATCGCGTTCTAGTTTTGTTCAAATCAAGGTAGTATCTGATCATCCAGGCCCAATCGGAGGCAAGATTCTAATACATGATAAATTTGACAAGCAAAGAAACGGCAGAAAAAGGCGAAAGAAAACGAACAAAACCTTGACAGCTTCATCGTCGGCAGCTGACATGTCGACGTCGGCATTGTGAGAATCCAAGTCCCCTTCCATCTCGCCAACATCAGGGATCTCGCCTCCGTACACCTCGTGCTCCTCGTCCTCCATTCCAGCTTTGGATTAGAAACAGGTTTTTGCCCCGGTGCAAGGAGCAGGGTAAAAGAATAGAAGCTGCAGCTGCCCGTATTGTTGAGGCTTGCGGGGTTCTTCGCGGCTCCTGCCTGTCCGTTGTTTTTTCCCCCCTTTTTTGGGTCCAATGGCTTCTCTTCCCTATTTAGTATGCAGGTTCAGCAGTTGAGGCTTCGATTCTTTCAACATGGCCTAAAGATGATCCCCTCCTTCCTAAAAACTGATAGTATCTTCTACTCGAAAACCAAAAAATCTGTTGTAGGCGGCCCAACGTCAGTCAGATTCGTGAAGGCAAGCAATGGTTCGACCCGGAGAGGCGTCCCTGCCTTTTCTCCCCTCCATGTTTTTCTATTTTTTATTCAAATTATTTTATTAAATAATTTGTTTAATTATAAAATTAATGGATGGTGGAGATTGAAAAAATGGAAGGGAAAAAATGAGGGGACTCCCTCCTTGGTTCGACCTGTTTCATCTTATTTAAATTAGCTGTAAAACTCAAACAAGTTGGTTTTGTAAGGTTTATAGTTCGTTTAAAATTGAGTTATCGTCTGCCTCTTTATTCCAACTAGTCTCTAATCCCGGGTGTTACACTGGTGTGACCTATATAGATTACTTATATAAATAAATGTTAGAAAATGTAAACTTTTAAAATTTTATTTCAATCACAATTTGTACAGCTTAGAGATTTAAATATAAAATTTTTTGCAAATTTTTTTCTTAGCATGATGTTTTTTCAATTAATTGAAAAGGGTAATTATATGTGACTTATGATATTTTAATCTTTAAAATAATACTCTTTCCTAACATTTAAATTAATAAGTAGTTGGACAACAATGAATTTCTACTTAAAATGGAGAATGAAAATTGTTCATTAATACAGTTCAGAACATTGAAAATCATTTTTTATTTTTCTTAAATGCAATATTAAATAATAACGGTTAATATGAATAAAAAACGTCTTCTCTGTCGTGAGATATTGGCTCTCAATCTCGCTGTCTGTGGAAGAAGAAGTCTTTGTTTTGCGTCAAAAGATGCAAAGATTCTTCAATCCTTCCTCCGTTATTTCCATTGGGAATCTTTATTCTAAGAAGGAAAGGAACTTGACAACAGGTAAAGTTTTTCATTTTCAAAATTGTTTTTCCATCTTGTGTTGTTTTCATTTATAATATTCAATGTTATGTTTATCTGAAAAGTTTTTATGAGGACCACAGATATTATCTACAATGTGTAGAACTGTAATCTACAATGTATAAAGCTCTCGCTGAATTAGAAAGGCCATGCCAAAATGTAATTATAACTGTTAGAGTAACTCATGCGTGTAAAAGCATTTGGTCATCGGACCCACCACAAACAATGAAATTAAACTTCATTCTTATTGATAAAGAGGTATAATTAATTTCATTTCTATATTCGATAAAACATCAAATTTTCTTTTTTTAGCAATACTTTGCCTTATCGTTTAAGCGTATTGATTATTTTAGATTTCTCTTGTTACTAGTGGCTTACTAAAATCAAAGCAATGGTCAAAGATCAGCGCTTGTTGTAGAAGTTTGAAATGATTTTTCAGGAGGGGAGAAGTTACTACTTTAAGAATTTTAATTTGATTAATGGTTATAAAAAGTTTAGCTCTTGCCATCATCTTTTTATTATTGTTTTCAATGAAAGAACAAAGATCTTGCTAAAAGAGGAGGATGACATCCCTTGCGAGTCATTTGAAAGTATTCCTCTATTTGAGATCCTAAAGAGACTGATTGAAAAGAGATATTTCACAGGTAATCTTCTATCATAGTTTGTTGAATTATGCATTTCATGTTAAATATCTTCAAATCAATTGTGGATATATATCTATTAGTTTGATTTCAAGTGTAATTGAAATTGTTGATGAGATGAATCAATTCAAGCTCTGTGAGAGAAAAGATGGTTTCAAGCCAAAATTGAAGTTCTTTATGAGAGATAATAGGTCTATTAATTATTATAAGGTGCAAAATTTTAATGTTATAATTTTGTTACTTGACCTAATATTTTTCTTCACTCCATTGGTTTTGAATACAGGGATAATTAGATCAAATGCATTCTATTTAATGACTTAGCTATTGACACATTGAATAGATATAGTACAGGGCATGAGGATGTTAATGTTGTGTGTCACACTATGATGCCTTTGTTTTATAATTAGTAATGATTCTTCTTAGTTTTTTAGTTTTTTTTTTTTTGGATAAGATCTTCTTAGTTGTTCATTAACATCAAGAGTTTAAATATGTAGGAAAGAAGGTGATCAAGACATATGCAAATGTTAGTAGCGTGATTTTTAATTCAATCAATCCTAATGACAGTGAATTTGTTTATCTCTTTGGAGGAGAAACATATGGAGTTCATTCATATGGTTCTTATCGCTGCATATGAAGATGTTTTCAAGATGCTTTATTGTTGATATTTTAGTTTCTGCATTTTTTGGCTAATCCTTTTGCAAATGGGTCTTCTATTTAGGGTCATGTTTACTTGAATTTATTTATTGATACAATTATCAGTCATTTTTTTATATCCTAAACACAGTTCAATTGTAAGTAATTAGTACATAATGAATGTACACATACTATAGTTTCCTTTTAATATGTTGTGAATTCAATATCCATTGTCTTGACCCATTTCTTGATTATGTTACTTTCTGTCTACTTTATCAATGTTTTATTAGTTCTTGTAATCTTCTATTTTCCAAACTTTTATCTCTTTCAATTTAAACACTAAATATATGTTGTGAAATATGTTGTTATTAAGGTAGTGGAACATCAAGTGAAAGTAGAAGATTCTAATTAATAAGGATTGCAACTTCTGTAACATCCCAATATAAATTTTAATAGTTAATTTGAGTTAATAGAAATTTAAAAAAAAAATAATTTAAAAAAAATAATTAAAAAAAATAATATTATTAAATTATTATTATAATAATAAAAAAAAGGTGTAAAAACAAGAAAGAAAGGAAGAAAACGTGAACACAGCCGCCGCCTCAACAGTAAAATATAATAATAATAAAAAAAAGAAGAAGAAAGAAAGAAGAGAGAGAAAAGAATAAAAAAAATATGTGGGACCCACTGAATTTTTATAAAAACTCACCTTCTTTCATTTCCTCATTCATTCCTGCGCGCGAGCTGAGGCGGAGAGAACGCGAGTCACCGGTGCGAAATATCTAAATTTTTAAGGTAAGAGTTTTTAATAGGATATTCAGGGTGTGATTTTAAGCTTTTCAAGACTAAGTAAGTGTTCTAAAATTTTTTCTTAGTTATCCTTTTTCTTTGGTTTCTGAGTTTGTAGTGGTAGAAAATTTAAGATCTGGAAGAGGGATGAATTTATGTTGAATAAATATGATTTTTGAGGTTGTCAGTAGTATAATAAATGTTCTAGAGTATAAATTTATTGATGATCTTTGAATTTATGGCTTATGGATCAAATTCTAAACTAGATCTGAAAATATATGTTGATTTATTGAGGTTTAGATGATTATTTGGGATGAGAAATGAATTATTATGGCTATAGGATTATGATTCTAAGCTAGAGACTCAATTTTTAATTTTTGAGTATTTTAGGTGCGAATTTATAAAATAAAAAGAAAATTTTGATAATAGAAATTAGTTTAGAAGTTGATTTTTAGATTATTAATGTTTATTGATAATTAAAAGAGGAGTTAAAAATTATACTTAATAGTATTAATTATAGATTTGTATTAAGATTGAGATTAGAAATTATGTTATATTTTTAATTCTATTATTAGAATTATTTTATTAGTTTCAAAAATTGAAACTAATATTTATAAATAATATGTTATTTGTAGATTGTATTACTGGTGAAGATTGTGTGAGAGAGAAATTTTAAGGAATAATTTATTGAAAAAGCCACAAGGTAACCATGCTTTTAATTTGTGATTAGTGTTACTTCTTGTTAATTGGGTGATTATTGAGAAAATTATAAATTTTGTAATATTATATAATTGTGCAATATTATTATAAATTTATTTGATTAGTGTGGGAGGTGTTGGGAGACTTGCTATTGTTGTTGTATTTATGTGCCACGTGGTATGCCCCTATTGGAGCTCAATAGGTGGTTTGTAAGGGCTCGAGCTAATCTACCTTTGGCCGGGTAATTTAGCACCGAGTGAGGGCTACGGCTCGAGGTTAATGGAGGGATATAAGGATGGTTGTTTGTGTGTATTGTAATATTTCTTATATTTGTTGGAATTATATTATTTTTAATTCTCACTTAGTAAGCACACACTTGACTGTTTGTATACACTATCATAAATTGGCTTTGGTTACTGGGACTTTTGAGTCTCATTATGTGGTTAACAATTTTCAGGAGAAGAGCCACGAGTGACACGTGGAGGAGTCCCAGAGGCTTAGTGGTATAGATCCACTGTCTCTTTTGGGTATTTAATTTATGATTTATAATGTGTTATATTGCCAATATTAGGGCTTTTTGTTTATTGTCAATTATATGAATATATAAATGTAATCATGCCTTTCAAACTATTTCTATTTTTGGTATAATTTGGATGACTGTAATTTTAATATTTGGTTTACTTTGGATTGGTTAAAATGGCATGATTATAAGGCCAAATAACTGGCTTGTGTTGAAAATTGACTAAATTGCTTATTTTACTTGTTGGGAGTATAAGGATGGACAAATGTGATTTAGTTTACTTGTTGGGAGTATAAGGATGGACAAATGTGATTTAGCCTAATGGCATGTGGGAGGTAAAAATTTATCTGAAATGTTATAGTGTGTGAGTTGAAGCCAATTATAAAATATTTTATATTGAAATTATTGATATAAAAATGTGTTGGGTGGCTGTAACCCAACTATGGTTGAGTTAAATTATTAAAAAAAAAATTGGTGTGTTACAACTTCTATTAAAGTAATATATTATAATGATGACATACAAAGCATGACAGTCTAAAGAATCTATAATCACTCAAATGTATATTACCACTGAATAGGCAATGATAGTCTAAGTATGAATGCAATCTCGTTTGCTACTCTCAAAAAAATGAGTTCACTAGAGATTTTGAAAAACTTTCTTAAAAACAACATTTGTTGTGACAACCTTCAATTTAAAAGCTGCATTATGTATAAGTATTTTAAGTTCATCCATTGATCTGACCTTAGAAAAAGCAACATAAGGCTAGCCATGAGAGAAAACAGGCTTAGGTAGATAAATACCAACACTTGATAAGGATTGTCATTGACTCTTATCTATTGCCATTGCAAATGATAAAAGGCATGAAAAGTGTCTCTTCTTCATTTGAAATGGCAGATTGCATTCAGAAGGATTCAAATCCATTCAATAAATGTAGACTTCTTCCACAGGCCTTTATCCATTAAATATAATCCCAATGTTTTGCAAGATTTGTAATTCATTTAAAATTGAGTTATTTTCAACCTCTTTATTCCAACAATATTTGTTCGGGTGGGTTAATAATAAGAACTGAATTTAATAGAATGGGCAAGTTCATCATAATATGATGAATTAAGATACAAATCATTATGAAGAAAGGTATTCATATTTAGCATTGACTATTTCTTAAATATGATTGTCTTTAATGGAAATATAGATATTGATATAAGTAATAAAAAATGCGAGTTAATATATTTTGCAGTTTCAAATAAAATTTTTATGAGTTTTTTATTATTTAAAAGATGTTATAAGCTTTCGTACTATTTTTTTGTTTTTAAATTTACTAATACCATTTTTAGAAGAAAGTATTTTAATATTTAACATCAATTGGTGATATGGATAGTGGATGATGAAGCGTTTTTTTTTTGTCTTTGTTAAATTGGGGCAATGAGTTTTCTCTCTCCACTACGTGTGTATGATAAAGTGGTTGTTACCGCGCGATGGTGCAATTAAGGGTCCGTTTGGTTTTCCTCCGTTTCACGTTCAGAAAGCAAAATTTTACTTTCAGAAAGTTGAAAGTTGTTTAGGTAAAATATTTGACAGAAAAGCACATCCTGAAAGTACATTCAAACAGTAGCTAAAAGTGGATTTCTGAAACGTAACTATCTGAAGCTTTTGAAAAGTAGATTTGAAAAGTATGATGTTATTTGACCATACTACCATAAGTTTAATCTCTTATTTTTTTATTTAAAAAATAGTTAATTCATTAAAAATATAATTATTATTTTAATAATAATAATTAGGTATCAATTTTTTAGTATTATAAATTGAGTAATTAATCGTGTTAATTTTTAGCATTAATGTATAATAAAAATTACGAATCTTTATTACATCTTTTAAAATTTAAAATTAAAAAATATAAATAATTAGAGATCAAATTTTTAGCATTATAGATCAAAATTTATGTTATTTATAATCTTTATTACATTTTTTAAATATTTTGAATATATTACATTTGTATAATAAAAATTATAAATCATTATAAATCAATGTCCTTTTTTGTAATTGTACATTCAAAAGCACATTTCACTATCACAAACCAAACAACTTTCAATGTATCAAACTGACTTTTGAAAAAATATATCCAAATTGACTTTCATTAAATTGACTTTTCCCAAATGAACTTTTCCCAAATAAACTTTCACCAAATGAACTTTTGGCAAACTAAAAACCAAACGCACACTAAGTTGGAACATTCAAGGATAAGTGAGATGTGTGAGGAGGAAGTGAGCAGCTTGGAAGAGTCAAAAGGGGGACTGGAAGTAGAGTTGGTAAACGGGCGGGCCTAATCCATATGGGCTTGGCTCATATGGGCCCGGCCTTTATGGGCCTCGGCCCTAAAGCCCGGTTACCTCAATTTTATTCTAAAATTAAAGCTCAGCCCTTATTCATAGGGCTCAGGGTCGGGCCCGTAAGCCCGGATAAAAATAAAATAATATAAAATAAAATTTAACATTAAAATTTATTTAGAATATTTTAAAATTTAACATATATCAAACCAAAGTCTCACATAATCTAAAAAATGAACAAAAATTTTAAAAGTCCAAATAAGATGAAGGCAAACATCATCATCAATCGTAATCAAGATCTCCCTCATTATCATCCATAAATAAAATATTAAAATCCTCAGATGTAGGTCCACTTATGAAAGATGGAGGCGGAGGCTTAATATTAATTATTTCTGCAGCTTCTTCATCATCACCTACAATAATTATTAATTAAATTGTTTTATTATCAAATATATATCTATACATATATCACAAGATAAAATATAAAAATTACTATAAAATGGCACAAAACAATTCAACCAATTGCTGGTACAAAATACAAATCAATATTTGCACATTATCTGGAAAGAGGTGAAAATAATACTTTGTGAATAGTAAAACGGGCTTCACGGGCCGCCCGGGCCCGAGCCCCCTTTTTTAGGGCTTAAAAGGGTCGGGCTTCGAAGCCCAGATACCCTAAAAAATGTCAAATTTTTAAGCCCGAACCCTTATTAAAACGGGCTTAAACGGGAGGCCCGTCAAGTCCGGCCCTTATTTCCGACTCTAACTAAAAGATTGAGATGCCGGCATAGATGTTATATCAAAAAATTATTGGCATGCATTGTAGTGAGCAGTAACTTCTAAATGTTTAAAATTCACTCTCTCCTATTTAAGGAGATAGATATTAAAAAAGATATATAACATTTTTAAGTATTTCAATGTATAATTAAAATACTTTTTTCATAAGTATTCATCATAAATAAATTATTTTATATTTATTTTTAAATAAAATGCATTATTAAATATGAATAAATATATAAACATGGCATTAATTTAAAAATAAATAATTATTTTATTAAGAGACGAGATTTAATTAAAAATATTTTATATTTTTGAATAACAAGACTACATATTTTAAATGTGTGATACAAGTAGTGGTGAGCAGACAATTCATAATCCATCAAACTTGATTTACATCTGTAGTTTTGATTTCTTCTATTAACCTCTTCCGATAGATATTTATGAATTTTAGCCTGATTGTTGAATTTATTCAATTAATATGGTTGGATACTTCTTAATTCTTGAACGCCACTTGATAAAAATAAATTGATAAAATTTTGATTCTGATAGCTTTCAGATATTGAAATTTAGTTTATGTTTTGAAATGATAAGGGGCTTCAAATTCTGGAATTGTGCTTTCATTGAAGTGCAGCGTTTTTTTCTAGCTGAAGTGTTAAACATTTTTCCCCCAAACCTAAGCATAATGCTAAATGGAATATGAGTAAAACGGCTTTTAGTCTTGAAAAATTCTTTCACAATTTCACCATATTTTTATTTTTAATAATCTCTCCTAAAAAAAAGCTATACCAACTAATATTAATCTGATCAACTTAGCTTAATTTATTTTAAAATTGGTCAAAATGGGCTACACATAGGTACAGGCTGGCCTGACCTATTTTAGAGAAGACAGGATGAGTTATGGACAACCCCTCAAACTAGCCTGTCCCGGCAATTATATAGTTTTAAATGTAAAGTTTTGAGACCATTTAAATTATGAATTGATTTATAGGCGTTATAAAAAAAAAAAAGAAAAAACCTATAAAAGATGGAGCTTTGGTGCGAGAAAAAAAGTTGAGATCAGATTACACGAAAATGAATGAACAATGATATGAACAGTTCAAAAATTGAATGGTTTGGACTTTCCTTCAATTAAAAAGCATCGTAGTAGAACAATACGCATAAGATTACTGATTGTATAGTTTTTCAGGGACCAATATTGTTTTACATTTGATAAATTAATGAATCACTGATAATTATTATCTACCAGCCTATTTATAAAAAATTGAGTTACAATTGCACAGACAATAGTTTGTTTAGATAAATGTCTGCAAAACTACATTTTACATAAACTACAATTTGCAAATTAAAGCTTTGTTAAAAGTCAATTACTGTAATATGATTTATATTTAAATTTTATTTTTTTAAAAAAATCAGTTTAATAGACTGAAACTTGATGATATAATTAAAAAAATAGTTTAAATATATAATAACTAAAAAGAAGATGGGCTAGTCTCCGTCCCTCCTTCCTCCCACTCTCACACCTGTGCATATAAGTATGCAATTTGATAAATTTAAAAAAAATATTAAAATTATAATTATAAAAATAAAATAATTAATGTATAAAATAGTTTTAAATATTAAAATATTAATGTACAAAACATTTTAATTAGATATATTTGAAGAGAAAATATTCATACACACACATATATGTGGGTGTATATAAGTCACAAATAATAAAAATGTTAAATTTATAAAAAGAATAAAAATTTCAAATTTCAAAAGGAAATGTAAAAAGTAAATGATAGAGAGGTCTTAAAAGAATCAATTAATTCAAGTTAGATCTCAAGTGTTAAATTTTAAAAATTTGCAACTCAATCAATTTTTTTATTCTTTAATTATATTAAAATTTTAAAAATAAGTTACAAATTTATTATAACACAGTTGCAAATTTGAGAGATGGACTTGCACATTTTTAAATTTTGACACTTAAAACCTAACTTAAATTAATTGATCATTTGAAACTTTTTCATCACTCTCCCAATATAAAAAGACAAATAGTTTATCCAAAAAAAATTAAAATAAATTAAATGTTGTTATTGGATATATTTCAATGTAACCGGTGTAAAAGTTTTAGAATCTAGCTTTTGGCATAAGTATAATTAAAAAAGAAAAGTTCATGTACCAACTACCACTATCCAAACATATTTGTTTACTCCTAATTAGTTTTTAAGCTTATAAATTATAGTTTAAATCGACCAAATGAAATTCCGAACAAGATCTCAGATTGATCAAACAATCAAGAGATACGAACATATGGTAAAAAATTTTGATATGGGGGTCCTATTTTGGCACAAGTCACTGTAAAAATCAGGCTACAATAATTTCTTTCTGTCTGTTTTTTCAAGACTTGGGCATCAATTTTGAACCCAAAATTATGATTTTAAAAATTTTTATTCAAATATTTTTAATTTTTACAGACTTCACTTGCTTTTCAAAACTTCATTTGGCACACGTTACTCCCTCCTTATAAAATTATAAGATATTTTAAATCAACTTTCATCCTTAATAAAATAATTAATTATTTTTAAACTAACATTATCTCTTTTTATATTTACCTGTATTCAATAGGATGTTTCATTTTAAAGAAATATAAAGTGGTTTATTTATCATGGATACTTTTAAAAAAGAAACAAGTTAAAATATTTTTAGCATCTAATCCTTTAAAAAATACTTTATATTTTCTAATGGAGGGGTATTTTTTTTTCTCCATTTGAGAATTAATTCCCAATATTTGATCATTTTCTATTTTGCCCCATCTTTATAATTGATTTTGAAAAATCATCCAAACATCTTCAGTTATCAAAATTAATTTCAAAAAAATATTATTCAATAATCGTTATGTATTCTTAATTAATTTTTTTCTACAATCGATTTCTCTCACTTGAAATCCATACGCACAAATATTATAGATTTGCAACTACAAATAGAATAATGTGTGAACTAATATTTTTTACGATGTATCATAATTTATAATTATAACTCTTAATGGTGAGAATTTAAAATTTAAACATAACTAAATAAGACAACAAGGACGTTAGGATAATGGGGATAATGAGAGAAAATTGAGAGGCAAGTGAGGCATAAAATTTGAAAATAGAATGTTAAAGAAGTTAAGACTATAAAAAAATAAGTATTCGCTAAAAATGAGAAAGAAAATTAAGAGATAAATTTAATGAAATATATCATATTTTTCCATATTTATTACATTCCTTAATTTGCATATAATAACCTCCAAACATCCATATAATAAAACATGGAAGTATACAGATTTATTATTGAATGTTGTGATTTATATTCTTTCATTATGTAATTTTTTTGGTTTTAAATAAAATTATGCATTTAATTCAAATTAAGTGTAAACAAAGTATATAAATAAATTAAAAAAATATTTAAGTAGATTAGGTGCACTACATCATTATAGCCTATCCTATTAAAATGTTTCAAATAATCTAAATAAAATTTTGTATAATATTTTTTAATTAATTTTATTTTTATAACAGAATATATATTTAATTTTTTTAATATTATTAATATCATAATTAATTTATATTTAATACTATTTAAATATTATCTATTTAAATGTAACATAAATGTGGCGGTGCATCTTATTTATTTAAATGAGGTTCAAAAGAAGGGCCATCCAATACTTTTGTGCCACCTGTTAAGATCCGCTTGGCCTTTTTGCTGGCGTGTGCAACTATCACCGCTAGAGGACATCATTTTAAATTAAAAAATTAATTTTTTAATTTTTTAATTTTTAACTCACTTATAATTCAATCTCTCAATTATAACTCGCTATAACTCAATTCCTTAACTTTTGATTCACCTATAATTTAATCCTTATTTTTTAATTTTTTTTAAATTTTTATCAAATAAGAAGGATAAAAAATACTCATATATTATTTTAAAATACCCTCCTCTTGCTTATCGATGTGAGATATAAGCTAACATGAAATAATAAAATTAATAAAAGCTCAGGAACTAATTTATAAGTGATTCAAAAGTTGAGAGATTGAGTTATAGATAAGTTATAGTTAAAAAATTGAGTCACAAATTGAGTTACAAGTGAATTAAAAATTAAAAAATTAAAAGATTAATTTTTATTTTAAATTTCATTGACATAAAAAACATCATTAATTGATTTTATTAGATATTTAAATCGGAGTTCATTTGCCACAGCCAAAGAGCCTCACCTTTTCACGAAGGCGGTTTTTGGTTCCATCTTGGGAGCTGGGGGATACATTCTTGACAAACTGGAATCGGAGAAGCAAAGATCCGCTGATTTCTGAGTCAGCGGTCGCCGATCTCTGTGTTCGTCAGTGAAGAAGAGGAGCTTTGGAAATGGCAAGTGGAGGCTATGGAGAAGCTAACCAGAAGATTGATTACGTGTTCAAGGTCGTGCTAATAGGTGACTCTGCGGTAGGGAAGTCGCAGATACTAGCTCGGTTTGCGAGAAATGAGTTCAGCTTGGATTCCAAAGCCACGATCGGCGTCGAATTCCAGACTCGGACTTTAGTCATTCAACATAAGACTGTCAAGGCTCAGATCTGGGACACCGCTGGTCAAGAACGGTGCGTTTCTGAACTCTAATGTCTATTCCAGTTCCTTCTCATCGATGCTATCTCGCGTGAGTTATTCACACTGTCGAGCTCTTTTAATTCAAAATTTGAAATCGTTTCTCTGCTTGTCTTCGCCGATTCTCGCAAAGCCACTCAGAAAATACTTGCGTTTATGTTTTTTGAATCATCGTTTACTAACGCGTGAACTTCCTTCTTCCTGCACTTAAGTGTTCTAATAGCGGGAGGCCGGGAGCGGATCATTTAGTGTAAAGCAGCGGCGGAGAGAATAATTTGTAGTTTCAATTTTTTTTTTTGGGGTAACATTTAGTATATCCCTATCTAAGATTATTGAAATAAATTCAGGCGTAGAAAAGAAAAGGCCAGTGAAGTAAATTATCAATTTTTTCCTTATGTTGTCTTTGCATGTAAATGATGAAAATATGGTTACAATTATGTGCAACATTTTATAATTACAATTAAAGGAATATCATGTTTTAAGATTATTTAATGAATAATGAATCATTGATCCTTTCATGCGATTTAAATACAACTACACAACAATGCAAATAGAAAAAACGAAAAAAAAAAATCCATGCATCTCTCATTCAATTACGTGGTTTATTCTTAACAGTTAAGCCGACGACTCATTCTGGCTTACATTCCGGTAACTTAGGATTTATATGACTATGAGTACTTTTATGTGAAAACATTTCAGTTACTTCCATATCATACCCGAATGACGTGGATTTCAATAAAGTTACATTCTTTGGGAAATTACATTCTGCCTTTATGGATGACTATGTAACATTTTATAGCAGCTATAACTGTCGTATCTATATTATATTGGTTGCTTATATATTTATTTATTGGTATGATTCCATTCCATTCCAATTTCAGATACCAAACATAAAAATGAAGTGGAATGTGATTCCATGTATAAGGGAGTCGCACATTCTATGTAGATCATTCCATTCCCATTCTGGTTTCGGAAAAAACAAGTTTTTGTTCCAAATGTTGATCATGATGTGTAACTTACGGCATAATCATTCATGTTGCCACATGTTATATATTCTAGCGAGTGTGTAGAATTCAATTATTGAGTCTAATCCTACTATTTTAATTTCTTGCAGTAGTATTCTAGGCTACCATACATTATTTGGCAAATCGATTGCCTTTATAGGATTTGATTGATGATTTGTTATCAGTTGGTTGACTTCAATGACTTGCCTGTATTTTAATTAAAAGAGAGAGGGAGAGAGAGAGAGAGAGAAAAGTTAAAATGCAGAGTGTGTGTAGTTTTGGTCTTTCTAGGAGGAGGTTGCATAGAGATCAGAGATGTCTGCTCATGCTTCTGATAGTTTGTTTACTGTATTCCTAGTCATGCTGTACGAGAGTGAGCGAAATGCAATACTTAGTGCTTACGAAAACATCGATTTATTTTTCTTATTCAATTACCATCTAGATTTTGCCATTCTCAATCGGGTTGAGCTTTTGGAGCAATTTGTTATCCGTAGCATGACATAAGTCTTGAAACTCATGCACCTTCAGATTCTTTACAAACCAAAGTATCAACGAAAACAAACAATAAAAGGGAGCTGGTATTGACTGGTTTTTACTTGTCGTTTTACATCTCGGTAAAGTTGGCTGAGCAACTTATGCATAATGCCTTACTTGGTCCAGTGAGATCAGCATTTGAATTTTCGAATACTATATGATTTTAATTTCAGCTTTTTGTTCTGGTTGAATTACATCTTTTGACACAAAAGGTGCAGGTGCCTTCCCCTTTGTCATAGCTATTTAGTCAGCTGGGTTTTCTTTTTTACCTGCATGCATTTTGAAGTAAGATGATTTCCAAGTTGCTGCTGTTTCCTGATTACGGCTCATTGTTCAGATACAGAGCAGTTACGAGTGCATACTACAGGGGTGCTGTTGGGGCAATGTTGGTTTACGACATTACTAAACGTCAGAGTTTTGATCATATACCTCGATGGCTGGAAGAATTACGTAACCACGCTGACAAGAATATCGTTATCATCCTAATAGGAAACAAAAGTGATCTTGAGAGCCAGCGAGCAGTACCCACTGAGGATGCAAAAGAATTTGCCGAGAAAGAAGGCTTATTTTTCTTAGAGACCTCTGCGCTGGAATCGACTAATGTTGAAGCGGCCTTCATGACTGTGTTGACAGAAATTTTCAATATTGTCACCAAACACAGCCTAACTGCTGGTGAAAATCAAGGAAACGGCAACTCAGCATCCCTTTCGGGCAAGAAGATAATTGTTCCTGGTCCTGGTCAGGAAGTCCCAGCCAAGACGAAGACGTGTTGTCAGTCATCCTGAATTAAAATTTGTTTTCAATCTATCAGATTAACGATCGTGTTCCTATTACGAAATTTTGAAGGTTTGGTGCCCCTTCTTTCTGTAAATTTGAATGACTTAATAGTATATGATGCTTTAGCATTGAGTGCAGAGTTAAAGATGAAAGTCATTGTTAATTACCCAGCACAACTTCCGTGATTTCCACTTGAGGGATTGGCTGGAATTGTTTCGAAGCTTGGAGGTATGTTTTAAGGACAAAATTTAGGGGGTATTGATATGTTTGCTATCAGTTTTTGTAAAAGAATTAAATGGATGGTTTCTACAATTTCATATTATCCAGTCTTTCAAATGGTTACTTTATGCATCATGTTTTCATGAGAAAACTTCATTCAAATGATTTTCATTGCAAGCATGATAAATGGGCTCTCGGGTATAAACTTCTAGAATTCGCACAATTCAATCATCCCAAGAATCTGTTAAATGTGCATACTTTGATTCACCTTAAAAATTTTTTGCAATCCTTATTTATAAATTGAAAAAAAAATGTTCTTAGACACAAGCAATTTTTATTGAAGTTATCAATTACTGTCATTTAAATGTTAATTGAATAATTTCATTAACAAATCCAGTAATAATTGACAATTTTAATATGACAAATTGCCAAAAAAAAACAAATTGATAATATCCGTAAATTGTATGTGATTTTGAAATAATTTTGTAATTTTTCTAGACTCTTAGATTACTTGCATGAAATATGTAATTTTTCCTTGTAAATTTGAACCCTGGGGAGCAATTTTTTTTCTCCTATCCCAAAAGACGCAGCCACGAAAGGAAGTGCGCTTTTGAATGTTAAAACAAATGTGAAGCAATAGCCTAAAATAAAATTCTAAAGGATATCACGAGGAAAACCAGAGTTGACACAATTTAAATATCTAGGTGAGCGAACCGAAAAGTCACCATTCCCATCAAATGCAGCGTAAGGAGGATGTAAACCATCACTAAAAACCTGGTCTAAATGCCACTAACCTAGTAGAAAATAACTTGACATTCTTTTGATAAAATTCCTTGAGTATTAGCTCTAAGGTTCCTTCACTTGTTATACTCACTGCTACTGAAAATTGGAAAATAAAAAATTCATAAAAACTGAACCTATTTTTTTAACAGTACCTTTTACCTATGAACTTCCGTTAGTTACATGGTTAGTTTTGCCCTTCAAGTACTCTCCTTCATCTTCTACATTCGACTGTCTGTCTACAAGCGCAGAGGAGCCATGTTCTGTGTCTAGACGTATTAGTAGCCTCTCAAGCAGTTCTTGGCAGTCCGTTGCAGTAACCATCACGGTCAAACTGGCCCTACCCTTCCAGCATCCAATGGCTATGGTTGACTCATCCACCTGGCAGGACTCCAAATCAGCTTTGTTGTTCCCTGCAGTAACAAGAAAAAGGCCACATAAAGAGAATTATTGATCCATTCACCTTCTCGACAGCATGGTGACACATACCCTTACCCAGAACCACCACACAACATCCTAGCATAAGGTTTGCAGCTTTTTCACTAAACTTGGCATCAACAAAATCTGCAAATCTTACAGCTTTATTCTGCAGAAGACGCTTGAAGTCTACAGGAGATGCATGTAGGATCTGCTTGGTGATATATGGGAGAACAACGGGCAGTCCTTCTGATGATATCCGGAAAGAACATGGTGCAGAGTTACCTTCTCGTGATGATTGTCTTTCCTATATGATGGGGAAGTGATTATTTTCACTTGGATTATTCACAAAAAAATCATCAAAGAAATAGTCTCAGAATGTCGATGGCTATTTTATCAAAAACGTAAAAAGTCAAGGGCTGTCATTTTTTTTGGCCGCAAATCAATCATATTCACTTTTCACTAGGATGCTTTGGATGAACTTTGCACATGTTACATCTATGATCACCAATTACCAGAGATCAAAATAAACTTATATAGCTAACAATGCTGCACATCCAATAAAATTTAACAGATATTTCGGTAACCAATTGAGTTGATGAAACATGACAGAAAAAAATCAAGTGCCCAGGCGTATGAAACAACTCGACATACGCTATAACCGGATGTTCAAAGGAAAAAAGAATTGCTTTGTACGTCTCTAATCTTTCATTCGACCAAAGTCTTGAGGTACTTGATGACTCCCTCCGTTCAGTTGTTTTCAACTATTTTATGCATACTGACAAAAGTTTGTTACTCAATTAAAATGATACAAAAGTATGTCAACGTTCCATTTTACCCCTATTCATTAAAAGCATGATTGAAGACTCCTTTCCAAACCCTAATTACAATTTTCAAGGAGCTAAGGGTTAAAATGATCCAATTGTTAGAAAATATGACAAAACCTCTTATATTGTTGACCAAGGAGAAATTCTAGAAGATATCTTGTAAATAGGGGCATTGGGAGTATATAACATCATTAAAAAGCACACTACTTTTACCAATCAAAATCTGTTTTGACTAAATTTTTGTCTTATGCCTAGATTTACCTCTTGGGCCTATCTTAGCCTGTCACTGCTGAAAGCCTTTTCTAAGGGTGAGGAAAATTTACTGCATTATTTTAGTGTAATATGGAGCCTGAATATATAGATCGATAGCAACAACAATAGCCATAGCAACAACAATATCAAATTGTTGAATACTAAAGTATACTTACAAACATCTTAAGACCAATCGATGCAATTTTTAGCTGCTGCCCAACTGAGAAATTTAGTTCAAGAACATCCTTCACTGATTTAGAGACATAGTAAATCCGTTTCACGTGGTTTGGGTCACTATTTCTTGAAATTAGGTGACCCTTGAATGGAAACTGCTCATCAATACCATAGAATGCCTTTATGCTGTTAATAATGACTTCATCTTTGAAGAAGATAACAGGGTCCACACCTCTCCACTTGCCTTGAATCTGCAGCTTTCTTTTTCCCTGAGTCATCTTTGCAATACTTTCTGCGTCGTCAGGCTCTTGGGCTTCTTCCCCTGAGTTCCATACTTCATGTGAAACAGAAGGCCTAACTCTCAAATCTACAATGTTGGGCTCAATTTCATTTACATCAGCCACTGAAACTGCTTCCAAAACGTCCTTCCGTGTATTTTCTAATGAATCAACCTGCAACACCTCATTATCCTCAATATCCAGGTTAGCTGGTTTTACATGCTTCTTTGCGATTCCTTTTTTAGGTTTTTCCTGAATTGCTGCAAAAGAAGAAAGTAAAACATAATCACACATCTATTATGCCAAGCAAAATAAAAAATGAAGTCAGGAACTCAGGTCTATGCCAGAATGCATGTGAACAAGGGAAACATTACAACTTAAGCAGATTAGCAACTAAACTTTGTTAACCATAATTTCTTGACTATCTTTGACAGAAATTAAAAGAGACAGACAGAGAAATAACACATCGCATGTGAAATTACGAGGCATGGGAGAAACTTTTCGAAGTACAGCAATAAAGAAGGCTCCAGTGTTTTGATCATGAGGCACAATCCTCATACAACGCTCAAGAGGGAAATCTGAAACCTCCTCGGCAAACTCATTTGTCATAAGATTCTCCATTGCCTGAACACCATCTTCAGAATCTCCATTATGACCATTGTTAATATCATTTTGCATGTCTACATTATGATTACTATCAAAAAGATTCTGAAAGCTTCTGCCAGAAGGAAACATGCTGGGATGAACTACACTTCTGCGTGACTTGGGAACATCTTTGTAAGTCCCCAGCCACACGCGCCTGTCAAGTACCTGCATCTCCATATTCTTACACCTTTAGAAGTGTTTAAAAGCATGCTACAGCATAGCAAACATAATCACAAAAAAATCTAAAAGCTTCTGCCGGAAACTACATTTCAAGCTGAGTGGAAAAAAAAAAATTACGTTCAGAGTTCAGACAGTTTGAAACTATTTTGTCACGCCCATCAACAATGATGTGACTTGATTAACATTAGAAACCAAGACAATGTCCAAACTCCTGCCATGAGCTAACCACGAACAGCTGTCCAAAATTGATTGAAAAGAACTTACAACCAAGAGGAAAAGAAAGAGCCTTAAGGGTTGTCACAGTTAAGGGAAAAAAAAACAAATTTGATGAATAGGTAATATATCAAGCAGGCTATTTCTCCTCCTTAAGTCCAGAAAGATGATAAGCATGATCATCCTTTTTTTTTTTTTACAAGGCAACAGTAAAAACCGTGTAGAGGTTACAAAAGCCAAGTCATTATCAGAATCCAAAAGATGATTTTGCATCCTGGAGGCGATTCATTATAAATAATGAGACCGGAATTGTCATGAGAAACTTAGTGTGTGAGCATATCAGCACATTTGTTTACTTCTCTAAAGACAAGATCAAAGTTATGTTGGATGAATGAAAGGGCTTCCATGGAATCAATGTGTAAATTAATTTTTGTGAAATTATGTTGGATGAGTGAAAGGACTTCCATGGAATCAATGTGTAAATTAATTTTTGCGAGTTCTACATTCCAACAAAGCATGAGACCTTCTAAAATGCCTAATAACTTAGTCGCAATTCTAGGGTGATAGCCAAGTTATTTTGAGGATTCCATAATCCAATTTCCTATCTCATCGCAAATAACTCCACCACAAGCATGATCATCTTTGCATGCACTGGCAATCATATGCATTACCAAATATTGCTTGTACTACTACTGCTGCTATTGTTACTGCATTGCTACTGCTAAACATTGGCAACTCAAGGAAAGAATTGGCCACTGAAAACACATGCCTTCCATCTCTTGAGACCTGGCCGACGAACAAGCTGTAGGAGCTCATGAGACACATCAACAAGCTCAACAGACCCTCCACACCTCCGCAGAATCTGCAATATATTAGAGAAGTACGAAAATTCAATTAACATTATAAAAGATCAAAGTGTATAAAAGTGCCAAAAGCAATACTACAAATAATATATCATGGCTTTTCAATGTCAGAAATAGATATAAATATTTATTAGCACATAAAAATACCAATGCAAATGTAATATACCATAGATCCAGGCACAAAGCACTTGGTCCATAGTACTACTAAAGTTGACATGTAAAGGGGGATCAATGGCAAAATCATATTAATGTAAAAAAAAAAATGCATTAATTGATCTTGGGAAATGCAAGGCATTTATAGCAGAAAGTGCACAAGCCATAACAGACCTCATAAATCTGCCAAACCAAAGTAGGTTCAAAGCATATTACCTCTGCAACCACAGCTTCATTCTCTATAGGGTTCATTGAGCAGGTTGAATAAACCATTCTTCCACCAATTTTAAGCAAAGATACACCTGGGATATTCAATATGGCTAATAAGTTTACCAAAATTGTCATGGAATCTGAGACTTGGCAAAAATCAAGTCTTTTCTGATGATAGGAGAATATAATAGCAGCCTAACTATACTAACCTATCACTAATAATCTAAACCAACAAAAAAAGAGGCAGTCATTTTAGCATTAAACTAAAAAAAAAAAAAAACACTTGTGTGAAATAGTGAATAAATATTTCATCTTCAGAAGATATGAAACAGAAAGAGCACATCAATGAATCACTAGTCTAGTCCTTCAGGTTAAAAAGGACGTGACTTACAAAGTTCTCAGTTTTCTAGAAAGATGCAAAAAGATAAAACGGTTTATTATGCAAACCCACTCTGGAAGCATAGAAGTCTAGTTCCGTGATAATGGTGAATTTAAAATAAAAGATTAAAGAAGCTCAAGCAATATTCTTTTTGAAACTATACCTAATTGACCCATGCCAAAGAAGTTGTCAGGAATGAATAGTGTTCAAAATTTTAACTTTCCACTAATTAACAAAAGTATCAATTATAGACAAAAATTGAGTTTTCATATCAGTTTTCATCAATCTTCAGCTCGAAAGCACTTTTTGAATTGTGGCCACACAATAAAAGAGAAACAACGTGACAAGCCTAACAACATTAGACCATAACCAAAAAAAAAAAAAAAACTTTCACGAGTACCTCGCATAGCAATTAGAACTTGTAGGCTATGAAGCCCATGGCCCATTCCTGTGTTCCTGCATGAAATCGAATCAGATCTTGTCAACATAAAAAGCAATGTAAAAAAAGGATATGAAGGTTGGAGTAAAGGGGAAGAGAACCCCTCTTTTTCTCCCAGAGTGTACACTACCATTTCCTCCAAAGATCAGGTGCCTTACGAAGGGTACCATCTCCACTACATGGGACATCACACAAAACACGATCAAATAAAAGTTGGCTAATATGCTGAGCTGAATCCATGGTACCATTGTTTAAACGGCATCCTGGAAAGTGCTGAGCTTCATGATTGGTGACAATTAAGTTGGCTGTGCACATTCGTTTTGTTTGGTGGATGAGAAGGTTGCATCTTTGGACATCAAGATCATTTGCCATTACCTGATGAAGAAAAAATATGCATAAAAATTTTGCAGATACATCCAGTATAATTCGAGGAAGCACATATTATATTAAAGCAACTGAATAAGTCCAGAAAATCAAGATATTTCCATTCACTGATATATTGTAAAAAAATAAAAAATAAAAAAACTGAATGGGGAAAGGATACAAAGAGAGAGAATCATCATTGTGTGGTTGAAAGGACACAAACCATTCCATCAGGCAGTGACCCTGCTTTACATGATTGGTGTATAATCTCAAGCAGTTGAAATGTTTTTGACCCTGGCGCAGCACACACTGAAGAGAAGAAAAGTAGAATTGTCAAAACTCAGAAGCACTAAGTTTGCAATATAAATAAAGCAAATAGCGTTTTGTATATGATTGTACTTAGGGCTCATCCATGATACTAAAATAGCTTAAGCTACTTGGTTGGGATTCATCACAAGCTCAAACACCGTCATCTTTTTCATTACTTTCAGATGCAGGATTTCTGATATTCCCCTTACTTGCTTTCTTCTTCTTCATTTGTTTTCTTTCTTTCTTTCTATTTCTCTTCTTCATTTTCTCTCTCTCTTTCTTTCATTTTTTTTCAATAGGGTTCTCAAATTAGTTGCTGTTAGGCTCAGGATTCTTTTGTCATAGCTTTGACATCAGGCTCTAATACCATATTGATTTTTGCATATAATTGTACTTGCGGCTCATCAATTTTACCAAAGTAGCTTAAGCTACTTAGGTAGTAGGATTCACTACGAGAATACATACCTCTCATATTTTTTGTTACTTTTAGATGTGGGATTTATTATATTTTAATAAATTGGACCAGACATAGTCAAGATAACAAAAAATTATTTTCCTATAGACTTACTATCAAGCACAAAATGATTTGAATGTACATCCAAGATGAGGGGGGGTACCTGCATTGCAACAAACCATGTAAGTGAAATAGAATTAACCGTTGCAAGGAAAGTGCTTAAAAGAAAACTACATGGAACAAACAATTCAGCTTCCAGAAATAAGAGCATAATTATATAATTTAGATGAGTGACTGACAGTATGTAAACAGGCCCACCATGCTGACAGCTTCCTGTCGTGTGATATTTCCAATTTCATTTTCTAGCTTTAAGAACTCATGGAACCTGGGAGACTAATGAAATCAGAAGTAGGAATTGACGTGTTAATGATTAAAAATACCTAATTGACAGCATCGTGCATGCATGCAGAAACACTTGTTAAACATAAACAAGCATTGTGCAAGATCTGGCTTTGCATCATCATACAAGTTGATGCATCAATACATTAATACCAGCGCGTCTCTTTTTTAATATTATTTCATGCGATGCAAGTTGGATTCTTACCACCTATTTTTGGACACACACATGCATGAATAAACCATTCTGCAATGAAAAGAAACCATTCACATATCATACAAATAAAACATAATTAATCTGAATGCCTATCTTTTAAGAATATGCATAGATTTTATAAGCAGAAAAAATTGAATACAGAAGATGTGGCACTGGGAGACGATGGATGTAATGAAAAGAAAAATAATTATCAGTTCCTTCTTATGCTGTCAGAATGTTATAAGACCAACTTGCACTAGGATTTGGATATGTGCATGGTAACATCCAGTTACGCTTCGTGACATTACCCGTCCGTGAAAGTACATGGGCTACTAGAAACTTGGAGATACAGATACACCAGCAGTAGCCATGGATGAATTCATGCCGTAACCCGAGAAACATATGCAAATCAGAATTTATTTACCTCTCGAGTGTTTGGTTCTTCCTCAGCTGCATCCGGGAAAAATTTGTATGCCACGCAAGATTTTCAGGGTACCACAGCAATGGTCTAATAGCCTCTGTCTCATTGCCCTTGCCAACCTATAGGGACAATTAACAGCCAAGACACACAGATTTTACGCATAGAGAACGATAGTGGAAACATGATTACAGAGGTATCGTAGTTGCCTTACCACAGCCTGAAGAGATTGCGAGAAGTCATTCTCCAGTTGTGATCGAATATCTGCACAAAATTGGCTACTGCAATGACCAAACAAAAGGAAAGATGAAACCGAAACTGTGCATCAATAGAAACTTGAAGAATCAATCTCAATCTCAATTCAAATAAGCTTGAAATTAGAAAATTCGATATATAATCATATACTCACAGAAAATGATAGCCTATATTCTATTAATTTAAAGTAGAACGTGACCGTAAATGACAAAAGCCCTTCGACAGAGTTAGACAATTGGCAAATCACCAAATACCTGGGGTTGATTCGGAAGGTTGCAGGCAATGGAGTTCTGAGAAATTCCACGAATGTGTCCCACTCTTCAGAGGCCACTATCCTTTGCTCCTGCAGATCAAACCGAAAGCTCAAATGTGAGCAGCATCCGGTTCCCGTCTCCTTCAGGTGATGAAAAATCCACCACCAGGAACAGGAAATACCAGGGCAAGAGGAAGCTAGAGACATGACTAAAACGGACAGTAAACGCAAAATAACCGGCTGAAAGAGAAGCACACCTTCTAATACTCATCAAAAGCAGAATTCTCAGTAGCGAAGGGCGTCCAAGTAGGATTATCGTGTCCATTTTGGGAAGAAGGAGTAGGTTTAGGATGTTTCCAGACGTTCTCTCTGCTCTGCTGGAAGTGCTTTCTCTGAGTGCGAGCCCTGCCTCCTCTCCCGCCCCCGCCCATGCTCTGCTTTTGGAACTGCTTGACGCGACAGTTAACCATGGAAGGCAGATTTCGCCTATGGCCACTTCTTTAACAAGGCGGACATGGACTCGTGACGTGGGTCTCGGACTCCGACTTAGCCCGAGTTTCGTAAATCTCATTTCAAGTTGGGCCCCTTCAAGCCCAACGATGAGGGATTTTATCTATCCCAAGGCCCCAAAGCCCACGGGGGGCCCACCGGGGAGACACCATTGCTTGCTTGTTTAGTCTTCGAAACAAACTTAAACCAAATTAAAAAAAATCACAAGAAAAACCCCACGGCAAAAGCTCATCAGTCAAGTATGTTGAACATTTGAAAGGTGTGATGTAAAAAGATTTATCTATCAATGACATAAGGCTTCAATCAGGAGTCAATATCTTTAGTTGACTAGCCATAATAGTAAAAGATTAGAGACATAATGAAAACCCCGAGAAGCAAGTTAGATCCATCTAGACATTGACGGAGCTCTTAATTCTAATAGAGCTGCAACTTGTGATGGCATCATTCAGGGTAACAAAGATAATTGGGTTACAAAATTTTCTAAATACCTTTGCCATTAAACTAGCACCTCGACAGAACTTTTGAGCATTTTAGAAAGGCTTCACCTTTGTTGGAATGCGCGATTCACTAAAATTAATGTTCATTCTAATTTTATGAAAGCTTTTTCTCTTATTCAGCATAACCTCTCTGATAATTATATTTTTTTAGAAAATATCAATAGAGTTAGAGATATTGTCATAAAAGGTGGATTATTAACTTCGAACACATGTCTAGAAAAGCGAATAGATGTGTCAACATACTCGCTCACTAAACCTTTCAAGGAAACTCAAATCTTGATATTTTTAACCAACCGCCTTTATGATGCAAATCCCTCATGAAATCTAACATCACCTGATTTATGCACTCTTGCAACATGATTTTTTTGTAGCTTTGTATTAAAAAACAAATTAAAATGATCAAGAAGGAGTGGCTAGAAAAGTAATCATGAGGGATGAAAACTATTTTTTAAGTTTCACTCGATTTGCAATGTCTTTTTTTTTGGTGAAAAAATGTGTTCAGCTGCAAAAAGGTACAATAATTATGTAAGAACATAAAAAGAAATATTCCCATCAACCACTATCTCAAGACAATAACGGTCAAAAGTAAATGTGATGTTCTTTTTAACAAACAGCTTAAAAATATTTTGCTTGTATATGGCGTGATGAACCTGAAACCTTTCCTGCCTCTTGGTGTGGTCAGCTTAGCTTAGGTAAAATGATTTGAACAGTTGGATCAATTGTTGGAACCTTCAAATAGTCGAAACTCTTGGCCATATTTAATAGCATTGAATTGATAAGGTGAGAATAGAATCAGAAATGAAATACTAATTTAAACTTGATTGATATGCAAGAGTTGTAATTTTTAAAAATTTTAATTTCACCAAAAATGAGAGAATTCAATTTCATCATATTGATCATGAAATTGCTTCAATTCCCTTGAATTTAATTTGTGAACCCCACTATTTTCATCTTTTTTGTCTATTTATAACAAGGTAAGTCTTTTAATTTTGAGAAAAAAAGGACGATTTGGTCTTTTCTTATTTTAAGTACATGTACAAATTAATATTATATTATAATTTCATCTTCATATCAAATATACTTTTAAAACTCAATTTTATTTTGATTTTAATTTCAATTCTGATTCCAATTCCATTAAAAAATTTTCCATCATACCAAACGAGGTCTTAGTTTATCAAGGCATCAGAGTTGGATGATTTGACTTGCATTTTTTTCAAGGAAAGGTATGTGTGTATATTGGTATATTGGCATTGTCCACAATATGCTTCCTTCCTCCCAATTTATAAAATATTTTTGGAAAGCTTCAACATTTTAAAATATAAAATATTTTAATAAAAATAAAAATTTAGTAATAATACTTTTTCAATTCTCTTTTCAAGTATTCTCTTTTTAAAATTAAATGAAGAATATTTTTATTTTAAGAAAAGTAATGGTGTAATAAATTATATGAAATGAGTTTTTATTGATATATATAATTTTATCTAAAAATATTTTATAAATTAGAATGGAGACAAGGGTGAAAATAAGGGAGACCAGTAAGGGCCATTATGAAAGTCTTGAGACACTAAATAAAATTCAATTGGACCATGGCTCTCTTAACTTTTAAATTTTTCTCAATAAAATGCAGGGGTTATATATTTTCAACTTTCTGAATTGGCATATTATAAAAATTTTGAGATATTAGATAAAATTCTCATTTCAATTTTATATGAAATTTTTTATGCATGTATAGTCCAACTATTTTAGTAGTATAAAGATATAGCTGTTACAGAATTTACTTATTTTCAATAAAATAATGTTACAGTTGCTCTTAAAATATTGATGTTATTTTATTTTAGTTTTATTTTATATTTGATGAAAGAAATTATAAAAATTATTACTAATAAATTTTATTAAGCACTACAACAAAAATTTTAAAATATATTGAATGTTATGTATTTGATATTTATCACAAAATTACTTATCCAAAAGTTGAAGGGTCATGTTTGTGATATATTTTTTAGAAAAAAATATTTTCTATAATAATCAAGCTATTGAAATCTATTATATGAATGATTTTTATTATGATATACTTAGATCTCGTTGATATAAAGAATTTGTGACAATTGAGCATTATCACAAATATTTATTTACTACAATTACCAATTAAAATAATTAAATAATAAATTTAGTGAGTAAATAATAAAGCTTTTTAAATTGAACAAAACTTTAAAGCATAAGAATACATTTAAATTATTCAATGCTTATAAGAAGGATAAAATCTTTGTCAATTTAATAATAGTTTATATTAAAAAAATTGCTAAAAATTACATCATAGATATGATAATTACTTATTTTTATATCATGAAAAATTAATGAATAGAACTTAAAAAATAAAAATATATGCTTATTTTTTGTTATTTATTTTTAAATTAAACGTGAATATATACATTGAAATATTCATGATATATTAATGATATGTGTGTGTGTGTAAAATTTTTCTTCAATTATCATATGCTTTGCTATTTTGACTTCTCAAACAAAAGTTTTAGCTTTGCCTGAAGTTAGTGCTACTGAGTAGCTAGGGAATTGCAGGAGTCTAGTTTCTCACATAGGTCCCTGATCGTTTCTTGCTTGTTAAAGCATAAAGAAACTGTCGTGGAGGAGAACCACCTGACATGTTGATTTTGTTGTTAGCTATGAATGCGAATCTTGTCCACCAGCTTCGAACTGCCCTACTCGTGTTTGTCTTCAAAGTTGTTCAATGTAGTTGCGAGGTTAACTCCCAAGTCCCAAACCTTTACCAAAGTTGAAGTCTCTTCTTCAATTTTTTTAAGAATTTAGTTTGAATTGGCATTTTATCAGGCAATATATATGCACTGGGTTCACAGATTTAAGGCACTTATAATCAAATTTCACTCTTCAATAAATTAACTAACTCTCTTTAAATTAATTTATATATTTACTTTTATTTAATAGAATGTTTCATTTAAAAATAAATATAAAGTAATTTATTCATTAAAAATATTTTTTAAAAATATATTAATTACACTTTAAAATATTAAAAATATCTTAAATTTTTTAATGTACATTAAGCATTTCTTTTAAATCTATAATGCTTTACTTGGCAAAAGGGAAAAGCGAAAGGGGGGAAAATTTTTTTTGGGGGGGGGAGGAAGGGGAATTGGGGAAACATCATTTTCCCTAGGCTAGCTACAGAGAGAAAAGTGGAGGGGAGAAAAAAGTGGGAGGAAACTAACATATGAGACCCACATATTTTTACCTCTAACTTTTCTCTTTAAAGATGGGTAGATTTTAAAGAAAAAATTTTATTTTCAAATTTACTTATCAATTTTTTCATTGCCACTTCTTGCGTCTCTTTACTTTTATCATAATATTTGTAGTGTAGTTGTATTTTGATCATACATTGTTGTCAAACAAGCAGTATATTTAATTTTTATTTGAGTGCCTATATTTGGTTATAGTTTCAACTTTTAAGATTATAATTGTATGATTAATAATTTAATAAATAAAATTTTAAATTGGATAAAATAATTTTTAATTATGTTTTTGTTCAGTTAATATATGGTAAAAATTATTATATATACAATATGTTAAAATGTTAAATTTTATTATATAAATGTTTTTATAAATAACAAGATTATTATTGTCCATATAAAATTAACAACTTTTCTCTCTCTCAGTCAAGTACAATGAGAAACAATTATATCTCTCCCATTTTTCTCTCTCTTCATTTTCTCCCTTTTCATTTTTTCTCATTTCTATTTTCCTCTGTGAGCACAACATAAGAGATTTAAAATTTATTAACTTTGTTTAAAAATTAATTAAATTTTCAAGTCTATCTTTTTTAGATCCATCATTTAAAATGTTGAACTGTGAAATCTAAAACAAATGAACTAAATATAGTCAATATCTTATATGACGCTTTAAGAAAACTATTAAATATGTCTCCTCCAAGTAGCAAGTGCTTTGTAAAAATGTTAAATGATTGAAGGGAGTTCATATAATTAAATTTCTGAACACCCCCAAATCAATATCATCAATCATTAATCAATCATCAATAGCAATATCAATATATATCTATAAATCTCATAAAATGAAGGTGATTGGTCACAAATCTCTTCTCTCCCACTGATTAACATATTTTGATATAATATTAATTATCCTCTCCCATTTGTCAATTAATTTTTGTATAACTAATTTAATTTTAGTCTAATATTAATATTACTATTTCATTTGTTAATGTAATTGAATCATTTTTCTGATTGGTTAACATAATTAAATTTATTTGTCCATTTATTTTAATTAATTTTTATCTTTTTACGGGACAATCAATTTAATTTTAATATAATATTAATATTACCATTACTATTTTCGTTAGTTGATATGATCGAATATTTTTTTAATTTATTTTAATTAATTTTGATCTTTTCACGGGATAGTCAATTTAATTTTAATTTAATATCAATATTACTATTTCATTAGTTGATATGATTGATTTTTTTTTATTGATTGATAGAATTTAATTTATTTTAATTGATTTTTATCTTTTCACGGGATGGGAGCATTAAATTTTATTTCAAATTTTTCCTAAGTCACCTATCATGGGGGCATTAACTATGCTATTTTCCATATCCTCGAGTCCCATTAGAGAGTTTCTGTCCTCAATACAAAAATATATCTTGCATCTCTCAGTATCATATGCCCTAATTGATGATTGATCAGCCATTCCATTGAGTAGATTTGTTGCCGACGATGGAGAGCTAGGTAGTCGAGATAGAAGAGTGTTGCGCCTCTTTTTAGTTAATTTCAGAGAAAGGATGTCAGGTTCATCCACATACTTCTTGAAGCATTCGAGAGCTCAACTTCACCGCGCTTGAATGATAGCCTTTAGCACGAGTTTCCTTTTACTGGGTCTGTCACTATGGTGTCCTCTGTAGGAAAAAATGGTAGATTCATTTGCAATTGGGCATTATAAGAGAAGGCATTTCAATTCAAAACTAGCTTCCACTTATGAAGAGAAGTTGTGATGTCACAAGTATGCTGATCATATTCATATGCACACTCATGCTATGCACAATCATGCTCATAAATCAATAGAGAAACTCTACAAAAATTATCCATTTTAGATGTGTCGATATCAATAGCATCAATGATATGTGTTTTAAATTTCTTAATTTCAATTCGTGAACTGCACGAGAAACTGTCTAGTTGATATGATGGCTCATTATGCATATGTGAGATCTTCATATAAATCATTTATTTAAAGCGGATAGTTCTAACCAATTCATTCGACTAAGGGTCTTGTCATAATTTTTTTTATTGAAAATTACAACAACAAAAAATCATCACGATAACAATGAAGTTGGGAAAGGAATTAATAAAAATTCTAAATCATCTCTCTAAATTACTGTGAAATTTGCTTTAAAAAATATTGTATATTTTATAAAAAATAATAAAATGATAAAAAATATTTAAAAAAGAAGAACGTAATAGAAATTTACGTACCTCAATTTGAGAGGATTTAACTGAAATAATGGGTGTTGGGTAAAATATAAAAGTTAAAGGGTTAAGGTACAAATCTGCTCTTAATGTTTTCATCTAAACATACCTCATGTCCTAAATTTTTTTTTAATGCAATTTCACGCTAACATTTTTTATTTTGGTACAATTTTGTCCTGTTGTTAAGATTTGAGCACGTTGACTGTTAGTCAAATATTGACCATTATATGTAGAGTTGGTAGCCATGTGGCATATTTTAAAATTTTAAAATAAAAAATAAACAATCCTCCCCTAGCCAAATCATCAATCTTCTCCCCTCATGCAAATAAGTCTTCCCCACTTAGTTTTCCTCTACAAAATTGAAAGGAAAAACAAGACTTGTAGCATACTCATTCTCCATTCTTCATTCAAAATCAATCACAAAAATGATGAACTCATCGTGCTCTCATAATCCTTTCATCTCACTATCACTGTAGCCATGATGCCTTATTTCCCCTGCACCTTGCCGGACGCTAGCGACTAAGGCAATAAATCAAGATCAACACAACCCAAGCCATAGCAATAAAATTAAAATTCTAAATCTAGCAATCAAACCCGAAACAATCGAAGTAAAATAAACAAATTAAAGTAAAATAAACAAACCCATATTCAGCAATCTTCGCCCCTTATCTCTATCCCATTTTATAAGAAAATAAACAAATGAAAGTAAATTTTTTAAGCTACAGTTTGCCTTTTAAAACCCAAATAATTTGAAGTAAAATTTATACATGAGGCATGAAAACAATCATATAATGATTTCAAAACAGATAGAATCTATAAATTTTGGAACCCATAAATTTTCAAAATAATTAGAGTTCGGCATCAGCATCACACTACTCAGTCCCTTCCTTTATCTTAATCTATCTCTATCGCACCACTCCATCCCTTCCTTAATCTCGATCTATCACCTACGATGCTCAATTGTGTTTAGGCATTTGGAATCACTTCAAATCAAAATATATGCTGCCCTCTTCTAATAGCATTGAATCCTTCTATCTCTTAATCCCTCAGCTAATTTGGATCTTGTGTTTCCCTCTAGCCATGGGTATCATTTGAGGAAACCATTTACGTGATTGGGTGAGGAAACAAGTTAGTGACTAACTATGCTACTAGGTGCTCGAAGAAGAAGGATATGCAAAGAGTCAGCAATTTTAAAGATAAAGAAATGGCTATTGCACAAATGGGATGAGTTGGGTCTATTTAGAGGAGAGAAGTCAAAGGTTAAAGGAGAGAAGTACCATATGGACAACTTGTATGGCAGATAATAGTCAAATCTTTTGAGTTAATGGCCAACACAATCAAATTCTAATGGAAGGGCGAGATTGTACCTAAATTAAAAACATCAGGGTGTAATTGTGCCAAAAATTAGTTTAGGATATGGGGTGCGCCTATGGGGAAACATCGTTTGTACCTTAACCCAAAGCTAAAACCATGCCGTACAATAATTGGTGAAACTATCAAAGTTTGAATTTTGAAACCAACTTGCATTTGTATTTAATTGACATGAAGTTAGATTTTTTTTAAAAATAAATCTTTAAATACTAAAAACCTAAAGCTAGGTCAATTTCTATCATCTTTTTTCTTTTAAAATTCCTAAACATTGAAAAAGACAATTGAATTAAAAGTTTTTTCAAATATTTTAGATATCTCCCAAGTATAGCAACAAGACTTATAGATATCTTGAAAAGACTTAGCATTTGTTGGGATAAAAAATCTAACAAGGTTAATGTTTACTTTAACTCTATAGAAACTTTCACGTTAATATGCAATGAGTTCTTTGCAAATCAACAAAAACAAAAATATTGTCATGAGAGATTGGACGGTCATATTTAATAACGTTTATAGAAAAACAAATAAATGCACAAATTGGTTAGCTCATTAGGCTTTTATCGACAATTCAAATGTTCACATTTTTAATACTCCATCTTTTAATTGTAAAAATCTTTTGTAAGCTAACATAAAACATCTTGTCACTTAGCATGGTTTTTTCATGGCATTTTATTCAAAAAAAAATCCTAAACACAGTTGCCATTTGTTTTAAAGGTATATTTAAAAAGTATTTTCCTAGCCTTATTTACAGGATAAAAATATTTATTTTAGTTATATTTATACGATGTTTGTATGATTTGTGTATACATTTCTACGCTCTTGTCCCTATTAAATGCATATTATCAGATGTCAAGTATTTTATTTCTAAAATATATTATCTCCGATCAAAAATATAAATATCTCCTGACAATATACTCATATTAAGAATTTTTATTCTCATAAAAATATACATTATTTTTCCTTTGTATCCCTAGTTTCAATTCATGATGAATGATAACAATATTATGAATTTATAAACAGGAGAATCTATGTTAATAAATATAGAGGTAAGATGCGAAATTGTTTTTTACAAATATTAAGTTGTTTATATTTTAGATTAGAATTACCGGAGACAAAATACTTATATTTTGAATTGAATGGAGCATATATTTAAGGGAAAATGACAAAAAAGTTTCAAAAGGATCAACTAAGTCAAGTTAGATCTCACGTGCTAAATTTTAAAAATTTACAATTCAATTTTTTAATTTTGCAACTCAGTTGTAATGAATTTGCAACTTATATTTTAAATTTCAACAAAAAAAATAAATTTTTAAATTCTCTAACCATGTTAAAATTTAAAAAATAAGTTGTAAATTCATTACAACTCAATTGCAAAATTGAGAGAGATTAAGTTATAAATTTTTAAAATTTGATACTTGCGACCTAACTTAAATTAATTGATCATTTTGGGACCTTTTTATCATTCTCCCTATATTTAATAGGGATAATGTTAAAAATTATTAAATTTTCAGATAAAATTAATAAAATTTAATATATATTTTTTAATTCTAATAAAACATATTCAAAATGATTTATAAATAATACGAGAAGGAGTATAATATTACCAAAATAAAGTAGAAAAGATATAAAAGGAAAAGCTCATTTACGACTAATGGCATGGGAGACTACAGGAGAACAATATCTCCCCCCCCCCCCCCAAAAAACCAAGTTGCTGACCTTTGAATAAGAAAGGCCATGTGCATCGCTCTTTTTTCGGGGAGCACAATGCCATAGTCCGTGTCAAAATCCCAGTTGCTCGGTGCGCTGCTCATACAATGACAGTGATAGGTCACTTGTTTGTAGTCACATTTCAACTGCGAATTTTTTCCCAAAAACTATATCCAAGAGAGTTCCAGCAATAAAGAATCTCAAATGCTTTATTTTATTCTTTTTTTTTAGAAGGGGAAGATTGAGTTAATAAAAACTCATTATATATAGAAAGTATTGGATTTGAGCTTCTTCCTTACATGGAGAAAGACTCAATATTAAAATTCATTGTGAGCGTCACTGAATAAAATGAAGAGTGGATTAAATTAGATAATACTAGAGATGTCATATTTAATCTTAATACTTTATGTGTCGCCATTACATTTTTGCGTATTGCACGAAGTATGAAACCCATACATCTCGTTTTTTGTAGGAGAAGTTCCAATTACACGAAGCCAGAATTGAGAAGGCATTGAAGAAACCCTTTGGACTGTTTATCCTATAGAGGGAATGAAAAGAACGAGTAATGCTTTTTGAGAGTGCAAAGCAGGAAGGAAGCAGTACTCACAAAGCACAGACAAAATCACCGCTTGTCTCGAAATCATCGATGTCAGCATCAGTATCCATCTCATCAAGATCCATGCTTCCAATCCCAACAAACTGCCCACCAACTTTTTGGCCTTGATCCCCTGCTTTTCGAGCGTTTTGGATTATACTCGATATTTCTTCGATGCTCTGCCACTCGCACGAATCGTTCACTTCATCTTCCCGCACCCCACTTTGTCTTCCTTCGTCCATGAATTCTAGCGGCAAGTTCTTCAGGAACCACGGGTGCATTTTAATTTCTGGGATCGTAATTCTCTGCAAATTAACAGCTCGTCATCAAATAAGATAACAGATGAAATAAGTATTCAAAAAAATACAATCATTATATACAAACAAAGTATACCTTCTCCGGGTCGGCCACAAATATTCTAGATAGAAGGTGTTTACACTCTTTTGAAATACGAACATAGTCCGGTACAGAATAGTGGACGCTGAGAATTCTCTGTCAGAATATCCAAACAGTTGGTGAATAGTTCTGTTACCCGAGGCAGGGAAGCAATTTAACTGGGAAATCATAATATTCAGATTCCAACTAACCTGAAGTGTTTTTCTGAAGTTCTTAGGATCTTCATGATCTTCAAAAGGATAAGCACCAACCAGCATGACATACAAGGTCACGCCACAAGACCAAACATCTGCAACCTAATTATTCTCAAAAACAGTGTTTCAGTATAAGTCAGTATTAATTTAATTATAGGTGTATATTTATGGTGAAACAGCGCTGATTATATTTGATTAGAAATTAAGAAAAAAGATGGACTGCGAAAAGAATTAAATTACCTTTCCATCATATTCTCTTCGTGACAAAACCTCTGGCGCAATATAAGCAGGGGTTCCTACAGTAGATTTGGGCTGAGAGTGCAGAACAGATGACTGAAGAAAAGAGGCGGAACACTTGGTAACAAGGTCTAATTTGACTCTGAACGTGTTCAATTAATTTAAGAGAAAAGTTCTTGCCTTTGAGTAGCCAAAGTCGCAAACTTTGAGCCTTGGTGCAGCGCTTCCATCTAAGAGTGTGTTTTCTAGCTTAAGATCTCTGTGGCAAATTTCCTGCATGATAAAGGGATATCCAACTCAGCTAAAGTAGGAAGGCTCAAATTGATACATTTATTAGAAACTGGTTTTTGATTCAGATTGGACAAGAATTTTACCATTGAATGACAATAGCTGACTCCAGAAATCAACTGCTGAAAGAAATACCTTGCCTATGCAAGCAAATGAAGCATTTAGATGATTTTTTTTTTCAGGTATTTAGAATATGAAATACAATATTATACACTGCTCAATCACTGATTGTTAATAATAGATTTTTTCACTATTACAATACTGTATATAATGGGGGCAAAATATCAGCACTGTTAAATGCAATAAAAATGAAAATCCTATGAGTAAAATATGTGCAACGATGGGGCCTAGTCTCTGTTGGACACTGTTGGAAACCAACATATCAACAACTTGCACTTCAAAATTTCAACAAGGAGATAGTTTATTTGTCGAAGCAGAGATAATCATCCCCCAGTCCTACTTTCTTTATTGTAGGATATACTGTGGATACAATCTTTAATTATATCTTGGAATTTAGTAACATAATGGCCTCTTCGACAAAGCACTATCATAAAGTGATTTAAGCTTTCAAATGATATACCTCATCTTCGCTGAATCTGCCCGCATTGCATATTCTTTCAAAGAGTTCTCCTCCAGCGGCATATTCCATCACTATGGCAAGATGGGTCGGAGTGAGCAACACCTGGGATGAATGGCTGTTTCAATTTAATCACCTTAAATTTTACTTGTAAGCTTCCAAGGCAAGAGGTGCTAAATAATTGTTTTGTTGCCCGCAAAATAAAAAATAAAAAATAAAAACACCAAATGATCATTTTCGTTAGCAGAGGCAGAGGATTTAAGAAACCATCTTCGGTTCGTTTTCGACGATTCTGATCATTGCTTCCTAGCACAGAGATAGAGAACCAGGGCTAGGGGCATCGTCCGCGAATAACAGATCATGGTTCCATTATTTTCTTTTCATGAATACTCATTGTATTTTGGGTTAAGGACTGAAACACCGAACAGTAAACAACGTCGCCCTACGCACGATTAATGAATGACACTAGAGTACTAGAGAATGGAGACTTAGACGTATATATGGATTTGGTGCAGTATTGCATGGAAAGTTTAGGAATGAAAATATTCTATTTTCAGAAAGTTCGAAAGCAGCAAGAGCTCGGGAAGGAAAGGAAAAATGAGTTCCTATATTGGTTTGGATTTTAGAAAAAGGAACACCAGTTCAGAAAACCTGTTAGCTCTGCTGAGACAACAGGCATAAGTAAGGTCACTCTCGTTTGCTTCCAAGGTTACCCAATGAGGCCGTAGATGAGTCTTACCTCTTTGAATCTAATGATATTGGGATGCTTCAAGGACCTATGGTTTATGATCTCCCTTTGCACATGCTCATCAATCTGCGAAGATCAGAAGAAACCAAGTAATGTTCCCAAAGGACTGTAAAAGCAGTCCAGAATGCATAGAACATGGCAACTATTTGGCAAGAATGAGGAGGACAGATCACATATAGGAAGAAAACCATGGAGTTTGAAAGTAGGACCTTTGTGCCTCGCTCAATAAACTTGATAGCATATAAGTCACCACTACGTTTCTCTCTCACCAGCTTTGCCACGCCAAAGTTCCCTGACCCAATATCTTTGATTATATCATACCGTTCCATTGTTGTATCGGCAAGCCTTCAAAGCTTTAGCAGTCGGCAAAATAGCTCTGTGCTTCTATTACTACTAGTGCTTCAACTATTTGTTCCGGTCGGGGGTCGTCATCATTTGTAAGGCCTCCAAGAATGCGAAAAATCTTGCTTGGGTTTTGGGTTTGGACAGCTCTGGCATTCACTATTTGTATTTGGACAGCCAGTATGCCTTCGCATATAGGGCTCTGGGATCGGAAGTATGGAATATAACAAACGTGACGGCGATCGAAATCACACGTGGTCCGAATTTACTGGTCAGGATAGTTGCGAGCCGAAGAACAAGTTGCTCATAGTAAGCGGGGGCTGATTGGACCAATCCTTCGATATCCTCGGGAGTTAATAAACGATCGAGAGCTAGAGACCACGACACGCTCTTCCATTCTACGAACAATTAGCGAGTTACGAGCGTTGAAGTATTCCCAAGTCCGAACCCAAGTCACCTCAGACACTATACGTTTTTTTTTTTTTTTAATACACAGACACTGTACTTTTGAGCGAGTGCTACTCGCCAAGCGCAGAAAGTAGAAAAATGTTTTTGATATAGATATTAGTTTGAAAAATAAAAATAGAACTTAAAAGGAAAAATTAGCTTTTATAGATGTTTTACTGATTAAAAATTTTATTCCCTTTTAATTTTTTAAAACGAAATAAAAGGATGGAAACTGAAAGCATAACTATAGTACCTAATAAATTGCCTAACTTGAAAAAAAATAAATATTCATGTTTAAAGAAAATATGAACTTTTTAACCAAAATTTTGTAAAAAAATATTTTTGAATTTTATAAAAATTAAATAAATGTTAGATTTTTTGTTTACTCACATAATATCTTAAATAAAAGCCAATAATATATTCATAAAATAAATAATAAAAGTCATAACAAATTATACTATCGTAAATATTATTTATGAAGCATAAATAATATAGTTTATTTTGATATTTTTATACCATCCACATGACGACATGTTTGATTTTACATAAATTAATAGTAATAGACTAATAATATAATCTATACATTTGTAAAAAAACAAAATATTATTTTTTTAGTCATGAACAATATTATTTTTTATTTTTATATAACAGATGAGACTCACATTATATACATGTATATTACTCCCCCCCCCCTTCTAAATATAAAACTTAGTTAACCAATTCACGGATATTCGAAAAAAATTAGGTAACTTGATTATTTGCTATTAATTGTGTGTTATTTTTTTTTTTCCAAAATACCCTTTTCAATGAGAGCATTAAATGTGGAAGACCAAAACAGTTTTTTTTTGGTCAAAAAAAAAAACTGCGCAATTAATGAGGATAATTTTAAAGGACTATGGATTTTTTTATTTTATAAAGGGACCAAAGTTTTTTTAAAAGGAAATAAATGGAGGAAAATGTCCATAGATTGACATTTAGCTCAAATGAAAAGATAAGTTACGAATTCATGACTTCAAAAAATCATGGTCTTTTATAATAATTAATTTCTTTCCATAATTCTTATGTGTCATTTTAAAAAAATATATATTAAATGAGAGTGGCAAATAAATTTGAGTTTTTACAAAAGAAATCTGTTTAAATGTTTCGTTTAAAATTCAAAGGAATAGTGTTTTTTTTTTTTTGAAGTCAGTTGGAGGGTAAGAATCCACCTTCAACCAAACCCGGTGTTGGACTGTTGGGCCAAAAACCAGGATGAGTTTCAGGAAATGCAATGGCTCCAAAAGAGTATTTGCAGCAAGTCCCCCGCATTAAAAAACCACGGAGAATGTTTAGATGAAAGTAGACAGATGTTTAAAATCCCAACAGACCTTTCCCTTTCTGACAATAAAATTTTGCACAAAGTTCTGAGAAAACCACTTCAAATACTCACTGGCAAGAAAAAGGCAAGGGCTTGAGGTCCTGCGAGGTTGGTTAATGGGAGAAACCAAAAAGTAAGCCAGGACCTGGAGAAAGAAAGAGAAGGCGCAGAAGTTGGTTATTTTCAAAAAGAGGAGAAAGCTATTGATTTGTAGTTTGTTAATGAGGCGTGAGAAATAAAATTAAAAGGTGAGATTGGCAGCAGGAGAGAAGGGAGGGGCATAATGTCATTTTATTTTAATAAATAAAAAAGTTATCCCCAGTGTTCACTGTTCCCAAAACCATTCCCTTTTATTATAATCTTGACATTTTCTTTCCCAAGCATTTGAAAGAATCTTTTCTGACTACTTGCATTGACATTTCTCGACATTATAATAAATTGGACGTTTATAAATAATAAAAAAAAAATTCTCAACATTATACCCCTCTAATCCTATTTATAAAACACTCTTTAAAAATAATTTTTAATTTAAAATTTAATACACTTTATAATAATTAAATTATTTTTTAATTTTATTTTTAATTAATGTGAAGGTATTTAATATAATTATATTATTATTTAAAATTAATAATAAGAATAAAAGTGTCTCCCTTTTTTGATATTAATAAAAAAATTAATTTTTTAAAAATATATAAAATGATTAAAAATATTTTATAATAAAAACTAAAAAAATATGTTTATTTTTTCACTATTGATGTGTTTTTATTAAAAATAATTATATTTAAAATATGGTTGATAATTGAATGCAAACATCTCTCCATGAAATTCAAATTTTGATTTGACTTTGTGACGAATCAATCCAAGCTAGACCCTACTTTTGTGGGTAATATTATATATAGATATTAATCAAATGCATATAATATTTTTTTTCATTCAAATCTATAATATATTTTTAAATAAAATTATATATATCAATAATATTTATCAAAAACACTTTACAATCTTATTTGATTAAAATAAAAATTTAAAATTTAAAAATATTTTTAAAGTAATATTTTATTTATAAAAGAATATTAAATAAATATAATATACAGGGTGAGTGATATTAAAAAATTATTAATAACCTTTATTTTTGTCAAGAGTTAATATGCAACTTGAATCTTAAACTATAAATTCATGGATGATTTAAATTTTAAATTTTTAAAAGATATATTTTAATTTTTAAATCTTAAACAATTAAAGTTGTGACAATTTTGCCCACATTGTTAAATTTTAACAAACATAAGTCAAATTTTTAAAAATTAGGATCTAATATATAATTTTTATTAAACTTTACTCCCCCCTCTCTCCTATCTTTATTTAGTGAAAATCGCACGTTAAACTCCATTTTGATGGATGCTTGTCTAAATTTAGCGATGGGGACAAATCATCTCTAATAAAAATCCCAACTTTAATTGTTTTAAATTCAAAATATATTTAAAATTTAATATTCAAATCATCTTTAAATTAATAGTTCAAGATTTAAATTATATATTAATTTTTTTATCAAAATATCTTATTTTCTCAGATAACGAGTTGTTTTAAAAATGTCTTATAATTTTAAAATTTATAAATATTATTTTTATTTAATTATTATGACAAATATACTTGATCATAAATATAATTAATTGAATCATAAAAATTATGATTAAACGGCTTTTTGAATTCGGTGTGTGGTTTATTCTCATTTTAAAAACTGAGATGGATTGTCCAAAAAAAGAAACATTAGGAGTAGGTACAAATGAGAAGAAGAGTTGACAAAAGTACGATGGCAATGAAGAAGGGGCATGTGCAAAACTTTGGGGGCCCCGCCGGGGACGTAACTGGCGAAACACAGTGGAAAGAATGTCAAATTGGAGGGTCGAAGGCGAGAGAGAGTCTCTCCCTTTGTTAACCTCATTTTTTTTTTCCACTTCTTCCATCTCAATTATTTATATTATTTTATTAAATATTTTTTAAAAAAATTATAAAATTAATGAATGATTAAGATGGAGGAAGTGAAGAGAAAATGAGATAAAGAAAAGGAAAAACCCTCTCTCAAAAGAAGGATGATGGAGTTAATGCCATCCTGTGCTACTAAAAATGAAAGAGACCTCTAAATCATCAAATCAATATGACGACTATAACACTTTTGTTTTATTATTTACAAGTATTTTTTTATTAAAAATAATTATGTTTGAGATACGATTGAACATTAAATGTGAGTAATTTTGGTCAATAAGAATTTAAATTTTGATTCATTACATTAGAAGGGACTAGCTCATTTTGACCCAACCCCTATTAGTTATATGATGACTATGTTATTGTTGAAGCAATTAAATTTTCTAAGATAATTAAATTAATGACAATTAAGTTTGAAAAAATGATACTAAAATTTTATCAAAATATATAAATAATAATCTCTCGAAATATCATGATTTTTGAAGTTCTTGAAAACTTTTATGACAATAATGATCTAAAGTTAAATGACTAAATTACCTCTTATTTAAGATAAAAAAAAACAAGTTCATGTAGGAAGTTGTGATTTTTTGTTCAATTTTTGTGATTCACAAAATAAAAATTATCATTGCTTAAACAAAAGTTGTAAATAATTATTTTCAACACTTGAATTTCAATGATAAATTTCATGTGAGAAATTATATTTTTTTATTTAATTTTTACAATTCACATAATAAAAATTTTAATTGTTTAAACAAAAGTCGTGATTGATTATTTTTAAAATTTGGACTTCAATAATAAAAAAAATTTCATGTGGCAATTTGTAAGTTATCATTCCTTTGTGATTAGGACTAGTTATTTTCAAAAAGTTATTTACCAATCATAAAAAATTTTTTTTATGAAAAGTTATGATTTCTTATTTAATTTTTATGATTCACAGAACAAAAATTGTGACTATTTAGACGAAAGTTGTAATAAGAAAAATGGAGACAAAATCATTATTTTTATTTTAAATAAGAGACAATTTAATCATTTAACTTAAAATCATTAATGTTAAAAGAATACTTAAAAATTTTAAAAAAATTATGACATTTTAAAAAACTTTATTGTCATTTTTACAGTTTGGTGGAATTTTATTGTCATTTTTTCATTATTTTTTTATTTTTAATAGAAACTGTAAATGTTGATTTGTTCAATTATAAACAGGAATCTTGATTATAATTTGAGAGTTATAATTAAAATTTAATTTTTTTTTGTTTGAATTAATATTTTTAACTCATATTTTCATAAAATTTTATGAAGAACCTAATTATTATTAATTCAAGTTTTATCAGTAACATTTAACCATAATTTTCTCTTAACTGGCAATACGATTACCATCATCCTCATGCCATTGACTGTTAGCGTGCTACACAGGTCGATAGTCGAGGAAGCATGAATTAAAAGTGGAGCAAGCATGACGTACAAGGGGAGCAAGTGGGTGCTTTTCTTGGGGAAACACCCAGCTTTGTTACGTCATTTCCCTCTTACTCTTTTCCCCACCCATGGGTTGTGGCTATACCAGTAATAATGCATCGAATCCTATCAGAATTTTGCAATTAAGCGTGCTTAAATGAGAATAATATTAGGATAGGCAATATCCTGAAAAGTTATTATGTTGCATCCATCCTTTTGCATTTTTTGAAATTGTGGGGTCCCAATACTTGGGGGAAAACCACCCCCACCCTTCCCCCCCAAGGTACCCTTAAGCAGAGGCCATCCTCTACCGGCAGCACCCCCGCTTTCTTCTGTTGATACTAAAAAATCCCCCCACCCCCCAACCCAAAATATGACAACGATTCCGTAAGTTCTCTTGTCGTGAAGAATTAGATTGCTATTCCACATTGTTCAGTAAAATGAATCTCACTTTTAAATTCCGTTCCAAAAGATACAAGACACTCGGTTACATTGATCAAACTGGATTTGGTTCCTCAAACCTCGATTATCCCAAAACAAAAAGGTGGTTAGTTTTGCAAAACTTGAAAAAAAAAAATGAATTTTTCCAACACTATTTTCACCGAGGCAGTGCCAGACATGCATTAAATAACCGTCTTAATCAAGCAATAAAGCAATTACCATTTTAAAATTTTAACAAAAATTATTTTTAAAATGAGTCTACATACTACAATATGTAATTAAATATCATTATATTATTACAGTTACACTATTCAACACATTTTTTAAAACTTGTATACATAACTCTGATGATGTAAACAACAGATATTTTAAAACGACAGAAGCATCCATATAGGACCCCCCTCGTTCCATAATTTTAAACATTGTCCGTTATCATCTATAGTTCATAGCCTGGGAACCTGGAATTGTGGGGAGCAAGCAGATCAAACCAAAGGCATGCAGCCCCGGCCAGACCTTGGAATAGAGAGTACGCACTGCTTCCCCCTCCGGTTTGGCCCTCCGGTCTAAGAGATTTAGTCCGATCGTACAAGCAACCACCAAACACTTTTGCTCTCTCTTCATACATATACTCTCCTGTTAGTTTATAGAGGGAAAGGAAGGCGTATGCATTTCCAGACACACCATCGGCAAGTCCCAACCTCTTCACCAGTCCACTCTTCCACACAACTTCCCCTGCTTCTATTGCCGCATCTCGGAATTCCCTGTCATTTGGGAACACCTGAGGGCAGAGAACCACGGTAATGACCAGATATTCTTTTGCAGAAACCAGATATCAACCATGGCACGAAGGCGCATTTTAGGTAATGAGTGAAATTCTTGCATGCACTCTGTGCTAGCTGGTTCAACAAGGAGCAGATGAGAAACTACCCAAGCTGAATGTTTTAGATATTAACACGCCTCTGCTGATGAGTTTCTCATGATTCTTTGCATATCCAGCTAGTGATGTGCACGCAAGAATCTCCCAACCCCTGAAAGAAAAAAGCTCTGCAGGACAATTAGTATTGGGTAGCATACCTGTGCTGCCTTACACAAGGTGATGGCCATGCCAGTGGCACCATGAGACCATTGCACCAATTTATCCCGAGGATTTCCTTCGCTTGAGGGGTAATTTCCACTGTGAGGGAAGCGCTTACTCGTAAGGTATCTCAAAGTTCCTTTGACGTCCTCAGCATCCTCTTCAGGAAGAAGGAAATGAAGAAGGACATGCAAGATACCAGCGAGGCCATTGGCCGCGCCGAGGTACCTGGTCCCATGCCATCTATACATCAATGGACAGTCAGTGTTATTAGATGCCCCTGCCCTACCACCAGCCAACACAGCAGCTATTATGGGCATCAGAATATCATTGGGCACTGCGTCTTCTCCAAGATGCTTCTTTATGAATGAAGCAGCCCATAAAAATCCTGCTCGCCCGTACAGAAGATCATATGACATTCCAAAACCACCTTCCTCAGGTCCAACAGGTAGAGCTCTCTCTGTTGCTACCTATGAATAAATTATCAGTTATCATGCAGATTCTCAGACCACCATCCATCCCAAAGAACAAGTGCCTACTTGATGACTACAATAAGCCTGAGATTGTATAATTAGCTAATAAAATAAAGAAATCTTGCTATCTGAAAATTGATCACCCCATGCTTCCCCCCCCCTTCTCCCTTCTTGTCACGAACTTCACATCAACTTTGACGCCCAAGGATTCTGGTTTAAGTCATTTATTATCGCATTTCTTTTGGGTGCCATGGAGTTGGATCCAATGATGAGAGAATCCAAGCGTGGTCCAATGAAAAGAGAACATATGCCAGACACTAGAAAAAGCGATTCCATATGACATCTCTCCATTGGCTTGCCCAACCAAAAGATTCCTATAGATAAAAAGGCTCCCTTCAACGTGACGCCAAGGTCAAGTTGCAGGGCCGCACAACTGGCTAAAAAACAAGCATAAAAAATGCATCGGTGAAGAAGAACCACAAATGAAGCCAACATGAAGCCAATGCAGATATTTTGGTAAAGTAAAACAAACTATTCCGCGGATTTTCTTCAAAACATGCCATGGTGGCATGATCTTATCTTACCTCATTGAACAAACCCAAAAACAGGTCCCGCTTTCGATTGTTGCCCATGTAATTAGCCACCAAGGCACCAAGAGCGTAAAGACCGCCTCTACCGCACAAAAACGTCACATGCCTGCAACCCGTGGTATCCTCCCAATTAGAGATGAAAATACAGGAATAAAAGAAAACCTAATTAAAATCAAAAAAAATTACGCGGATTTCCCCAATGTCTAGATGAAAAATTAATTTCCAATTCAATTTAGCACATGCAAATTTTAGATGATGAGAAATATATATATATATATATTTTTGGTAACAGATGACAAGAAATATATTTGTTTACTAAAAGAAGATGCCAAGGGGAAAAATATGTCGTGCTCGTGCAATTTAACAAAATTAAAATATTTTTTTGAATGATTATAAAAAATATTTCTTTGAAAATATAGGATAATATTGTTTTTATGACAATAGGATCAAAGGTTTTGAGGAGACGGATTTCTTAAATAGTACTATTCGGTAAGGCCAGATGAATTGGAAATTGGCAACGCAGATGACCTGGAAGGTTTTCAACCACCAATTATGGGGCAAACTGGGAAAAAATCAGAGATATTGGACTGTTTGAAACTATTTTTATTTTATTGTTTTGAGATTTTTTTTTGTAGAACATGTTTCAAGAATAAAAAAATAATAAAAATAAGTGTTTTTTTCATTCTTCCTTATTCTTCAAAACAATAATTACAGAACATCTTAAAAGTTCTCCAAAATACTTTTTAAAAATACATTACCAAATAAATTTTTTTTTTCTATTGTTCTGAAGAAAAAAAAAAAACTGTTTTCAGAATAGGTTTCAAACAAGCCTATTAAAGCTGACTAATTACTACCTTAGAGCCTCCATCGCTGATATGAAAAGCTGGAAATATATAGCAAACTAAGATAATGCAAACTTGCTGTAACAATCTCCCCCAAAACTTGTTAAGTTCACAGGTAGAAAAGAAAACCGCGGTGATTACAGCAGTCAGAAGGCACATGGTTTGGACTATTATCTACGAGCAACTTGATCCAGTAGATTTTTAGAGCCTATCTCTCTATCATTGTCTGCCAATTTTGTGTATTTTTTCTGGCATGAAGGTACTGTATTCATCTCACTTTAATTTGACTTTCGGTCATAATCAATTAATCATCATTAATCTCCGAAAATGATATGAAAACTGAAAATATCTAGCAAAATTAGAAAATCATATTTTAAATCGTCTAAAATTTTTCGATAAAAAAAAATTCATACTAGTCATGCAATAAACTCCCACAATACTTTAGGACCATTGGCCAGAACACAATAAAACATCCGCAGTAAAAGCATCAAGGTTTTCCAAACCACCAAAATAGAAAGAAACGAAGAGCATTTAGATTTTAGATTAGAAGGGTTTTAAATTCTTATATTGCAGCAGCCGTGACCTCCAAACAGATATATACCAAACTAACAAGCCCCGACGAAAAGTGCTGCTGCATTCCAGAATCACGTTACACAGCTTTCACACTGCATCGCCCAATTTTTCTAACTAGTTTTTAAAATATAAAATTGAAAAAAGATGAAGAGAGGATGGCATGCTGAAATAAGTTCAATTTATACTTCCCTCCCTCAACCCTTTCTGTCTTTTATTATGCAAAAGATTTGGAGGGTCCAAATTCATTTTCGCAGCCAATGAATGAATTGAAACGGATGGAAGTTACCTGAAGGAGGCACGTGCAACGGTAGCACACGTGTCCACGATCTCCGAGCACAATAGCAAGTCACGTTTGTCACCGGTGACCTCGTACGATCTCAGGCAGGTAAGAGCCGTGCCGAGCAGACCCGAGTAAACCGTCGGGTCCACCACCAGTTCCGTACGGTCGCCTCCGCCGAGGGCTTCTCTCCAAGTAAGTTGCACCGCCTGTGCAGAACAGTTCAGGCAGAGTCGCCGAAGCACGAATTTTCACGCATAGTAACCACAGAGCACATGGCAGTTACCTGATCCTTGAGGGAAATTGCCGCTCTGAGAAAAGTCTCGTTGGGAAGTGACAGGCTCTTAGTTGTCAGATTCATGTGTTCAGTGGCGAAATCCAACGATTCGCTCTTGCCATCACCGTGACCATCGGCGGACCGAAACTCTAAAACCGACGATGTCATTGTCTGATCTGAAATTCTGTTGTGGGTTTGGCAATTGCGAGAAAAGAAGATGGAGCACCGAACAGATATCTACTCTCCCTGGGTTCGGGACATGAGGGGCAATAGGCCCTTAAGACGGCAAATCGGTTACCATTTAGGAATATGTCGAGTTGTGGTTCTATGGATTGACGGTGCATTTGGGGACGCTACGCCCGTGTGCCACGTCGCCAATATGTCTGAGGAGAAAACGTGACCGTTTGATGCATTACAAGCGCGTGCTGCTTCTGGGTAAGATTTTTTATGATTGTCAGAAACCGAAACGAGAAGAGGGTCGGATCTGGAACCTCTCAGCGTCTCCCTTCCCATTATCCCTCGGAGTCCTTAATCTTGGCCGTTCAAATAATCTGGAGCTTCAAAATGCTCCCCGCCCCACCCCGGCAATGTTTTTTATTTTTTTTGAGGATGACAATAAAGACCAAAAAAGAAAGAAAAAAAGAAACTAATAATAATTACAGCTTCGACAAAAATTGATTTGTGAGATAAAATTATTCAAATAATGATAAGCAAAAATTTTAACTATAAATTAAAATTTACTTTTCAAAATTTAAATATTTTACCAAGCTTTAAAAAAAAAAAGAGGAATGGCAATACTAAATTTTTTTAAATAAACTCTTTATCGTTCAAATACATATTTTGAAAAAGAGGATGACAGTTAAGCCGTAAAAAAGGGATTTATTAATAGTTAAGTTCCCAATGATTTTTTTAAAAATAAATTGTAAATATTTATTTAAATAATTCCAAATTTAAAAATTTTAAATACAGAATAAAATATTTAAATTTTAAATATACTTTTAAATTTATTGTTGGAAGTAATGTTTGTAATTATCTAAATTAATTTTTACTATTTATTTTTTATAAATTTTTGTCTGGTGTAATTATCATTAGTTTTTTTGGGCTTTGCTATCATCCTTCCTTTCTAAAAGCCTCATGATATACATGGAGCATTATAACTTATATTCTTACAAGCATTCACATTATTTAAATGACCAAGATTAAGCACGCTAAGAGACAACGAGAAAGGAGACGTTGAGAGGAGATTCGAAGAGGATGTAACTTAACATTGTAAAATGGTGCCATTGTATGTGATTTCGTATTGTAGCCTTGTGTATATGTAACTTAACATGTATGTATGTATATTTGTGGCCAGAGATTTGTAGCCTTGGAGGACCAGCGAGCAGCGACCACGTGAAATTCGTGAGTAAATGTGAGCTTTTCTTTTAATCTGTCGTTGTCGTGAACTCGTGATGTCTTCCCTGCACCTTCCTCCTCGTGTAGGGGGGAGGGAAATAAAGTATCTTAGACAGGGTGGGACCAGCTTTAAATTTCGAGGGAGCCAAAACGCTTCACTCAGTTTTAAAATTTTTAAAATAATAAAATAAAAACAATTTCAAATAACCCTACAATCTCACCTGTTTTTATTCTCTACTTTCCCTTTCTTTATCTCAAAATTAAGTTACAGTAATATACAATTTTCGCCCCCAGTTAAATTTTACTATAAATGAGAGAGAGAGAAATTGATGAATTACTCTGCAATCCTCTTATACACACATGACTTTCCATTGAGGTTTTGAAAATTAATGCATTTCTCTTATTTTACTTTCTCTTAATCACAATGTATGACTCTTATAGAAAGGAGAATGACAACGAGCTCTTAGAGGGAGAAAGAGTGCAGTGAGGGCTCTAAACAACTTAAGATTTATCTATATAAAAGTTGGTTGATGAATCTATAGCTGTACAAGGATATGTTTAGGGCCCTCACCCGATCAATGTAAAATATAAGGCATTAGATATGTTTTATATATATATATATATATATATAATTATACATTTACTTTATTATATTCCATTTAAGTAATTATCAATGGTTTCTGAAATAAATCAAATATTTTATTTATTCAACACAAGGGTATGATTAGAAATGTGCAAAGATTTTTTAAAAATTAAAAATTTAATTAACTTTTTAAAAAATGTAAATTAATTTATAATAACTTTTATCATAATCTAAAGGGAGTAATGGAAAAATGGATTTGCCAATTTGGAGAGAGAGAGAGAGAGAGAGAGAGGTGAGAGAACTTAGATTTTTATTGGTGGAACTTCACAGTTCGGATGGGGAGTAGTGGATTTTTCGTTCTTGTTTTTTATTTTGGCATCGATAGCGAAGTGCTATGTGTCACGGATGATATTTCCGTGACCGTGTAAAGACCAAGATAATGAACGGTCCGCTGGTTAGCCTCGCACAATATGGGTAAAGGGGGCGACATTAGCATTGGGGGTGTTATGCCTCAGTCTTCGGACTGTGTGCACAACTGGTCGGGGGCTAGTGCCGCCTCCCTGATGAGCCCATGGCAGGGCGAAACCAGTGTGATCCGTACGTGGTAAGGCTTGTCCTGAGGATTATGGGGTCCTCCAGGACGCCGCACGGGCGCCGTGTGCTGCGCCAGACTCTCAGCCCGTGACAGAGTGGTATCAGAGCAGGACGTACTTTACTGTCGTGTGCGCGTGGGGTCCCACGTTGGGACTGGTCGGCCTCGGCACCGCTCCAGAAAGGCCTCCGAGCAGGTGGGTCCAAAAGTGGGGACTCGGGCGGGAAGGTTGGCCGTTGTTGACTCCACTCCTGTTGGCTCGCGGGTGCGAGTGGGTCCAAAGAGTGCAGGACTCGGGTGGCCACTCAGCAAGTAAGCTGGTGTGTTTGTGGCAGTACTGTACGTACGATCCTTGGGCGGAGTCGTTCTCCCCTAGCACGAGGGCGTGCTAGATTAGGTGTGGGAGAATGTCACGGATGATATTTTCCGTGACCGTGTAAAGACCAAGATAATGAACGGTCCGCTGGTTAGCCTCGCACAATATAGGTAAAGGGGGCGACATTAGCATTGGGGGTGTTATGCCTCAGTCTTCGGACTGTGTGCACAACTGGTCGGGGGCTAGTGCCGCCTCCCTGATGAGCCCATGGCAGGGCGAAACCAGTGTGATCCGTACGTGGTAAGGCTTGTCCTGAGGATTATGGGGTTCTCCAGGACGCCGCACGGGCGCCGTGTGCTGCGCCAGACTCTCAGCCCGTGACATATGGCTCAAAATCTATACCTTTGTTAAAACTTGAAAAAAACCCCGCGGGGAAAAGATGGGAAGGCCCCACCCATGTGGCTCCGCCCTTAAGAGTTTAAATGAAATCTCATTGCAAGTGTGTGAGTCCTATTCTTCTTATTCTATTTATAACTTATTTATAACATGATTTACTGAAATTTAAGAAACCTTAAAATTTATTAATTTTATTAAAAAAACAAATGAGTGAAGAAATAAAGATGCTCCAAGATAGACGCGTATAATTTTTTATTTATTTATAAGAATATGCTTGTACTTACGTGCACACTGTCAAGTTTCAAGAAACAAAGATGATGTTCCGGTCAAAAATGAAAATAAGATATTGGAAAGTGCCTCAAAAAAGGATGTTCGGTATTTTCTGTGAGGCAAATTGGCGAAACCAAAAAAAGGGCTTTCAGTACGATGAGACACGAGTAGGACGAGTAGGGAGAAATACTTACACACACTAGTTGCACCGTATCATTTACAGTTTATTAAATTAAAATATTTTAAATAATTTAAATAAAATATTATATAATATTTTTGATTGATTTTGTTTTGATAACATAATACACATTTGATTTTTTTTTTACTATTATTAATATTAAAATTAATTTATATTTAATATTATCTAAATCTTAATTTTTTATTGATTACCCAAACCTCTTTTGGTGAGTAGGAGCATGCCAAATTCAAATTGTTGGCGTACAAGTGATGACAAGAATGTAAACAACTTGAGGAATGACTATGGATGTGGAGGAGTGAGATTCAGACGCTCGTCATTGGAAATGGAAGGTTCCTTTTTGTGAGTGTGAGTACTTTTTCTTCTAATAAGATCGCCAAATCTTCGTAGCAAAGCTCTTCTCTTTCGCGAGTTATTTTCCGGATCATCAAGCTGCGACTCGTCTATCTCATCTGGAATTACTATATCTCCATCTATTTCATCGAATATTGAACCCTTGAGATCATCATCATCTGTTTCTTTGATGGGCTCCTCGTTTCCTTCCCTATGCGGTTGTTTATGGGGGGCTATGATTTCCTTCAGATTGAAACTGATCGTTTTGCTCAGACTCTTGACTTCTTTGTGCTCCTTGTCGCCTTCTTTATGCGTCTTCCCTTTACTCGTTTCCTTAGCAGCTGGTTTTTCCTTCTCCTCGTTATTTTTCAACTCCCTTATGGGCGCTTCAGCGAGCAACCTCTTCAACTCTCTGATATTCTCAAATGCTGCCGCTTCATGAATCTTGAGCATTTCGTTCTCGTGGGTAAGCATCTTCACCGCTTCGTCCCTCGCTCCTAACATATCTTTGAGCTGAGAATTCTCAGCCTGAGCAATCCCAGCAGCTTCCTTTGCAGCATTGGCTTCATTCAATGCTTGTTTAAGGATGTCTCGTAGCTTCTGATTTTCTTCCTTTGAAACCCGAACCTTGTTCTCTGATTCTTTAAGCATTTCTTGCAGTCTCCTGCATTCTTCTTGTGCCGTTGTTCTTTCCTCTTCAGCTCTTTTAATGCAATTCACGAACTCCTTTGTTTTCTCGTTCCATGCCAAGAGAGACTCTTCAGCCTCCAATCTCAATCTCTCTGCCGTGTTATTGTTTCTTTCAGCTTCTTTTCTTGCTTCTCCTAGAAGCTGTTTGTAGGTGTCCTCTGTTCTATTTAATAGCGCTTTCAAATGCTCTGCTTCCTCTTTGCGGTGTTGCAGCTCCACTTGGCTCTCTACTAATTTTTCTTTGGTCTGGCGAGACTCTGCGGCCACTTCTTTAAGCGCTAATGCCAAATCATCCATGGCCTTCTTGCTATTATCTTCCGCCTTCATGGCTAACTTGAGTTCATTTTTGAGGTAGTTTAATTCTTCAAGTAGATTTTTGGCCACATTGTCTCTCTCTTCTCCCTCGGCTGCTAACTCCAATTCGTTTCTGAGTAAGCTCATTTGTTGAAGCATAGTTTTGGCCCCCATGGGATCGAGTTCGTCACATCCTTCAGCATATTTCAACAAATTTTCGCTTTCAACTTGAACTCCCTTACCCTCCTCTGTTTTCTTCAAGGAAAGTAAGGGTTGGGATTCATTGCTGCATGGCGCAGATTCCTGAATCTTCACCACTTTATCTCCAAGAGAAGCAATCTCCGGCTTCGATTCTTCGAAAAGAACCTTGTTTACATCAAGTTGTTTTTTTTGCACCACCAACGCCTCATAGAGACTCGCTTCGGATGCTCTACTTTTGTCCAGCTCGTCCTCCAGTTCATGAATCCGCCTCCTGCACTCAGAAAGCAAGTACATTGCGTCCTGCTCAAACGCTCTAGCATCATCCATCTCCTTCTTCATTTCGTCCAGCGAAGCCTGTTTCTCCGCCAATCGGAGTTCAAATTCCTTATTGGCTTCCTGCTGCAATGACTCTGCTATGTTATTCTCCTTCATACCATCTTGCTCCTCCATATTCGATATCGCATCCTTCGTTGAAGAATTTAACCCTGTTTTCAGCTCTGAAGGTTTGTTGGGGGGTAATGCTTCATCAAACCTTGAATTAGCCTCGTCGTCCATTTCTCTCACCCCATCTGATACTGCATCCTTCGGTGAAGACAACTCTGCTTGCGAGTTTGGAAAATTCTTACTCAGTGACGCTTTGTCTTGTATTGAATTAGCTTCTTCATCCGTTCTTCTCACTTCATGCAATGTAGGGTCCTTCGGTGAAGAATTTAACCCTATCAGAGGCTCTGACTGCGCTTTTGCAGTGGACGCTACATCGAACCCTGAGTCAGCATCCTCGTCCATTTTTCTAACCTCGTCGAGGTCATAGTAGGCACAGTCTCTTTCTTCCTCGACATCAGACAATTGCTCCTTCTTCTGATCCAGCTTGTCCTCATGTTTCACAACATGATCCTGACGCATCCTCGAAATCTTGCCAATTTATCCCACAAAATAAATTCTTCGCCGGAACCACCTAGGGTGTTTCGAAACAAGCCCAGTCAGCTTTCAGAGCGAAAAACAATTCCAGGATTTGTTGCAGAAAACTAAGAGACTAACGCAAAGTCCAGGCTTAGAATTGTGATAGCGCCTGTAAAGATGGAATCACAGGGATGTGTCCCAAATTGAATGCACGAAACAATATTTTCCAGGTGCAACGTCATGAGCATGAAACAACGGACATCAAAGAAAAATACGAGCATGCCCAAGACCAAAGATCAGAGTAGCATGTAAAAAAGTGGATGGAATTGAAGGAATAAAAAAACTACCTGGATTTTGCAGGTAGAAAGTACGATCTAAGATGAATCCTCGTTCAGAAATTTTTTACTCTCTCTGTTTTTTTTTTTTTTGAATTTTTGAGAAGATGAGAATAGCATCAACTGGAAAATCGCATGCTAATGGGAGCAATGAGATGGAGGTCGTGTGTTTTTGGAGAGGTGCGAAGATGGCGGGTTTCCCCCAAGGAACCTACGGCCTGGGAGATTAGAAATGGTCTGACGTAGAAATTTGATCATAGAATTGAACAGACTCATGAGAATCAAGTTGGAATTATTAAAATCTTAAACATAATATGCGTCGTTGTTACTTACGTGGCAGTTGGAATAAACCAATGCCTCTCATCGTGGATCGGTATTACACATGTTGTATGTAGACAAGAGTCACAGGACTGGTAACGTCTCAACATTGTAATTTTCATTTTCTTATTTGGCAGCTCTTAGCCGGCTTACATAGTCCAAGTCGTCGAAGAATGTTCTTACGCGTAAGAGTATACACGTAATTTGTTGGATCAAATAAGATGTATATATTATTATCACATTCTTTACTGTTTTCTCCATTATTTTTTCTAAATATGTGTCACGCAGTTAAATTTATGCTAGTCATAGGTCGCGGAATAGTACGTATACTTTTCTTTTAATTGCTTGTTTTTTCCTTCTTCTGCCTCATTCCACAACTAATTTTTTTAAATATATGTATATATAATTAAGTTTAGAAAAATGAAATGAGGAAAGGTTTGGCTTAATGCTTTAAGGTTCTAGATGTTCTATATGGTAGTAAAACCGAATCATGGAGGTTTGATATACTTTGACATCTCCAGTAGTTCATGGTAGTTGATGCGTTGACAAAAATTCCCAGTTCTCCAAAACCTTGGCATGGCTTTGCAATATATATATATATATATATATCATGCTATATTTCTAATTTAACATGGATGAACACTTATTTTGAAATTATGAGTTCTCTTTACTCAACAAAATTATGAGTTTTCTAGTTGTGGGAATAATAATTGAATCATTGAAATTTATTCAATTTCATAATTAAGATACTTACTCCATTCAAAAGTTGAATGGAGTAGGTTGCTTGATTCTTATTTGATGACTAATCTGGATCACTAACTTGTTTTGTCTGCTTTCCTCATTTCAGCGGACTACATATAGCGAAGCATGTCGATGGGGAAACAAGCACACGTGTGTGTGTTGCAACACGACACTCTCGCGTGGGAACAGATCCTTCCATTCAGCTTTTGAATTGAGAACAGGCTCCAGTCAACATTATTGCCATAGTTCCTTTCATCGCGTGGTTAATATTTTGCTACATGTATTGCGTATCTTGCTTCGAGAAAAGCAAAATAAAATGTCTTAGGGGGGAAAAATGCTCAATTAAAGCTGGGTTTTGAAAAGGGCTCCAAGAAGTAGTATAGTGCAGATTTGTAATTAAAAAAGCTTCATTTAAAAAAAAAATGAACATATTCTCTCCAATGCTATTTATAAGTAATTTCTACTAATTTTATCAATACTAATATAAAAAAATACAAGAAATAGAGAAATTTTAAATATAATTCTTAAGTAAAAAACAAAAGGTAAATAAATTATATAATATTACTTTTTAATGATAGTTTGGGTATTTCAATTTGAACCAAAACAATATTATTTTACTAATGACTTATAAAGTGGACTATATCATGCTTTTAAAAGGCATCTAATATACATAATTAGAGAGAGTACAACACAGAGTAACCAATTACTCCTTTAGTAGAATTTGTCCAATTGTACTAATTAAGGAAGGGAGTTAAGAGGAAATTAAATCATTAAATCACTTAAAAGGTTACAACGTAGCAATTTCTAAAATTGCCTTTATTAAATTCCAAAGAAAACGAAACTATCCACACACACATGCATATTGAAACTTTAGCTATAGGATTTATTGTCAGGCGAAAAGACTTAGAATGCGTTTGATGGTAGATGAATTTAAATTTTTAGTTTAAAATCTCTCATTCAAAATTTTATACTTAAAATCCATGCATTTGAATTTTTTTGAATAATACAAAAAATTTAAATCATGCTCCTCCATTTAAAAATATAAGACATTTTTTGAGGAGTTAGATGTTCTAAAATGTAAGATATTTTTAATATTTTGAGATGTAATCATTGCATTTTTTTTTTCAAAAGTTCTCCTATTGATAATGACTTTATATTTATTTTAAAGTATTTAATAGAAGTAAATATGAAAAGATATGATTAATTAAAAAGTAAATAATTACTTTATTGAGAGATAAAATTCAATTAAAAATGCCTTACATTTTGAACGGAGAGAGTAGTAGCTTATAATTCTCTGTCTTCACATATAAAATAACTAAATTAGAGTGGGTATTTGAATAATGATTAGGTCATAAAAAATTTATAATAATAAATTTAGTTGGATTTAGATTTGATATAAATTAATAAGTTTACATCCAACTAAATAATGTATTCAGTCAAAATCTAAATCCAAATATTTCATTATCCAAACATACCGTTATATGTCGCGAGAGTACTATTTACTAATAATCACCTCCCAAACCATGCAAGTAGTCATCCAGTAAGTTACTCTGGAAATCAGGGCTTGCACATGAACAGGCAATGGAAAAATGAAGACCTGATCTAGTGTGTGCAGTTACATTTGATTTTCTCCTCCTCCACTCCCGAGTCTATAGTTCCTCTTCCATTTGTAACGGAGCTAGTTTATCTACGCTCACTTCTTTCTAAAGATGGGATGATTTGTTTTTTTCCCTCTCCGTTATAAACAGTAAAAAAATTACTTAAATGCTTTCGTATTTAGATAAATACCTTTCTCAGCATGCAATTGGATAATTTTTTTTTGAAAAAATTAATTTTTTAATTCTTCAACTTTTAACTTACTTGTAATTCAATTTCTCAATTATAACTTACTGCGACTCAATCCCTCAACTATAACTCGCCTATAATCTCTCAACTTTTGATACACTTTTAATCCAATTCCTCAACTTTTATTAGCTCTTTTTTATATTAGTTTAGATCCCACATTAAAGAGCAAGGTGAGGGTATTTTAAAGCAAAATGTGAACATTTCTTTTATCTATTTTATTTGATAAGAAAATTTTTTTGAAAAAAAATTAAAAAATAAGGATTGAGTTAGAAGTGAGACAAAAGTTGAGGGATTAAATTATAGTGAATCATAATTGAAAGACTGAATTATAATGAGTTATAATTGAGAGACTGAATTATAGGTGAGTTAAAAGTTAAAAGGTAAAAAAATTAATTTTTTTTATTTTTTTTAATTCTTCATGGCATACAGGTGAAAAAGCCCCTGAGACATGAAACATTACACATTTCAAATTAAGAAAAACATCATCATTGCCCCCAAAACATCATCGTCCAAATCGAAATTTCATCATCCTTGTTCCACCGCTTGCAGTCCACGCAATCAGCTGTGAATGCACACAGACTCCTTGGTTCGGACCACAGCCCTGAGAATGAGTGGAAAATGAAAAATAAATATTATCCGCAATCTCACTCCAAAACCATGTTCCAAACTTCCGATATAGTATACCATCTTCCTTTGATGCCTCAACACAATATACCACGACCCTCGGGAAATGCTTCTCCCATCCGCCGCGAAACTTGCCGATCAAGCCTCGCCAAACTCTCATGGATGTCCTTTGATTTGATCCCTGCTTCAATTCATCGCCGCAAACTCTCTGCCAAAAGACGCCGGAAAAGCCTGCGTCGCTGGTTTGTCGAAGGGGAACCAACTTCTAAGTTTGATAAGATTTTGAACAGCCGCGAGGGGAATGAGATCTTCAAATTCCATGGCGCAATCATCGCATTTTTTGATGGACTGAACTTAACATGCGTCCAACAATTCGCCTAACCATACCTGTTCTTTTTAATTGTGGGCTGTGCTTCGGAGCCAACTTCTTGCTCTTTTGGACATTGTCGCCCTTTTTTTCCCCCCTTCAACCTTAACATTGGGCATTCTCACATTTAATTTTATGCCACTTGACATGAAATAGGGACCCGAGAAGAAGAAAAAAATTAAACATGATCTGCAAAATGCACTCTTAATGATATGTTCCATCTGTTTTATTACGTACTCCCCGTTTAATGCCTCTAAATTATTTATTATAATACGTACTTAAGTGGCTAGTAAATTATTTCAAGAGTAAAGCAGGAAAGATATTATTTAATATTGCTTTGGAATTTTGAAAAAAAAAATGTAATATGAAACAAATTTTTTACCTCAAGAAATAGATGTAATCAAACGGGGGGAAGTATATATAACATTAAAAATTATAACAGGTTACATTAATCATCATTGGCCATAAATAACATGACTTGTTATTTGAAGTATGTGGGCGGTGCCATGAGAAACCGTACCAATCATGACTAATTCACCAAGTAGTGTTTCTGGACTATCTTACTATTGATTACAGATCCAAGGCAGGACATAGAATTAGTTTGGTTAGGCCATAAGTTAGGCTCATTTTGAAATGCAGCTCAATAGATTAATTAATCAATTTTCAGGGTTTAACGGAGTCTCTTATGGACTTTCGGTTTCTTGCGTGATTATCTCTAACGCGTTCTACAATTTTCCCCCCTGGAGAGTGTATAGCGTCCTTGTTGATTCAGTGGCAATGAAAAAGCGGAAGAGATGTTTTAAATTTTGAAGGGCCAATTCAATGACGTCAAAAGCAGATGGGCAGGAAACAAAAACAATAAGAATCATTTTCATCCTTCAATTTTAATTGAAAGGCTAATGGATATCTTGAACTTAAACAATATAATCTATTATGTTCCTCAACATAATTAGTTCTTTCCCTAAGTACCTTGAAATTAACTTGTCGTGCCTTGATCATTAGTAAGCCTTGCATTATATTTTTTTTTTAATATTTTTATTATAAAGTATTAAATTAAGGATTATTTTTGCTCTTCAACTTTATTCTTGAAGAGTTAATGGGCATTCCGACCTCAAATATTTTATAATAAAAAATAAGGTTAAAGATCATTTTTTCCTTCAATTTTACTTGAAGAGTTATTGGGCACCTTAAACTCAATCATAGGTCAATCTATACTTTAACATTAAAGATTATTTTTCTCGTCATCCTGTGGAGAGCCACATGCCTACATTTACTTGTTTAATATCTTGCATGATAAAATATTTGAATTCAGGATGTCCAATGACTTTTTAAAGTAAAGTTAAGGGATAAAAATAACTTTTAATTCAATATTTTATTAAAAAATATTTAAAATTTTGAATTGAATGTGGAGCCAACTAATGGTAAACAAATAATGAATTAATGGTTGGTTGATAAAAGAGGAAATTTTTAACATTGAAGAATAAAATAGGTTCATGATTAAGTTTAAAGTGCCCGTTGTCTTTTTGGGTAAATTTGAGAGGAAAAAATGACCTTTAAACTTGAAAGATATTTTAAAAAGTGTAATGTAAGTCCCACTAACAGATGTTGACAAAATGGCTTTGTAATGAGTGAAAGAATATTCAACATTAATAGATAAAATTAATCCTTATTTAAATTTAAAATGTTTGCTTACCATTTATGTAAAATTGAGAGGCAAAATATCCTTAACGAAAAAAAGAAGAAGCAGGTAGATGTCAAGAGAAAAGGGAGGCCTTTTCCTTCCTTACTTCCAATCTTTTAATTTTTAATCAACGACTGTAATTTTAATTTTTTGAGATATATTTAAATTGTAAATATGTAATTTAGAATTATAAAAATTATTACCTTTTCTTTAACTAAAAGTCAAATGTAAAATTTATTTTTTTAATATAACTAATGGTTGACATTGATCCTCGTGACCTTAAAATTTTTCATACTCTATTTAACGAGAGTCATTTGAGGGGGGAAAATAACATGCAAGGACCCACAATTTTTTTATATATTCGACCACAACAAAATACATTAGCAAGTATTCTTACTTTTTTTTAAAAAAAATTTACTCTTAATGTAATCCTTCCTTATAAAAAAAGAAGACGCACGCTCCCACACATGCACATAACTATATCAACATTGGGTTTGAATCCAAAATCTCTTCTAAGAGAGGGCGGTACATAACCTGGTTAAAAGCAGGTAGATTTGAGATAGGCATGAGTGAAAGAAATACTTTTAACAATTTTTATGAAATTGAGTTTTGTGTTTTTTGAATTGAGTCACTACGAAACAATGTTATTTTCTATAGATTTTTAGTGTTTTCATATAAAAAAAAATTAATGGGATCATGTTATAAGTTTTAATTTTCTTAAAAAGTTACCTTAACACTCAAATCATATCTCTAATAAATGCCAACCTCTTTCTCCAATTCAATTGCATGATTTTTTTGGCCATCAATCAAATGACTTTAAGTTAGAAAGAGTTAACACTACTAAAGTTATTTGTAGAGATCTTACATTATTGATTTACTAAATTTTATAAATGCCCTTGTATCAAGGACTAAAGGAATTTTGTGGGGAAAAAAATTCTCACAAATGTTCTTAGAAAGATCATGCAGTGAGCTTATTTGTAGAAATCATCCACTAACTTTAAGCTTGGAGGGAGTTAAAATTATTTAGACAATTCATTTTCAATTATAACTACTGAGATATATAAGCCGACATGTTAATATTTTCCTAAATTTTATTAAGACTTTTTATAAGGGTTCTTATGAAACATGCCAAAGGGATTATTATAAACTAAAATATTAAGGTGCATTTTTGCCTTTAACTTAGACTAGTTATTATAGTAATGTTACTTTTAAACTAAATAAAATAGAGTAATATTGCCCCTTATTGTTTAAAAATCACAAACGCCTATTGATAGAAATGGGGCCTTCTTTTATAGCTTATGTGGCAGTGAGTGAATATTTTATGCGAGCCTTAACCTTGTGCTTCTCGCAGCCATGATTGGTTCCAGCATTTTCTCTCTCTACCACTATCCTCCTTCACGAGTGCATAAGCTATACTCCATTCTTACTCTATCCTTTTGATTCTAACCTTACCTAGGCTCTCATCCTCCATGGCTACCACCCACTTCCTCTCCGAATATGCTTCTTGTAAACCCCACAAAAACTAGCTTCTTCTTCCCTTAACTTCGCATGACCTGTTTTCTTCTTCGCTTCCCAGTTCTAATGTTATATAGGACAAGTACTCCTGTAAGAGCTTCAATTACTTCAATCGACTAAATATGAATCTGGATTTCGATGCATCTTGTGAAATCACCAAATTTATGAGCTACAAGTCTAAACTTGACCTCCCAATATCTTTGTTATTATAGATTGTAAGAGCTGCCAAGTTTGTGATTCAATTAAGACTTGACATTGGAGGAGGAACATGAACTTTCATTGCAAGGATAAAGATGCATAATGTGATGGCAACCATGAAGGTAGCTACATCATTGCGCTGAGGGGGTTGGTGCCATTGTAGCAGCAGCTACAAGTGTTCAATGGGGGTGGTGGATGCTGTTCGGTATGGGTGTGCTATGAACCTATAGCCTCTGGTGACAACAATGGGGTTTTAGCTATATGACATGGACAAAGTATTGAGGAGTAGGCGATGCTTGTGGGTGGATTAGTTTTTCAGCAAAGGGGTGGATGATTAGATCTTGAAAAGTGCATGGACCTCTAATCGAAAAATAAAGAGCAGCATTAGACATGGCATCGCAAATGTTCAACTTGACAAATTTGCTCCCATTTTGGATAGATGAGGAAGAAGAGAGCAACATTCCATCATGCTTGGAGATACTGATGATAGAGTTTTTCAGCAAAGGGGTAGATGAGTAGATCTTGAAAAGTGCATGGACCTCTGATCGAAAAATAAAGAGCAGCATTAGACATGGCATCGCAAATGTTCAACTTGACAAATTTGTTCCCATTTTGGATAGATTAGGAAGAAGAGAGCAACATTCCATCATGCTCGAAGATGCTGATGATAGAGTTTGAATCATAAAATTGCCACTTAAGTATACATGTTTTGGAATTACCATATAAAAAATTCACTCACTACCAAATAAGCCATAAAAGTAGGTCTTATTGGATTCAGCTAATTGATGTTTGTGATTTTTAAATAACGGGGGCAACGTTGCTCTATTTTATTTAGTTAAAGGGGACATTACTACAACTTATAATAATGTAAGCTCCCCTTCAAATAATTTTAGGATAAAAATGTACCTTCATCCTAAACTAAACTAATAAATAATGTGCCTTTCAATAAATCTTATAGAAATTATATAACTAGATTACTTCTTTCAAATTTAAATGTTTGCAAATGCACAAGAATTCGAGCTCTTGATGGTTCACTCGGGTTCAGATTTCAATCCATGAATGTGATTTTCCTTTTGCTTTTTTTTTTGAAAAATAGGGTTATTATTGCCTTTATTAACACATACCATCTAAAATCTTGACCCCATGAATATGCTGGGATGTCTTTTTGGTATATGGCTAGTATTCAAACTCAAGAAACGAGGATAAGTTGATTCAACCCCTAACTAATCAAACTAATGTGTGTTTGGATTACTTTTTAATTGAGGTTTTGAAGACTTTAACCTCGGTTAGGATAAAAAAACTCATTAGAATGTGTTTGGATAAAAAAAAAATTAAATGAGTGTTGACTGTAGAGTAAGCGTTTTTAACGAAGCCAAATAAGGGAGCTTTTTTTACGCTTGCTGTGAACGTTGGTGGGTATTTATTGTCAGATTCCTCTCTCCTATCCTCATTCTCTCACCTCACCTATGCCTTCTTCACTTTAATAAGCACTAGCCATTACCTTCAGTATTGTTGCTGTTAATTGTATCTGCGCTTGCCATAATTGTTGTCTATGGAGGTCGAGGATCATTATGTTTGCTCTATATTTATTGCTTTCCTTCATTCCTTAAGGCAGAGAGGGAGACAACAAATGAACTAATGGTGGGAGAAGGAGATGATGTTGGTGGTGGCGAGAGGGAGAGGAAGATGGAGGAAAGGAGTGTAGAAGGGAGATGATATGGAAAGGGTTTATGGAGACTCTTGCAAGATAAGGAAAAAAAACAAGGAGCTTAAAGGAAAATAGAAGGAGGAGGAGGAAGAAGGTGCTCATAATGTATGTTTTTAAGAGAGAGAGAGAGAGAGTTTGTGGAGGAGGAGGAGGAAGAAGGTGCTCATAATGCATGTTTTTAAAAGAAAGAGAGAGAGAGAGAGAGTGTGTGTGTGTGTGTGTGTGTGTGTGTGTCGCGCTCTAAACTCTGAGGAAGAAGAAGACAATTGTGTGTTTCTAATTATAATTTATGAATTAAGACACAGCAATGGAAGAAACTCTGAGGAAGAAGAAGACAATTGTGTGTTTCTAATTATAATTTATGAATTAAGACACAGCAATGGAAGAAAAGTATTGAAATCTTGTTTCATGATTTAATTAAAATACACTCCATTTAATATAATTTTATTTGTGAAACATTAAATAGGGGGATAAAATATAATAAAGTTATAATGAAATAAGGTTTGCAAATTGAGACCAAATTGTAAACAATATGAATTGAATATTTTGTAATTTATGAATTTATTTTAGCTTTTTTGAATATTTTGAATTTTATTATTTAATTCTACCTTTTTAAAAATTAAAATTTTTGACTTATTAGCATATTGAATATTTGTAATGTACTTTTTTTTAAAATTGTAACTTGAAGTTTCATATTTTTTCCCTAAAAATATCAAATTAGTTAAAAAAATATTTCCTTCGTTAAAAAATATAAGACATTTTTAACTGAATCTCATCCCTCAATAAAGTGATTATCTACTTTTAAACTAACCTTATCTTTTTATATTTACCCCTATTAAACACCTTACAATAAATATAAAGTCATTATCTATAGGGGCATTTTTGTAAAAAAGGCAATGATTATATTTTGAAAGACTAAAAATGTTTTATATTTTTTAATATTCAATTCTTCAAAAACATTTTTTAATGGAGGGAGTATATATCAAAACTCATGTTTATTTTTATCATTATACATCTTAACTGATTTTTGAATTAAATCATTCAACTAACTTTTAAAAAAAGATATATAAATATAAATCACATTATAGTTACAAGAAAATTAGTTTAATGACCTCAAAAAATACAACTCCCATAAATTATGGATGAGATTTTTAAATATTTTAAAATATGACCCATTCATAAAATCAATTAGATGTGTTTTTCTTTTTTATCATCAAAATAAATTTATTATTAAAACAAATTATATTTGATTTAACTAATCTTTAGCTGATTGAATTTGTCATTTTTATCATAAAAAATCATATTGTGTGTGCTCTCTATCTGATTTATCATTTCTGAATATTTTTTTATCATATTTTTGGATCTGATTTTTCTTGATCATCGTATTCATCTCTTATATAGTGCTTTTTTTCACCAAAATTTTTTATCTAATTTTTCTAGATTACCCTCTTCATCATAGAGCTTTTCCTCTCCCTCCCCCCCTCTCTCTGTTTTTCTCAGATATTATGAAGAGGACATTAGACATTAAAAAGGAAATTCCATTATTGATATGTGATACTATATCATTGATATACGGCTATATATCAATGATAAATAAACTGGTGAGTTAAAATCACTGATATGGCTTATATATTATGATATATATAATTTTATATCATTAATATATTATCGTAGATCAACATAACCAGACAATCAGATATAAACTTGTTTATAATTGATATGCAGTCGTATATCAATGATATAGTATTGCAGATCAGTAACACGAAAAACATATAATCATTTTCTCAAAATAGATCAAACAAAATCTTAAGAAACCCTCGCTTGAACTCTGACTTTTGTAACAGAGTCTGATCAAACTTCCTCACCTTGAATCTGCAACTTTAGCATGACTTTGTGTAAAAGCTATAGTTTCAAACTTCCCCACCTTGCATTGGTGATTTTTCAACCTGAATCTATAGCTTCCAATTTGCCTTGCCTTGCGTTCTTATAGTTTCCTAGCTGAATCTTGAACTTCATTTATCCATCAGTGTGAGCTGTTTCATTGTCTATTGTCAATTTTTTCATCGTTGTGATCGAGAGTGCAGTGTTGTCTCCACATCTTCGGGGGGGTGAAAGTGAAACCAATGTGAAAAGGAGAATCAGGGTATTGTGGTGTTAAAGGATAGTCTTGTCTTTTGTATCAAAGGTAAATTAAAAAACGATCATTATCTTAATTTAAAAAAAGGTGAGTTATTAGTTTTATTTAACTATATAATGTTGGCTAAATTTACTAAAACCCCTATAGTTACAGACTTTTTCTTAACCTTAATTGATTTCCAACCTTAGTTGTAAATTTTTTAATCCAAACACACACTTAATTTCTATTGTCAATTAGGGTCTGGTTGGTAACTTTAAAAAGTACATTCAAATCATATTTAAAATGTGCTTTTGTAAAATTTAACAAATAATTGGATATTTACAAAAAATTTATCACATGTAAATTAAAAATCAAATGCACTGCGGTCTCGTGTCACACTTACGCGAGAAGAAGAATAGATTAAAAAGAGGACGTCGAATTTTCAAAAGTTTCGCTTGTTCTGGCAACAAAAATATAGTAATTTTTACTTTACAGAGCGCGAAAGGATATAAGGAGAAGGAATCATTAACCGGGAAAGGAATAATTCGGAGGCATAACGGGGCTCCAGGAGCGTAATCGGATCCAAGGTGGATCTCTTGTCTCGCCGGAGACGACTGACGAGCCGATTGCCTTTACCAACATTTGCCCCGCTGGCCAACACCATTCCCCATTCACACGTATCAATTGAGTCACAAGGACGTGTGGCGCGCAGGCTCAGCCCAGAGGGGCGGCTGCGTTAATTTGCCTGAGATCATTGCGATCTATCCCTCTGATCGGCTTCGCGGGCCTCCTTTTTAGACTCTGTCTCTTGCCGATTGCTGCTTTCTGGGAGAGACGGGGAGGGATTGAGAGATGTGGGTCTTTTACATGATCTCCCTGCCTCTGACAGTGGGCATGGTGCTATTCACGCTGAGGTACTTCGCTGGTCCAGACGTCCCTCGTTACGTGCTTTTCACTGTTGGATATACCTGGTTCTGTTCACTTTCCATCATCATCCTCGTCCCCGCCGACATTTGGGCGGTACGATTTCATTTCTGCATCCCCATTTCTCGTCCATCTCTTATTTTCATCATGCAATTTATTGCTTGAAACAATATATCTGATTTCATTGTTTATTTAATTCCGTAGTCATTTTCAATTAACTCTTATCCACGGCTCATTTTCCTTCTCGAACTTGCTTATTTGGATTGAGTGGTGCTGATATATATCACCAAGTTCGGTGTTTTTAATATAATTTTATTTTTTTAAGTGAATCGTTTGCTGCTCATAGCCGGACGAGTTAAGTTGCCGAATGAAATTGGCCATGATGCAATTGTTGTGGTAGGATGTCAGATGGGTTATTGATGTTGATATGTATTGAAAAATTATGATGCAGACTTGATTGAACGGAAAACAGTTTCATGAAGAGTTCAATGGTTAATTGAAAAATCATGTGCTTTGATTTCATTGATATAACGATGCTTCTTTGGTACATACAGACGTTATCTTCTCATCACGAGAATGGAGGCATTTCCTTCTTCTGGAGCTGGTCATACTGGAGTACATTTTTACTTACTTGGTATGTTTTATCAAATGTTTTTATCAAATTTCTCCTCAACTTTTTCTATATCGTATGCACTTCAATGAGTTGTCCTGGTGAGAATGGCTAATTTCCTGCACACCGTGTTAATTAATGGTTAAGTCTGCAAAGGTTATAAGAACTCTTTAATAACGTGGCAGTTGATTTTTCCTCTCATGTATCTTTCAAGCAATCGAATAAAGCTGAAGTAACTATTTAATGTGAACGTCTTTAATCTTCATTGACACGTATTTTAAGTAAACAGAGATTATTCTCGTTTGGCTGACACTATCTTATGGCTCCTCTAATATTTATAATCTGTAACACATAATGCATGGCTTCTTGTCATATTTTTCTATGTGGAAGGAGTTTGAACGTTGTGAGAAGTAGTACTGTATAACCCATCATAATAAAGTCATGTGTATTGGCAAAATTCTTGTAACTCTGTACGTTGGCTTTGCTAACTAACTTGCATGATACTTCTTGTCTTTCCACATCTTCACCTGCATACTTTTCATGATTGTTGCATGGAAATCCTTTTAAATCGTATTTTCAGATCATAAATGCAAATTCCCTCATATATTTAAGTTGTCATCCTAAGCAGGGCCGTGGTGCCCCTTATCCAGGGTTTTGAAGATGCTGGGGACTTCACTGTTTCAGAGAGATTGAAGTCTAGTGTACATGTTAACTTGGTGTTCTACGCAATTGTGGGATCCATTGGCCTTTTTGGACTTGTCCTTCTAATAATGATGCATAAGACTTGGTTTGCCCTCAATCTCCTAACCTCACTGATTTTGACCTAATCAGAGTTTACCTAGTATGATTTTATCTCTAAGATAATGCTTCATGTAGTTTTCTTATAATTTTAACGTTCTTGCTTACTTTTGAAGAGCACTATGGCTTCCTTGAATATGTAGGGATCTGATGTATGATAAAGCTAGGAAAGAGAGGGAAGGGAGAGAATCAGAGTTTTTTTTTTTTTTTTTTGCGTGAGAGAAAGGGAAACTTATTCCATTAATCCATACCGCAATGATTAATATGACCCTTAGTCTCTTACACCTTACATGGTTGTTGGCTTACCAACATAAACTGCCTATTAACCCCTTCACTAACAAACCAACTATCTTCCTCTTATGACAATTATATAACTTAAGATGATAATAAATATAAAAAATATAATTAATATTTAAAAGGCGCAAGAGAAAGGAGTAATGGAAGAGAATGGAGCTTAAGAGAGAAGAGTCAATGGAGGAGATGACTGTTTATCAGGAAAGACCAGAAGAGACATTGTGGGAATCTTAAATGACTGCATTAGAAATTGAGCCTGAGATGATTTTTAAGACTTTTCAGAAGTATAATATTTCTACCGACCTGAATTAGATGTCCTTTGTAGCAATTAGATCCCAAAATGTTAATGCATTTCATTTATCATTGGTATGGGTTTTCATGGAAATACAAGTCTGACACTTTAGAAAAAATGCTGGGTTTACAGTAAAGTAGATTGATCATAGAGTGAAGTAACAAAGATCTATGTTGTAAAGCTTTAAGCATGTCCCAAGGCTCAGGTTAATAACAGTACAAATAAGTCATTAGTTTTCAATGTGTGGAATGAAAAAGTTTGTATAGAATTTAAAACAATGGATGCATAATTACCTTTGCTCTGCCTAATTATTTGTCTATTTCTAGACATGATTATGCTTGCTAGTGTCTGCTATTCAGTTTCAACTGAAGCCTCGTCTTTTTTTTTTTCTTAAAATGATAATTTCTATTTACTGGACTCTTTGATGAACAGGAGTGGAAGTCTTTTAGGGTTTGCCATGGCTTGCTCAAATACTTTTGGACTTGTCACTGGTGCCTTCCTCCTTGGATTTGGTTTAAGTGAAATTCCTAAAAGCATTTGGAGAAATGCTGAGTGGACTAAGCGCCAAAAATATCTTTCCCACAAAATTGCCAAATTGGCTGTCAAACTTGATGATGCTCACCAAGAACTTTCAAATGCTATTGTTGTAAGTTGTTCTTTCAAGTAGTCTGTGAAGTGTAAAATTTGTATTCTTGTCTTTCTGTTTTCCCAGTATATACAATCTAAAAATTTGTGTCTCTCTTACTTGCATGCAAAGCAGGATTTAAATTTTGTTTCTGGAACTTTTGTCTTATGAAACATATGATAGCATCCATCCTCATAAGTTGTCTTCCTCAAATTCAGTGGTTGACGTTAAGAATTTAAGATAGTATGAATATAGTTGAGTTAATTTCTCAATTACTCCTGCTCCATCTTGTCTCTCACCAAAGCTATCAATAAATCATATCTGATTAGGCTTGACAAATCCCTGAGGATTGATTCAATTTCTAGCTGGTTAACTGCATGAATTGATTCAATTTTTAGATGCCTATCATTTTAAGGAAAGTGCTACTCTGCAGTAGTGTTTTAGGAGTTTTGACATTTTTGTACTGTTTAAAGCTACCCTCTGTGATTTAATGTCTCTTGGCTCCTAACAAATAGGCAATTTTGGATTTAATTTGTTTCCTCTTCATGGAGGATCCTGTGTTGTGCATGTTGTCTTGTGTTGTTTGTGTGTTGGGGAGAGGATGCTAAACATGATGTATCCATAAAGTTTAATTAAATCTTAAAATAACAATAAAATCTTCAAGTTACCATTCTTTAGTGTGGCCAAAATAAAAAAATTCTGGGTGTCTAATGATGGTTTTTTCTTCAGGTTGCTCAAGCAACATCTAACCAGATGTCTAAGCGTGATCCTTTGAGACCATATATGGATGTCATTGACAATATGTTAAATCAGCTGGTAATGAGCTCAAATTTTTCATTTCACATTTTGGTTATAGAACATGGGTTGCCTTCTGTGTAATATCTTACATTGGTATAACCTTCAATCATACAGTTTAGGGATGATCCATCATTCAAACCACAAGGTGGACGATTAGGGGAGAATGATATGGATTATGATACTGATGAGAAGTCAATGGCAGCACTAAGGCGTCATCTTCGGGGAGCCCGTGAGGAATACTACAGGTATAAAAGGTAAGCCAATGATGGTCTTGTAGATGGCTTTTCTGCTTGAAATGGTGATTCTTTTACAGCTGTTGTAAACGGTAACTTCAATGTTTGCATTCTTCTCACTTGGATTTAGCCCTAATATAGGGATATTTTTAACCTTTTTTGGGTGGTTTGTTCCTGATGTTAGTAATAAACAACTTGCTCTTTCTCTTTATGGAACATCTCCAACGTATGCTTAATTGGTTATTTTACTTTTAAAGATGATCTTTTATTTGGACTAAATTACTAATGAATGTTCTTATTTTTTGCTCTAATTAACAAAAATAAACTATATTGAAGGATCTTGTAAAAACTGTCCTTCTAATGCAGCTTAATGAAGGAATAGATTTCTTCCTGCCTCTTACTGAATGAGCACTGAAGATATTAAGTTACAAAAAGAAACTATTTTGAGTAGTCTAATGTCTGAGCACTCATATAATCCATTAGTGCCATGAATATAATAAAAACTCAAATCAACTTCTTTTCATTGATGTTTTCCCCCAGTGTAAGAGTCTGGTGATTAGGTTTATATGGAAGCTCGGTTATTTTGCTGTAGTGTTTTGTCAAACAAAAGCACACAATATTTGATCTATTGTTCCTTTTGCAGCGAGTATATGGCTTGCGTGCTGGAAGCCCTTAAACTAGAAGATACAATTAAGAACTATGAACGTCGGAATTCTATAGGATGGTACACTTAAAATTCACCTTTTGTCCATTTTAATACCTTTATTACTATGTACTTTGGTTTGTTCCATCTACCTTGAACCATGTTATACGTTGTCTTTTCAGGAAATACGTTTCAAGCCTTAGACCTGCTCGAATTGGCAAGTGGGGGTCACTTCTTGACACTTTAGGTAGCTATCATTATTGTTAACTCATTTGTTTCTAACTTTTCCGATCATCTTTTTATTGCATACGGAATAGTTTTTGTTGTTCCTGACTTGTAAAGCTAGTTTTATGACTTAGCTTTACATATCTGTTTTACCCTTTCTGTATGTTAAGATATCATTGCAAAATAGTCCACCGTATCTTATTTGCTGCTCAGGTGCTTCCTTTGTAAATAATGTCTGTATCAATCGTATGTATTTTTTTTTTTTGGTTTCTTTTTGCATAATATACGTGTATAACCAATGAAATTGACCCTGACCGAAAAAAAAAAAAAAACCAATGAAATTGACCTCAGCTTGTGCTGGGTCATGTCAGTTCCAGATTTTAACTTAGTTTTATTTCCTGCGTTCAATATTGTATTATTTTATCGTGCAGGCTATCTCCACATTTCCTTCCTTTTAAATGTACTGAATACTTACAAGCATATGGCTTATGGTTCTTTAAAGATTATGAATTTATGATTCTTTGCAGAATTTTTCTGGCGGTGCATTCTAAGGGAGCAGGTTGAGAAAGGCTTGGCTGTTATTCTTGGCATCATTTCTGTCGCAATTCTCTTAGCAGAGGCTACTCTGCTACCTAGTGTTGACCTATCACTTTTCTCAATTCTTATTAAATCTGTCGGAATGCAGGAGGTTCTTGTGCAGGTAGAATATGTTTCTAAGAGGTCGATTGTTTTTATTACATGGTAACATTGAGATGCTGCATATATTTTTGCAGTCTTCCCTGAAGATTTCATTTTTAGAATCTTGAAAAGAATTGGAGAATTTGAGGAAAATTTTAATTTTTCTCAAAAGCTCTAGACAACCTCACACATATTAAGAAAAGAAGTTGGTTACTTCTTTAAATTTATTAAATGTGGTTTGTCCTGTCTCTCTAGCAAACCATACATACCTACGTCCAAGTTTTAAAGGCTGTAATTACTGCCTGTAAAATTCTAAGTTGCTAAGATATTGATGAAATAAATGATAATTAATTTAATATAAATATATTTAGTAAAAAGGAAGACAAATTTCACTTTGAATCTCATCTCAACATTGTGATGTCTGTCCTTCTAGAATCGACGGACAAAGCTACAACGACATACTTGTGGCTCCCATTTCACCATTATGAAGTGACTGTTCACATTATCAGTGGGGTGGTAGTATTACTGCCCCACTCCCCACCTCCTTTTCTTTTCTTTTCTTTTTTAGCAGGGATTTTTTTTGTTTTCTTCTGTGCGCGCATGCCTTTTGGGATAGTGCATGTGGTCTCATATATTCAATTTCTTGTCCAGGTGTTTGCTTTTATTCCTCTCATGTACATGTGCGTCTGCACATACTATTCCTTGTTCAAAATTGGAATGTTAATGTTTTACTCATTGACACCAAGACAGTCTAGCGCAGTTAACTTGCTTATGATATGCTCGTAAGTGGCTTTTTTTCCCCCGCTTCTTGAATCACTAATGGCTATCTTGTGAAAAGCATTTATATCCTGTACTTGTTTGTTCACAGGATGGTTGCTCGATATGCTCCCCCTATCTCATACAACTTTCTTAATCTTATTCGTCTTGGTTCTCACGAAACTATATTTGAAAAGGTAATTGTTCATTTATCTCATGGAGATTCTTGAATAGATGTGGCCATATGTTAACTTCATGCACTGGACTGATGGAAACATTAGTTGGTTGAATCCAATATTGGCAAGGACTCCATTGTCTTTTTCCATGATATATTTATGTCATAAAAAAAAAACTTGCTGTAATTCTATTCATGTTGAATCCAATATTGGCAAGGACTCCATTATCTTTTCCCATGATATATTTATAAAAAAAAAAAAAAACTTACCGTTATTCTAGAAATTGACATTTCAAGTCATGGTTGAGTGCAATACATATCTTAAGGAATGATAAAAATGCAGGCAACTATTTCTTCATCATACCATAATTGAAAAGCCTGGAGCTTTTCTTTCTTCTTTCCTTAATTATATTTACTTTATTGTCCTAGATCAAAAAAAATCTTTTAAGCATCTTATGACTTTGTTGTCTTGTATATAAAATCCTTTTACTTAATTATTTTATGAAGTATCTTTTCATTAATTATTTCAGCGAGCTTGACTAAGCTGTAAGTAAGTATGCAACAGGATATTTTTGTTCAGTTTCTTTTATGAATCTTTTTTTTTATTTTTAATTTCGGTGCATTATGTTACTTTGATTGCAGCGAATGGGGAACATTGATAAAGCTGTCCCATTCTTTGGGAACAAGTTTAACAAGATATATCCACTTATTATGGTTATATACACCCTTTTGGTTGCGAGCAACTTCTTTGACCGGGTTTTTGATTTTCTTGGGAGCTGGAAGAGATATATCTTCAAAACTGAAGCTGAAGATTTGGACGGTTTTGATCCATCGGGATTAATTATCTTACAAAAAGGTATACAAGTCAGTATTTCATTGTCATTAATTATTAATATTACTATAATAAATTTATTTTTTATCAAAAAATCAAATAAAATAAATTTAGTTTCACTGCGTCACGCCCAATGTAGTTGTCTCCTTGTTCTTCAATGTGTGCTTGCACATTTATATGTAATCTTTTGATAATTGTGCTTGATTATAAATTCTATTATTTGTAGAACGGTCTTGGCTTGAACAAGGGCACAGAGTAGGCGAGCAAGTTGTCCCGTTGGCGAGGAATTTCAACAACATAGATATTGAATCTGGTGACAATTTCATGGTATGTGGATACACCTCCGAAAACAAAAAGTAAAATCTCATATTTTTCTTCTTTCCTTCAACATTAATAACTAAAGGAGCATCATTTCAGTGAATGTCGTGAGCTCAAAATCTGGCATGGGTGCAACTACTGCAATTTTTTTCCCTGTGGTTTATACAGTCTACTCATGTTATAACCTGATTGTTCAGGGGAGGAACGGGTCTGAAATGAAGGCAAAGTCCAATGTAACTAATGAGGAAATGAATGGAAGTCTTTCTAAAACGTTGAAGGAAGATACAAGGAGATCGAGTAGGGAAGCTATCAGCAACAAGTATACAGCTATGAGAGAGCAGAGTGGGCAAGCATCTAAAACTAAGCCAGAAGAGAAAATCATAACCTCTGCTAAGGTTTCCTTACTTGACGGAGGCAATGCTAAATCTAATAATACAACTAGACTGCCGCCATTGGGTTTGGCTTCAACATGGCAAACAATGAAAACTGGATTTCAAACTTTCAAGGCTAACATAGGAACCAAGAAATTTATGCCCTTACGGCAAACAGAGGAAAATAAAATGTCTCGTGTTTCCTCATCGGAGTCCCTTGATGAGATTTTTCAAAGGCTAAAACGGCCTTCTCTGGACCACGAATTATACCATGACGAGGATTATGAGATGGAGTCCAATATTTCTGGCCCTTCTAGACGATGACATTCATCTTCTAGGCATGAATTGGGAAGTATTTTTACATCTTAGAATTGAGAATGCAAGTCCATGGAATCATGTACAGAGGTTTTTTGGTAGTTGATTCCCCAACAAAATACAACTGGTGTACGTTACAAGCCAATGAGATACAAATGGTAGACGTCACATAAGGTAACATACCTAAATTTTAGCTGCAGCTGTTCTGCTTGCTGTGGATTCATGAATTGATTTGGCCGATGATGTGTTCAGCAGCGACATTTATGTCTTGCTCATGACATTACCACTTGTTTTGTAACATTTAAACCTGGTGTAGTTGTAGATAATGAAATTCTTGAATGGGTCATTCTTCACTGAAAGCTGCCCTAGCTTGTTAATATTTTCTAAATCGTTCTATTCGTCGATTTTTGGTTGTGACTCTTTTAGAATGGGAACGGAGTTAGCTAGAGTCCTGACTCCTGACAGTTCGTAGAGTTGTACAATCCAATTATTCAATACTGTTTCTGACCCGTTTTCTTAGACGAATAGTGTTTACAACATTTTCATGTATCTCAAGGTGATATTGCATTCTTAAATTTGTCAAAAAAGCATAAGATTCCAATTTCACTCCTTAGTCCTTTCTACAATTTTTAGAAGACTCATTAATGAGATTGAGGATAAAAAAATATCCAATTGTTAGAATATATTAATAACCTTTTATATTGCGACAAGCCCTTACAAGTTAATTAATTTGAAGTATGGTAACTGTAAGCGGTAGGCGCCATGGCCTAGAAGGAAGCAAGCTGCACCTGCAAATTGACTATTTACTAACATTTTCTTTTCAATGAAGCAAAAATTGTTCTAAAAGCCTCCAGCGAAAGCTGGTAATTCTTAGCTATACATCATCTTCAAATCTTTTGTATCATTGAGTGATCTCCATTTCTGATTTTGTCTCAAAAACTTCAAACACCTAATGTTCCTACGTCTATGATTCTGGGTTCATTCATAACCTTAAGGCCAACAAATAACGATCACTAGCCCCGTCCCTCCCGTGTGGTCGTGGAGTGCTTCGAGACATTCTTGGTACCCTTTCTCGTCAATTTAAGGAGCTTGGACCAAAATCCATATTTCTTCCCTGCATAACTAGCACCGACTTCGTCTATTGAAGCAAAGGCAATCGATCTACTCTTCTTGAGCCCATAATCGAAACCCAGCTCGGAATAAGACACCGAATTCATCACATCCGATGCATTTCGACGGTGGCGTCGACGATGATAAACTGCTTGAGACGCGTAATTTGACGAGGCGGCTTCCGCACAAGAATCAAAAGTAGGAGCTGAATTAGGAGGAGAAAGTGGTTCCCGGTTGCATTGAATTAGTTCGAGCCGCGACAGTTTTTCTCTCAAGCAAGAAGAGCAAACACCAGGCATTTGCTTGTTATCTGGGTGATCCTTGCACCCTCCTGACCGCATTTCTGATTCTCTCTCGGTCTTCTTAACTCGGATACATTGAGTTCTTTATAGCTACGACTGGGATATATATAGAGATAGATGCACGAGGGCGTCTTCTTTCCCCCGAAGTTTCTTTGCTTTTTCCTTTCTCCATAAGGCAGCGACTCCGTCCAGTCTAATCTTTGCTTCTTCCTATTTTATTTTCCGAGATGATTTCCTGACGTAATCTGTGAAGCCTCGCAAGCAACTCAAATGTCGCTTTCTTGTCTGGCTTTTTTTAAAAAAAAAAAAATTTCTTGATCACTAATGTGTTAAGAAACTTTCAGATTATGTTATTCGAAAAGGGTTATGTTTTAAATACTAACCTATTATAAATTCAAACCAATATTAAAAAATTAGAAGGAAAACTTGCATTCAGATCTTACACACAAAAATTTTATTATTATAAGATTCACTAATAATTAAATTAAAGAGATTGATAACACAATCCGTTATCAATTTTCTTAATTCAATTATCACTAAATTTTATAATAATTAATTTTTTTATATAAATTTTTAATATAATTCTCTCAAATTAAAATTGCAGCTGCAAACACCAGTTTTCTTATTTTTGATAAACAAGCAATCCCACGCAATTAAAATATATTGTATTCAAAATATAAATGTAACGAGAAGAGGGCTTGAAATAAATAATACAGTACGTCTCACAACACAGGGCACACTGGCTTTATGCATTTGATTTTTTGCATTTGTCATTGACTTTGAACGCCATAAATTAAAATTAATTTTCTTTTAAAGAGCAAGACTTTTGTTTTACTTTAGAGTATACATTTAATTTTTTAATTTTACATAATATTTTATTTTAATTTTTTAATTTTATAAAATATATTTTTAATTCTTTAATCTTGATACTGTTAGTTTTATTTCAATACATTTTTTACATTAAATTTTTAAATATTGACATATTAAGTTTTATTTTTTAAAAATAATAATGACTGATACAAAATAATCATTTGAAATTAACGATGTTAAAGTTAAAAGATTAAAAGATATTTTATAAAATTAAAAGATCAAATTAAAACCTCACATAAAATAAGAGCACAATAAGTATATTTTAGCCTTAGTTTTATATCTAACCCAATCATGACACGTAAATTTTAATATATTAATAAAATTAATAATGATATTTTATTAAACATAAATCATCCATAAAAAAATTATATATGTTGATTTAATTAAAAATAAATATATTAAATATATAGGATTAAACACGTTAATTTTCCACGCGAACGCTGGAATCAAATCAAGAGGAGCATTGGGGTGGGACGGACCGGCACGGCAGAGAAACGCACGTGAAAAGAATATAGGAAACGACCAAACGGGGTTGGTCGGCTTACACGAAAATCAACGATACAGGTGGCGGGCGTTTAAGTATTGTTGTTCATGTATGGAAATGAAGTGGGTTCAGTTCATTCCGTTGACGATACCCTTCAATCCTTGTGTTCTTAGTATATCGTTTCCTTTGAAAAAAGCCCCATTTACGCGATCCACGTCAACTTGTGATGTGAAATGTGTGCGTACCACGCCACTCAGGGGATGGGGATTCCCCATTATATAATTCCCGATCATAATATCAACCGCAGTTTATAATTTTATTGGAGAAATTATAAAAAGCTGAAAATCAATGCACTATAAAATACTCCTATTTAGCTTATAATAAGTATGCGTCATTTGTCAATTACAAACTTTTCCCAATTTTTTTTTACTATACCCATGAGTCATGAGTCATGACTCCCACCTGATTTTTGTTTATATATTTGAGAGATAGATGTATTACAGATATACATTCTTTTGTATTAATGTGGGTGCCTTTCTCTCTTTGTTATTTTTTTTTTTTTAGTATAAAAAATATGAAAAAACCACTACTGCACCTTGATATCATTCGGGATGTAACAAGCCCTTTACCACATGCCCATGTCACAAAAGCCACTGTGAGTGGGCTAGATGGGCTGCCTATCAATCCATCGGCCCAATGAACGAAGAGAGTTAGAAACCAGCTTAGTGGGCTGCCCTACGAAATTGTAGACCGTGACGTGGATTGTGGGTTCCACGCTTCCTCAGCAAAGTTTGTACAGTTTGGCATGTCCTCTCTCCCAATCAACTATAAACGCATTTGTCAACTTAATTTCTTTATTCAGCGCCCCGGATGATACTTCTGGGTTGCCTCTGATTCCTTCACAGACAATTCTGTTGCAATGGTCACCAGCAACCCCCGTAACTCTTAAATCAAAGCGAATTTCATGCTTAGAGTTTTACTTTTGTAGTCCATGTGCATGTGCAAGCGTGTAGAAAAAAACACTCCATCTATCTCAAAATGTAAATCTTTTTTTTTTTACATGTGCAAGCGTGTAGAAAAAAACACTCCATCTATCTCAAAATGTAAATCTTTTTTTTCTGTAAAAAAAAAAAGTAGTCTCACTTGTTTGTTTTTTCAGAAATCCATAGCAATTTTTATTCATGCCTTCTCTTTTATACACTTATTTGCTGAAACAACTTTAATCTAGTGAATGCACAATTGAAAGCGGGTTTAACAATACAAGAGTAGTCAATATCCCCTCCAGTTTTAATTATAGGATGACGTTAACTAATTTTATAGTAGTTTTTAGGAAAAATTGCTAAAAAAAAAATCCACGAAAAATCTAATTGCTAAGGAGGACTTGAGAATGTCTTGAAAATAAAGTCATTCACTGTCAATAATTGATGAAGGTTAAATGACATAAATACCCTAAATGATTGGAAAAACAAAAATTGCATAAGGTCCTTCATTGTCAATAATTAAATGTTGATAAGTAGTATAAAGTCCTTCAGTATTAATATATCAAACAAAGTCTCTTGATGTTAATTTATTGAGTTTTGAAGCATGTTTGAAGCATATACATTGTTTCTTTGATATATTTGAATGGCTTTTGCATATTCAAATATCTTTTGTTACATCTTTGATAAACACATCTAGACACGTGTGATGGTTGTTTCATGATATACAATTGCTCATTAGTGAAATGCAATTTTTTTTCATATATTCAAATATTGCTATTGCATATTTGAGTATCTCTTGTTAAAATTTCTTATATACATACATTTTGGATGCATATGTCGTGTTTTTTATTTTTTCCTACTTTTAAATAAAATATAATTTTCTTTCATATATTTAAACATTATTTTTGCATATTAGATTATCTCTTATTAAAAATTTTTATGTATTTATTTGGATAAATTTGCTATGTTTCTTTTAGGGTATGTGATTGATTTTGATGGAATGCAATTTTTTTTATATATTTGAATATTGAATAAATACCAAGTAGGGATTTAAAACTTTAATAGGGGGGCAGGAAATAGTGTTTTCAGTTTTGCTGTGATTTTTTTTTTTAAATGTTCGTATTCAAACTTTTAAATCCCAACGTTTTAAAACGAAATAGAGGGTAATAAATTATTTGCAGGGCTTTGTTGATTTGACACATGAGGATAAATTAGAACGGTAGACGGAGAGGATGGCGTTCCCACCGCCCAACGGGGAAATACCAGAAGAGTCAGTCATTTGAGATTGGGATGTTATGTGGCGTCAATTTACATATCAATTCCTTGGCTGTCACCTCCACCCATCGCCAACTTCAACTCCCTTGATACGCTTCCTCAATTAAATCCCTCCTCCAGATCTACAACGTAATCGCACCTGTTCAGTGTTCACTATTCTGGACGTTCGTTTTCTTGGCCCGTGCTTGTCGAATCCGTTGCATCATCAGAATTCAGGAATCGTTTGTTGCATTATCCTGCGTGATGACTTAATTACTATGGCTTACTTACCAGGAGGCCTTTTCCACATCAAATCCGTACCTAACCACGTTCTTCTCTGCACCACCTCATCTCTCATCACGGGACTTCTCTTCTGTTGAGTGTCCCTTCGCTCTATTCTTCTATTTCAAGGTTCATGACTCCAACTACATCTCATTCTCCCGTCATTCCGTATAAATAAAATACCGTGATGATGCCTACATAAATTATACAGCCGCACAGCACCAGAAGATGTCAAAAGAATCCACCTACATAAATTATAGTTTTAATAGACTCGTCAAAATCACAACCATAGCAACAATATTAACAATATATTAGCTATTCCACAAAATGACAGGATAAGGAAAACCGCTACATGAGCAGGACGCAAGGTGTCGAAGTCCGCTTCTCTCCTTTGAGAGAAGCCTTCTGCCTCTCCGTTGAGGCAGAGATAAATTTCAACAATTTAAATTTAAAATTTTTATTTTTTATTTTTAATTTATATTTTTGAAATAAAAATATATAAAAATTATAAAAAAATTTAATAAATATACTCATAAATTTAACAGTCTAGATTTAATATATATACTCTAAGTTTAATATAAAAAATTAAATTAACTTTTTAAACATATTTTGAACAATTTAAATATATTCTGATCAGAATAGTAAATTTATTAAAAAAAATTTAATACCAAATTTATACAATTTATATTAAATCTGGATTATTAAATTGATAAGTATATTTATTAAAAAACTTTAAAATTTTTATATATTTTTTATCTTAAAAATATAAATTAAAAATAAAAAATATTAAATTTGAAGGGTTCAGATTAAACCTCCTCGGCCTCTCAGGCTTCTCTCCTTCTCCCAAGGTTTCAACGTTCCAAGAGAATCCGGTGCACGCCCTTCCAAACGCGTTTGCGAAGCGAGGTTTGACAAGCTAGTGGGCCTATTTTCCTCCGCTCAACATGACTCTGGGGCCCATCACCCCGAGACTGCTTTTGCGGTGGGGCCGATAAAGAGGTGAAGGGTGGGCCTGGTCCACTTCTCAAATTCCAGCGCCTCTTTCAACTCAACAACGTCACCATGCAGGCACGACCGCCGATGCAATCCCCCCCCCCCGGGGTTAAACTAGTTCTTACTATTACTTTCACGTGATACTCGAGCCCTACTTCTAATTTTAATCTTTATTATTATATGGTTATAATTCATATAAAATATTTAAAAGTCTCCATTTTCATAAGCTCTGAATAATTTTGGCGTCTTGAATAGATCGTTTGTGTTGACGTGGTGCGACTTTAATCATCAGGCAACACATGGGTTCGTCTGCGGGGAACAGCGCCACAAGACGTACGGAATGAATCGCTTTTTGAAATTTTGGGTCGTGTTGGACGATGTTTCTCGAGGCCGAAGCATGAGGCATCGCACGCAGACGGTGAAACATATGACTAACGAAGCCGCGACAAGCAAAGTGGATTGTCAGCAAATGAATATACATAAATCTAGATAATAAGGGAGTACCTGGATTACAGAAATATATAATTTAGTGGGGGGAGGGAGGCAAGGACATGTACGCAATAGAATTGAAGATAGAAGAGAAGAGGAAGGTAAAGCGAGACATGAAGTTGGGGCATCCTTATAATGCGTGTTGGCTCAATATTTGAAACGACATAACTGGTGCATGATGAGTGCATGCCAACGGGATCCATCCGTGTTTGTCTCCTATCTCATTCCTCAACATCCTCGAGCCAGGAGATTTTCCACAGCTTCGGTCCTCCCCAACAATCTTTACCTATTTCAGCTGCGCGCTCTCATTAAAATGGAGCGTGCGGGCGTGAAGTTTGGCCTTTTTGCCATCACACACAGATGGATCACAATATATAAGATTACTGGAATGCACTCACGTAGTCCTGAATAAATAATGGCGTCAACACTGCATATATATATACATATATATAATTAATTAACGGAGCTAGCTAGCTGAACTTTGAAAGCGGCTTGATGGAGGACAGAGGAGGGATAGGGACGTAAGTGATAATAAAATGAGTGGGGATTGATTTAATTTGGGAAGTAATGAAGCAGCTTCATCACTTTTTCATGAATGGGAGCATTGCTTTCCCAGGTCTTTGTCCCCACCACCCCTCACAATAGACACATACCAAACCCTCCCTCCTCCATTTTCTTATTCCACCCCTCCATATCTTACTATTTCTCGCTTCATCCATATCCACAAAGTCATATTCTCTAACATTTTAACCACTCTGTCAAATTTTTACCATTCTCTTCTCTTTCACTTTTTCCTCGTCATCAATACTTTATCACACGTCCGTCTCCGTCACACTATTCGCCCTGTGAACTGTAAACATCACCAATTGTTAATAATTAAATTAGATTATCCCTCTTTCACACACACACACACACACACACACACACACACACACACTTGCACTACTGTTTGTATGTGCTTCTTGTCTGATTTTATTATAATATGTATGTTGTGCATAAAATTTGGATTAACAAGAAGCGCGGCGGGGATAGCTAGTGTAATAGAATTCAAAAGTTGAGACCCCCGAGCATAATATTATTTTATTTCATTTACGTACTTGATCAAAAATTATATGATATAGCTGCTGTTCTCGGGTATCATGAGAGAGAATATATTTCACAAATTCTACAGATCGATCGAGTCAATAGAAAATTAATGCCAATTATATAAGATTTATATATATGCACTGTACAGCGCCGATGTATACCAAAGCCTGTTTGAACTTCAAAACCAAATATGCCTAGCATCGCATGCTTAATATTGTTGTGTGTTGAAGTTATGTGGGTGTGTTAAAAGGAAAATTCCTACATTACTTACTTGATGAGGGCTCCAAATGTATATATACTAAGGAGTATATAAAACTAAATTATTAAACAGCTTGGAGAAGAAAGTGGATCCACACATGCAAATACAGCCAATTCGTCTCCCTGCCCATGAGTTAATGATAAATTAATTTTGCGCAAATGTGCTTCCTAGAAAATCTCTATTTTACTCTGCTTAAAATTTAAATCCAAGGAGTCACAGAAATGAGGAAATTTGCCTTAATTGAGATTTAATTTTATAATTGCCCGAACGTTCAATAACGATTGTGGCCTTATGTCTTTCGATTTTCTGAAACTGGTGATTTAATCAAAATAATGGCCGCCCAAAAGGTTCACCTAAGGAATGTGCCTGTAAATTTCAAGATGTGCAGTGTATTCAGTGCCTTACTTGAACTTTTAAGTCCATTTTTTCCTCCTTTTTTGTGTCCCTTTTTATTTTGTAGGGTGAGTTTATTTAATTCTAGATAGTTTTTGTGTGATTAATCAGGTGTGGCAAAATAACTTTTAAAATGGCAGTATTCTGGGACATGACTCAGACTAATCTCATCTGCTGTTGTCTACAAATATATGAATGACCTACAGACTACCCAAACCAGTGATGTTGCAGATTAAAAGAATATATGCTTTATATATTTAACCGTAGATCATCTCGAGAAGCTTCCCCCGATAATACTATTTTTAACTTTAGTTGAACGTTCACATCGTCATTTTGCTAACTTACCCGCATATAGAAGGTAATACTTCTTTAAATAGAAAATTGACAATTCAATACCCATTTAATTATTATCGCGTCCCCAAATTCGTGGTCAAGCTCCCTCCGTTTACTTCGTGGAAGGTATGGTGTCAAAGTATCATATTATCACGCATAGCGCCAGAAAACAAAAACAAAAATTAAATGTTTAGATTAAATATGAAACATCGCTTAAATAGATTATAAAATTAGTTAGGTTGAGTAATTGAAGCCCAATATAAACGAAAGGAGTTGGGCCCGAAACTTAATAAAAGCAATAAAAAATAAACATGTCGAAATCCCGTTAGTTGCAAATATTAGACTATTAGCATGAAGACACGATTTTAAGTAATGCCAAAATCTACGTCCAAGTAATTCAATAAAATAGGCTGGTTATCAAAATGGAGAGACTGTGCCATAATCTTGATTCTTCGGCAGAACTTGCTAAGTTTTAAGGAAAAAGCTTCCGCTATTCTGACATTATAAATAGAAAGAGAAAATACTGAAAAAACTAGTTAATATTCCATCAAGACTTATAAATTTCACATTCGTTAGCCCTTTTCAGTTTTCAGTTTTTAGTCTATAATCTTTTTACACTTCAACAAAAATTATACACTTGTTTTATCAAAGTCTTGTATCTTTTTATATTCGAGCAAACTGTGGTAAGAGAACTCGGGACTTTTTTTGTTATCTATTGAGACTCAGTGTTTTTGACATGTCTGATATTTATTGTTCAACTGCAAACATTAGGATGTTGTCATCAAGTCACATGATATTGAATCCTAACTCACATTTAAAGAATATATATCATCTTATCAATAATTGAAGTTATTGCTGAATATAGAGTTATGTTGAATTTTTGAAGCTGAAAAATGAAGAGTTGAAGGGTCAGGATCACGTATGGATCAACAGCACCTGCTCTACTTTTATTATGAGTATTATATTATTTTATCATCATTACAAGGAAGAGTCCGGCGAATGCGATGGTGCGAGAAGAGAAAAATATAGAAAAGGCGAGGGAGTTTGAAATTCAGGGTTCTTGTAAGTGACTGGGTACGACGTCTCTTTCAATTCTCAGATCATTTACTATTATTTGTTAGTAATCAAATCCCAGATTAATTAAGGGCGTTTTGAGGAATGCTTAATTTTCTCACACCCACTTAGTTTAGTAATGCCAAGTGTTAACCATTATGCAATTATTAATTTTCAATAACTACTTGCGCCCGGGATTGCTGTAAGAATTTGAGTTAGCTGTACTTATTGGGTTGCCAACAATAAGAGCAGTCCATGTACAAAGAAAGATCCCACTCAGTGGTAAAGTGCACATCCAGAAAGTGACGCGTCATATATTTACAGCTGATGCAGCAACATAACGCTAACCAGTTATCGTCCCTTGTTGTGTCTTTTTTAAAATACATTTTCTCTGCCAAACTGATGCTGCTAAAATTTTCATTAATATATATAAATATATAAGAAGCGAATTAATTAGAGTGCCAAGATCAATCTAATTCCACTATTTTCTTATTGTGAATCAGAACACTTTCATCATTCAACGGGGTAATAAAGAATTCGCCAAAAGATGGAATGGATGTAAAAGAGTCACGTTATAGAGGTGTTGGCTTGGTCTTGCGAATCAAGTCCAAAGCATCGTGCTCTTTAAGGATTTGCTAGGCGTCTCAATTAAGTAAATCCTCGAAAGTGTAGTTTAGATCAAACAACTGTGAGTTTTCAAAATTCTTTACTACAATTTCCTTAAAGTGCTAAAAAGATATGAGAAACAAGAGTATGCTGAATGATGCGCAAGGGTCAACTGCATTATAAGAAGGCATGTAAAACTAGTGCTCCATCAGGTGTAGGGAAAAGCAAGGTGAAAACTAGCATAGGGGGCCTAAGCCAACATGAACAGAGTGAGTTGCACGCATTGGGGCGAGCTTCGATGACATTAAGTCCATGTGTTGAGTTGTGCTGAGCAACGTTGAATTGATTTGGTTGACTGTGTAGAGTGTCAAAGAACTTTTAGTTACATGCTCGCTACCTATTTATAAAAATGGGCAGCAGCACACTCCTTCAATTTTGAATTCTAGTATTTAAAGATAGCAGATAATTGTTCATGGCATTAGTTAGTTGATGCCTTGATGGTGCACCTCATTGTGGAGATGTGTGGGCAAGTGCACAGTATGTCTTAGGTAGTAGGGTGAGTAGATAAAAATAGGTTGAGTTTCCTAAACACAAAATTCCACTTAGTTTTGATGAAGTGGGCTAATTGATTGGCTTCTATCTTGTGGAATTGGTTTGGATTTCGGCCAATTCTTTTCTTAGATTCAGTGCGCTAAAACTAGTTCAAACGAGAAATAGCAAAACACAATGGGGGGCTAATTTATTTATTTATTATTATTTTTATACTAAGAGGGGGCACATGGCCCAAAACAGGCTAATTTTTTTTCTTATTATATAATTACCATCCCAGATTTTTATTTCTTCTTGTTTTATACAATGTTAATTACCCCAGTCTGGTGGACGACTCACATGGTATAATTTATTAAAGGTTTTCCAAATATTGTTCATTGATGAATGTAGCATCTCGCTTCAGAATAAATATATCTTTAAATTTATGTGTGTGTGTATCAGCGGATGAACTTTTCTAGCCATTGTCATCGTCCCACTTGACATTTCCCGTATAGGATATTTCCCCCCAGATGGAACGGGTTTTGGGTTGCTTGCCGTAGTTTTCTCGGACACGTAACAAGATGTGAGCTAAATTTAAAATCGATGGGAAAGACTTTCATTGAATGAAAGTAATGCGAGCAAACAATAGCTATACAAAGGGAATGTGAAAAAACTAAATGCAAACGGGTTAATGGCTGGGAATTGAAGGAAGATACATTGGAAAATGCATGTAAAGAATGATGAGAGTAATGATGGGCTTCTGAAAGATTATCCGTCCTTCGTGCCCTCTATCATCGGCTGGCACTTGAAATGTTGAATATCCCTCAAAACTTGGTGCCTGCCGGTCACGTCACCCTGCCTTCCACTCCTGCTCTCACTCGAATCCTGCCATTATTATCATTGATGGTCATTCATGTGATCATAGAATCATGGGTTACTCTCATTCTTTCTCACGAGTCCCGACGCACGAGCCACTTCTCCATATCTTTATCTCTTATTGAGTCACATTGGGGTCATAGTCACTTTTAAACCCATACACAAAAGTTTTATAGCTGTCTTACGGCAATTATCATCTCAACAAAAATCTTATCCAATATAATTCTCCTTTTTTTGCATGAAATTTTATTTTTCTTTTGAGATTAAGTTTTCTGCGCTGATCAACGTTGTGAGCCATGAAAGATACTGATCTCATTCTAGAATAAAACTTACGTAATTGATCAAATTAAAGTTGTCCCTTTTTTTCCCCTTTATTTGCGGCACCAGTGAGTTTTGTTGCTATAATTTTAACTTGACCGGCTTAATTAATTAGCTCGTCTAAGTTTATAATTAATATGTATACAGAAGAATGGATTCAAAAAAAAGAAAGGGGAAAGGAAAGAAAACCCGTGATACAGGAGTTTCTTAGAAAGAACTAAAGAAGTAAACGAATGTATTGCAGGATCTGCTTTAGTTGCATGCATGACAGCATGAGCAGAGAGAAACATGGTGTATGTGTTGTGAGAAGAAAGTGGAGCATGCCACCTCAGGTGTAATCTGCTAGCTACCTGAAAATAAAAATACCCCCACAATAAAGAAAAAAGGAACAAAGTAAAGCACTAATGATCATAATTATAATTTAACTAGCCAGTAATTAATTCTGAGAATTAATGGGGCTCAGCAAGGGATAATAAAAGCATAAAGCAAAAGCATCGCCTGGCCCCTCGAGTGGGAGCGAGGCCATCAAGTATCAACACAAAATGACACAAGGATGTGCTCCCAATTCTAGCGTTTAATTTTAGGGAAGTAAATAGATCCTCTACGGCATGCTTTCATTCAGCCCACCCTTTTACGCGATCCCCATTGGCGGATCAAGTACAGACTAGCCTGACGTGGCAGATCATCGATGGTGGATTCGCTCCGGGGGGTTGATGAGCTGTCACCCATCGAAGCTTTCAGAGATGAAAGGGTGCTATTTTTGGTCGCCCAGATTCGCAGCTGTGATATTTGATGGATGCAATTTCTACGCGACGGTGACCAAGTTGATTGAAAGCGACACGGTCGATGCACAACGGGACCCACATCACATGCCTGTACCAATACGCGCATCGATGGGAAAATAGAGCAGCGGACCTACCTTTATTGTGGGGGCCACTCCAGTTCCTTTCCCTTTAGAAAAATGCGGGAACCAGTCACCACAACTCTTCAGTACGATTTTTTCTTTGGGGGAAATTTAAGAAATTCAAGCGCTTTTAATTTTGTTTTTAAAAAAGAAAATGTCAAGTATAAGGTAGCAGCATCTGTTAAAAAGAGAAGTGAACCAAACGCACTAAATTAAAGTATGAGGAGAAGGGGAGGAGCAGGAACATGGATTTAAGGTGTTTCTGAATGGCGTGCGCTGCAAATGCAATCAAAGAATCGGCATCAAATGTTAAATTAATGATTAAAAAAAAAAAAAGAGCAGGGAAGCAACAAAATTTAAGCGCCAAAACGCCGAACGGGCGGGTCCCATCCTCCCCAGTGGGGCCCTCGCTGAGCTCACAGGGTGAACAATATCGAGAAAATCCCCTGTTGTTCCCTGCAACGCCCACAACAATCTCTAGTAGTAATTAATTAATTATGCAGACAAATCCGAATTCAACAAAAACGTGAAATTTAAAAACTGGCACTCAGGTAATAATCCTGGACCTGGTGATCTGAAAAAATAATTATGAATGCGGTGGGGAAACGGGCGATGGAAGGCAGGTGGATGCCGGTTGGGTGAAAAAACAATAGGGGTTTGGGACCACACACTGATGTTGGGGAGCAGATACAGGGCACTAGGGGAGGTGTCCCATCACCGTACACGTGTAGAATATCAGGTTTCGTAAACACGTAGTCGCACGCACCATCACAAAGGCAACATCAGAATATCACACTCTGATGTGAGAGAGGGGAAGAGAGAGAGAGAGAGAGAGGTGGGTGCCATGTGCGACACTGCCACCCAATCAGAGGAAAGCGCGGCTTTTCCCGGTGGCCGATGCTCAGTGCCGTAAACTCAACTTCGTTGAATTTGTATTTCATATTTCAAATACTGTAGACTGTAGAGTATTATTTTGAATTTAATTGAAAGGTTTGAAAATAAAAAAAATCAATATAATCATAATCAAGCTGTTAACATTTATTCAGCAGATGCCACGTTGGTCTTGGCGGCGGATGATTATTTTCCCCCACAATTAATCACAATTAGTCGCAGGGGAGGTGCTGGAAAATAAAAAGAGAATTTTGGCGGAGGATGATGAAAATGGGGAAATTTACTTTTGTGAAGGCGAAAAAGGCAAGGGCGGGGGTGCGGCTCCCAACAAGGACGTAATCTTGGGATCCAATCATGGAGCTCGTCTTTTAAGGCAACATCTTTAATCTCTGTCCCTGTCTCTAATTTCCCTCTCTCTTGGCACCATCGGTTCCTCCTCCTCCTCCTGCTTCTTCTTCTTCTTCTTCTTCTTCTTTGTTTTAAAGCCAGCCTCCCTCTCACAACCCCCCCCCCCCCACAACACATGAATGGGCTAAGAGTCAGTGTGGGTAGGGAAAAACGTCTCCTTGTCTTGTTCTTTTGTTTGGACAAAAACTCTCCGAAATTCCTGCATCTTGTGAAAGATCCAAGTTCAAAGATTAGATAGAATAAGTACAAAGTCGTTCAACTCAGTTTCCCCTTCACCCTTGGATCCTAATTGCACTCTCTTTCATCCCAACAAATTACTACTACACTCATTGCTCCTCCCGACCTATCTATACCCACTTCAGCTAGCAGTATCTTCGTATTTATTACTAATTAATGTCATGTTATTGTTGATTCGCGCTTTAACAACCGTTCATGTTTTCCATATCTCATCGTCTCATTAACGTATAAATTGCATTGTTGTTCATAATTCTCTGGCTGCGTATTTTCTGTTTCACCACCCTTATTGGACTGCAAAATTTCATTTTGCCCAGTACATTAGTCATCCCATCTCTCATGTTCAATATCAAACAGCAAATTTCTATCATCACGCACTGGTGCTCTGGAAATGGTAATACTCCATTTTACCTAATAATTGCTTGGCAGCGATGTACTATATTTATTATAATAAAAAAATCGAATCTGTACTTTTCATTGCTTTCTTCCTCTCGTGCAATTTAATGCTGAAACCCGAGATATGGCGTTAGAGGAGCAGAAATCATGCCGGACATTTGAACCTAAGGGGAAGAACTGGGGTTCCGGACCATGGTGTATCAAGCAGCAAAAATTCAGGAACTCGGTAAAGAAATAAACAGAAAGATATCTGCAGTGAAATTCATTAGCCAGTCCGAGTCTCTTTCAAGGAATGAATGGTTGTGAAAACGACTGGTACGGGATAAAATAAAAATAGCAAACAGTAGTTACTTAAGTTGGAGACTAGAAATTAAGGCCATCATAATTATTGATCCATAAGAACAGGAATTACTTGGAAAGATTTTTTTACAGCATAGATGGATTTAATTACGAGCTAATGATTATTCATTATTCATATAGCAACCCCACCCGCACGGCTTGGAGATCATAATTAACCTCTGTCGTCAGCATTTCACATCTGGCCCCACTCCCATGCTTCTCTCTCCCTTCACAATCCTTCTCATCTCACCTTCAAGCACCTCCATCTCCTGCATTCCGTTCCGTTTTTGCGAAATTCTAGAGCTATCGATCTCTTCATCGCTTTAGATACAAACCCCCCGCCCTTTTAATTCGATGACAACATTAATAATAATAATCGCTTCGGTCCATGATCGCTTTTAACTCCAGTACCACTGGAGGGTCGGGGCCTGATCGTCCGAGAAGAAATTGCAGGCCTCGTCTGTGCTGAAGAAGTTGTGCTCTTCCGTCTTCACATATTGAGTCTGAGTCTGGCACGTTTTCTGGAACTGAAAGGACGACAAAGAACAGTTGAATTTCAAGGAGCAAGAGCCATCTTCGTTCAAGATTGCGCTTGAGTCGCTGTCTGAAGCGCCGTCTTTGTTAAAGTCCGCGGGGCAGAGGGAGCCGCCTCCTACGACTGCGTTTCCGCTGAAACACTCGTAATTCAAGTCTTCTGACTCCACTTCCGGAATGGCAGTTTCAGGAGGTTCCACATCCACTCCCATTAATTTCTCCTCCGACTTAGGTTGCTTTATCTCTCCATTCAACGACACATCTTCACTCTTCTCTTCATCTTGCAATCTAGATTTCAAATCCTCAATCTGCAATTAAAAAAAATGACGAGATTATAGATAAGCTTCTCTCAGTATATATCTCGGCGGACTGTTGTATATAATATAGTTCATAAGAGAGTGGACTTAGATTCGGTACCTCTCTGAGCATGGCTTCATTGTCTTGATGGAGGGCATCGTATTTAAGTTTGAGAGCTTCATAATTGGTTTTGAGGACGCCGAAGTCTCTCTCTAATTGCTTGGTTTTCCATCTGGCTCGACGATTTTGGAACCACACGGCCACTTGTCTGGGCTGCAATCCGAGTTCCTGGGCAAGCTTCACCTTTCTCTCTGGTTCGAGCTTGTTCTCTACTTCGAAGTTCTTCTCTAAGGCCTTCACTTGATCCACGCTCAGACGGCGTTTCTTCTCCGTCGGGAGGCCTAATTCTTCCACGCACCCTTCTTCGTCCAGCCCGTCCAACATGGATTGGAACTCCCTTCTGTACGCGCGATTGTTGTTCCTCGGACCGTGTTCTTCTAAATAAATGCAATCACGCAAAATTAGTGCAATAGCTTTTGTCAACAGAATACCCGGAAGAGAAAAAAGGCATCATCGAATTGGACTAGTTCCTATTCTACTACGGGGAAAATGGACGGGATCAAACGTTCCATAATTATTATATAAGAGAATTTGATCGTGGAGGTTAAATTAAAGAGACACGAAAACACGGCAATAAGTAAGTTTCATTAAATTCACCAAAAAAAAAAGGAGCTTCTCTAGACCTGTGATGGGCAGGAGAGCACCCAAAGAATCCGAGCTGCCAAGTCGCTTCATGGTCACTGGACGAAATATGAATAACTCAGCGGAAATCTTCTTAGATCTTAGGGGTTTTTTGAGATCCTCTTTTCTTTCTACTGTGGGTTAATTAAAGTATTAAGTGGATCTTTATAGATCTCAGGAAAAAGCTGAAGACAAAGGAGGGGGTGGGGGTTCACTTAAAAGGAGCCATTGAAAAGGAAATCCCTCGTCCTAAACAGCACCAATTTGGACAGTGCTGTGGAGTGTGGACTCGTATACAGATTCCTGGGTGTTCTTCCTTCTCTATCGGCACCGCGTCTCCCTCTTTACCCATGAAAAGCAGAAGCAAAGCAATACGGATGTAAGAGCAAAGTTTATGTCTGAATTGTTCAGCGCTCAAAACCCACACCTTTATCACTGCACAAACACGCTACACGATTAAACTCGGGGATCGGAATCCTGGAAGAGGAAGAAGAGAGGAAGGAAATGGAAAGAGACTGAATGGGGAAGGACGAGGGGAGAGTGAAGCAGCTCACAATCAGGCCGGGCTCACAATTTCTGTGGGTTTAAATAAAGCAGGCCGAGGAAGGGGGCAGTGGGGGTGGTGAGATGTAGGGTTAGAATCTGACTGGGGTTAGATGGAGTGGGGTTGGCGATCAAAAATCAAATTCAACCCAAATTCAATCCAAATGCAACTTTTAAGTTTTTAGTTTACCGCTTCTGGCCCGTACGCTTCTTTCGACCGTTTCGCCAAACTATAGATATTTCCCGTGAGAGCCAAATGTCTTCGTAAATCTGTAAACGGCTCGGATTCCCCCGCCTAGATCCCCCTTGTCTATTTTGGGAGAAGGGTGTTTTCTGTTTTCTTCCTTCTTTTGTCTGCATTTTCCCAATTTTTATCCTTTGTTAATTTTATAATTAAAAATTATTTAATAAAATAATATGAATAATGAAGATTGAGAAAGTAAAGAGAAGGTAAGAGTATTCTTTGAACAATAAAAAAACTAAGTGTATCGTTAGAAATACTGAGTCTCAAATAATAATAAAAGGTCTCTAAACTCCCTTATCATTAATTCAAATGTAAGTAAAAGATACAAAAAAATTGACATAACAAGCATTTGATTAATATTAAAGGTAAATTACAGAGTAGTAAAAATTACAAGGCCAAAAGTAAAACTAAAAGTTATCTAACAAATTTAAGAACTACAAGCATATATAATGGCTTTCATTATTTGAAAGGTTTTCTTCCCCCTTCTTTGTGATCTTTTTTCTCTATGAAACTCGTTCGGAAAATATTGAGGCTTCAACAAGAACAACTCACAAGATTTATGACACGGTCTTTTTATTTGCAATGTGTACCACCGTTAACTTTTTGCCTATGTTTCCAAAATATTTGTAGATAATGACCATGATTTTAAGAGATTTAAGACCCATTGAAGTTATGGTTTTGTGTAAAGCAACGGTATATATAGTGGCTCCAAATCTTAATGTATTCAAGGACCTATGTTTATCCGATCAAGTTATTTTATTAAGATTTGAATTGGCCCTGTTACTGAATCACTTACTGAACTTGACTCTACAATTATTCAACTCATTTTTTGTGATAGTCATTGTAAATGACATTTTAATTTTACCTCATATAGAAAGGGGGAAAAAAAAAGAAGAATACAAGACTCCTCTCCCGTCTACTTCAGCCGACCCAAGATTTGTATTCTGTCACCATATCTTTGCCTCCCCGGTGATAAATATGCGTATGAAATGGTTCCATTTATTGCGGCAAACATAATACGCAAATCTTCACTTAATTTTCCCTGACTTTAAAAAAATGGGTAAGAAAAATAAGGTTAATTCTTTCTTTAAATCTTTTTAATTGTTTTCCACTACCATTTCTGAATTGAAATGCGCGAGATCGATCGGGGTGAACAGAAATCATTAGCATAGCTTAACCCACGATATCTTGACGATTCGGGGGCGGGCCACAGAGATAATGACGGGAATACAATAACGGGTAGATCATTTAGAAAGGCGGTTGAAAATACAATGTAATTCGTTAAAAAATATATAGTATTTTAAATCAAATTATATTTTAATAAAGTAATTAATTATATTTAAATTATTATCATTTTTTTATATTTACACTTATTTAATAGAATATTTTACTTTAAAATAAATATAAAGTAATTTATTCATTAGAGATATTTTTAAAAATATTAATTATATCTTAAAATATTAAAACATATTTTTTAACATTTAAATTTTAAAAAATGTCATATATGTTTTAACGGAAAGAATGTGTACTTAATTTATGCTCATAACGAGTATACCTTTTCAAATACCGACAAGCGATGAGCTCTCCCAGGAAAGAATAATGCCCAAAGTGCCTTTCTCAGGAATACTTTTTACTTCTTGATCGCGGGAAGGGTGACAATTTTCGCTCCACTCTTGCAAATTTATATGCCACAGGCTACCTTGTAATTTCAGAGGATTCGACTGGGAAGAAGGGAGACCGCGAGCCACGGCTCATTATTACACAACACTGATAATTATATTGGTTTTGATTTCTATGTGTATGAATTATATATACTTGTCGCTGACTCCTTTGTGCTATTTGTCCCCCCTAATGTCAGTCTCTAGAAAATAACATTCAGCTGGTCGGTCTAGTGCATAGTCCTCGTAATAATAAAAACATGCTTTGAAGATTTGCTTTGGGACTGTGAAACTCCTTGCCATTGTACACCATTCAGGAATGTTTGACGATGACCTTGAATTAACAACAGGCTCTCTTAACTCTTATCTTCTCCGGGTTACCTAAAATTGGCCAGTGATTAAACTTTTCAATCTTATTGTTTGCTTTCAACTCGTCACGATGAGAACGATATGTCACCACCAAACAGCCAAAGCTTTTTCTAGAAATTCCGTTCGCCGATGTTGCATCCAGCCAAAGCAGACATCCAAGCAAATTAATCGCCGCAGAATAAATAAATTTTATTCACAATATTTATTAGCGTGTAATTCGTCTTTTTTTAAAAAAAAAATCCCTTAGCCTTTCCTCTTAACAAATACTACTGAATACTCTTTTTTGCTTTTGTAGGTTTGTTAATGATATGAGTTGTTTCCTTGCACAGAAAACAAAAAGAGATTCTGTTGAATGTATATGTAAAACCGGAACCAATCATTCGTTGAGGTTTTTGATGGAGTCCTCGAAGCAAATATTATAAAATTAACTAATCGTTGAAACAATATAGAAATTTTCACTGCACGGCCCAGAAGCATTTTCTGCTTTACAAGTAACATTTTGTAGGTAAAACAAATGAACTTGAATATATAACTCAAGTAGCTCTGTATTTTGACGTGCCTACCGGCCTACCCCAAAACCTAAACATGACTGTTGAAAATAGTGTAGCTACAGATAACACTATAAGATGAATGCAATATTCCAAAAAAATGAATAACACTATTTTTGCATTAAACCAAATGGATACAAATATCCAGTATTTATACAAACAAAATTCAAGGCAAAATACAACAATACCCTCTCTAACTAATAACAAACTAAATCAACAAATCATATGAGACAATTACATATCTTCAACACTCCCCCTCAAGTTCAAACTATACAAATCTATAGTTTGCAACTTGCTGAGAAATCTATCATGTAATTTCTTTCCCAATGCTTTTATTAGAACATCAGCCTCCTGTTCTGCTGAACGAACATGGTACAGAGAAATAATCTTCTGCTGTAATTTCTCTCTAACGAAATGACAATCCACTTCTATATGTTTTGTCCTTTCATGAAAAACAGGATTATTTGCTATATGAATGGCAGCCTTGCTGTCACAATACATTTTTACTGGATCTACATTCTGAAAACCCAGATCCTTCATTACCCCTAAAACCCAGATAACCTCTGAAATAATAACACTAAGTGCTCTATATTCAGCTTCAGCCGAAGATTTGGAGACAATTTCTTGCTTCTTTGCCTTCTAGGAGATTAAGGAGTCTCCCATTTTCAGCAAATAGCCAGAAACTAACCTCCTTGTAGTATGACATGCTGCCCAATCTAAATCACAGAAGCACTTCAACGTTGTACTGTGTCTCGAGCTTAAAAGTATTCCAAGTCCTGGGTTACTCTTCAAATATCTCAGCACATTCTTTGCAGCTGCCATGTGAGCCATCGTTGGAGTTTGCATGAATTGGCTCAAACTCTGCACAGAGAAAGAAATGTCAGGACGCGTCATTGTTAAGTATATTAACTTACCAATAAGTCTCCTATACTCCCCAGGGTCTTTCAATAGCTCTTCCTTCTTGTTTCTTCCCTCCTCATATGCAGTGAGCCTCAAATTGGAAGCCATAGGTACTGTCAGTGGCTTACAGCCACTCATTCCTGTCTCAAACAGCAAGTCTAAAACATATTTTCTTTGGTTCATAGCAATACCCTTTTTAGAACGCACCACTTCAATTCCTAAGAAATACTTTAACAGACCAAGATCCTTTATCTTAAATTTACTGTGTAAAAATTCTTTAGTTTCTTTAATCCCAGATTTAGAACTCTCAGTGATCAAAAGATCATCAACATACACAAGGATCAAAACAACACCATCATCAAAATGCTTAGAAAATAGTGAGTAATCATGCATGCTTTGATTGTAACCACCAAATTTCAGTGCTTGTGTTAGTTTATGGTTCCATTGCCTAGAAGCTTGTTTTAACCCATACAAGGATTTATTAAGTTTACAAACTTTATTCTCCCCCTTATTGAGGAGACCTTGTGGGATAGTCATATAAACCTCTCCATTAAGATCACCCTGTAAAAATGCATTAAAAACATCCATTTGATTCAGAGACCAATTATGTTGAGCAGCCAAAGAGAGTACAATTCTAACGGTCACCATTTTTACCACAGGGGAAAAAGTCTCTTGATAGTCTATCCCCTCCCTTTGGCTAAACCCTTTTACTACCAGTCTAGCCTTATACCTTTCTACACTCCCATCAGCTCTATGCTTGATCTTATAGACCCATCTAGAACCTATAGGTCTTTTACCCTTAGGTAAATCCACTATAGTCCAAGTTTTATTTTCTTCTAAGGCCCTAAGTTCATTGTTCATAGCTTCCACCCACTTCTTATTTTGTACAGCTTCTTGATAATTCCTAGGCTTAATGTCATTATCAAGGGATAACAGAAAGCATTTATGTGACGGAGATATATAATCATAAGATATATGAGATTGAATAGGATATTTAACTTTAGAAACAACAGCAGAACAGACATAATCTTTAGCCCATATAGGAGGCATTCTCTCCCTGGCCGGTCTTATTCTTTCTTGCTCTAGAGTAGGGTGTTCAATCAAGTTATCTTCTGAAATATTGTGTGGTTCTCCTAAATCATTATTATCTGAACATTTTTCTGTAATGGGCTGAGTAGTTCGAAATTTATCATGCGTTTTTTGTACTTGCAATGAATCAAAATCATGCCAAAATACATTGTCAAATGACTGTTTTGCCTCATTTTGTACTGAATTTCCAGCATCTTTAAAAGGGAACTTGTTCTCAATGAACTTAACATGTCTGGAAATAAAAAAAATGCTTACTCTGTAAATTTAGTAAAATAAATCCCTTTTGACCCTTTGGATATCCCAGGAAAACACATGGTTCAGATCTAGATTAAAACTTGTCATTAACAGTTAAATTTGTAGAGAATGCTAGTGAACTGAAAACTCTCAGATTGGTAAAATCAGGAGTTTTCTGATAAACGATTTCATATGGGGTTTTAAACTGTAAAATCCTATATGGCATTCTGTTTATCAGATATGCAGCCATCTGGACTCATTCTCCCCAATACTGAATTGGCAAAGCTGATTGTGAAATAAGACATCTTGAGACTTGTAAAAGACTCCTATGTTTCCTCTCTACAACCCCATTCTGCTTAGGTGTATAAGGACACGTAGTTTCATGTAATATACCTTTACTTTCAAGGAAAATTTGTAGTTCATTATTAATGAATTCCTTTCCATTATCAGTCCTAATTCTTTTCACGTGAATAGCAAATTGATTTAAGACATATGCAACAAAATTTTTAATGCAGCCAACAGTCTCATGCTTATGTCTCAACAAAAATAGCCAAGTAGCTCTAGAAAAATCATCTACAACAGTAAGGAAATATTGGTGTCCTTGATGTGTTGGCACCCTATAAGGTCCCCACACATCCATATGCAACAACTCAAAACAGAAAGAGGTTTTAATTGAACTAGAAGAGAAAGGAAATTTGGTTTGCTTGGACTGAATACAAGTATCACAAATTTTATTATTCAAACGAGAATCATCTTTTAGTAAACGTAAATGTCTCATTACAGGAAAGGAAAGATGGCCTAATCTGTAGTGCCACAGCCATTCATCAGTCAAGTCATTGGTAACCACATTTTCAGTAGCATTAGCAATATGGTTATCAATATTTAGAAAATATAAACCCTCTATCAGCTTACCAGTCGCTTTCATCTTGCCACCCTGAAGGTCCTGCACCAAACAGAGGTTAGGAAAGAAAGCAACAAAACAATTTTCTTCCTTTGTTAGCCTACGAACAGAGACTAAATTAAAACATAATTCAGGTGCATATAAGACATCTCTTAATATTATTCCTCTTATGGTAACATTTCCTATATGAGTAATTAGAACTCTCTGGCCATTGGGTATTTTAATATGTTTCATAGGACCTGAATATTTTCTATAACAATCTAAAAATCCCAAGTCACTCACCATGTGAGTGGTAGCACCTGAGTCTAAAATCCAACAAATTTCAGGCTTAAAAAAGGAAGAATTACATAAAGCTGTACCAGTAAGGGCGTGCACATTAGGCTCCGAATCCTTCTTCAACAATTGCAGAATCTGTTGGTACTGCTCTTGAGTGAAGGTGGGTGCTACAATTTGCTCCTCATCATCTGTACCATTAGCAGCTTCACCCTTCTTCTGGGCCGACTTGCCTTCTTGAGGGCGTTTATTTTTATTTCCTCAAAAATTCTTAGGAAATCCTATGATTTCAAAGCAGTTCTCCTTAGTATGTCCTCGTTTATGACAATGGGTACATTCCAAGTTTCCACGTCCTCGTCCTCAATTACCACGTCCTTGCCCTCTACCCGCAGCCATGGCACTGCCTTCAATCAATGGAGGCTTATTTGCTTCAACTATATTCCTTTGTACCTCATCTTCCATGATCATGCTATAAGCTTGATTTACCGTCAGTAGTGGAGTCATTAAGAGGATCTGAGATCTGGCCTGGCTATAGGAATCACTAAGCCCCATCAGAAATTGCAGCAAATGTTGCTGCTGCATTACATCAGCATATACTCTCGAGGCTTCACACTTGCATGAAGGTATCGTAACTAAAGTAGATTGTTCCTTCCAGAGCTCCTTAAGCTTAGTAAAATAACTGGAAATCGAAAGAGACGCTTGGGTAAGAGAATTAATCTCTCGATGAATGGAGAAAATTCGTGAACCTGTAACCTTGTTGAATCGTTCCTTCAAGTCGATCCATACGAGATGTGCGCTCTGAGAGAAGGCAATTCCACTAGCTATCTCTTTTGAGACAGAACTCAGTAACCAAGACAGTACAACAGCGTTACATCGTTCCCACTGATTGTGTAAAGAAGGATCTTGCGATTCTTTCGAGCAAGATCCACCGACTATGCCCAATTTGTGTCTGCCAAGAAGGGCGATCCGTATCCCACGACTCCATACAGGGTAGTTTTCTGGTCCAGTGAGTACGTGTGGAACGAGCGCCGACGCCTGAGTGTCTGAAGGATGCAGATAGAGCGGATGGGTAAAGTCGATCATCGCAGCCACCGAGCTATCTTTTGAGTTGCCGTTCTTCTCATTGTCCCACATCCTCTCAGGGTTTTCAGCTTAGTGAGAAATAGATAGGGTTTGGAGAAGACAAGAGAAGAGGACGAGTGATTCTTCGAAGATGACAGAGAACGCTGCGTTTGACGGTTTGAGCTACAAGGAGGAGATACGGTGGGTATAAAGATTGGGCTTCTGTGCTTACTTCACTTCTTGAAAGCACGGCCCAATTCTTGATAAACCAGCAAAGACATATTCAAAGATCAAGAATAGGCACAAAAACTGGCTCTAGATACCATGTTGAAAATAATGTATCTACAGATAACACTATAAGATGAATGCAATATTCCAAAAAAATGAATAACACTATTTTTGCATTAAACCAAATGGATACAAATATTCAGTATTTATACAAACAAAATTCAAGGCAAAATACAACAATACCCTCACTAACTAATAACAAACTAAATCAACAAATCATATGAGACAATTACATATCTTCAACAATGACTTCTAAAAATGGCGGCATTTTTTTCGTTACACACGCACACATGAGGAAATCATAGAGTGTGATTTTTTGAAATGAAAAAAAGTAGGCCAGTTGAATCAAGACTCACCAAAATTAATCAAGGAATGCTCTAGGTTTAAAAACATAGTTTATATTCGTAGGTTGCTGAAAAGATCGCGCATTTCCAAAATAAGCACATATTCAGCATTATTGAATAACAATGGAACTAACTTCTTAGGCTTCGTGTTTAGCGTGCCTAATTAAAACAAAAAAAAAAAAAAAAGAATCGATATCTAGTTTGCTTAAACATTTGAAGAACCAGTCCCTTCAAGGTTTAAGCCCGTTTGCAGAATCAGCATATTAGTCTTGCACTGTACCTGAGTTAGCAGTACGTATAACTCAGAAATTAGAAATGTATTGTCATATACTTCATTCCGAAGACAGAGATCAGAAAGAAGAAGGTATTATGGGCAGCCAGAAGTTGATAATGGGCGGCGAAGCAAAGGTTAGCAGGGATTAAGATTAGAAATTCATCGAGGCGAGATGAAGAGCAAAAGCAGACGCACAGAACCCCACTTGGCAAAAGGCGATTAGCAGTGGCACGTACGAAGAAGCAATTCCGTGGCTTCGACTTTGTGGCCTTTTCATGTAGTAATGGGTCAGTTTCAGCTACGCAATTCATGAACCTTTTCTCAAAAGACGAAAGGCCCCACAGAGGAGGCAGAAAAGAAAATCAATAAAAGCAAAGTGTGGGTGCTTTTCTCTCAAGTGACAACAACACGTGCGAGGTGGGTCTCGTCTGGGCCATAACCCACACGGAAAGGGAAATCCATGAGTTGGGACGAGACCATGTACAGGTGAACCGGTCCCAGTGCGAGTGCCAACATCAGATTATCTCTGAACCACTGTGTCGTGTGGACCTCCCATGATTCGGTTACTCTCAGATCATTTAAACACACCTCTTATCCCGTATTGGATATGAGGAGAACTTGTATATGAACAAGCCCTGCTCCACGCATATACGTGTACGTATATGGGACATGGTATTATTACTGTCGCTGACTAGCACTAATGGCAATCTATAAGCACCTGTGTAACGCCTTATTTCTTCCAAACTCTAATCATTCTTCATTGGACATTCCGACTTCCAAAGCAACTTGCCTCTTCTCGATTTGTTTTCCAATCATTCCTCCTCAAATCTTGTATAAAATATTTCAGGGATAACGATACACGGAGATGGATGTTTCACTTGCAGCATATAAGGCTCATCATGGAACCATGACCAAGCGGGAGGGGTGACCAACACTCGGAGAGGGTTATCGATGCAACAAATTATAGAGTATGTTTTCCCCTTTATAATTAGGTTGCGAAGCTAAATGGACAGGCCATTTATCTAAGCATGTGCAGAACAAAAATAGTCGCCAAGAGGGGAGAAGAACCTGACAGAGGCGCATAGGAATAGGAATATGGGGAGAGCATAGCAGCTAAATTAATTGATTTGTCTGTATGGGGAAGCAAAAGCCGCTTTTTAAGAGGACTGAAAAGACATATTTATAGGCTGAATGACTTTCAACACATAGGTCGTATTTTCGCCTGGCAGAAATGCCAGAAAATGAATGTCAGGACTCTGGATCGGAATCAAGCTAGCGAAATCAACGGCCATATCAATGCCAACATTTTCCCTGTGCGGGCCACCTACCTGATGTAGGACCCACAGCCTACCATGCAGCGAACGGGTTCACAAATTCATAATTAACAAATTACGAGGCACGGAGTAGTCCCTGGGACCAGGACCAGGCACACAAGCATGATGACTCGGCAGGCAGATGCAGCATCATAACATGAAGGCTGAGGTTTGGCAGAGCCCTTCAATCCCATGCACGTACGACGCCATCTGCTATCCATCCTCGCCTTGACGTGCCAATAATCGTTTTATGGACATGCAACAAGGAGAAGACACCGTGCATGCGTGAATATGAAATAAGGCTAACGCGCCACATTAATCAGCACAAATCCGAATCCAGCGTAAGCGACCACAGTAGCAGATATTCTCACGGGGTTTGGCTCTTGCGTTTTCTAATTTTCTTCATCTGTTCCCATCCAATGCCATGAAGAGCAGGAAACAGAGACGCCTTTTTGTTTAATATCCGAGTCCCGTACAAAACAAAGGGGGGAAAAACTGAGAGAAGGTAACAGGTCAAGAAAAGATTTGATTAGGAGTGTGTGCTTGTCTGACAGCGCACACCCCATTGTGGTAGGCAACTTTCTTCCCTTTACTTTTTTTAATTGAGTGAGTGCTTTCCAAAGACTAGAATCAAAGTTAAGGGGAAACAGAATCTTTTGAGGACTTCGTTTTCCATCTTTACTATTTAACTCCACTAGCAGTTTTTTTTTTTTTTAAATTATCATTTCCTTTCTCCTTTCTCTATCACACTAAAAGCAGAGAATGTCCGGTTGATAAACAATTCAACTTGAAATTTTGGATCGAGTTGTTCACTAGTTACGGTTTTTTATGTCATGCGAGAGACTTTTTTGTAATCTTATACTCACCACCACGGTAAAACTCATCAATATAAAATCTAAAATCCTTTACACTATTCATAATTAACTTAAAATCCATGAGCGCCGTACACAGAACTCACGTCTAATTTAAACTAAAGATCTATCTAGAAAATTTAGGTGTCGCAATATTTTTAAAACAAGAATCGATTATCAACAAGAGTTCCTTGTGCCGAAGAATGCGGATTTGGAAAATACAAGTATGTGCCAAGTTTCAATTGATCGATCAACTCAACTTGTTTTGGTGCCAATTATATGTTAGTCACACACACACAAATTTACAAGTTTTCTATTATATGATTATATTTCCCCTGGTATATATTAGAAAAGCTTAAATGTTATATGTTAATGTTCGGGAGAAAGATTCAGGTGACAGCTGCAGATCGTCTGAACTCTGAAGTTCTGCGCCTCTAAGGTTCCTCCGAAGTTAAGCATAGAATGTGAGTGGGAACATGGGAGAGAGGTTAAAAACCAGAATAGAGAAATGAAAATAACAATAATTTCGCCAAGGTGCCGTAAATGAGAGTAATGTGATGGAAGGCTTCTATTTTTGACTCTTTACACAGACAATATCCGTTCATCTAAAAAAAGAAAGATCCATTTACCCACTAGAGAAGTCTGTACGTCCTTTTTTAATCCCGAAATTATTACACCTTGTCCGGTTATTCCACCACTCACAAAACAAAACCTGGTTTAGTTGAATGCTGGATTTCAATAATCATTATCATGATGCCAGAGCTGGATGCTATATATGCTTCCGAATCTGTCGAACTTGTGCCCAATTGTTCTCTTTTGAATTTTAGAGGATGTGTTTTGCTATTGCCATGGCTGTTTAAAGGTGTGATTGCAATATTCAAGCCTATGAAAGGATTAACATATGGACAAGAACAACAAAAAGCGAACGGAGATGGAAAATCCAGCAGCAATGAAATTGGAGTGACCTATTTTTCTCACGGAAGGATTAAATGTCAATGGGCCTTCAAAATTAAATTAATAATTTGCAAAGCTTAAAATATATTGAAACCCTTTTGCAAGCTCAAGAATCTCAATGGCAATTGATGTTTTGGTCCAATTATGAAAACCCTCTTGTCGAAACTCACCATTGTCGAAACTCCATCACTGATGTCGAAGCGGCTACCGCCAGCGAAAAGACCAACATTGCGCTGGAGGCCGGAACTCAGTCAACTCAAGAAATGGTTAGAGGGATTATTTTGACCCTTGGGTGTCAAAAAAAAGAGGGTTGTCATTGAACTACTAAACACTTTTAATTATATATAATAAAATATAATATTTAATTTATTAAAAAATATAAAATATTTTTAAAGAGTTTGACATTAAAAAATGTTAAGTATTTTTAGTCTTTTATACTAATCATTATCTTTTTTTTAATATCTTTGTTGAATAAATCGCTTTAATTTTTTTAGGTTGAAACACCTTATTTAATAAAGATAACTATAAAAAAATAAAATTAGTTTAAAGACAAGTAACTATTTTATTAAAGATAAGATTCAGTTAAAAATGACTTACATTTTTAAACAAAAGGAGTATATATTATAACCTATTTTCAAACATTTACATGATTTGTTATTATTTGTCATAGACATGTTGTTATTCATATTCAAACAATCAGTTGTACATATGCAAACATAACTTGTCAATTTTTTAAACCTAGCTTTTTTTTTCATTTTTCTAACAACTTATTGTTTCAAAATTGACATTTTATCAATATCATACTAAATAGAAAATATATATGTTATAAATTTATTTTTAAGTATTTTTATCGACTTTGGTTATTCTTGGATGCATTATTATTGTTCATAATCAAACAACCACTTGTATGTATACGGAAATAACCTGTTCATATATAAAAAAGTTGTCAATTTTAAAACAAGTTATTAAAAAATTTAAAAAAGTTAGGTTTAACAAAATACATATATACTCAATCTTTTAAAAAATATATATCTTTTTATTTTTTGATGGGTTGAATGTTAAAAAATATAAGATGTTTTTAGTCTTTCAAAGTATAATAATTATCTTTTTTTAAAAGTGCCCTTATTGAATAGATCATTCTATATTTTTTTAAAGTGAAACACTTTATTAAATAAGAGTAAATATGAAAAAATAGAGTTAGTTTAAAGATAAGTAATTATTTTAGGCAAAATTTGATTAAAAATACCTTATATTTTTAAATAGAGGGAGTATATATATTATATTTTGTTATATATGATTAAAAGTGTTTAGTAATTCTGTGGTAATCCTCTTTGTTGACAGTCAAGGAGTCAAGGGATTAAACATCCCTTAGCCTCTTTCTTTAGTCAACCCATTGTTGACCACTCATTAGTGATGGAGGTCTAACATTTGGCACGATTAAGGGTGTTCATTTTACCTGTAAACCTATGAACCCACCCATACTCGATCAATCTATTTTTAAACAGGTCAACCCATACCTGTTCTCAAAGGAAGTTAAATAGGTACAAGCGAGTATATACCCATAAGTTAATAAACGGGCAGGTAACAAGTACAACCTTAGGTAGCCCACACCCGCCCATTTATATTTATCATTTTTTTAAAAAACTTCTCTATAGATCAGTGGAGATGGGCTATAGCTTACTGGTTGTCATGTGGTCTACACTTTGCAAAAATTCAAAGACTTAACTCCCAAACCCAAAACTATGAGTGTATGACTGTGTTCATGTGTTTGGGTTCCCTCATCCCTGTGTCCTGTGTGGCTGTACCAGACCCAAACGTTTAGAACAGTGTGCACACGTGCCCTAGCCTTTTGTGACTCGTGAGGGGCAGAGTTGCAACTGCTTGAGTACTGCGTCCTGAACCCTGTGCTTTCATATTTGCCCAACACCAGTTGCCCTTATTGCCTTCGACCTTTACTCCATTCACAAGTCATGCTTACTGTGATCAGTGTTCAATTTCTCATGAGTCAATGAAGATTGCGAGTGATCAGACAATTCCCCTATTCAATTGTCACTAAGTTTTCAACTTCAAATTCTATCACCTTTGTCGATAAACCTCATTTGTAGCAAATGCAACACATAGGCGCGCACCGTCACACTTCTATTGCATGTAGTTGAACAGCTCCTTCCACTGTCACATGCACCAACTACTTTCTTCTCATCCTAAAATCTGAGGTTATTGCTCTTGCTTACTCCCTCCATAATTCTTTTATCAATTTTCTACACAATCCCAAAAGCATTATGTAACTAAGTAATTAATGACTAATTAGTGATTTGCTTGCAAATGTTTTGATTAATTTTTTTAAAAAAATAGGTATTACAAGTAAATAGGTGGCCCATACCCACTTGCACCTGCCCATACCCATTTGTACCCGCTTAAAAAGGGGGTACAAAAGGGCACGGGCAGGTGGTCACCCATTTACTCACAAACGGGCGGGTAACGAGTTCGGCCACGAGTGACCCATACCCGCCTATTTACACCCCTAGGCCCGATGGTCCTTTCTTCACATGCAATGACAACTTTGGAGTTGGTGATAGAGCTTCAATGATTATGAGTTTTTTTGTTTATAAAAATCATGTATTTTCATTTGATGAAAAAAATTAAGGAAAAATTATGTATAAATTCTGTGGACTAGACTAAACCACTACCAAGTCTCTTTAGACATAAATATAATTTAAAATTAGGCTAGAAAGATAATAATATTCCTATTAAACATATATTATGTCAATCAAATAATTAATTTATAGCTACTTTTTTCACAATTTACAACTATAATTTTAAATTTTTATAACTATAACTTCACATATCTAATAGTTGAATAATCATGTGTTATTAAAAAAGTTTAATAGTAATTATTTATAATTACTTTGTTAGTAGTTTAGAACCATAACTTCAACTTTTCACAACTATAATTTTATATATTTAACAGTTAAACTGATCAATTTAATTATTGAATATATAAAATTATAGTGATAAAAAGTTAAAATTATAGTTGTAAAATCATGATAAAGTAGTTGTAAATTATTTAATATAATATAATATATATATATATATTTAATAGAGATATTATTATCTTTTTATCTTAATTTTAAATTATATTTAGATCTCAAAAGATCTAATTATGATTTCTGAATTTTATGAGACTTATATAAAAATAAATTTATTTTCTAGGACCTATATATAAATTTTTTAAAAATTAATTGCCATTAAGGCTTTTGGGCATGCAAAAAAGTTTTAGAATATTTTAGGCTTTGCATGTTATTAATCTTATTCTGTGGCCCTTATTGAGATTCTCCCTTTTTATTTTGGGTATGAGCATCCAGGGCAAAATTTACTTGCCCGAGATTTACTACAGTGTCTAGTAACTATAAGCTATCACGTCCACAACAGTATATCACCTTTGCTGTGGAGCTAAAAGTCTAAAAGGCATTGAAAGTTCCTTTTGGAAAACTAGACAATACCAAAAACGTAGGTTCAGCCTAATGAAGTTCACAAGTCATAACTCATAACAAAAACGAAGTTTTAAATACAGTGCACCTGCAATCCTTGATCATATGAGGCCGAATATAATTCCGGGGAGTGAAAGCAAGTTAAAACTGTCCGCATTTGAGGGCTTATTAGATAAGGTTGAGTAAGGGATAATCTCATAATCCTTAATCACGCCAAGGGAATGGTCTGGATATTGCAAGAAGCTGACAATAATTTACATTTCACCACCTGCGATGTCTACGTTGTAAAATTCAAAAAAAAAAAAAATCCATTCAACCCATCGTCACTTGTTAAGGATTTCACATGCTTTTGTCTTTAAAGTCTGTCTCTTTTAAATCAAGGAAGAGTAATTAAAAGGTTTGAATCCCCATTGCTATGGGTTAAAGATGAGTTTGCCGCTTCAAGATTGCTGTAGCATCTGCAGAGGAAAGAGAATGGACAAAACGAAAGACCAGAGAGCGCTTTGATGTATTGGCCACAAAAAGCGAGAGCTTCTCATCAAGAAACGTTTTTTTTTTTTTTTTTTCCATTTAATCTTCTACAGATGAGTATAACAGATGAGGGTGGAAATTAGAAAATACTTAGGTAAATGTGAAAACGTAACGATTAGATGCGTTTCCCTTTGAATGGAGGCTGAATAACCCATTTTCCACTTTATCTACATCTTTACCAGACATTGTGGCTAGTGTTAGATGAGGTAAGCACATAACGAAGCATAGTAAGACGATGCAGATCCCTTTGTGTTCACTGCAAGCCACCTTTCCGGAATATCTTCTGTGGCTTTCCCTACCTGTTCAAAGTGAGCTTTCGTCGTTGTTATTTTTTTTAAAATATTTCTCAGATTCTCTTTCGCTATTCGTATCCAATAAATTATGAGGTGCGTCGCAAGACACCTAGGGAAAGGAGCTAATCATATGGATTATGAATCTTGTACTATAAGCCCATGCAGTGCCGTGCTCTCTTTCAATCTGTGATGATAATTAGGAAAAATTCCTGACAAATTAGAAATTCATGGGAACTTTTTAAGTATATACTGTCCTGGGCTTTCTACCCAGTTAACATTGAGCCCTTTCGATTTCAAATTTTGAATATGTATGGTTTATTTCAAATCTAGCACGTTTAAATATTAAAATTGACCATGTTGCATCCAATCGATTAATAATGTATGCCATTCATGATCATTGGTATTTCACATGTAATCGGACGATGGATTCTTCTGTGTGTTAGACAAAGCATTGTGCATTGCGTGCCTCCGCTCAATGGAAAGGGATTCGTGAGAAGATTGGGTTTCAGTTTCAAGGTTGAAGGTAAAGTAAGAGCTATAATATCTGGGGATGGAGATCTTCTATCTCGCCTTGAATTGGAAAAAGACCCTTTGGCATTGAAAGAGGCGGTTGACCCACTACAAATCCTGCAGCAATTAGATGCAATTGCTTTTGGAACACTTTCAGAACAAACGAGTCCTATAACAAGGGAATTCTATTGTAATATCAATGAACATGATTTGGATAGTCTCACAAAGAATTTTCTCCCATCCCAGATGCCATTGAAGATATTCGCCAGGGAAAGGTTAATCCTTTTCAACGATTTTGTTCCCCTCCCGGGGGATGTTTAAATATCCTTCTCTCTAATATGACTCTGGGACAAATTTTGCAGTTAGTTATTGTGGTAGACGATGAAGATAGAGAAAATGATGACGGGATCTTATAATGGCAGCATCAATGATAGCACCAGAAGCAATGGCATTTATTGTGAAGCATGGAACTGGGATAGTGTGTGTGAGCATGAAAGGAGAGGACTTAGAGAGGTTGAAACTCCCATTGATGGTGACACACGCAGAGAATGACAAAAAACTGTGCACTGCGTTTACTATGATAGTGGTACATAATTGTCATTGTCGTTGTCCTAATTGTTAATGATGTTACCCCAAGCCCCAACTGATATACATGACAAATTTTCTTTTCCGTGTGAAGAGCAGGTTATTTTTTTATTTGATTTTAGATGCTAATTTACTTGCATATAGGATGCAAAGAAGGGGACTACAACAAGAGTATCTGCTCATGACAGGCGGTGACAGTGTTGGCTCTTGCATCAAGAAATTCCAGATATGAAGATTTCAAATAGGCCTCGACATATCTTTCCTTTGAAGTGCAGAGAGGTAGGGGTTCTTAAAATAGTTGGACATACAGAAGCTTCCGTTGATCTTGCTGTTCTGGCGGGTTTAGAACCTGTAGCAGTTCTATGTGAGATAGTAGACGATGATGGTTCAATGGCTAGGTTACCAATGCTCCGGCAATTTGCATAGGAACATGACTTGAGAATAATATCCATCACTGTCACTGATTTAATCAGGTATATCTCATAAATGGTCAAACTTTAATTTTCTCAGCTCAATTTTAGGTCTGCACATTGCCTTATATTTTCTCAGGTCTTCCAACCTTCTTGGAATTTTTGACTCTCCACTAATCAAATTGCAATTTGGAAATCAGCACCACAGATCACATAAGGACTATTGACTTTGGAGACTTTGAATTTAAGTGACAAGTGCATGATGTCTAATATCTACATGGTTTAAACTAGCAGATACCCAAAAAAAAGAAGCAAGTTGGTAGGGTGTGCTTCATCTGCATTGATACCTATCATGTGGGGACTTTTTAAAGCTTATTGCTATCGGTCATGTCTAGATGGGATTGAACATATAGGCATGGTTAAAGTAAGCAGTTCACCCAAAATTGACTTGTCAACTTAAAACTCTCATTTTATATTCGGCGAATTTATTATCACACCAGAAGTATAGAATGTTCACGTCATAATTTGATTTTTATGTGTGCTTTTGGTATCCAAGTTTTAGTGGAAATGTGGTCCTCTTCTAGACTTTAGATACAACCCAAAGGTTCTTCTTTCTTTCTCTGTTTCAAACAACTGAATTGAGATTCACTCATGTGATTATAGCAGAAACTCTAGAAGGTTATAATAGTGTTTGATAGTGGGATTTATTCTTGTGGCTCCGCCTCATCTCTGCATGGGCTTTTATACGCCTAGCCTAGGAATTTTATTGAAAATGCCTTAGAGTCACCTCCCTTGGCGAATTTTCCACGGTTGACCAGAGTTCTTCTGCGAGTAACCACAACATGCTCTTAATATTAACAGGGTGAGATAGGAAATGGTCATGATATACTTGTAAGGGTACATTCAAAATGTCCGATTGGCGACATATTTGAGTCAGCAAGATGCGACTGTGGAAACAAATTAGCAATTACAATGGAGCAAATTGAAGCAGCTGGTAGGGGTGTCCTGGTGTACCTAGGCGGACAAGAGGGTAATGGTCTTGACATAGGCCACAAGCTCCATACCTACAACTCACGAGAAAACGAGCTGGGGACCTCTGAAACTAGTGAGAAACTACCGTTAACCGTTAATTCTCGTGAGTGTAGCATTGGTGCACAGGTAATATCTTCTTTACTTTCCAATTCACGAGACTTGATTTATGTTGGGGCATAAATGTCATTACTTAGCTGACAGCATGATGCAATCTACTGTAGATACTGCGAGATTTTGGTGTTCAGACAATGAGATTAATGACAAACAGTCATGCTGAGTACGTTGGGCTCAAAGGTTATGGTTTGGAAATCACTGAAAAAGTCCCTCTTTTGACACCAATAATTAAAGAGAGGACGATACATGTAAAATTTGTGGTTGCTATGAGCAACATTCTGAAGCCCAAAAAATGGTCAACTACCCCTCTGATGATATATATAGCTCGAATATTGATTTGTGGTGGGTCCATTTTAGTGGAAATATTTGCTTCTTGCAACACCATGCCTTGCTGTTGTGAATAATTTAGCACCGAGCTAAGTCAAATAAAATTTTATATGATTCCTCTCTGGCTGTAAATATCAATATCACAAATTATATTCAACTCAAAATAAAGCATATTTCCTTCCTTCCTTCCTTCAACAATTTACACATTTACTTTTGATTCTTTCGGTAATTAAATCGTTGCATATAAGTAAGTCACAAAAAGTATCTACAAGCAATTGCGGTGCCCACTCCCATTCCCCAAGAAAGAGCCAAAGCCAGAATCCATACCAGATTTATCTTTTCTTCTTCGTTGTCGTCTTCCCTGGTCGATCCTTCATCCTCCTCGGATGTGGCAAATCCACGAAACATTTTTTGCTGGAGGCTTGAAACTTGAAACTCAAGCAACCTCACCTGCTGCTGATACGCATACAATTGCATCGCCTCCTTCATCAAAGCATTGGAAAGACAGTCCCTCTCATTGATCAGACTCGCAGATTTCTTTTCTGCTTCTCTCTCCCGTGCTTGCGATGATCGCAGCGCCTTCAGAATTTCCAAGACATCGGGGTTACCGTCACAGTCATTTTGGTCATTGACTAATTCGCCGGTGTATTCTCGTTTAACCAAAATGTTAGAGGGCCTACGGTTCATGGACAGCATGAGCTTATTATCTGAGCCCTTGAAAACCTTGGAGGGTGGAGGAAGATCGCAGTTCTGCATGAGATCGAAGCTGGCGCCGACAGGCTTCTGCGAAACTGTAAGAGCCATCATCTTGACGGTGACTGCTCCGGGATCAATTCTCTGGTTCAGGCTAATGTTTGATTATTTGTTAATGGAGAGAAAGAGGTTGTTGGGGGGTCACGGCCCTTGAGGGGGAGGTTGGTAAAGAGGGAAAAGCGTGAAATTGTCATAATTATTCCTATTTGAATTACGCTTCAAGTTGCTTATAATGTATTCATTCATTGTTTTGAAAAATTCTTTGCTTGCGTGTTAGCGAATCAAGATACCACTTAATTCAAAAGATTCTTACCATCTCAAAAAGCTCCTTGAAAACCAACAATAAAATTCTTTTTAATTATATAAATAATAATTTAATTTTATAAAATATCATAATACTAATAAAATCTTTAGAAAAATTTTTATCAATAATTTTTTTTAAAAAATATCATTTTACCCTTATTGAAAAAAGACTCAATCACAACTTTTATTTAAAAAATTATAATTTTTATTTTGTAAATCATAAGAATTGAACAAGAAATCATAACTTGTAAAGTGTAGTTTCTATTATTGAAAATAAGTCCCAATCGTAACTTTTATTTAAAGAATAATAATTTTTATTCTATGAATTGCAAGAGTTGAATACAAAATTACAATTTATCGAGTATAATTTCTATTATAAAAAAATAAGTTCTTAAAATAATAAATTCTCTTCACATCTTTTACTTAAAAAATCATAACTTTTCTTCAAAGAATTACAAGAATTGAATAAAAAATTACAATTTATTAATAATGGTAAAATGGTCTTCTTTCTAAGAAAGTCATTGATGAAGAGGTTCATAGGGACATCATTGGTATTATAACTTTTCAAATGATTAAATTGTCATTTACATAAGTTGAAGGAATTGTATTGTCTTTTTTCTCAAAAAAATTATTTGTTACTAAATAACCGATAAATTTTGATGTGCTGTGAGTGCAAAATTCCTTTTTTCTCGATCAAGAAACTTATTGAAAGTAGAAATCGCAGCTTAGATAGTTTCATGGATGTTTCTGGTTGTTAGAATCAGTTAGAGAAGAAAATTAAAAATGGGTTAATGAGAATGGAACAAAATGATATATAAGTCAGTTGCATTTTCATGAATTATGAGGGGCATGTCATGTATCTCTCACAAACGCACTGAAAGTTGTATGTAGAAAAGGCTTGCTCACTATAGGGAAGGTTGCTTTGTAGTTGAAAACAAATCCTTTCTTTCTCGGCTCTCTATTTTACTCTGATTCTTGTATGCTATCATCTAAGGTCAAAGGCTCTTGTGCTTCCACATTCCTTTGAAGGTCATATACATCGGTCAGCCCAAAAGTAATTGATCATTGCATGCAGGCCTAAAAATTATACAAAAAAAAAATTCCCATGCTATATTTTTGTCCTTCTCCTTTGTTTGCGTGGAATCATTTTGTGTTATTTCCCTTTAGCAATAAGACCAATTCTATAAGAAACTAATTATTTTTTATTTAGGATTTGGCCAAGACTGTTTATGATACATTTATCAAGAAAATGACCAAAATTGATTGGCATTTGCAAGCAGGTATCAAACATTGAACGACATGCTTATTGCTTATTTCTTAAGCACTATGTCATGCATGGTATTGAAACCCGGACCGGACCAGCCGGGTCAACCCGAAAATCGGTGACCCGGTCCCTTGTCCGGTCTGGGTTTACTCCTAAACCGGTGAGGAAATGAATCAGTGTAACCTGATCAACCCGGTATAACCCGATGGGTTGACTAGGTCAATCGGGTTATTTTTTTTAGGAGATTTTTTTTATTTTTGATTTTTTAAAGTGTTGAGTTCAAAAATAAGATAACAAAAAAAAGTGAAACTGAAGTCAAAAAATGAGAAATTAGAGGTAGAGCATGCTAAGTCCAATCCAGATTTTCAAACAGCATTTAGTTCGGCCTTTCATCTGTGTCTCTCCTCTCTTACCCTAACCTAATCAGCATCTCTTCTCCAGGCTCCAACTCTATCTCTGTCTCTGTTATCTCCATCTCTTCTCCAGCTTAGTTTCTGACTCTCTGTCTCTTTTCCAACTCAATCTTCGTCTCTTCTCCAGCTCTATCTCTATCTCTTCTCTAAACTTTTGAGATTGAAGAGTTGTAATTGTAATGATAGATATTTAAAGTGTTATATTTTATTACTATTAGACTTTTGAGTGATTGAATTTTGTTGAATGTTTTTTATAATTAATGTCTTTTTATTTAAATTATGTTATTTTAATTATGATCAATTTGCCACTGGTTCAACCCTAATTGAACCACTAGCCCGTGACTCAGTGCCATGACCGGTCCGGTTTTACGTACCTTGATATCATGTCCCACATCAAAGGGACCTAAGAGGGTCTTGGGTATATAAGCAGGTGCGTTCCACATTTCAATAGGTTAGATTTTTTAAGAGATAATATTGATTTCATGACAAGATGGTATCAGAATTAGGCACAAGCTTGCCAAGTTGGTAGGCCATTCATGACGAGAGCATCACGGATTGAATCGAGAATGGTTCTAGACGTATAAGCGAGTGCGCTGCACATCCTAGCAAGTTAGCTTTCTAAAAAGAGAAAAATGATCCATGACAATTGACTCTCAAATTATTATAAAGTGGATTTACTCTTTGAAAATGGTGGTTTGTTTTTCTTTTTCTTTTGATATTGTTTGGCTTGATATGATACGTAACATGTGAGTGAATAGTAAAAGTCATTAATTTGCAAGTATCTGCACATATTCTTCACTCACATCAGGCTTTATTCTGACAGATAGAATTTTAGATGCAGATAAATCCATAAAACAAGGCGGCATGGTGGGTTATTTTAGTATGGCATCATGGGGACACCATGCGTTAGCATTAGATATATATCATATGTTAGCTTGTATTTGGATTTCAATTTAGACTTAAATTAGCCATCCTGTAGTTACAAAAAAAACAAAAGAGCCCATCCCAAAGAATAAAACTGGAGGCATCGCACTATAGGCCTTAAAAGAGCAAAATATTGCATTGTAGGCCCAATAAATTCTACTATTGCACTGCAAGCCCAAAGGCCCTTATTGCAATTTTTTTTAGGAGCAAAAATACAGTTTTTTCTTTATATGATTTGAACATTTAGATAATATACAACATAATGTCCATCGATGCAAACACAGTATTCATAAATTCGCAACATGATGTCTAGGCATATCTAATTGATCGGTAGATTTAATAAAATGTACAAGTGATGCAGATAACATATATATATATATATATAGACATTTATTTAAGAATGTATGAATATTATGTTGTATATCTATGGATATCATGTTGTGCATTCGTGGATATTGTTATGTACATGCTTTATGTGACTTTAATTTAATTAACTGATAGATCAACTATATATGTATGAATATTATGTTGAGAATTTATAAATATCGTATTGTACATCAATAGAAATTATGTTGTACATGCTTTGTGCAATGTATATTTTAACTTATGGATCAATTGGACAAGCATGGATATTGTTATAAACAATATCCATGCTTGTACATTTATGAACATCCTATTATGCATGATTTGAGTTTTTAAATCACATAAGGGTAAAATTATATTTTTACTCTTAAAAAAAAATTCAACAAAGGCCCTTAGCTTGTAGTGCAATATTAAAATATATTGAGTTTAGAGTATAATTTTTTATTTTTTCAGGACCCGCAGTGCAATTCTCCCAATAAAATTCTCTGAACACCTGTAATTTGAAGGAACAAAGGGATTCGTCTGTAAATAACCACAAGTGGCGGTTGATTTGCAGCTCGGATGCTATCATTGCTTTGATTTTTTCCTTGTCTCAGTACACCTTTTGATATTATTATTTATTACTTTTAGAATTGCATTGACGTCAATATAATAAGTCTGCTTGGATTTCCATTTGGAATAAATTTTGAGACAAAATTATAATTTTATAAATTTATCTAAACATTTTTAATTTTATAAAATTTTATTTCACTTGTAAAACTTCATTTTAAAAAAAAATTATTTTTTTATTTGAGAATCAATTCATAATATTTAAACATTTTTTTTATTTTTTATCTTTATAATTGACTCTAAAAAATTATTCAGACATATGTACTTGTCAAAATAAATTTAAAAATATTATCTAAATTATCATCACATTTTATTAATTAATTTTTATTAATTGAAATCCAAACACAGTAAAATTTACGCTGCTAGTGTTTTCGTTTTAAAACTTGCCACTGATCCACCTTTTTTATCCTCCATGTTAGTGGGGGGATAAATAAAATCAATTGTTATTCCCTAATTAGTGTGGATAATGATGGAGTCATCTAGACAAAGTTTTTGGCAGTGAGGAGGATGTCATTTTCTAAATTAAAAAGATCTCTCGTGACATTCATACAAAATCTCAATAGGATGGAAATTCATCTCTAGCCAGCAAGAACCTTTTCACTTCTTTTCTTTTATTTCTAAAACATTTCAATGAACCTTTTCTAATCATTCCTTGCTTCCTCGAGTATCCATCCCCTGCATTTTTCTCCGCACTTTCTTGCTATGTATGACAACCCTGAAATTGTACTCCACAGTTCCATTTAATAAATTAAAAATTAAAATCATGTCACTGTTTATTTATTTAGACAGATGTCCTTTTTATTATTTTTTAAAATCATTTTTATTATTTTATTGAGATATGTGTTTCTTTCAAATTTCAATATCCTGATATTTACACAAAAATATTTTTCTTAATTTATTTAAATTTATTAAATTTTTACTTCAGAAACACATATACCTCTAATTACTTTTTTTTTAAACTAGGTTCAACGGAGAAAAAAAAATCAGTTATTATCATTAACTGAAAAATCAGGCTCCGCATTTAGATAACAACAGTAAAATGGATCAAAATAGCTTGAACTCATCCCAATTCACAGTAGCTCTTCAAACTTAAACCGGGAGAATGGAAGAATGGAAGAACTATCTAGTTGAGAATGAGAAGGGGGGAAGGGAAAAGATATAATTATAATTACGATAGATCTGTTTTTTGTATGAGAAATTTAAAAAAAGCACCTTGTCCCCGTCGTCCATCGCAGTCGCAACTTCAACTCGCCTCTGAATTGTCGAATTTTACCTTCTTCAGCTTCGGCATCGTCTTTTTTAATTGTTAACACCCCCACACCACAGAAGGAAAAAACATGAAGTGACGTCGAAACAGAAAGGTCTCGGTGTTTCTAAGGGAATGAAAATGGACAAGAAAGGTTTAAAGCTTCTAGCCTTTATAAACGGTCATTAGAAGCAGAGGAGGCTGTTGATCAATCCATTGAAGCAGTGACAAGTATCTGGAGGAGTTGCTGAGCCTACAGAGCATTCCATTTTTTTCTTTACCTTTTAGTTGCTCGCTGCTGCCGAACTTATACCCTGTCCAATATTGATGTGCCTTTTACCATGTCATCGACTTAATCCAACTATTCTAGCACCATTTCACCCTTTTTTTCCTCCTACCAGTAAAACGCGTGATAAAAAATTAATTTTTAAAAAATCGCTGTTCCTAATTCCTACAAGCACCTCCAAATCTCCAAGCAAAGTTTCTTTTTTCTTTCTTTCCAATCCTTTCTCTTTTCAGATTACAAACTACATGTGAACGCCTTTTCTTTTCTTTGATAGGTTTTCAAACACTAGGTTATTCTTTTCTTCTTTTTTAGTAGGCTTGTTTTTTCTGGACTATATGAATATTGTCAGAACCAGCTCAAAACTAAGTAATTAAGAGAAGCAATCCCAAAACCAAATGATAATTTTATGCTTGTTTGCAAAGGTGAATTTGGTATCAATTGAGTGATAAGGAAGGAATTGTCAATATTCATCCAAGTGGGACTTTTGGGGGATTGAATAACCTTCCGTGCTCAACAGGGGCTTCTCATTTTTCGTATGAAGGATTTTGCATTCTCGCATTCGGGAGATTTTGTGACCCGCATTCTTGATGGAACTTGTTTTTACCAAATGGGCATGCGCATTTCTACTCTGTTGTTGGCTCTTCACTTCCGGAGTATACTCGGGTAAATTTTTGTTACTTAAATTTTCTTACCTGTCTGGTATTTATCTTCCTAATTCATTCTGAATGTCTGGATATAATACTATAAACCAAGTATCTTACTTGTTTCTCTCGTTCAAGTGGAGGGGTTGCGTGGGGATTCCAAAGTTAGAGGCGTGAATTTAGGAGGGTGGCTGGTCATTGAAGGTTGGATTAAGCCTTCATTGTTCGATGGCATTGCCAATGGAGACATGATTGTGAGCTACTGCATATTTGTATTTTCATGTTCTATTCTGTGATCGGTCCTCTAGGGATTTTTTCTGATTGATCCGGCTGATCCGCAAGTTGGCATTGGTAATGTAGGACGGAACGGAGGTTCAACTTAAGTCAGTGACTTTGCAGAAGTATGTGTCTGCTGAGAATGGGGGTGGCATGAATGTTTCAGTTGACAGAGACGTCCCATCTTCATGGGAAACCTTCAGGGTAAGACGGTAACTATTTCTTCGTGTATTAATTTTCTATGCAAGTGTTAGATCATATATGAGCATCTGGCGTTGATTGTACGTTTTAAAATCGGCATACTAGCTATTATTTTGAATCTTATTATCTTGTTCTGCATTTACATTAGAATTCTATTTAAAGTCATCAGTTTGAATTTATAACATTAATCAATCTAAAAGGCTTATTACGGCTAGTGCCAACTGAAGTGTCCTATTGCAACTAACCTGGTCGACTTCTGATAACAAGTGACGCTTAGTAAGAACACATAATAAACAGTGCTCATTTTTGTAGTGAAAATCAAACAAGACCTGACCCGTATAGACTGCTTCAAATTTCAAGACAACCAATAAATTCTTGTCATGAAAGATGAAGTTTAGCCTGTCACTTGGATCATTCTTAATTGCTACAAAGTTATCAGTGTTTGATAGTTTGAGTGCACTAGACAATGACAAAAGGATGAGTTTTTAGTCTTGCACCAAGTGGCATAAAGAAAAATAGGGGTTGGATTAAATGTTCCCACCCCATATTCTCTGTATTTCAATGTTCAGATACTTTTAGGATCCAAGACGAAGGAAGCACTGACAGACCAGCTGTTAACCAGGACTATTGAGTACCGAGATATTTCTTTGTTGAAAAAAATTGGAATTTCTGGCTTTTTTTGTCATTGACTGAAGAATTGATTTATGTTGTGCTATCCTAATAGAGGATACTTGTATGATGGTAGCTATGACTTTCATTTCCTCTCATTTTCACAATTTTTTTTCACTTGCTGTTTTACTGTGTAATTTTATGCATAATTGAATTTAATAACCGTCAGTAACTTCAGCAGGGCTTCAAACTGAATGATGATATTGTGAATTTTGAAGTTATGTTACAGTGGTGTATGAAGAGTCAAATGATTTATCTTTTCCCTTTGCAGTTATGGAGATTGTCAGCATTTGAATTTCAATTTCGCACCTCCCAAGGCCAATTTTTAACATGCAATGGGGATGGGTGCTCTGTCTCGGCAACAGCAAAATTACCTTCAACATCAGAATCATTTTCCATTGAAAGGAAAGAGAACGATAAAATTCATATTAAAACTAAGAATGGAGCATATCTGCAGGTACTGGTTCTCTTGATTTCTTCTTGAAGATATAGTGAAAGGAGACTATTTTTGGTTGCATGTAAATTATGTTCATGTGTTGTTATAGCATTCTTCTGGCACTATGTTTATCAGAATAATAAATGTAAGATGGTATAACAATGTTGTTCGGAACAGTCCCCAATGTGTTCATGGACTCTACCATGCAAATTCAGTCTCTGTATATTTTTTTACCAGGCTCTAGGTTTATGGAGTTTTTCAAAATCTTTAAATACTGCAGTTGTTTTTCATTTCTTGTCAAATCAGTCAGCAACTTATTCTGTTAGTTTTACTGTCATGGAATGTTTGTTACAAGTGGCTCTGTTGCATGGCATTAATTTTAGACTCTTAAGGTAAGTCAGATTGTTAGGTATTTTGTAGCTCCCTGACATTCATGACTTTTACCTTCCACTGTGGTCCTGATATATTGTTCAAATCTCTAATATTTGGTTTATGCATGAATACTATATTAAGAGATGTTGAATTGCCATATGGAATGATTTTACGGTGTAAACCATCATGGTGATAACTTAAAATCAAATTATCCTGATTATATATACTTGATATTTATAGGCTACAACAGGTGGTCAGCTTACAGCAGACTATCCAGGTGTGCCAGGATGGGATGATAATGATGCCACATTTGAAATGACAATTGTAGAAAATATTATACATGGAGATTACCAGTTAGCAAATGGATATGGTCATGATCGTGCGAAAGAGGTTCTTAAGGTAAAACCACATGTAGCAAATATGTTCTCTTTACACGTCTGTCAATTTCCAGGGGTCAAAAATGCTTTTGGTGCGCCTGTATTACCTAGCAGAGGAATATGTTTGGTTTAGAATTATTCATTTGGGGGTCGGTGATGGGAAGGGTTTTAAACATTCTTGTGTGTGAAATAGCCTTTTTTTATTTATTTTATGTCGTACATTGAAAAAGTTTAAGGCCTTAAGCAATGAAACCTATTTTATTGTAAATGTGACTCTCCATGTATTTCTTTTTAACTCCTCACCCCATTTATCTAGCAAATGAAGTCAGCTTCTTTGTATATATCGACAGTTTTTAAATCTTATTGTACCGTTTATCTAGCGCATAGCTAGTATAAGCTACCTCTTTGGATTTTGTATGTCAAGAAAATTTATATGTTTATTTAGTTCCCTCTTTAGGGTATATGTAGAGTTTCTAACCCAGAAAGATGAAATAGCAGTCTTTGCTCCCAAGTGATCCTTTGGCATTCTGTAACTGCAGAGACATAGAAGTAGCTTTGTCACTGAAGAGGATTTCAACTTTCTGTATAGACACGGAATCAATACTGTGAGGATCCCAGTTGGTTGGTGGATTGCTTTTGATCCTGATCCTCCAGCTCCGTTTATTGAAGGAAGTCTTGAAGCTTTAGACAATGCATTTTCATGGGCGCAGTTGGTCTTTCCTTCACTGTATTTTCTTACTATTGTGGGCACTTTTGTATCTATCTGACAATTTCCAATGTTATCATGTTACAGAGAATATGACATAAAATGCATAATTGACCTGCATGCTGCCCCTGGTTCCCAAAATGGGATGGAACATAGTGCAAGCAGAGATGGATTTACGGGCTGGCCCACAGATCCGGATTACATTGCAGAGACATTGCATGTGATCGATTTTTTAGTTTCCAGGTATCTTCTGAGTGTGAACGAGTTGTGAAATATCTGACACTGAATTGCAACTTCCATGTGCCTCAGAATTTTGTTTGGACTTCATGGATATTTCTTGCTTGATCGATGTCTGCAGGCTAATATGTTTTCATGCTTGATTAATATACTGAACACTAACGTGACTTCTAGCAACAACTCTCAAGGGACACATTTTTTATAACAATACTTTGATTTTGATGAGTATGTGGAGACTAAAGTAATGGCACTTCTCTCAGAGTTAGGAGCTCCATTCCACCTTACCTGGCTGTGAAATAACGTTCCCCCTGCTGCTTTAGATACAGCCATAGTTTTTGGTACTTGTCGATCATAGCTTTCTCGTGAAAATCATCATGTGAAACTTTGATGCTGATATTTTTGTCACTGAACTTCTACCCTGAGTGCAGTAACCTTCTTTACTGGATACTATAGCTGTATGGTTAAGCAATTGCTCGGTGAGTTTGCTGTCATGCTGAACACTGATTTTTTATGTGCAGATATGCAAGACATCCTGCCTTGCTGGGAATTGAACTTTTAAATGAACCATCAGCTGCCACTGTTCCATTAAATATTTTAGTTTCATATTACAAACAAGGCTACCAAATTGTTCGGAAATATTCACCATCAGCTTATGTAATAGTTTGCCAAAGAATTGGCAATGCAGATCCTATGGAACTTTATCAGGCTGACATAGGATCTCACAATGTGGTTGTGGATTTGCATTTCTACAATCTTTTCGACAATTTTTTCGCTAATATGAGTGCTGCGGATAATATCGAATTCATATACGAAAGTAGGGAAGCTCAGCTGCAGGCCTTGAACGATGGGAGTGGCCCTCTTGTTTATGTGGGTAAGTTGAGTCTCACGGACAGTAACTGTTGTTCAATATCCCTTTGAAGAAGGAATCGTAACTTGTACGGGAAGTGATTTCAGGGGAATGGGTTAATGAGTGGAACTTGACGAACGGATCTCAAACGGATTACCAAAATTTTGGAAGGGCACAGTTAGAAGTATATAACGCAGCTTCCTTTGGATGGTCTTATTGGACACTTAAAAATGACAGGAAGCATTGGGATTTTGAGTGGAGCGTGAGGAACAACTATCTTCAATTAGGTAATAGTTTTGATTCATGTCTTGAGAAGTAACAAGATTGATGTCAAATATGGTGATCTTGGAAATCTTGATGCATATTTTATTGATTCATTCAGGTAACTCACCCAGCATACAGATTTTCAACGGCTTAGGATTTTTAGGATTGGCATCTGCGTGGTTTTGTTTTCTTCCTTATTTATGAGAGGTCAGGCCTGAGTTCTGCACAATCTATATCTTGAGGTTTGGATTGACGCTGCTCTTTTCTTGAGGACTTTTTTTTCCCTGTTTTTTTTTTTTTTTTTGTGGGAAGTCACCATCTTATTAATATTGTTTTGCAATTTGTAGAACGCAACATTGATGGATATGTATGGATTATGTTGTATTGTGTATAAAGAAGAAGCCAAAAGGCAAAATTTTCTAAAAATGAATCATTTCATGCAAAGATAGTCTGTAACCTATCATGTTTTATGAAACTGTCTTTTATTAACCAGTGCGTGAAGTTTCTCGATCACCGGGCCAAACTGTAAAATATTCCCAGAAAAATATCCACTGAAGACCTGAAATGTGAAAGTTGCAGAATCTAGAATGAAAAAAATGTAATCTAAGGACCTAAATAAACTTCCATTATAATCGGAAAAAGAAAAAATCAAAACGGCAAGATTCTCGAGTCTTTTTTATCTTTTTGAATAAAGATTCTTGAGTCTTTTTTACTGTTGAGTAACCAGAGACGACGTACGGCGTCTAGAGGAATGGCAAAATGTAACATGTTCCCAGAAAAAGCCAATTTTTTTATTATGCATGTGCATTTTTTTATTGAAGGCAATCTTATTTGAGAGATCAATGGAGCACCTCTTCTAACGAGAACTTGAATCTATGTTTGTTGTGTTATGAAGGATTAACTTCTTCTCTATCAGACCAAATCCTATTGATTGAGAGCTAGTTTTTAATTTCAAATGTTTAGTGTATCATACAGAATAAACTTTAATTTTATATGCTATCTAGAACCTGAGAACCACTTTATTCTTTTTTCATCGGTCTTAGTTCTGATTAACTTTGTTTATTATTGAAGATGCAATGGTACCATTAATTTGAGGACAGTCTTTGGCGAGATAATGCATTCAAAAAAGAAGTGATGCTTTCAATTAGGGGGATGACGAAATGGAAGACTTGATTCAATTTAATTCAATTTTATTTTCCAGGGCTTCGTGTCCCTCTCCGAGTGAAGCGACATAAAGAATCAGAAACAACTCACATAAAGTAGATTCAGATACCCATTTTAAAATACCCCCACATATTCGAGACTTCTTATTGTAATATATCTTCCACGCTTACTTTAGCACTTTAACTCTCATCCTTAAAAATTAAAGGTCCAAAAGACCCAATTACTTTATTTCCTTTTGTTCTCTCTTACATACTTTTTCCAATCATTCTCTCTATTTTTTTTAAAAAAGAATCTAATCATAATTGACCTGTACTCCACTGTATATCTCTACTCTGTCCTACATTTTAACCCAATAGCTCCATATTTTCTAGTAATTAACGCAACCATGAATAATTTTATGTACAGTTGTTCTCTTCAAAGTTTAAAAATTTTAATAAATTTAACTTAAGTTATTCTTATTTTCAGTCTCTAGTTATTTTACTTGTCTTTATAATTCTCAACTCCATTCCTTTTATATAATTTTGATATTTTTTCAGTTATTTACGATAAATTACTTTCAAAGGAGAAGTGATAAAGCAGCATGTATATGTTATGATTTCTCCGAGATCGCTTTCATCATTTCATTTTCATGCAATAATAGCAACGCGGAGAATATCATGAACTGGCAGTTTAAGACATCCTTTGCAGATGAATATAGAATAACTCAAGTATGATATAATTTTGAAGCTGTTACTATGCTTGTTTCTATTTTTGTAAATGTTATTATCTATTCACCAAATAACTTATCAATTACCAGATATACATAAAAAGAAGCATCTTCAAGTTATAAAGTCGAAGAAATTAATGGAGGTCAACAATGCAACAAGAATCACCTGAAGAGAATATTTCTTTGGCATGAATGAAAAGTCGGCCGGGGGTACAATTGACAAATTGAAGTTATTGTGACATGAAACAGATGTGGGGGTAGCCGAAGCAGCAGTAAATATTGTTATTGAAGTTGTGATCAATTCCTCAAATGCCAAAAAAGAGCAACCATGATGTCCTGACCCACAGAATAAAAAAGAACTTATAAACGATAAGTAAGCTTTAAATGACACTCACTAGCTCATCAGTTTTAAACTTGCTCGTTCCTTATTATTAACACTTTCGGCCATACACGGCATCTTATAACTAATAATACTAGCGATATCAGATAACCAAATTAATGAAGACGACGACGATCATTCACACCAGCGACTACCATACCATGCATACAAGAACTAATTCATCATCTTTATACGTATTGATAATTTGCACTGGAAGAGGAGGAAGAAAAAAGCCAATAATATCCATCGGCTAAAATGATTGAAAATATATTTCCTCCCAAATGAGCTCAACAGGTTCGAAGGATCGATAAAGCCATGCTATACAATCAAGCATGCTCAAAAAGTAAAGGAAGTTATTCAGTTACTGTAGCATGGGGTGGTCACCTAGAGCGAAAAAAGAAGACACTGAGCTCTTGGCCAGCGCTTCCTTCGGGATCAATCAAGTGGAAGGACTCAGAGTTAGAGGAACCTCGAACTCGTCGAAACTTGGCTCTGAGGAACATGAGCTCATTCTGTTTGATAGTACCAGCGCCCACGACAACGGAACGCATCACATTGAAAGCTTCTAAATCGCTATTTGAAGGCGCCCGTTTGACAGCGTAACCCATCTTCTTCCCGTTGCAGTGGACACGCCACAAAGGAGTCGACAAAAGGTTGCAGTAAGAGCCAGGTGTGGCGGTCTCTAGAGCCATTCTCAGCGTTCCTCCTCTCATTTCTTTGGCTAAAGTGTTGGTGGCGACCGGTAATTCAAGGAGCAGAACTGGATTGGTGGACTGAGGGTTGAGCTGAATGCAGAATTTGACTTTGCCTCTGCGATATCCAAATATAGTGCCGGTGATGGTGGAGGCCGGGAGAGTGCGGGGCTTGATGAGATCGTCGTCGTTGTCGTCTTCTAGGAAGGTGCAGTTGCAGGTGGGGATTAGGAGTTGGAGCAGGGAATGGAGCAGCCTCCACGAGCGCACTTGTTTGTGGCAGTCCACGGTGGCGGCGGCGGCGGCGGCGCCCACGGTGGTCATGTCCATTGCTGTATGTTTGTGGGCATGTATGCCACCCAGCGTGGATGTATATATAGCGGATGCGGAGCGGGAGAGGGGTCTTTTTATTTTTTCCCTTGCATTTTCTTTCATTTCTTCAATTCCTATCCTTCAAATTATTTTATTAAATACTTTTTTTAAATAATAAAATTAATGATTAGTGGGAATGAAAAAAATGATGAAAAATGGAAAGAAAAGGAGTGAAGAGATCCCAAATTCATGCGGAGCAGGCAGTTGAGTAACTCTTCTCTTCTCTCTCTGTTTCTTTAAAAAAAAAAAAAAAACAATAATCATCTTATACTGTTCATTACCACTTCTGTAGCAAAAATCCGCACGCTCATGGTCATAGGGACCATAAAAAGCGCCTTAACGTGCTTTTAAAGTCCTTACGGCCTCACCGTCGTCATTCTCGGTTTCTGTTTTTGGGTTAAAAATATTTGGTTCATCCCGAGAGGTAAATTGATGATAAATAAACTTGGGTAAAATAATGAAGCTGTTCCGCTCATGTTTTATCCTATTGAATTATTTTAAATTATATTGCCCAATGAATTTTTTTACATGTTTTTTTGGTTCGAACATGGAGCAGAACGATCCAAAGAGAAAGAACCCAGGGACAGGCTATCCTGCGAGATCAAGATGAGCCCACACCCGCGACATGAATTCTCCTTCGAGAGTACATCTAATAGGCTGGAGTGCATGAGATTTAATGTATAAATTCTTGCACATGATTAATATATTAAATTGAATTTGTTCTAATTGGCCTTGATTGAATAATAAAATTAAAAAAAAAAAAAGCAACACAAGAAAATCCAATACCGAGCATTAATTAATGTTTGGAATCTGACCGAAAATCAAAAAGCCGTGAAGCCCGGTTTTGAGAAAATTAGTGCAATTTCCCGCTCCCATGCTAGTTTTATTCCTACCTATCTTTAGATGCTATTTAGTTGCTAACAAAGATGTGATTATAATGAATTGAAAAAATTAAAATAAAAAAGATTTAATTTTTACTGAGCATGATTGAATTTAATACTAAATAATATATATTACAAGCATGAGAATTATGACACTTAAAAAAAATATTATGAATTGTGACTCCTAACCCATGAATTAAATTATCTTTCTCTGTTAAGAATATTTTTTGCTTATTTTTTTCTATATTTTGATTAGCATTTTATTTTTATTTTTTTTCAATCAATCTCATTCTGGTAACCAAGACCTTATAATCCTGTTAATTACATGTCCCTACCTAAAAAATAATTATCCGGCATTCTATATTTAAAAGAGCTCCCGTCTAGAACGGCGAAGACGGAAGGCATGACACTATGACAGTGATCATCAATAATATCCGGAAAACTGGCTCCCGTATTCTCTCACGGATATATAGAACAAATAGCAAGATTATCATCAAAATTCCGATTTTCGAGAGCACGTAGATGAGGTGATTTGTACGAGAGACTATACGCGAATAGTTTTTATATAGTCTAAGCTAGGAGAAGAATATAGATGAGATGTCCGTACCACCGCCACTTGTAATGGGCCATCACCTGATGATTAAGCCATTAGATTTGGCACGAAAAGCTCTAAATATACAACTGTTAAACTTGGAGTGAATATGGCCATCTCCAATAAGCACAAGAAGAATACGTATATTCAGGAGATTCTTGAAGGCACTTTTGTCTCAATTATTGAAGAAACCCCACTTCTTTGAATTTTAAGAGGAAAAGCGCAGCAATAAGAGGAGTCGGGAGTGTTATTAGGTGAAGGAGGCATGTGAAAGGAGCAGAGCGTGGTGTGCGGAGGAAACCAGAAAAAGTGTGCTTCTCCTTTTGCTTTCTAGCCTGTTCCCTCCACTCTTGTCCCTCCCAGGCTTCCGTTACATTTCACTCAAATATGCAGTTTAATTTTTCCACTGCTTAATTAATTTGTCCAAAGATACAGCTCATGGACACGAACGACCGTGGACGAGGCAGCCTCCATATGTGGTAGAACGTACATAGGGAAGAAAAACACGAGAATGTCACGCTCTGCTTCTGGGGTGTTGGGGTAAACTCCAGAAACGTAGGGCCAAAAAGGAGGAAGAGTCCATATAAATAGATTGGCATGTAGTCAAAATTAGAGCATGGCATGGCGCATGGCTCGTGTGTCTTCAGAGCTATATTTGGCACATGGATGTGCACCGGACAGGACTGCGTGTGCCGTCTCGCTGTCTGGGTCCTCGTGTTTACCGCGCCCATGCACATACTTTGGAGTTTTTTTTTTTTTTGATAGATAAAAGGGGGCAGAGCCCAAATACAAAGAAATTAAGAAAATTCAGGAGATTTTGATCCCATACAATCCTTTTGCACTAAGTCCCTCAAAAATGGGGGAGTTGAATCAAAACGAGCGGAATTGGAAATGCCAAATTTCGCAAGGGAGTCCGCTATGTTTTGCTCACGAGGAACAAATTTAACACAAACATTCTGGCTATATTTGAGTAGATATTAGATCTCTAAGAAGACAAGACTTTCATTATATGGTTGTTTAGGATAATCATTAATTAAATCCACCAAGTTTTTTGAATCAAATTCAATAATAATTTTCTTGAAGCCAATATCCCATGCCAAACAAATGCGCTTAAAAACAATCCATTCTTCAGCTCCAAAAGGACTACATTGACCAATAGATGCAAAGAAACTCACAATCCAAATACCATCGCTATCCTTGGGCACATCTCCATATCCAGCTTTGTTTGAGGTAACAGAGATTGCATCATCAACATTAAATTTTAGCCACCCATGTGGAGGATAGTACCATTATTTATCAGTTGAATTAGCAGCTCCATAAAGATGAGATGAATAATTTTCAATCATCACAAATGATTTCCAAGTCAGAAGTATATTCATAGTAGGATCATCTAGTTTTTGGAAATCTTGCTGAAAAGTACAACCATTTCTCCACTTTTAAAGTTTTTAGATTGTAACACCCCAAATTAAGTTCCAGTTAGATGAGACTCCTGAGGACGAAGCTTTAAGATTTTTAACCATCCAATTTTTCAGCTCCAAAGTAAAGAAAGTAATGTAGTGATTACGAGTAGCAGTTTACACCATATTTGACGGGCATAAGTACAATCCTTAAAAATATGCAAAATATCTTCTTTTGCTATCTCACACCAGGAACAAAAAGGAGAACACCCAGCCTATGAAGAACGTCACTTATTTGTTGGGAGTTTGTTGTGATAAGAAAGCCAAATGAAGAGATAGATTCTCTCAACCCCTTTCCATTTCTAGATTAATTTAAAATTAGGATAAAAAAACTAGAGGTGATTTCTCAATCATAAAATAAGCACTTTTCAAAGTAAAAGACCCAATATAAGTGCCATTCCAGAGCATAATATCACTACCAGCAAATTGTGAAGTGGGTATAGTAGAGATAAGTTTGGAAAGAATCACATTAAAAACACAATGAGAGATAGTGAGATAAAATCCCAAGTGCCAAAGTGTATCCATTCTGTAACCTTAGACTTTGATTCCTCTGTAGAAAGTGGTCTAATCACCATATCTTTGATTTTTCTATTTAGAAACAGCCATTAGTAGTTAAAGAAAAAAATAGATTCTTTATCCCTAAGTTGCCATCTAGTTCCCTTCTCAACAAAATCTTTATGTTGACATATAAACTATCACAAAGGAAAATCCATTTTAGTAGAATTCAACAAGTTCTCCTCAGATCTAAGCATATATTTTTCTTGCAACAAGTCAACCCAAAAGCCTTTATTACTAGAAACAAGATTCCAAGCAAGCTTTATACCACAAGTTTTATTAATCTAGGATAGTTTTTTTAACCTTGAGGCCTCGATAGGTTTTAAGGAGTGATATATTTTTCCTACTGATTGGGTGAAAGCCCTTAGAATGTGAGCTTCCCCAAATGAAACTTCTCTGTATTTTCTCTATCTTGTTACAAATAAAGATAAGAACTTTGGCACCTTGCATGGGGCACAGAAGGATTGCTCTTAGCATGAATTTGCTTATGATAACTTTCCTTATTGTAAAGAGACAGTTTGACTTTTAGCTTGCAAGTTTGGCCTTTACTCTCTCAACAATATAACAAAATTTATTTCTAGGCCGCCTATCATTTGAGAGAGGGAGGCTTGAGTATCTATCTATCACTGCAACAATTTTCATTCTCGCTATTCTTTTAATCTCGCCCTTCAATTCAGCATAAACATTTTTGGAGACAAAAAGTGAAGACTTTGACAAATTCACTTTTTCTCCTGAAGCAGAGCAAAAATCTTTAAGGCATTTTATCATAACAGAAGCTTATTTCTCTATAAACTCACCAAATAGAAGCAAATCATCAACAAACATCAAATGGGAAATTGAAGGACGTTGCTTGGCAATGTGAATGGGTTGCCATTGACCAAACTCAAATGCATCACTGATTAGATGAGACAGTCTACCATACACAAAACAAACAAAAAGGGTGAAATTAGGTCTCTTTATCGAAGACCTCTTTGAGGGGTAAAAGAATCAAATTGATTTCTATTTCATAAAACATTATAAGAGACAATTGTAATGCAATTCATGACTAAGGAGATAAAAGCAGAACTCATACCAACTTCAAGCAGAACTTGTTGGAGAAAATCCCATCTTATGAGATCATATACCTCATCAGGATCAATTTTCATTACAAATAGGCCTGTATTTCTCTTGGATTTCTTCATAATGTGCAAGATTTCCTGTCTTTATATTATCCTGAATTTGACGGCCAAGGACAAAACTAGTCTAAAAGGGTGATATAATTGAATCCACATATCCTTTTAATTGTTGATTTAAAATTTTTGCAATGTCTTATAATGGATAGGACAGAGAGACATTGGTCTAAAGTGACTAATCAACTCTGAATTATCTCTTTTAGAGATTAAAGAGATAAAAGTCTTACTAACTTCCTTAACAAAAGCCTTGCCTTGGAAAAGTTCTAAAATAAATTGACAAAAAAGATCCCCCCCCCAATTTCCCAACTTCCTCTTAAGAAGATTGGAGAGAAGCCATCAGATCCCAAAGTCTTACAAGGGCCTATAGAGAAAACTGTCTTTCAAATTTCTTCCTTGGATGGGATAGTAGACAAACCATCAATAAGAGAATGTTCAATAACGGGAAAAGAGGATTCAGTGGATAAGTAACTCCCTTGAGCATCTTCAAGACTGTAGAATTGCTTAAAGAAACAAGAGATTAGATCCTGAAGTTCATGATCACCTTCTATAATGTCTCCAGCATCATTCTTCAGAGATAAAAACTTTATTCCTCCTTCTTCTCACAGTAGTTTTGAAATGGTATCTAGTGTTTCTATCACACTATTTATCTAATCAATTCTGGACTTTTGAAACCACTTAATTTTTTTGCATTTCAAAATTTCTTCCAATTCCTATTGAAGAAAGGTTTCAAGTTGACACAAAAATCTGAAGTAAGGATAAGCATTAGATTTTTAAATGCCATTTAGTGTAGCTAAAATATGTCTTTTCTTAGCCTCCACCATACCAAAAGACCTCCTTATTCTAGATTTGAATGGAGTCACGAAAGCAAGCTAATTTTTCCTTAAAATGATTTTCAGAATTCCAATTGTCTTTCAGAATATCTATAGCGTAGCTCTCTCGCTCTCACCTAAAAGACCGTCACTGCAATCCATCCATCCCCACTCTAATGAAGAAGATGATTTACTTGCTAGAAGTTCAAAGAAAATAAAAAATACAAAAGAAGGAGCTAATGGTAACCTTCTTCATGGGAACTAGCCAAAACTAGGTGCAAAGGAGATATACGATGAATCCCAGTTATAAATATACGATGAATTTCAATAATGAGTTAATTTTTCCTCAAAATGATTTTCAGAAAGCCACGTTTCATTTCATTCTTTATCATCGATATTCTTTTCTTTTTCTGTAAGGTGGGCTTTTTTACTTTTAATTTGTAGATAGATCGTGGGTTCTCACTTTTTTCCTTACTACAATCCCACTATCAGCCACAACAGGGCCTACTGGATAAGACTGTAGTGGCCCTTTCCTCCTTGATTTTATTTGTTTCTTGCTACATGGATATACCAAAACATGACGTTTATCGTGATGATGAACTCATCCTGTTTGATGGACATGCAGGTCCAACCCATTCTGTGAGCGGATCCAGCCCATTGCATTACTATATTGTGAACGCCCCTTCAATACCCAAGAAAATTGCTTATTGTGGCGGGTCATGTCACAACCCAGCTCCTTGGCGTATGTCAGATAAGGTGTTAAGGTCAAGCATCGTAACAATTCTTTGTAAGAGAGATTATGCTCGTTGATGACGCCTATTTTTGAGAGTTGAAACGATGCTACTTTTGCGAGGGCCAGGTAAGTCACACATGTAAATGGACTAAGAATATCGGATTGATTAAAAAAGGAAAGGTGCTTTAATTTAGATTACGCTGGATGCGTTAGCGTCATTGCCGAAATGCAGGCGGGAACGTGGTGCGAGTAATACTAAAAGAGACCGCCATGCATGTTTACTTGCTTCTTTGAAGTCCCAAAGGACCCACTTAATTTCTGCTGTCTTTAATTTCGTGCCCGTTTGGTTAGGCTTCAAAATTGATTTTTTTTGCCTGAAATTGATTTTTAAAATGAAATTACCCAAACAGCTGAAAAAGGACAAAAATCAATTCTGAAACATAACACGCGTTTTTCCGGAAGCTGATGGAATCAGCTTTTGCCAAAAGTTTATCAAAAAAACGTTGGAGAAAATTACAAACGAAAGCCCACGAAAAAATTACAAACAAGTACATAATTTAATAAAAATAAAATTAAACTCTCTTCTCTTCTCTCTCTTTTTTTCCTTAATAAACTTTAAATTTTGTATCCTCAAAAAATTAATGTTTAATATTTAAGAATTAAATTATATAGTAATTTATATAACTAAAATTGATTCTGATTAAATTATCTAAATATTTTTAATTCTGTTAAAATTAATTTTAAAAAAATAGTATCCAAACACATTGCTTTATAATATAATCAATTATAATTAAAATCTATCACTTAATTAATTATTTTTATAATTTATTATACTTAACTAAAATTTAAACGAACCCTTCACATATACCCAGAATTCGCCACGACTTTAATCAGCTGACCTTTATCTCCCGCCATTATTCTGTAACATCTGGACGTACGATATGTATGTGTTTACCATTCAAACTTCAAAAATTAGTCCACAGAAAATTAATTTTTCATAAGCGTGTTACTCATTTTTATAAGCCACCTATGGCCCATTCCAATCAATCAGCCACCTAAACATTATTAATTATTAAGTATCCAAGTCTTCCCCCCATTTGTTACGATTGTGTATTTCTTATTTTCAAATTAAGACATTTTTTCTGAGTTTGGTTAGAACTAACCAGTAATTTTTTCAAACTTCAATATTTATTCAAAATAAAAAAGTTTTATGTGATTTCTTATCTTTCAGAAAAATTGAAAACAATGGAAGTTTGGATTTATCATATTGACCTAACACCGACAAGAAGTATCATGCGATAATCCCAATTGAAAACCTCATTAGATAATTAACGTCAAACAACATAATTACTTTTTTTGCTACCTAAACTTACAACCTCTACAACTTTTTACTTTAACATTAATTTTTCTAATCAAATCCTAAATCATCATACTCCCAAGCACCAATGTGAACACATTTAATAACACACTGAACAAAAAATGTCCCCATTGGGATTTTTCTTTCCAATTTTTTTAGCATGTCACCCTGTCACTGTGATGCTTTTTAAAACCAACCAATGGGATTTTCCTGGTTATAATTTTAAATTTTAATCGCGAGAAAATTTACACTGCCACTGCCACACGAGGTTTCGAAAGTTGGAAGAATTGAATGAAATTGTCAAATGGTTAGAAATTTGGAAGAAGAAGAGGACCAACTCTGAAGCTTATTATAGAATCTTGGTTATAGATATACGATGAATTTTTGGAAAGCTCAACACTTGTCCCTTTTACCAAATATGTCATCAAAAGCTGCACAATTTTCTCTTGGAAGTATGGTTGACAAAAGGAGATGATCGCAATACTGAGCTGAAAGCCCATCATAGGTACGGTGATATTAATTTGACCTCGTCATTGAATCGGAGGAATGGGATGGGGCAGCGCTTGATCATCAACGCCGCCAAGTCAGCCAATAACTTATAACAGTTTGCTGCTCTTAATTCTCTTGCAGCCATCGTTACTCTGCGCACCGCCAACGCGAACTTATGGCGAAGCTGAAGAATCTCATAGGGGTGATGAAGGACAAGGCCTCGCAGGGCAAAGCTGCCTTGCTCTCCAAACGCGCCACCCTCTCCCTCCTACGCGCCACCAGTCATGATTCCTTCACTCCTCCCACTCCCAAGCACCTCTCCACCCTCCTCTCCCTCGGCGACGGCTCACGCGCCGCCGCCGCCCCTGCCATCGAACTCCTGATGGACCGCCTCCAGAAAACCCACAACTCCGCTGTCGCCCTCAAGTGCCTCATCGCTGTCCACCACATCATCAAGCACGGCACCTTCATCCTCCAGGACCAGCTCTCCGTGTACCCTGCCTCCGGCGGCCGGAACTACCTCAAACTCTCCAATTTCCGAGACAACAGCAGTTCAATATCGTGGGAGCTGTCTTCCTGGGTCCGATGGTACGCCCAGTACACGGAGCAGTTGCTGTGCACCTCCAGAGCCCTAGGGTTCTTCCTGGGATCAAACTCTTCATCCGATGCAGAATCGCAAGGAGAAAGAGTGTCAGGTCTCATGAACGCCGATCTGTTGGGGGAGACGGACGCTTTAGTGGCACTGATTGACGAAATCGGAAGAAAACCCGATTGCGAATCCACGAAGGGGAACAGATTGGTGGAGGAGATAGAGAATTTGGTGGGCGAGGATTGGATTTCGATAATGAAAGAGGTGCGGGTGAGAGTGAAGGAGTTCAGAGAGAGATTGGGATGTCTGAGCTTCGGCGAAGCGGTGGAATTGGTATACGAATTGAAGAGAATGGAGGAGAGTAAAGGGATGAGGAGGATGGTGGCGGAACAGAGCTTCTGGGATTTTGTGAGAGAAGTGAAGGAGGAGGCTGACCAGGAGATTCTCAGAGAGGAGATCAAGGGCTACAAAACCGTGAGGAGACATAGGGCCAGCGAATCAGATCGGTTTGCGAGGTCAATTCTCAGTTCAGCTGATTATCTCCGATTTCCCTCCGGGAGGTTATTGTAATTATGGAAACTATTTTCCTCCTTTTGCTGGGGATTGTGATTTATAGTTTACAATTGCATATAAACTTAATTTAATTCAGGATCTCCTTATGAACATTTTCGTTCCTGTAAAATATCTTTTGATCATTTGATTATCTGCACATTAAACTGTATGATACAAAGTACGTACGTGAATCCAGGATGAAGATGGAAATTGCGTATGAGTTGGGTCCGGAATCCGGATGAAGAGAGATAATTATCCGCTAACCAACTGGTAAACGCTAATTAAAAGGTGGATCCCATGTAACAATGGCGCTGAAGACCACGCGTCTGGGAGTGGGATCTCAAGGACTCAAAACTCAGCGATCGCCATATGTTTAAGAGAGAACTGAGGAGACGCTTGTTAGTCAGCAGGCCGACAGAGTCGTGGTTGATTGAATGTGGTAGCGACAACCAGTAACTGAAAGCCATATCTAATGTGGAAATGAAATTATTTTGGACGAGTTGCTTTTTGGAGAGCTCAACTTATCCGTTGTTTGATGACCTTGACACGTACTCGCATCTACAGGGTGATAGAAATTACTCATCTTACATCTTCAAAGACACTTCAGAGCCAAAAAAACTCTCTGTAATATTATTTTTCTTTTATTATAAAAAGAAAAGAAAGACAGATGAGCTTGTACACCTGAATTATTATTCAATCGCAATCAATAACGCATAGACTTGTCTTCCCACAAGATAATTCTCGTGGTATTTATGTCCTGTTATCTCTGCTTTACTTCTAAGCATGCTTCAATTTAGCGACCAACTTAATCCAAATAATAGCATAACAAGCTTTTGAGCATGTAATTATGTAAAAACACACAGCATCTTCCCATTTCTATATTCGGTTCACTTGTGATGCTCCCGAACACTTCATGAGAACTAGAAATGTCTACGCAAAATTAGCCAGCGATGCCATTTCAAACCATTTCACTTGCCTTCACAGCTTATAACCTGTTTGGTATAAAATGGAAATAAGAAAGAGATTGAACGGAGAAAAGATCTTTCTCATAAACATGAGAACATGTTTTAGTCACTGCTATTTAGCAAAACACGAGGAAAGAGCTTTCCCTCTCCCTTTTTCTTTTCTCTAAAGAAATTTTCCATGTCTCCAACGCACCCTTCAAGGCTTTGAATTTCAGATAACTGCGCCGTGGGCTTATCTATACGGAAGCTCATGGTTTTATTTTCCCCCTAAATTGTTGGAAGCCCACCATACATGGAACCGAAAGAACAATGTAGAGATTGAAGTATTGGGCCACCGACCCTTATCAATTGTTACCAATCATGATTCAACATTTCATCAATCATCACCATCTGGTACCAGTAAATGATGGCCCAACCAACTTGTGGCTTCTCTTCCCTAAAAATAGGATGAAAACGAAAGATATCGGAAATTGTTTTGATTACAATCATAGAAAGTAATTATTATTTAATAATTTTCAGATTATATAATATCTTTCTGATTGGGCAATCAGACTGTAATACTGCAGCAAAAAAAATTATTTTCTCATATACTATCTTTTTAAAAGTATTTTCCAACATATTATAAATTTGAAAATTGCTTTGATACATACAGTTTAAAAATTTTTTTTAGTATAAAAGTATGGAACTTGGCTTAAAAAAAAATTAATATGACAAGCCAATAGTTTCAAATTTTATTGTTCAGTGTCTTAGAAAACTTGAAGGTATTATCACCTCCTGTCAAACTAATACAAACTCTCACAGATATGAATTTTATATTTAAAATATCACATTTCAAATCTACATTTAAAATTCATGTGTTTAAAATTCTTTATTTAGGTAATTTAAAAAATTTCAAATGAAAGAGAGAGATAAGTTGATATTTGGGAGAATTAGAACCAAATCTCACAAAAAAATTAATTACTACAAGATCCATTGATAAAATATAATTTATTTCAGTTGTCAACAAACCTTACATTAATTAATTTTCTAATGTAAAATTTTAATATAATTATCCCAAATATTTAAAAAAAATAAAAATTGAAAGTGATGTGTTAATTTTTATTTTTTGATTGAGGAGAAACAAGAAGTAAATATAAGAAGACATGGAGACATCAACAATAAAAACACAAGAAATTTGGATTAATGAGTTTATATGAGTGTGTTTGGGTTAATAAGAATTTGGATTAGATCAAATCTCTTTTTTTGGTACACAAAAATTTAAGTTCTAAAGCCAATTTTATCTATTTTTTATTATATTTCTTCCACAATTTTAAATTTTCTTCGTGCTATTAGTTAATTAAAATTTCAGTCACTTCAAACATTTCGTTCTCATATTTTTATTATCGAAGTCTCCATATCTTCTTATCTCTACTTCTTGTTTCTCATCAATTAAAAAATATTCTCACTGTTCAAAAATATAAAGCATTTTTTGAGGAGTTGAATGTTAAAAAATGTAAGGCATTTTTAATATTTTGAGGTATAATCATTGCTTTTTTTTTCAAAAGTGTCATTATTAATAATAACTTTATATTTATTATAAGTGTTTAATAGGGGTAATATGAAAAATAGAATTAGTTGAAAAATAGTTAATTAATTTATTGAGGGTAAGATTCAATTAAAAACTCTTTACATTTTTGAATGGAGGGAGTAGAAGTTAACACATCACTTTCAATTTTTATTTTTGCTTTAAATATTAACTTATCTCTCTCTTTCACTTAAAACTTTTTAAATTACCCAAATAAAGAATTTTAAAGATATGAATTTTAAATGTCACATGTGAAATGCAATATTTTAAATATAAAATTCATATCCGAATTTGTATAAATAACAATCACACATAGCGAGAGTTCATATTAATCTAAGTAGGAGATGGTAATATTTTACATTTTTCAAGACCCTAAATAATAAAATAAAAAACAGGAAAAATGAATAATTATCCACGCAGGGAAAAAAAAGAAAGAAGATTATTAACTTGTCATATCAACTTTTTTTTAATAAAGTATGAAACCAAGTTCCATACTTTTATATTAAAAAATTCTGAAATTCGGTATACATCAAATCAATTTTTAAATTTATAGTGTATGAGAAAATATTTTTAAAAATGTAGCACATGAGGAAATAATTTTTTTGCTGCAGTATTGCAGTCAAATTGCCTTCTGTAATGTTGTTTATAAAAATAGTTTACTATTTAGGTATTTTTAAATTTTATAATATCTCTATATTTCTATTATATTATCTCTCATTTCACCCCTTCTTTATTGAAATAACGAGAACTCTTTATTTTTTTTCATATAAAAAATAATAGAAATTTTATAGATTTTTTACTTTTTTTAAAAAAATTGAACAAACACGCCCTACTAAGTAATAACACACAAACAATCAAATTTGACATAAGCTTAAATAAATATTGCGAGTAATATGCAATATTGTGGAGGGGTGGTGAGGCTCAGGATTGGGTCATGCAATCTCTTTTGGTGGTGCTAAAGAGATGAATTGAACAAAATATATACTCCCTCTATCTCAAATTATAAAACATATCTAAACAAAATCTCACATACCAATAATTCATATTAAATATACTCAACGATCTTATTTTTCAAAAATAAAAATGTAAACTTTAAAAAATGCTCTTTATTTAATAACCTTAAATACATACTTAATTAGTATTAAATAGAGAAGGAAAAAAGATAATATTAAAATAAATTTATTAATAAAATTTTAATTTTTTTAAAATATTTTATATTTTAGAACGGTAAATCTCTTTTAAAAGTTTTTTATTATTTGGCACAGAGAGAGTAGAACGAAAAAGCACACATATGTGTTGTAGCCAGTAGGAAGCTTGGCCACTTACGTGTCCCTCTCTTGTGGCCATGGAAAGCAAAAGAAACTCGGATTCATTCGGTACTTGTTTTAAGGTACTTCTTTAACCACAATATATAATGTCTTTTAAAAATTTTACTTATTTTAAAATATAAAATATTAAATAATTTTTATAATTAATTTTTAAATTATATTCCTACTTTATTTATTATTCTTTTTAAAAAATAATACATTAAAATTTTAATTATTATTACCAAGGCATTTATATTGGATATTTAATAAGGATATAATTTAAAAGATGTACCATTTTTTTAAGAAATTTAGATTTCAGCTAATGTTTTTTGAAAACCATGAATTAGTTATTAATACTTTATATTGTGATCCAAATGTAATATAGTAATATATTAAAGATCAATTTTGGTCTCTTGAAAGATTTTAACTCTATCTCAAGCCTTTAGAAGACTCTTATTAAGTCTGCCTTGTCCACAACCAATATTTGTCAACTTTCTTGCGTTAAGTTGCCCACGTCTCTGTGTCATGAGATTGATGCCAAGTAGGGATGAGCATTTTACTCACAGATCCGTAAACCCACCCGACTTGTTGCTAAACAGGTCCATATATACCTGTATATAAAAGGGAGAAAACGGGTACGGGTGGGTGATCACCTGTTTAATACAAAATAGGTAGGTAATAGGTAAGGGCACGGGTGGCCCGTACCCCCCCTCGTATATTTTTTTTTAAATTAGACCCACTTAGTCACTTAGCCTTTACCATTAGTCCACCACTCAATTACCCAACCAAACCCAGCCCTAACTTCGGTCTCCTCCTCTCTTCACTGTTCGATTCCCCTCCAGCTTTCTGGCTTCTTCTCGGCTTGAGCCCCTTGACCAACATCAGCAATTACCATTATGACTATCAGTGTGACTTGACTAACTTCTTCTTCTTGGCATCAACCCCTTCTTCTCTCTTCTTTACTATTTGAGTCTTCTAGCTTTTTCTCATTCTCGGTGTCTCCTCCTTTTATCGTTTGTGTTGCTACAAGAGAGCCTCGTCGTTAGACAACACACAAATCCAGACGTGCTTTGACTCGTGCACACATAGATTTACTTTAGCTTTTCCAGATCTGCTTCTCTTTGCATAAATTTGCATCAATCTGCTTCACACATATCTACTTCAACTCTGTTATCTTCTCCATTCTTGGTCTAGTTTGAGTTGTCTTCCACGATTTGCCTTGACTTAAGCCATCTCCTCAACGAGTTGCTTCGATTTTACTGGATTTAGTTCAAGTTCGAGTTGCTTTCACACTAAATTTGGTTTGAATGTGTTACTTGAATCCTAATTTGTCTCATGAATCGAATGGAATGATATTTTTTTTTGTTTTTTATTAAGAATATAAGTACTGCAGATTAAATGGGTAACCCAAACCCGCATATACCCGTTTTGAAATGAGTGAAAATGGGTGTATGTAGGTACGGGTGAGTGGTTCCCCGTTTAGCTAAAAACGGGTAGGTAATGGATAAGGCCATGGGTGGCCTGTAGCCGCTTGTGAACAGCCCTAATGCCAAGTGCATAGACTTTCATTGGGGAATTTTAGAGGGAAGAAAAAGATGCATTTGGTTAGCAAGGATATTCTTTTCTTACCAAAACACTATGGGGGGTTGGGACTAAGACCTATTCACTTAGTCAATAGGACCTCGTTAACTATGTGCAACTATATTAAGGAAATGAACTAATGAAATGGTATGACTTTGGGGATTGACTTATAAGAAATTTATTAAGGATTGATGTTATTGAGGCTTCATTAGAGAATCAATCTTTAGTCAAGGTTAATTGTGGTTAATCATATATGTAGGTGTGTAAATATGATTCAAATTAGTCCTAGACTAATATATTAAGGTGAAATAGGGTTCAAAATAGATATTAGATTGGACTGAATCCAAATAGTAAGAGTAAATTAAGTGCATTATTTTTATGTCATGCATCATAATGCACATTGCACATGCTATGATATATAGTACAGACGTGCACTTAATCATCCTAGCTTGAAAATTAGACAAGAGAGGGAGAGAAAAGCTAGGGTTTAAGCAAAATTAATGAGCTCTACTAGGGTTTAGTGAAATTCATTCATCGTGCACAATTTTGAGCATTTAATAGCTAAGGTAAGCTCATTAAATTTCTTATTTGCCCTCTTTTCTTCATTTTAAGTGATTTTTCTATCGTATGAAGTTGGGGCTCTAATTTTTTAGCAACCCAACCCCTAATTGTGAATTAAATGGTTGTTTTAAGGTTAAATAAGTATGATTTAGGTTGTTTATAATATTGAATGGTTGAAATTTAAAAACTCTAGATCATTTAGGTGATCAGACAATGATATGGGTTATGTAGAGGTTAAATTAGTAAATAGGAACTATATTAAGAATGATCATGAGTTCATTTGAGAGAATGAAAGGGGGCGACAGATTTAGGTTAGTTGAATTAATTAACCTAATTATGGGATTAGGGCTTGGCTAGTGTGCTAACACTTTAATTAGTGTTAATTAACACTTTATTAATCATAATTAGTCTTGTAATGTATATAGACTATGGTAGAAATACTGAGGAAGGTGAATGTGCTCTTCTATGGGGGAGCTTTAATTGTAAGAAATCAAGGTAATTACTATTAATATGTGATTGTGTGTGTTTGTTTTGTTCAGAAGTAAATGTGTTAAAATAAGCATGTTTTTATTGTTTGGAAAATAATTGTCAAGTGGGATGATTATTGCACATATAAATATATGTATTTTTGTTCAAAAATGGTTATTGTTTGGAAGTATGTAATCGTCTAGTTGTTTGAAAGAATGACATGTCGAGTTTGTTTAGAAAATATGTATTGTTTAGGTATTTTGTCTGGAATTGTTATCCTACTACATGGTAAGTCTTCATTGAATTTGACGAATAGCTATTAACTCAAATTAACCCACCTTTGACTAGATGATTTTTTTTCAAGCACAGAAGTAGAAGGGAAATAAGGTGTTATCATGCTAAAAATATAAATTGTTTCATTTTTGTTTGGATATCCATTGTTGGAAATTTTGTAATTGGTGAAAAATTAGGGTGAAATTTTAGAATATTACGCTAAGCAAATCTGGAGGAAAGTCCAATGCTTTGATGCCTCCCTGATGGACTCTATGCTCAAAAAGAAATATGTGGATATTAGCTCATCTACTCTTATAATCTTCACCTTATAACACCCCATGGCTGTGGAAAGGAATTCTTGGCCATTCTAACATTATTATGAGCCAATTGAAGCGGAAAATTGGCAATGGAAGGAATGTTAAGATTGATAGTCATTTTTAGGATGAGGCTCTACTAAAGAACCATAATGCAAATCAACTTAATGTCTTTGATCTAATTGTTCCTAGTGCATCTTCTTGGAATCCCCTTCGATGGGATATGCAATCACTGTGGCATCTTTACTCAAATGAGGATGCCCTCAGAATTTCCTCCATTCCAATTTCTTATGCAAGTCGACTTGACAATGCTTGTTTGTGTGGGTTGTTCTTTTAATAATTACAATATTAGAAAAGGTTGTAGAGTAATACAAGGAAATTTCAAGAATGTCCACACATCAAATACCTTTCCTTGGACATCAATATGGAAGCTCAAATTACCCAAAAAACATGAGGTTAGTTTTTTTTTTTGGAAATTCCTTCAAGGCGCAATTCCTACCAGTGACACTCTGTTAAAGAATCACTTATCAGTCAACAATATGTGTTCTTTTGGATGTCCGAGTAAGGAAACCATTCCTCATATCTTCTTCAAATGTCCCTTTTCAAGGGTTCTTCCGTTTGGCTCTTTATCAATTAGATCTGATTTCTTAAATAATAGTAATTGCATTCAAGTCCTTAAGGACTTCACCTAGAAACTTATATCTAATTTGGAGACTGATTTTTTTTTTTTTGATGGTTCTGCTAATTAACATCACCTGGAAATTGAGGAATGGCATTATTCATGAGAGAACTAAGCTAAATCTGAACCGATTCAGGAATTTCATCATGCATTCTACTTCCTTAACCATATTTGTACTTGGAATGATTTGGATCTTCATGCAGCTAAAAAAAAGGCTCTAAGTCCACAAATTCATTGTTATGAAAATCTATTGAACATCCAAGCAAAGGAATTTCACTGCCATAATGAAGGATGGAGTTTTGTCTGCATTAAGAAGAAGAAGAGAAAGTTACATATAGCTCTAGATATCTTGATCTTGCATGAAGGGCGACAACTTGCCCTGCTTACTTGGTCAAAACGTAGACGTGTGAATATTGAATCCTTGAAAACATATCATCTCTATTCAGCTTTATCATGGATTGCGGCCATATCTTTTGAGGACAGTGAAGCTCGAGCTTAAGTTATCAACTTATTTTGCTAGCTGACTTTTTCTTTGGCATTGATCTAGCTGAGGATTCTTCTTCATTTGTGATTAAGGAGAATATCTATGCTCTTCTAAGTAATTTTAGACAAGTTTATATATTTCTTCTTAGGAATTTTAGTTGGTAGGTGGACATGTGTTAGCCATGTTTTTCTTTTTCCTTTTTAGTGTTGTTTTGGTTTATTTTATTTTCATTTCTTTTTTACCTTGTGACTGGACCTATTTGTCTTCCGTCAATTAGTTCAGAATGACCTTTACAGGTAACTTTTTATTCCAAGCTCTTCACAACTTGTGAACTGGCTGCGAGTAAGGTGCATAATTGAGCTTCCCAGTTCCCTGCAAGCTTCTTAAAAAAGAAATACAACTCATGAGTCATGATACTGCTTAAAAGCAAATGTTTACAGAGGAATCACAATTTTAAGCAAGTCTTCGTTCATTAATTGGATTGCAGAGGGATTTTTTTTCTAATGAGACGAATGTGAACAGGCTTGGACTCTGACACTGCCTTTGAAGGACTACCTCGGTGATTACGTCTGTGATCTTTTGGTCTCCGTCGTCATACTCGTTAACTCCTTTTTAAGATATTTTATTCCACTGCCCCCTGTTATTTATGATCTGTTGTGTAAGTTATGAAAAGCCTGGGGGGTTGGGGGGAATTGCTGGTACTGAACTTGTCTTGGTTGTCCATTTAGAAGCCCAGGAACCAGTCCTCGCCGTACTCTGCTACCTAGTGATTCCAAACTTAATTTACACTCCCCATCTCAGCTCTTATTTCGCAACTTTCCAATAAATAATTGTTTAATCAGATATAATTAAAATTTACCCCAACTTAGACTAATTCATCCACTTCTTAATCAGTGCAGGACCTTGAACCCTGGCTATTTTATACGGAACGAATGTTACATGATAAACAAATGGCTTGTGCAGTGCAAAATTGACTAGGTGGTCCTCTTCCTGATCACTTCAAAATAATTTTACTGTCGTCTGTGGCATAAATACTAAAATAATATACGAAGGACAGTTTGAGCAGAGCTTTCGACATCAAGGACCTGTCGTGATGTAAAATTTGCATGAAGCCACGATTGGCTTAATTGGTGTTGTCCACTTGTCAAGACATGGGGTTTAGTGAATTAATAATAACCATGAAACTCGTATTCCATTTCAAGGTTCCGAACTTGGTACATTTCCAAACTTTCATCTCCCTCTCCTACCCCAATCCTTGTCACACCAAGTCTAAACATATTACTAAAATAGAATGTAAAATGTAGCTGTCTATATATATACATATACACACATGTATACATATACACACATGAGAGAAGTGGAACGATGTAGTTTCTATTAGTCCTAGGCAAACTTGAAAGTAATTTTTGAATGAATGAATCTCTAAGTGAGAAAACTTGAGAGTGAAGAAGCAAAATATGATTGAAATAAGCTTGTTACACTCAATTCTTAACAAACTTGAAAGTGATTCTCAAAGGCATGAATCATTAGGTAAAATTTCAAATTGAATTATTTTGAAACCAAAATAAAGAAAGGGCTACGGCCCAAACAAATTATCAAAACTTAATTAATTTATTGTTGGTACCATCAAAGAATTCAGGGAGCAATAAAGGAGGCTGGAAATTGATGACCAAAACTAACAAAGAAATTGAAATAATATCATTAATATATTGATGGAATATGGGATAATGAGAAATTAGGATAATTAAAATTTATTTAAAATATTAGGATTATTTATTAGAGATACTTGAATGAGCATTTTATCTACCAGTATTAAGACTAATTATTTTATTTTATCATTAGCTTATATTCATTTATGTTCAATAAAATAGGATATTAGCAACCTATCAGTGTCTTTAAATTAGATTTAGAATTTAAATTATTTATTATTTTATTATTCTTATAACTCTATAAATAGAGGTAGAATTTTTATTTGTATTTAGTTTTTAATAAATATTGGACAGATTTTTAAGAGTTTTAGTCCTCTCTCTCCCTCTCCCCCCTTCTTTTCTTTCTTTCTAACTTGCGTAGGAAAAACACAATATAATGTTGGAACGAAGTTACTTCTCTTAAATCCTCGACAAGGCTTAAGAGTAATCATGAAAGCAAAATAAAAAGGGAGGGTTGGAGATCAAAACTTGATTAACCTTCCCCTAATATCTTGTAAGAAATCAGGAGACAAATGAGACTAGAAATTGAAGACCAAAACTAGCAAAGAAATTGAAATTATGTCACTAATATATTGATGAAATATGAGATAATGGATAACTAGGATAATTAGAGTTTATTTAATATATTAGGATTATTCATCAAGAATACTTGAATAAGGATTTTATCCATTAGTATTAAGATTTATTATTGTATTTTATCACTATCTTATATTCATCTAAGTTCAATAAAATAGGATATTAGCATTCTATCAATATCTTTAAATTAGAATTATAATTTAGATTTATATTTACTATTTTATTATTCTTATAGCTCTATAAATAGGGCTAGAGTTTTTATTTGTATTTAATTTTTGAGAAATATTGGATAGATTTATGGTGTTCGCATTTAGCACTCATCACAGAGTGCTCATTAGGCCAAGTCCATGAGTAATCTTGGCCCTCCATTTTAGTCTAAAATGATCTCTACTGTTTATTTAAATTAATTTTTAAATATTTTTAATATTATATTTATTAAAAAATAAAAAGTTTTAATATTAAATATGAATTATTTAGAGTATATTTAAATAGTTAATTTATGAAATTTATAATTTTTTTAATATTAAATTAGGTCATTCAAATTATATCTAAACTATCTATAGTCAAAGTATAAAATTTTTTAATAATAAATTAGACCATTTAAATTAAATTTGTATTGATCAAATTGATAATGAGTAAATTTATCAAAATTTTTATATTTTTTTATAAATTTTATTTTAACAAAAATAATATTAAACGTATTTAAATATTAATTTAAATAAATGACAAATATGATTTTAGACTATAACGGAGGGGAGGTGCAATCTTGGCCTGATGAGTAGGAGCTCATCAACGGTACCAAGTGCCAAACGCAGACACGCATTTATGAGAGTTTCAATCCTTCCTCTCCTTCTTTCCCTCCCTCCTTTCTTTCTCTTTCTCACCCACATAAGAAAAATACAATAGAATGGTGTGCTTATAATTATGATGTTTTGATTAAAGATATATGTTGATTAAGATGTAAACCAATATAAAAACAAATTTATGTTGTTATTCATATAATTGATGTAAATTTATGATAATTCGTTACTTATAACTAGTGTACCTATTGACTATTTTCCACTCATTAATGTAAAATGCCCTCGGTGACCAATAATCTAATATAGATTGTCTTTCACATAATAGTGCAACCAAGGTCTAAATAAATTAAATTTTAAATTTCATCAAATTAAATTATAGACTGCAGGTCAATGATGTGGAGCCTGTTTGGAAACACCTGAAAAATCAATTTTAGCCACAAAATTATGGTTTTGATAATTTTTACCCGAACACCCCACATTTTTAAAATTTCATTTAACTTTTCAAATTACATTTCAGTGAAGTAGATTTTTATTTTATTTTAAAAAATTAATATCATAATTAATTCTTAAAATTTTATTCAAACACCATTACATTTTAATAATCAATTTTTTTAATCAATTTTTTTCAATTAAAATCCTAACACACCCGTGAATAAAGTTAACAATAGGGCAATCAATACAAATATAGAATATTGACTTCTCTATACACATTGGCGAGATAGGATTACTCTCCCCACCAACATGCGTGACCAATTTTCCTCATATACAAAAGGCAAAAGCTAAACCCCTTTTAATCAAATTTATGCTTCATATAAAAAAGTTCAGAACCCACGATCAATTGCATTCTTTATCATACAAATTAGTAATCATAATTATACTCAGAGAAACAATACAAATTAATTTTATTTTTATATAATTTTTGAATTCAAATAAAAAGAATATTCGTTCAAATTAAAAATGGGCATTTAAGTTCTTATCAACTGCAAGCTCTGCTTTTTCACCCCAGGACTATCGCTGCGGTAAGAGGGAAGGTAAGTGATTTATTAAGAATTTTTTTAAGAAAATTATCTCGGCAAAAATAGAGGGTAGACCTTGCTTTTTCTCTCTCTGTTTAAAAGTGAATAATGCCATTCTTATATTTTTCAAAATAAGTTTAATGTTACCCTTATCATGTATCCGTCAAAAATTAAATTTTAAACTCAAAGATTTACTAAGTACCAAATAGGTTAATATATTCAAGCAAACACAATTTTTTGCTAAAATTTTAATTAAAATATAATAAATGTTTGACCTATCAACGACGGCATGATAAACCCAAGACTTATCAGTGACGTGATATTTTTTGGCAAAATTATCGCAAAAACAAAAAGGCAAGATAAAGAGGCCAGCATGCTTTAAATTTTTTAAAACAGACGTTTAAAGATAAATAATAAGTTAAATAATAAGTTAAAGTATATTTTTAATTTTTATAAATTTTTATTTTTATTTTTTAATTTTATAAAATATATTTTTACTTTTTTAACTTTAACCCTGATAGTATAAGTGATTATTTTTTATGTTTATCATTATTATTATAAAAAATTAAATTTAATAAGTTAACATTTGAAAACGTTTTATCGATATTTAAAAGTTTAATATTTTTTTAATGGAACTAACAATATTAAAATTAAAAAATTAAAAATAATTTTTAAAATTAAAGAATAAAAATAAAATTTTGTATAAAATTAAAAAAATAAAAATATATTTTAATTTAAATAATATGAGTTTATTTGAAAAAGAAAAAAAGATAAATATTGAGTGCGTTTTTGGAGACGTTATAATGGTGGGGGCGGAGAAGGAAGGGATGGCCCACACAGGAATCAAACGGACATAAAAAGAGGACAGAAGCTCGTGGTGGGGGCCACTTCACAGCCAAGTGCCACCTCATTTATAGAGGTGGACTAATCCAAACGCGCTCTATCTAACTCCAATTGCCCCTCGTTCGGATTCCACGTGTCTCCGTTTGGTTCCTCAGCTCACCCAATACGATACTTCAATTTCCCCGAGTCCCAGACTCCTTCCGTTTTACTTTTGCTTTGCTTGTTTTGCTATTGCCCTCCCCAATACAATGAAAGAGTTTGTTACTTGAATTACTTTGTCTTGAGCCAGTCAAGGAAGCGCGTGGAGACTAGGTATCACACTCGTTTCGGAATGACGTAAACACCCCTCAGCATCCCTATTTCCGAGTTTCATTCGGAGTTAAGTAGCTCGTCCTTTATAAGGTGGTGGACAAGCATACAACGAAGCATTGCCGAAAACCGCTGAAGAATATCAAGACGAGGAGGTGGGGAAAAGGAAAGCTTCGTCTCTGTCTTTGTGTCTCTGCAAGACTTTTGCAACTGCCACCCTCACCAGAAAGGCTATACCTTCACCGTCCTAATCCTATTTTTGCGTTTTCCTCCTTCATCTATCCCTATCTTGTTTTTCCTTGTCCCGCGGAGACAACACGTTTCTTCTTTTGTAAGGATTTTCGTTCCTTTCGCATTCTGCGTCTATAAGGCAATCCCTAGTACCGTTTTGTTTTGAATAGTTTTTGCGAAGGGTTTGTGCTTCTCTATTTGGGGAAGTTAACGGGATCGAATCTGGATACGCATTACACAGCGTTATCGGTTACGGAGCAACGATCGAACGTTCTGGTAATTTTTGGTCGAAGCTTGATCTGTTTTTATTGGGTCGCGGATAGCATCGGACTCGCGCCTATTAGAATAAACGGAAAAATGTGGTGGATGATGGGAGAATCTGGAGGACAATACTGCCCTAAGAAGACCGATGATTTGTGCGGCGATGTTTGTGGCCAGGTATCTTGTACTTTTTGTGTTACTTTCTCAGTTTGTATGCTTTTCCTAAATACATCGATCTTCCCTTTGTTTTTCCTATTCTTCCTTTTATCCTTTTAATTACTTGGTTCTTTTATTCTGGGTGTCTTTGGTTTCTTAGAAATAACCAAATTGGATGGTTATCTGGATCTTTTATCATTCTAATTCACTACTTCAACTCGCGCTCCATAGAAATCATGGCCTTTACTGTCTTATCTGGGATTGAATTTCGTTGGTAGATAGTTCGATATTGAGTCAGACACCCATGAATGCAGAGTAATCTGTCGGTGGCTGATCAAGGCCATATCTTTTTAGAGTTGCTCTTCTTCTCCGTGTGGATATGGACGGTGATCTCAACATGTCTGTTATTAGAATTAGGAAGCTCTTTTTTTTTAAAAAAAAATTGTGTTTAACCTCTGGCTGATCTATTTTTAGCACTCTACTTGACTATTTCGTATGTAATGTGGTGAACGGCAAAAATACACACAAAAAGCATTGTTTCCTACTTTTCTCCCCCTCTTTTCCTTTTTTGTGGGGGAGGCAGAGATGTGTTATTGCTAATGGAATTAGAGTGGCTGCAAAATAATCTTCACATTTACGAGATGAATTTTGGTTTTGTGGTCGTTGTCGTTGTTGCATGCCTCAAATCTCTTCATAATGCAGCTCAGGCTTTGTGATTAAAATTACCTTTAATCTATCCTCTTGTCTACAGAAAACTTCTTACAACAACAACAACAACAACAACAACAACAAGCCTTTATCCCACTAGGTGGGGTTGGCTACATGGATTGCAAGACGCCATTGTGCTCTATCATTTATCAAGCTTTTAGGAATATTATTAATTAAGAGATCACGTTCAACAACTTCCAAGACTGTTCTCTTAGGCTTTCCTCTACCTCTCTTAATCGGACTCAAAGTTATATGTTCCACTCTTCTCACTGGTGCCTCCCTTGGTCTTCTTTGTACATGCCCAAACCATCTCAATCGATTTTCTACCATTAACTTCTTAATTATATCTATTTTGTTTGATTAATTAATATAATGGACAGAGTGTTGGAATTTTTGTTATGAATTAATTTGTTTGCAGAAATTTCAAGTTATTTTCATGGTCTTTCATTTGGTAAAGGTGTACTGATTTTCTTGTATGTTTGTTTTAATATGCAGGAATCAAGTCAAGTTTCAGGCATGACAAGAATCCGGTGCATTTTGCGTGGCTTTGATGTAAAAACCTACATATTTCTTTTTGCTGTTGTCCCGATGTGCATCTTGGGGATCTACATTCATGGGCAGAAAATCTCTTACTTTCTGCGGCCACTGTGGGAAAAACCACCCAAGCCTTTCAATGTCATCCCACACTACTATAATGAAAATGTGACAATGGAGAGCCTTTGCAGACTTCATGGCTGGGGAATTCGTGAGTACCCAAGACGAGTTTATGATGCCGTGTTGTTCAGTAATGAGTTGGAGTTGCTTACCTTACGCTGGAGGGAACTGTACCCATATGTATCAGAATTTGTTCTCCTTGAGTCAAATTCTACATTCACTGGATTGCCTAAACCTCTGGTTTTTAGTAGCAACAGGGAGCAGTTTAGATTTGTTGAGCCTCGGTTAACTTATGGGACTGTTGGTGGGAGATTTAAGAAAGGCGAAAACCCATTTATTGAGGAGGCTTATCAGCGAGTAGCATTGGATCAGCTCCTTAAAATAGCTGGTATTTCGGATGATGACTTGTTGATCATGTCTGATGTTGATGAGATACCAAGTGCTCACACTATCAATCTCTTGAGGTGGTGTGATGACATACCTTCGATTCTTCATCTTCAGCTGAAGAATTATCTTTATTCTTTTGAGTTTCATGTGGATGATAAGAGCTGGAGGGCTTCAGTGCACAGATACCAGAGTGGCAAGACAAGGTATGCACATTATCGCCAGTCTGATGACCTATTGGCAGATTCTGGTTGGCATTGTAGCTTTTGTTTTCCCCGAATCAGTGATTTTGTTTTTAAGATGAAAGCTTATAGCCATTATGATAGAGTGAGGTTCTCTCATTATTTGGATCCCAAAAGAATTCAGGAAATAATATGCAAGGGGGAAGATCTATTTGACATGCTTCCGGAGGAGTACACCTTCAAGGAAATCATCAGTAAAATGGGACCAATACCCCATTCCTATTCTGCTGTTCATCTTCCTGCTTACCTTCTGGAGAATGCTGAGAAGTATAAATTTCTCCTGCCTGGAAATTGTATAAGGGAGGGCCGTTGATCTTGGGATTTGGGAAGGAGTTTGTGATACCTGCCTGTTGTGAATCTTATGGCTCGTGTAGCTTTTGGGACTTTTCATTGGGGTTTTAACAGAAGTATTGATGACCTGGTGCCACTCGTGATAATTTTTTAGAGTTCATTGAGAGTTCTGACAAATTCTTTGGTTCTTGGGGTTGGGGACTCTGTACATAATTTAGAGTCGGGGAGCACTGTCTTGTGTTTTACTCTATTGTTCGTGGCTTATCCCCGGGAGATACATAGTATAGTTTTACTCTATTAAGTTCAGCACCTTTTCCCCTTTGGGCGGTTTTGTTTCGGAGACAAATTTACTTATTTATTAATTTTTTTGCCTAATTGATGCTGAACATTTATATGTTGTATATGCGTGTCTTATATCTGATTACGTGGTTTAGATTTTTTTTTTTTTTAATATCAAGGGAAGCTAACATTTAACAGAATTAGGATACATACAGAACTACAAAGGCAGGCGCCAAAGAGAAGCCAAATAAATCAAGCCAACCACCCAACGAAAACTAACTAAAAGGGTGGGGTATCAAAAAAGCATACATCAAAAGTAGAATTATGAGCTTACTTAAGAATGAAATCAGCCATCCTATTCTTCTCTTTAAACACAATTAAAATTGACGGACCAATGTCTATGTAAAAGCAGTCTAGTCGTATAAATGATATCAAAGAAAGGATGATAATTATGATTGTTCCATATTATTAGCAAAATAGCATTCACACAATCACAAAAGACCTCCATAGTTTTGATTTTGTGGTTTAGAATTTTCCTGCAATGCATGAAATGTTACGGTTGCTGTCATAGTTAGAATTAGGAGAATTTTCACTGGACCAAAGTTCATTTGCATTAAGACGTGTCCATTTTACCAGTAGGGTCGCAGTCGCTTAACGAGATGTTGGGAGCAAGGTTCAGCATGGATCTCTTTTTGTGAGCTTCAGTCTTGGGTTTTTTATTTTCCATTTTATTAATTGGGATTTAAGATGAAAAACAATGCCCGGAGCATAAGAGTTTCTGCAGAACATAACCAGTGATTTAGTTAGTAGGTTTTGATGGAAGTGATCGTATAGGAAAGAATCGTGCTTCTAGCAACTAATCTAATCTCAGGGCTCTGCATGTTAACTCATTTCAGCCACTGAAATAATGCCGGAAGAAAGGATCTTTAATTTTCTCATTTTTTGTTCTTAAAAAGGAAGAATTATCATATCTACCGGCGGATAAAATTCTTTGCATGCAAGGATTATATATCAAATCAGAGCGTTCCATTTTTTATCAATGGCATACAAAGATAAGTAATATTGGGAGAAGAATAAAGAAGTCTCAAAATGGTTAATTAAAGTTAGGTTTTAAATGTCAAATTTAAAAAATTTGTAATTCAATTTCTTAATTTTACAATTACGTTATAATAAATTTATAACTTATTTTTTAAATTTTAACAAAAAAATTATTTTTTCTGTTAAAATTTAAAATATAAGTTACAAATTTATCATAACGAAGTTACAAAATTGAGACATTAAGTTGTAAATTCTTAAAATTTGACACTTAGAACTTAACTTTAATTAATTGCTCCTTTTAAATTTTTTTTGTCATTTTCCCTAGTTATATTTCCTTTTTAGCAATGATTTAAAAATCAAACTGAACAGTCGGATAGGTTGGATCGTCGACCACTCAGGTTAACGGTTTGGTCAAGCCAAAAAATTGCTTGGGAAGTTGGGCCTGATTGGGTAGCTTTGAACTGTGGTTAAATTGGGAACCGAAATTAAGTCGGGAACCTGTTTCAATTTTTAAAAACCAAACTAATCAAAAAATGCCCTTTTTTTATTTTTGTCAATTTTGTTAAAAATGAGCAATTTTTTAATCATTGATGTTATATTGCATTATGTGATTTATTAAGTCATGATAAACTTAAAATATTTAATTTTATTTTTAAGTTAAGTAATAATTTCATATTTATTTCTAATTATTATATATATATATATATATATATAATTTTTTAATTTAATTATTACGTCATGGGTTCGACCGTTAGACCATGCAAACTGTGAACCGTTAATCTTTTCGGTTTAATATCCGATTCGGTTTTAAAAACATTATTTTTTAGTAAATATCAGCACACAGCCGCGATGGGGCTGAGATTAGTCATTGTGCCTGGTGCACATACTCAGCTTTCTCAATCAAAGTGGAAGAATATGATTCACACATCATACGGAATATGATGCCTCTCCTGCAGTTGCTAGCTTGCAAGGTCACCATTGTTCAATTATTATTTTCAAGCATTAAAGCCAAGGGGAATAATACAGAGCGATCGTCTACTGTCCATTCGTTTAAAATAATGAACACGCACAGCACTGGAGTGTGAAATATATGCCTGACGAGACAGGGCCAAATTTAAAAATGATGCGCATTGATAACAAATTACTAACCACGCCTATAAAAGGCACACATTTGATAGGAATTCAGCATCCCGATCCACCACTGATAATATCCAGCGAGAAAATGCAGATGCAGAGAAGCCATGGGTTTCAACAGCACCAATATTATGGTAGTGAGGCTCAAGAGGAGAGCTATGAGGTTCATCAGGAGACTTGGAGCTCAAGGAACGGCCATCACAACCACTTCCCAGGAATGCAAATGACAAATGGTGCTTGTATTGATTCTCGTGACTTCCAGAGACACCTGGGCATATTCAAGGAAGGCCACCATGGTTCCACTGGCCACCATGGCCATTTCTCCGACGCCCATAAGCTCTCTTTTGGAGGGGCTCCTATGTTTTCAAACAGGTCAAAGCACCCGCACCACCAAGGGCATGGACCTGGACATTTCTCGGAGGTAAATAGATATGACATGCATGGCGATGCAGAAAACGTGAAGGTGGATGAAATGAGATACAAGCACCACAACTGGGGTGGCGGTGATGGCTTCTGTGCTAACCCTTATGCTGGGAACATGAACAATAGGTTTCACAAGGTTGAGTGGGAAGTGAAGGGTGTCTAGCACGTCATCTTCATCAATCCCACTATCACCGTAAAATGTGTTCTTACTTGCTTTGTTTCAGAATCTAATAAACTTTCACTTGATCGTGCTTGTCACCAAGTCCATGTAATATCTATCTTATCATGCTAATCAATAAAAAATGTGCTCTAGTGGGGCATTTGATAATAACATCTGCAGATTATTCTCTTTTTCTTGTACTGAGGTTTGTATATGGATAAGTCATAAACCTCATTCATCCAATCGCTTGAGTTAGTTTAACGTGATTAAGATTATGTTTCTACATAAAATTAAATAGGATATTAGGAAAAAAGTGACGTTAGCTAAAGAAATTACTTAGCCTTCAGTTATTTTGGATTTCTGGCAAGTTTAAATTTTTAACTGATGCTTTATTTAAGATTTTTTTTCTTTTTTGAAAAATAGCAATAAAGGACTGTTAAAAAAAATTTATATAAATTAATAATTAGTTGTTATCAAAATCCAAATGGACTGTCATTAATTTAAATTGGTTATTGTTAAAATCTGAATATATACTTATTGATAAAAGAATAAAAAAATTAACATATATTCATTTTAATTTTGACAACAAATAATCCTTCATTAATATGAAAGTTTTTCAGCAGTTCTTAATTGATATCCCACCCTTTTCGTGACAAGGATTGTTGAAAAAAGAGTGGCTACGAAACCCTTAGGATTACTGCGCTCTGGGGATAAGAAGGGATTTCTGCCAAATAAAATTCTTATGACGAGAGTATTTCTTGGAGGACTTCATTCACTACATGTGCCAAATGCTGTTGGCGATTTAATCCTTATTTTACACTTCAAGGATTTGACTGTCCACATAAAATTGCCCCAATCATTTTTTTCAAATCAATGAATCGAGAAACAGGGGCACCTTTATATTCCCCAGAAGCTAGAAAGTAAACGTCTGATTTCTCCTTGTGGCAGAGAAGTAGAAGGAGAAACGAATCGCCGTCTCCATTGAATTCAACAAAGGTGGTGGCTTTTCTTTTTGTTCAAAGTTTTGGCCAAACGGGAGAGGTATTAGATTCACTCTTATCATAAGGGATAATACAGAAAGCCTAGCTGTACATGTAAACTATAAATAAATGGGTAAAAACATGATAAATCTCCATAATCTAATCAGACAGAGCACCTCCAAGATTAATATCAAAATGGCATATCACAGCAACAATCGCCAGAGGAGAAACCATCACCATCGTCAGGTGTACGAGCGGAGCCCAGCCAGCGATTACCAGGACTACGAGTACGAGGGCGTAGGAGAGGCAGAGGCGAGAAGGAGCCATTATAGTCCTCGTTCTCATCAGGTGGGATTGAAGAGCAACAAGGAGGAGGGCGTTGCAGAAGTAGAAGCGTCGAGTTTGGCAGAGACAGAGAGGGCTCTTGATCGTTTGAGGCACAGAGCTCATAATAGTAACGAGGACGTGGACCAAGAGGCCGAGACCTTCATTCAGCTAGAGCACAGGAGGATCTGCTTAACCAAGCTAATGTCCATGAGGCCCTTCTGATCCTCACTCGTGGGATTCATCCTGCCGCGACTGTATAAATAAGCTCTCAGTTCCCTAATTCCCCATAAAATAATGCAGCAAACCCTCACTTTACTGTTATCCGGAGAATTTCCATTGCTACGGGTCGTCATCTGTTGTAGTGTGTTTTGCCGATACCTCTTGTGTGACTATTGTAAAATGGCTTCTACTTGTACCTTTCTTACCGCAGAGGATTGCAGCTTCATAATAGAAATTATTTAAGCCAGATGCTCTGTGCTGTGGTACTTGTTGAAGTTTTATTAGCCCCATAGAGTAGTTTGTTTGTTTGTTTGTTTGTTTTTTTTTTTTTGGGTGGGTCTCGAACGCTTTGCTGATGGAATTGAAATCTCTTTTCCCGGTAGCATTTGCAGTTTTGCATGTCGCTTTCCAAATGTATTCAACGACTAGTTTTTTAGACAAAGATTTAAATCTTAATTATCCTGGTTTCCAAACATAACACAAGGTCCTCCTTTGTCTTTTATAATGTAAAATATGATCAATATTAATATTAGAATGACTAGTTTAAGAGAGCTTGTCGACATCTTTGCACACACACAGAGAGAGAGAGAGAGAGAGAGAGAGAGAGCTAGTCGACATCAACGAGATCGGGCAGTTGAAGCAGGCGTGTTGAATAAGGTGGCCAGTGTTCCTCTCCATCTTATGAGATGGAAACATATGAGAAGGCAATTCCGCGCAAGCCAACCATGTTTTGATGATTGAACCAAAGAAAATTCTGGGCTTGAAGTAAATAGGGCGCGTTTCGTTCCACGTCCCAAAGCTCAAAACAAGAATATGTTTCAGGGAAGATGCATGTGTGTGTATAGTACTCCTTCCTTCTAAGTTATAATTTGAACCAGGATTATACATGTCAATTACATATATCCATAAATTTTAATAACAACACTTCATAAATTTTTTTTTCAAAAAAAATATAAACTTTTAGAAATGCTTTTTATTTGATATAATTTTAAACATACACAATTGATCACTACAACACAGTAGCAACAACAAACATTATCTAATTAGGTGGGATTGTATATATGAATTGTATAATACCATTGTGGTCTATCATACATCAAGCTTTTGAAAATTTTGTTGACTAAGATTTTGGTCAATAACTTTGAAAAGTGTTTTATTTGGCCTTCCTTTACTATTTAAAGTTATATATTTCACTCTCCTCACTAATATCTTTTGTGGTCTTCTGTTTATATGTTTAAATCATCTCAAACAATTTTTTATCGTTTTTTCCTCCATAAGTGTTACACTAACTTTTTTCACATATGTGCTCATTTTAAATTTTATCTTTATATGTATATTCACATATTCATTTCAACATTCTCATCTATGTTATTTCAACTTTGTGCTTTTACTATCCTATTAAGGCCTAACATTCACTACTATACAATATAAATGGTCTCATAGTTGTTTGATAAAACTTTTCTTTAATATTATTAAGTATTTTATTTGGCCTTCCTTTATTGGCTCAAAGTTATATATTTCACCTTTCTCATTGGTGACTCCTGTGGTCTTCTTTGTATATATCTAAACTATCTTAAATGATTTTCTATCAATTTTTTCCTCAATAGGTGCTACGCCAACTTTTTCATGTATGTGCTTATTTTGAATTTTATCTTTACATATATATCAGCACATTCATCTTAACATTCTTATTTTTACAACTACAACTTTATGTTTTTACTATTTTGTTAAAATCCAACATTCACTATCATATAACGTAGTTGGTCTTATAACAATTTGATAAAACTTCCCTTTAAGTGTATTAAGTGTTTTATTTGGCCTTTTTTTATTGGCTCAAAATTATATGTTTCACTTTACCCATCGGTGCCTCTTGCGGTTTTCTTTATACATATGCAAACCATCTCAAACAATTATTTTACCATTTTCTCCTCAATAGGTGCTACACTAACTTTTTCACATATGTACTCATTTTGAAGTTTATCTTTACATATATATTTGTACATTTATCCCAACATTCTCATTCCTGCTATTTCAACTTCATGCTATTGTTATCCCGTTAAAGCCCAACTATCATAAAATATAGCTGATCTTATAGTAGTTTGATAAAAATTTCTTTTAAGTTTATTAAATGTTTTATTTGGCCTTCATTTACTAGCTCAAAGTTACATGTTCCACCCTCTTGACTAGTGCCTCCTACTCTCTTCTTTGTATATATTTAAATCATCTCAAATGATTTTCTATCATTTTCTTTTCAATAAGTGTTACGCCAACATTTTTATGTATATGCTTATTTTAGATTTTATCTTTACATATATATCCACACATTCATATTAACATTCTCATCTCTGTTACTCTAGTTTTATGCTCTTACTGTTTCATTAAAACCCAACATTCATTATCATATAATATAGTTAGTCTTGTAACAGTTTGATAAAGCTTTTCTTTAAATTTATTAAGTGCCTTATGATTGCAAATAATTCCTTTAACCTTTTTTCACTTAAACCACTCAAGTTATATCCTATGTATAATATCCCCTTCAATTTATCCATCATGTTGAATAATAGTTTTCAAATATTTAAACTTTTCTACTTGAGATATAATTTAATATTTCAATTTCACTTTCAAATTATTACCAACTAATATTTTATCAAAATTACAATGTAAATAAATATTATGTCTTACTCTTATTTAGGCAAATTTTTTTTAACTCCAATGTCCTCTTTCATAACTTAAATTTACAGTTAATCACTTCTCTTGTCCTTGTAATATGAACTATATTATCCACGAAAATCATGTATTTAGGGATTTTCTCTAAAATATGTTCAATCAAAACATCTAGAACTATGTCAAATAAATAAGGGCTTAGAAATGATCCCTAATGTAGTTCAATCTTTATAAAAAAGTTTTTTGTTTCACTGCCAAATATTTTTATACAAATTGTTGTCCCCTCATACATATATTTAATGGCTTTAATATAGGTAACCTAAACTCTTTTCTTTTTCAAAGTTTTCCAAAGTACTTTTCTCAATACATGATCATAATCTTTTTTTAAATTAATAAAAATCATGTATAATTTTTATCTTTGCATTAATATTTTTTCATTAATACCAAATTGCTTCTGTAGTTACCTACTTAGCATGAAGTCAAACTGATTATCAAAATACTAATATCTAATTTTAACTTATACTCAATCACTCTTTCTCACAATTGATCACTACTATGCTATAATTATTTTAATTTGTTTTCACTTGAAGGGTAATATTATTAAAAAGATGTTGTCAATAAAATCTTATTTTTATTAAATTTTTTATATTTTAAAATAAAAAATACTTCCAAAATTGTCCGCAACAGCGAGAGATAAAAAGAAAAGGGTTTTATAAAAGCTTTTTTTTCTGTCATTAATTATATGGGAAAGATAAAAGTTTTGATTTTTTCAATCATAATTAAAAAAATAAAAGCTAAATCATCTTGTTCATCAATAATCATGATGATGATATGAACAACAACTGAGGCATCCCCCAACCAAAGATGGGCCTTGGGGAATCTTCAACAAACAGCCAACTGTTATAATTTATTCTTTTTAAATATAAGGCTATGGTAAAACCGTACAAAGATCGGAATTAGGTAAGATCAGAAGCCATAAAGCTTATACAATTAATTGGCAGAATATCAAAAAGACAAATATCGAAATTATCCAATGATGTCTTGTGTACCATAAGGTCAGCACATCGATTAATTTCTTTGAAAAATTGTTACGATTTATGAGGATGAAGTTTCGTAGAGTTGGCTCTTAGGATGATCTATTGGATTTATCCTATGTTTTGAACCACGTGTATTTACACAAACTTCAAAACAAATTATACTCTCACTATCTCAAATTATAAATAAAACTCATTAAATATATTTAATAATTTTATTTTTTATATAAAAATATAAATTTTAAAAATATTTTTTATTTAATACTTTATTTAAAAAATATTGAAAAGATAATATAATGGAAAGGGTAATATTGAAAGAACCATCATTAAATTTTATTTTAAATGCCTTATATTTTAAGACATTGAATTTTTTTAAAAAAATATTTTATAATTTAAAACGGAGGTTAGTATTATTCATTAGTCATGATTAATATAACTTCTCAAAAATTTTATATTATAATATTAATATTATTTTATGTATCAATATCCATATTTATTCCTGACCTTTTTCTATAAACCTGCTCATTTCTCAATGAATTATCTTTTCAAAGAGTAGGGGGAATTTAACATTTTTGTATACCAACGATGTCATTTAATTTCAATATTTATTTTAATTTCCACTACTTCCAACATAATATTTTTTTTGTCATGTGCATAATGTTTACGGAAGAATTATTAAACATCACTGTATCATTAAGTGATTAACACTATTTTATAAATAGCTAAGATATTGGAGTGATGATAGATCATGCGCGAGTTGGAGTCTTATCATGCAGTTATATGAGGTAAGAAGATAGAGACCACTCATTTGCACGACCGCAAGGAAAGCTTTTAGGCATTTATGCGAGTACCTTTAATTTTATTGCGGCACTGTACTGTCCATGTTTCGGGTAAAACAAAGAATTTTGTTATTATAGGATCAGCGTAACATGTAATAATTCTACTTCTCTTCATGTATGTAGCCACCAATTAGATGCTCGAAGACCCAATGAGATTTTCTCCAGATATACTTTTCATGTTTATCTGTTTGGGTGATTTAAAACTAATTTTAGTAAAATGAAATATTAATCCAAAAATTGAACCTTACAAATGGAAAGAAGAGTTGCTTTCAGCTACTAATTAGATAAAACACAGCGGCATCACGGTTAAACATCACAAAGGTTGCGTTTTACTACGGTGACATTTTCTAAATATTCAAATCCTAAAATAATCAGCATTCTTCACACAGAATGAGGAAGTACGTATTGAGACGAGGTAGCTGAGACCCACTCGCAACGACTCATAGTCCTAAGCATGGTAATTTGTTGAGGATTAGAGATGCACATGGAAAACAAACCAGAAGCGATCGACAGTCTCGCAAGTTGGTGTAATGTCGTTTGAAAAGCTAGACGTGAAATACAGAGACAGAAGGGTGAGCTAAGAAGCGGAACGACAGAGAGGGCACGTGGTGTGTCTGTTAAGGAACCACTTGTCCAAGCAAGCTGTGTGAAAGAAATGCTCGCCAGACAGCTCACTCACCTCTTCGCTGCCTTGGAAAGCACACAGACAGACGCAGCAGTCCGCCATGGCGGAGTCAGTCATGAACTTGTACTGAGTAATGGACACCCTCCTTCTGGCAACAGAGCATTGGTCATCGTCGTCAGGGTCAGTAGAATAGGCACAGGCGGCACCGACCAGTTGGAGAAGAGACCTGAGGATGTTCTTCAGGAGAGCCACTGGTACGACGGTGTTGATGACCAGCACCGGAAGCAGCCCCACGGCGTTGATACATTGATTCTCAGCAGATGGCTGAGAGATATAAATAAGGGAGAGGATGGCGGACACGGAGGAAGTGTTAACACGTGGCGAAGAATGCGATGGGGCACCCCGGCCGCCACACTGATGTTGCCTGCTGGCATCCATCCTCACCGCTCCCTTGTTTCCCCATTTTGGAACTTTCCTGATCTCTCTCTTCATCTTCTGTCTTCCTTTCCTTCCTTCATCATCCCACTTACTTGGATTGTCAATTTATCTAAATGATCATGTTGCTCGAATATTTACACTCATCATACGCTGGATATGGATATATTGGATTCCCAGCCATATTCATATTAACTAGATATTTGGAGACAAAATAGCTTCTTTAGACATTCGTCTTCGCTGTCCATTGTCAAATGGACCATCTTTAATTATTTCTAATATGCAATTAGACAGCCGGAAGGCTCCAACACCTTCGACTCTGTCATATCTCAACGCCCCGACGCAAATCAAAATCTATGCTCCCTTGCCATTTGGTTGACACGCAGGACCTTAATTAAATGATATCATCGACGTCATTTCTCATTTAATTTATGGATAAGTTTGATATTTAAAACGCTCGCGGAGAAGTACTAATTAAATTAAATTAAATTTTTTATGTAAAATCATTTACGAAAAAGCGGAAAAAAGAAATTACACGGAGAATTATTATAGCTCATAACTTTTATTATTTCCTAGTTTATCATTTTAATTGAATATCTATCTAGTGAAATACACATTTAGACGGATGGGATCAAAATAAAATATATTTTTTCAAACGAACTAAATATCTCTTAATATGAATAATTTTGACGATATTTCATATTCTAATCTCTTGTATCTCTGTTCACATTCCATATTACTCCATTTTGGTTTTGGAACACCCAGATTATCACTTATTTTTGGTTGGATGAAACGGATGCATGCAACAGTTTTCTTACAAGCTCGAATCCATTTAATACTAAAACAATGTTCTACATAACAGTTATTTTTATCGATATATAATGATTTTAATGACTATATATTCAGGCCCCATCTAAATATAGGGACTACTATAATTGAGGTATACATGGTGGTTGTTTACAACAACAAAAAAAACATTGAATAAATTTTTTTAGTTTTGGTTTCAATGAACCATTCAATAAACATATAACGATTTTTTTAAAATAACTGCTAAATAGTTGCACAATATTGAACAGTTATTTAAAAAAATTTGTTAAATAATTTTGTCCAATTTTGATCAATTTTCACCTGCTTGTTCAGAAACTATTTAACAGTTTTTTTTTGTTTGAAATAGCCGCTAAATAATTGTGTCCATATAGCAGTTATTTGGTTGTACCTCTCCTGCAATCTCATTATTGATGCTATCCTAAGTGCTGACACTATCATAAATTTTCTTCTCAAACCACACCATTATGCTATCATCGAATTTTGCATAATGATCCAACATGTCATGGTGCCTTGTGGAGGGGGTTGCTTGAACATTTTAAACCTTAGATAGGACTTTTGGGGTAACCACCATGCTTTCAATGCAGCTTTCAGGATAGCCACCACAACCTTCAAGTCACACAGAAGGAAAGCACAATGGAAGGCATACATAATGCACAAGTATAGAGTCATAGAATAATTAAAATAAAGACACCCAATATGCAAATGACGGAAAAAGATAATTAAACCACCCACCAAATAAGAATTAATGAGGGAAGGGAGAGAAATGCCAACCTAAGATAAGAGAATCACAATAGAAGTGAGATCCACCACTAAACAAACAAAAATGACGACGATGACCAATAGCGACAGTGATGATATTTTTCAAGCGTTCAACGGCGGTGACGTGCCCAAAAAAAGGATTCAGGATGTGATTGGAAGAGATTTCATAAAAAAGGGGAGATGTTTTTTGGGAGAGAAGGGTGTTTTCAATTTTTTTTCTTTCAAAACCAACTACATATGAAATTTGAAGACGGTTGAAAAGTTTTAAATAGAATTATTTAACAATTATTTTAAAATAATTGCCGAATAATCTCAGACTATATATCAATTAATTTATAATAACTGCTATATAATTTTTTGATTTAAAAAAATAATTAAGTTATTTAACAATTAACAGTTACTTAAAATAATTGTTATATAATTTTAAAATTATTTAGCAGTTATTTTAAAATAATTGTTAAATAGTCTCTCAAAAAAATAAAAAAAAAAGATATACTAAATATTAGATCTTGATTTTAACTACTATGCAGACTCAAAAATTATATAGTAGTTATTGTATATAACTGTTATATAATCCTTAAACTCAAATCTCGCCTCCTATCCATAAACTTTTTTTTCAAGCAGTGATTCAGTGCATTTGCAATTTTTTTTTTTTTAAATGCAGTAAGCATACGTCCGAATATGAGATGAGAGAGGTGCACTCTTGGGCAGATTGTAACCACAAGAGATTAGGAGATCAAATCATGTGTCAAGGCGTGCGCCTTCCTTGAACTTGAAGACGCGAAACTAATTCGAAAAGGAATAGATTTTAATTTTAGTCGAGGCACTACACATGGAATCCCTTTAGGAGAGACTCCAGAAAGTTCTCCGTTGTCGGGAGATGCGATGAACTGCCATCACACATGAACGGCCGAGATTCGACGTAGAAAAATCACAACACAGGCTTTTGGAAATGACTCGCCTTTCTTTGTCTCTTTTTGGTTCGCCCGGAGGAAATTGTACATGTCACCTCTAGGGTGAGCCATACTTGAACTGATTTGACCCATCCTTTTCTTCCATCCACCTTATCCTCTTCCTTTCCAATGACGCAGATGTAACCTTTCTCAAAAACATCAGTAAATTTTTCTTTCTTTCTTTCTTTTTTTTTGGGAATTTGGAGTGATGCCATTATCCAGTCAAGGGTCATAGATAGAAGAGGAACACCTATTATCGTCATATCCCACCTTCTAACGATAAGGTGGAGTTTGATCAAAATAAATAAAAGACCTTAAAGCATCAAAGTCATGTGTGGCTAACAAATGAGCACAAGCATTTTCCTCTTTAAATATAAAGGACAGAGAATTATACCTGCTATTACATAAAGAAAACCTAACATGCTCAATTATGTCACTAAAAGGATGAGTTGCTAAATTTGAGCAAGAGGATTCATTGCTTCACCACAATTCTAAACACATCCGATTTGTGAGCAAAGTTTCAAGCCTTGGATAATAACAATAATTTTAGTGATAGTAGGGAGAAAACTTTTCACATTTGAATTGAAACTAATGACCCAATCATTTTCATTATTTCTTACCACACTACAACATCTATAAATGATCTCTCTGTACAAATCATCTACATCAAACCTAACAATAGTATCTTTTTATTTTAACCAATGACTATTCATCATGTAATAGATGATAAACTTAAGAATTTTATATCAGTTGATACTCTCTAGATAATATTCAAATTTTGTTTGACCTCCATCTCCTCATCCATTGAACGAAGTTTTTTACATTTAAAGCACCATAAATCCCAGCATGCATACCCTAACAAAACATTCAGAGGTAAATGGTTTGTCTTCTCTTTTCCATCAGAATGCTTCAAATTCCATAAAACCTATTCTGCTCCACCCAGCCTCTTTAATATATTCCATATCTCTACTTTGACCAGACTCTTCCATTATTCCTCTGCTCTTAGACAATCTCTTAGTAGATGCTTTGTGTCTTCCTTTTGGTTACATCCCAACAGACACTTGTTTGACTCCCCAAGTCCTTTATGTAACCTCAATGCAGCTATGTGTAATCTACCTTGAGCTACAAGCCATAGATGAATCTTAATTTTCTTTGGGCTAATCCAACACCAAATTTTACTCCAAATCTCTCCATTTACCGATCCTGTACCTGCAACAAGAAATCTATAGGCAGAAGAAACATTAAAATTACCATATGAAGATGGTTTCCATAAAAAGGAATCCTCTCCTCTCTCAACTCTCGGGAAATGAGAACAAGCAATGCTGTTAATAATGTTGCTAGGTAGCCGAGCCTTCATTCTTTCAATATTTTGGCCATGGTTTTTAGAAGCAAACTCATTCACACGAGCTTCAGCATCATACGTGTTTCCTATAGCAAGGCGAGTAAGAGAAACATCAAGGGATGTCCACGAAGCAATCCAAAACTTAGTACTACGGCCATTACCAATTCTTTTTCCCACTCCTTTAGAAAAGCTCTTCCAACATTTAATAACACCCCTCCAGGTCAATGAAGCATTAGCCTTTTTCTTAACCTTTGGGACCACATCAACACCACACTTGAACTTTGACTTGAGAACTTGAACCCATAAGGACTTTGTCATTAGTTAGGAGTTTCCAACGAAACTTGAAAATAAATGCTCTATTTTGAGTACTGAGATCTTTAATACCCAAGCCCCCTCTCTTCTTCAATGACATACTTCCATGCAAGCAAGTGCAATTATTTACTCTCATCAGTGTCACCTGACAAGAAGTTGCAACATTCTTTCTCTATCTGATAAATCAATTTTTTTGGGAAGCAACAATGTCTCCATATAATAACTAGGCATTGCAGAGATAATTGATTTTATAAGAATTGCTCTACCAACCGTATCTAGATTTATTTTCTTCTATCCTGACATATGATTCTAGCTTTATCCAGAATAGGAGCAAATAAACTAGAAGAAGCCTTTTGGTGTATCAATGAGATCTCTAAGCGCTTGCCAAGATCCCCACTCAACTTAACTTGCAATTTGTTACTTAACCCCAATGCTCTATTGATATGAATATTTTTAGAGAAGTATATGCGAGTTTTGTTTCTGTTCATCTTCTACCTTAAATAATAACGAAATCTTTGAATATAATCATTAATAACTCCAACCTGCTTCGAGGATGCTTTAGCAAAAAAGTACAAGATCATCAACAAAGAACAGATGAGTGAGATCTGGCCCTTGGCAATTCTTATCAATACCCATTCCTTCCTCTCCATTGCATCCGCTATAATATGATTTAATTTTTCCATGCACAAGATAAAAAGTTATGAAGACATGAGGCAACCCTCCTTAAGCCCTGTAAATGAAAACTTTTTTCAAACTACTCTATTCCACACGACTTTGAAATTCAAAGCAGTAATGCAAACCCAAAAAAACTTTCCAAAGATCTTCATTAAAACCCAGTTCACAAAAAATGAGATACAAAATTACAATCAACCCTTTTCAAGATCTACTGTGATAGCCATCAAACCAGCCCCCTTTTTTCCTAACCTTTTCATTTGAGCAGACAACTTCCTGTACAACAATAATATTATCACTGCTTTAACCACCATGAATGAAGCTACGTTGATAAGGTCAAATCACCTCATTCACAATTGGCTTCAGCCTATAAGCCCTGACCTTTGGAACAATTTTATAACTAATATTATACAGGGATATAGGGCAAAACTCTGTAATGGATGCTGGGTGTTTGACATTTGGAATTAGAGCGAGCCGAGTGCAGCCCTTTCCCGGGATCATATTATAATCAGCAATTCTTTGGACTTTACTTTCCACTCCCTATGCTGCTGGCGCATCTCTAGCCTCCAAAAATGAAATTACATTACGCTAATGATTATATTATTTATCTTCATCCATACACTCACTGTCTGTCAGCAAGGAATTCTACAATGAATTTATCTTTTTGTCGTCAGCAGGACTCTGATTCATGATTTGACATAACTAACATTACAGACTTGAAAAAAAAAAAAACAAATATGAGGACGGCTTGTTAAAACTGTCACGCAACAATCCAAGCACAACAGGTGGCGGTGTCTGCGTACAATATCCACTGTGGTCGTCATCCCTCAATGCGCGGTCGAATTAGAAACATCAATACCAACGGCCTTGTAATACGCGTTTTCCGCGCTAGTCAGCCGACTCTGGAACATTGTCCACTCCTTTCTACACCTCTCCCTCACCTGCCAACACAACCATCATAACACCTTAATAATAATAATAATAATAATAATAATAATAATCAAATGATCACTATATGTCCCATTAATCCGAGGCACTTGATAATAATAATCAACCACCAAGATCAACCAAAAATATAAATGCTGCTTAACATACCCCCTGCCACGGTGCTTTCCCAGTTTGCGTTTCTCCCTGCCAAGCACATGAACGCTTGTAAGCTTCATACTGCAGCTGTTATGATATCAGATAAATCTTGCAAAAATAACCATGACAAACATATTACCTGATTCCCTAGCGTGGGAACGCCTTGGTGAATAATCCACTGAGAATCAACTACTCCGATCTTTTCATGGGCAGGCTATATCAGAGAAAAGAGGGTATCAGTTTTGAGTTCCCATACCCTATCACACTTCATAATTGCAAATTCTCTCCTCTCATCTCTCTCTCTCTCTCTCTCTCTCTCTGTGTTTTTGCTTCGCGCCTCCCTTAACGCTAATTAAATGGTCAATAAATTAGATGAAGTAATAGCATGACGGATCCACTCACCTCGACGCATTTTCTAAGAGCGAAGTCAAGACCCCACCCATGGACCAGGTCATTCTGCAATACCCAGAGTCATCATGTATATTATTTAAGAGACAACTAAATGCTTAGAAAGAGAGTCAACTGTGCTTAAAAAGAGGGTAATATTTATTAAGAAGATAAAAAAGGATTTGATAGAGTGACCGTTGAAACCTGAATCATATGCCACACACAGCGCCATGCATCTCGTGAAAACACAGGGGCCATAATCTCAACAAAGCTGCATTCACAAGACAGGATGAGACAAGGCAAGTAGGACCAAATAATAAACCTATAAGACTTCAGCAGATAATTACGCTGCACAAGGAGGCAGATGAGGGTCTGTGCACCATCCTGGTTTCTCCTCTGTTACTCTATTTCAAAAAGGAAAACAATATAAACAGTAATCATACATTCTGTTGCATAACACGCAAAACAAGAAAACTGATTCACGATTCCCATCATCCTTACTTGTGAACTTCACGATCACCTCTCCTCTTTGTCATCTGCCATGTCAGCCCTTTGTTAGGTTCCAAACCTGGCTGTGAAATCTCCAAGCCATGCTTCCGTACCAGGTTTAAGTACCTGCAATCGTAATGGTCATAACACTTCGGTCAAGGGAAAGTAGAAACTTTTTTTTTTTTGGGGGGGGTTTATTTTATATAAAATACTCACTTCTCTGCATTGAAATGCTCAACCCCCAAGTCTTCATCCCATATAAATATGTAGTCGTATGGTGCCACAATATCTGGATGCAGAAATCGTTTCGCATACCACCTAGGAGGGGGGAATCAAATAATCAGTATCACATCATAATTGAAAAGGCAAACTCTTGCTTAGCAATTGTGGACAATATTAACTACCAAGGGCCCAATGAGCAATGCTTGAGAGCAGAAGTCGTTTATTACCATTTTGTCTGTTTGCGAACGCTCACATGAATAGCCTGCTTCGACCACTCAAACTCATCCCATTCTGTGGTTCGCCCATCATAATGAAACAGAAGGATCGTGAAGTTCTCTGAAAACTGTTCAAGTAACACATTTGGTTACAAGAGAAATGAACAAAGTATTTGTAGCCACAAAGGAAGATAATAATTTATTTAGATTTAGAAGAATTGATTTGGAAGAGTAAATCTTGTTTGGATATTGTTAAGTGAAAAGGTACCAAAAAGTGTGTCAGATAAACAACAATCCTCAATCATATATGCTGTACTGGAAAGTTTGACAATTGACTCTGGAATCCAAAATATCACTTATGAAATTGGACTCCGAATCATTTTTCAAATTTTCACAAGTATACAGCATTCTGCTTATGCCTGCTTAGAAAATGTGAAAAACAAAAAAGAACATTATTACAATTCCTCCAAAGTTTAAAACAAGCACGCGCATGTTTGCACAGATACCTTTTTCACTGCTGCATCAATATTCTTTTTCTGATCATAGCCAACAGTGAAAGTCACCAAATACTTTGGCTTGGATGTCAAATCCTGCAAAAGGCATCTTAATCAAATGCTCTAAGTTCAGAAAACTTCAAAACATAAACATCAGATGATCGGAAGTACCTCCAGTCCAAGAGTTATAATTTCAAAATATAAACGGCAGAAAATAAAGCCACGGGAAAAATACACATGTAGCAAGCTACTTGAGTTACTCTACAGACAGATTCATCAAGTCAATATCTATAGAAGTAAGCAGATAGCTCAAATAATATTGTCAACCAAATATCAGACGAATTTTACAAGTTCAACAAACAATAGTACGTGGATTAACTTGAACTTGATGCACCCTGAAGACATGCTTTCCACACAACAAAGTAATAGTTTTTCTCATGACAATTGGGTATGGAAGCCATATTTCAAATGTAAAGTGATTTAGGATACACACCTCACTGGGCTTACCCCACAATCTACGCAAGTACAAGTCTGATTCAGCTTCAACAATTCCAGGAGGTAATCTTTCAGCACCTCTTGGGTTTGATGGAACCCAAATCTGTAGAGAAACATGGAAACAAGGAACTTGTTGTAACAAAAGGCCTCTTTTGTAACATAAACAGCATGTGCTAGAGATTTCCGATTATCTTTTCCCTCATTTGAGAGAGAAATTTTTTCAGCAAAACCTTAAAGAAAACAAATAATGAACACACCAGAGAAGCTGATAAAAGTGTTTAGAGATAAACCAAAAGCTTAGTTCCTAACAGGAAGTTAGCCATCAAAAGAAGTGCCAAAGTAACTGTAGAGACCTATCACTCTTTCTACATATCAATTGCTCAGAGGATTTCAAAGTTTAGTCTGAAGAACCAGACTAAAGACTCTAACAGCAAGTGCACAAAGCTTTAAGGCCCCGTTTGGCACGAAGGATTGGAGGGTTGGGATTGGGATTAGACATTGGCTAGTACCAACTTTTTGTGTTTGGTATGGAGCATTGGGTCATCTAATCCCAGTGGGATTACCTAATATCACCACCCCCCAATATTGAGAAATCAATCCTGTGATTGATTTTTTCTAAACCAAATTACCCACATCTTCACACCCTCAACCCCATCCCTCACTATTTTCTCACTCAATCAAGTCTACCATGGCCATCCCTAGTGATGACGCCGTCCTCCACCATTGACAAGTTCAAGTTTGAATTCTTCCCACTCTATCTTCCTCCCTTCTCCCTCCATCTACCACTAGTCTTCTCCCTCCATCTACCACTAGTTCAAGTCTTCTCCCTCCGTCTTCCTCCCTTCTCCCTTCGTCTACCTCTTGTCGTCCTCTACCACTACATCTTGCATCTACTCGCCTTCTTGCCTTCAAATATGCTTGCCTTCAATTTGAGAGTCTAGATCTGGTTCCAAGTTGTCGGATGAGCTCCGTTGCTATGTTTGCTCCCAAATCCTTCACTGTCTTCTTCATAGTCAAATCCATCATCATCGTCTTTCTTCCAAATCCATCACAGACGAGCTTCGTTGCTGCATTTGCTCCAAATTCCGAGTCATCAAATAGGTTGATTGGTGGCAAAGGGAGGAAGGTTGGGTTCAATTGTGAGTCCATCACAAAGAGAAGATGGGTTTTAGGGCAATTTTTTTAATTAATTATAAGGGGTATTATAGTCTTTTTATAATTTATGTTTAATAAAATAAAATGAAGGAAAGTATTCTCTACAATTATTACTCCATACCAAATATAATTTTAAAGCCCCAATCCCATTCCCTATAAATTTAGGCTTGCATACCAAACAGGGTCTACGGATATAAATTAACCAATGGATAAGATTCACTTCATTTCGCCCATCCATTTAACTCTATTGTCCTTTTTTCATATTCCATCTCCATCCAGTAAATAGTTTCCATGAATCTTTGATGAAATTATGGACCTAGTTATGATTCAAATCAAGAAGGTAGATACTACATAAACTGAATATTCCAGAAATCTCTATTGAGCCACTAACATCGAACATCATTAATAATGCTAAAGAAATGGCATGATATGTACCTTTGTACCATTTAATGATTGATCATGTGATTGGCTGCGGCTGTTATTCCTCGCAGATGACCAAGAAGAGGCACCCTTATATTTGTCTTCAATGTAAGAGAGGTCAATGGAGGGTAGAAGGCCAGATGGAAGATTAAACTGCAAAACATTAACTCCGTTAGTATATTGTGCTTTTTACTGCAAATCATGAATAATCACAAAAGTATAAGGTGCATCAATAAATTGAAAGAAAAAACTCAATTTGCACCTTTGTTATTGACAATGTTGGAAATGATACTCCAATAAAGAAGCCAAATACAACCCCAACAAAAGTTGTTACAATAAGACGCATACTTTCACTTGGTTTTCTATTAGGTGAACTGCAACCAACAAGATGCAAATGTCACTCGATTGTGGTTGATAGGCATTTAACTAGTACATACAAAACTTCTCACAATAAACAGAATGATAGAATTACTTTCTCCAACAATTACACCTGCGAGTAGTTGTCCCCATTTTATCAAAACTTCTGACAGTGTGTTTGTGAAAATATGCACAGAAGCTATTCTTCACCACCCAGCCAGTGGCATTTACGCTTCATAAAAGAAATAAAGGTGCTCACCAAGAGAAAGCAGGCCCTGCTGAGGTTACAGATAAGAAAGAAATAAACAAGTTAAGCAATGGAACCAGGTAATGTTTCAAGAAAAAAAAAAGGAAAAGGAGAAAATGCACCACAGTAGTGATCTTATGAGAGTAAAGATGTGTGTGTGTGGGGGAAATCCTCCAAATATTTTCATTTTCTACAGGACAGGTGTGCCAAAAGCCGAGTAGTGTAGTAGGACTTCGTTCTGGAACCCCATCAATTTTTTCCAACATCTCAAATGGCAATTTGGGAGGAAGGATACGTCTATAAGGCAAGGCTTATAAATATGCCACAAGAAATAGCAAAACAACTAGGATTAGCAATCAACCATTCTTCAAACTACATGATTGTACTGTAAGCAAGAAAAGTGTGTGATTTTTCCCCCGATGAACTCCGTAAGTGACTCTATAGGAGGCATACATGTGCATTTCTCTGACAAGAATGCAATGCAAGGTAACTCGATGATATTCCTGACCTCGTAAGTCGAAAATTACCCAACCATGTGGCGGTTTCTAATTATATCCAATGCTAAAAAATAACAAACACCACCCTCTTCCTATTTTCTAAAAAAGGAGATAAGAAAAAGAGTAGTTGTCCAGCAAGACAAAATAGTTGTCGCCGGTAAGATTCGAAAAACCACGGCAAAACCAGCAGAGTTAGCTCAGATAGATTCTTTAAGTTTTGCATCTGGTTTTTTGGAGAGAATTTCGTGATTGAATAAAGCAACCAAAGTCCATTGACCCCAAAAAAGAAAAAAAAGGAAAGGAAAGGAAAAATGCTCCCCACAATATGTGCGTGAAGGAATGAATAGTCAATACCTAGCGACTTGAGATATATAGTCTCAAATTGCCAGTAAACGAGCTGAAAACGAGATGCAAACCGAAAGAAAGCAGCGACTAGAGATTGCTTGCACCTTGCAGGTTGCAGCATCTCCAACTCAAACCTGAAGTCCCATGCTTTGAGCTCTCCAAACAAAGCTCGCGACATTTAAAAGCGTGATAAAACATTATGTTGGGTTTAGTCGAACGGATGATGGTTTTGGTGTCGGATTTCAGACAACGAGAAACCATATTCACATACATATTTGTATTTTGTTTACGTGTCCGTTGGAAGCGCAAACAATCAGACACCGTAAGTACCAGTTAGTTAATAATCAGAGAAAGTAAAGCAAGCTTACCTGAAATAGCCCTAAAAACCGAGGCAAGATCTGACAGCAAAGGAAATTCTGGCGAAAAGCTGAGAATCAGAGGAAAAGAAAACTCTAGGGTACGGCCAGAAATCTGAGGTCCGATGAATCAGTGATCGACCTTACCAAAGGTGATAGAAGAAGCCGTGTAAACAAAAAATTTACCGGCGAAACCCAGAGAAACAAATAACGAAATGGAATAATGTCCGAAGGGCGGGATAGGAGCAGTAGGAAACAAGATCTCGAGATTTGACCAGCGGCAAGAAACAAAAGAGATGATCGTGCTCTTGTGTTGGTTTTGGAATTCCCTTCCTCCGAAAAATAAAAACGGCGAAGGAACACGAGCTTTGAATGAATTTAAGGAGACCAGAGTCCAAGACTCGCTTCTTTTTTTCTTTTTTCCTTTTTTCCTTTAAAATTCCTTACCAAACAAATAAAGGAAATATAGGGAATAGGAGTGGTGTTTTATCAGCAGGAATTTAGGTGGATTGTGAATTCAGTGAATTTAGGTGGATTTTCAACCCGGCCTCTAATGGATGGTTAATTGATTAGCTTTTCCACCACTTGGCAAGTGAGTCAGTTGTGAGCAGAAGAGATGAAACTGATGTAATTTAATTTAATTTAATTTAATTTGCTGAAGTGGGATTGTAAGGAGCAAAATGAGTTAACATTATTTGCAACTGAGTATGAGTAACATCGATGGTCTTCTCCTGCATTATGCCAGAATAATATACTGCTTTTTTATTTCAAGCAAAATATCAGATAATTTTGCTTAATGTTGTTTTTATTTTTATTTGTTAAAAACAGATTTTTTATTTGGCCAAAATTTTTAAAATATAGATTAAAAACAGTTTTGATTTCAAAGTTAACTAATATTAATCTCAAATTATTATATGGATTAGGTTAAACTGTATGATTAGAGTTATTTTTTTAAGAAGAAAGGGACTAGTCATTTGGAAGAAGTTAACTTGTGGTGACCAGGCGGATGCTATGATTTGCCAATCCTGGGCCCGGAAAGAAAAATGAAAATGAAAGGTAACTTAATTACGAAGGGACTTCCAGCTCCCAAACAATTTGGATGCCTTGATCTGCGACCTATAACCACAAGCACCGTACTGCATTAACTATGTGGACAAAGAAAGGTTGAAAGGTCCCCTCCTTTCCTGGTAATCTCCTGAACCCATATAGCTACAGGCTTCTCAGCCTAACCCAGACTTTCAAAACGTTGGCTCTGCTTTGGTTGAGCCTAAATGCTCGCATCCTTTACGTGACCAATTGTCCGCGCCCTCAATGCGTGACGCAACTAATCCAATTCTGGAATTTTAGTTTAGTGACTAGCCAGATTATGCGGGCCTCAAACTTAATCATCCCAAAATTTTATTATATTTTGATTCTATACGAAACTTTTAACCGTTTATTTATTTCTAATGTTGGAAATTGGAATAGATTTACAGATGCGCTGGAGTATTATTATATCTCCAACGCTATTTATAGACTTTTCAAACGTCAGTGAACAACGGTCGCCACCCTGACTCTTTGTCAACGTCGCTTTCCATTTAATTATGTTTCCATTTCAGAGTGATGAGGCAACTTCGTCTCTGTGGACGTATTCAATGGTTGGGTCTCGCTCCACTACCAATAAAAATCAAACATAATATCGCTGATTAATTACGTTCGGTTCGTTCACTCCATTGAATTCGAGATCAAATGTTAGAATTCAAGGAGCGATTCCTCCGTATATTGTGCCTACGTTTTCTGCAAAACAAGTCCTCCTCTTATTCATTTTATAAATCAGTTTTAACAAACCTTATCAATATTAATATAAAAAAATATAAAAAATAAAAATATATAAAATTTTAAATACATTATTATATAATAAATTTAAGAAGTGATATCATACTGTTTGTTCTCTCTCATAAAAAATAATTTTAAAAATATTTTATAAATATTACTTAAAAAATAATATCATAACCTATAAATAAAATTAAATATATTTTCTAGAACATATTTTATAAGTGGGATTACAAGAGTGTGGCTGTGTATGCCAATAGTTTTGTTGCACGTGTGCGCTGCCCGGGTGCCCACCACATCCGTCATCTACCCATCTTTGTGGAAAGTTAATTCAACTGGCCCGCCACAAACCCCGCGGCCAATCACCTTGTTATTTAAAAAACGTGATCCTTATATTTAGTTATGTATATATAATTTAAATGGTTGTTACTCCACGCTTGGTGCACAAGTATGAAATTTTAAATTTTTTCTTCTTAATCCAGTGCCTAGGGGCAAGCATTAGTTAGTTCAATGTTAAAATATATAAAATCAATCAACACTAAAAATATGAATTAAATAAAAATGAATCAGAATTTAATAATTCAATTCGATTGGTTAGTTTGATTTTGAATTTCATGTTAAGTTATTTAAATTTGAGTCAATTTTATTATTTTTTTTCCTACCAAAATGAACAGGATTTGTATATAAATTGAGCTTGTAAAATGATAGTAACATATTTTAATGAAATGATAGAGTTTAAATTTATCAAAATTATATTTTTACTTTTATTTAAATATAAAATTTAAGTATAAAATAAAAAAGAATAAAATAAAATAAACTAATTAATAAACTAAATATAATTTATAAATTAATAAATTATATATATATATATGATAATTTGGTTAGTTCAATCTATTTAATTTTAAATTTTATTAATTGAATTAAATTGATCAACTGAAATAATTTTTCAAAAAAAAAAGAATCGAATGTAAAAATCACATAACAAAAATTCAATTCAATTCTATTCTATTTAATTTTTGATTTTGATTCTGTTTTACACATTCCCGCAGTGCGTGCTCGTATCTCATGGTCGAAAGCTCAAAGCAAACATTTATTGTACAGAGGTCGATTTTTTTAATTTTTTCAATAATAATTAAAATCTTAATAATGTTTATGATATTTATAAAATATTATTTTATTCTTAATTTATAGTTATAACTTGTAAATACTTTTTTTGGGTCAGAACACGAGTCATGAACACCAAATACAACTTACTTTTTTATTTTCATTTTTTTTTTACAATACATAGTCAGTATAGGACTAGGAGCCTCATGGAGTTCAAAACTTAAGGCCCATATATTTTTGGCCACATGATGCGCATAAATTAAATATTCGAGAGAAGCCCGGTAAGAATAGCAGCCCTTGAAGCACATGAGTTGGCGAGGGCACCCAACCCATAATGACCCAATAAAGAAAGAATTAAATGGCCCCATAACCCATATTAATAATAATATTATCTTGCATGGTGAGAGTGAAATACAAAAATATCCAATTTTAGGCAACGGATGAGTGTTCAATGAGCCGTTTGACCAGTCGCTTCCAACGGCTAGTAGCGAAATCATTTCACTTTTTGATGACCCATGCAAAGCCTAACCGCCTTCCAACATTAATATATTATCTTGTATTTCACAAAACACTCCCTGTATAGCCGTTAGAGCCTATCCTCTTCGTTCTTCCCTGGCTTCCTGCCTGCGATGGCCGCCCATTCTTCATTTTTTCCCGATACTCACGATTCTTCATCTTTGAAGAGGAAGAGGCCTCTCAGGATTCTGATCCCAGATTTATTGCAAGAAATCCAGACACCCAAGCTCAATGACTCCAAGGCATTGGAGGACGACGTTTGTTTTAGCGGACTTGGTTTTGGGGTTCTTTCTGTAAAAGGCAAGAAATTGTGCATGGAAGATGCTCACAAGATTGTTTCTTCTTTAGAGAGCAACCCGAAAAAAGTTAGCTATGCATAGCTGTAGAAGAGGACTTCTTCAATTATATATTATTGTTCTCGAGTTTCTTTTGCTTCATTATCGTGTTTTCTTATCCTGTGTTGGTAATTTATAGGGCTTCTTTGGCGTCTACGATGGGCATGGTGGGAGGAAGGCCGCAGAGTTTGTCGTCGAGAACTTACACGCTAATATTCTCAAAATGGTGGAGAATTGTTTAGAGTCAAGGGCCAAGGAGGAAGCCGTTAAAGCTGGGTATCTAAAGACAGACGAAGAATTTTTGAAAAAGGCAAGTGCTCGCCCCTGTTTTTCTATATTCTAAAATACAGATGCCTCTTGTTCACCAGGCTCTGCTATTGATTCGGATCCTCACTATTAACTGCTTATATTAGAATATAGAACACTCTTCTGCTGAATTATTGTAATTGTTGAAAATGTAACATCCTCTGAACTTGGTAACCTTATTCTTGCATATTGTTTTTGTCATGACTATGCGATAGCGGAATGCATAAAAATGTCACAAATACAAAAGTTTATACAAATTGTTTAAGACAATAAACTTGGATACTAATAGGGATTTTTTTCCGGAATCTCATTCTTTGTTGGTGGTGGAAATTTTTTTTTTTTTTTTGGATGCTCTGAATATAGGGTATAGGAAGCGGTGCCTGTTGCGTGACAGCCCTGATCCAAGGGAAAGAGATTGTTGTTTCAAACGTGGGAGATTGCAGGGCAGTTCTTTGCAGAGGTGGAGTGGCCGAAGTTCTCACAAGAGATCACAGAGTGGAACTAGAAGATGAACGGAGAAGAATTGAGGAAAAGGTACTCATTCCTTGATACAAGAAAAAAAACGATGCAACTTTTATTATTATATTTATGGAATAGAGCAGACATCCACATGCTATATTCATGATATCTGAAGGGAGGATACGTGGAGATCCATCGAGGAGCTTGGAGAATTCATGGGGTACTCTCTGTTTCTAGAAGCATTGGGGATGCTCATCTAAAGGAGTGGGTGGTGGCTGAGCCCGATACCAAGATTCTGCCATTAACTGCGGATATGGAGTTTCTTGTGTTGGCTTCTGATGGACTGTGGGAAGAGGTGAGACACAAACAGCTCCTGAACAATTATGATTGACGAACAGGGCATCATCTCTACATGTTATTCTCCAATTTAGTGTAGGACTGGGAGATTGATTTTGTTAACATGATTTGCCTAGGTTGGTAACCAAGAAGCCGTTGATACTGTGACACGTTTATGTCGGAATGAAGAGAAGCTAGGCTCCTTGGGAGATGAACAGAATGATGTTGATGATGACTATGGTCAAGTAAACGTAAGTCCGTCATTGAGGCTACGAAGAGTTTCACTTGTGAAGCAGTCGAGCGGCCATAAAAAGACATTGAATGGCTTGAATGAAGTTGGGGAAGATGATTTTCGTTGTGAAAATGAAAGCCCCCCATCGAAATCACGCAGAATTTCATCGGCGAAGCGAGTGTTTATTAAAAAAGAGACACCAGTAAAACCAATCAAAGTGTGCAAGAAAAGTGCAACCTCTGGACTTCTGCCCGCTTGCAAGGAGCTTGTGAACCTTGCCGTGGGAAGGGGGACTTTGGATGATATTACTGTAATGATAATTGATTTAAAACACTACATGTGTAACATCTAAAACTTACAATTATTTGTATAAGTTACTTTGTTTAAAGGGGGACTTTGGATGATCTTACTGTAGTCATAATTGATTTAAAACACTACATGTGTAACATCTAAAGCTTACAATTATTTGTACAAGTTACTTTGTTTAAAGGGAGATTTTGGATGATATTACTGTAATGATAATTGATTTAAAAAACTACATGTACATGTGTAACATCTAAAGCTTATAATTATTTGCACAAGTTACTTTATTTAAATGTAGGTGAACTTAAGATTAATGTGAGTAGTCTCATATTAGATAATTGACTTAATTATCTGTGCTATTTTTGTTTAAAAAATTATAGGTGCACCGTACTGTTGGAAGCCCAAAATTGTATGGGCTCTAATTGCAAGAGCAAGATCATGTGGTGTCTCTTCTTTTATGTAGCATTTTTAATATAGATACTTATATACGAAAGCTCAAAATTATGGGGCTTGATATCTATCACATCTACAAACAACAAGCTACTCAACTTATGGACTCTCACCTTAAACTTGAGTCGATGTGGGACTTGGTGTTTGCTTTGATATTGAAAAAATGCTTGTGCACCATATTATTTGAATGTGTGGACCCTAATTGCAGGAGCATGAAGTTGATGTTTGTAACATCTTCAATATAAGGAGTTTGTAAACTTACACTTTAGATTTGAGTCAATGTGAACTTTGTTGTTTGTGGCATCTTTAATATCTAAACTTGTGTATGCACCATACTATTTGAAACCCAACATTGTGTGGCCTTGATTGTAGGAGTAAAAAAAAACTTGATGTATCACACTTCGGATTTGAGTCAATGTAAAACTTGATGTTTGTAAAATTTTTATATAAAAAATTGAGAGTCACCTGAGCTATTTGGACTCCAATAATCATTAGTATCAATGAAATAATTACAAAAAAATTTTAAGAATTTAATTACTTGCGTTTCATTTTGTGGAGCTTTACCTTTTCCGTTTCTGTATGTTTATCCTGACATGTTTTATAGTAGAGGCTTTAATATATCAAATGTTTTTTCATTAATATTATGTTAACACTACTGACTTTCGTTAACATCTTACCATTAATCTCTTTTTTTGGTTAAATTTTAATTTGAAGGTAACTTAACATGATTTAAATTACTTACATTTCATGTGGATGCAATAATGTTAATGAAAATCAATTCAATTGGTAAGAATTTAATTCATAATTTACAAAATTGTCATTTTATATCTCATTGCTAATATAAGACCCTAGTTGATAAATAATATGTAAATATACTTCTATAAATTATGCATATCCCGACCTTTATAAGCCAGGACCCAACTCACATAATTTTTTTTTCCTAAAAAAAGAAAAAGAAAAATGCAAGATAAATAGTCTCCCAATTTTCATTGTACAATGTCTATTTTACGGAAAAAGAAAAGATGATCGGAACGATGATAGGAACGATGAGCGAAGTGGAAGAAATAAAGGTGGAGTTTACACCGATTACGAGCGAGAAAATGAATTGAGTTTGTTTTTTGTCCAATTAAGATCAGATAGAATTGATTTATTTATAATTCTTCATGATAACGATAAAGACTGAGTAACACAACAATCATTACCAACGTATCTCCACAGCATTATAATATGCAGCTCATTAGTAAAGTGATGGATGCCCTGAAATTTTTTTAACATCAGAAGGATTTAAATTTAAAACTCTACCTTTGTTTCTTTTCAGCTTTATCACCTAAGCTACATGTGGTGGAGTGCTTTACATTAATGTATAAACCGGTCCATCTCAAATTGGAGAAGTGGGGGTGTGCTAGATTAATACTCACCATTCAGCAATGACGTTTTTCATTTGGGAAATTGAGTACACTGCACTTAGCTGCAATGCAAGACGAAGAGTGCACATCCATGCTTTGCCACCGCCAGTGATAACTTTCCTTCAACTATTACTATGTCTTTTCCACTCCACACTTCCTTGCACTTGCAGGAACTGAAATCTGTGCCCGGAAGCACTTTAACCAAGTCTGACAGCTCCATCGATATCATTGTCTTCTCTTCATTTAAATTGAAGAATGCAACATAAATTTGTCCTACATAAGCATGCAGCAATATCCTTATGGAGAACAAAATAAATAAATATCATTCTGTGCAGCTTGTTAGTCTATTATCAAAATGTTGGAAGAGGAAAGTCAACATGAAAGTTGCCGAAATCCACAACATAAACGAAAGTAAAGGTTGAATTTGCCAACTTAACTAACAAAATTTCCTGCATGCAAGGGGAGGGTGATTGTTTACAATTTCAGGTAGTAGAGAGGAGGAGAGGAGATTGATAGGATGTAAACAATTAATTAAACCACACAAATAAAGCTAGAACTAAATCGTCCGCTATTATATTAAAAAAAAAAAAAACAATTTGTGCTTGAATCCTCACGAAGAGTCAATTTGTATTTGTTCTTTTGCAGAAAACACACAAATTCTAGAGCTTTATCTAAAGTATTTGATCGTGTCAAACCTTCTCTTCCAGTAGCCACCCAAGAATGAAGTCCACCAAAATTTTCCCTTGCTGCATCAAAGGCAAAGCTTAATTACAAAATATTTTTCATCATAGAAATGAGTACCTAATCACAAATTTTCACCTTTGACAGAATCTAGTGTTGCACACAGGCCAGAATAACTGTTTACCAGGGTCCCATTAAGATTCAGCTCCCATATCTGTTATAACTCGATAGATCAACTTCCGATATAATCCAAAAATACCATGAATGTATAAGTCTAATTGTGGCTGCTTTTGGGGGCTAAAAAGTTATAATTGGATACAAGAAATTGACTTGGAATTATGATATCCCAAACAGGGGTGCACATGCTTAGACAAGATGTAGCATTGCATATTTTTCTGTATCAAGGGAGAGAATGAAATACATAACACAACATACCTGATTTGCATCCCGCCTGCAGGGAGAAAATGTCCCTAAATTGACCTCCCTAGAAGTAAGCTTTCTTTTTGGAGAACCATCCAAGCAAAATTTCATTCTATTAATTGCAACTAAATGATGTTTCCCTCCATAGTCCTCTTGATAGATTGTGTCCTCATCTCTGCACCAGCATCAACGTAGCACTAATTGTTAACCGGGGGAAAAAAGACAAATAGATCAAAGAAAGAAAAAGCCGTATTACAATGCCCTGCCAAAATCTCTCTTGTGCACACAAAAAGGTACTTGTTGCTTGTTTCCTGGACTCCTTTTCCGGCAAATTCTTTGAATATCTTGATCTAGACCTTCAATATACCACCCACTTGCCTTTGACTCATTACATCTAATGAGACCTAATGAATGTGTAAACGACGTTCGTCCATCTCTCTTGGATCTTCTCTTTTTCCCAATAAGATACTTTGCATCATTTTTGAAGTTGTTTGGGCTTGTAATATAGGGAAACTGTCAATGAAGCAACAGTGATATGATTCTTATTTGACCAACCTAGTATTGCCAAAAAAAAAAAAAAGATTCACATACCTCCATATTATCTGAGCTGAAAAAATTAATCTCCAGCAGAGTAGGATTTGTGATAAGATCATATGTGGTCTCATCAAGCTTGCGCACATCCCCTCCATACATTAGGGGAGACTTTGCCATGGACCACAAGGTCATCTGTAAGATAAGAATGCTTGAAATCGTTGATGATTAATGTACACCAACAAACATATAGGAGGCAACTCCAATGTGCTTCAGTGCATACCTGAGTTTTTTGCTCGTCTAGACTTAGATCAGAAAATCTGTGTGGGCCTTGATTTGAACCTATGACAGAGAAGAAAAAGAGGTACTTTATGCTCCAATTCCCAAAGATCATACGAATTATTTAAACTAGCTCATACAAATTATCTACATATCTAAATTTTCTAATGCTTTATGAAATGACTTTAGTCCATCAACAATATTATTGAGTTAATAGAATTAGTTATTCTCTAGGAAATGCTCCATACTACAAGAAAACTTTGATTCGATCATCAACAACGCACAATAATAGGGTCATGTGTGTTTCCTAGGGGCGGGGGATGGGAAATAGAGGTGCTGATAACCTGGATCAGTTAGCCAACCAAATGGTAGCATGTCCAAATCAGGCCAAGATTTTCCCATCAAACCTTCTGCTCCTATCATATTGGCAGAAGCAAAATCCCTGATTCAGAATGATAAGAGAGAGAGTTACGTAGCATGGAGATAACCAAATACTGGCCAAAAAACATGGAGATAACAGAAGGTGGGTGAAGTAATAATAACTGGCTCCAGTTACTGAAATGCATTGAATTTACAGCCAGTTACCTTGTTCATCAAAAAAACAAAAACCTAGTTACCTTGTCACATTAAAATGTGCTTTAACATCTCCCCATCTATCCCAGTCATCTCCTGTTATACGATACATGTTGACTTGTTCACTGACATCCTTAGCCATGGCTGATGTCACGCTGGTTCCAGGAGAAAGAGAATATATAATGGGATGATCAAGCTCCTTGAGAATCTAGCATGGCAGTTCATATATTAAGTTTTCTTATAAATGCTTGCCAAATAATTATTGATCTAATTGTTAATATGAAGAGACAAGGAGGGGCCAAGTGGGAGAAGAAACTGCATAATATACCTCTGATACATAGCCTATTTCGTTTAAGTCCAAGTCATCACCAAACACACAGTCATGTTTAACTGCAAGGAAAATATAAAGGCCATATCTATCAAAGTGACAGGAAAAATAGGAAGAATTTCTCTTATGCTCATATCCGGTACCATAAGCCTACAGTTTCTTATAAACATATTTTTTTCTGTAACCCACATGTGAACTGTAAATGTATAATGCAGATAGTCATTTCTAGGAGAAGAGAGTGGACGAGAGGGGAAAATCCTCTAGTTGAACTAGTTCTAAAGTGTGGCCAGGGAGGTGAGACGAGGTCATGTGATCTGAATTTTCATGAAACATCAGTCGAAGTTCAAAGGAACTTAAAACAATGACTCCACTTTTCAAAGCCCTCTGAATCACCTTTATGAAACAGACAACACAAAATTGTCACTGTCGCAAATTTAGGTGAAATGATATCTGGAATGCAATAAACTTTTCAAAAACGTCATGATTAATGTCCGTAACATATATGTTGCTGTGGTGCATGATGAATAGACTATGTTTAGGTAGTCGAGGCACCCAAATCAACGCCCCATGCAGCATATTGCTCATAAAGGGAACTCAAAAAAGCCCTTGCAGCTCCCAATGTTGTATTTACACTCATGAACCCATGAGGCATCCATGCACAAGCCCTTTCCGGCATAGCTATGTCCTTGGCATGCCACACTCGACCGGGCTCTTGATAATAGCCTCCCTAGCAAATTGCAAGATTGCAAAGTCAATTGTCAACGATAACTTCAGCTTGAGGCTCAATAATATCTTCTAGGAATTCGTTTTTTGATTAGAGTAACAAGAATCAACAGAAAACTTCCGTCTATACTATACACAAACAAATATATGCATATCTTGCTTCTGTTGTAATTTTCCACAAGATTTATTATTACTTAAGGAACCCATTACTGTCATTTTGGAATTTACAAGGGGAAAAATTTTGAGGTCAAAGAAGAAAGATGGAGCAACACCGTTGTTGTATCCAAGATAGGGGTGTTCGCATTGACAGCTTGTGTGCTTATGCCTCTCATAACGTGAATCCCAAACTTCAAACCCATGCGATGTACTTTATCAGCTACTTCGCTGAAACCTTTCCCACCTTTGGAAGATGGCCACCTTCCTGGGTCGGGGATCATCCTCCCCCACTCATCAATCACATCTAATCCAAGAGAATCAGGATAAGCACCCTTGACTTTCTTTCTATACCAGAGATAATCCACCACAACATACTACAAGAATTTGAAGGAAAGAAATTCAGATCTGTATCAAGCAAAAATACTGCTAATATATATCAAAACATTTATCAAATAAAATCAATCTCATATCCATGATCTTTGAGACGCTGAGAAATTATCTCAGCACTCTCTAAGAATTCTTCTTCAGAAATTGTCCAGCTAAATGAATCATAGGAATTCCAACCTCTTGGTGGGAAGCTAGCTCGCTGTAGGCCACTAGTCTTGGTTACATTTTCAGATGACACCCTAAAATAAACGATCAAAATTTTCACAAATGATGTTCATCTCTTGCACTTTCTGATTTGATCCAAGAATCTTGATATTTGACCAGATGTTTAAATAATCGATGAGCAAATTGAGTCATGTTAGATCTTTCGTTACTTTTTTCTCAACAAACAACTGAATAGCATCCGTGTCGTACTCGAAAATATTCTCTCTCTCTCTTTTCTTTTTCAAGTTTGAGGCAAAAACAGATGAACTAAATATTTTCTTTCTAGGGTGCGAAGAATGCAACCAAACCGACACTGAACAAGTAAATAAAAATAACATCAATGAGAATAATTTGAAACTTCTCGATAACAGCAGCTTAGCTATATATTCAATAGACTACTTAGTTCCGGACAGCTAAATCGACCACTTTCTGCGCATATAAATTCTCCTCAGAAAGATGAAACCGAAATGCATTATCCTTCAACGCTCTTCAGTACACAAACATGCAGTTGACACTTTTCACTAAATAAACGTTAGAAGAGGAGAAGAAGATACTCACATACCTCTGACTGCAGAGAAAAAAGAGAGTGCAGGCAGAAATTACAAGCAGACTTTTCATGGTTGCTGGGACGGATGTACCTGCGGGCAGCTCCTGCCTGTTAAATACTAAATTTGAGCAGTACTATCGTCAACAATAATAATATTAAATATGAGTTGTAGACAAAATACCAGACACTGACAATAATACCTTCAATGCTATTGCGTTCATGGTTGGGTTGCATTTGCTCATTTTCCTTGTCGCCACTTTGCTAAGCCGTGTTGCTTCTTTACGCAATCCCAAAATAGCACTTCACTGAATCCTACGGAGATAAACATTATCTTATGGGATTTCCTCCATTTAAAATGGGATAAATCGACTTGAATCTCCTAGTATTATTTGCTCTAGACTCGGGATAATTTTGCTTCGATAAATTTCGACTTCAGGAGTGAAGAAAAGGAACAAATTGATGTGAAGGTAATTCTTCCATTTAGAATTGGAGAAACTCAGATTACCGTGAATTATTTGCTCCAGACTTTGAGATCAGCAGATTTTATATGATAACTGTTCCGACTTTGAAGTTATAGAGCGGAGTAAAGAACAAATGTATACACCAGAGGGCGGTGAAAGTAGAGCAAAGCCCGACGGAGTCAAACCTTCCTGAAATTTTAGAGCTGAGGTTAAAAATGTATAATTTTTTTATGTTTAAATCTATTCGAGCTAGATCAAAAAAAAAAAATTTAAACTAAATTTTAAGTTAGGCTTGATATGAATATTTGAATAAACAATTTTTATTTTTTAAAAATATATAAAATATTATAAATATCAATTAATTTTTAATATTTTAGGTTATTTTATATAATATATTTGAATAAATAATTTTTATTTTTAAAAAATATATAAAATATAATAAATATTAATTAATTTTTAATGTTTTAGGTTTTTTATATTAAAATATTATATATTTGAATCATGTATATAATTTAAATATAAAAAAATATATTTTATATAAAATAAAAAAATTAATCTTAAAATAAAAATTAATTAAAAATAATTTTAAATATTTAAATTGAGCTTGATTATTGAGCATTTTAGAGAAGCAGGCCTGTTTAGCCTAAATAAGTCCGCCACAACGATCCACATCTGGCTGCTTACTTGGTGAAGGATGATGTCATGGGAAGTGCGGGGGCGGGCGCGTGCGCAGAGATTTCTCGCCCAAACAAGACACGGTGAAGGAACCTTCATTTGGATTTTATCAATTTATGAACTCAATTTATGTTAAAAAAATTAATTTTTTAATACTTTAATTTTTAACTAACTTATCATTTAATCTCTCAATTATGACCTGCTGCGATTTAATCTACTAATTTTTAATTTATATATAACTCAATTATTTAACTTTTAACTCGTTTATGAATCAATCCCTTAACTTTTATTTGTTTTATTTTTTTAATGTTAACTTAGATCACACATGAAAGAGTAAAATAAGGATATTTTAGTACAAGATATGAACTTTCTTTTATTTATTTTATTTGATAAGGATAATTTAAAAAAATTAAAAATAAAGATTGATTTATAAGTGAGTCAAAAATTAAAGGACCGAATAACAATGAATCATAATTAAAGATTAAATTATAAATAAGTTGAAAATTAAAAGATTAAAAAATAATTTTTTTTTATTTTTTCATTATTAAAAGTGCATGAGAAATGACTGTTCAATGATTTGATAATTGATTATCTCATACATGTCACACATTCGTTATAACAAGTATTTTGTGTTACGCCATAAGAAACATATGACCAATTGACCAAATATCTTGTCGTCTCATTAAGGCTTTATTTGATAGGAAATAAAGGAAAGTATAAATACTCACTTTTTATTTATTTATTATTTATGAAAAAACACAATTATCACTCCCATAATTTCATTTGATTTTGTTTTTAGTCTATATAGTTTTTTTTAAGTTTTCAATCCTTATAATTTTAATAAAACTACGTGATGGTTGTTATTTAACTCTCTATATTTTTAATATTTTTAGTGATTTTAATCTCTGTAAGGATAAAAACATTGAAAAAAAAAAAACTACAAGTAGTAAAAGCAAAATCCTATAAAATTATTGGAATAAATGATTATATTTTCTCTTTATTTATTCATTAATATAAATGAACATGAATATATATTGATTGCAACAATAAGATAGACTAGACTAGACCAGACCAACAAAAATTCTCACCCACTTGCAATCTTCCAACGAAAACTGGACAGGCATCTTCATCCAACAAATTTTCATTAACAAAGTGCAAACCAACTTTTTTTCCCGACAAGAATAAACTAACTTCGTTGAGATTAAAGCCTTCTTCAAAACTTGTTTCTTTTTGACTGCCCCACGATTCTGGACGCACCTTGAATATAGGTGGGTCTGTGAACCGGAGAGGAGAATTGGTTTTATACCTATTACCTTGGTAGAGTTTATGGGAATCCAAAAAGGTTTGGAGTTCTGCTAGAACAAGGGCACAAGAAAATTCATTGGCAATGATTCCACGGAAACACCAATTTTGATTGCCAAGGAAACTCAATGAATCACTCTAATATTTTGACCAAAATTGAAGAAACTATAATAAGAGATAGGATAGTAACATATAATTATGTGTTCATATATCGAAATTCCGGTTTTATATTGAGCTCCAAGCATGAAAATAAAAAATCTTTTTGAATAACATTGAACATTCCGCAGGGTGCAAAGTGACAAATATAATTTCTCGACGCGTTTGTTCAAAATTTCGGAAGCATCTCTTGACAATACACAATTGAACCCTTTTCCGTAGGGTGTAAACAGCCAAATGTCATTTCTCAACGTGTTTGTTAACGGCACGCACCTCTAATTTTGCGACAACGGCTCATAAAAATGACGGCAAAAATAACTTCCGCCTTCACTAGTAAATGCCAAACTATTTTAACACCAAAAAATCAATTTCTTTTTAATGGGAAGAAATAACAAAACTGCTACACGTTAGATGTAGACACAAAACAGGTGTTGTCTCATGATAATACAACGGGTTCCTGAGGGAAAAGGAAAGTAACTTAACAGTCCACTCTCGCTTCTGGAGGCCTTCCCCCCAAACCCCCCCCCCCACTCTCCCCAAAAAAAACCCAAAAAAAAAAAATCCACGTTTTCGGGGATCCCAAGCTAACCACCTAATTTTTAGATGGTGCGCATTTCTTGGAGGGGCACAGGGACCAACTTGTACCAGTAAAATTGCTGTAATCAGGCTTTACACATGCAAGGAGTCAACGGGTTCTCCCAGAGGTCATAGTTGGGGAAAGTCTGTTCTGGCAATCCAGTTCGTGTTTGGTGGGTAACGACAACATCTTCAACGAAAGTAGCCCAACCCATGTAGGGATCCCCAAAAGATTTGGACATAAGTCCTTTGTCCGGCTTGATTGATTTGAGACGGTGACCCATGTATCTACGGGCCCCAATGATCAATTTAGCAAAGTTGCCCCCATGGGTCATCACAAACACGTCAGATTTTAAGCATACTAAGAAGTCCAGAGCCGCTAGGCTCGTCACGTGCTTTCTAAAAGCATCCAACTCCTCTTTAGTTGCCAGCTCCTCCTTTGTAACCTGTTATTACCCAAAAATGTGATATGATTACTCACATCGTACCGTGCCCCGTTTCAATAATCCATATGAAGTGGGCAGGCCTTACCAGATTCGGGAACATATTCCTCAGGGGTGCCATCCGGTTTTGTCCACCATACACTTGTCCAGAAGCAACATAAATTTGAGTTTCCTTAGGATAACCCATGGCTCGAAGGATCACAGCCACTTCTCCGGGCTCCAAAGGACATCGTCCTTCCTTTCTCTTCTGCAGGGCCAATTGCCACAGGTGCGAACCATTCTGCATTTTCATTTTCAACAAAGATGATACGAACAAGGTGTTGCAATTGAAGCTTTTTAGGCTTCTTACAAACAATTTAACCTTCAGTACCTTGTACCGTCGAGGCCACTCCTTTTTCCTGTACTCCGCCATTTTAGCTTTCTCCTCTCTTGTCCCCACAAAATCACAGAATGACAGACCCACCATCCCTTTCTCAAACCTAAGATGCAGAGCCCTATTTCATGGAAAAACAAATAGTTAACTGCCTAAAAAATGAGACTCAGATTCAGCTTCAGCAAGACCTTAATCCCAGATGAGACTTACATATAAGGATTTGAACTGCCAGTTCGGTTTCTCATCCTTGATGCTAGTAAATCAGCCATCTGCTCTATATGAGGTAGAAATTTCAGAGCATGATAATTGACTCTACATCTCAACCTGTTGATTTCTGGAGGAACATTGTCATATCTGAAACAATGGAAGTGTTGTAATAAGAATATAAACAACAAATAGTGTAAACAATGGAGGGTAGCATATATTTAATCCTTCACTTACCCCAGCCTATCAACAAAAGGTTTCAAAGCCATAACCTTCTTCTCCTTGATTCTGGGTAGAACATTGTCGATGTAAAACTGAGCTGGTGCATATTTTGGAATGTTTTTTACAGTCCGTCTGAAAAATACATCATATTTACTTGGTGAATTAAGCTGTTTGCAACCAAACACAAAGGCATTACAATCTAGCCCTAAATCTCATATTTACTTAGGCTGGCATCAATGGTAAGCATTTCATACAGAAAAGAGTAACCCGTAGAAGGCTAACTAAAGAACAAAAGAAACGGCATCAGAAAAAATATTTAGTTTGGCAACATATAAAGTCCATCAACTAACCCAATCCAATCACCAGCCCAAATTCACCTCCCTAATTATTCTGCCAATAAATTGTGTTGTAAATGTTCAAGCAAATAATCACAGCTAGATAAATCCATGCCTACATATCATTTGAACAACTATTTTTATATCATTGCACATTTTTATCAGATAACAAATTCAAAAGTGAACTGTCAGAAGTTTCAGGAAGAACAACTGTGCTTCTGTTTTCTTTATTCATAGATGATGCCACATCATAAATCAATGCTATGCTTAATGGACAAGCAGTTACAACTGATTGTCCTGCTATTTGCAAGATCCAGAGACTCAATCAGAACTTGACAAAATCATTCTACAGATGAGACAGAATACCAACAAAATAAAGGAATCAATAAATCCATCTCTTTTAGGAAACTCAAAAATTACATTTTCGATCAAGTCAGATCCATGGGACAGGTAGATATCAAACCTTATACTTGAAAATAGCTCTGTTTTATCAGTAAACCATGCAGGAATATCATGGACAATCCGAACATCATCCTTCAGGTAGTCAATGAAGTGGTCCACATCAAAAATGTCCTCAAATTTCCTGCAAACCATGTAATGTATCATCAAGATTAGCAAGCCAAACCATAATTTCACACTTTGTCTGATGCACAGACTTAATTGCCAAGATGGTAGTGGAGATTAGCAATGCATCTTGTAGGAAGAGTTATGAAATGAATGTTTGAATTTTGAGTTCAAAATGACAACTCTATCTGTTGTCAGGGGTGCTATATCAGTAATGGGAATATTTAGTTCAAAGATGAATCAACGACCTAAGCATTAAACAGAGCAGTAAGGTGAGCCTCACTGTGCCTTCAAAGCAGCAGGCAAGCCATGCTGACTTAGGATTACTGTGGGCTCATCTAAATTTATTTGGAAACCGGCATAAGTTTATGAAGTCAATATTAGCTCTTAAGCTGTAGAAACAAGAGTGCCCTGTCTTCCGGAGAATGAGGCTACATAATAAGACCATGTTTGGCATCATTGAAGAAAGGAAGAAGGAATTGGCATCATGGAAATCATGATGTTTTTGTGCAGTGTTCATTATGCCCTTGTTATTAGTAGTCAACAATTTCTATCCTTTTTTCAATAACATTTTTTTTTTTAGTAGTGCCTCAAAGGCCCACTATTTCTGATCCTTTTTTTCCTTTTTTCTTTTCTTTCCATACCTACCTAATCTGAGTCTAAGCTTTTCGCTTAACCTGCGGCAACCTTAGGTGACTAGGTCTCATGCACATGATTGGAATGAACTTAAGGCCAGTGATGTGAAAACTACCACATCATTCAGTAAAGAGGTCTTTGATACTATTTTCTGGAATCAATAGCATCTCTCAAGTAAAATGTGTGAAGAAGGATCAAAAAATAGGCAGAAAATAACTTGGGTCAAGAACCATAGATTAGTTGACTTGCCATATGGTGAAACCTCGAAATATTGAGAAACACCTATTGATCAATTCTATGTTTAATTCAAAATATGGGAGCCAAAAGGAGAAGAGAAATGTGGATGACCGATAAGTAATTGTTAAAAATGTGAAATATTCTTGAATACTCGAATTCTAGAGCAGTACATATTTCATGCATAGATTAGAACTTTGAAAATAGCAGTTAGATTATCAAAACACAAAGGTGAGAAAACTATTGGCAATAACTCACGTTTGGTCTTTCCAAATCTGGTCCTGCTTCAACACAGGCAAAATAAGAGTGGCATTCATTATTTTTGCAACAGCCACTGCATTGCATATCTGCATTTGGAAACATGGTCTCATGTGAATTGAAAACCATATGTACTAAATAACAGTCGCCACATCAGCTGCACTGCACAACAGCATCATATAATAGCATGCAAAAACTGAACGCACATTAGAACCAACTTCAAATGGTAACTCTAGCTGTTCTGCCAACACAACATATTGGAAACAAAGGTATTGAGTTAAAGCCATTATTTGGAATGGGAATGCAGAGGCTTCTTGAAATAATTAGCAGGCATCTATATCTTTTTTCTTTCCTGTCCGTTAGACTAGTATCTTCAGTGGATTCTATTACCTATATATATATATATATATCTTTGTACCATAAAATGAAGATTATGACAGAAAAAAAAACTGAGATTATTTTTATTTCAAAGAACAATGGCTTCAAATATTTAATAATAGAAAATTTTCAGTGACCTTAACACATCACAGGAACAATGACAATGCAATGTATAGATGCAACAAAAATAATAGACATACAAAACTTGAGATTCTGAAGTTTATCACAATAGACAGGTATTGAGTCATACCGCAATTCTTTGCTGATTTAGACCACCTTCAGCATGGATGAAAATATAGCCACTTGTTTCACTTTCAGGAGGAAGTTCTACATGAAGGTGCAAAAGTATTAACACGATAAAAATGGCATTGGTGATGATAACAGCCACGGGCTAAAATTAGTATATTCCATGACCACATGAAGCGTGGATCAAATAAGAAATATTAAAAGAAGAATGAAAGAAGAAGTATCTGTAAATAACTTTATAAAGTATAGTTAATGCATAGAACTCTTCCTTCTTGGGCATGTGTTCTTGCAACAGAGAGGTTTGTTTTCAAAGAATTGCATCAAGGTGTAAGAAAAGAACCGTCATTAATTGAAACAACACATACGTCTCATCAAATTCTATTTTTTTAATTAAATAATGCATTGACAGTCCATTGATGTTGTTGATAAGAGCAAAAATAGTCTAAAATGCCATGAATAAAAATGATTGTATTGCTTTAATTGATAATATCCCTGCCAGCGTGGTTGGCAATAGGCATTTACCAATGATGGCGAGATGGTAACCTAAGAACACATTAAGATACCCCAAAATTGGGGGGGAGGGGGTGTTTGGCTGGAAAACCTGAAATAACACCATCCCGGCGCTCAGCACAAGGCTTCCAAGATGTCGTTGCAGAGTAAGGATTTTCCCAAAGAGAGGGTGATTCTTTGACCTGAAAAAGGTACAACACAGGTTAAGGTAATGGGAGGAAGGGAAAATACTATTAGGCAACATACAAGGAGCAAATTAATAACTAACGTGACAATCCTTGATAGCTTACATGTGGGCAGTGAAGAACAATCCCATCTTTTTTACACAAATAAGGGGCATTCTACAACAAATTTAAGGCAAAATTAGTCGTGAATTTCAAGAGAGTGCTTTTGACAACAACAACTAAATTTATTGCGGCAACAATTCACGAATTACTTTGGGAGCTAATCAGCAAGTATAGGCCAAGTACCACCCTATAATTTTTTTAAAAAGGGGGGAGAGAGAGAGAGAGAGAGAGAGTTTACTCCCTCTTGCGTGCCTTATGTCATGTGACAGTTGTTTTTCAAAGAAACAAAAATATGTAACATTTAGTAATTAGCGCATGCTGCGTGGCAATGCAATTTGGTCATCTTTTGTTTTCCACAAATTTTTTTCTCTGTAACCCAGCGAGAGGTTTAATCAAATGCAGAAGTAGTAGACTGACAAATAAATCGACAGCTGAAAATGAAGAAGACAGCAGAAGCAGATAACTCACCAGTTTATTCACAATCGAAAATACTGTGACCAACCCGACGAGAACTAAAAGGAAAAACAAAAATAAAGAGATCCTGGAGTTATGCAAAGAAACCCTAGCATCGTCGTTAAAGAAGGGGCAGAGATGCTGGAAATGAGAGAAGAGGGGACGATCACGTTCCTTGGAAGCATGACGGTCACGCTCGTCGTCGTCGTGGAGCTGATTATCGGGCATCAGGGGCGATGAATCGCCGTCACGCTTTAAGGGAGAAGAAGAGGCTCGGCTTCCGAGTGAGCTGGAGTGTCTCAGCTCAGCCATGGCCCGCTTCGGGCTGTACAACAGATTTGCACCTTCCGCTTTCCCAATCTGCTCTGCATCATTTCCTCGTACCGGATGCACCATAATTTATCAAGCTTCTCCCCCGGTCCATGAGGTTTTCAGATCTACTTGGAGTGCGTTTTCTAACTCGTTTGATTCCTAGAGGTAAAATTCGGTTCTCGTGATTCTCTTTTTTCTGTCAAACGCATAGTATAATAAAAAAAAACGGGGGAAATGACAAAACAAAAAATCCCATGAAACTTGTAGATGAAAATGAAATCTTACAAATTATGATAATTCTTTAAATTTATTGAGATCTTTCTAATAGTAATATTTTTTATTAAATAATAGTGTCCCTAATTTCAAATAAAAGAAGCGATTAAAAAAGTAAATATGTCCTAAAAGTTTTTTTCAAATAAATAGTTAATACGCTTGTCTTTTTAAATGAATAATGTTATTTCAGGAGCGTAAAAAATGAAATAATTTCACCCCATTATTTAATTTGAGAAACGTTGACCTTTGAAATTTTCATTGAGCATTTTTTTACCTATGAATTGTCATGTGGACCATCGTATGGACTTTAGGTCTTAACTAAAACTTGAGGATATAAGGCGTCAAACTTATTCCCCATCTTCAAACGTGTTGTGGCACACCACACACTTGGGAGACCCGATTGCTCAGGTGAGACTATCATTGCTACCACTTATGACAGCGTAAGAGTCTTGTTATATATGATTTTATATATTCACGCATGCCCCACAAACAAACGGTAGGAGGCAAAGCATTAAGAACAAGGCATGCTTTTATGCTTGGAAAGAGAGTGAAGGGACTAAAGTAACTCATCCACGCTTAATAGACCACTAAAAAGGTTAAAGAGTTTGATCAAGGTGATTTATGGTAGATTTGTCACAGGGATTAAACAATAAAAGCCAGAGTTTCAGATTATAATGCATTTGTTTTTCGTATAGCACTAACAAATCAAGGCTTCTTACTAAAGGGGTAGGTCGCTCTCTTTCTTATTTTCACTGCTTGATTCTTCGAGGATCATTTCTATTACCATGAGAAAGGAACGCGACGAGTAAAAGAATAAGAATAACAATCTTATAATATACGACTTGGTTTAGGTTTAATTTAAAGAGTTCGAGTGATGAGGAAGGAATGAAACCGGCTAAGGTAGTTGGTAATGATGGCTAACAAAAGTAGAGGAATCAAATTTGAATTGAATTCAATAAGCACCCTTTTTAAACAACGTGAATTTGAGCTTGTTTTGCGACCTCGACGTTGCCTAATGGCAACAACTTAGGTGGGTTTGCAGTAAATACATTGTTTACAACTATTATACTGACTGCAAATGGTACTTATAAGTTCCTCTTGAATGCAAGGATATCTATTGCCATCATTCCTCTTTATCTTTGTTCGCAACCCTTCTTCTTTGTTTTAGAGTTTGAAAATGAAAAATTCACCTTTCGAATGCCACATTGCATCACAGCTATTCTGTCGTTGAGCAATTTTAAACAACTATTAGTCAGCATCAGTTAATCATTGAAAAGGGGCAACATTGCTTTATTTTTAACACTTCTGAAGCAACATTACTCCTTATAAAAGTAAGAGTACTTACTACTCATTTGAGAAAACTTATAAAAACATTTTTACCCCTTAATCCTAAAAAAATGGATTAGTGATTAAAAATTTTTGCAGAACGAAACTTGTCGTTTACTATCACCTCCTACAATGCCTATGTCCATTATCATGGCTGTGCCAAGTGTGCCAATCAAATGCCTCAATCATTCCTAGTGAATGCCATGATCATGTTGTTTTTGATAACCAGAGATTAGAACATGGTAACCTCTGGATTATTGGAAATTGCTAATATCACAGTCGTAGACAGTGCTTGACCTTGAATTCCACATACACAATTGTAGCAAAAGCTTGTCGGAGGCATTGATTTACCTTTTCTAGGTTCAATTTCTAAATATCTTCAAACTCCTTTCTTTCCTTTCTATTTTTCACAATTTTTCCTACTTGGGTTTTGACCATGGCTTGTGCTTGTTTTTATGACATTGACTTGTTTCTTTTTAAATTTGGTTTGATCACATTTATGAGGCACTCATTAAAGCTTCACGTGTTAGGCGCTTTGTGCTGTTTGCTAGCTTGTTTAAATTCTTTCATAATAATAACATGACAAATGTAATGCCTCACCTAAAAGCCATGGTCAATCAAGACCAAATTTAGCTTAAAATTCCCAACTAGTGAAAAGGCATGTCCTGGTGACTATTTCACTAGTTAAATTTTATTTTAATAATCAATGCCCTTTAGATTTAATGGTGGGTTGACATTGCATTTATTTTAAAATTATAAGGGCTGCATTACCTAAAAATAATTCTAGATATCAGGTACCATTGTGAAAAAAGTTCCAAGATACTTATGCATTTAAGCCTAAATTTCACTAAGTTTAATTTAAAAATAATGAATAGGTGGGATTGAAAATTTTTAATTGATTTTTTCACCTCTTCCTTTTTCATATTCTCTCTAATAAATTTTTATAACATCATTTAAACATCTTTTACAATTTAACTTGATAAAAGCTCCTTCCACATGCCCTCCATCAAAATCTATATCTATATTTATACAATTATACTATTAATATTAATTTATATTATAAAATGGTGCGGGTACAATTACAGATGAGAAAACACAGAGAAAAAGCAAATGCTAGAAATTCTAACGCAGCAGCTCATTTACCGACGTGAGTTGACGAGGTTCGGTCCCACAAAAAAAAAAAAAAAAGGGACTTGGCGAGGGTTTAAGAGCCCGAGCAGAGCAGAGTACTGGCAAGCAGCGGTTACTGCAACGTCCTTCGTTGTCCCTGCGCGAACGATCATGACGGAGACGGTGAGACTTCGACTGGTGTTCGAGGACCAGCACATGCTGAGCAAGTCGAAGAAGAAGGAGGGGCTCCAGCAAAGCTGGTGTCTGCTAAAACCCCAAGCCAACACCATCTCCGATGTAGCCTCCCATATTTTCGACACTTTCCACCTGCATCGGACTTGCCCCAATGGCATAATCCTCTCCGTATGCTATATTCCTTTTGGATCCCACTGTCTGACTCTAACGATTGAATATATGGATCTTTTTTTTTTTTTTGAGAAAAAGGAAAGGGGCGGTGATTCAAGAAAAATATTTACCCACGTTTAAAGTTAATGGATTAAAACTCGAATTTATTTTCGATTTTATTATTTAATACTAGAATGCTTACCGTTGTTAACTTCTAATGAGCTTAATTTAACTAAGATACTGAAGAATTTGTGAAAATAAAGCTTCTAGGCATAATGCCTACACTATCTGGAAATTAAACCGAACGTGCTGCAAGATTGTTTGAAGCCGGTCTGAATTTGTGGAGTATACTCATTTACCCATACTCTGATAATTGATTCTGTTACTTGGACAATGTTTCATTTTAATATCTTTACTGCAGATGGATGGTTTTGTTTTACCGCCTTTTGAATCACGTGCCATTTTGAAGGATAAAGACATAGTCTGGTGTGTTTATGGTCAACCATTTCTCCAACATTCTATATTGTTGTCATGGTAATTTTTTCTGACATTTATTTATACAGTGTGAAAATAAAAGGAAGCTCACCTACTGCTTCTGAAGCTGCAATGCTGACATCTACACCCCAAGGGCTTCTATGTGTAGAGCTTCCCAAGCTTCTTGCAAACGAGAAGTTTCAAGAGGAGACTGGAGGATATGAAACCGTGTCTGAAGAGGATGACATTGACCCATTTAAAGACACAGTTTATCTTGAATCTAAATCACCAAACAATGCAGTCTCAAAGAAAAGAAAGGCAACGAAGAAGCTCAGGGATTCGAGGTTTGTTTCCCAATCCTCTTTAGTTGTTGTTGGTGCAGGGCTGCGGTCCAGTCCTGTAAGTTCTCCTCCTGATGTTTCTGAGTTCAATTTAGTTGAACTATCTTATGTGACCATGATCACGGCCACAACATTACTCAGTTATTTGTCTGTCTACTCTGTAATTGAGCATCAAAGGAGTTTTAAAATCAGATGTTAGGTAATTTGGATAAAGTAGCCCTTGCCATTTGAAAACGAAAAACAAATTTAAGGAGATGATGGAAATCAAGGTGTTGTATTTAACCCTTCACCAATCCCCAACTCTTTTTGTGACCCACCAATTACATGTTTTTTGCAAGGGAAATATTGAATTTACAAAAAATATTATAATGAATAATCTTCTATCACTTAATCTCCTCTTTCTCTTCCATGTTTTAAACAACCTTTAACAATTCTATCACTTGGTCAAATAGACAACCATATAATTTCGGCTTTATGATCTTAAGCCAGTGTTACTTGAGCCTTTTATGCTGATAACTCGGGTTATTAGAAATTTGTTCTCAAAGTCTCTGTACATTTATTTTACTTTGTGAGTATCTTCATAGTTTTGGCACTTCCTTGTCACTTCATCCAGTGCACTCTGTCTTATTTCTAGTTTCTAAGCATTGGTCTGTTGAAAAAGAAAAACCAAAAAGGACTCCTTTATATACATATCAAGTCATGGAGATTTCAAACTCCATCACGCTGTCAACCATGTTAAACTTGATCTAATACTGAAACATAAAGTTCCTATATCCTTTTCCATTCAAACTATTTTTTCTTGTTGCAAACTTCGGTATTAAAAGCATGCTTTTTGGGAAGTTTAAACAGTATTAGGGTTGTTGATTTGAGCTCATTGTTTTTTTGATTCAGGAAGAAGATTAAGTTATCATCTTGTGTAAAGTTGGCTGTCACTCCTGGGGAATCTTTGGAGAACAATGGAAGCTTTCAAGGTTGCGGTATTCATCACCAATCAATTCTTGTCAACAAGAACAATGGCGAGCCTTCTAATTTATCTAGCCAGCTAGATAAGTCAAAAACCATCGATATTCAAAAACAGAGCAATGGAATCAGTGAACCTATGCCCAATGAAGCAAGGTATGCATCTGTTACATTATGATGTTACATCCTTAATTGGCGGGTGTTATATCCTTTTCTAATTTGTACTATATTGTAATGTCTGCCATTCTTTGAACAAGACAATTAGCTGATAAGATGTCACAGATGATTGCAATGTTTCTTCTGGTGATATTTTATCCATTCCTCTCAAATTCTAGTTGATTTGGATATCCTGTAGATTGATAGATGTTCTCCTGTGAAGCAGGGAAATTATACATTGACATTTTGAGTATTTGTTGTTGCTAGATTATTCCTGTTGAATCCTTGCTCTGATCCAACTTTTAATTCCCACTACGTGAAATGATGCTGTTTCCTTTTGCATTGATGGTAAAAAATATTCGACTTTAACTTTTTCTCTTAATTAATTTGAAGGTTCTCTCAGGCCCAAGATGATGGCAAGGGCAATGTTGATATATCGAATTCACTTACTGGAACTAAAAAGGTAACCTTAAACTGCCACTACTTCAAATTAAAATGTAATTCTTGTTTCCTTTTAATTGTACAATGCTAGATAATCAATGCACTATTTGGCTTATTGGTATGTACTTCAGTTTCTACTGATTTTTTTTTTTTTTGGGAATACAGTTTCTATTGATTTTTATTTCTTGTTAGTTGCCTAGCAGAAGTGCTCGACGGAAGAAAGCTCAGAGACAGCGGTTGAGGGAACGGTTAAAATTACAAAAGGAAAAGGTATTCCTGTTTCATAAAGCCAAAAAGCCATTGCAGATGTGAATCAGTATTTGACTTTTATGTGCATGTGGAGAAATGGTTTTGTTTTGACGCCATGTTGAATGGGAACTCACTTTTCATGTGCAGTGTTAATTTTCCATATTCTACTTCATAGATGTTGCGTTCCTATATACTAGGATTAAAACTACATATTATTTTTCTCGTAGACCACTGGGCCTAAAATTTATTATTTGCAACTGTATTTTATCATTCTTTTAGAAGGTCCAGATCCATCAAAGTCCATCGTCTGAAAAGAATGTGCAAGAAGTTCCTGTCAAAGATAATAGAAGCATAGCTTCCAATGCACATCAAGAACCTGTTGAAGAAAGTGATGCAGAGGATGACGTTGTTGCTGTGGAAATTAGGCCAGGGCACATTCGCTTCGAACCTCTTGGCAAAAGTTTTCTTTTCTTCTCTTTCTCTACTCAATCTTAAAGTTTCTCTTGTGGCAAAACTTGAATTGTTTTAGAATGACTTTCATATTCTGATGTATGCTTATGGTCTATTTGATGCAGATCATGCAGCTCCCCCAAATCAATTTCCAATGGTTTGTCCATCTCCACAAAGCTTGACTTGCTGGGCACTGTTTTGCTCACCCTGTTACAGAGTCAATATAAAGTCTGATGTGATAATTATTAATTTTGCTCATAATCATACTATACTAGTTTGTCTTGCTTGGCTGATGAGTAATGGAGAGAGGTGGGAGGGAGCTGGCAGGACTAATTATGAATATACCTGAGTTACTTGTTGGATGAATCAAAATTGTTCCTCACAATCATTTATAGCTTTGATCCTTTCCCCTTTTCAATTTTCCTACCCTTTCGATAATTGAGGCTTTGACCTTTGACAGTTCATGTAGTACTTATTTTGATTCTAACTAAAGTGTTCAGAATGTTTCAACTTGAAGGTGTATTCCTTGCTATTTATTTTGTGATTTTTAGTATCAGGAGATATTTTGCCCGTTGATTGCTATATTTGCTGGGTGTTGACATATCATCTGGATGCTTCAGGAAACATTTAGGTGGAACAGAACCACCAACAAGAAGAAGATGCAGAAATGGGGTATAGAGAAGACCACATTCCAGAAAGTGGATGAGTACAAACAATCCAGTCAAGAGTGGTCCCGCGTTCAGAGTGCTGAGGAGAAGGATGCACTCATGCCCGTAGACTTTGATAAGCTTATATCTTATACAAGCTTGCCTAAGGTTTGTTCTTTTAACTCCATAGTGCTCTTGAGGTTATAAGCAGTAGAGGGAGATAATGTAATACTGGAAGTTTGTTGAAGTCTATTTATTTACTTTTTCCTGGCAGTGTATTTTATTTGCCTTGGGGATTCTCATCATTGTTCTTTGGTGTTAAGAAGTAACCCATGTTCCATAACATTTTTATGGCGTTGTTAATGTACTGCAGGAAGGGGATGTCATAGCATATCGATTAATTGAATTATCATCATCATGGACACCCGAGATCTCCTCCTTCAGAGTACGTACTGCGGCAACTTTTCAACTAGGGAGAATGACGAATAATGACCTTTGAAAAATATCAAGAATCTGTTATAACTGAAATTTCAGATATTTACTACTGAAATTTCAAGAATTTACAACTTAAAGGTCTTTATTTTATATTAGTTTTCAAACAAGGTCTTCAATTGTCATTCTCCCTTTCAACTAGTATACAAATTTTCTGCATACCACGTTTTTTGTTTACTAAATCGATGTTCCCGTAGGTAGGGAAGATATCATGGTATGATCCTGGACTAAATAGTATTCGGCTGGAACCAGTTCCTGAATATCCATTTGATTTTGGGAAGAAAGTAGATGAGGAGGTGTCTTCTTTGCAGCCCGATTCATCCGCTTACGGGGAAGATGGTTCTTTAGAGGTATTTTTCATAGGAACTTCTGCTGTTATTTTGGTAATTAGCTCATGCCATATCTATTCAATATTTAAGTTCTTGCCTAGTGCCAGCAGGGCACATCAAATTGAACCCTGCGAATCGTGCATTTTTTTTTGTTTGGATTTATTCACTTCCTATTCTGTGTGACACTCACCATCTAGATTGTCTGATGGTAATGCCACTTAGCATTCTAATGAATGAATACCCAGATCTACTTTGTCAAATTGCTATTTGAACCACCAGACACCACAAAATATGATTAAGTTGTAACAAATGTTCAGTACAATTGCAAACTTTAAAAGCTAATCAAAGTAACGTATCTACTAATCATATTTTGTGGTATCTGACCTGAGTTAACAATCTTAAGCTAATTTATTTATGTGTATATTTTTTTTTTTAATACCTTTGTGAGGCATAGTATAAATAGAGTGAAAAAGATGTTGAGTTTGCTTCATGGACCGCAGATCCTCCTACAGAAGTAATGAAATCTATGACAAGTCACATTAGTCTTAAGCAGGACAGCTTATACTAAAATATGAGAATGATTTCATACAGCGCATGAAGAACTATGTCGAGCGATATACTAAAATTGAACGTTTCTTTCCTAACAAACCAACCAGCGTGCTGCTCATTTTATGTGTGAAATTGATAAGAGGATATCCCTTCCCCAGGTAGATTATTCATCACTCGTTGATGTGCGAATGATTAAGCATGAAAACGCAGAGTTAGCAAATGCAGTTACTTCCGTTGATGTCTTGGCTGATCTGACAAAAGCAACTGAAAGGAGTGACGAACTTACGAGTGACCAAATTGCTATGCAAAGTTGCCACCCGCACAAGGAAAGTGAAGGTCATACGCCTGCTAAAGGTAACGCCCGCCATAGAATTCGCTCGTATGTTAGATATTTTCATGTTTGGAAACACGTGTGTGGCTTGATGATCTAAACTTCCGTCATATGTGCCTCCATTTGCAGAAAACAGGGAGGTAAACGTGTGGGATGAAATTAACGAGGCACTAACAAGAAAGAAGGCCAATCTGTCTCAGGAGAATGGATGGAATAAACATCAGAATTCAGGCTCGCGATCCTGGTCTCATAGATCTTCGAGATGCAGTGCACTAGGTCCGACGGTGGCACTTTTAAGGGCGCAAAACGGTCTTGGAGGAACAAGCCAGCAATAGGGCTGTGTGTGATAGTCTTTTGTGTTCCCGTTCAAGATATTATTAGATGCATTTTGCTACCGTGGACGTACATTTAACCAACTGATCATCCGCAACGGATATCAAGTATCCTGTTTCTATCATAATAGTGGGACAGTAGTTTGGTGGCCTATTCTTATAATCCATCCTTCGAAGACTTTATTAGATGCAATTCGCCTGAAAACCGAGCAGTGAAGTTTAATTAACCGCTTTTCGCATCATAGAAGCCAACAGGTTAGCCACAAGGCTCCATTTCCTTGTATCTATCTCATGCCGATATCAGGCCAATTAAAAATGATATGCGACAATTAATTATGATGGCAAGCCTCCATGCCATCACAGTTATCCAGTGTGATAGCTCTGGCCCCCAAAAAAATAATCAAGTATAATAGTCGGTTCATAATTCAATTCTTAGTTAATATCAATTTTGGCGCTGTCACCTGAGATTATGTGGTAAAAATGAGATAAAGTGAAAATGGCGACTAAAGTGAAATAATAAAAGAAATTCCCTATTGGTAAGACCCGTTCTCTGGTTTAATCATGAATTCAATGACACGACGGTCTCATTTGTTAGTTTCAGAAGAAATTGTCGCAATCTAAATTGAAATGGAAGCAAAAATCTAACAAGGATAATAATATTCACTAACAATGTGCGCTGTAATAACTCAGCTGTGTCAAGATCCTGCAATGGGGGCTTTTACGAGAGCTTGAACCGGTGACGAACAGCCGGATTCAATCAGAAAAATAGATTGCCAAAAAAACAAAGAGGAAGATAGGCTCTATATTCACTTGATTAAATCATTGTTACATAAGTACTAGGAATGCCATAAATGCATGGCCTAGATGCCATCCGTAAACCTTTTTTAACCTGCAGACTACCGACTGCAACTTCTCCAAAATTAGTCACTCTCCTGGGTCTCAACCGTGGCAAGACAGGAAGAAGGCAAGTTCTAGTTCCATCCCTTTAATTTCCCCATGACTATAATTTTTACCTCTATCTCACATAACATAGTAGCATATTGTGATCACTGTCATTATTTTCACTATGCGATTCACCACCTGAACTAATATCAAGCATGTTCCATTGGCCCATGCCCTTCTCCGTCGTTTTCATGATCAGATTGCTTCAAACTAGCATCCTCCCATTACATTACAATCTAAGTCAGGCAAAGAGAATGACTGTGATCTTACCAGGTTGGTGTGGTCGTGAGATGATTCGTTGACAGAGGGAAGCAACATACGAGGTGGAGGATTACTCCCTCTGCGCTCTGCAAGGGAAGGGGAGGACCATTTACTTGGCAAATAGGTGTCAACCCCTCCCAATGTGTGATCGGCATAAAATGCCTCCTCCTTGGGCGGCGAAATAGCTTTGAGAGGTGAAGAGTTCTCTGAGAAAGAAAGTTCTTTGGCATAAAAAGGGTCAGTTGGTTCCACGCTGGAAGGAGATGGCTGCCTAGAAGACACAAGCGACAAGTCAGACCAATTTGTAGACGAGGGTGAAAATGTAAATGAACTGGCATAATCAGAACTGGAGGGTGAGAGCGTTGGGGACTTGGAATTGAATTTTGGGCTGTTGCTTAGGAAACAAGAAAAAGAATCTGGAGTGGGAGGAACAGAGAGATCCATGACTTCAATAGTACTATCCTTCGCCATGTCTGAGCGGTTATCTGGAAAACATTCAAAAGAATCAGGTGAACCGCAGGGATAGATTGATGATGATGGTGACAAATCAGGATCAACAACAGAATCTTGGTTTCCTTCTTGCATAATCACACAGCATTCTTCGTCTGCAGAATTGGTGATAGTAACTTCACAGTTCCATTTACAGGATGATGTGAACAATCCTTTCATCATACCACGAGCAAAATTCCTCCTCAGTCTACTCCAACCGTTTTCTCTAGCAGGTAAGCAAGTTTCTGATCCGGCACTAGAAACAGAAAAAGGTGGAACAACCCCGCCAGCAAGCGCCTTGTGAAAAATTTCAAAATCCAAATCATATTCACTAACTTTTCTCCCACCAATCCTCATGCTAGTATCAGCTTCAGGGATCTCCACGCTTTCATGGCCTGACAAGATTTGCTCGTTGGCAAGAGCAATCCAAAACTCCAGGGGCTCTTCACCTTCTTTGATGCTCTGAATCGGACCCTTTGCCTTCTCATATCGGATGACCTGACATGCTGCAGCCCTTGCATTACATGACATCACCGCACTGCAATTTTTTCCACTCCACACATAAATAGCAGAAGGAACATGAATAATGAACGCTCCTCGAGAATCAAGAGCTCGAGCACCTGGATGGTTTATCATTTTGGGGACTAAATGAAGAGGGTCATAGGGCGAGTGAGGGGCCATTCGATACATCCTACGAATAGAATTTGGACTTGCGGGCATAGCAAGTACACGTTTCTGACACTGCAGAAGTTGACAAGCAAACCCCATATTTGGGTTGGTCACTCCTCGTGCAGTCTTCACATACTGAAACGCATCTTCAAAGCTCTGACCTTCTCTCCACATGAGATATGCAATGACCAGAGAGGTTGAACGAGAAACTCCCTGGCAACAATGCACAAGCACACGCCCGCGTTGCTCCCGGACATCCTCAAAGTAATCAAACACGTCGTAGAGGATACTGGTGATATCCTCCGTGGGGCTATCCTGCAGCCAAAGTGTCTTGTACACAAAGTCGCTTTTGAAATACTCAGGACAAACAAACCCAACACAGTTGAGCACATGAGTGATCCCGTTTCGCCTCAAAAGCTCGTGATTCTTCGCCACCGTATCGCTTCCCAAATATATATGCTCCGCGATTCTGGAACACTCCTTGTCAAAAAACGCTAATTTATCCCTCTTGAACTGAAATTCTTTTGTGGGTTGACCCGAATCAGAACTCTCCAAGGCTTTGACGGACCCTCTTGGGGTTTGTGGAAGAGGCCAAATTCCAAGATCATCAGATCCCGCGCTAGGCCACTCCTCGGCACTCCGTTTCATGATGGAGAGAGGCTGAAGAGGAGGCAACAATGGGCGGGGCTTACTATTTGTGGGTGGCCGACGGTTTTGGCTAATGTTCGTCGGAGACCGATCAGTCCAAGAAACAGAACGCGAATATGTTCTCCGAGCGCCGCCACCGTCGGAACAGTCCTTACCCTCTTCACCCAACATCTTCACGAAATATATGGAAAAAGACGGTACCAATAGCTTAACCGACAGCCATGAAGAGGTTATGCCTCTTGAGAAGAGGGAAGAGTTGAAGAAGCAGATGGGCTTCGATACTAAACGGTAAATGGTAGATATTGCAATTTCAGCCTACCTATTCCATATTCTCAGTTTCTCACCTAAAGCCCTTGACCATCTTCTCTTTCTTTGTCTTTCTCTCTCTTTGACTCTTTCTTCGTGAAGTGATGGAAGAGGAAAAATCAAATACGAATATGCCAACAGCTTAGGGAAAGAGAATGATCGATCCCTCGCCGTCCTGCGATCTCGGATGAATAGAAGACGACGAAGTAAAAAAGCAAACTTTGACAGACTCCCTTGGAACGCAGCCACCTCCTCCCCCACGCTCGACGAGATTAAAGAGCAGCGAAACTGTTTCAATATTTTCTTCAGTGGACGCAGAGTTTGCTGCCTTATTAGCATGAACAGGTGCGCCTGCTTGCTTAGTGCTCTCTGGTCATGGTCTTACAACGAGCACAGAATGGGTCAAAGTGCCACGTCAGGGCAGTTTTGAAACTTTGATCTTTTTCCCTTTTTAAATTAACAACTGCAAAGAAGCCAAATTAGAATGAGAATACGTTGAGAATGGGCATGTCTCTCTTTCCTATGGGAACATGATATAATATTTAAGAGAAATAGTATGGGCCTAATGTTGGGAGAGAGTCTGGCCCAAAAAAAAAATTAATGTTGCGAGAGAAATATATAAATATCTTGATTTAAAGCGAGAAAGAATTAATTATAAATATCTTATAGACTTCATCCGGATCAGAACAAATGCAAAATGTTTAAGTGTTTTAATTGTTTGATGGCCCCAAAAAGTGTTTTAATTGTTTTAAATAAAAAATATTTAGCGAAGCACTTAATTTGGATTGGAGCGCTCAAGCACGCAGACACGTGCATACTCTTTCACGCAACACAGAAATTCCAAGAAATTAAAATTAATTTTAGCCGTATTGATTTAATAAAAGAAAATCAACTTATTTATACAAAGATTTGTAATTATCATGTTGGAATTTAAAAAACATATTAAACTATAAAAGATTATATACAAAAATCAATTGTATTTTCCCTAGTTATTCAGTCAAGTATTGTTTTTGGATAAATCATAATTCAGACAATGATGATCACAGAAGAATTAATTAGGTCAAGTGTTAATTTTGGAAGGTTAAGCGCGTAAATAACATGACTGAAACGGCGAATTTAAAAGGGACATAATTCGGCAGTGGGATGAAACCTTTGAAATATTGAAGTATCGAACTCATGAACTTGATTCAATGTAATATTCACAAACAGATAAAAGTTATAAAATGTCGCACAATTTGAAAAATGCAATTTAGCTTTTTAGACTAATAACCATCAAGTCGCGACTTTTTGTTACAGAAAATCTATCTCTCCCATATTTATTCATAATATAAAAATCTCAACAAACTCTACTATTTATTTATAAATCATAATAGTACAGCTTACATCTCAATTTTTTATAGGATCACACTAATTAATATTAACAACAAAGCCTCCATGAGATATGCAAGTCAATGAAATTAATTTGTGATTTGGAGCCCACATACTGTAATGCTGTAAATTGATCATCACATGATGTAAAAGATGGAATGTTTGATTATCAATTGTTTTTTCATGGTGTGGAAGTTGGAATGCAGACGTAGACGAATTCAAAGCACATGTTCGTCTCCGTGATTATTGAAACTTGGAACGTTTCTAAATTCTAATATTGAAAGAAATAGTTGTGCAGTAGTTCTCTTGTGATGTGTGTGTGTGTGTGTGTGTGTCTGTGTTAGCCAAAATATATAATATTGTGGTGCCTGAGTGAAGTTAACAGAAATAATCGAAGTTGGCATATATGTTGTAAATAAGGTCTACGAATTGGATTAACTGCTCAAACCGGCTCGCAAAATGGCGAGTTATTTATTTCGAGGATGGAAGGAAATAAAGCAAAGAAAATTATCTATGTTGAATGCACAATCAAGAATTGAGATTGAGGGATGAACAATTAAATAAAAAAAATGATTTAAGTTAAGTTTTAACGCTTGAATTGTTGGAAGAATACTAAATTAATTATAAAGATTTTGTTGAAAAAAATCCTTTTTCACTGTTTTCAGACTATCCCAAATAACTAATTAGAATAAGCGTTTTTTAACCCATCTCTCATGTATTTAGGTTAAATTTTCCCAACAACTGATCTCTCGTACTTCCAATGATTTCTATGTTTAATGTCAATAAAAAAAATTTTTACTAATCAAATGCTTCTTTCATTCTAAATTATAAAACATCTTTAAAATTAAGTGTCTTAAAATATAAGATAATTTAATAAAAATAAGATTTTATCAATAATATTTTTGTAATATAATGAGTAAGTGTGTAAATTTAAATTTATATTAAATGAAAGGTATTTTTAAAAGTTTAGATTTATCTTAAAAAAATAAATGTGTAAAGTATTATTATTACATTTTAATTATTGATATGAGTAATTTTTTTTCTAGTTGTTTTGTAATTTAAGATGGGAGGATGAATAAATAACTTTTTTTGAGATAAGTTGGGAAGAAGCCATGGAGGACAAAATTCACAGGAATTGCGCGAGAGGGGGGAAGGTAAGCCGCCACAATGCATTGATGATTGACTCACGTGTTCGTCAATCACAACCAAACGGCATCACCCCATGAACCCTAATTTGGAAAAATCATCATCATCCCAAAGAGAAAAGGTAAGTTCGTTGGTGGTTGGGCGGTGATCCGAGACGAGACAAGACGGTGAGTTCCCAGCCACCAGATGTTGAACATGTAAGAGATCAGGTGCGGGTCAAAAATCCGCAACATATATAATTCTTAAATTAAATGACAAATTTGTGCATATGCTCATACACTCGCTTGGAACTACACACACACATACAGAAGACAGACAAGACAACAATAGAGAACTAGGGTCAACAAAGGTAGCTACGCTGCAACAAGAGGGAGCTGCAATGCTTTCTGGTCCACAATGGACGATGACTCGTCCAGTCCAAAGCCCTCTCGTTGGAATTATCTTCCTCTAATTCGCATCATCAGGGCCATAATTCATTATTTAATTCCAAATTCCTCCCAGTAATCTCAAGCACCCGCAACAACCCTTATTTTGCCCAATAACGCCGCTCTCTCTACGAGCTTCTGTGAAGCTAGAGATATACCGCGAGATAGATAATTATGACATCTAAGAAGGTTTTTATGAAAATCCTCCTTCAATTTTTTCAATGGTTTTATGGCATGCTCTAATCTTGACCCCGAAGAGACTTCGAGAAAAATGTTTTTGAATCGAATACATCTTAAACAAGCTTTTATTGTTGAATCGTTTATTGCCGGAATGGATTTTGTCCATTAACTCTTCATGCGTTTGCACCGAATGTGCTTTCATGATGCCAATGGCACTGGTCAAAGAAATTTTAAAGAGGAGGGCTGAAAAGTTCCAAAGAAAATCACGTGAATCATGTCCCTGTTCAAGCAAAATCATATCCATAAACTTGGATCTTTCTTTCTTTTGGTTTTCTTGACCGAACATACATTGGAGTCAAACGACATCTATCATAAGTTCACTTGTTGTTATTATTGTTGTTGTTGTCGTTGTTGTTTTTAAGTGTGAGGCAGTGAATTATTCAGACAGGTCCAAATGTTTTTACCAAGAAGACATACCTTACTATAATTTGAGCTACAAAGCGCTTTTCAAGTATTCACAAGTTTGGGGGAAAGGAGCTTCGAAGAAAAATATTTAGGGATTTTTTCCGGAAAAAATTGGGGACAAAGTTCGATGTAAATCTGTTGATGAATTCATGGCATGTAACCCAAAAATATATTAAGACCTAACTCACTGTGAAATAAAGGACAAGACTTTTTAAATTTTTTTCTTGTAAGAAAAGGCATGGGTTCAATCGGATTATACTCCCTACTTTTCTTAATTTTCTTTTTTAAGTTTATATGAGGTAATGAGAAATAGGGAAAATCACATACAAAAACAGCTTAAGAAAATTTTTCATGGATAAAAACCAATAATAAGTTATCATTCAAAAAAAAAAAGTCTCAATTCTCATTTTAACCCAAAAAAGACTTTATATTGATAATTGTTTGTAAATAATTTTTTTGAGCTGTGCTTGTTTGTAATTGTCCCTTCGAAAAATTAGACTAAATCACGAGCTAATTGCTTGCCTTGATAAATCGATTTTGGTTGGCCGCCGCTAAAGGAAAGAGTTTTGGTAGACTGTTTGGACCTGATCAAAACGGAAACCCAACAAAAGGATCCATGCCCAATGATGCGGGCTTGGCCATGTGTAATCTTGTAAGAAAAGTTCTTTAAAAAATAATTAAAAATTTCCACTTGGACTGTGCCAAAACAAACAAAATTACCACCTGGAAGAATTCAAATATATTACTTCAACGTAAAATATATAAATATTGAGACGAGATGAAATTGGGGAGGTGAATGACTTCAATACAGTAAGTGTGGCTCTGGCATTTGATACCAGAGAATCTGAGAGCAAGCATGATTTCAATACTTTTTTAAACAAAATAATAATAATAAATAAATAAATAAATAAACAAACAGCATGTTTGTTTCCCCTTGGGCACCATCGCAGAGAATGGTGGCGGTGAATAATAATGTTTTTTTTTAATAAAACTAACTAGCAATCAAACTGAAGACAAAAGTCACGTAAACGGCGTCGAATAATAATTAAGAAAATAATGAAAAAGGATTTTGTGATCCGTCGTGCATTCATTTCACTAGGGAGAAGGAGAGAGAGCATGTAGGAGATTAGATTCTGCAACAGTGTTGTCCACAGCCAATGTGTATTCCTAGTACAACAGGCCACTGATGAGTTGATCATTCAAGTCCCCGAGACAAAAGGCTCAAAGCAAACACGAGACAGCACTGCATTGGTTGCCTGCCCCACCATCCCAGCTTATGTATGATTTGATTCTTTGCCTTTCCACTAATCATGCTTGAAGTTGTCCCCAAGTCATCCTCATCCCCTTTTTATTCTGTTTTTCGCTTCTTCATGGGGTCACTGCTGCTGCTGCTGCTCCTCCTCCTCTTCTTCTACGCTCCATGCATTAATCCCCTTAAGCTGCAGCCATGTCCCACCGAGAAACCAACCCTCACTTCACCAGACCCTCGCCGCCTCCATCCGGACTCCCACCCCACCGGCCCCTCCTCCCTCGCGAAGACCCATCACCGCCTTACCCCCCAAAACAGGTCAGAATTGCTGAACCTTCCCAGAAGCCTTCACGTGATTCTCCTTCTCTCGTGCCGCAACCCCCACCTCTATCAGCCCGCGACAGATCTCGCAAGACTAAGCGTGCTCCACCACCCCCACCTCTATCACCCCGCGACAATCTTCGCAGGCCTACAACTACAAAGCCTGCTCCTCCGCCTTCAACCCCACCGTCATCGCGCGACAAACCTCGCGAAACTAAGCCGGGTGATGAATCTCACGTGCCTCAGGCCGGTCCGCCGTCACAGCCACGCCCCCCTGATCGGCGAGGCCGTCCTCATGGCCCGTTCCGAGTACCCGACCAGAGGAGAACCAAACCACTCACGTGGTTAGCCGCGATCTTCTGTCTGATATTTTGGCTTGTAATAATCATAGGAGGCTTGATAGTGCTCATAGTGTACCTTGTTTTTCGTCCCCAGAGTCCTCACTTCGAAGTGTCGAGTGCCAGCCTTAATGCTGCCTACCTGGACCTGGGTTATCTTCTCAATGCCGATGTTACGTTGCTCGCAAATTTCACGAATCCCAACAAGAAGGTGCACGTGGACTTCAGCACCACGATGATCTATCTCTACTATGGCAGCACGCTCATCGCTACACAATATGTGGAGCCATTCTCGGCGGCCAGGGCAGAGTCTAGGTTTGCGACCATCCATATGGTGACCAGTCAGGTTCAGCTCCCGTTGGCAGAGACTCAGCGCCTTGTCAAACAAGTCCAGAGCAACGGAATTATACTTGAGGTGAAGGGAGTATTCAGGGCAAGATCCACGTTGGGACGCATCTTAAGGTATTCCTATAACCTCTATGGTTATTGCACCATCATGCTGACGCGTCCCCCTGGAGGGGTTCTCGTCAAAAGAAATTGTAGGACGAAACGCTGAAGCTGCAACCTCGGATTTGGAATTTGATTTTGCTAATTTTTACCTCTTTTTAATAACACTCATTTAATGGTTAACCTTGCTAATCTATGCGCGATACCTTTTTCAAATAGCAACTACCTTCTTGATGTTGATCATGTTTAATAGACAATCCATGTCAAATTCACAATGTCTCAAGACTGCAGCATTACCTACTGCACTGGCCAGTGGCTAGATTCAATAATGTAAATCAAACCTCCTATCATGCATAGCAAATAGCAGGCCACCTCATGAAAACGAGACTCGACCCGTGGAATGAAATTCTCAAGCAATACATTTTGGTCGTACAAAATTGGACGCGGAGGATGATTCCCCAGACAATGAATTTTATCTACAAATGCTAGACTGATATAAGAGGAAAAACTCTCGCTCTTGCACCAAGCCATTAGAGCGAATGAAGCACCTTTCACAGAACTAACACACATCATCACTCAAATATAACCAAACACAACACACTTGCAAACATGAAACCCAACCACTCGCAATGGCACCTGAAATGGAAAAAAACTACTATTTTTTTTTTTTGGTGGGGGAGGGGGGTGGGGTTTGGATTTCAAAATCTGCGGTAATGCTCCTTTGTAAAGAAGGGGTGCCGGAGCGCCTCATGAGCTGTCAATCTACTGGAGGGGTCAAAACAAAGAAGACCTTGCAAGAGATCAATTAGATCGCCTGCAGAGTGATCCACATGCTGCATTACTAGATTCTGTGAAAAGATGAAACACAATTAGATGATAGGAGCAGAAATAGGCAAACAAAAGAAGACATTAAGCTGAGCGAATAAAACATTTTACAGACAGGAAGACGTGGTAGCTTCAATACAGCCTTGATACTTTCTCGAGAGGCCGCCCCTTCTGGCCAGTTCAGTCTACTCCTTCTGACAAACTTCTCTGCATGCCGGCTGTGCAGTATAACAATACACAGAATCCCTTAGTAACTACTAGGAAAATATCCCGGAGGCAAACAGAACATTAATTGACCAACAAAAAGTAATAAGTTCTTCAGAAGGCCACGTACTCTGCTCTTTTCAACACGTGCATAGGCATTGGACCTAAAACCCTCTCCATCATGGCCAGGTGCTCTAAATTCTCATGCGTCTGAAACAAAGCCTCTCCCTGCAACCATTTTGTAGGTCATAACATTCTTCATCAAGATAATTTGGAGCAGTCACAGATAATTTCATTACCAAGTTTATCAACATACCGAGCATAACTCAACCAAAATGCATCCAACACTCCATATGTCACAAGGGAAACTCCACCCAAGCCCTTGAACAAGGAAATAAATTACATTTTGAACATTATGGAAAGACAATGTAGTTGTGATCATAAAAATGGGATGTGTATAATGGAAATATCAACGTACCAAGAATAACCTCAGGTGCCCGATAATGCCTAGTAGAGACAATGTAGTTGTGACCTTGATGTTCATAGGCTGTGCTGCCAAAATCAATGACCTTGATAGCGCTTGACTTTGGCAGCCTCTTATAAAAGGTTCCCTCTTTTGGTGACCGGGGTGCAACCTGCAAATAACAAGGGAGAGAGGGTGGGAAATGGAAATTTCACAATTTTAATAATTGCAGCACAAGCACCAATATTCAAAGCCAGAAAAAAAAAAGTAAAATACAATCTAAGAATCAAATACCATGAAAGCACAAAATACCTTGAAGTCAGGTACTTTTACATATTCTGGGGAAACAAAAAGTATGTTCTCAGGTTTCAAGTCGGTGTGGATCAGACCTAAATCATGCATAACTGCAAGTTCAGAAATAGTCAAATGAAATCATTATAATATTGTACACCTTCTGCCCACTCTTCCCACTCCCCTGTTGGGAAGGGATCTCTTTCTCCCTCCACAACAAGTAGAATGGTTTATTATCATAGTATTAGGACAAGAGATACAAAAGTCTTCTTGGGGGTAAAGAATTCAACATTAGAAGAAAACACAACTAAACAAATACATCAGAAACCATAATGAATTTCCCAAAGGAAGAGAGAAGAATGCAACTTATATGACTTCTGTCACCAAGTTTGGAAAGAATAGAAACAGTGGAAGCAACAATCACACACATGCTACACATTCCAACAGTTGTCTGCCTAGCTCACGGACAAGATCGACCGGAAATGGGCGATAATTGTTCTTCTGTAGAAAATCATATAAGCTTGGTCCAAGCATCTCAAATACCTGTCAAGACCATTTAAATTTGACAAGTCTTAACCCCCAGATATATTCATTAAGTTTGCAAATGATGTTACCGTACGTCAACTGAATACTCACAATACAAATATGGTTACGATAGTCAAACCAGTTCTGTATTTGAACACAGCTGCAAAGGATGAAATGACTTAACAGCCAACACAAACTTCAATCCGTAGATGGTAGCCAAGTAGACAGAGATAACAGTATCAATGAAAATAAGCTTACCGACTGCCATTCCTGTCATACTTCCCAAGTAAATGAAGCACATCAACTTCTACCATTGCTGCTTCACGGTATTTCTTAATACTTCGAACAACTTTTATTGCCACCAGCACCCTCATTTCTCTATCCCAACATTCCAGAACCTGACCAAAAGTACCTGCAAACAGAGAACATCTAGTGTAAGGGAAGTTACAACACAAATTTTGCCATAAGATAAAAGAACAAAATATGTAAACACGACAATGATAACAACCACCTTCACCAATTTTTCGGAGGATCTTATCTGCAAGGAAAGAAAATAACTCAAAAATGAGGATCACATGGTCATTAAGCTATACAAATGAAGCCATCAAAACCAATGCAATCTAACATCGTCAAATGAATTTTTAGATAAATTCCTCATAAATCCAATTACAAGTATCATGCTGATAGAATTTCACATTAATCAATAACAATTTCATACTCTATCAATTTTCTTTTAGATTCATGTATGGTATGCCATAAAACATAAGAAAATGTCAGCGATTATCACATATTATTCCCCATTGGGCATCCAGGACCAATGCGATAATTACTTAAAATTCAGTTGTTGGATTGATGAAGAGTTACATTGTATAGCATGATATTGAATGGTGTAAATATGTCAAGGCTTACAAAGATGTCAATTGATCATATTATCCATATGGAAATAAATCTCAAACAACTTACTACTCAGACAGGCGTTATGAGCTTTTTAAGTTATATTAACTCACATGGAAAATTTAATCATATCGAAGATATAAATATTTTGAACCGGCGATTGGATCCATATAAGATTGAATAATCATGCAACCAAATGAAATAATATATAAGAAATATACTGTAAGTGACAATTAATTTCCAATACAATTATAAGAAAATGTTAAAAGCAGGGAGTAGGTGTTGAAAAGATGCTACCAGATAGTAAATGCACCAGCCCAACATAGAATTAGTAAAGTATGTCACGTTGTGTCTTTGTGTGGCAATTAGAATATTCAGTAAACAACATAAGCAAGTCCAATAACTAGAGAAAGTTGAGGAAGGCCCTTCAATGGTGGTTAGATGTGTTTACATCGAGGTGTTAAATTGTCACCAAGTGCGAACATGTAATGTCCATCTTTGTCATCATCTCGCCATGGGGGAGAACCCTTTTCAGCCAACCCCTTCACAAACAGGCCAGCATGGTCAGGGAGTATCCTTGTTGCTCCAAAGCTTGTCATATTCACAACCTCTTGTCCATAACACATCCCTGAATAAGCCTACAGACAGCCACTTACTCATACTTCACTACATAAACGGCAATTCAATACTTATTTCCCCCTTAAACTATTTGACTTCCAGCAATTTGAAGATTTGATACATGTTTACATCATTTAAATCAACATCTTTCTGCAGAATAGTATAGAAACAAAAGAACGTATGCAATAAGCCACAATTTTTTTATTCAAAATGAATTGTAATTTTGAAACATAGATAATTGAGAAAACATAGTGAAAGCTCAATAACAAGAAGCCTTATCTCAGGTGGGGTTAACTATATAGATTGTACTAGTAAAAGCTCAATTTTATAAATAAAAATGTATTCCCACATCCTGTTGCTGTTTTTGGCAGGCATCCAGGATGGTAAAGTATTCACATACCGGCCAAGAAATTATTTATCTAATGAGATACAGCAGGTCAGCATTTTCATAAATTGTACCTCTATCGAATGTTGAATGTACGATAAATTTTAAAGCTTAATAATTTACTAAGCGTCATTTTGGACATTTTCAAATCGGCAAATCCTTTTCACCTAATGTAACCAATATGGGCTCAGAGAAACTGCATCAAAAATTCAATCCATATCATATATCACTTAAATTTATCCCAACACAAAATCTAACTGGTCAAACCGTTAGTACTCCAACGCAGATTTATGATAATAAGTCAGAATAAATCTAATAACATAACTAACATGGAATATCTTCCTTCCATTTTTTTTAACTACAAAATGACAAATAAAAAGGCTTCGAAATTAACGATTCGCGCACCCCAAATTAAGTTTTCCTAAAATAAATAGAACATGTGGAGTTTTTGAAACCACAATTGGTATCTTTATTACATGAGCTAGAACTTATTTGTTCTTTGTTCCTTTCTATCACAACAAGATGGATTTAAAGTTCCTCCGTTTTCCAAATTCCTACTGAAATACAGTGAGAAATATAGAAAGTTCCTTTCTTTGCATACAGAATATTCATTAAAAGGAACAGATCCATAAGGATTTAAAAAAAAAAAAAAAACTTGCCGAAGGCTTTCTCTTGGAAAGGTAAGACCAAGAAACATCTAAGGAAGCTATATTAGATAATACTAGACTAGATAACAAAATAGAGAGAGCTTTTTTTGTTTCTTTCTGCCCTTTTTCTTTTCTTTTCTTTGTTTTTTTTTTTTTTTTACCTTGGAGTGGGTTTGAGGAAATTCCCAAGCTAATTTAGGCCTTTTCCTGGGACGCCGATCCACATGAGAGTGCGGAAACTCCGTCACGTAGTCCATCTCCATTCGATAAGCAACCCTAATCTCAGTCAGTTGATCGATCGTTTCGTATGTTAATGAAGGATCGAATTCAACTAGTCCAGAGATGGAGAATCCGGCTCAAGCGTACACCATCATCATTGCTGACTCTCCAGCCCTTCGTTTTTCTGTCGATTGTCAATCCAGACCGTTCGTTTATTTCTGCAGAGTGCATACACACATCACGCCTGGCGCCTGTAAGCCTCGCTGGGGCTAGGGATGCAAGAATTAATCGACATAAAGTAAATGAGCAAATCTATTCCTAAGGTTTAAATTCATTAGGAATTATTTACTCAAATTTTAAAAACCATATAATTTAATTTTATCATTAATAAAAATTAATTTTAAATATTATTTAATAAAAAATGGCAGAAAAGATCTTGAAAATTATAGAAAATGATCAAAAAAAATTTCTCTAATTTTTTGGATCATTATTTATATTTTTAAATACTTTATTGTAATTCTTTGGACTTTATTTTGTAATTTTTGAAGTCATTTTCTATTTTTTTGTCAATTAACATATTTTTGTTAGCAACAAGAACCAAATTGCATCGTTTACAAAAAATTGAGAACAAATTTACACAATATATGAGTTTAGTACTTATGGTGTTGCTAGTTTAGGGTTTAATTTATTTATGTATCCATTAATATATTATAAAAAAATTACTGCCTCTGAATTACAATATAAATTATAGTTAACTAATTTATGATTTACGAACAATATTAGCTGAAATCTTAATCTTAAATTATTAAAAATGTTTACATCTTTTTATTTATACCCTCATTAAATACTCTATACAAGAGCCTTGATAATAGTAATTAGAATTTCAATGTGTGATTTTTTTCAAAAAGAACAATAAATGAAATAAAGGTGTAGTTAAAAAAATAAATATAAAAAATATCCGTAAGCTTATTAAATAGATAGATATAACATGTTATTGGGTCATCTTATAACATGAGTTGTAACAGAGGTTGTTGTTTGGTCATCTGAAATTTTGTTGAGGAAGATGTTTGTTAGCATGTTATTATGTTTGCCTTAGCCGTCCTAATGTAGTTTGGAAGGAATGTTCAAAAATTATTTATGAAGATTTGGTGCACACATCACAAGCTGATTTGAAATTTGTAAGTTATGTTAGGTGACTTTTTTCTTGAATATTCTTTTGGTGGATTTGAACACGTGTTTAATTGTGTATTTTTTGTTATAGACCTTAAGATATCTAGTTTTGACAATGAATAAGTTGTACATAGAGAGATTGAATCATTATTGCGAGAAAGAATTTGCCTAACTTTCCTCTTATACCTTTCCCTCAAGCAGATATTGCAGTTGACATCACAAAGCATGTCATTATGCAAGAATTAACTCATGACCATGTTGCATTACAAGCAAAGTCAATCAAATTAATTAGCTCATTAAATTATGAGCAAAAAGGCATTTTTGACACTGGGACAAATTATTTGACTTCATTGAAGTAGTGTTTTTTTCTTTATACATGGGTATAGTGGAAACAAGAAAGACTTGTTTGTGGAATGCATTGATATCTTCCCTTCGAGCCCAAGGAGACATTGTTTTGACCATTACATTAAGTGACATTGCTGCAACACTTTTACCTTTTGGGAGAACTAATCATTCAAGGTTTGAAATTCCAATCCAGATTATTGAAACTTCTGTTTGTTCAATCAAGCAGAATTTTCCATTACCAAAACTCATTCAATAAACAAAATAAATCACATGAGATGAAGATCCAATAGTTTAATAATATTGTATTAAGGCTTTAGATCATTTATTGAGGGATATAATACGTTATGATCAAATTTTTTATGGTAAGTGCATTATAGTTTGTGGTGATTTTTGTCAAATCCTTCCTGTAATTCCTGAAGGTATAAGGGCTACTATTGTTAATGCTTGCATCAGTTCTTCATGCATTCATTACATTATTTCAATCTAATAAGGAATATGAGGTTGTTATATGCTTCATCAAAGTATGATTATGATAAGATAGATAGGTTTTCTAAATTGTTGTTGGATGTAGTTGATGTAAGTTAGGATTGCCACATGATAGAATAGTAGATATTAAGATCCCCCATGAATCATTGATAGTTGGTTATAGGGACTCTATCAATGCAATCATCTCTTCAACATACCTAGACATGTTGGATAAGTTGTCTAATTATAATTACTTCAATTGTAGAGCAATTCCTTTATGAACAATTAAAAGTGTGAATCTGTTGAATGATTATATGTGTTTTATGTTGCTAGGTGATTTTTTTGAGTATTTTAGTTATGATCCTGTTTCAAATCTACCGAAGATAGTAACTCATTTGATGATTTGTATACAACTGAGTTCTTGAACACTATCAATAACTCTGGATTGGCTCCGCATAAGCTATGTTTAAAAGTTGGACATCGATAATGCTTTTAAGGAATATTGATCAATCTCTATGTCATTGTAATGGCACAAGACTTCTTTTAACTTATTTTGATAAATTTATGATTGAAGTTGTCACAGTGAATGGATTAATGTCTAATCACAAGGTTCTCATATGGATATGAATCATTCTAAAACAAGGTGGCCTTTTTGCATGAAAAAAACAATCTCCAACCACTCTATCATTTGTAATGATAATTAATGATATGAATCACTCTGAAAGAAGGTGGCCTTTTTGTATAGAAAAAAAACAATCTCCAACCACTATATCATTTGTACTGATAATTAATAAGAGTCAAGATCAATCTTTGCATCACATTGGAGTATATTTATCAAAGCCTTTTTTTCCATGATTAATTGTATGTTGCTCTATCTAGGGTATGAAGTATGGATGGTTTGAAGATATTGTTGCATGGTGATGGTAATTAGGGATGTGCAGGTTATAACATCTTGAAAAATTAATCAACATTTAGTTAAGTAAGGGAGAATAATTAAATGAATTAATGTGGTGCGTGACCAGAAAAATTTAATAAATGTGTTTAATTGTAATTTTAGCCCTAAATTCAAGTTTGAAGCGAAGTCAGGCCATCAGGACATCAAAAGGTGTAGAAGAATTGAAGAAGAGTCTTCTATATCATATGCCATGGCGTGAGAAACATTCATTGCGGCTCATAAAGGCAACCAATAAAGGGTGGACCTCTCTGTGCCATACGCTATGGTCTGAACTGTATGTGCTGCGATGCACAATTGAATTAATAATTAAATAAATTAATGTAGTGTGTGGCCAGAGAGGTCTAATAAGTGTGTTTAATTGTAATTTTAGCCCTAAATTCTAGTCCGAAGCAAAGTCAAGCTATCAATACATTAAAAGGTGTAGAAGAATTAAAGAAGAGTCTTCTGTACCACATGCCGTGGTATGAGAAACATCCGTTACAACTCATAAAGGCAACCAATGAAGGGTGGGCTTCTCTGTGTCATGTGCTGTGGTGTAGACTGTGTGTGTTGCAGTGCACAACCAAATTTTTGTTTAAATCAATCGTGCTTTATTTGAAAAATTAGAGAGAAGGGAAAGGAAAAAAATAAGAGCACGCTACTACCTTTCCTAAGGCATGAATTTGGGGATCATTGGGATATTTTGAAACTTCCTAATACCCATTAAGCCTTCCTCTTCCCTTTCCTTCCATTTTCATTAAGGTTAAAGTTAGGGTTTAAGTTGGGGGAGTAATTTTTGATCCTTATAAGCTATGGGTCCAAACCCGTTAATTAAAATGGATATAATAAAAGTAGTTTAGAGTGTTCAAACCCTACATCTATGGTTTTATGAGTTGTTGATTGTTGAGGGCCATTAATAGCGAGAATCAGTATTTATTAAGGGAGTTGGGAGTATTAAATGGCCATTAATGGTGGTTCAATAGTTTATCAATTACAATGTGAATTGTTGGAACTTAGCAAACTTAATGGGTATGATATAAAGTGAAGATTTTGCTATTGTATGAGTTGAAGGGGTGGGTTAATGTTGGAAATTATTCAAGAAGGAAATTAATGAAATGCCCTTATGTTTAGTTGTAGATTATCTAATTTTTAGCACCATTTACACTATTTGGAAAGCTTTGGGAGTTGTGTCTTGAGGGAAAATCTTTGACCTCTCAAATGTTTGAAATAACCAATGAAAAATCTAGTTTGTATAGTTGTTTATTAATTAATTACTATTGAATTTAATTATTTAAAACTTGTATGGTGTTTTGAAAAACAATTGGTGCAATTTTGGCACTGTTTGAAGTTATGTTAAATTGTTAAAAGCAAAAAGGTATATTTATACATGTGTGATAAACGATGATGATTGAAAATGTGTTATTATATAATATTGGTGTGTGGAGTATAGTAGAGAAAGAGAATTATAGGAACGTGTTATCATATGGTTAATAGGTGTTGCATGGCATACAACTTATTATTATATAGTATGATTATTGGTGGAAGTTTTATCTAGAAAGAGAAGTAGATTGGTAAATTCACATGGTATTGGTAACTCACCTTTTAGAATTAAAAGTTTGCCTTAGCACCGACCGTTAGAATTGGGAGATAGCTATTGTCTTATGATTGATTCGAGATTATTCCACTTGTTCTTTAAGGGACTTAAACTTAACTAGTTTTCACCGATTCATGAAGAGGCTATATTAGGGGTACCCTATACTTGTTAGTATTGGGAGAAATTGTGGTACACAAGTGAGTGAGTTAACCCTAATTTGGTAGCTCCTCACAAGTTGGATTAGTTCGAGTTGTGAACGTAGCCAATGATAGCCATTGATTTTATGTCGAAGATAACAGGAGGATATAAGACTAGTATTGATATGTATTTATAGTTTCGATCACATGATTGTTATTATTATGGTCCAACATGTTTTAAAGGCACATGGTTATTATTTTTACAATCTTGAGATGTGTATACTTGTGATATATCCAGTGATATGTATTGCATGCCTGATCATATAGTTGTTATTGTTATGGTTGAGGCTATATTTGATACATGCGTATGCGATATGTGAATTTATTACCGTTTGCATTTACAATTAATTAATTAATATGCCATGTGTAGGCTAGATTGACCTTCTTTATTAAGTAATTGTATTCATCCCTCATTATTAAATATTTTAAGGCCTAGCTCATTGGATTGAGACTGAAAAAAATGATTAGTGGCATAGGATTCGGAGTAAATCCTACTTATAGACCTCTCTATTTTGTTTATGTATATTAAACATTGTCAGTTTGCTAACTAGAATTTTATCTCATTATTTCGTCTACTTGTATTATAACCGAAAGTATTTTGTGTATTTGGTGCCCTAATATAGTGATATATGGTTGTAAAGTTTAAATAAAGCTGAAATACTAGTGCAAGTAAGGTAAAGTGTAATTGAGTTCTTTTTGGATGCATATTAATGATTTTATGCAAGCCATCTCCCTTTTTTGGGGTTGAGTGGTGAATTTGTATAATATGTGTAACTAATTGACTGTGGTATGTTGCACAAGTCCAAAATGGTCCATTGAGTGTGGTCTAAGAGTTGATGTAGGCTTTTGACTCAAGTGTTGGAGTTTGGGCACTCTAGTTGTGAGCTTATGAAAATAAAGTGATAATTGATAAGGATGTCCAACTTTTGCTAGAAATATAATTTGATTATGAAACTTGTGCTATTAGGTAGAGCTAGAAAAAAGCTCTTTATAGACACCTAGATTGCTTTAATCGAATATCGGGCAGAGAATTGAAACATGTTAAAAGTTCATCCCGAGTGTTGTCATATGATAGCAAAATTTACTGTCAAATGCCATAGTGCAAGAATGTTAAGCCACGATGCATGTGCTATTTTAGGCAGTAAAGGAATTCCTTATTTCTTTTGCAAATGTTTTTATCTGTTTTGGAATCCTATACTTTTGCACGCATTTTAATCTCTGATTTGTGAATGTTTGATAGTTTATAGGAGTATTACATTATAAAAACTTGGGATCCTTATTTGTATAATTGTCAAATTTATTAATTACATCAATGCTCGAAGTTTGCGGAGGATTAGTAAGGCAAACCTTACTTATCTAACCTAGAGTTTACATAGGTAGCCTGGTCTTGCCCGACCTAGTTAAGCTGATCAAGCCTGATTTCAATCTGGGCACCAAGCTAGGGTCAATCCCAGCCTGGCCTGAAAATAATTTTATTTTTTTATTTTTTCAATTTTTAAAACTTAATTATTTTATAATGTTATTTTACTTAATATTTTTTTTATGTATTATATCATTTTTATGTTCATTGTCTATATTTTTTTTTGTGATTTGAACTTTTCTAATCTTTTTAAATATTTAAAATTGATTTTTTTATTTTATATCATAAAAAATATGAACAATTGTTAATTATATACAATTTAAAAAATTATTAATTTAAATTCTAACATTTGTTTTATAAAAAATTCATTTTAAATAGTTATAATTATATTTTTTGTTGATTAATAAAATTATTTTCATATTTTAATTTTTTTTTAAAAAATATTTTTCTAGCATTTGGCCAAAATTTAGCATGAACTTTCAAGCCGCCTGATATCCGAATATGCACATTAGGCTGGGCATCAAGTTAAGGTGGAGCCCGACTCAACCCATGTGTACCCTTAAATTGGTAATCATGCATAAAAAACAACCAACGTTGTCTATAGGGACGTTTTTCAAAATTTGCATACTATAAATGGTGATAGTAGTTGAGTAATTTTCCATGCAATGTTTTTATGCATTAATTGTTGTTGTACATTTATTCCAGAGCCTTTCTTTTTTTTATGGGAATTACCTCCGTGTTAGTTTAGATGTTTGATTGTGAATCCCTTGTTCTACATCATTGGTGGGCATGCATTTTTTTCTTCTTTGTATCTTATTATCTTGATTGTTCATTAGGTCGCATGATATATTGTAGAATTTGATCTATTTTCCTTTTTTTTATTTTTTGTAATCAGTTTTAATCTAATCTTTTCATGATAATTTTTGTTTTGAATTTAATGCTTTCCGTGTATCGCATGGGAGAGTTGGCATTATTTGTTATACATAGTGGAATGAAAATGTTGCCAATCAACCATGCATGGTATCCTAGATATCTAATTTTCTTCGGGCTCAATCCACAAGGGGAAAAAAACTGCATTGTCCCTACAGGCAGTGTTGTTATGTGTGCATGCTTTCTAAGTTTTTCACAAGTTTTTTCAATATATATTAATATATTTTTCACAAGCTCAGTAGGTAGCGGGGACAACTAAAAAGGATGTGTCATTGTGGCAAGACGCAAGACCAAGATGCCACTAGCATTTTCATTATTTCAATCCAGAACTGAATGTGACTCGCTTGGTAGTTGGATCAGCATAGAATATGTGATATTATCCTCCACAAACAACTGGTCAGATACAATCCTAAAGCAAGGATTAAGCACCATCTTAGAAAAACGGAGGAAAAATTAATCTTTTAGTCATCCAACTTTTAAGTTATTTGTAACTCAATCTCTCAACTATGACTCGCCTATAACTCAATCCCTCAACTTTTGAATCACTTACAAATTAGTCTCTTAACTTTTGTTAATTTTTTTTTATATTAGCTTATATCTCACATCAATGAATAAGAAGAGAGTATTTTAAAGTAATATATGAGCATTTTTTTTATCCCTCTTATTTGATAATAATTTTTTTTTACAAAAAATTAAAAAATAAGGACTAAGTTATAGGTAAATCAAAAGTTGAGGAATTGAGTCGCAGTGAGTTATAATTGAGGGACTGAATCGCAGTGAGTCATAATTGAAGGATTAAGTTACAAGTGAGTTAAAAATTGAAGGATTAAAAGATTAATTTTTTTTAAAGCAAACCATCTCAACATCTTTCAGTATTATAAAATAACATCGGTTAGTTATCAAAAAATTATAACAATAGATGTTATTAACCTGTTAATGAGGGACAAAACAAATCATCTTTCACTAGATGCTATTAACCTGTTTATGAGGGATACTCCAGATGATCACCCACTGAGGGAGGATATTTTCATGATAAGGGAAATGCTGTATAGTCATTGGGAGATTCAGGTTTCACATTCTCTAAGACAGGCGACCCAATGTGCTCATGTGCTCATTTTTTAGCTCGTGCAGCTCGCGAAAGTGTTCAAGGACTGAGATTACGCCCGACAATTCCACCTAGCTGTGCCCCACTTCTCTGGGATGATAGGACAACTATGCCTTAAGTTTACGTTTTGTCTTTGACTTTTGTGTACCTGAGACGTCAAGCGGTTGCTTGCCATTTCGTGGGGGAAAAATTATAACAACAATAATGTTATCAAGTGCCATTAAGGGTCACGTAGAGCTTTCCTATCAACACCAACGCTGCTGCGCATTAATAGATCACTGTTCATTGATGCTATAACGTTACAAATTGAGGACATACAAAAATGAAGAAATAAAAAATAGATACAAACAAAATTACAAGGTACTATTATAAAAGAGGTTCGGAAAGCTCCATTTCGTTAGAATTCTGTTCTTGTGTATCGGGCCGTTGAAATCCAACGAAGTCCAGCCCAAGCCACTGCCATGGCCAACATACATATCTAGACCTATTTCGGCCCAGTGAGTCTTCCCTGTTCTCAAGCTCTTCAAGCTGATGAGTAAGCTCCTCCACTCTGTCCCTCAGCCTAGACGCCCTCAAGTCTGCCAACCTCAGAGATTTCTCAGCTGCATCTCTAGCTGCCATGGCAGCAGCTGTGGTCTCTTCTTTGAACTTGAGTTTATTCTCTGATTCCAACATAGACTGCTTTGCATCTTCAACTTCCTGCTTAAGTGCTGACAGCTGCAGATTCAGCAATTATAAATATCAATATTCAATGAACAGGGGTAATGAAAGTATATGACGTGGGTCTTTAAAGACTCTGTGCAAATTATCAGCCTGCTTTGGTTCCACTAATAAACTAATTCAAGAAGCCCATATTGCCATTCTTTAAAAGGAAAAGTCATCCGGCTTTGATTGATTAAAATTGATGTCAGGATGCACTCTACAATGGGCAAAAAAAGGTCACCCCTACCAACTACAACATATGTTTGGTTATCCATAGCTTTTGAATGCCATAAAATATTTGAGAATATTTAAATCAAGGAATACGCAAACGTAAGGCTAAAATAAAGCCTCTTTCAGCCTTGCTTACAAAACTTATTAAGCCCGTCAAAATATTGCTGTCAAAAGGAGTTTACCTGAGCAACAAATTCTTGTTCTACAGCCCCGCCTGCAGCGGCTTCTTGCTCGGCGGCTAATTTCCATCTATTAATTTCTTCTTCCGCAGCTGCAATGTCCATCATTAAACCCTCAACCTACATGATAAACAGGCCAAACTTATACTGAGTGAGGAGTATTTACAATCGAATTGTCATACCTCTGTAATTCTGACGGAGATACAAAGATAGGAAGAGATGGAAAGAGAGAGAAGAATAGATAAGAGAAGAACAGGAAGAATGACGGAACTAGAGAGATTGAGAGAAATAGGGAGACAAGTGTATCATTGAACAGTACGCATTAGTATTGATGACTTAGGATCCTGGGAATACAATAAGCAAGAGGTATTTATAGGCTATATTATGCCAAATAATATCCTAACTAACCTAACGGCTAGTTTAATACATAACACTGTCATATTTACAATTAAATAACATGAATCTTACTATCAGACAATCAACATGTGAGACTATACAGCATAAACTACAATTCAAAATAAACAGATATATATACATATATATCAAAACAACCACAGTTAGAGAACCTGGAGAAAATTAACATCTAAGAAACTATAAGCTTACACTTTCATTAGCCACTCTCTCCTTGTCTTCAAGTTCCTCTATCCGATGCATTCTATGGATAAGCTCTTTGGCTTGAGCTTCTACGTGCTGCTTAAGTAAACTCAACTCTGCCCTTAATGCAGTTAAACAAATATGCAAAGCAAATAAAATTACCAGGTCAACAAAACTAGAAACTAAAATGATAAATATTCTTCAGTGAATAATGAGGGCAAGATTCCCTTCATTACAACAAACTTCAAATTAGATACATGGCAAACATATATGTATTTGACTCTGATCCTAAGTACCTTAATTCATCCACAGTATGCTGCAGCTCAATGATCTCAATCTGCGATCCCTTAACAACATTCTCCAAAGCACTGGCCTGTACCCAATAGAAGCATAAATAATAAATAATTCCCTCAAAATAAATAATGAATTTTAGGATTAGAAAGGAACTTTTTTTGAAGTACTTACCAAAGAGTATATTTCATCCTCCTCCTTTTCTGTTATGCCCAACTTATCATTTGAAGCTGCATCCTTTTCATCTCCTAGAAGCTTGCTAAATTTGAAATCTAACCCAGCCTCCATAAAGCCTTTTTCTGCAGCTTGAAACAATTCATTTTTTGTGGAAGACGTATCAGAGGCCAACCTCTTTGATAAAGCACTCCTAAGTAAGGAAACAATTTGATCTTTCTCCCTAACTAATCGAGTCACTGTGTCATTCAAAGTCCGTATTTCACAATTCTTCACCTCAACTAAATCCCTGGTTTTCTCAACAACAATCTTACTCAACTCATAAATAGATTCCATTCCTGCTAAAGAGGCACGTATATTCTCGTCAATGTCTGTTTCTTGAGGTACAAATAAGGATTCTGACATTTCCGAATTATCTGCATCAATTATCTTCATAACATTGTAAATCTGGTTATGGATTTTTGACACAAAACTCAACTGATCAATTAGTAAAGGCCTCTGTGATTCCATCTTCAATAATAACTTACTAAACTTTTCATCACACTCGCTCACTAACTGTCTCAACTCCAAAACTTCATTCAGTTCCCTGCTTAGTTTCTCTGACATCTCTTGTTTCACCTGATTCATTTTTTTGTCCTTTCCTTCAAGAGTTCTCTCCAAATTCTCCACAACAGAATTTTTCTTCGCCACCTCTTCCCTCAACTCACTAATTGTCGCTTCCAGCTGAGAAACTTCAATGGCGATCTCATAATTCCTGTGTTCCATCTGCTCTCTAGTCTCATTCCTAGATTTAGCTGTTGCATCTACCTGTTTAACAAGTTCTTCAACAATCTCATTGGCTCTCTTGATTACCCCATATGCCACGGCTGCCAGACCCGAGTATTTGTGTGATTTGGGTAGTTCATTGGCTGCAAAATTTCTAAAATTGCTTACCTTGGCAGATATCTTTTCAATCCCCGTCACAAACATATGGGTGGAATTTCCAATTTCTAATCGGAGGTCGTCTCTCTCCTTCACCACCTCATCGAACTGCTTGGAAATCTCGTTCCTCTGTCTTAATAACTCATCCTTGGCTTTATTCGTCTCAATTAATTCGGCCAAAACCTTATCGTGTGATTTTAAAGCCTCTTCTTTCTCTAGCAAAGCATCATCCCTCAGCCTCCCAAATTCGTCCCGCTTCTTAATCGCCTCGTGAGCAAGTGCCTTCAACCGATTGAATGAAACTTGCAATTCAGATTTCGAGTTTTCCGCCAACTGGCGGGCTTGGCGCTCACGATCGAGCTCGGCGAGAAGCTCCGTGATTTTGTCGCCGGAGCCCTCTTCTGGTAGTGGATTCTTGATCATGATGGGACCTGAGTCATCAGCCTCCTCCACGTCGCTAAGGATTGCATCAGCATCCTCATTTCCAGCATCCGCCATTTATATATCATATATGCAAATACTAAGGCAAAATGCTATTGACGATCAATGAAGCAATTTTCATCCACACTAAAACTGAATTACCGATGTGGGCATTTAGCTTTTAGGGTACGACGAGGAAGGTAGAGAATATGGAAATGCGAAATAAGGATGTAGACGAATCGAAAACCCTAGAAAGTGGAGAAAGGGGTCAACGAAAAAGGATCTAACCTCGTATTGATTAGGAAATTCAAAGAAGCTCGATTCTGGAAGAATACTGGGATGACAGTACGATACAGTTATTGATTAATCCAGTTGGAATTAAATTGAAGCTGTTGATGATAACGGTGAATCAAGAAGGGAGTTTTAACTTGGCAAGGATGATTTCATTGAACCCAGATTCCAAGCGAGACCGACGGACAGCGGCCACCAACCAGTCTCGTTCGACTTTTCTCTATTTTTTTTATTATTTTTTTTTTATATTTTATATTCAACCGGGGCATAGCCCAAACAAAGTTCACTAATTTTATTTTAAAACCATAAAAAAGACATTCTTACTCTTATTATTTTTAAAAAATAAAATTAATAAAGATAATTTTTATTTTTATTAGTTTGTAAAAAAAAGCCTTAATTGAATTTGATCATTACTTGATTGATTTAAAATCTATGTAAAACATAATTATTATTTTCCTTCACAATTAATATATATTATTAGTGTGTTTGACTAAACCGCAATTAATATATTTAATTCTGTAAAATAAAAGTTATATAAAACTTAGAGAGAATGTGAGAGGACCAGGGAAACTACCATTGGTGAGGGGAAAGGCGGCGACCCTAAAGGAGGGGACAGAATAATGGATAGTCAAGGAAGGATGGTTTTTTGTTTACAAGTTCTAAATCTAAAACGGTTCCTTCAAAAGGATATGGCAATAAGAGTAGTGAGGGTTAGAGGAACAGGAGAAAGATCACCTACAAAGAATCCTTGCTAAGTCTTAATTCATTTCTTTCATTTAATGAAGAAATTGATAGTATCATGCATGGCTGGAAAGGATATCTGGAGAAAATGAGGAAAGCGAATGCTGAATGTAAGAAGGACTGACAAGAGCTTGGAGAATGATCCTCATAAGGCAAAGTGCCTTGAATTGAAGGTATTAGAGGAAGCCTATACTACATGGTGTTGTCTTTGGCTAAATTCTCTAATAATGAAGTTGTTAAGGAGGAATATTCCATTACTGTTTTGAAAGCCAGGGCTTATGAGGATGTGGCAACTATGAGAACCAATGTGGATCACACCTCTTAATAATGGATACTTCATTGTGTCTTTTTTAACAAAAAAGGACCTTGACTATGCATACCAAAAAGGGCCTTAAATGATCAATAACCATTACTTGTTAGTGTAAAAATAGAGGCTGAATTTCAACCCTCGAAAAGCATAAACATATTAAAGAATTGCCACTTGGATTCATGTCTTAGATTTACTAGTGGAGCCCTACAATGTGGAATTTTTTAGAATGATAGGTGACAAGGTAAGGATTACACTAAAAATTGATAGATCAACCTCTATATTGGATAAAGAAGCTTTTGTAAGAATTTATGTAGAGTTAGACTTTAGTCAACCATTGATGCCAACTTTTACATTTTATAGGGAAAAATACCAAATTTCTTATGAAGGGTTCATCTTGTGTGTTTTCATCGTGGACAGTTTCGACACCTTATGAGTATATGCCCTAATAGAGGTATGGTGATAATGAATAGGATAGATGAAGAGAAGAACAGCCAGGTAAAGGATCTTCAATATGAGGGAGTTAATAGACATGTGCATGAAAGGGATCAAAACATAGTCACTATGAGATAGATGACTAAGGAGTCATCTAAATTAGATACCCTTTTATTAAAAACTAATTTGAAGTCAGAGGAAGTTGCTCTAACGAGCAGGGAGGAGGTGGATCACAAGTAACAGAGAATAGCAAAAAGTACAGCCCAAGTATGATTGTGAAATGAGATTTCAGGAGGTGAGTGCCAAAAATTGAGCCAAAGGAATCTCCGAGTATGTTGGGGAGGTGTAAAGAGGAGAAAGTGAATTTTGTGCCAAAAAGCTTGGGGTATGGAAATAATTGTGATTTTAAAAGGGATATTAGCTCTGTGGTTAAAAATGAAAGGCAATCTGAGAGTAAATGTCAATTTGGAAATGAAATATCAAATTAAAAATTCGAATGGGTTCCTGTAGTAATGAGGTCTAAACGAAAGGCACCAATTAAAGTGAAAGGGAAAGTTAAGGAAAATTTTGCACCAAGCTTGAGACGTAGTAGGCCAGGTATGTGTAGCCCATACTCTTATGTGATATTGGAAGAAGAAAATATGAAAATGAATATTGGGCCTAGTAAGGGTATGGAAAATGGGCAATACTAAATGGAAATAGAGCTGATCTAAGAAAAATGTACAAAGGTTTCATTTAAGAAAAGTAGACTAGATTTTGCTCTTCAAGCTTCTAGCTCAAACGTGTCAATAAGCAAATGGGCCTGAGATGGATGTTTGTATGAGTCATGCTAATGTGGATGATGGTGGCTCGAGCTTGCTAGCCCACTCCTCTTAAATTATGTATCTATGAATTTTCTAATTTGGAATGTTAAAGGTACAAGATCTGACCTTTTCTCGTGCCTTATCAAAGAATTAAGGCGTAGATATAAGGCAAATTTTATGGTTCTTCTGGAAACTCATTTTAATGGTATAAATGCTTGCAGAATAGAAAAATCTCTTGGTTTTAATAACTATCATATTGTTGAAGATTTAATGGAGGGATTTAGTTCTTGTGGAATGACACGGAATAGAGTATTGAGGTTCAGTAGTACCATAATCAGTTTATTCATATTCAGTTCAAAAAGGATGATAGGGTATGGTATGTTACAGTAGCTTACATAAGTCCCTATATATTTGCTAACAAAATTCTTTAGAGTAAGCTCCAATGCAAAAATAAGACAATGTCTGGCCCCTAGTTTATTAAAGGAGATTTCAACGGTATCTTACTCAATCATGAACGCAGATCACAAACTCGCAATACTGTGGGTATTGATCAAGATTTTTTAACATTTATAGATGACACGGATCTTGAGGACATAGGGTACAAAGGCCCTTTTTTTATATGGCACAAATCTAGCTATGAGAGCAGGGTTGATCGTGTGCTTATTTATGAACAAGAACAGGAAGTCTTTCCTAATGCTATAGTCATAAGCTTGCCATTTTTTAATTCAAACCATTAGCCTCTTATCTTGAAGTTTTTGGAGGAAGAAGTTACAACTTATGATGGACCTAAGCTTTTTCATTTTAAAGCGTCTTAGGTGAGGCATGATAATTTTGATTAATTGGTACAAGCTAATTAGAAAAATAAGGTAGAGTGGACTGAAAATGTTACTAGGTTTACAAATGCTGTGTTCAAATAGAAAAATAATGTCTATGGGCATTTAGGCAAGAAGAAGAATCATATGATCCATAGACTTGAAAGCATTACGAAGAGTGATGACTCTTACAGAAATATCCCTGCTAGAGAGGAGCTACAAAAGAAATTATGGATGGAACTTGAGGAGATCCTGCTTCAAGAAACTTTATTATGGGCACAAAAAGCCAAATGTGACTCATTTTTTTAGGAGATAAAAATACAAAATATTATCATGCTCGAGTTACTAGGAAACAAGCAAATAAAACCACAGCTCTTCAAAGGGATAATAGAGATTGGGTCTATAATGCGGAAGGAGTTGCTTAGATTGTTAGGGATTTTTTCTTTAGGCTCTTCATAGAAGACGGTGGGCTAAAAAGCTTCATGAGAACAAGTTCTACCTTTCCAATCATTAATGAATCCTGACTATGTTTTCTTTCCAATGAGTTTCAAGCAAAAGAGGTTTATAGGGCAATTTTTTATATGGGACCGTTGAAATCCCCTAGACTAGATGGATTTAATGCACTCTTCTTCCATAATCAATAGGGAAATATTGGGCCCTCTATTGTCTCATTAGTTAAGCAATACTTCAGGAATCTATCCCTTATCAACATAATTAATAGAACTTTTATTGTGCTTATTCCAAAGAATGATAGTCCTAAAACTATTTGTGATTTTCAATCGATTAGCCTATACAATATGGTGTATAAGATTATTACTAAAATGATCTCTATTAGATTAAAGAGAATCTTGCCTTATATTATCGCTCCTAACTAGCATAGCTTTGTGCCGAGAAGGGAAAGTACTGATAACATTATTGTAGCTTAGGTGGTTATTCACTCTATGAGAAATATGAAGAGGAAGAAAGGATTTATGACTATAAAGATAGATCTTGAAAAAGCCTATGATCATATTAGATGAGATTTTGTTCGTGATTGCCTTGAGGAATTAAAAATCCTAAGCAACATGGTTAATATTATTTCAAACTGCCTGAAAACTTCACGAATGGAAATTCTATGGCAGGGACACAAGATAGGAGAATTTTTTTCCTACTTATAGCCTTCAACAAGATGATCCTACCTCTCCCTATCTTTTTGTGATTTGTATTGAAAAATTGGCTCATATGATACAAGATGAGATCCATAATAGGGCTTAGAGACTAATCCAACTCACTAAAGATGGGCCTACTATACCATACTTATTTTTTATCGATCATCTTATTATTTTTGCAGAGGTCGATGTTGGTTAAGTAAGGGTGGTTAAGTGTTGCTCAAGTAAATTTTATGATCTGTCAAGGCAAAAAATTAATCATTTAAAGACTCATGTTTTCTTATTTACAAATGTCACTCATACTATAAGTGCCTAGATGCCAAATCAACTAGATTTCTCTATCACAATAGATTTTAGAAAATATCTAAGGGTGCTAATGCACCATAAAAGATTGAACAAGTCTACATGTAGTTATGTGTTGGATAAGGTAAAGAGTAGAATTAGCAATTAAAAGGTTACAAATCTCTCTCTTGCTGGTCTAAGTACTCTCGTACAATCTGTGTTAACACATATTCCTTAATACCCCATGCAAACAGTCACTCTCCTACTACCAGTTTGTGAAGAACTAGAAAAACAATCTCAATCATTCCTCTGCGAAACCACACAGGAAAATAGGCATATTCACCTAGTTACATAGGACAAGTTATGCCATGATAAAGAAAGAGGAGGTCTTAAGAATAGAAAGCTTGAAGCCCAAAACCAATTATTCATGATGGAAAAGAGTTGGGGGATGATTCATAAAAAGGAGCCCTTGTGGGTAAGATTGCTTAGATCAAAACATAAACATAGTGAAGATATTCTTCATATGATGAAGAGAACTAGACCAAGGTTAAAATTTTAGAGTGACATCAAACAAACTTGGGACCTTTTTGAGTTAGGTTTATAGCAGACAATCCTTCCTGATGGCCATAATATGGTGTGTTAGAAGCATGGAAATTTTTCTATCAGATCAGCATATAATGTTTGTCGAGAGGACATCATACCTCCATTATCTACTTATAAAAATCTATAGAAGCTCTAGATTCCCTAAAGGTGTAGAATGTTTCTTTGGCTTATTATTCAAGGGAAACTGTTGACTAACCATATGCAAAGAAGGTAAGGTCTGTGTAGTAATGCTTGTTGCCCCAGATGTGGACATGAATTTGAGGATACTATACATGTTTTATAGGACTGTCCGTCAATGAAAGAAATTTGGAGTCAATGTATCTGCATAGAATTTCTCCAATAATTTTTTAGGATGAACGATACAGATTGGTTCTATTGGAGTTTTACTAAGAATCTAGCAAAAAGAAGATATTGATTAGATAACTTGGTTCTTTGTGATTTGCTAGCTGCCATGGAAAAGGAGGAATGAGTTTACATTCCAGGAGAAAGAGATGGATGGGTCAGACCTAGTAGCGCATATAAGAGGCATTATCATATGTATAAAGAAAGGTGATGCTATATTGGGCAACATTAATCTCAAGCTGCAGGGTTTTATCAAAGGTAGAATGAAATCACCTAAATAGGTGTATGTAAAATTTTTCTTGATAGAGCTTATGCGGAAAGCACTAGTTTGGTGGGATGCGGAGGAGTCTTTGAGAATGAGAATAATATGTTGGATGGAGGTTTCCTCTTATGTTTATCTCATGGGGATGCTTTGTTAGCAAAATTATAGGCGTGTATTATGGGTTTGAAATATGCTTGGGATAAGGGAATTCATGATGGTGTGCTATTTTATGATTGCTATGAGCTTGTTAGCCTTATCTATGGTGGAGATATTGACCTTTACAAGAATTATTCTGAGATTAGGAAGGCTTGGGAGTTACTGTAGCGGGAATGGAAGATAAGTGTGGTGTATATTTCTAAAGAAGAAAATAAGGAAGTGGATTCATGCGCGAAGAAGGCGTTGAGTGCAACCCCTGGCTTTCATTATCTTTGATTAGAAGACATCAACAAGGATGCCTTGTTCAAACCACCTTAAGTTTTATTGTTTGTTTTAGTTTTTCTGTATTTCCTTTTCTGTCTTGTTAAAAAATATTTAATTTTTGTTTATGTATGTTAATATTAATTTACCATAAGTTTCAAAATTTGTGAATTATGAAAGTGTTCTATCACTTGTATTTTTTAGTTGTTAGATCGACTACCTAAGTATATATAGTTATTTTCAGAAATAATTATCATGAAATGAAGAATGATTTAGTTAATATTCCATGTTTGTTTTGTTGTTAAGAAGCACGTTATTTTTTTATTTGATCATAACAAATTTTAACTATGAAAATTTATTATAAATATTAGCATGGTACAATACTATAAGTAATCACCTAATTTTTTTTACCGCCAACATTAATCACCGAGTTAAAGATATTCTATCACTTACATAAAAACTATTCATGGTAACATCTATCTTTTTTCTTTTTCTTTTGTGGGATGCCAGTTCAAACTCATGTATTGCAGTTTAAGAACACGATAATGACTTTCTAAAGAATAAAAGAAATATATATATATATATATAGTTATTCTTTTGTAGATATAAAAAAATTGTGCACAACATTTTAAGGCAGGCTAATGATATCACTTATACTTACTACAAACTTAACCATTTTAATGAAACCTTACCATGATAATAAAAAGTTCTTTTACTCAAGATAGGATCCCAAGTTTAAAATTAAAACTAAGAGATTTAAATCAACAAATCAAAATCAAAAATATAAAATATACGAAAGTATGATATACCAATTAAATTTGAAAATATTTATATAAAAGAGGGCAAAAACATCATTTTTCAATAATATGAGCCATTTGACATGGCTAAGAAGCAATGTGTAGTGGCTAGCTGCTCCTTGTGTCATGCATCACGGTGCATTAAATAGATATTAACAGTATAGAGTTGTCATTTGATAGAATCCGAGGGCTAAGTTTTGTGCACTTTGAATCTTTCTTTAATTTTCGATTGAGGTGATTTAGATATCTTTAAAAAGCTCATTTAAGGAACTAGCTTAAGGCACTGATTTTGTTTCTAAATTCTTTCATATAAAGGAGCTGGAGACCTAAACTCAAACTAACTAGTAACCACACTTTATACTTTTCACAACAATTTAGTGTCCAAACCCTAGTCAAAGTGCCAAAAACTTGCACAACCACCTAGACCAAACTTAAATGATTTAAAATGATTTGTGCAGTGTACTATAACACATGAATACAACTAGATCTCATTTTTAGTCCTAAACCCTAAAGTGATAAAAAATTAAAGGGGAGATAAATTATTATACAACTTCTAAAATAATTGTTCAATTATTCCAAATAACTCAAAACATACTTACCCTAATATTTTAGCCTTAACTATACATTAAGAACTCATTCAATTTGATTTAGGGCACAAAATAGCTGCAACAAGCTACAAATGCATGCAATGGTGCTGGTACCAAAAATAATCATCCTCATTGGCATTATCAATATTAATGCTTAAATTAATTTTTATAATATTATTTTCAATACTTAAATTTATAAGATGAATGTTCATACTTTCATGTACTTTTACACTCTAATTTATATTATAATTGGTCTTGAATTGATCTAGAACTTACTCTTTTGAGGTTTCATTAAAATTTATAGGTTTTTACTTTATTAAACTCTGGTTTCTTAATTTCTAGTATACTGATACTTTATATATATATATATATATAGTTTTAATCTTTTTTACTATGGTAGAGCGTGGTAGGGTCTATTTTAGTTATTCTTATTGAGTTTAAAATTCTTGTTGGTAAGGTCCATGGTAAAATTTGCTCTTTGAGGTTTCATTAAAACTTGAATGCATGAAAGGGGAGAGAGGAATGAGAGGGAAAAGCTTTACCTTGAGTGTGGAAGCTTGAATCTCAATAATAGTCCCTAAACGTGTGCCTTGGTAGACCCAACCTTTCCTTTTGTTGCCTTTTGTCTTTCTCTTAACCTTTTCTTTCTGCTTTAGCTTGCATACATGAGCTGATAAATTTAGTTTTTGACCATCTACCATAGTAGATGGCACAAAGAATGCCAACTTCATTTTGCACTTCCATTTAAGACTAAGGTAACCCAAACCTCTTTCAAGCTCAATCTAAAAGCTTTGAATGAAATCAATAAACCCATTAGCCATTTTAAACCCTCCTCAAACTAATTAATACTCACTTTTATTTTATTATCCTTGATTAGTACACTTAATCTAGAAATTAGAATCTAGGATGTTACAACTAACATATTTATTTAAGCTTGATTCGCCCCCACGTATTCTAGTTTTAAGGTGAAAACTAGGTTAGTGACATATTTCCTTCAAAATACAATGAAGACCCTAGAATATGGATTGCACTTCCAAGACTTAAGCCATGAGAATAATAGTTTTTTACAAAGTGATAATTTGACTTTGTATCTAGTGTACTAAAAAACAAAGGTAATGAGTTTTAATAGTTGAATTTTGATGAATGGTCAAGATAAGTAATGATGAGAGGTATTTATAAATATTAAAGTAATACGTTGAAGTGATACCTTTTATCTAATAAAATTATCCTTAAAAGTTAGAACCAATGTTGGTTTATAAATCTTATTTTGGTTCATAAAGAACCTTATGTTAATTCATGAACATCCCATGAACCAACATAGTTTAATAATTAATATTAATTAAAGCAATATTCATAATAAATTTTCAATAAAAGAAACATTGTTTAATATATAGAGCTTTCATGAAATGCATCTCCTTTCCCTAAATAACATCTTTTAATTTTATAACTCTCCAAATGTGCCTTTAGAATTTAGAGAGACATGACTCTGGTGACTATAACTCTCTACGTAACCTTCTACAAAAATTCCTTAATTTATAAGGACATAACTCCTTAATTTAATTCCAAGGACATGACTTTTTTTAAAAAATCTCTTTATTAATTTAAAAATATTCCAATAAAAACTATCTAGCGAAGTACGAATGGTCGGATTATAATTACTTGAGTATAGATAAGGGCCAAAATAAGACTTTAGCATACAAAACCCTTGATGGCATGACAAAGAAAATGTTCTTTCTTCTCCTAAAATTGTAGGCAGGGGAATAAAGGACAACAAAGAACTCGAATGCAAGTGGAATGGGTGTTGGGCTTTAGCAAAACCAATTATGGTGGCAAAGTTAAGAGCTGTTATGTGTGATCTTGACTCTTGAAGGGGCATGTTGACATGGTTGACAAATCAAGGTTGTCAAGGCATGACATTAATAGCAATTCCATTCAAATAGCTCGATCTTTAAATGCTGCCATTGGCATCTTTCTTATATTGAGCTTATTATGTAGATTAATTAATATGTGAGATTGTGGCATCATCCTTATGTTTAGCAAGTGGTGTGGCCTTACATATGCTTCCCTGGTCTTAATTATAAGACAGAGAGAGAAGATTAATATTGATCCTATTTATAAGGCATTTTACTATTTTTTATGTTCATATTTACCTTTTTGTTCTTATTAAACGTCAGGAAAAAATATTAAAAATAATTCTCTTGTCTTTATTGGGGGTCAATCCAAAAATTTTATTAAATTTTAAGACATAATTAACAAGGTTTAAGGTTTTTCTTAATTCCAGTAAAATATGTTAGAAATTACTTATAAATATGATCAGAGGTGATATACATAAAGAAGCAATGCCAAAAGGGTTCTTACCCAAGTTTTGACAAGAGAGCAACATTGATACACCATCGTTTGGCTACTTTTAAGTTTTAAACTCTAAAGAGGCTTGATTTGAAGTTATGTCCCTACCCTTCTTTAAGCCGGGTTAATAAAGTCTAAAGTTTAACATGTGTTTCCTATGTTAGATGATGCCATACATGTTTCATTAGTCTAACATGGCTAGCTATGATGATAAGATAATAAATTTTTTAATGCTAAAGGATCTATGAGTAAGAGAGAGAGAGAGAGAGAGAGAGAGAGAGTTTATAAAGCTTGACTTTAAACTTTTTAAAGCTAACGGAGTTATTTGCAAGTAGCATGAGTTTAAAGGGATGGGTATATTTTAACCAAGTTTATAAGCGTAATTTGTGAATATGATACATATGATCCATCATTTAGCCATTTTTATGAAAAATAGGTGGATATTTTAATAAATGGAATAATGTAAAAAAAAAACAACTATACCTATGTGTGCATGCGTCCCTAAACTCTAGTGGAGCCCAGGGAACATAATCAATGTCCAAGGAAAGGCAAGAATAAGTTTAACATGTTAACATGGGACCTAAGGCTGTGTAAAAGTCCTTTGACCCCCTCTCGTCCAATCCAACTCAAGACAACTTGGTTCGGATAAAAATTAGTCTTTCAAGACAAAAAAAACCAAAAGACCATACTCTTTTTTTGAGTTAGACTACATAAGAGACTGAGTGCTTAGACCACTTAGGCTGGTCTAGTCCTATAAATATATTTAATATAATTATAATTAATTTATTAATTATTATAATAAGTTAATTTATAATAATAATTAGTAATTTTTATGCTTTATACTTGCAAAGTTATGGATATTGAGTAAAATTTTAGCATTGAACAACCTCAATCTTGCCTTTTTATAAGCAAAATTCGTTGTTAACTTGGTGTAATGCACTTTTATGTTAAAGGCTATTTAATTTGAATCTTATGTGTTGTAACTAAAATACTTTTTGTTGGAGATTATTATAGATTTATAATTATTGTTGTTGCAATAAATTTTATATAATTATAAGTAATTTTATTATGTTAATTGAGTTTATTATGTTGAAATAAATTAATGCCTCTCATAGATTAAAAAGGAAAAAACAAAGTGAGATACTGAACATGACTGGGACCAGTCTCCTAATCCTACAAGACTAGTTCGATCATGTTCAATTTTAGGTTACACAAAGACTGAACCAAACCACATGTTATGAAAAGGACCAAACTTTGAGTTAGGCCGAGATCTTGTCCGTCCGTCCTTCGTGTAGCCTTAATAGGAGCATACCAAATTCAAGATTATGCATGTCAAAGCTTTGCCATCAAGTGGTTGGTTTGGTTTGCACAATATAGAAATCAACATCGATAGGTTCTGGGCTCAAAAGAAGCATAAAAAAGTTAAGGCCATTAATGAAATAGAGGCAGCAGTATCGAGCCCAAGGAAACAGAAGCCATAATTCCCTTTAAGAAATAGTAGAGGCCATGTTGCTAAGTTTAATCTAGATATCGATTCCTTAATAGTATTTTATTAGGTAGAGTTAGGAGAGAGAGATTTTTTTTTTTGGATACATGAAGAGAAAGACTTAGAGCCCGTTTAGATTTCAGTTGCGTATAATTAATTAAAAAAATAATTAATTAATATGATTGATTTTGATTATAATTGATTATATTATAATGCAATTTGTTAGATATTGTTTTTCTTAAATTGATTTTAATAGAATTGAAGATGTTTGAATAATTTAGTCAGAATCAATTTAGCTGTATAAATTACTATAAAGGACATTACTTTTCAAAATTAAATTTTTGATAAATTTGTATATAATATTTTTAAATTTGTTAAATTTTATTTAAGAAGTAAAATATATTATTTAAATTATATATTTGATTAATTATAAAAATTTAAATTATATTAATATTAGCATTTTAATTATGTTGATAAATAACTCAAAATATCTTAAATCAAATAAATTTAATAAAAGAGAAAGATTTAATTTTTAAATACCAAGCATCAATTTTACAATAACCAATGAAGATGACAATATACAAGTTGATCTTTATGACATCATATATATGAGTTATATTTGATGAAGATGTTATGGATGATGGTAAAGATAAATATTCATTAATGTGATGATCGTCCTAATGCTCATGCTCTATTTGATCTTCTTTTTCATGCCGCATAAAATTAGAATCATAATTGAATCGTTTTCTAATGAAATTATGTATCATAATTGATGCAACAACGATATGAACTTGTATATCATAGTCGTAGCTAAGCATATTGCATAAAATTACAAACCTGTTCTTCTAAACTTCAAATATTCTTTCTATCGTGCATCATAAACTTGAATGAAAATAATTAAAGACCTCATTATTATTTGTAAATCTAGTAGATCTTTTAAAATTAAAAAATGGCAGCGTTCTCATCTATATGAACTATGATATGCTTGGCAATAGCAGGGATAAAAAACAATATGATTTCAACAGCATTAATCATTAAGTATATAGTAGACACAATCATATAAGAGGTGAAACACCATTCCTCAACCAAGCTCCCCTAATTGCTAGTCCATGTAAAGATGATATTCATAATTGCTATGAAAAAGGCTACTTATTTATTTGAATTATTTGAATTTTGAAGCATGAAAGAGGGGGGCATATTAACAATCACTAATGTTTAGGAAATGAATATTAAAACTTAGAAATAGTGAATCTCTAATTAGAGTGGTAACGATCCCTCTTCTGCTTCAATATCCCTGAAAAGATATTTAAATTTAGATCATATTTAGCCCACCTAAAAAATAGGTTATTTTTTCAAAAAAATAGCTTCAATTTTTCACTTTGGCAAGGAGAAAACATCAAGCTTCAAGCTTATTTTAAGTGATAGTAAATACTACTGGGGGATCAAGAAATTAGAGTTTCTTATTCGAAGCAACATGAGAAGAAAAATAGTTCTCTTTTGGATATGCATATCCTTGCTGAAAAATTACAACAACAACAACAACAACAAACCAACATTAATTAAAAGAACAAAATTTAACTAACTCAAGTTTTTAAAACATTGCAATAATGTGAGAAGAAAATATAAACCAGAACATTGCATACAATAGTCCTTACCATATTTAGGTTAGTCACCAATTAAGACAGACTGCCAACCAACATAGAAAGAAACCATTTGCATGAAACTAATAATTTTAAACCTCATTCTAAATAGATGTAACTAAAGAAAAAAAGTTTGCAATGATAAATAAAATTACAAATAGAAAGATACCGTGGGGTGAAAGCCAAGCAAACAAGCAAAAAGAGAGTTTTTTTGGTATGAAGAACCATATACATGTCCTTTTTGCCATTTGCCATGTGGCAAGCGATTAATAACCAAGCAAGGAATAACCACTAAATAACAAGTCCACCACCAAGAACAAAAACAGAAAAGACTGAAATTGCAAAATTCTAACAAATCAAAACTAATTGAGAGACAGAAGAGTACTGCTCCATTCATCTGGAATTGAAATATCCAATAGAATATACTGTGCGCATGTACCAAATCCAAGTATCAAATTCAAAGGCTTGTTCCTGAGAGCATCTTGCTTTCTCATATCAAGTCATGAGTTCAACTAGGCAACAAGAATTTCGTACCATAAAATGAATATGCTCTTTTAGCAAGGATTTTGTCCTGACATATAATTGTTATAACTAATTATATACCATCCAAAATAGAGTCTTGAGCAGCCAAAAACACCACAGAAACTTAACAAAATTACAAGCCATAGCTATGCTCGAAGTCATGAGAAAAATTTTCACACCATTCAAAATAGAGTCACCAGATCGTTCAAAATAATGGTCAGAGAAGATTATTTACCTTACAAGGGACTTAGCTCGACTGCTACTTCACTCAAATAGATTAGAGGAGATCAAAGATGAAGAAGACACTAGATGACGAGTAGATCATAAATGGGGCTTTAGATAAAGGCAACATTGACCTTCTTTAACTATGGCTGGAGATTACTGTCGTTAGCCATAGATTGAAGATGAGGGACAGCAACCAGGGTGAGGATGGGAGGATCACGACACACCAGAAGAAGGACCACACATATCTGCATAAGAGAGAAAGGAGAAAATGCAATGGCCGGAGATCATTACCTCTGGCTATAGATCAGAGATGGCGGATGGTGACCAATTAAGGGGTGGGTAGACGACGTTGGAGAAATGGTGCAAGGCTCAAAGCTGTAGATCGCAGAAGGTGAGAGACGAGAGATGAGAGATAACAAGAGAAATGAGAGAACTTACATATCATAAGTTAATAACATGAAAGAGGGTAATATTGGCAGGTCAAACATTTTCTAACAAATAATTAAGGCTGTAACGGTAAAATTGAATCTTGAAACTGTTTTAGTGAACTTGTTTCAAGAATCAATTTGGGCCCAATGATCGATTAATAAAATTTTGTAATGTTTGGATGATTTTCATTCAAAACAAGATTTTGGCTCAAAAAATCGATTTTCTGTGCTATACAGACAGTTAAGTGGTAAGGAGCCCATGAAAGAAGAGCACAAATGATTAAAGGCTCACTCACTTGGCCCTTCATCTCTCTCCCAATCTCCCCTCAACCTCTACCAAACCCCAGAAAAGACGGTGCTTGCCCCCATGTAGAAAAATTACCCTGATAATACCGCGCCTACTCGATCATTACAGGTTCACAGTGGATCCAATGCATGTTTATTCATCCGTCCAGATGAATCTTGTTATTTTATTATTTATAGCACGTCAATTATACAATTTCTTTTCTTTTTATTTTCTATATCCATATATATTAATGTCCACACTTATTATGCTAGATTCTGTTTTACTTTTATTCGATTAAATCTGATTAAAAGGAACATTTGATGCATCGTGCTTTTGATTGAAACAAGATTGGAGAGTCTACGCTTGAATTGGGCGAATCATCATTTCATTTTTTATAATTACTGGATCCTGCTAACCATGCAATCACGTATTTTACAACATACACATATTATATTTGTGATATTTATGCAATAAAAATAAAAAAGAATTAGTTCATGCATATCTTTAACCCGAGATAGTTAATTACCTCATTAGGTTGAACAAATTGCACGCAACCTTGTTAAGAGTCGAAACTTCATGTCAATCCTTTGAATCTCAAATGGAAAATAAAAACGGCTCAAATCAAATTCAAAACATCATTTGAGCAACTTACCTTCTTAAAATATTAAAACTTATCTGGCGCCCAACTAAGTTGCGTAATCATAGAAGCTAGATAAATTAATTATCAGGTAATATCCACACACCCGAATCTATTTTTACGGGACATGTATTATCAAGTCAGAGGCCCAATTCTGGGGAAAACGTCAAATGCCCAATTAAATTTAGGGACTTGAATTTTTTCATTTGCCAGTGTCATTTGTGGGTGCAATGGGTCCATAAATTTTTTTTACTGGGTGAAGGGTCGCAAAAAAATTATCATTTTACAAGTACTCATCTTTATATAAAAAAGAAATAAGTACAATTACACCTAAGTCCCATAAAAAAAAGATTCATTATCAAAAAATTTTATAAAATTCATAAAATATTTCAATTTTTTTTAAAGAAATATGCATATTCTAAATCCTAAATTTCTAATCATTAAAAGCTACAGGATTTTGATTGGCAAAAGGAAGGAGAAGGAAAAAAAGCTGCATGACTTTGTCAGTCACAATCAAGCGTGTGAATGTGAGTAATACAATATAATTATTTCCTTGCTCCATTATTGGCGGATTAGACTAGAATGTCTTTCTAGATATTAGATAACTGACTTTGGAGACGAGGGTTGTTCCTAGGAGTTTCAGATTGCGGGCGTCGGAGGGTCTCCGTGTTATGTATTTACACCTGCACCACGAGGAAGGATGAGAATGCTAATTCCTAAGTAGCGACCTTCGTATTAAAAATGACCCTCAACTTTTTTATTATTAAACTTTACCAAACGACCAATTACTTGTTAGCATGAAATTTTCTGGTGGAATGAATATAAGATCCTCCGACTCAGATGAAGCAGTTAGTGTTTTTCTATGGGAGGCAATTATTATTACTTTATAATAATATACTTGTTTTAAACGGGAAGAGAGCTAATACGAGTCAAGGTTGACCCCGTTGGTTTCCGTCTGCATTACCCTTCTCCATTCATCGCCCTCTGCTTTGGCGCTAAGCAAAAGTTAACCCGCCTGATTGAACCGTTAACTCCCAGTTCGCTCCTTTCTCTCACAACTTATTTGCAATTCTTCTTAAATCAATGCACCTGGAGGTATGAAAAAGCTGGTTGAGTTACTTTTCATTCACTTTTTGTCGAAACGTTGAATTGGTCGGCGTTTTCCGAGTCAGTCAACGGCAATCGCTTGCTTGTCAGCCCCCCCCCCCCATATCGGCGCTTCCCACCTCTCAATTTCGCTTTACTGGTCATCAATTTTGGGTTTCCCAGAAAATTTATCTTTCCTTTTAAATTGTAGCCGGTCAAAGTTGCTAGCTTTTCCCATCTACTTCGTAATTTCTGTTTTGATATTCACGGAGACTTGCATATTAATATGGCTTTGCAGTTGGAGACCTGGACAGTTTTGGTTGCCATTTTGTGTGTCGTGGGTTTTGTTCTGAAGGAGTCGCTCATGGGAGGTAAGAGCTCGAAAGAGGAGTATCGGAGACGCGTGTCGTCTTATGGCTCTGCGTCTTCTTGTTCAAGATGGGATGGCTATGGATATCCGCAATCACCACACCCTCCACAAAATCCATACTACACGCCTCAACATTCAAGCGCACCCGCTCCATTCTACGAATACGGGTCACAGACGTCTCAGCCTAGTAGGAGGTTGGATAGGAGATACTCAAGAATAGCTGATGATTATCGCTCTCTTGACGAGGTTAGATTGCTTGCCCCGTGCCTGTGATTTTTTTGGGATCCAATTACCAGTTATTGGACTTGAGTCTCACGTGGGAGGCATAGGATTTCGATTGATGTCAACCATCCCTTCATTTGTTTGCTTCTTTTTAGTTGTTATTGATTAATTACATGTTTATCATTGACAATTCCAAGGCTGGTCTTCATAATTTTCTGAAGAGGTAATGTGAATGTTTTACACGAAAGTTCCTGTCTCAGGGACTAAACATCACAGAAAATAAAAAAGAATCGGCATATTCTATTTAAGTCAGAGGAGACGCATGAAGTGTGAATTGTTCTGCTTGATATCTTGGTGAGAAGTCTCACCTGTTATTTTCAAGCCTTCAGTTTTCAGAGAGTGTGTGATAGAATTGGCTGCATCTTTTCAACGAGTAAACTCTTTTACTTCAACTTTTCTGATAAAAGTTGTATGCTTATGTTATATCATTTAGTTTGCCATCTCGTGACATGGCATGATCTTTTTAATTTAAGCCATAGTAATTGAATAACAAACTCTGCTGATACAAAGTAGCTGAAGAAAAGGTACTGTATTGGTCATGGTTTGAGCTACTTTCCTTCCCGGCATTTTCTCCATGCTTAACTTTAGTACTTGTAAATAGTACTGCGTTTGGCTATATGGAGAGAATAGGGTGCGGGGCAGCATGCATGAGTTGAACATAACACGATTCAACTTGTATTTCATAGCTGTATAGATTTCATCAATGTGTGTGCGTGTGCGTGCATGGACTCCGTGTGATTGGCGAAAACCTTAGCCAGTCTTTTCATTGCAAGGAGCAAAACAAGACCATGTGGCTAAGGATGGTTTTGAGAAACATGTGGATGAGCTAACTGCCTTAGTTGTTTTCAATGGGTTTAGCTCCAGTGTATTATTCTTATTGGATTATACAAGGTACTTGATGAAACGGATGTGGATGATATATTAAATGCGCTTACTTAGAATGTGCATAGAACTTAATTGCTTATGCAAGTAACTGTTGCAGCTAGCAAGAATTAATTTCCCTTGGAATTGCTAGCGCTGGAGTTAATGGATATCTATAGTGAAACTGCATAATTGCGTTTCTTGCAATTGATATATCTGATATGAACCCAAGTTCCCAAATATTACCATCCGGAAAACTCCAGCATTTTTGTCAAATAATGTGGTAAATGGATGCAGGTTACTGCGGCTCTTGCACATGCTGGCCTGGAATCTTCTAATCTCATTGTTGGCATTGATTTTACCAAGAGTAATGAGTGGACAGGTATGATCACTTGCTCTCATTTTGAAGCTTGGTTATTTTTCTGTGAATTGTAACACTGACACTAGATGTTTCTTTGAAACTCAGGAAAGTTATCATTCAACCGGAAGAGTTTACATAACATTGGAAGTGGGCATAATCCTTATGAGCAAGCGATCTCAATTATTGGGAAAACTTTGTCTGCTTTTGATGAAGATAACTTGATTCCTTGTTTTGGATTTGGAGACGGTAATGTCATTATGATATCTATGTTCTTGCCAATTAAGCTGTTTGTTTTCCCAAGTTGCAGGCCTGATTGTTTTCTTTTTACCCTATCAGCGTCAACACACGATCAAGATGTCTTTAGTTTCTATTCTGAAGAGAGATACTGCAATGGGTTTGAAGAAGTTTTGACAAGATATAGAGAAATTGTTCCTCGTCTCCGGCTAGCAGGTGTTGCCACCACCTTTTTTTTTTTTTTAAGTGTATATCAGATAAAATTCTCACTGAGGCTTAGAGTAACTTAATGCTTTCATTTGACAGGACCAACTTCATTTGCCCCTATCATTGAGATGGCTATGACTATAGTTGAGCAAAGCGGTGGCCAATATCATGTTTTGCTCATAATTGCTGATGGGCAGGTAAATAAACCTGATTCTGGTTTCGAACTTCTGAGAAGTGCACTTATACACAGACTTACTCCGCATCAGCCATCAAAAGTATCACATGGTAGCATCATGCGAGCTTGTAAAGGACTAAATGTGAATCCAAGCATCATTTCTGAAGAAACTACTACTTTTGTTTTTTTTTTGGGGGGGGGGGAGAAGAAAGTACTACTTACTCGTTGTATTCTAACCTCGGAATTCCATTTGTTTGGCCTTTGTGATGCTATCATTTGGTGCAGCTCATTGGATTATTACACATCCACATCTAAGCACATATATCTTGCAGAAAAGAAAAACCCTAACAGCAGTTGTGAGATGTTCAACCCCTGCACTAAGTGCATGGCTGCTTTTTTCTGATATGCTGGGACTTTGAAAATTGATATTCAGAATATTGCCACAGGTGACCCGAAGCGTTGACACACAGAGTGGCCAATTAAGTCCACAGGAACAAAAAACAATTGATGCAATTGTGAAAGCAAGGTAAATATTTGGTTCTCTCCCCTCTGGAGTACCACCCAGCATTCTTATGTTCTTCATCAAATTGCAGTGAATATCCCCTATCAATAGTTTTAGTGGGAGTGGGAGATGGACCATGGGATATGATGAAGGAATTTGATGACAACATCCCTGCTCGGACCTTCGATAATTTTCAGGTCATCAATCTATGTTGTAATTCACTTTTGCTTTATTGACTTCTTCTATTTGAATTGAAGTTCTGAATTGTGAATATTTCCTTGCTGTATGTAGTTTGTGAATTTCACTGAAATAATGTCAAGGAATGTGAGTTCAGCCAGAAAAGAGACAGAGTTTGCTCTTTCAGCTTTGATGGAGATACCTTCCCAATACAAGGCAACCGTAGAGCTGGGCTTACTCGGGTAATAAATGAATGTCCATTAATACAAACATGATACTTATGGCCTGTTATTATAGAATTCTCATGTCTTCATCAATAATGCAGGGCACGAAATGGATACTCACCAGATAGGGTTCCTTTACCCCCACCTCTTTATGATAGGACTTCTTCTAGCACCGGTACAAAATCTTATCGCTCTGGTAGTTTTCAGCAGAGAGCACCTCAATATACTGGATATGATACTGGAGTTAGCGCAGGACCGTCCTCCAGCTCTTTGTACGATAATAAGGTATTAAGACCATATTCTCCAACCTAAGAGACTTCTTTCATATTTTCGGAAGACATAGTTAGCCTTGATGATATTATGATCATTACCATAATCTGAGTCAGTTTAAGCAATACTTTACCGGAAACATTGTTAACTGCAGGTCTGTCCAATTTGTCTCACTAACCCGAAAGATATGGCATTTGGTTGTGGGCATCAGGTAATTACATGCTTGTAGTAGGTTACCGAATTCAGGGCTGTGTTAAAGAGGAGGACTGACAATATTAATCTTGCGTATGTTCCATTGTATTTCTTGATATGGCAGACTTGTTGTGACTGTGGAGAAGGCCTTGAACTCTGCCCCATATGCCGGAGCACAATCCAAACCAGAATAAGGCTTTTCTAGTTTGCGTTACTGCAAACCTACTCTTCCAGTGGCAATTGCATTTGGATGCTTGGCAAGTGGAAGTGGCACTGAACTAGTGAGTTAGCTATGAAAACATCGGTTGTGAGATAACCTGTATTGTGTCCGCACGATAATTAGGCCATAAAGTGATTCTCGGATTCTCGTGGGGCCTTGGAAAGCAGAGAGACATAGGCGTTGGTCTTTAACTTGATGGATATGTTTCTTGCTTTAAATGCAAAACTGAATTTGCAATATTGAGGCACGAAGAGTATGTTAGATATCCACGTATGCCGGATGCTGGCCATGTCCACTGTACATACGTGAGTCGTTTCGGCCTCATGGAGTCTACTTGTCTTAAAATCGTTTCGGCTTGTGGGAACAACGTGAATGATGGTTTTGTCGTTTTGGTGTCAGTCTTCCTCTTTGCAAACGTCATAGTGTCACAAGCTTATTTGCCACCACTCCTTGCATATATGTCAAAATTTTAAATTCCTCTCATGTTGGTCCATTGTAGTTTTTGTCTTGAAATGAGATAAAAATGACCCCCCCTATCATTTAAAACATGATTTTCTCAAAATTTTTAATGCTAATTGGTAAAAAATACTTTTTAATGATTTTGTTCGGTCATTTTACTCATTTCGGACATCAAAATAAGAAGCAAGTTGCAGTAAATGAATTTAGAGGACAAAAAATGTATTGTTACTCGAATAACGCAAAAAAAAAAAAGAGGAGGAAATCCGGTTCCTTAAAAATAGTCAAGCCAAGCTTAAACTCTTCTAAGTTTTAGGCGGTTTGAATATTTAAATTTTATTTTTAAAATTATTTTTAATTAATATTTTTTACTTTAAATTAATTATTTTATTTTATAAAAAAATATAAAATATATTTTTTTGAGACTTAAATGATGTACAAGACTCAAATACATGGTATATTAATATAAAATAATCTAAAGCTTAAGGAATTAATTAATATTTAATTATATTTTATACTTTTTTAAAATACTTTTTTATTTGAGTATTCGAACTAAACTTAAACCCTGATCGGGCTTGGCTCAATTTTTTTGGCCTACTCGGGCCAGCCCAAATGGCCCAAATATAAAAAAATTATTTTTGTAGGCTCAATTTTAAATTTTTTCAGGCAGATTTGAGTTAACTTATCTGGCTTGGTCCGAGTTATCTGCTTTGCTAGTTTTCACCTCCCTTTAAAAATTATTTAATTTTTTTTATAAAAATTATTAAAATTGATTCTGGCACCTCATATTTTATTTTATTTAAAATTTTGTCCCCCATTTTCTTACACTGGATCCGTGCCTGCTAGTGGGGTCAATGTTAAAGATTCCATTTGTAATGCTGAAAAACAGAAATGTAAAGATTGGAATTAAACTTGTAATATGCTCTCTTCATTATTTTTTTATAAAAAAATATTACTTTTTATTATTTTTTTATAAGTAAAATTACCTATTTTAATAAGTATTTATTATAAATTTTTTAAATCATCCTTCATAATTTATATTAATAAAAAATAATTAATGCATACTTATATTGATTAATATAAGACATTTTAATTTAATTATTTTATTTTCAGACATAATTATTACGATTAATCAGTTTTTTTAAAATTATATGATATACTTTTTTTTCTCCTATATATATATAGAAACAGACGGAATATGTATGTATGTATGTATATATATATGTATGTATGTCGTACTAAACTCGACCACAATCGTAATATGCTAATATGTTTGTAGAGTGGCGAGTTGCTTGATGAATTAGTGAATTTGTGTCTGCTTGATAATGGTCAAGTGATGGCAATTGAATGTTGCAGTAAATGGCTAAAAAGCCGCATCTGTTGGCAGAAGCTTGTCTTCTCAAGTATCATTTCAGTTTTTTCATCATTTGTCTTCTCAAGTATAAATTTTTTAAATTTTATTGTTATGGATTTTTTATTAGCATTCAACGTGCAATTATTATAATAATTACTGTACTTTTATTTATAAAATAATTATATTAAATATTTAAGAAATTCAGCATTAAATTTATTTTAATAAATTTCACTTACATATGTTAGTTCTACATTTTAATTGTGAATAAAAAATTGTATTAAATAGCAATTTGAATTTTAAACCATAATTTCATGAAAGTTTATGATTTTAAACTTTTTTTCTATAAACTGTTTTCTTTCAATTTTTAAAAACAATATAATATAGTTAATACCATTAATAAAAACTAATTTTGATAATTAATTAATTACAAAATGATAAAAAATAACCTTAAAAATTATAGAAATTTCTTAGCTCTTTTATGTAATTTTTAAAGTTATTTTCTATAGTTTTTTTTATTCTTTTCTATAATTTTCTTGATTTCTGGTCAAGTAGGGGATAGAGTTAATTTTTATTAATGATAATATTATATTGTACTGTTTTTAAAAATTAATAAGGAGTGTTATCAAAAATGAGTTTAGATCTTGATGATCATGAACCTAGTTCTAAGGTCAGATTGCCAAATAAACCCAAAAAACTTATATCCATAGTTATATTGATTTTTTAATGACCACATATTTTAATAATGTAATTATATATAATTTCATAATCTAATTATTTTAAAAAGGAAGGAAATCTAGAAGGCTTGCTATTACCAAAACAACAAAATCCACCGAAGAGGCGAAGAGACAAGAGTGAAGTAATGATGAGCGAATCAAGTGAAAAACAGCCTTGTGTGAAGAAAGCAGAAGCACAAGACGTCGGTGATCTGTTTACTATAAAAAGACAGTAGTCACGGGCTCATTCATTCATTAATCTCTCACAGACTCGCATAGAAATATCAGCGATGGGGAGTTTTTCCTCTTTCTTTTTCTCATTGATTCTCTTGCTAGCACTCCCAATGAAGCCCGTGAGAGGTGCATCACTGTACGCAGAATCGAGGTGGGTGGTGAACGAGGGTGGAGAGAGAGTGAAGCTTGCGTGTGTGAACTGGGTGTCTCATTTGGACACTCCGGTGGCCGAGGGACTCCATAAACAGCCTCTTGATGTCATATCCAACAAGATCAAGTCCATGGGCTTCAACTGCGTCAGGCTCACTTGGCCACTTTATTTGCTCACTAACGATTCTCTCGCTTCCCTCACCGTGAGACGCTCATTTCAGAACCTTGGCCTCCTCGATGTCATTGCCGCCGTTCAAGCCAAAAACCCACACATTATCGATCTTCCCCTCATTAAAGCTTTCCAGGTACTTCACCAACCACCCACTTATTGTTTTCCGACTTTGCTTTTATGTTTTTTTTTTTTTTGGGGGAATTACAAGTGAGAATTTGAGCTAAAATGGCTAACCAAACAACTCATTCAAGAGTGCCTCGTCATCAATCACGCCTTCTAACAAAAAGGTGAGGATCAAGAGATTGAAACTCCCCTATTTTATTTGAATCATATTTAACCAAAAAATAAGCATAATAATTCGATTCCCTAAACATAAGATTCAAGGAAATATCCCTATCTCTGCTGAGGATGGAATGAACCTTTGTGATAACATCCACACACAGGTGAAAATCCTAATAGAGTCTGAGGGTGAGGTTTAAAACATCTGCATTGAAAAAAAGAAAGAACTACGTTGAAGTCTTATATAAAAAAATTAATTACTATAAAGTTCATTGATAACTGAATTAAACTGTATTAATACAGTTTATTTTAATTGTCAATAAATTTTATAATAATTAATTTTTTATGTAAAATTTTAACGTAACTCTCCCTTAGAAAAATTGTCCACATGGCATCTTTTCCTTACATATCCTTCAATCTAAATATCTATCGAATGGAGTAACGAATCAGTTGGGATCAATCTTCATTATTGTAGACCATTTAGATTTTTAATCTTGATGATAGATTTAAAAAATTAATTTAATATTTAAAATTTATAAAAATTATAAGAAAGTTTTAATGAATCTTTTCATGACTAATTTGGTCCATATTTAATTTGAAGGATTTAATTTAATATTAATTTTTTTTTATATTTTTTATATACTCATTTCCTTAAAAAATATAAGGCATTTTTAATCAAATCTTATCCCAATAAAGTAGGTACTTATCTTAAAACTAACTCTATCATTTTATATTTACTCCTATTTAATAGGATGTTTTACCCTAAAATAAATATAAAGTGAGGCAATAACTACATTTTGAAAGATTAAAAATGCTTTATATTTTTTAATATCTAACTCTTAAAAAATGTCTTATATTTTTAAACGGATAGAGTATTAACTATAAAGCTGTATTTTGTATGGTCTCAATTTAAAATTTTTAAGTTGTAATTTTTTTAAAAAGTTCTAGTTAAAAGATTGTATATTTTATTTTCTTAATATTTTATTTATCAAAATAAAAAATAAAAGCTTTAAATGTAGACTTTGCAATTAAAAATATAATATTAAATTTGAACTGTTCAGAGTACATATAAATAGTTAATTTAAAAAAATTATAATTTTAAATTGGACCACCTAAATTAGATCAATACTATTTAGATTGATGATGGACATACTTATCAAAAAATTTATAAATTTTTATTTTAATAAATATAAAATTAAAATTAAAAAAATCTAGGTCATCAAGGTTTAATCTGGCTTATGAATACTGAAGACGGACCCGTCAGTTCGACATGCATGGACAAAATATGTATTTGCCCGGATTTATTATCTGACCAATTAACCAAAAGCTGTACGCATGATCTTGATAAGATTATTATTTTTTTATTAGTTGTAAATAGTAGAATCTGCAGGAATTTTGTTTAAACAGAAAAACAAAGAAACTTATAAGAAAGATATTAGCATTCATATATATCATGTGGTGTCGGTATAAATGTCCAAATTTTATTGTGGGAACAGTTCGTAATTTGAAAGCGATGCAAGTGGTGCTTATACGCCACCCTAAAACATTAATAGGTGTGTGAGCTGTGTGAAATGTGAATTACTTTTCTATGAACATTAAATTATTGGAGGAAAAACAATGAGTTGTGGGAGCACTGATTTTTCCGGAACTGTTTGATACGGTGGATTACCGTGACGGACTTCAGTAGTGGGAGATTAATATTGATGGCGACAAGTGTTGCATTAACGAAGAATATAACATGTACGCAGCGGTGAATATCGGGAATGATAATGTCTGTCTCAGGCGGTGGTGAAAAATCTCGGGGACAACGACGTGATGGTGATTCTGGACAATCACAGGACCGAGCCGGGGTGGTGCTGCGGAGGCACAGATGGGAATGGCTTCTTCGGCGACGAGCATTTCAACCCTGACCTTTGGGTGGAAGGGCTCACCAAGATGGCCACCTTATTCCGTGGAGTTCCTCATGTGGTCGCCATGAGCTTGAGAAATGAGCTTCGAGGCCCCCGTCAGAACGTCCCCGATTGGTTCAAGTAATACCTGTTCACTACCTTCCTGCTTGTTATTGTCCCAGTGAAGAAAAAGGAATAATTAAGCCATCACATATTTCTTGTTTTTTAAGTAATTACACGGATAGCCATCACTCTTGTCACTGACTCGCAAATGAGCCGACACGTTAGGACAATATTATGTTCTGTGTAAGACATTACACTGATATATCAAGATTGTTCTGATAATTATATGGTGACGAAAGGTACATGCAAAGTGGAGCGGAGGCAGTGCACGCGGCAAACTCGGATGTTCTGGTGATTCTGTCGGGGTTAAGTTTCGACACGGATTTGTCATTCCTTGCGGGTCGGACAACGACTCTGACATTCAGCCGGAAACTTGTGTACGAGGCGCACTGGTACGGCTTCACAGATGGTCAGGTTTGGGTATCAACAAACCTAAACCAAGCCTGTGCCCGAATAACAGGAAATGTGATGAGACATTCAGGGTTTTTGCTGGGCAAAGGATTCCCACTGTTTTTCGGCGAGTTCGGGATCGACTTGACAGGCTCCAACCTCAACGACATAAGGTACTTCCACTGCTTCATGGCTCTAGCCGCCGAGCTTGACTTCGACGGGGCCTTGTGGTCTCTCGCCGGGGGCTACTACTTCAGAGAAGGAGTTGCTGGAACGACCGAGAATTATGGAGTTCTGGATGCAGAGTGGGCCCAGGTTAAGAATCCAAGTTTCTTGCAGAGAATCTCCTCTCTCCAAGTTCCTTTTCGAGGTCACATTCATTATTCAATTATTCAACAAGTTTCTTTAGTCTCCTCCTCAAATTTAGAAAGTGTTGTAACCAATGATGAGATGATGTAGGGCCTGGGGTATCGGGAGGCAGTCCGCATCAAGTGATTTTCCATCCACTGACGGGTCTCTGCGTTTCAAGAAAGTCGGGGCCTGAATCATTATCGCTGGGGCTTTGCTCAAATTCAGAGGGATGGAATTACACAAACCAGCAGATAGTGCCAATGAAGGATAGAAGCTCGTGCTTGCAAGCAGGGCAAGTAGGGAAGGCGGTGAAAGTAGCGGGAACATGCTCTGCTTCGGACTCGCGATGGGAGATGATCTCAGATTCTAAGATGCATCTGTCATCTAAAGTCAGCGACAATTCCACCGTTTGTCTGGACGTGGATTCCAACGACGTCATTATCACCGGTGCTTGTAAATGCTTGAGCACCGACTCAGCATGTGACCCCACCAGTCAATGGTTCAAACTCGTCGACAGCACCGGGCGTTGATTAATTAAACACTACTTATCCAACTCCTTCTCCTTGGTTATTATGCTGTGCCCAATTTAATGTAATCTCGGCATTACCTTTACATATCTGCTCTTTCTTTAGCCATATCCACACACAGTATCCCGTACCTATGATTTATATATGTGTTTGTATTCAAATTATGTATTTAGAGGTTCAAGCTAAATTCTAATTTAATTGGTTTTATAATAATTAAAGAAAATATTTATAAAATTTTAGCCACTAAGTTAAGATCATCCGTACTCTACCCATGATGAGTGATCATATTAGAGAAAGTGCTTTCTAAATTTAAGAAAACTAACGATCATGAAGTTTGGGAACAAAACTAAAATCATTTATAAATAGAGGAGCTCTTTCTCAATAATAGATATCAGTATTAACAAACTATCAGTTAAATTTCTAGATTTTGTGTCTGTTGCTTCATTTTATTTTTTATTTTATCACATAGTTTTAATTCTTATTCTTTTGTATGGCCAGCATAGCCCGTCACCTCTTTCTTTAATTAATGTATCTTTGCTTTCTTATATCTACGTTAATTTTCTTCACTTTATATTTTTACATCTGGGTGAATTGTGATAAGAGAGTCAAAATTTCCTATTTTTTAATTATAAATCAGGTTCTTCTATCTTTTTGAAACTCACATCTCTAGCACGTTTCGCGATATCACAATTTTTTTTGAACGAACAATGTGACATAACAATTGCGAGGTCAGATCAATTGTCTAAACCTGCCTTGTTCGCTCAATTCTCTGTGATGATCACCGAAGCTGAACCCTGTAATCCACGGCCGCTCTTGAACTTTGTAAAAAGCTCTATGGAGAACGGTTGAGGCCCGATCATCGACGCAAGCCATAGTATTGGGCGTCTGCTATTCTGAAATAGACAAGCGAAGATGAATAGTTCTAGGCGAGCTGTGGATATGTCCGAACAATGTAAATGGACGCAACCTGCTCTAGTGGGTAACTGGGTATGGAGAACAAATCTCTTCCCATGGACCACAGTGCTTTTCTTTTCGGCCAATTCTCACGGAGCTTAATTACTCGGACTTTTCTCCTTGATTGAAGTTTAAGTATTTATATCAAAATAAGTCTTATTTCGGGCCTTTGAAAATAAGCTCTAATTAAGTACTAACTGGAGCTGAAATCAGTGGGGTCAATGCGGCCAATTGTTTGAACAACTTCTTTGTGGAAAGAAAAGGGGTCAGCATGCTAGGCTAGAAAACTAAAAGCAGGAACGTTAATTAATTATCATCATTGTTGGTTATGAAAATGGATTGATTTTCAATTTGGTTTCCTTTTTCTCAGGTGGGGTGAGGACATTGGAAACAAGACCTATTAGCTCTTAAAGAACAAAGAACAAGTGAAGTTGTATTCTCTTTTAAAGGTGCTGATTTGTAATATTTCGAATAAACCTAAATGTGGTGGGACTAGAATCCTGTTGAAAATGGGTTTTTGTAACTTTTGAAGCAAAACTAATTTTTCTACATTATTTTTTACCAAGATCAACGGATTTTCAAACGCACACTAAGGATCTGACATCCCATACGTCCAGCGGATTCTCACACATGCATCACAGTGAAAAAATCGCCAGCTAGGCCAGAAAGGTTGCCTGTAAATTAGATGTAGGATGAAGATCACTTTCATTATAACCCTTGTTCCATGCCCCAAGGTTAAAAGGGAAGACGTTGTTCCCTTAGGAGGAAGGAAAATGTTTCTGGCGTGAATGCCACTATACTGTGCTGATTGGCAAATTGGCAATTGCTGCTATGCACACAAATATTAAGTCTGGCGTGATAGCGACAATGTAACAACTGTCTGACATGTTCCTATCTACTTTTTTCCAACCATCTAACTTGTATCTCAGCTGTGTCTGTGCCCTTTCCTTTATTTGCCCTTAGTGGGAAATTGAGAATAAAAACTAAAGGAATTATGGGACCTCAGAATAATCATGTTTCGCTATGTTTCACCCTTTGTCAAATTGTAGCTAGTCCAAGGGGAAAATATCTGCAGGAGCAGACCGACAGACCAATACTCTTTTTCTCTGGATGAAGAACATTAATAATCAACGGGCTTTATCATAATTCGAATAACTCTATGATCCTAGAGTAGCCTCAATTGAAATGATAATCTTTCTATGAAGGAAAAACATCTGACGCCTTAGTTCTTCCGGTATTTTTTTTTTTTAAAAAATCAGTGTAATTTCATTAGAGAACTTTTAAAAGGAGAAAAATATTTCATATGTTTATGGAATTTAGGTGATCTAGGAGATTTTGTTCTTGATGAAGTATCTTCCTCATCAATTAAAAAAACATTTTTCAAGGACATTTGAACCCCTCTTTGCCCTGACTGACCCACTCTTTTAGGGATTCTGCTATAGAATGTTTTGTACTTTTATGTACTGTACATGTTCTTCATAAACTCTTCTTTGCATCCCATATTTCAGAGAGTTGCTGGTCAGCATGATTTTGCTTTTATTGCAGAACCATCTCTATCGGTTTCAGCCATGAATAAAATAAGTACACCTACAATCGATAAAGTAAGGATGTGGCTTAAAACATGCAGAGCAATGCCGTGTGAAGAACATACTTTGTCAAGGGAAATGAAAGAAAATGGATAATTTTTCTTTTCATTAGGTGCAGTGACAAAGGCCTCACCCTTAAGAGGATAGGACAATATAATTTTAAAATTAATAATCAAAAAGTAATGTTATAATTTTTTAAAACTTATTACGTCAAGCAAATAATATAATAACATAAGTAAAATTATACTTATTTTTATTCAGGCAAAATATATTGACATTTTTTTATCAAAAATATATTGAGAAGGTTAATATAAAGTTTAAATTTGAACCCCCAAATATTTTTTATTAAATCTAGAGAATTTAAAATATCAAAAATATAAGGTGTAGGGTTGTAAATTTTTCATGTTATACATGTAATTTTTCTTGTGTGAAGGTGCATTTGCCCCCCTTAAATGAATGTGGCTACCACTTAGTCATATGTGCGGTTAAAGTTGTTTTTTGGGTAACATTAAAGCTTGTTTTAGTTAGAATGTAAGTTTGAGTTACGCTCACAAAATTTAAATGCATCGCAAGTGTACAGATTAAATGTAGTATAGTGAATTACAGTTATCTCACATATAACTAATTAAAAGGAATTGAGTATAAACAAAAGTTGTTTCATCTCAATTAAGTTATCTAATCAAAGAGTGAAGTTTTTATTAAATTAAAAATACAAATAAAGTCAGAATATATTTGGGGTAAGATGAACAATTAAAGAGCACCCTAAAAATTCTAATCTCCTTTTATACTTTGCAATTTAATTTCTTCTAATTATCATATTTTAATTTAACTTTAAAATTAAGGCTCTAAATTAGATTATATATCTGTTGATTACAAAATCCTTGATCTAACTATAGTTTTATACTTTGACATCTTTAAAAAGTCTTGATCCAATTATGTGTGAGCCTTTAAAGATTATCTAAGACTATTGAATGTATGTTCATCTGAAGTGCAAATTGAATTAATTCTAATCTTATATTACTTAACAAACAATCTAATTGAGACTCTTTTTTAAAAAACAAAATTCAAAATCTACACACATTAAAGTTGGCTCGTCCAATAGCATGAAAACAAAATAAATTGTATTAAGTATTAAAACATACATTAAAATCAATAACTAAAAAAAATTATACTTACAAGGCATTAGAAATTCATTGAATTCTTAAGGATAAAAGAAAACTAGTCACTCATGTTTTTAAATATGCAAAACAATTCAAATTCAACATAAAGATAAAAACACATAGAAAAGAATAGAAAAACTTCACAATATTTGCTCAAGAACCATTCAATTATCTCTCAATTTTTAAGAACATTTCTTAAACCTTAGTTCATGCTTTAAAATTGCCTTCTCAATTCCATATATATACTTTGATCCTTTTGGAAATTTGCAAGAGCTTTATTTATAATTTTTTTGTGCCCTTTTAACCTCTAATTTTCATCTTATCTTATTTGATAAGATTTTCTTTAATTTTGCATTTGAATTTTAAAAAGCTTCTACCATGCGTTTTTTCCTACGTTTGCGCATAATCATACCACTCTTCTCCATGTCCGTGTGCGGTCGAACATCATGTGAGCCATTTCCGCGAATGTCATGCCTCACCGTATTCATGCGGTTGAATTTTCTTCATACTATTTCCATGCACTGTCGAGCTTCCAAAGGGTGGCTTTCTTCGTGTTCAATATGTTTGTGCACAGAGAACCTAGCTTCATTGCTTGTCTGCGGGCTGAAAACTCTTTTTGGACTTGTTTCTTGGGCTTTGATTTGTTATTTATCATTTTTAACTTTTTATGTTTTATTTTCGTTCCTTTTTCCTGAATATGCCCTAAAATCATTAAGTGAGGTATTTTATCTAAATTTCTATCAATTTACATGTTAGTTAACAAATAAAAGAGCAGAAAATTTACACATTAATTTTATGTAAAACTAGCGTGTGACCCGTGCGATGCACGGGATGTGAAAATTTTAAAAATAATTTTAATAAATAATGATATTTACTTTAAATCTAGAGTAAATTGTCTTTAAATAAAAATAATTAACTCATAAATTACATTTAGATATTTTACATAAACCAAAATTTAATAATATCACAATGCATCATGATAAAAGCCATAGAACACAACTTAATGCCTTATTCAATAATTTGTGTGACTCATCTCTTATCTCAAGAACTCAATCTCTATTAATATTATCAACCACAAAAATAAGAACCTGTGTTCTAAAAGCAATGCCTCCATAATCCATAATGGACAAATTCATATATTTAAAGTAAGTAATGAAATTATAAAATGCATTTATAAGGATTTTATTTTCCAATACACTAAGAACTTATAACATATATTTCACTTATACCAATATGATTATGAGTGAGCCTCAAAATCACAACTACTCAATTCAATCTTACTTCTCATTCGATAAATCATCTCATGCTTTATCTTTTTTTCAACTTGCTCTCCTAATTTGAGAGCCTATCTAGAAAGAGTTAAAATCAATATTAAAGCAATAATGATTTTTATCAAATAAATTGATTTCATTTTTGATTAAAAAAAACCTAATGAGATGAAACTTTTTCTCTTAGAACATCTTAAATTGAGTTGGCATCCAATGTGACAAGAGAGACAACTTGATATGTTGTTGAAAAACTTGATATTTGAGTATCAAAGAATTTTTCTTTCTGTTGAAGTACGAAATTTAGGTATTCCATTCTCATTCTAAAAGTCTATCTCTCCGTAATTTTTCCCAACAATTCCTCTTGTAATGGCCTTATTGTACTATAACCTTAAAGCTTGTTGTATAAACGAAGTGAATAGTTATTAAAAAACATACGATTCTTATAATTAAGTATATGTTGGGAAAATTACTCATGAATATGGCATAGAATGAATAGAGCATAGAATGAATATTTCGTTGAGGAAGCTAACCTTATTCACATCATGCTTTATCAAAATAATATTTGGGTCTCCATATGCATTAATCATGTCGCTAAGAAATTAAGAACATCATGAGAAGAACTTGAGAGTATCCCTTCTCCAAAACTTCCCAACGTTTCGAACAATATTAACAACTTGTCCACCTTTTCTACATATCAAAACATGGTTTGCAGCTTTTTCACTACCCTCTCACCCTCTTCACACAAAAACCATCACAACTTGGTGTGCTTTATGACTTTCATCTTGTTACTCATATTCCTTTAAATCCTACATTCATGCTGAGGAAGGAGAGTAAATATAGAAATGATGATGAGGGCAAATTACCCTTTAGTTTTTGTGTCTTTTATATAAAAAAAAAGTTAGCATTTTAAAAACTGAATGTGGGAGTAGCATGTGATGGTTGCATTGAAAGTAAAAGTGAAGTTTGAAAGATATGATAGTGGGATAGTTTTCGGGTGGAGGTACTAGCCATGATAGCAGAGAAAATTTCGGGGTATTGGGGAAGTTATAATGTTTGATTATTTTTATTTTTTGTAAATTTAAATAATATTAAGGAAGTTATGATTAAAGTAGATATATTGTTAAATTTGAAAAATCAAGAGAAATATCCTGAAAATTTAAAACATATAAATTAGATTATTTTATAAAAAGATAAGTAAAATTGGATGTAAAGGAAGTTATAATGTTTGATTTTAAAAAAAAAAAATTCTTCATGGTGGATACTTTTTTAATATATTTTAAAAATCTTAAATTTAAATAACATTTAGAAAGTTATGGTTAAAGTGGTTAGATTGTACAATCTGAAAATTAGGAGAAATATAAGAAATCTTTAAATATATAAATTACCTAATTTTATATAACATAATTAAAATCGAGTGTAGGGAGAGTTATAGTGTTTGATTTTTTTATTTTTCTAAATTTTTTCATGGCAGATACTTTTTCATATATTTAAAAATATTAAATTTAAATAAAACTTAAAAAGTTATGATTATTTATCTATTTAAGAAGTTAGGAAGTTATGATTAAAATGAATAGATTGTGAGATTTTAAAATTTAAAAAAATATAAGAAAATTTAAAATATATAAATTAGATTATTTTATATAACATTATTAAAGTTTGATGTGGCTATTTAAAATCATAGTATTTTGTAAATTAAACATGTGTCAAACTTAGAAGGTAAATTTATATTATTCTATATTAGAGTGATAAAGTAAATATAATAAAAATGACTATTAGATTTTATTAATCTTGATTTTAACTATTAGATAACAAATTGCTTGCAGTCATAATATATTTTAGTAATAATAAAATAATTTATTTTGGTAAAATATAAATGGAGAGTTGAGACGTTTGGAGATAAAATAGTTTTATCTATTCTAAAATTTAAAATAAAAAAGTAAAAAAATGTAAAATAGCCGTCAGGGACACATCACATGTATTTTTATTAGATATTATTTATGGTTTTACTTTTTTAAAAAGTTGAGATAACGAGGAGATACTTAAAAATAAGATAGTTTTATTTGTTTTTTAAAAATTAAAAAAATAGATGAAAACAAAATTAAGGACGCATGTCTTCTTTAGATGCTCCTTACTGTTATACTTTTTTAGGAAGTTGAGATAATGGGGAGATATTTGAAGGTAAGGTAGCTTTATCTATTTTTAAAAATTAAACATTTAAAAATAAATTTAACAACATATAATTAGAGATTTGTGAAAATAAAATTAGAGACACATATCTTCTTTAGATGCTCCTTACAATTATACTTTTTTAGAAAGTTAAAATAATGAGGAGATATTTGAGGATAAATTAATTTTATCTATTTTTAAAAATTAAATATTTAAAAATAAATTTATCAAAATATAATTAAAAACATGTGTCGTGGGAAGATATTGTTTGTGATTCTATTTATATATATATATATATATATATATATATTCATTTATCATTGAGTGAGCTACAATCCAACGTGTTTGTATTGCTAATCACGATGAATAAAGTAACGCTTTCATTTTCTTCGTCTTCGGTATTTCCTTTCCCTTCAATCTTGTGTCATGATTTTGGCTAAAATCTCGTGTCATAATTGGAGAAAGAGAAAGTTCAGATCAATATTTAATACTACTTTTATTAAAAAATAAAACATATTTTTTAAAAAATTAAATGTTAAAAAATATAATATATTTTTAATCTTTTAAAGTATAATTATTATTTTTTAAAAAAAATATTTGCATTAAATAAATTATTTTATATTTTTTTTAAAATAAAATCAAGAGTGAACATTTGGCCGATTTAGTTCCAAATTTTTCAAAATCAATTGATTGATTTACACAAAAAATTTGAATTAAATTGAATTAAAATACTTGATTAAATGAAATTAAAATCAAACTAAATTATAATAGTTTGATTCAATCTATTTATTCAATTTATGAATTTTGATTTGGGTTTATAGAGTTTAATTATTCATATATTCTTTTATCTATTTTTTTCTTTGATACTAAAGGCCTAATAAAAAAATGATAATAATCTTAGATCATAATTCATGAAAAAATTAATAAGGCTCAGTACAATTGCATTAAAAACTAAATTATAAAAATAACAAAATATCACATTAAACAAAAAAAAATACTACTATTACAAGTGATAGAAAATGTTCCTTGCTCATTTAGATGAGAATTTATTCACCTTTTTAAACATATGAAAAGAGAAATATGTAAAATTCAGTCGATTCAATTTATTTGGTTCAAAAATTCTAGACCAAATTGAGCTGATTGATCAAAATTATTATTAAAAGAAAACCGAATCAAACTATATAACTAAATAGACCAAATCAAATAGATTAAATTCATTTCAATTCGATTCGATTTTTGGTTTCGTTTTGGTTTTGTTTACCCTTAGGTGAAACACTTTATTATATAAGAGTAAATATGAAAAGATGAGATTAATTTAAAAATAAATAATTACTTTATTAAAAGTAGGAGTGATCCTACATAGTGGCCAATGCAGGCAAATGCCTCCCAAAATGGAAAAAATTACATGAATGGATATGATAAATTTTGCATGCCCCCACTCATTTTTATTTTTTGAACCTACTGAAATATAGCTTAAATCAAACCCTTATTAAAACCTTATATTGAAGAAATTGCCTCCATTGACTCAGAATCTTAAGTCCGCCACTGATTAAAAATAAGATTTGATTAAAAATATTTTATATTTTTAATTGGAGGGAGTATCAACAATCTATTACACCTGTCTTATTTTGCTCTTAACCTGCAAGTGTACAAATTTAATGGGTTAGTGTTCCGCCCTCAGGTCGAAATTCTTTAATTGGTTCTCACTTGTATAGGTGGACCCAAAGGAATTTGAAGTCTAAGAATAAAAAAAGAAAGAGAAAAAAGCAAAAGCTTATGTCAGAAACATTTGCCTTTTTTTTTTTTTAACCCTCATTAGCATGAGCAATGAGGGTTAAAGCGAAAAAGCACAGACTGATGGAGCTTAGAGGAGACAATAATGGTTAAAGCGAAAAAGCAGAGACTGATGGAGCATAGAGGAGACAATAATGGTCCCCATTGAACACCATAACCTGTTAAAGCAAAAAAGAAGCAATATCGGCCTGCTTGACCTTCACGTAAGCATATAATATAACAGAAGAATGTCTGCAAGTAGAACATTGAAACAATTCATTAAACCATGAATTTCCTTAAAAGCCAATCTCTCTGCTCGCTTTCAAATTCAAACATACAGGATGACATTTTGATGAAAAAGCTCCTCCTTACACATGATCCAGATGGTCGTTGGCTGGATTCTGAGACAATGCTTCATGCAGTGGGCAACATCATGTTTCATGCTTCTACAACACAAGTTTAGCGTTATAAGACCTCTCATGTATTGCCTGTATTTAAGTTTTCAGGTTATGATTTTAATTGGCTCCTTTTCTTGTTTCAGGGGGTTCCGAGTTTACATTTTACCTCCCTTTCGAAGGATGATATATACGAAATTGAATTGCTTGGTTGTGCCGAACCAGTTGGAAGCATCATCAGTAAAATTTCATGCATGGTATCAACTACATTGATGTATATATGAAACTCCATCCAAAAAAATAATAAATTTTCTATTAATTTGATTAGCAGATAATGTCCAAATGCTCTGTGGAAGGAGACATCAATTCAAAAACCATGGGTTTGTTCGACTTGTTAGGGAGCTACAGATGGGATGCTAAAGTTGTTCTCGTTATTGCCGCTTTTGCTGCAAAATATGGTGAATTCTGCGGACTCATGCAGCTATACCAAAGCAATGCATTGGCGGTTTCAGTTACGAGGCTTAAGCAGCTACCCGTGGACTTAAGGTCGCTGAAACCTCGACTTAAGGCATTGAGCTTGTTGGTTAAGACCATGATGGAGGTGGCTAAGTGTATCATCAAGTTTGAATCTCTTCCAAATCTATATACAGAGCTGGGCAGTGACATCCTCCATGTAACAAAATTCCATATTTACGTAGCTGTGTACTGGACCACCAGAAGTATTTTTACTTGCTTTTCTCAAGTCGCAGAGTTCACAACCAAGAAACATGAGCAAGTGCATGTTCTACTCCTATCCCTGCAATTGACTTTACATCAATTATGTTACACACCGAAAATTCTATTACCTTTATAGTTTCGTCCGGTTTATTTAATAAGCAAAATCAACGGATTAGATTGAACTAGGGATGCTGTTTTCATGCATTTAGTTGTTTCAGGTATTCTGATTCAACAATACTTGCAGCCTGGGAGCTTTCAAGTCTGGCTTATAGATTAAGCAGCATATGCAACATTCTCAAAGGGCAAGTGGATTTGTGTCACCAAGAAATAGGTTCCCTTTCAACTTCACAAGACCTCTTATAAATGGGGCACTTAGCTGTCGATTCCGCTTTATTTGCTTATATCAGCTCTGTGGCTCGAATTTTCAGGGAGAAACTTGCATAACAGGCTACTGAGTCTCGCAGCTGAGGTCCAAAATGATAATCAAGGATTTCTCAGTTTATTATTTCCAGTGAAGGATTACTTGCCACTTAAGGATTGCTCAACCCAAGAAAAGGTAATCTGCTCAATCATACTCATTTGTTTCCTCAGATTTTTTTTTTTTTTAAACAAAGAAAAGGAACTTTGCTCAGCAACTAAAACTTTCTAATTTTGAATCTCCTTTCACCAACAGATTGGTGTGTCTGAATTAAAAAATAAGATTGTTGTGTTGCTGATCTCAAAAACAGAGCAGCTTACGCTGGAGGAATCACTCTTGTTGGTTCAGCAAACATATGATCATCCTTTGAGTGAGAGAGACAGCTATAAGATCATCTGGGTTCCCCTTCCATCTTCTGATGAGTGGACTGATGCTGAAGAAACTCGTTTCAATATTCTATCAGAATTCTTGCCTTGGTATACTGTTCGGAAGCCTAGGCTACTCAGCTTAGCAGTAGTGAAGTATGTCAAAGAAGAGTGGAACTACAAGGAAGAGCCCCAAATGGTAGTCCTAGATTCAAATGGAAATGTTATAAATTCAAATGCAATTGATATGGTCAAAATATGGGGACCTCAAGCTTACCCCTTTTCGGCTTCAAAAGAGTCAGAGCTCTGGCAAGATGAGAATTTGACAATGAGGCTACTGATAGATGATATCAACCTTTTGCTTGCTTATTGGGTATGAATCTGATTCAGACCTTATATTTACTAACATGGAAGGCGCTAACATTTGCATTGTGTCAGGTTGAGGAAGGCAAAGATCTCTGCCTCTACGGGTGTGACAACTTGGGGTGGATTCGAAAATTCAATGGTAAAATAGAGGAGCTCAAACGACAAGGTCTGCAGCTGGAAACCGTATATGTTGCAACGAGCCAGTTAAGTGAACATGTAAAAGAAATAATGGAAACACTTGCAAATGAATTTGATCCCAGTAATTTACTTCTATTCACAAAATTACAATTCTTTTGGCTTCGACTGGAGAGCATGAGAAGATCAAAAGTCAGACTGGGAAAGACAAGTTCTGATCAAGTGCTAGCAGAGTTGTCTGCGTTGTTAGACATGAACGAGAAAAATGAAGGTTGGGTGGTGATTGGAAGAGGGAGTTCAAGTGACATCACAAGGCTTCAAGGAAGGCAGATAATAGAATGCCTGGAGAAATATGAAGAGTGGGGAGATAATGTGGAGGCATTGGGATTGGTGGGTGCCATTAGGAATTTCCTACAACCTCCACTAGTTGAAGGGCCTTGCAGCCACTCTTACTTGGTTCCCTCTTCTCAAGCTCAGGTTGGAGGAACTGTTGTTTGTGATGTCTGCAAGCGAACAATGAAGAAGTATGTTGTCTACGTGTGAAAACTGAAAGAAGTATGCTGGATTGAAGCTCATTCAATCTACAAGTCCTCTGAGCATGTTGCTTTTTTAAAATTAGTGCCTGAAAACAAATTCAAAACTTTTAAGTTTAAATCTCACTAAAGGCTTAAATTATATAACTCTAAATCTTGAAGCATCTCATATATCTCGAATAATTGGGTTATCCCAGCGCAATCCTGCACGGAGATAGAAACTTAGTCCAGAAAAGAAAAAGTAATCAACCCAACCCCCTATCTGCTTATGTCTGTGGTTATTACTAGGAAATCAGTGAACGCGTGCATTAGATCAAATAGGTATTCACTTCCTTCCAAACCCTAGTACCCGCATACCAATTTGAGAAAGTACTTTTGAATTAAGCTTGCATTTATGACGATGGAATGTCTTATCCTTTGCCTGAATATGTCAGCTTCGGAAAATTTTCAAGTAATATTTCTTTCGAAATACAGAGATTTATCAGCTAATCACATGTTAGCTAAAAAGATTTTAGTTCAAAATTAGGTGAAATTTGTTATTAAGTTTCAGTGATGTAAGATCAAAATCTTTTTAAGCCAAGCTAACAAATCAAGATAACGAAAAGTGGCCTCAAATTCACATCCCTCATCATCTCGTTCGTCTTTTGCAGTTTGAATGAGGCAGCCGTTTAATCAAAGCCACTGGCCCTACAAGCAAAACAGCACACTTGCATATATCCTACAGACCATAAAATTGAAGATTGGAGGAAAGTTTTATCTAACTTGATCACTATTAATTGCATCTTAAGTTTGCAATTTATATGGAACGCGCCAGATTGGAACGTCTTTCCCAGGATTAATATACTGCGAGTTATGAACAAAAATGTACCAGGAGACAGGTAGCATGGTGCAGCAAAAGAGAATTGCCCCACGCTGTTTAAAACTGGCAACATTGTTAATATATGCTTCGGAAACATGAACATTTCCCACTCTTGTGCAGGGAGAGTTCACCAGTAAGAAGCAACAATCCGAACGCTATAACCAAAACGAACAATAGAATGGCACAACACGACCGTATCATAAACAACGAGCGTCAAGCAATTCGTAGTTGCTTTAAGAATAAGGCCGCTGTTGGATTTGATTTACGCTTTCGTTGACGCGTCCTTCTGCAATTGCAAAACAAACAGAGAACGCAACGCCTATCGAAAGCAATTATTCAGTTCAATTTCATTCAACAAACAAAAATCAATCACATTAAATTTACCAGCAACCCGGGGGCTAAATACTCGAGCCCCTCTCTCTATCCCCACCCCACTCACATATACCAGACTGTCACCCCTCGGCGTTAGGGTTTTAAGAGGCAACGCATCCTTGCTCGGCTCGCTTTATAGACCGCAAAACAAGGCCCCAGCTCGAGATTAACCTTTATTTGTTGTCACACTAACGATAATGCCATTCAAGCGAGAACTCTTTTTGGGCCTTGAGCCCATGGTCCACAGGCTTTTTTTTTTAACATGACCCGATCCATTTAACTGCAGTAGTTTTCTTTATTTCCCAGATTTCTCCTGGTTTCTCTGATTTAGAGGATTGACAATCTGACCCTGCAGTGGTGCGTAAGAGGGGAAACAGATCGAAGCAGAGGAAGATGGTGAAGGTTTCAACGTACTTCGCAATGTCGCTGGGAGCTTTCTTATTTTGGCAGTCCATGGAGAAGGTCCATGTCTGGATCGCTCTTCGTCAGGACGAAAAGGTTTGTTCCACTTGCTTCACATTTTCTTTGCCTCTATAATAAATGCCTCTCGTCTTCTAACTCGTTCGAATTTTCATCTTCCCAACTCTTATTTGATTCTCTGCTATTGATTGTCCCCATCAGAAAACCCTAGACTTCGTGCCGCTTTAATTTATATAACTTTGCATTTGGGCATCTTGTATGTTAATATGTGCCTTCCGTAATTCCCGATTAGTTTCCATCCATTTATTTTGATGCGTCAATTGAAATTAGATCGGATGAACTTGTTTTCCTGGAAATCATCTGAACTTGACATTCTCATTCATTCTAATTACCTATTTTATGGTGTTTCGCTATCTTAATTTTCCCATATATTTGGAAAATTGTGTATAAATTTTTGAAATCGACCTTGGTGTGTGTGTGGAAAGTAAACTTTATACAATCCAGTGTTTGATCTGCCCATTTGTGTCAAATTATTGCATTTCACTTCAATTTTCAGTATTACATTACATCATTTACTTTGTTTGCAACAGTTCTGAAAAATGTGCAAAAATCTTTGCGACTATTCTTGTGAACTAAATTCCATCCCTTAGAAGCTGCCTCTGTATTTTCTTTTGTAGAAAGAGAGGTTGGAGAAGGAAGCAGAGATCAGAAGAGTGAGAGAAGAATTATTACGGGAGCAGGCCAACCAGAAGGATTCCCTTGCATGAATATGATGTGATTTTGTCGGCATTTTTTTCCCTGCTCTTTGTTTTTTCAATGCAATGTTCTGCTCAAATACAATTCGTTGCTCATAACAACATCAACTCTATTCTGGTGGTGGCTGTCCATCATTGTCCTTGAGCTTGACACAAGAACCTGTTTCGTAAAATACTACTTATCATGAAAATATGACCGCGTGTTGCATTTCATTTCCTTTGATCTGTGAGCACAATATGTGTGTGTGATAAAGCCTCTTTTAACAAAAATTACTAGTTATGAACTCGTGATGGTAACTTCCTGTATAGATTCTGTTCATCATAGATTAGTTTAGCCGCAGATCATGTATTGAATTGTCTGAATGGAAAGTCTCTTCATTTTATTGGCTGTTAAGCAAATGTTCCGCGTGTCTGAATTTTTCTTTTGACGATGGCATTATTGCAGTCATATGGGTGACTGCTTGCAGAATATTTCATTGGCAATATTTGTGATTTGTGATTCTTGATTGTTGTTGTTTGTTTAGTTAAATATGTTATGTTAGGGTAATTAGGCTAGGGACTCTCGTAACTGTGTTGGGCTTGGTCACTTAATAGAAAAACTATCCTAAGGTCTTATTTGATTGCTAGAAAAGAAAGGAATACTATAGCATGGGTTGCAAAAATAAAAGTAAAAAATAAGATGATCAAAATGTGAAGGGGTAGGTAAATTATATTTATAAAGGAGAAGGGTAATTTAATTTATGACACTGTGAGTTAAAATTCATGAAATTTTTTAAGGATATGATAATTTTTACATTCGTCGTATATAATATTGAGTTTCATCTTACTTACAAGGAACTTACAATGAAAGGGAAGGGTGATTTAATTTATTTGTAATTTGATTTTTATAATTCTTTCCATTTTTATCATTTATAGCAACCAAATATGACCTTATAGGTGTTTTGTATTGCAACTTTTCGCTGTTCATGCTATATGCAAAAGGAACGAGCGAAAGTTGTATCATTTGCGGCCTTACAATTAGTCTTTTGGCCACATAGAACCTCGACTTTCTTTCTGTCGGGAAGGTGTATTGAGACTGAAGTAACTTACGTGTTGCTAATTTGGAAGCCAATGCGTGCAACGGGGCAGCATGGAAGAAGACTAGTATTGTTGGGCAAGTTAACACGAAATATGGAAAAAGGAACGGTTCCCTTTGGGTTGGCGTGCAAAAGGACATAAAGTATTTGTGAATTTTTATTTATTTATTTTTTAATCTGCTCCGCCCAATTTAATAGATAACTGAGGGCGGATTCTATATCTTTTTATTGACTTATTTGATTATTATTCAATGAAAATCAATATTACATATTAACTCTTTTAATTATATCTTTATGGAAATGTAGATCAGGACAAGTAAGCAGAAACAGAGGAAGTATTTATTTATACATGCATTTAAAATTATTTTTATTTAATTATTACATCATCAAATCAACTTTTAATATAGCAAATTGAATAATGAATAATGAAAATGGAGATCTATTAACTTTTATGGTTGGATGCTTGGTTTGGTTTTAAAAACATTGATAATGTAATAGTGAAAATTAGGGGAGGTATTTGGGTCAATTTGCTTGGTTAAGTCAAATCATTTACATCTCTAGAATTGAGATTAATCCACTAATAAAGGTAGCTAAGTGAAAAAAGGATAACATACATAGGAAGAAATCCTTTGGAAGGTGAAGCAACGCATGGGATGGCATTTCATGCAATATTTGGGTGTAAAGCAAACATGGGAGAGGCAGGCGGGCCAATGAAGTTTGCTTTATTTTCAAATACAACCGTCTGCCAAGTGCCAGTTTCTCAAGCGGACGTTGTTGTAGTCATAGAGATGGCTGGTAAGCTATACGGGTATAATTTATTGGGGGTATATTTATAAGTGACATTTTAAAATATTTATTTGATTTTATTTATAAACTGTGATGTAACTTTTTAAATAAATTTTGAAATGTATTTTTAAAATTATCTTTTGTGAAAGAGAAAAGATGACATGAAATTATTTTTAAAATTTGTTATATTAAGATATACTTGAAATTTTACACACTTTTATTTTTTTATAATTTTTTTATATTAATATTAATAAAGTTGATAGAAATGGCTTAAGTGCATGTTTGGATTAAATTCTAACTTAAGTTGAGATAGCTCTAACTTAAGTTGGGATGTTAAACGTTCAATTTATCATATTTGGATAACAAAAAAAAATCAACCATAATTAGGGTCCAAACCAGCGTTTTTAACAAAACTCATTCATTTGGCTTTTCCATTAGCAGTGCATTGGGGGGTAGATGACTGTTGAGAGCTTAAATGCTTTTTGAATTTTTGTTCTCTCTCTTCTTTATCTGCTATCTACAGATCTACGCCAGCCATGTTGTCCCAAACCTCATTCTTCATTGCTGTTCCCATGGTTGCTCTGGCTTGCCCTTCACTTTCCCAAGTCTATCGAATCTGACGAGAGATCACAATTGCCGCCACCGACACCCGATCTCCACCGTGTGTGTTGCTCGCACTGAGTTGCAGTGCTATCATCCCTACTTCGAAGTGTGGCTCCCGACCTCCACCTCCTCCGTCGAAATGAAACATAGAAGATCTTGAAAGATCCTAATGAAAGGGCGAATCTAACACATGCTAGAAGATGAGGCTGCGGGGATAATGAAATGAAAATGGGAAGGTGAAGGGGGCTGGGTCCCACCATTTTTCCACTTCTTCTTCTTAAATGTTCTTTTCTTAATTTTCTTTTTTTAATATATAATTCTTACGTAATTTTAAAAATAATATTTCATGATTTTATAAATAATCAAATTATCTCCTCATAATTTGCTATCATTTCTTAATGCTCCCGTAAAATCCAAAAGAGTATAACTCTTAATATTTAGATGATTAAAAATCTTTTTAGTGAAAAAACAAAATATTTTTTAATCCTACTTAATCTTATTACTATTACTATTACTACTATCCAATTATTTTTGTTTTAAAAAAATCATGACTAGGTATTATATACTTAAAACTTAACTCATTTTGGTAAATTCTCTTTCAAATAATTATCTAATAAATTTCAATTATCATAAAACAATTCCACGAGATCAATTTGTAGATCATATCAATTAAATATTTTATAATTTATGAATTTATTTTAGCTTTTTATTATTGAATATTTAAGATTTTTCACCTATTAATTGTAATTTTAATTTTATTATTTTTTACTTTTTAATTAATAAAAAATATACATACAAAAAATTATATTTATCTTTATTATTAGATATCTTAACTGGCTTTTGAATTAAATCATCCAAACAAATTTATGTTTATCTAAGTGAATTTTTTAAAAAAGACATCCAAATATAAATCACATTACATTAACTAACTTTTTCTCTAATTTTAATTTACTAACCTCAATTAAATTCTAAATTAAGCTGTAAATTTTTTAATTTAAATACACCCTGAAAAAGAGGATGAGTATATGCTCTTTCTCAGCTCGTTTAGAGGTGTCAGAATAGCACTTTGTTTTGGATCAAAGCAAAACTAACAACTAGTTGAAGGTTGGAAAAGCCGACATGGAAGAGCATTTTTATATATACTCTTTCTGCTTTTTATGATAAAATATTTTTAATTATCTCATCAAAATTAAAGAAAGATGGTAAAGTAATTAATTTTATTTAAAAATAAAATAAATTTTAATTTTAATTATATGCCTATTTAAATAAAAATTTTCAAATTTACTTTATATTATCTCACATATTTAATGAATTTAAATAGAATAATATTGGAAAAATGTAATTAATATCTCATTAAGTGTCCAATACTCTTTCCTTCTCAAATTATAAAATGTTTTTTGAATAAAATCTCATTAAATACATTTAATAAAATTTTTTTAAAAATAAAAATATAAACTTTTAAAAATGACTTTCATTTAATTTATTGAAAAGGAAAAAAGACAAAAATTAAATAGAAAGAGAGAAAGTGTAATATTAGAATGAGTGTATTTAATAAAATATTGATCTTCTTAAAGTATTTTATATTTTGAAAAGTCCAATATCTTCTAAAAGTGTTTTATAATTTGAAATGGAAGGAGTATTAAATATCATAATGTTTTTCTAGAAAACAGTCTATAATAGCAGGCAGGGATCAAAGAAAGTATTCAATTATTTAATTTAATTTATACAGGCAGACGCTTATTTATTTTGGCCATCATGTACTATTCAGTGCTCCCTCTATCTCAAGTTATAAGGAATTTTTGAAGAAATTTCTTTATCATAAAATATAAGATACTTTGAATAGATTAAGGTTTTATGAAATGCATCAATTTAAATATTATCTTTTTTTATATTTAATTTATGTCTCTTCTCTTTTTAATATATTAAATGATGGATAATTGGGTATCTTTGAAAATTTATATTTTTGTTTTGAAAAGATAAAGTTGTTAACTGTATTTAATTAGATTTATTGATATGTGAAATTTTGTCTAAAATTTTTTTATAATTTAAGATGAAAGGAATATTATTTAACAGGCGAATTTCTTGATAATTATTAAAGAAAAAACTTGGTCTTGATATAGAAAAGCAGCGGCAGGGGTATGATAACCACGAATGGACCGATAAGTTACTATGAGCCACAAGGGCAACCTAGCTAAATGATTTTTAGAACTCGGAAAGCTGCTTTAAAGCATTATATTTTTCCCCGCGAAAAGTGGGTGGATGGTTAAAGGCAGTATAACTATAGACGTGATTAATTATAACTATAGACGTGATTAATTACTCAGCATACATTACATAACAATTCGAAGTTTATCGAAATGTCACAGCAGAATTAAACTATGAGCAGCAAAGTCAATGGTGCGCAATGGCATTTGTGGTCCTGTTTGGAATGCAATATACGCATACATATGGCGTGACGTTAGTCCCACCAGCAAGCAGCTATGCATAATATTGATAATTGAATGCGTAGTAGAGTAACCAAATGCGTGGAGGACACTGGGAAAGTTGTTGCTGGCAACATCCCAAGGTAGCTTATTAGTACGAACTCGTTCAATTTCCGTACAAGGAACAGAAAATGTGGGAATCATACTGCTATGATGGGATCAGTGAAAGCAAGAAAAAAGCACTAAATCGCAGACGGAATGATTTGCTGTCCCTGCACTCTAATCTAACTGAAGCATGCATATCTATGATCTATCAACCACCCTAGTCTAGTGCAGACGAAGATTCTGTCTAATCTCCAACTTCCCTTCGTATCTTCAGAAATTCGACCAGGGCTCCAATGAATCTGAACACATAAAGCCCCTTCTTGTTTTTGTTCTTTTCCTCATTTTGGGTCATATGCTGTTGACATCCAATGAATAGTTATTGTTAACAACCAAGCGAACTCAAATGCAAGGGCAAACTTGTCATGATAGCTGTCTGCCAAACTCGGGAAGCAGACACCGTACTTCATATTCTTGAACAAAAAACCATCGGTACGTATAAAAAGATGCCAGAACTTGTCATCGATCAAAGTAAGGGAAGGTGCATGGATATTAAGTCAAGCAGTGAGATGCGATATATAAAGATGCTTGAATTTCAACAAATTCAGCGGAAAATATTTCCAGCTTAAAAGCATGCGTTCAGGGACCGGAAAAGAAGCGAAACAAAGCAAACAGTAGTTGTTCTCTTCTAAATGAAACCAGGATAATAAGGCTAAGGAAATTATTACATTGCCTCGTCTCAAAACCTTAAACATAGGCCTTGCGACAGAGGTTGCAATCATTACTTGCTGGTTCGTTGAAGTTGAACATAATTGATTTTAACTAATACATACATATCACTGCCTGCTGATTCCTGAGGAGGGTATTTGATAGATGTCATCCCTGTCGTGAGGGCTATTTCCTCTGTCATGATTAGCTCTGTCAACCTCTAACTCTCTAAATCTGTGCAAATACCTCCTCAGTGGGTCAGCGTAGTCGTCAAAACCAAGCGTGCCCAGGGCCCAGCATATGTCATCCCCATTCACCGTCTTCCTCCTCTCCTTCCGGCACTTCTCAGAGGCCTCGCTAGTGACGAAGCTTATGAACTCTGACACGCATTCTTGCATGGTCTCCTTTGCTTCCTTGGATATCTTGGCGTTCTGAGGCAATATCTGCTTCATGATCCGACCAACATTCGCTATCGGCAGCAGCCTGTCTTGCTCTTTGATTCCACTGTTGTCGTTATTCGAAGAAGAGCTTCCTCCAACGTTCTCCATCGGCTTTCAGCTTTCCCAGGATCAAACTATGTGATTCTAGGTAGACAGGTATTCGTGTGTGTATTAGATATAGGACAGAGAAGACGCACACATACCCAAGTAGTTATTATATGTGGCGACTCTTCTTTCGTTCAAAGATGGATGGGGACCTGGTCGGCTTAAATGGTGGGATCCAATGGTGCAACAGAGTCCATTGGAGAGTGTGGGTGAAGTCCAGAAGCGAGATTGGACGGTGAGAGAGCTTTTGGGATAGTTGAAGAGAGTGAAAGGGAAAGAGGTAGCCCTTTTACGATAGGTGTGGGATACAACAAGGTGTTAACCTATCCACCCAATGAGCTGATCGCTCTTGGCTGTTTTATCAAATGATTTGATGATTAGCATCTTTAAAACACGATTCTTTGCGGTGCTTCGTTCTTTAATCTTTATACACCATCAAATTAAATTTTGTGGCATTTATATACATATACATATGGTTACCGGAATTTAATGCTCCTACTTTCAATTTCTTTTATTCTTTAGGTGGATTCTAACTGGACCTGTCACGGAGTAAGCTTTAAAAAACGAGAGTTGATTTTTATTTTATTTTAGTTTAGCTGCATTGCTCCAGTCAAGTGCACACCCTTTCATATACAGGAATAGGACGGCCAACCAATAATTGTTCAGCGCGGGTGTTAATTGTCATGTAAATTTACATATATCAAAACTTTAAATATCACTTGCTAGCTAGCTGCGAAAGAATAGGTGGGGAATGGGGATAGCAATATATGTTAAGGTAGTGGCATAATTTTCGTGGCTTGCTTTATTGATCGATAATTAAAATTTCGTTGATAATAATATGAAAAGCGCTAGCTTTGCCAAAAAGCCATGATTGCTGTTTGTCGGAGTCAGCGGCTCCGCGGTGCCGGCAACTATATATTGCTTGGACCAATAGCGATAGCACAAATAATAGTAAAAACAGGCCCAGCGATTCAACGCACGAGGAGATTGCTGGCCTTGGCTAAGGATTGCTATTTCGTTCAGTGTTAACTTTTTCTTTTTCTTTTTTAAAGTATCATATTCAAAAATATAAAATATTTTTTTCTTTCAATATCGAATTCATTCATATATATAAAAATATTCTTAATTTTTAATATAATTAATAATTTTTTTTGAATTGAAACAGTGTATTAAATAGGGATAACATAAAAAATATATATAATTTTAGATGTTATTAATTGATTTATTAAAATGTGTAAATTAATTTAAGGTATTTATAATAGTGAACGGATGGAATATTTTTTTTTGGATTAAATTAATCTGTTGTCAATTAATTAGTATGAGACATTGGATGTGGTATTAGTTACATTTTTTTCAATATTATCTCTAGTTAAACTCATTAATTATGAAAGATAATATAATGTAAGTTTATAATTTTTTATTTAAATATAGATAAAGTCAAAAGTTTATTCCATTTTTGACAAAACTTATTATTTAACCACATCTTCTTGATTAAGATGAAATGGTTAGTGTATTATAATAAAGATTGAATTACATGAATAGAATGACCAACATTAATTAATATCCTGCCAATGCACATGAGACCAAGTTTTTACCAATGGGAAATTGAGAAGTTAATGGATTCTTAATGGATTTGGATCATTATAAAAATAACAGCTGACACAATAAATTAATCGAATGGTTAGAATTAATTTTATTATATAATATTAAAAAATACTAAATTTTAAAATTTTGGGGGAGATAATGTGCGTGAAAAATGTAATGATCACAAGAATTGTATTGAAATTTTGAAGAAAAAAATATCTTCATAGCTTTTAAATATTGATAAAATTCAATAATTGTAATTTATTAAATTAGAAATTTTAAACCATCCATCAAATCCAAGTTCATTTTTAATTGTACTAATAAACAAGATTACATTAAAGATATGGATGGATGTTGCATGAGAGTTTCGCACACAACTCTAAAGAAGGATCACCGTGACTCTGCCTTGGGGTAAAGATGAATAATACGAGCCTTTCCTTTCGGAAACAACAATAGTACAATTTTGATTGTGGAAGGTCCACGATATTTGTACAACTTCAGTGAGATCCAAAGGCACATTTCCATTGTCAGCCTTTTGTCTATGCAAGCAGTTTTAAAATCCGAATACATTTGAAGTCAAGCCAAAAATTTTCACCTATGAATGCGCTGTACCAAATTTTCGATACCAAAAATAAATATATACATATATATAATTTCGATTCCTTCAAATGATAAATTAAAACTAAAAAAACATTCTATTAAAAAAAAACAGAGAGAGAGAGAGAGAGCAATCGGACGGGGACAACAGCCTTCTTGACTATCGACCGTGATTATAGACTAGATAATAAATACCTCTGACCTTAGCTTGCTTTCTTCCTATCCTATGCCTATGAGGGTGTTAAATAATCTAAAGCAAAAAAAAAAAAAAGAATGAGAAAAGTATGTCCAAAAATTTTCAATTCAATGCAAAAGAGACTCCAGCCAATCGGAGGTCAATTCATAAGCAACAAATGTTACGGCCCCGGCCGGTGCAGCTTTGATAGTTGAGGGGACTATCCCTTTGTATAAACCAGCCCAACCCTCAGACTGCAATATCCTCCGCATCGCATCAAACATATTCCTATATGCACGATGCTCCACTCGAGCTCCATATCTCGGATGCCTTTGAAGCCCTTCAATCTGCACCCATGTCTAGATGTCTATAAAATTTTCTACATCCACATTACATGAAACTAACGTCCAGTTATATTAACCACCCGCTATACTTGTTTTGTTACAGATGACACAAGACAACAGACATCATTGTACTGGAAGGAATTTAAAATAAAAAACTCCCTAGATTTCCTTTTTCATCTTTTGATCGAAATGACGCTACACTTCCAATTTCTTGAAAATTGAAATGAGGATAGGTTTACCTGAAATCTTTTCTTCACCACATCCAGGGGATGACAGACAAGCTTGGCACATGTTCCCGCCGCTAATCCACAAAGGAAAAGTTGAAAGCTAGAGAGGCCATCTTCTGAAGCAGTTTCGGAATATCTAAGGTTCCAAGCCTACAATTTTTCGCAGAACATATATCATAAATGAGCACATCGCCCTGAATTCCTCGCTACAGATCAAGTATCAGTGAGGAAATTTAACTATCTTTGTGTACATGATTACCCAGCCTACTAGCGAAAAGCTAGAACAGTTTTGCAGTAATCTGTTACTTTCCCGCTTAAAGAGTTGAAATGCAGACCTGAACTGATTATAAGGAATAATTAACTGCTCATACTATTACTATCTAGCAGGCATAGTAGTTCAGGTAAGAAAAATAAATTTTGAAAAAAAACAAAAGGACTGAAATTGTACCATAGCCCAACGCTTGAATGTATCATAGGTACCAAACTGTAGACCTGCATAAGGTATAATCTCAACTAATGTTGGTGATAATCCAGCATACAAGCCTCGGATGCCACGAGTCCTGAGTATATCAATTAACGCTGCCCTCATGTTTGGATATACCTAAATGATGGTACATATTTGCATAGCATATGATTAGAGAAAAAATAGTTCCATGATGAACATGACGATGAAAAAGAAAAGGAAAAAAAAATCAAATAGCAACAAACAGCCATGTTCAATGCGGTGCCAAACCACCAATGTAGTTCTTTTAATCCGTGCAGGAGGTATAAAAATCAGGTCATATCAAATACCATGAAGAATCTATCAATTTAGTTCTTTGACTACAAATTGAACACTGACATATGAAGTTGCATACCCTCGAGTCTCAAAAAAAGATTAAGATGTATTTCATGGGGTTTAAAATTTAAAGCACAACTCCTGGCTTGTACAACTTGTATATGCGTAGACCCAACCATTTTTTGCTGGGCAATACAAATATTCACGGGGGGCTGGCATATAAAAAGAAAAATGTTTACATATATATACAATTTTTAAGCACAGCAGATAGAGCTATCAAATGTAGTTGCCTCACGTAAGTGAAGAGAAAAGACACGATTCAAGTGGATGTTTTCGATTTGGTAGATGGTATAACTATGCCAGCAGTTCGCCTCAATAACTTTTGGAACACTAATAAACAGAAGAAAATTATTTTGAATAATACCCTGCACCCTTAACCATATGATAATGCTTGTACCTTAGGTTCACCTTGAGAAGCTAAAATAGTTCGGAGAAGATCAAATGGATATGACCCTACAGTAGCTGCACACCCAGCTAAAGCTCCGCTGACATAGGATAGATAAGGGCTCAGATTAATGTGATTCTCTGTAGCAACAGAAAACAAATGATGAACATAAATCAAGAATTCAAAGAGTCATGGAATTTCTCTGCAAATAATATCTCTAACGAGGGAACAGGCATAGCTTTTGGCCAACAGATGATAAAGTATCTATCTGTTAACTATGGATGGCATCTTCTGAATATGACTTATGACAACACAAATTAATAAATTGAAATTTAGAATGACGCTCATAAACATGAAGATTTATTGGAAAAATGTTGGCGGAGGAACAGTGGAACACCTTATAGCAATGGGATAAATCAAAGTTCCAAAAAGAACACCTGTGAGACATCTAGGAAATAAAGTCACTTGGCTTCCTAGCTCGTACGCTGGCACACTGAATAAAATTTGAATTGGAAAAAAAGAATACCTGTCTTGGAAGAACCAGCAGCAAACGTTTTCAACTTGTGTAATACTGTAAATTGTATTGCTGTATATGGCATAACCATGAGTAGTGCTGGCACGTTGCCCCGCCAAAAGCCCTGCAATAGGCAGTTGACAGAAAAATATCAGCAAGAAATAATAGGTTAACATGCCCACCTCTTCCCCCCCCCCCAAAAAAAAAAAAAAAAAGAAAGAAAGAAAGAAAGAAATAAAACAGTGGGGCATATTATAAAATTCCAAACACCAGCACACAACCAGACCTCACAGACAAATAACTGGTACCTGTGAAACTGTAAGGAGAATATGAAGGATGAGGTGGACTATTACAGAAGAGAAAAATCATATGACCGAGCATATGCATCTGGATTTAAAACTACTGGAGGAAGATTTTATACACTTTATTTGCAAGCACATCAGAATGGATCTTGCATCCCTTCAATAATCATTTTTAGTTATTGACAAGTGTCTTAAGCTATGGACGTACAAAATCATGGTTAAGAGAGAATAAACAAGTTTTGAGAAGCCTCACTCCTTATAAGCCATCTTTGAGCCGCAATGATAATATATGTATGTATATACTACTGGGTCAACAATCTTAATCCATTGAAATTGACGTAGTTAAGGATAGCTTCACAGAAGAAAGGAAAAACAAAAGGACACAAAAGAAGAGGGTGAAATCAAACAAAGTCTAGGAAAGCTGAGTAATGCTACCCGCAAGCCTTCCTCTCTAAAAATATCTTTGGTTGCTTGAAGCATTCCAGTATATTTTGACGGTGCAGACAGGTCCTTGCGTAGTAAGCCCCATGAAGTTGTGGGCTCAAGTTGAACCTGTCAATAAATGGACGTACAGTTTTGTTCAGCAAAATTCTCACTTGAAGATGGAGCTGGCAAATGGCAACAATTAACAGCAACAAAATAACAACCCAAAATCCCTTATAAACGTAGAATACATTCGAGTCATACAAAAATCTTATTGCCCCGCCCCATCTGTCAGTGCAAACTTGTCCTATAAAAGAAACTCGACAGTGTGTGGTAGGCAACCTAATGTGCCATAGAAAGGAAGCTGTTAAGACAAGAACGGACCAAAATTGACCTGGAATCTAATCTTAATAACATCAAGCGGTGATGTGATTGTCCGTGATATACCACCAGAAATTGCCCCAGCCATGGCATCGATCATCGCCCGCTTCAGTTGGCTTGGCTCCTCCATTGCCGGAAACACTCTTCCCCTTCGGACTATGATCTAGAAGATGAACCCAAAACCGCTTTAGATCACAGAAAGTAAAACAGACCGCATGGTTTTAGATGTCAAGAAACTCCACAAGTACCCAAATAACGGAAGCAACACCAGCAACAGCGATAATTTGGCATTGATAGCAAAAATAAATCGAAATAATCACCAATGACCAGCTCAGTCCCCTCATTAATGCCCAATAAAATCACTAAATATCTTAAGATTTTAAGATTATTATAATCACAAGGACCAAACTGTTCAGGAGCAGGGAGAAAACAGCAAAATTCCCATCAAAGCCAAAAGGAACCTATAATCTATTCCCGAGTATGCACGTCTACCTGCGGGGAGGGAAAGAGGCAATGGAGAAAAAAGCCATCATCCGGGAGAGGAACAGAGAAAGAGGCTGGCCTGAATGCCGCCTTATTCCATTGAGATTTGGGTGCGACGATACAAGACGGGGCGAGACGCGCCTCTGCAGAAATTCCAGCACAATTAAATAATTAAGAAAAATCTTGCTTCCGTTATTCTTTCAAAATTTAAATATTATCGTTGTTGTTAAGTGTTCAAAATTTTACTTAATTCAGAAGCACTCAAAATAGTCACTCGCCTTATTCCGAGGATTCGGACACTAATAGACCTGACACAGGCATGACGTTGCCCGGTTGCAATTTGTGCAAGCAGTGAAGGTGAAAATAACAATACATGGAGATCGTTCAAGTGTCAGCAAGATGCATCGTTAAATTTCAGCGTATAATTTAAAAAAAAAAAATTCCTCCCGCATCTCATCAACTGAAAAACCTTCCTTGGCTTGCCATGGGAAAATGCAAGCATGTTTAAATAACACTCAAAAACACATTTAAATATTCGAATCATAGTTTTAATAAGTTTAACAAAAAGTTAAATGTTTAAATATGTTTTTGTCAAATATAAACTAAAAATGAAACGGAGGCAATTTCAATGGGTGGGTTTCATTTAAAAGATCAAACAGGATTCCGCAGTATCTATCTATTATCTTTTTACTTTTTCATACAACTATCCCTTATCTTTTCATATATATTTTTTGCCAAAGGAAAAAGGGAATCTTAAGAGTAAAGACAGATCATTGCTTAAAAATTGGCCAAAAAAAAAAAACAACTTGAAGAATGAAGAACCCGTGACTGGAATAGTAGAACAGCAAGCCAACAGAATGAGTGAGTTGTTATTGATGTTAAGTTTTATATACATAAATGTAATTTAATATGTAAAGTACCCTGCTGCTCATATATTTGTGGTGCATATTTTAAAATAAGCTACTTATACAATGACTCGGTACCATTTGGGATTTTCTTGCTCTGACCACATCGCCAGATCAAACCAAGAATGTCGAATACAAATGGTGTTTGCAGGCTACGAAAGGTCACGATTCCCAGCCGCGAAACGCTTTTAATTTCAATAATTTTGGAAACTATTCTTTGTGATGCACGTGGGAAAGTGTCAAGATAGGTGTATATGTTATTGATGTATTCCACAATAGGTGTGTGTATTAAAACATGGAACAGCAGATGAAATCATAAAACCATTGGTTTGCCGTAGAGAATGGGATAACGACAAACCTTTGGTAGTAGTATAGCAATTGATGTAGAAAAACCAGCATTTTCATTAAGGCGTGCCTCCCGAAAGCGGGAACCATGGTGTATGATCATTCCCATCAGTTTTGCTTTTTACTGTTTAGTCGTGTAATTTCCTTTCTTAGCGTGTCAGGGGGGAGGGAGGGAAGGAAAGTGTTGTTTTCGTGAAAGTCGACATAAATTTTTGAAATAAAAAGGGGCGTCAAGTTGAATGTAACATGTGAACTATCAGTGTAATTTATTTCACTGCAATTCAATAAAATGAATACACAAAAAAGGCCTGTCAAAAATTTAACTGCCAAAATCAATTAAAAATTACATAATCCGTTTTTAGTTAAGATATTTGAGTTCTCGTTATTATTTGGGAGAATGATCATGAAGTACAACTAGGAAATCTAAAATTGGTGTCCAGAATAAAAATTTTCTCCGACGGAAGTGATTTACACTATTTATATTTAACTTAATTAATTCAATCTGTTGGTCACAGATAATAATATCTAGTTTATATACATATGCACACACATTTACAGAGTACGCAAGGGATATGTATGGCAATGCGGTTACACGACAGGCTGAAGCACTTCCCCCAAGAAAGATAGAATTAAAAATAGATAATGGGCGAGGCGTCAATGTCATTCATTGTTGGGAAGATTCTCAGCCCATTTCCATCACCCTGTGGAATCCTTGACCACCCCAACTTATATAAATCCAGCTATCCGTCAGAAACCACACCTCCCGTATCCAAAACCGCTCTTCGTCCTTAACTCTCTTCCCCGCCTCTATTATCTCAACCCTTCCTTCCTTTACCACATCTTTTTTCTCACTTCCTAGAGTTGACAATCTCTCTTCGGAATGGATTATAGGATGTTAGAACTCAGCATCGTATCTGCAAACAACATCAAGAAAGTTAACCATTTCTCCAAGATGCATGTATACGCTGTAGTTTCAATCATCGGTGATCCCCAGCAGAATCAGCTTGCCAAAACCCCCATCCACAGACACGCCGGCGACAGCCCCGTTTGGAATTTTGCCATCCAGTTTTCCTTTCAACGAGTCCCTGGCCAAGCAAAACCAACTCACCCTTTATATCCAGTTATTTGCCCATCGCTCTATTTTAGGCGACAAAGACATCGGGAGCGTTCAAGTCCCTGTTAACGAGTTGCTCGATCGTGCCAGATATGGAAAGTCATTGCAACATATGAATTATGAAGTGAGGAAACCATCGAGAAAACCCAAAGGGTCTTTGAATATCTCTTACAAATTAGGGAAAATATTCATGAGGTTTCTAATGACAGTGCCAAAGGAAGAGCTTGCAATGGCATATCCTCCACCACCACCCATGGGATCTAGCTCGATGTCGTACCCTTCACCACTGCCTCAACATGCTGCTCCATATAGGTATCCACCTCTACCGCCATACAGTGGGTATCCACTGACTCATCCTGGATTCAGGTACTCGGCTCAACCGGGTTACGGGTATCCACCAATTCAACAGCCAGTAAAGAAGAGCAAGTTTGGAACAGGAATGGGAGTTGGGTTGATGGGAGGAGCGCTCGGGGGCTACTCATTGGAGATATGATATCTGACGCTAGTGCTTATAATGCTGGATATGATGATGGTGTTGGATTTGATTTTTGAAGTTCTCTTTTCCAACCTTTTGGATAGTGCAAGTCTAGAACGCTATGTTCTTTTAAGTACTACTTTCTTTTAAGTTTTCCTTAAATTATGCAACTTCTCTACTTCTTGTTTAATCTTGCTCTTTTAATTCCTTTACTAGAACATACTATATACTTAATGATAATAGTTTCTAGTATTTAAAAACAATAATGATCGTTGTTTTGAAATACTACTTTATCATGGTTTTAGTTACAGATTCTCATCATATCTCCAAAAGTTTCCTTTATTATAGACGATTAATAGGTCTTAAGTCAATTTTCATCTCGCAATTTTGTTTTGAATAATACACAACAATTAACGCCAAATGTTGAATACAATAAGCTATTACTAGTATCACTTTTTTAAATTCATTAAACTCCCTGAAACCTAGAAATATAATGCTATAGTGGAGCCACAATTATATGGAGCTTATTTTAATCGGAAGGGCAATCTCTAGCGGATAATAAAATTGCTCATGATTTTCAAGGACTAGCTTGAAGGCATCCATAATGAACCATGATTTTTGCCTAGAATACCATTAAAGAAATGCCTATGCAAGCCATACGTGGTAGTTGTTGTCATGTCAAATTCAAGCCCCTTCAAAACCATTCAATTTCACAATGTTGCAAGACTTGAACAGCCTGGCAACAGTGGCAACTGACATGGTTGATGTGTTTTAATTTGCATGGTCAAAATTGATGACATAAGTATAATGAAATTGAGATGCTTAGATTAGAGACCTCTCCAATAGATCTACTAGCATGGAAACATGGGTAGAATTGGTGGCTTACAATATGATTCCCTAATTTCTATAATCATGAACAAAGGTCCTAGGTTAAACCTGTATGAGCAAATAATGAAATCTTCTTTAGTTGAAAAGAGCAAATAATGGAGTCTGATATAAATAAGCTAGGCAAGGCTCTACATATTTTATCAAGAAGGAGGTTATCTAAACATAAGAAACTTGCAAGAGACAATGGTTAGTGGAATCTCTTCCAAGCATGATATACTCTTAAGTTGTAGAGGTCAAGAGGCTTTAGAGTAACCATGAGATTAAAAGGAGTGTCTTTAACAATAATCGAGTCTACGCTTTGCTACACAAAAGTCTTGTGCAATATAAATTTTATAGTTTTCTATTGCTTCATTCAAATCTCCTTTATCCTTTGCATTTCACAAACAAGCTATTTAGCAAAATGATGCATGCAAGCCGCAAGGCATGTTCTGCTTGCCTAGGCACACAAGCTATCTATAACATAAAGACTCAACATGCACTCACTCAATTTTTTTTATCAAATGGGGTCAAATTCGTAGGGCCCAAATAATGTATCTCACTATTCATCCCCACATAGTCTAGGCCATCAGCCGCATCTCAGCTTATTGTGGGCCTAAGAGTTGGAAAAGATGTATGGGTCTTTTTGTTGTTTTTATTTTTGGACTAGACAAGTTTGGATTGGTCAAACGTAACCTAAAAAAGAAAGTTAAAACCCTAAGAAGGCAGATAAATACAGGCACATATGAAAAACCCTAGAGGGTGGCGGTAGTTTCAAGAATAAAAGTAGAGATATGACCTTCGGATGAGACTAAGAGCATTGATATGTTGAAAAAGCTCTTCAAATTCATGGGCAATAACCTCAAGAACATACCTAAAAATCCTTCTTATGAAGGCCTCTCCTCTAGTTCTAATTGCTACTGCTTTTGCCTCTACAAACTAGAAGAATAAGGTCTACTATGTCAGTGACTTTGTGGTCAAGCAAGCCACCAACATAACTGGACCCAACCTTGTCTCCCTCGGCACTTGCATCAATAAATACACCCACAGTGGTAATTTTCACCCCACCATTCAAGCTTTGAATTTACTTGCCTTTAGTGCTAAGCACAAGGTCTAGCTCAAACCTCGATCAAAGAAGTCCTTCTTATATGGTAATCATGTGCTAAAGAGTACCTTAGGATGTATTTTAGATAAGGTATTGAAAATTAGAGCGATTATCAAACCGGTTAAGGTTAAGGGTTAGGATTCAACTAAGGTCAAATCAACACTAGACCGATCATAATAAAATAATGTAAGTTAATAAAAACATATTATCCAATACTTAATATCTCATAAAATATCACATATAATTACAATAATCATATTTTCACTTATTCTCCTGGGTCTTTTTTTCTTTGTCCATAAAACAAAAAAAAAATCTAAAAAACTATCTATAATACTATCAATATAAATATATTTGAGAGCTCCAATGCCTTGCTTTCAAGTCTCAAACCTTGGACCTTTTAGCTATATTTCATTACTTTTAGTCATATCCATCTGACGCACACAATCTGCCAACCTACTTGAACACTTATTGAAGCAAGAACCTTATGGAAAGTAGTAGAAACTAGAAAGAAAGGCAATGAGAGTGAGCAAACAACATGATAGAGGCTGAAGGGAGTGAAGTAGAGTCAATGCCAAGCAAATGCTAAAGGAAGATAAGTTGCTTGTTGGGTTTGTGCCGAGAATGTCGAGGGAAGGAAAGCTGCTTACTGGGCTAGCACCGAGTTGCTTGCTGGGCCAGCGCTGAAAATGCCAAGTGAAGGAAAGCTGCTTGTTGGGCCAGTGTCGAGAATGTCAAGAGAAGGGAAGCTACTTGCTGGGTTTGAGATAAGGTCAAGGAAGGGAAGTTGGGTCTACGACACACATTTTAAAATTTAAAAAATAAAACATAAGGCAACCTGCCTAACCCGTAGGGTGAGGCAAGTTAATCTTGGGTTAACCTAGGTTCATTAATCTCCAGAAATCGAACCAGACATATGGCCGATTCACAATTTGACCGGCTGGTCTAGTTCAATTTTACAAACCATGATTACGGGGAGAGTCAGGGTAAAATTAGAATTAATGATGGAAATAAATAGAGAAGTGATAGAAATTTTGTGATTGGCTAAAATCTATTCCTAATTATACAAATTAATGATAGATTAGCAACAAATATAAAATATCATCACATTTTAGTAACGATTTAAATATATCTCTAATTTACATAACTAAATTTTTATATTAATAACAGATATTTTAAATTTAAAAATTAGTAAAACGTGTTTAAACATTTTATAAATTTTTAAAAATTATAATGTACAAAAAGATTTACGTGAAAACTATTCCAAATTTCCAAACTAAATACTTACACAGATAATTGTTTTTCTATTAAAAGTAAAATAAATAATATAAAATATTCACCAAAAAATAAATAATAGAAAATAATAAAAAATATTTTTTATTTTGTAAATTTTACATATAAAAATGAAATTTTTGTCATATGAAAATATTTTAATTATAATATAAATGATATAAACAAATATTTATTTTAATAATATATATTGGTTGATATCAAATAATATATTTATTTATTAATAATGTGTACTGATTTATATGTTTATATGTCTGAATATATATATGATAATTTATATTATCAACACATTTACATAATTTCCATAATAATATATGAGATATGTAAAAAATATGTGTTAAATTAAACATATGTATTCAATTATTTATATATTAAGATTGAAATGTCATAACAATTCAACTGTGAAAAAGCGCACATGAAAAAGAAATTTTGAAAATATTTAAAGAGAATTAAAATATATTGCTCACGCTAATATTGGAGGGCTCAGGATGGACATTTATTTATTTATTTATTTATTTATTTGGATCTTCCTTTTTATTGATTACTTGAAGTTAAAGCAGGGGTTTTGACAAGTGATTTGTTCGGGCGTTACGTAACTTTGGTTCGCTACCAGTTTGAATGAATGAATGCAAGATTTTTCTTTTTTAATGCATGGAAATTTTCATCGTAGAGAAATTGAACGTTTTAGGTAACCGCTTTGCAGATAGTTTAGGTGCGAGGATATTTGTTGCTCACCGTCAAACAGCCAATCAGAGGATGATTAATGTTGTTAAAGAGCCCTAACAAAATATCAGCTTTAAAATGGCAATCCCAGTTGAATAGAGCGCGGGTAAAACATTAGTGGCTTAGAGCCTCTCTCTTTTTCTTGTCTTTTGTCTTGTCTTGTTTTTTTTTTTTGGGGGGGGGGGGGTTGGAATTAAGCTCAGAGCACTGTGAAATACATACCTGGAGAGCATGATTAGCATATATACGAGGGGATGCATGCAAACTACAAGTTTCAACGCACGAAAACAGAACAGTCAGACAGTACACGAAAGGAAGTTATAAAGCCCAAGGACAGCGTTTCAAAAATAGCCCAACAAAGTTCCAGTGTTTACGCCCCGTGAGTACTTAGAACGCTTTGTTTCAAATCTTCATCATGTTTTTAGCAACGCCCTCTGCTGCCACAACAACAGAGGACGTACCTTTGACCCCCCAGAAAAAAAAAAAAAAAAACAAGAACAGAATCTGTTCCTTTCCCCCCGCCGAGTTACCTGGTTATAATTTCGTATCAAATAAATGATGAATGGCATACTACGATATACGTGCACTGCAGATATATATTCCCTAGCTAACGGGACATATTATATTCAGTATTGCACCGTATAAATAAAAACCAGACTCCCAAATTAATTAAAGAAATTAATTTGATACTTTAAATGGATATCGATGATCTTTCGACCATTTTTCGTTGTCATCAAGTGAAGAATATGGCCAGATAGTTAGTTCTCTCTAACATTAATGCCCTTGTGATCGGAGAATTGATCCTACATTCTTCATGTTTGAGGACTTTATTCTCCAAAACAACGTCGCTTCCCTGATTCCGTAATTGTTTTTTATTTTGAAAGAACAAAGTTAAGCACAAACCTAACACTAGATGAGCCAACAAATCATTCTCCCTCAACGTTAGTCACTTTTTCCCTTTTGTTCCATCACAGAATTCTCTCACCCTGGTCCTTCATCACTCTCTGCCATCCATATAATTTGTCACTCAGGTCAGGTTAATTAGTCTAAGGTGGCTTTATCATAATTTTAATTTTTTTAATAAATATGAAGAGTAGATGGTTTTTCATAAGAGACACGAACTTTTTACAGCTCATCACAAGTTTTTTTAAAGAAATTATGATAAACGTTAATAATTTTATTAAAATTTATAATAAATTATGTCGGTAATGGAACTTATATTAAAAAAATACATTTATTAAATATCATATAATTTGTTTGCGGCGTTATTTTAACGAAAACGATGGAGAATAAGTTCACATGCCAAGGAAGGGCATCATTTTTTTTTTATTAAAAAAACGCAAGATACTAAAGCTTTGAATAGAATACACATGATCATTTGGAAAAGTGACTTTTTTGGGGTGATATACCCTTTTGAGGCTAATTAAGCAAATGTTAATAATTAACTGGTATTCTAGCCTTGTGGCACTAATGCCACTTGCTTCTCCTCGCGGATCAGATTAAGGCATCTAGCCGCTAAAATAATTGTTATTTTGTGTGTTAAATCGCATCATATTGTACTTTATTTAGCTCTTCTTTACCTTTTTTTTCTTGTTGATTTTTCAAATTAAGTGCATCATCCTCTCTCCTATTATTAATTAAAATGAAGGCACTGGATCCCTGGACATATAAAATTCGAATGCAAATGCAGCTATTTACAGTTGGCCATTAATTAATTCGTTGAAGCAGTCGAATAATATACATATATAAGAGTTATAATTAGATGGTGAACGATTGAGATTTGCATCCTTAATATCAGTTGTTAATTTAAGTACGTACCTGATATGATAACACGCGAAACAAGCCAGGGACCCTAAATAAACTAACAAGTTTCTTTAGCAGGAATAAGAAGGGACGAAGGCTCTGTTGAAAAGAAGAGGCTAATATGGAAAGACAAGCACAATATCTGTGAAGGATATTGGGGATACAAAAGATCAAGTATCTTGTTTAGTTAAAAATCTGGCATTTTGTTTGGGACAATTACACATGGGCTTGTTGCCAGAAGGAAGCAAGCTTCAATTTCCTTCTATTGTGGAGCCAACTCATCCCCTCTCTATAATTCTCAATGTCACTGACACACATCTGGCGGGCTAATTAAATTTATAAATCAAAGAGCCAAAGCCTTTTTTTAAAAAAACAAAAAACAAAAAAACAAAACTGCTATGTTCTCTCCGAGAGAATAACCTTTAGTGGGCAAAATATCCCCGACGTCATGGCTAAAGCTGACGTGGCATATGATGCAGCCTCAATTATTTGCAGGTTTTTGAGAGGATCAACATTGTCTGAGGTAGACAGTTAACGTGAGGTTGATAAACAAGTTTGGATGCCACCTCATTGTCTTCGTCACTAACCCTCGTTAATTAATTCTGGTTATATATATTCTTTCCGTGATTGTTTGATACACATTGACATACGTCGCATATGTTACTTCATTATCAAAAACTTCTAGAATACAAGAAAATTCTAGGCCAGATCAAACACCATTAATCAAATTGGGAAGAATTTATGTGTATATGAAATGGCGGCTTAGACTCAGACACACACACAAGACCAGGTTAATTCTACGTGGAAGAGGAGGTGTAATAAATGAAGCTTCTAGAAGATTGTGAAAGAATGAAGGATGGTGTAATGGACTTTGAGAGGAAAAGGACAGAAGGAGAAGAGGTCAGCATCCAAGGACCGTGTGGCAGGAGGAAGAGGTAGCAAATGGATCGAAGCAGGGTCACGACCGTAGTGTTGGATTCAAAGAGCTTAGCTTCTATTCTATGTCCTAATAAAAGCCCTACAACCTTGATGCTTCCATTCGAATCTCTCTCCAGTTTCTTTCTCCCATTAATGTTGTGTGCTTGCTTTTCTCTACAGATTAATTTCCCCCATAATGGAATTCCCAGTAAACACTACAGGAAAATGAGAACACAAATACACGCTGATGCATGCACGTGGCATCGGTTTGAGACTACTGTACTATATATACAATATGGTTTCCGCTCATTTAATTGATAAAACGCAGGTTTTATATATATATATATATATATATGCACGCAAATTAATTTATGAGGAGCTCTACATCAAGCTAAAACATTTATAGAAAGATCTAGCATAAGGTCATTCAGCAGAAAATGCAGATATTTATTAAATCTTATCTAATATCATACTACTGCACCACCTAATCCATCAATCCCCCCCCCCCCACATATATATATATAGTGGGGAAGGAGTTGAAAAACGGTGCGTAGTTAAATATTGCAGTCATTTCGAAAACGTACAAATTCAACGGGAGGATTTGGTTTGAAGAAGTTGATGAAAGAGAGATGGAGGAGATTTCAAATTAATTATATATACAAGCCGAGGGAATAGTCAAGACTAGTTAGGCAAAAAAAAAAATATTAATAATGCTTGAAAAACCTCATCTTACGTGCACTGTTTTTCTTACAGCAAGTTAAATGAGCAATATATTTGGGAACCCTACGACCAGAAATAATCGAGATCAATTCCTTTCATATTTTGGTCCCCACTCCCACCATTTACTTCTCTTTGATCCTCCCCCCACAGACCATATACTTCTGCAATAGGCTATCATTTATTTCATTTTAGTCCATAATGGCATCAGCATCCCTTTCCACTTAAAGAAAAAGAAATTTATTCCTCTACCATTCAATTGCAAATTATATTTCCCCACGCTCTCTCTCTCTCTCTCTCTCTCTCTCTCTCTCCAAACAATACTTCTTCCCCAATACGTGTGTGTACTACAGACAGTGCACCAGGCTCTATCATGCGCGCACGCGCACACAAACACATATCAGATCACAGAAAAGATTTGGAGATGCTCAACGAAGTTAAAATCTTCCTATTCACCCAATTACAATGACGCTCGGCATACTCCAGTTTAAATAGCGATGATGATATACGCAGAAAGTCATGTTGTTACAATTGAAGTTTAAAATTGCTTCTCAAAACAAAACAAAGATTCTGTGAGTGGGGTTAATTAGCATATAGTTAATTAGAGCACGCAAATGGAGATTCCCCCCAATCCGATGAAAAAAAAAAAAAAATAGCCAATAAAAGTGTGCCCTGCTGAACGCCTTAGCTGTACTCACATCCATATAGTTTTATCCCATACACTAACCCATCTCACCTATATATACACACCTTTCGCTCTCCGCCCTGCTCTCACATCTTCAGATCACACTCAAGAAGCGATAATATATAATGTCAGGGGTTTGGGTGTTCAAGAACGGCGTCGTTCGGCTAGTGGAGAATCCGGGGGCCGACTCGGTGCAGGGCTCGAGCAGGCGCAAAGTGCTGGTTCACACTCCTTCCAATGAAGTCATTACGTCCTACTCGGTGCTTGAGCGCAAGCTGGTTTCCCTGGGGTGGGAGCGCTACTACGACGACCCTGATCTTCTTCAGTTCCACAAGCGTTCCACCGTCCACCTCATCTCTCTCCCCAGGGACTTCTCCAAGTTCAAGTCCATGCACATGTATGACATCGTCGTCAAGAACAAGAACTCTTTTGAAGTCAGGGACATGATGTAAACCATGTTCTCTCGCAACTCTCTCTTTCCATTTGCTTTGTTTCTGATTAATTTATGCCGCGCGGTCTTGGGGCACGCGGGTTGTGTGTCTATATAGTATATCTAATCTATGTGACTGCTACTGTAACGTTAATTTCAGTACCGTGCAGGTCAGTTTGTGTTCTAATCGATATAGATTGATATTATATATATCTATATATATATATATAAGGTCTGATTGCGTGCTGGTGAGAAATGACAACTGAGTGTCATTACTGTGTGCTCCTGTAAATCTTTATATTCATTCCGCAATAAAATCTGAGTTTCTTCTCCCCTGTATATTTGTGTGCTACTACCATATTCTGGAATACTATATTCCAGGGTTTATATTTGATTGTGGATATTAAACTTTAAATACAATTTCTTATTCTTTAATCATCAATTTTTGTTAATTGTAGTATAATAATTATAAGGTTTTTTAATTGAATGTGATGGAAGCTTTTTTTTCCCCTATTATTCTCGTTACTCGGATCTCTTCTTTATTCGATTCTTTTGTTATCTTTTGTTCAATGCGAGGAACTCGACAGAATAACATATATATCAGGAATCTGGTTTCTAGGTGAGATGATGGCTTATTTTTCAAATAAAGAAAAAAAAGGAAATCATGGGATTTTCGTTTCTGTTTTTGGAGTTAATACGAGCTGGGGAAGGGGCAAAAGCCACAAAGAAACTAAGCAATGGGATTCTTGTTTTAGGCTCTCATGCATGCTGCATGCATGATGGATTGATGACAAATGAAGGCTGACAGGAACATATGACACATGATGTGATCAGCAGCTAACCGACTAGCTAGCTAGCTGGATCAACTTAAGTAGTTGTGTGTTTATTTTGCTTTATATACGTTTTTTTCCTAAATACTACGGCTACGCAATATGTACGAAGAGAAGGCCTGAAATGATCAAGTGGAGTGCATATGTAGAGTGGAGGGGTTCACGTGAGAGGAAGTTCGATTCATCCACTGTTGACAATTTGGCTTTGCCTCAGACAAGGGCCTGTTTTCTTTCTTTTATGTGAGTTCAAAGCACAAGTGGACAGGTCTATCCTGTTTGAGTGTGTGCGCGCACGCACATGGAAAGTGAGAGAATTTTAGTCAAAGAGTGTGGATGTGATTTAATTACTAATGAGTAAAAAAAATTTAAAATTTCAATTTAATTTAAAAAAATTAAAGTGAAAATATTTTCAACGATAATATAATTAAATTATCCTTCACTTGTTATGTAAAATTATTAGTTATTAATTTTTTTACTTATTAATTTACCAATGTGAGTTATAAATTATATTCGTTTGTTACACAAACAGTAATAGTAGTTGTTAATTTATTCACATCAGTTGTAAAATATAATACTTATCAATAATTTACAATTAATGTTAGTAAATTTAATAATTAATATTGCTATTTGTAATTTTTTTCACCAACAATGTTACTATTTGTGATTGAACAACTGATATTAAATTTTTTATAATTATTGATATATAAATTCATGTAATTTATAATTTATATTAATAATTAATAAGTGAAGTAAGAAAATTTACAATTAATAATTTTGTATAATAAATGAAGTGTAGTTTGATCTTTTTCTCCATTGAAATTATTTCTACCTTAATTTTTTTGGACTAAATTGAAATTTTAAATTTTTTTAGGACCCATTAGTAATTAAATCTCATCCATGGTCTTTAATTGAAAATTTTGATTTTTTCTTTTGTCTTATGAAACGAAATACAATAATTGTCCGCATCACACACTCAAATAATTTTACGAGATCAGTTAGCCTTGTACATAAAAATATGAAAAATCAAGCGAGAAATTTAAAGATCATCCTTTGCATTTAGGGGCGCTGGGAATTACTCGACGAACAAATTAACACTTATCCTCAGCACGTGATGGATTTGTCTTGAAGCGTAAAGCATCAACACATTATCTGGACTTTGGCCTCCGGCACCTTTACCTAAATTAAATAGCATTTATTTCTGCACATGGAGAAACGACGATTTGCCTAAACCTTGGCGTATATATATGTCATATGTGATATTTCATTTTCCATTTAAAAAGAAAAAAGAAAAGAAAATTGAGTTGGAATTCCAGAAGATATAAGGATCATTTCAGTCCATTTATAGTGTAAAAACAGGAATAAGGATATGATCACATGCTGATGCCCATACTCTATGATGTGGGAAATAGCTGGCTTGAATTTCCCTGTATATATGAGTAAGAAAAAATAAAAGTAAGAAGAATATGAGTTTTACTTGGAAAAAAATAATGGTAAAATATTGATGGGGAGATATGAGGAATATCTGATCCACAAGGTATAAGGAATACCCCCAATGGAGATGATATGAAACGAAACGACAGTAGTCGATCGTTGTATCCAGTCGCACAAAGTAAGAACCTTCCATCTTGTTTTTCCTTTGAAATGAACCCTGTCATGCCCTAAAAAAAAATATTCTCAAAGTTACCATGCATGCATTGAACTCAAACTTTTGGTGCACCCTAGGCATCATTACTCGATTCCAAGTAACATACGTGCTTCTTATTAGAATGGAAGTTGCGGGTAGAGAGAACCCCGAATGACGGTGTATCTCATCGTAGAGTGGCCACCAGTTTAACAAATTAAAAAAGAAAAAAGAAAAAGAAAATGCATTAAAAATCATGAGGATAAGACCCTTATCACCATATGTATGAGTGTATATATTATGAGGGAGAAAAATCTCACAGAAAGGGACGCTGGCATGCATCATGCATCGAGGTAGTAGCCCATTCTGGTTTTGAATGGGCAAACGATGCTCTTTTCTCATTAAGTGGTCAATTTCTTTCCTTTGAATGAAACTCCAAAGAATCCTGGGGAAGAATAGCTCAACCATTCCCAAAGTGTGGGGCTAGTGACTTCTTTTCTTTCTCTTATTAATTATTGGGTGGCAAATCAGCCTGGTCTTTCTTTTTGTCTTCCACAATGAGTTTTAGGTTTTCAAAGGGGACTAGTTTAACTGCTTCTATCCTATCATGCCCTGGAAAAATTTCGATTTAGACTTCGAAGTTAATTAATTCTTGTTTCGTTTTCATTCTTGGGCAGACACAAGCAGAGCTTTTAAGTTGGGTGTTAGAGCTTGAGTTAATTACCCGATTCAAAGAGAATAATTAATTTCTTTATACGAGACTTCAACATAATTCTTTCTTGAAATATTGTCAGGCGCCTTGTAATACCAAAAACGTTTTGCATGTCTAGGGAGCAAGATGATTGTCTTGTTAATTTGATCTTCACATTTTTATTCCGGCAGTTAACAATAAGCTACATCGCAGTTGAAAGTAGAACATGATTAAGCTTGCAACAACCAAGGAAGGGTGTTCTTGGCGCACGTTAATCAAAGCACTAGTAGTTAAGCATGTCAAGGCACGTCAATAAAACTATACTCCCTCCATTGAAAAAAAATAGTATCACACAATTTAAAAAAATCGATTAACTATAATAATTGTGTTTGAAAATATAAGAGTTGGACTATAATATCCTTTATTAATTATGTTAATCAAGCTTTCATTAATTATTTCTCATAACTATGAATGATAAATTATAAGGGTAATTTAAAAAGTTTGCAATAAATGCCTGTTGAAAAATGTAATTTTACTTATATAAAAAAATAAATTAAAAATGATAGTTTCTTTTATAATTAAAAACGGAGAAAGTACATAGTTATTGCATTATCAATTGACATCTTGAAATGAGTCAAATATTTGAATAACGAAGAACCATTGTCTATTTCTCCCCAACTTATTGGTATTTTGCTAAGCTAATTAACAACACATTCCTACCATTAATATTTAGTTACTGGCATATTGCCAAACACTACTAGAAAATTTCAATAGTAGTAAGTACTAATCACTAACATTCGTATATCAACCACTATTAAAAAAATGTGAGTTGGTGAGAGAATTTAGTGAAGGATTATCTATTCCTCTCTAAAAATATTAAATTAGTAAGGAATGTTAATTTTGTAGATTGATTTAAAATTAATAAAAAAATAATGAAAGACTGTCAATCCTACTATAAAATAAAATAATTAATAAGAAAAATAGTGAGGCATTTTTATACATCTATAAAATCATAAAATTAGCAATAAATTAGTAAGAGATTATGCATTACTCTTTAAAATAAGATAATTAATAAGGAAATTAGCTGCATTTTTATACCTCTTTAAAAATAAATAATTAGCAAAGAAAATAGCAACACATTTTCATACCTCTAAAAATAAGACAATTATAGAGAGATGACGTTTAATTATTTTCATTTAAAAAGAAAAGTTAAATTTAAAAATTAATCAAAATATTTATAATAAAATTATTTAGTATTTAATACTTGGTTTATTTTAAATTCATTTTTCTAACAAAAATAATATTTTACCAAAAAATATAATATATAGATTTAATTTATCATCTATTAACTACAAGAATATTTTAATTCAACTAATAAAGAAGATATAAGGTCAAAAGCCCAAGTGATTTTGGGCCTTTTCATAAATATAAAAGATTTAGTGAGCCTTTTTCAACTATAAAATTAGAAGGATTCGTCACTTGAACCCTCCTTCTTAGGCCTGTGTAGTTGTTCTGGACTACAAAAAAGGAAACATTTTCTTTTTATGGCTCAAGCCATCTTCTATTACTGAAAAACCACCCTTTCTTTTCTATTCAATTTAAGTGGGAAAGCAGATTAATTACAATTGTGCGTTTTGAGAAGAACCAATTCCACTACATGAAATTAAACAAAGATATATCCCCCCTCTCTTTATAAAAAAAATTCCCAAGGCTTAATGTATACTAACCATCAAAGAAGGTAAGGTTTTGCATTTTTACCTCCAGTTGCCAAGCCAAAGCTCCCCCTTCAAAGTAGAATATTTCGCCAAATTGCGCACTCAAACATTAATGCACAAAAATCTATATGCTAGCTTGTGCAGTCAAATCCATGGCAAATAGAAAGCCAGATAATGAGGACCAAAAATAACAAAATTCCTAGAACCACCAATTTGATTTTCATGTTTTGATACCACATCTTCCGGTGAATTTGAGTTCCTCGGTTTTTGAAAGTTTGGGCCTGAAAAGTAAGAGATCCTTCAGGCCTAGAAAGCACAATAATATGATAAACACAGTAGTTGTATAACTGTAGTTAACTTACCTGTGTACACAATATCTCGGTCTTGTCCATGAGAATACATAGATTCTCCCCTCTATCAAGAGCCTGAAAGCGCGTAGAGTGAAAATAAAAATGATAACTTACTATTTTGTCTTGCTTTGTACCATTTAAAAAAAAAAAAATTGCACCAGCCACAGTTAAATGTCGATATGACAACTCGTCATAGCGATGGTAACTCATACAAGTAGGATAATTCATGGAAAGAATTTAGTGATGACAGAAGTTGACTTTAGTTGCATATTACACATTTAAATAATATTAGTAGTGAAATGATGATTGAAAGAAGCATGTCTAGACTGCATAGTTTTATTGTGTCATTAAGAGCAATACTGGAGTATTAAAAAAAAGTATACTGGATCCTGCATGTCCAATGACTGTGTATTCATTGTCTTCAATAATTTCAGCCCCTGACAATTTTTTTTTTTGGCTGAATTACAAGGAGGCTAACAGAAAGATAATGTATAATTAAAGCTCAGCATAGTCTTCATAAATTGAAGAAAAGAAGATCCTTGTCTTCAAGAGAAAAGCATGCAATTGGCAACTGATTAAATGTTTGGCTGTCAACTGTGCATGGAAAATGAAAAACTCAGTCTCATCTCATGTAGAGTAGATACCTTGTCAATGTTCTCTAACATTATGCTTTTGACTTCTGAAAATTGAGCCTTCACTTTTAATAGCTTTTCAATCTCTTCAGCATGATCAATGATATATTTCATATGCTCTTTCATATTCGGTCTGCAAATATGCACAAATATTAATCATTTCCTATCATTGCAGTAACATATCAAGTAAGGATTCAAAATATATGAGTATACTGTATACCCAAACTCCCTGTTAAGACTCTTGGCAGTGGCTGTATCTGCTTTTCCGCCACCATATCTTTTCTTAAAGTCTGCCTTCACACGTTCTAGGAAAGCAATAGAGATCTGCTTGCTAACAGATTCTTTTGCAACAACACAGTATGCTGCATCTTACAAAAAGCTCCGTCATGACATAGAGAGCAATGCAATCCTCAAGCAACAAAATTTTACTGGTAAATCTTGAAAAACGAAATCTTAGCGCCATGGAAACGGCTTCCAAACAAGTCATATTCATTTCAAGATAAAATCGATTAATTAAACCAGCAATTGAAGATCCGCACGCCATTTTGGTTCAGACAAAAATGTCACCGGCAAAAAGAGGTACAGAGTAATTTGGATATACCGTAACCATCCTCGAGGAGAAAATTGAAAGTATGGTGATCACAGTTGTAGGTGAACTTGTTGTTGGAGGAGGGTAGTTTGTGGAGACACTGAGCAGCAATCGCCGGGAAGTTTCCAGTGAACTCGGTGTACTCGACTAACACCATCGTCCCCCGAGCCACAAAGCTGTATATAAACAACTCCTGACTCATTGCTCAGCAAGTCCTGTGTCAGGCCGCTCAAAGCTCGGACAGAGGGAACGAGAGCTTTGCCTGGTTATTGGGGTTCAACTACATTTGCATATTTCTAGGACCCTTCTGGTTTTTTTTTCTTTGCAACTAAGAAAGAATTTCCTCTTTTTGGGGATTGGAAATCAAAGAATCCTGAAATTAATCCTCTTGCACGGCAGCTCGCAAATCAGCGCTACGACGGCGTTTCATGTGGAAGTGATTGTTAAATCAGCGCCGCAAAATCAGGGCCCAGCTAATTTTTTTATTTTAAATTGTAGTATTTGATGGCTGACTGTATTTGACGGGAGCTCGAATGTGGTATGTGAGTCCGCATGAAACGCACATGACCCGAATGATGATTGCCCAAATAATTAAACCCGGTGAGAGTAAAGTGAAAGATAAGTGAGTATTAAAATTTTAAAATTGTGCAGAGGACAAATATTTATGACTAGGGTGACGGGAGGCGCGCTGTGTGCTGTACCTTTTCGGTGCTTTTGTTGACTTATTCCTTTACAAGGGTCCGTTTGGGTATCATGAGTTTTACATTTTGGAGGTGAATTTACCCTTTTGAAAAATTAAAAGTTGTTTGGTTAATTTTTTTTTAGATAAAAACACATTTAAAAAGCATATTGAAAATGTAGATGAAAGTGAATTTTTTCAACCTGACTTGGGGGAGCTTTTTAAAAGCACATTTCTCCAGACCAATCACACACAAACAATTGGAAATATTTCCTATTGATGTATCTGTTCGCTTGATTGTAACTCTTCTATCTATTCAATTCATATTTTACGCAATTGTAAATAAGCTAAAGAGGTTTGAAAAAAATTAGTTTATCTTACAAGACTTAACGCCTTCTTCTTTCTTAATGTGCAAGATTAGATAAGTTGAAATGTAAAGAATGAAGCAAGTAGCTTAAGAACAAGAAGAATGCCCTAACAAAAACTTTTTGCACAAGCTTGCTGAAATGTTTTGAAAGCTAGATGCAAAAAATTATACTTGAAAGATGAAATCTCGTACAACGATATTGCTTTTTCCAACACTCAACAGATAAATAATGATTTGAAACTTCTATTTAAAATCACCCGCTTGGACAAAAGAGACTCTACAAATGACAATAAATAGAGTCTACCTAAACTCCGATGGGTTAAACTCAACACTAATGGCTCTGCTAACACTAATGGCGCTGCAGCCTGTTGAGGCATCATTAAAGATGATAAAAAAAATTGGATTGAAGGATTTTCCAAGTACCTTAAATATTAACCTAACACAGCAACAGAACTTATGAAAATTTCCAAGGGACTAAAACTTTGCTAGCATGCACAATTACCAAGAGTCAATATCCACTCAGATTTGATGGAGGCGTTGTCACTCATTAACCACACCTACTCTAAGAGTTACCCTTTATCTGATATTATCAGGTAAATCAGAGAACTTGTTATGAGAGATTAGATGGTCACCTTTGACAATGTCTATAAAGAAACAAATAGATGCGCTGATCTCTTACCATACTGATTACCACATGAATAATTTAATATTATGATTTTTGATGTTTCACCACATGAATGTAGAAAAATCATGATTTTAGATATGACTAGATCTTAATCTCTTTGTACATTTTTGTCGTGGCCTTGTAATCCAAAAAAAAAACACATTTCAAAAGCCTCCTTGCTTGTACATGATGAGAGAGGAGAGAGGTAAAGTAAAAATTAAATAATGACCCTAATAACAATAATAATGATTGAATAATTATTAAAAATATTTTATAATTTTAGGAAAACTTAATCTATTAGTTCTTATAGTTTTATCAATTTTAAATTAAATCCTTGTAGTTTATTTTATTTAATTAAAATCTTATAGTTTGATTTAATAGATATATTAATCTCTATATGTTAAAACTCAAAACAAAATTACATTTTAAATTATAAAGACCTCATTCAAAATAAATTGTAGGAAACTAATTCAAAATTGAAACAAGCATAAAGACATGCAAATATATTTTGGAAAAATTAGTGAAAAGGACCTTGTTGGAAGGAAAATTAGTCCTAAAGACCAAATGCAATTCAAAGACTAAAGCTAATATTTTATTCATTAAATAATATGAACAAATGGTTGAAATACCCTTCTATTTAAACTAATAAAATTGAAAAACAGAACAAAGGCTACCTGTTCAATACATACACCCCAAGCCAAAAGCCTTGCACCCTAAGCCATATACCTTGCATCCCCATCTAGAAGCCTTGCACAATCATGAGATATTATATCTCTAATCTAGCCTTTACATGAATCGGTGGAGATAGTTAGACCTTGAAGAATAAGTGGGACAATCCTTACATAACATTCGAGAAAAATAAGCATAATTTATTAGGTTAATGAGGGTAGTTAGTGAATGGATGAGGTATATGGTTAGAGGAGTCTAATTGGTGTATTTAATTGTGATTTTAGCCTAATATGTAAGTCCAAAGTAAAGCCAGATTATTTGGGCATCAAAACTGGAAGAAAATTTGTGCCACATGTCGCGATGTGAGGATGATTTGTCACGGTGCAAATAGGCAATTAAGTGTAAACTAGGCCTCTCTATGCTATGCATCACGGTAGAAGGCTACATGTACTGTGGCGCACAACCAAAAATTTGAATAAACTGGTCTATGTTTACATGTAAAAACAAAAGAAGAGAAAAGGAGAAAATGAAGAACACAACTTAGCTCTACTAGGGCACACACATTGGGACCATTGAGAATATTTAAGAGCTTCCTAATACCCAAGGTAAATGTAATATGCTTCCTTCCTTCCCTCTACTTCCATTTTTTAGAAGAGTTAAGTTAGGGATTGAGTGTTAATAGTGATTTTTGATCTATATGAGTTAAGGGCCTAAACCCATTAGTTAAAATGGATATAATAAGAGTTATTTAGGGTATTCAATCTTGCATTAATGAGTTTGTGAGAAGTTGGTTGGGGGAGCCATTAATGCACGAAAATTAGTGTAAATGAGGTGGTTGGGAGTGTCGTGGCTCATTAATAATAATTTAATGACTTATTAGCAACAATATGGGTCGATGGAGCCTAATAAACCTATTGGGCGTAATTGGTGGTGAATTCAAGGTGTTGATAGAATGAAAATGTGGGGTTAATTGTTGAAAAAGTTGTTCATAAGGTGGTATTGACCGATACTCTTGTGGAATGATTGTAGTGGGACTTTTTTGGCACCATTTAAGCTTGAAAAAAGCTTTAGAAGTGGTTATTATAAAGGGTAAATCTTTGACCTCTCAAAAGTTTGAAGTCACCAAGGAAAACCAGTTTATATAGTTAAATATTAATTGTTTATTTATTGGGATGGTTGATTTAAAACATGATTTATACTTTAAACTCTTGATACAAATTTGGCATGTTTGAGGATGTGATATTGTTGAAAATAATATGTGTGTTCAACAACATGTGAATAATGATGATGATTGAGAATACATGAGTATGTTCTAAAAGGTATGTGGAGGATAGTGGAGAAAGAGAGACTTTTGTATATATGATGTGATAAGATAAATGGCATTAGTTGTCGCAAGTGCATAATATGTTTAACATGTGCATAACATGATCATTAGCAGGAGTTCACCTAGGGAGATGAGTAGTTTGGTAAATCCACATGGTATTGATAATGACTGTTAGAATTAAGAGTTGCCTTAGCACTGACTGTTGGAATTGAGAGATAGCCCTTATCCCATAGTTGATTTGGAACTGTCCTTCTCGTTCCATAAAGGACTTAAGTTTAACTAGTCTCTACAAGTTCATGAAGAGGTTAGATTAATCGTATTACACCCCATGGTAGTTAGTGTTAGGGAAAACCTTGTTACACAAGTGAGTGAATTAACCCTAGCCTGATAGCTCTTCACGAATAGAAGGCTGGGTTAATCCTTAAATGATCTAGTCACTTAATAGCCAACAATTTCATGTCAGAGGTAACAGGAGGATATAAGGCTAACATTTGCTCATGCATTTAAATCCGGTCATATGGTTGCTATTACTGTGATCCAACGTGCGTTCGGGGTGCATGGTTGGTATTATTGCGACCTCATATTGTGTATTGTCATTAAATATGGATACACGTACTTTAGGCCTAGTCACATGATTGTTAGTATTGTTAATCGTGGCTATGCTTATCATATGTGCTATATTTGTGTGTTTATTGCCCATTTATATATATTTTTAATTGTTATGCAATTGTATAGATTAGGTAAAACTTAATTACTGAGTAGTTGTATTCACCCCTCAATTTTAATATTTTTAGGGCTTAGCTCATCAAATCCAGAATGGGGAAAGCATACTGAGACTTAGGGTTTTGGTGTAAATCCTATTTGTATGCCTCCTCACCTTATTTTATGTGTATTAAGACTGTTAATTTACCAACTAAGTCATATGCTATTGTTTTTTAGCTACTTGCAATATTATTTTCTATAACTTGTGTATTTGGTGTAATGGATTTGCGAGTTTTAGTTGTAAACCTTGAATAAGGCAAAAATACTTGTGCAAGTAGTGTTATGTATATTTTGAATGGTTTGGATTGAAAATGAATGTTTTGTGCAAGCAATTTCTCCCCTTTGTGTTTATGAAAATTGAGGTTGAATGGTGAATTTGTGTTACTCAAGTATTTAGTTAAGTGTGGTGTGTTGTACAAGTCTTATAGAGCCCATTGAGTGTGATTGGATAGCCAGTGCAGGCTTTTGGTACTTGCGTGTGAGTCTGGACACTATTGTTATGAGTTTTTGCAAAAAAGGAGTGAAAATGGGTTTGAGTGTCTAACTTTTTGTACAAAATGAATTTGAGTGTACAACTTTTACTATTGGCTAGAGCTAAGAGAAAGCTTTGTATAAATATCGAAACTATCCCAATTGAACATTGAACGGAGATTTGAAATGTGTCAAAAGTTTATCCTTGTTTTGTCATGTGACAGCAAAAGTTTGTCGTCAAATTTTGTGTAATGCATCGCGGTGCATGGCGCCTCATGTTATGACGTATGGCACAGGGCTAACAAGCCGCAGTGCATGTGCCATTTTCTACATAAATCACAATTTTGAACCTTTAATCCTATTTGAATTTCAAGCTTTTACATTGCTTTAAAGCCCTGATTTGAGCACAATGAGAGTGGATGGGAGAGGTTTAAATGTTGTATTTCTTGGGATCCCATGGTAAATAGTTTAAATTTGCTTCTCCTAATCATAATTGTGAAAACTTGGTAATCCTTTGAGTTTAGTCCCTTAATTACCTCGATACTAGTTAATGATGATCATAGTGTGAGGTGATTACACCTTATACAACAATGGGACAATGATTATCTCTTTATTCTAATGGTTAGTAGTCTGGCTAGTTTATGATTCAAATCACAAGTCGCTAATACCACGTGAATTTACAACATCTACTTTTCTTCTTATAGGTGAACTCCTACCTCATATAATCATACTATGCATAAATATTCAATATGTAGCATGCACATTCATACTCACTAATAGCATGTAACTTTTATTGACATCAATCTCATCCATCATGCTTATCAATATTACGAACATAATTATATTCAACGCAAGTCTCAATTTACAATTTTCCTTTTTCATAGGCACCCTTATACACCTTAATTATAACAACAATCATATATAATATATATTTCTCACAAATGTCATTCACATTGATTTATCACATCTTATAAACTTGTTCATATTATCATAATTTGCATCAAATATAATTTTATAATATATCAAGGTTTTCAAATAAAACTTTTCATATATAATCAATTAATCAACCAAATGTACAAGCTAAATTTCTCCCGATTATTTCAAACTTTTGAGAAGTCAAATGTTACCCCTCAATCACAACTTGCTTTCTGAGCTAAATTCAAGCTCACCAGTGCTTTGTAAGATTAGTCCATAATTACATTAATATCCGTCACTAATAATCATCAAAATTGCCACTTTCAACATCTAATTTCATACTTTAATAACTAAATTTCTTAGCTATAAGTTCAATCTCACATCCAATGAATTCATTAACTTTCATTAATTTTATTTAGTTCTCAACAACTTAAATAATCACTAATATGTCATTTGACAACCCAAAATCATCATCAATGTTACAAATTACTTACTTTTAACTCTTAAATTTAAATATTTTAATCATCAAAAACTCTCAATTCTTGAGTTTAATCACTATATTAGGTTTATTTACTCTTATTAGCTCTAATTAATACTGACACAATCCTTAATCAACATCAATGGCAGCCACCTATCTCAACCACTATCATTTATGGCACTTAAGGGCATAATTTCATTCATAATTAAGAGCCCACTCTCACGGACACATAAAATCACTATATTTAGGCTTAGATAACTCAAACAACTTTCATTAATTTCATTTAAACTAATGGATTAGAACCCATAGCCTTAGGTTTAAAAATCATTATGTCTCAACCTCAAATCTTACTACCAAAATGTGTGGAGAGAAGAGAGGGAGATAAGGAAGGCATACCTAAGTGAAATCAAGCTTTAATCACCTCTAAAATGCCTAAAAGTTATTGCCGTAGCGAAGCAATTACTCTTTTTGTCGCCCTCCCTCTGTTTCTGGCAATCTCTCCTTATTTTAGGCCTTTTTTCATGTTTTTAAAAAGCTAATTTTGGGAATTATGCTGTAACTTAAATTTTTACGCTGCAGCATAATGCATTAAGCTAAAATCTAATTTTATTTCTCTATAATTTGAGCTTGGGTGACCCAGTTCAAAAGCTAAAGCCAAACCCAATAATCATCTCTAACTATTCTCAAACCCATTTATACTTAAATTTACATATTTACCCTTTCATTAGCTTAATTAATTAAGGGAATTTTTAAGATGTTACACTTTTCACTATGATATATAATGGTCAAATGATCTTTTAAACTCAGTTTTAAGATTAATATGGGATCTTATCTCTGCAGGACTTTCTTTCTTAGCCTTCTGAGATTTTATATAGCTAAAGTTAACCCTTTTCTTTCCATGACATTTTTTATGATAGGTAAAGGTGCAAATTTACTCTGAAACTTTCCTTCTAGGAGCATCTGGTATCTTAAACTTTTTTTAGAGTAATATTACTTTGGAACTTTCTAAGATGGTGCAATATTACCATGTTGTTAGAGTTGATTATTTGTTGACTATTTTGTTTGACTGGACTTGCCATATGACATTTTTAAAAAATTAAAAATCATAAAAGTGCAAATTTATCCCGAAACTTTTCTTCCAAGGGCGCCTGATATCCTTAACTTTTTGTTAGGAGCAATGTTACCCTGCTATTAGAGTTGACCATTTTGTTTGATTTCACTTGCCACGTGGTAGTCATGTGGCATTTTTTAAAAATTAAAAAAAATAAAAAGAGCTATGTTTCGTCTTCATTAGTTTCTTCGTCTTCTTCATCCATAACACTAAAAATGCAAAATAACTCGAAACACTAAGGTGGAAAATCAAACTTAGATTTTCAATATAAAAAAACAATCAAGAAAAACATTTAAACCCAAATTTTCAATATCAAAAAACAATCAAAGACAAGGGCCAGAGAGGAAGAAAATAAAGAACACAATTCAAGAACCCAACAATTCAAGAACAACATGAAATATCCAAAAAAACAAGAATACAAAATTTAAAACTCATATTGACCAACGTCAAGTAGGGAGAAGTAACAACTTAGTAGGCGACGGCTATGTGGCTTCTCATTTAGCTCTTGTCTTGCAAATGTCGAGGTGGAAGAGGGAGGAATGAAGACGAGAAGAATGGTCAAATATGAAGGAGGGAAAGTGATGTGCAATCGAGACACAATGAGGGAGGGGATGGCATTTTTTAATTTTTTTAAAAATGCTACTTGGCAAGTAAAGTCAAACAAAATGGTCAATTCTAACAATAAGGCAACATTGCTCCTAAAATAGTTGAGGATACCAGGCACTTTTGGAGAAAAATTTTCAAAGTAAATTTACACCTTTATCATTTTTTTTATTTTTTTAAAAGTGCCATGTGGCAAGTTCAGTTAGACAAAATGGTCAACTCTGATGGCAAGGTAATATTGCACAGTTTTAAAAAGTTTCAAGGCAATATTGCTCCAAAAAAAGTTGAGGATCCTAGGTGTTTTTGGAGGGAAAGTTCTAAGATAAATTTGCACATTTATCCCTTTTATGATTAATTAAATTAGTTGAAATTACTATAGTAGCTCTACCTTAAAATTAAATATGTATTAATTATGTGTTTAAGTATTGGAGGTTTTGTAATAAACCGATATGGTGGTTTAATAGATCCCCTCTTTTGTTGTTTATGGCTTGTTTATTGAGTTGTGTGTCTTTTTATGACAAAAATGGTGCAGCTAGCTTCTTGTTTCCATTTTCGGTTAAGGTTTGTAGTGGTTGTATTGTTTATTTATTTATTTATTTTTGCTTTTAGATTTAGGGTTTTGTGTGATTTGGATTCTGGCCTTTTCACTTCTGTAAACTCTTTGTTTTTTTGTTGATATAATACAATCTTGTTTAGGGCAAGAAAAAAACCACAGGCTTGTTACGCAAACCTTTTATAGCCCATTCATGGTTATTTTCACTATTTTGTGAATCAGTCTTTCTGAATATATACAAGATCTTCTCTGTATAACCTTTTGGTTGAATGAAATCCCCTTTCCTTTTAAAAGAGAAGGTGTGAGGAGTACATCTGAGCAAGCATGTAAACTGAAAATAAAGGGATCACTGTTACATGTATATATAATTAGTGAAGCAATGAAACAACATTAAAATTTATATCACTAGAACTTTAACTATATATATTTTTTTAATATATATACCTCAAAGTTATAATATTAATACACTTTTTAATTCCACTAATGAATAGTTTAATTCATTAAAGCATCACAGTTGCAGAAAGGTGGGAAAAAACTGGAAAATTTACACTAAACAACCATAGCTTTACAAATTCCATAACGAAGATGTCAAAAATTTTAATTATTTCAGAGTTCATAAAAAATTTAAATTCTTAAATATTTTCAGATATAGACTAATTTTATTCAACCTTTTTTGCGCAGTTGCACTGATTCATTTACCAAAAAAGAAAAATTTATACTAATAAATGAATGATTTTTTTTTTTTATTTTGCAAAATTACCACCACTACTCCACTCAGTAATGTTAAAATTTCGGAAAAAGAAAAAGGGACAAGTTATCACTTATCACCACTTCATTGTCCCCAATTTCTGATATCCCGCCGAGGAGCATATCTCATCATCCATTTTCAAATTTGAGTTCTTCTGTTCGCAATTTTACTTGCACAGTTACGCTGTCTCCCGAGTTTCAATCCCATCTCCCATTCTGAGTTTACAGGGCTGTAGTACCACGCACTGTTCAAAGCAAACCCTAGAAATCTTGCATTGAACTTTTCGGGACTTTCCAATTCGATCGCTAATGGCTTCCCCTGATTCCACCGCAACTCCTACCCCGTTATCAGCTGTAAACTCCTTTCTCCTGCTTTATCTTCTTCCCCTTTTACCATTTTTGCCAGGGATCAAGAGACTTGCAGCTTCTCGTTGTTCAGGAATCGAAAGTTTGTCTTTATTACGGATTTTTAATTTCTTCTTCTTCTTCTTCTTCTTCTTATTATTATTATTATTTTGTTTTCAGACGATGGAGAACACGGCTCCGATTTCATCCAAAATCGCGGTACGTTTCTCACTTTTGGTTTATCCGTCAAGTAGAGACTTCCATCTACACATTTTGTCAAGGTTTGGTGCTTCGAGATGGTAGAAAACAAAACATATGCAACTTTATTTTTTGTTGGTTCTATTTTAAGGTCATCTAGCTAGATGAGCCAAAATGATAGTTAAAAACCATTTAGCTTGATGCAATCTTGGACTCTTCGAATTGCTGTGCCCAATTACAGGAACTAAACCAGTCAAGAACGGAGCTTCTTAACAGAATTCAGAGCTTGAAACAGGTGAAATTTATCGGATCTTTTCAAAATCCGAAGTATTGTTATGATATTATGTCCAAAAGCTAACGATTTGAACCTGTTATATGCATTTTAATTGTTACCTTTCGTGGATTTGTTGTTTATTTTTTTTATGCCGATTCCTTCTTTTCCTGGTCACTAGGATTTGCATAATTGGAGGTCAAAGCTGGACACGCAAGTGAAGGTCTATCGTGATGTGAGTGATGGCAAATCTCTGCAAAACGCTGCATTATGCTGTATAGTTTTGTTTTAATATGTTGATAATTCACATTACTGCTTCCGTGTTGCATATTTTGCAGCCTATATAGACATATGACATATGGCATGTCTAAATCTGAAGTCTTGTGCTCGGACTCTTTCTTTCCGCCCCTCCGCCCTCCCCCCCCCCCCCCCCAAAAAAAAAAAAAAAAAACAAACAAACATCAATGGTGCTGATTTAGGAAATGATGAATAACATCTATAAATCGACATACGATATGTTCTTTTGCTGAAATTGTATGCACCGTGTTTATTCTGGGAGAATTGATTCAACGGGGCCTTTTCAATGGTGCAACTCTAGCATCTCAAAGAAAAGCTTTATGGGTGTAATATGAATACTAGATAGAATTTAATGAGATCTTGTGTCTGGAACTTTCAGGTTAAATTAATGGTGTTGTTCTACACTTTTTCTTTTCTAATATAATGGTGCCCATAGTTGATGAACAGCTTGCTCAGATAATGAAAGTTGAAGAGAAGCCAGCAAATGGGCATTTGACGCTCATGGTTAACTGCAATTGACAAAAAACCTGTAGTGTAATATTACTATCCTAATATATGAAGTTATGCATGTGATAACTGCGTTATGACTACCCTAGATTTAAAGATTTTCCATGGTCATCATTTACGAGCATCTCATTATGGTTTGGCTATTTCTGTTGTTGTCTATGTTATCAGCTTGCAAAATTTGCTCATCGTGAGAATTAAATCTAATGGAAGTAATAGGTTCAATCTATCTATTGTTTCTTCTATTTTTTTGTGTGGTATTGCAACACTCAACCATTCTCTTTGGGTCATGCAGGAGCTTTCTGAGCTCAAGAAGACACTCAATGTTGAAGTGGAGCAACTCCGAACAGTAAGTGTGATTTCATTCTTCTCATATGCTCTTCTTTAAATGAAATTTGTTTGAATTTTATTTGCAAAATCAAAACTAGGAATTTCAAGACCTGAGGACAACCCTTCAGCAACAACAAGAGGATGTTACCGCTAGTTTAAGAAACTTGGGGGTAACTCTCTGAATTTGGCAATGTGTTGTCTTTGAAATTTTCTCTTGGAATTGTATGGTTTACTTCCAGTATTGAGCTTGCCAAGCTTAGTAAAATGCTTATGCTGTTTTGCAGCTAAATGATGTTTCCGGAGATAGTGAGAAAGCAGAGTCAAAGGAGACAAAGACTGAAGAAATTGAGAAGGAAGATAAGGAGGTGTTGGCCAAGGAAGACACTGTTAAAATAACTGAAAACTAAATGGGCATTATCTGTATTTGCAATTAGTAATGCATACGCTAAGAGGACATGGATGAGCAACTGTGTCTTTGTATTCTTAGTTCTATGTTGTGCTTGTCAAGTTAGAATGAGTCCAGCAGATTTTTTGATGCGATCAATACTAAATTTTGCTGTTCTGCCTTCATTATGTGCAATTCGTATTTACTCGCAGTGCCTGATACCTTGTTTGGTATACTGGTCTGACTCCATTTATTTTCATGTGGAAATATAAAGCCAAACGTGTGTTCTTTACTTTAGTGGCAATTAAGTTTTACTCGCAGTCCTTCCAATTCTTTTCTCCTAACTTCGTCTCAGGCTTCTCTCATGCCAATTTTCTCTGCCTCTAGCTCTGGTACTTAGCTGTTGATGAACAAGGTCATGGCTGCAGAGAGCGAAATTTGGCATCACTGGGTTCAAGTTTCGAGAATGAACTTGATTTTGTAGTTTGTGAGGGCAGGAGATGGGTTGTACTCCTCCGGTTCAATATATAAGTCATTTTTTAAAAGTATAATTTAATCTACTTTATAAGTTATTTATTAATATAATTATTTTGTTTTAAATTAAAATCTTTAGATTACCTTTAGAAAGTAAGGGGGAGAGAGATACAGAAAAAATAATATTATATAATTAATTTATTTTTTATTTTTTACTTAAAGATTATGTTTAAAATTTTATTTATTTTATTTTTTATATTTTTATTATATTAATATTGATGTGTTTGATATAAATAGTTTATAAATAAAATCGGATGAAGTATTGAGTAATTTGAAATGGTAGGAAAGTTTAATCTGGAATTGACGTCGAACCAACCATGAGTTGTACGGATTGGGGTTGTGTCAGGCTGGAGATCAGATGGCATTAATAATAATACGGGAGGTTCAGGTACGTGTATGTACCGGTGGCTTAATGTGAGATCCCTCATCATTTAATGATTTGCATGATAATTAACGTTGCCTATGTCAGTTGGCGAAGTGAACTTCTGGTTGAAGAAACAAGTTGGTGTTGGAAAGCAGCAAGGGCTTGGTTTAGATGTACTTATGATTCAAATGTTAAAATTTCATGGGCCCCGTTTAATAAGATTTTTTTTTTTGAGTAATTTAATGCTCCATAATATAAGATGTTTTATTTTAAAAAGATAGATTCATTAATGAAATTTATTTCAAAATGATCTCTTATTGTTACATTCTTTACATATTTCTCTCTCTCTCTCTCTCTCTCATTAAATGAAGAATTTTTTTTTTGTAAAAAGTAAGATTTCAAATTATATTTCATTAATTTTATTGGTGTTCATGTAATTTTTTTTAAAAAAATATCTTATTAAATAGGACGTAAGGAGTAGTATTCAACAAAGATACATCAGTTAATGTTGATTCGCATGTATACCTCTCCTTGCTCAGTTGTGAAGCCCGAAGCAAAAGTCATGATTGATGGATACTTTAAATCGCTCTACCTACGCCACATGAAATGCAACCCGGGACTCCGATGCGTGCATTCTACATTTATACTCATGCACACAATTCAAATTTAGATTTAACATAAATAAAAGTTTACGTGGTCCGTTTTATTGTTCGATAAACGTGTTAAAAATCCCCCAATGCTTGCTTAACTGATTGGTGGAAGATTAGAAACGCTTTGTGAGAGCGTGTGTTTGGAAAGTGCATTTCTGTGGGAGGGAAGACAAGAACTGTGACGGCATGCACATTTATGTGATACCATGACTTTTTTGTAAAATCAAGAATGAGGGTTGAATTTAGAGGGTTAAATTTAAAAATTCTATTTAGATAAAGATTGAAGCTTGAAGAATTAGAGGTTTTTTTTTTTATGAAGCTAGACTTTTAGGCCCAACCTTATAGGCATTAATGTTATGCTTTGTGATATAGAAGTTTTTATATTTATCAAATTTAATAAGATTAATTTAAATTAAAAATTTTTATTTTTATTTTAAAATTTAATTAAGATTTTATATCTAGATTCGTATTTATTTAATTTTTTAAAAATAAAAAAAGCTTACAAGCTTAGCTTTAAATCTTTTTTAAAAAAATTAAATTTTAAAAATTGATCGTTTTTTGAAGAGCTTACTCAAGGCTTGAGCCCATAAAAGCCTGACTTGTCCATTTTTGCACTTCTAATCATAAGTGATTTTTACCTCTAAAACCAACAATATTTATATTCTTACCCCAAATCTCCGCCAGCTTTTCTTATTCACATAAACTTGGATAAAATAAACAGTTGATGTCAAGACAAGGAAACCAGCCAAACTGCAAGTTTCGGGGGTTAAAATTGATTATTTTCTGGTGCATGGGGGGATAGATTAGCTGGGAATAAGTTTACTGGAGAGTCGAGAGAAGACTAGTACTTTGCCTTGCCTTGCTTGGAGACAAGTAGGTGACATGAAGGGATTAATGAGATGTTCCTTCTTCCTTGTGGGTGCACCACAGCATTGGCGCTTTTCACCTTGTCCTCTCTCCTATTCCTTGGTTCCCTTATTTCCCTCGTCCTTTCCTTTTATTTGAATTTTCCTAGAAAATGATGGGGGCCAAATTTAGGGAGGCGGACTGGTCCTATTCAGTCAGTCAAACCCTAAAAAGATTGTTTTGATTCGTCCACTTTCATGCAAATAAAGGAAATTTTTGCAGGTGCGAGTGGCAAGATAACCTAGTCTCCGTCCAACTTAATATATTTCATAGGAGGACTTCCCATTTTTTATTTTTAATTCAGCAACAAGAATCTTATCTGGAGGAATAACAGCCAGGTTCTTATAGATAACAAATCACTCGCCATCAGAAGAAAACAAGAGCTTGGAACATCCATAATGGACAAAAAATCAGGGGCGGGATAAATGAAAAAGAATAACAAAACAATATAATAATGCTCAAGTGTCCTGGGCAATAAAGGGGAGGAGCATATGTATAGGAGAAATAATAGAGTAGAATAATGGTGAACTTGCAAAAAGATGGAAACGATGTGTTCTTCTGTCATTGTCTCATTATGCTTTGATGGCCATCCTGGCCTGCGCACTTTGCTCCCCTGCGGAGTACATATTACAGAGTACATTCTTGGCATTTTCCCTTCTTTTTTTAAGCCCTTCTTCCTCTGCCTCTCTATAATTTCAAGCTTCCACTTGCTCCGGTCCTCGCCATTCCTGCAACGTCGCTTACTTTCTCTTTCTCCAGTACAATGGATGCAAAATCTGCTGAAGCTGCCTCTCAGACTTTGAAGTATCAGGTAATTGCAACCCAAGAATCACCACCTGTTCTAAATTTAGCTCCTTTGTCTGCTCGAGTCTGAAACTCAGTTGTTCGTCCCTCTGTTTCTCAGACATGGTTCTTGAAAGTTCCAATCCACTGCGAAGGCTGCAGGAAGAAAGTCAAGAAAGTTCTGCAGAGAATTGATGGTACTAACACGCTAAGCTTAAACGGAAAACTCTTCTCCTCTTTTTGTCTGTTCTGGATACGCTTCAACAGGGAATTGACTTGAAAGTTCAACTCTTTCTTCAGTATTATACCTCTGCTTCGCTTCTTCCCTGTTTTTCCCCCATGCATGACTAGATTAGTAGATTTTCAAGCTCCTGACTTCTCCGAGTTAACCAAAATCCTTATTCGTAGTTTTCATTCACATGCAGTTTCTTTTTATTATGGTAACAATAACAGAGATTTCACTGAACCCGTTGCGTTTACAGGTGTTTTCACAACAACAATTGACCAACAGCAACAGAAAGTAATGGTCACCGGAAGTGTTGGCGTTGACCTCCTGATCGGGAAGCTGATCAAGGCGGGTAAACACGCTGAAATTTGGCCCGAAAGTGTGGCCGGAAAGGGAAAATCCTCAGGGAAAGCAAAGAAGAAAAACGAACAGAGAGAACCAGAAAACGTGGAAAACCATTCCACTGATAAATCCGAATTCAACCCCAACTCCGACAAAAGCAAGGGACTTGCAAGTGCAGCCAACTGTGAGAACAACAAAAGCAAAAGCAGCGACTCAAAAATTGGCGCCAACACAACGGTTACTCCTCCGGCCGGTAACCAGACTCCAGCGGACGGCCATAAAGGCGGAAGAAGCGGAGACGCTGCCAAGAAAAGTGGCGGAGGGGGCTCTGGCAAAAAGAAGAAAAAGAAAGCCGGTGGTGGTGTTAACAATGGCCCGAATTCAGTATCTGCACCAGCACATACTGAATCCCAGACTCTCGGGCAAACGAATCTCGGCCCGACACATCAGCAATCATACCCGCACCCTGAAAACTACTATCCTCCCATGGCTTATCTCGCGACTTATAGATCATATCCTATAAGAAGGATGGGTGGCCATTCTTCCTACTATGTTCCATCATCGCCCTACATGCAAGCAGGCCTAGACCATGAAATTTATCAGCTGCAATTAGCACCGACGGTTTCCTTTGAGGTTTTCAGCGATGAAAATGCCAATGGATGCTCCATTATGTGAATTGTGAAGGATTGGGAGGGGAGAGAAAATGGCCAGAGATAGTTTTGGAGTGCTGATTTTGTAACCTAGGGAAATAGAAGTCGTGGGACATTATTAAGGGTTGATTTTACACTTTCTTTAGGTTATTCTGGTTCTGGACCGGTGTACATGATCTAGTCTTCCCTATAACCGGATCTCTATCGACGTGTTTTAATATGGTAACTTTGACGTTCATATGATCTCAAGCGTCCCCGACAAAAACTATTCATTCATATTTCATGGCCTAGTTGTTTATTATATTCCACTCAAACTTAGCTTTGACTGCCCCGTAAAGAGATCTCATATTTCAGTCTCTGCAAGTGATAAAGTGTTCGGACACCATATTCAAATTAAAGAGCTTTTATTTAAAAGGAGAATGCTAGAAAATACTAGCTAATAAATTCAACAGATGAAGGCTGACATTTTACCTTAAAAAGGAAAAAGAATGAAGATTGACATTCGCTTATCCTTGATGATTCAAGAACTAATCTATAGCTGGTGAAAAGGGAAAAGGAAGAATGATACGTGGGACTGAGAGTGTAAGTTAGATGCTGGAAACTGATTCAGAGGCTTCCATTGTGTGAGTCAGAAGAAATTTTACACTTGCAAGCCTAATAACTCCATATGCTACCAAGCGAAAGATCTAATTATTCAAGGCTACAAGATTAGTTGAGCACACTTGAGAAAGAAAGAAATATGTACTGTATGATGCCAGTGGAGAAGGCTATATAATTAGAAATAATTACTGCTAAATAGCATTTATTGTAGGGAGCCAGGACTGCATTAATTTTTCAGCATCCAGTGACCCGTGAATGCTGGCTTGTTTGTTTGCGGGGTTTCGTGGACTTCTACACAACTCATGAATTTATAAATTGGTTCAACAACTGCATATCTGGTACTTTTCACTTTAAAATACTATTGTATACTTTATGGGCATATTATATTTTAACGATAACCAAGCTAGGTCCCTGTATTTAAAACAAGGTTTCAAAGATTGGATAGGTCATTGAAGCGGTTAAAATGCTAGTTTAGAAATTAATTGTTAAAATTATAATTCAATCCTAATCAAACTATTTATGAACAAAGCATTTTAGTGAAACAGTGAAGTTACTGATTTAATAGTTTATCAGTTCAATCAGTTGAGTTAACCCAGTTTTTAATAGTATGATTTAAAACTTTTCTAGCTCACACTTCGCTGCAATCAAAGGAAATTAAGAAAAAGTTTAAATTTTTGTCATGGAACAAATAACCCATCTGATATTAGTGTGGAAATGTTCATTTTCTGAGAAAAATAATCTGTTATTACGAGATTCTATCACAGAAGTAGAGCTTACTGATATGGATGAGAAACCAACATTAGCATTTTCCGTGGATGTAGAATGATGAGAAGGAGATGACTTGGGTGTTGGCATCTCATACCAAACGTACTTATCCTTTGTTTGACGTGCGGCACTGAGGTCAGAAGCAGATGTTGTCCTCCTCAGACCCAATTTGTTGAATCGAATAATCTGTGGACTGTGTGTGGGAGAATACAAGTGTTAGTAATTTGTCATTCTGAAAACAAAATGCGATATTGGCCATAAAGAGGGGGGAAAAACAAATGGTAGTGCTTGATTTAAGCAACTGACCCATGAGTCCATCTTTAGCGTAATTGCACGTATCACACTGTGGTCAGTGAAGGCCACTTTTTGTTAGCCAAATCTCGTTTTAAGGCCAACCATTTGGGCATCGCATTTACACCTCATAAGCCAAAACCTTGATGTATCTTCTTTTTCGTTTAACATATATAACCAATTCAAAGTGACGTGTCCTTACACTTTTGTTTATATTTACCAGTCAATAACATAATTCAATGAACGATTTAAGCTAACTGTTTAAATACTGATCTCCCATGAACCGACAGCTAAAGGTTGTGGAGGCAGTCATGTGAGTAATTTCGGTTGAGGACCAAAACTAGTGCGAACATCAATAGGAAAATAAAGTGCAAAAAGCATTAAAGCAACAATCATGGGTCCATTGTTGTAAAAAGATGGAGCAAGTGGTCTCGCATTTAAAAAAAAATAAAAAACGTACAAGAACTCTCAGTATGGTAGATGATACTTACTTGAGGCTGGGACTTCAAAAAAAAAAAAAAAAAGGAGTCTGCACATGAATAAAATCTCAGATTCATTAGTCTTTAGCTGAATTCTGAACACTAATGGATCCGTACAGTACGTGCTTAATACAATGAAGGATATCTTAGCGGTAACATTTTAGCATATAGTCACACCACACACAATGACCAGAAATACTCAAACGTTATTTGGTTTTCTTCGTCGCACATCATAGTGATCTTAGTTTTGTTTTTACGCACGAAGATTTTTCTGGACTTCCAATTTAAGACTACAATGAAAACTTGGCTCGAGGTACGGACAACTTAGATTCTATTCGTGTTTAGAGTGTTCAATAAACAGGATTAGAAAAAATGTGTCCATATCCTATTTTCTACTCACTTCCATATCTAGACATAAATCTTGATACTTACATATCTCTCAAGCATGCTTTAGGAAACACATACACACTTGTACATTTCTCGAATTTTCGAACAAAATGATGATACCCGCCAAACAAATTTTGCATATAAGTTATAACAAGGCATGATGATTTTGGGTTCTAATACTGGATATATATACACGTTTGAGACCCTGGGAAATACTACTTGAAAGCTCAGGTGCAAGGTTTTTTTTCCCCTCGTAAGGAGAATGGAAGAGTTGATATTCAAGAAAGCTTAGATGCAAGTTGATGCCTTTGAAGTCCGATGATTCATCCCAAGAATGATAACAATCACAGTTACGTCATCATGATACCTCCTCCTCCTCCCAGCCGGAACATTCATCAACTCTTCCATGCTGAAACCTGCACGAGCCTTGCTTAGCTAACTTCTAATTATTCATCAAACAAGACACATTCTATCTAGCTTACCGCTATTGAATGAAAAAAATTTAGGATAAGACTTCACAAAATGACCTGCAGAATTGGCTGCTCTTGCTAAAAGTTGCTCGATAAGAAACTTAGCTGGATCGCCAAATGGATTGCTTAAGATATAAGACTCAACAAGCTCCACGGCCTCATCATTGCTGAAGAAGTCAAATAAGCCATCACTTCCTACTATCACAAATTGATCAGAGTTTGAGATCTTGTGCACGTTCAGTGATGGTTGAGCGGAAATATATGGAGGGCTTCTAAGATCTCGGACTCGAAGGATACCCATCAGTGCATCATTCAGACATTTCTGCAAAGAAGATAACAAGAAAAATCAAATCTACTTTTGGCAGGACAGTGTTTTTTTCCGTTGTCAGACAAATTATGTGTTTAGGAATCAGCGAACCCAGTAAGAATGACTAACACTTCATTCAAGCATTCTAATTAGTAGTTTCATGTGCTAAATGTCCAAAACTTCGAATTTTTGCCAATTAAATATTCACCTTCTTCAAGTAACCTACTCCCAAAGCACGAGTGACTTTCAGTTTTCCTTTCACTTTTCCTGCTACAATGGCTTTAGGATCATCTGGGTGATCAGCCAGAAGTCGAGCTCTTTCAACTTCATTTTCAACCGTATGACTTTCTGTGAGCTGGATAGCTTGGAGTTTGCCACTTGTATTACTTGTTGCTAATACTGCTCTGCTGTCACCTAAATTAAGTGTGTACAAGTCATTCCCGTGAAGAAGCACTAGTAAAACACAAGATCCAACAGAAACTAAATCTGGCCGTTCCTCCATTTCCTGCTCAACCACGTACAAGAAATCATTCTCCACCTGACTAAGAGAGCGTTCAAGGCTATCAAGGACCCCATCTGAAAATGATTCATAAGGCGCTCCTACCTTAGAAGGTAGGCTATTCTTCGCCAAACAGCCAAGATAAGAACTGCTGTTTCCCCCAAGTTTTGATAGAGATTGCTCCTCATGAACAATGAGAATATCATCCAACTTATAGGATCTATTCAAACCCACATCATTATAAGCTTTAATGGAGTCTGGCTCAAAGTCCCAACACAGCATATTAAAGTTAGATACAATGGTGTCATACAGAATACCAGCCAGAAAGTCCGCAGCATCTCTACCATTAAAGCCATCATAAACTGCACAAAAGAGCCAGCCATTTTCTTCAGAACAAACTGCTTGGACTCTATCTTCACCAGCAGCTCCCCCTGCTACTTGGACTTCCATAGCATTAAGGAAACCTTCACTCCTGGAAGGAGCACTCATGGATTTTAATGTACAAGACTCATAATCAAGCATATCGCTTGGAGTGGATGGACTGCAACTTAAGTTTGACAAATTACTGTGGAGAGAAGATGATAATATATCCAACCTTGAAAGACTTGGAGAAGAGGGTACCTTACGGAATGAATTAGGTGAGTCCCAAGTTGGGAGTATTTCCTCCCCCATCACACCATTGCATATGTTTGTGTTGGCTAACGTAGCATTTGCACTCAAGGCTGCACCAGAAAAGCAAGAGAAACTGCTTGTTCTGTGAACTTCGGGTTGGATGTTATTGCCTTTGGCAACCTCAAAAGGGATACCTCTTTTGCTATTACATTGATAGCCAAAACTAATTTGAAGTTCTCCTTCAGGACTAAGCATGCTTGATCTCCTGTTTTAAGAAATCCATTGTCAAACATCATCAATACCACAGGCATATAAATGTGTAGAAGAACTTGATATGATTATGACATGTTATTGAACCATATTAGAAAAATACTTATAATCCATACGAAGACAGCCATTTTATCAGACAGAAAACTTTAATATATTATCTCCAGATTGAAAAATGGCCTGCTCAATATACCTTAGAGATGCCCACAAAGCAAAGTGTCCATTCAATAGAATTTTAAAGCTTGCATCTCATAATTGGTGCGAAACTATCATCTCAATAAAACAAAAATAGAGAAGTGGGAAAAAAACCATGCTCAGCAAAGCTCTTCCATACATCTAAATATTTATTAAGTACACTTTTGGACCAAGAGCCTTGATTCAAGTGACCTCTCCTCTGGACACAAGCGTCAGTGGTCCTAGATGGATCTAGCTCCGGTAACCTCATTACTCCCAAAGCTTTCTACATTCTTTATACAAAAAAAAAAAAAAGGAAAAGAAATGAAAAGAAAAGTAAAGCAATGCATCTCTTAAGTCATATTCTAAAAGCCAACTGTCACAGATTGTACAGGAGTTGGTGTGGATGCCATTGTCGCATTCCTCTCCAACAAAAGACACAGAAATGTTTTCCCATCAGGAACAAAACAATGAGATGTCAATAATGATAATTAAACCAGAATATAGACCTTAGGATTTTACAAAGACCACCCCCCAAAAACAAAAAAGAAAAGAAAAGAAAAGGAAGAAAGAAAAAGAAGGGAAAAAAAGAAAGAAAGTTGATTAAGTCATGATTGGATGGAGCCCAAAGATCTCTCCGTTGCACCAAGAAAATGGATAGACAGACACTGAATTCTATAAACACGGCGCTATGTCAATCAAACCTTAATGGATTGCTTTGCCACACTTTCTCCCTCTCAGAAGTCAGAACCAAAGCTTCAGAGAGAGTGATCCATATCATGAGACCGCACCTATTGCCAATTGAAGTAAGTGGACAATTGACAAAAACTAGAGCATAAGAAACTCAAGATAAAATTACCCGATGCTCGTTGTGTTAACAGTTCACATCGAATGATTCTTTCAACAAACCCAGAGCTTCTTATTAGAATGCCGTTAGCGTATTTTTACGAAAAAAAATCCATACACACTTTTTTCCTTTATGTCAATCCAAAAGACAACAATTTCGTAAAATAAACAAAAAAAAAAAGTGAAAGAATGAACGAGAAGCTCGCGCATAAATGTTACTAAAACAAAACATAAAGAAAAAAAAAAGGAAATCCCACTTACCAGTAGATCCTCAACAAGGCACAAGGAGCCAAGAGAGACGACGAAATCAGAATGCAGCAACATACATGCTGCGACGTGCATATATATAGAAGCAGAATGAAGCAGAGGGAATGAAAGTGTGACTTTGCATTGTAAAAGCAAATCAGAAAGCAGGAGAAGCTCTCAGAGGAAATTTTGATGTGGGAGCGTGAAAAGATGTGTGAGTGGAGAATCTGTATCGAAGTGGTACCCAAAAGCGGAGCTTTACGTGAGGGCATTGGATGGTAGAGAAGGGTCTCCGCTAAATTGAGAGGAATTTTTCCATGGCTCACATTTTGGTCTGTTTGTCGATTCCCTGTTTACCGGTAAAGTCCGGTCTTCTACGAGTTTCACTCCAACACGAACACTTGCACATTTCTTGTACTCTCATAAATCTAATATTGCAGCTTGTGGAAAATGACGTTGTCTTGTGAAATTACCGTGTTATCCTTCTATCGTTGCCCCTACGTTTGCTAAAGTAAAACCTAAAACCCATCCAAATGCTCTTCATCTCGTTAAGACCTATTTTGGATTTAGATGCGTTGTGAGATGACAAATTCTCTATATTTCATTCAGATCATGAGGGAGGGAGGATTGAGTAAGAATATGAACTTCTTTGATGATGATGTTTGTGGCAATTTTACTGGTAAATGTTAACGAGTAAACCATGTTAGGGAATTGGAATAGGATGCTCATGCTGTATTATTGTTCGGTATGTATAGATGCTGCGTATGAATTGAACGGTTCAACGTTTGGTTCCATTAATTATTTAACTTTTGTTCCCTAAAGTGTTTTGGCCAAACCAAAGCCAACCGTTCCAAAACAAAATTTTCCTAAAGCCTCCCCGGATTCCTAGCTTCTTATCACACTTTTTGCTCTGCAATAATATCTAAGGAATTGCTTCCTTGAACTTCAAAAAGAGTGAGTTGTGTTAAGTTTTGCTCACTTTGAAACAAAACCCCAGAAGTTGCTGGGTTGTGGGGCAAACTTGGTCTTGCACACTGATTTAAGAATATTGGAGTGGGTTTTCAATTTTGAGAGAAATTAGTCAAGGTGATTACCCTTATTCGGCCCCATGTCATATAAACAAAATAAAAATAGATGGCAACCAGGAAAACAAAGTAGTCTAAATTACGCATTCTACGCAAATTAGTGTGGACCACCAAGTTCTCTAGATCTGCATCCTCATATTTGTTGGGAAGTTGAATGCACCAAGACCTGCCACTACCATCCATTTAGTTTGGTGCGAGACCGCTCATTAATCTTTTAGCTGAAAATGGACATTATTCAAATTCATAATGATCACGACGTGTATGAACGAACTCATTTAACAATTGATACAGCCAGATATGTGGACTACAACATTTGTCAGCTAGTCACAAAAGTTAAACTTTAGCAGCACATTACACGTAATTACTAGTATTTTAGTAAAACATCATTCTGCAGTCCATAGCCATCTGCCAGGACGGAAAGTTGGCCTCACTTTATGGCTGATTCTGAGTGCATAGGATTAGGACTCGACATTGTAAAAGACTCTTGTTAATCCCTTCTTTGAGCGAATTTGAGAAACCTGTACAATTTACACCACATCAATCAAACAAAACAAAAGAAAAATACGCCACAAAATATGACCAATCAGAAGTTAAGTCTGTGCGGGACAAAGATCTCTCGTCCACTGCTTAACAAATAAAGCAAAATAACATTCAAAGTTAGAAAAAGAAAAAAAACATGAACAATAAAGGTCACAATAAGTCATGAATGACTGCAACGTGCGTGGAAAGTTTTGCTGTTATGGGGAACAATGTTCACCGTCCCTCTTCTAGATGCATCTGCCGATACAAAGACAATTAAGAGAAATAGCACCACATCCCCTCAACAGAATTAAATCACAGAGATTTAAGGGGGGGGGGATGTTGGAAACATCATCACTGAATCACAAATCACTTATGAATAACTAATTCATCAACGAAGGAGATAGGTTTCGGACCTTAATGCCCACGATATCTGAGAGATTAGAAACATGTGTACCACCACAGGGACAGCCAGGGTTATCTCCAATCCTCACAATGCGAGGTGTGCTTCCCTGCCAGAGTCGGTGCATTAATATCAAAACACAATTATATTAGTACCCGAAAAATTCAGAACAGAATGTGCCAGACGTAACAACCTTTTTTTATATTCGATCTCATGTAACATGTAGTCAAATATATAGTCATTTAATGGAGTTAGATAACGACTGCTGTGTGTCAACTAATGAAAGAACTCACTGCTTATATAATAGAAGCATACAACAAGCAAGGACAGTGCTTAGACGTCTGTTGTTGTCCAGGATCCAAAATTTGTTTGCCATCATCAAAATACATTATTAATATCTATTGCATACGAAGCAGTGCAAACAACATATTTAGTATAGAAGTATGTTGACTCATTTAAGGAAAAAGGGGGGCCTGTTCATAGGCACAAAAGCAGAAAGCCATCCTGTTAAATAGCTGGCAACTTTTATTTTTAGCTTAAAAAATAATTCACAAATTAATGGTCATAGCAAAACCTGCAACTTGTTTAGTGCAAGAGTAAGACACAATTATTTTCAATATGATTGTAATCATGTGTATATATATTGATAAACTAACCTTGTGAACATAATCAGGAAGGTAACCGCCACAAAGTTTAGCAGCTTCATCATATTGTAATATAGAAACATAAACCTAGGCAGTGAAATCAGCAGTTTGAGAACCAGATGAGTTTCATGTGTGTATTAAAAAGCAATTTATGAAAACAAGACTTACCTTTCCTCCCACGGAAATTAGGCCATTGGCTTCTAGCTCTAAATCTTTTTGCTTGTTCTGCATTTCATTTTGTGGAATTGTTCCTTTATATTCTACCCAAGGCCTGGTGACAATATAGCAGGAAGTGGCAAGTAATTTTTGCATCTTATGAACGAATTCTCAAGAAAGTAATTGTGTGAGGTACAACAGTAAGCAACTAGTTGTGGTTATTCCTCCTAATAATCACTCTAATGATTAGAATTTCCCCATAAAAGCAAAGATCTGACTGATGTATTATTGCTTGTCAGTTTGTATATTGGAATGCTGCAGCCAGCCAAGTGAAAGGCATAAAGCAAAAAGGAATCAGGCTGAATACAACCACTATTCACTTCCGACCCTTTTCAGGTTCCATATTTTATATGTAGATAGCTTTACAATTTACATGGAATACAAATACTAATCATAGACCCGAGAAAGAAGAAGAAACAAGTAAAGTATACACCCATCAGGAAAATGGTAAGCTTTGCCAGGCTGTAAATGACCCAATCCTACTCTGGGCAGACAAATATCAAGTACATGGCCAGCTGAATGCAACCTATATGAACAAATAAATGATTTGAGTATTAGAATGAACCAAGGAATGTTATAAATTGTCTTACAAGCAATTTAATAATCGTACATTCAGAAGATAAGAAGACATATCACATATGATGTATGCCAAATGCGACGACCCCCTCTTAAATTGAGACCATCATTTACTGGGATCGCACAACTTAACACAGATGGATTTCCACAAGCAGACTCGACCTCGATAAAATACCATTGTCATACTTTTTTTTCCCCTTAAATTGAAGTTCGATTATCTGGATGCAAAATGAATTCCAGCATTGCAAAGTTTAATACCTGGAATTCAGATTTCGCCTGCTATCGTCTACTAAAAGCGTGACCTCCCTTCCCGTCTCAAATTTGTTTTCAAATTCCTGGCCCAAATTCTCAAATAATCCATAGTGGAAAACCTACAAGAATGGGCAAACTAGTTAAACAACCTCAGATTATAAACCAAACTAGTAAGTTCACATTCGAACTTACAATTCCATCCTCTGATCGAACGTCTTGAACCACAAACTGGCAGTCTGAACCAGAAACGCGTATGAAGCCAGTGTCGGCTGGCTGGCCACCACCTTGCGGATAAAAGATTGTGCGATCTAATATCAAAGCATTTCTGCCGTCATCTCCCTTTCAACGAAACGAAAAAACAAAAAATCAGGGAAATTAACAATAATAATACCAGAAGTTAATTCTCAATACAGCATCAGGAAAAAAATAAATAAATTTTAATCTTTGATGCGTTTCCAACACAAAACAGAAGCAACATAAAACCTTAAAGTGGGAAAGGAGTGTGGCAGCAGATTGGAGCTTCCACATGTCATCGTAATAGTCGAGCTTGGTAGGACTCAAATCCATGGCCATTCGCCGAATGGGAAACGGACTACGGAATACCGGATCGGTCGGTATTCGGTAATATTATTAGTGCGAGGCGGCTGTCGACAAAGTATATTGCGATCTTCTGACTGAACCATGAACAATTGGTATTGCATAAATATACTTATAAAACGTGGAGCGAACCCCAGTTACTTCCTCTAAAACTTCATTGACTTTGACTTGGTCCAACCGCCAATCCACGAACTTACCGTGTAAAATGGCTATATATAGAGAAGGAAAGAAGCGGAAGAGAAGTTTACAGCCAACTCTTGGGGAAACCCTTTCTATAAAAATTTGAACCTTCTCTCCAGAGCACAAGAAAGTTGTAGAAAAGTAAAACCTGAAATCTTCCATCAATGGCGGACTTAAGAGCAAGGAACGCATGCAATAGAAAACAAACTCGCCGGTCATCCTCTACGATAAAAGTTCTTCCAAAAGAATTGTTAATGGAAGTTTTAGCGAGGGTTGCCTCTGGTTCGGTTTCTGACCTCTACAAGGCTAAAATATGCTGTAGGGAATTCCTACATGCCGCCGACGATGATTATGTATATGAACATGTATCTCTGGAGAAGTTTCCGGTAATTCCATGGTTTATTACAGAGAAAGAGTTTTCATTTTTGAAACGTTGCAAGGAAAGTGGAAATTCAGAGAGTTTATACAGAGAGGGAATGGTGGAATACTTCAGTTCTTTAAATTTAAAGTCAGGTCTTGAGAGTTTAAGGCTGGCTTCCCAAAAGGGCCATAAAGATGCAAAGTACGTATATGGTATGATTCTGATATGCTCCGATGATGAAGAGCAGAGAAAACAGGGACTTCAACTTTTACGTTTCTTGAGAATGTCCAAGTGCATTAGAAGGAGTAGGAACAGGGTAAAAAAGTTTATCTGGAGCATGTGGGTGAGAAATCGTGTGGTTCGGGATCGTAGACCCTTGTGCCATTTTCATAAATTTGATAACAGTCGGAGATTGCACAGTATTTCAAGAGGATGGCCTCCCTTTGAAGAAGACGATGGTATTGATATTTCGTGTGAATATTGTATAGGTGATTACGAACTAGGTTTGTTTTGTGACTTGCTACGTGTATAGTTCACTCAACCCCCGTAAGGAATGGTTGAAATTGTGTGGCTCGAAATAGCCAGCATCCAGCGTTGTTCCTTTTCTCTTTTTTCTTTTTTTTTTAACCCCAACATGTGCACCAAGAAAATCTCACCAGTGTGTATTATTTAAATTTGATTTAAACAATTTATATTTTATACTCTTTTTTTTACATAAAAAACTACTTTTAATTTTAAGTGCAATTAGAAATTATTTTTCATTTCGCATTTTACAAAATTTAAAATCAAATTATATCGAACGTTAAGATAAAATATGAACTGTCTTAGTTTAATCTAAGCAGTTGGAGAGAAGACAAAAGGACCTACGTACGTTATAGGCAACCAAATCTCATCACTTCCCAAATGATAAAACTAGAGATACGCACTCAGTTGTATTTTCTACGGTTGCCAATTGCGAACATTTTTTAGCTTCAAGACTCAGGACTCTCTCATGGACATTGCTACCGCGCCATTCAAGAGAGAGAACAACGATGTCCCCCAAATACAGGATGTAGTTTCAGCGTACAACGCTTTACGGTGAGGATTTTAATCACATGTTCTGATTAGTCAGGAGAGGCCACCAACTGTGGACGAACTAATTTTTGGTTTGAATATTGTGTAATATATGCCTCTTTATTAGAAGGGATCATATTCCGTTACGTTTTTTTCCAACTAAAATTGGCGGGCAGGAAGAATGCAGCGTACGACTTTTTTCAAACGAACTCATGGCATATTTAGCTGTGTAACTGCAAATGAAAACTATCAAAACTATGATTTTTTGTTTTTTTAGGATGATTTTCAACCTAAAACCAGATACGTTGGTACTTAAACAAGTACATTGAGACCCATTATCATGTGATTTCTATTATTAGTTCAATCATTATTCTAGCTGAATGCTATCCAAACCAGAACCATACAGATTGATAAACATATCGCTGCACCAACAGCAGGAGGAAGCCGACCAATTATCAAATCACTTCCAAATGCATCGCTATTAGCCAGACAGAAAGGACATTTAGTTTTAGCTGGTACCGCTGAGGAGAAAAATCAAGTATTGCAACATTCAAAGCTAAACTAACAAAAACTCAACAATAATTCTCAAACATCCCTTACAACAAAACTTAAAAGAAAACTTATCATCCACTTCTACTGTTGCTTGACTTCGACTTTCTTCTTCTGCCATAAACGATCTAATGCACTATCAGCATCTCCCTGGAAAAAAAAACGTTATCACAAGACTCGCCTTAGACATGCACCTTAAATGACATTATCAATATCACAGCATGCCATATAACCACATGTCCCATGGGCAACCCTCCACTACAATGACATCAAAAGCATCAAGGTTCCATTTGATACGCTAGAATTTAAAACATGGATTTAGAAATGGATATGCAATTGAAAAAAAAAATGTTAGTTTGGTATGCCTGAATTTGATTTCCAAATGGAATTGAATTTCACCAAAAGTGGTTGAATTGGATTCCATGAAGAGACCCATGAAAATGAGATGAGTTCCATAGAATTGTACCACTAATCAAATTTTAAGACAGATTTGCCCCTCCACCCCACTCAGATTTTCAACATTCCACCCCACCACCATTTTCAACACTCATCCCGCTCCGAATAGCAACAAGGCCATCAACACCATCCCTACCTAACAGCAACAATGCCATCAACTTTGGTCTTCAACGGCACTCATCTCACACTATTTTCAACTCCCTCCCTCCCTCTCGATTTTTTATCTTGTGGTCGACGCTTGTAGTCATTTGCTTTGATTTTGATCTACAACCCCTTGCTTTGGTCGATGCTTATAGTGATGCTCCGATTCTCTTTTTCTTTTGTTGGTCTTTATGAAATTTGGTTCTTGATGGATGATTGTTTGATTTTTTTTTGGCGTAAAATGTAGATCTGATTTTTGAAGCTTGAAAAATGAAGATGAACCCATGGCCTCAACCTAGAGAGGTTTGACAAGGTTGGGATTTGAAATTTTGGTTTGGTGATGGAAGTGGGTGTTGAAATGGGTTTGCCATTTTTTTTTTTAGTATGGGGTGTATTGGTTTGGAATGATTCCAATGGATTAGGTGATGAAGGTAGGTGGCAATTTCTGGAATGGGTCCGATGGTGGTTTTTAATGTTGAAGGTGAATGTTAATTTGAGTTTGCTTCTTCTTGTTTATTTTTTTTGGCTGGGAATTGGTGTAGCCGACAGTGGAGCGTGATATTACAACTCCGCTGCTCAACCGCCATCACTCATTCTATTCCCTTCACCAACATCAATGACCTCCTCCCTCACTGATTCCACTTCCACTGCTCCCTGTCGTTTTGTCTTCATCCCCCTCTCTTATCAATTTGTAGAGAGAAGTCATGGAGGGTGCTATGGGTTTTGTTCTTCACTGATTCACTTTGTCAGTTCTTCCTTTCGAAACCATTTGGTCGGCGATTGAAACCCCATCGCATCCAAGGAAGTCCTCAGTGATGGCGGCGACATCACCGTCGAAAATCAATTTCCAAAACCTCAACAATGTCATCATCTTCCTCTGTGCCATCCCTTGCTTCAGCAATGGCAGTGACATCGCCATGGGAAATCAGTTTCCAAAACCTCAACAATATCATCATCTTCCTTCGTGCCATCCCTTGTTTCCACCTGTTTGAATCAATCGTTAATGGAGGCTGCATCTGCAATTTCTGATGGATCACAATTTTTGCTTCATTTTTGCATAAATGTATTTGATTGATTTCTACTTGCACCTGGAATCTGCTAGAACTTTGCTTCGATTCGGATGATTTGGGTTGGGGTAAATTTTTTTAGGATGAGGGGCATTTTAGTCTTTTCATATTTTTAATATTAATATTTAATAACAGTAATTTTTGAATTCCATGAACATACCAAACATATTTTAAAATCCCATATCCACTTCCATATCCATATCCATTTCCACTTTTCATTTCCATCAAAAACATTTCCACCGTACCAAATGAGGCACAAGTTCATCGCACTGATACATAGATTAACACAATTTTTTTATTTCTGAATCCATGAAATGGAATTCTCAAGTGCAATCAATGATTTGCTACTTAAATTAGACAGATATCAGGTAATCATAACATACATCTCAACAGCCTAAATTTCCAAACCTTCACATAAATGCAACCAAATCACCAGAAATCCAACATCTGCTCAGTCATCAATCATTAAATTTTATGTTAATTTTATGAAAAAGCAAAAGAATGGGATAGATGGAGTTCAAATATCAAATAACACAAATCCAATTACTGGGAATCTTCAAATATCAAATAACATAAATCAAATATCAAAAGAATGTTATAGGACTATCGGAATCTTCAGTTGCCATAGGAAGATAAATCCACATAACCAAGTTGCCAACGTTCAGACAATTACTGGGGAAAACAATCATACGTTTACTACTAGGGCACAAATCTGTTTATATTCAACCTTTATACAATTCCTGAACATGTTACAAAACTGGTAAGATTAATTATACTGACCTGGGCACGAATGAAACCACATAGAGCAAATGTGGAGAAATGACCATTGTAGATACCATTCTCGTCCAAATGCCCAATGTTAATCTGCACGGAGGCATGGTCCTTTGCCGTTATCAATCTATTTGTTGCAGAGCTGAAGAAAATCACTAATTAGTTCAGATCCCGCATAGATCAAAGAATAAACCACAGCACAAATATCAACAACAAATTAAGAAAATGTAAAGACATACCATTTCCTTGGAATGTAAAGTTCAGTAATCTGTCCCTCCTCATTCTGCATCTTTCTTGTGAGCGTATAAAAGATTTTTTGTTAAGGATCTAGGAACCTGACTCAAAATAGAATACAACGAAAGTACAAATTGTTAAAGATTATGTCTTCTGCAAGTTAAAAACCATTATCAAATGAGTTTGAAGGTTAATGTCCTCATGAAAAATAGGCGCATTTATAAATTTGAAACAACAGTACTTGGTGTTTGAAAATTCCCAGTTAACCGCAGTATCTATAAACACTCAAGCATGGTGAATATTAAAAAAAAAATGAAACTTATCAGTCATGTTCTGCGTAAAATAGGGATTTTCATTTTCATTTTTACAAAACTCGATAACGTTTCGATAGACGCGAAATAAGCACCACCACGAAGCTACAAACAAATAAATAAATCATATGAAATGTTAGAAACACGGAAGAAAACACGAAGAACTTCAGGCATCCACGTCGCATAGGAATCCAGAACGAAAACAGTCTATTACGTCGGTAACGTTCAAACAGATCTAGGCTATATGGTATTACTGTGACATCATCAACGTTTCAAAATTTAGCTGAATATCTCGAAAAACCAGAATTTAAAACTCTAGAATAAAATAAAAAACCGAGAGTATTTGAGGTCCGATAAGTGTCGCGCATCGTTCCCCCCAACAACAGAAAACCCAGAACAAACCAAGGAGGAAAACACAGTGGAACACCGAAAATCGGTGAATAAATCAACAAGTAAGCAACCAAGATTGCAGAGAGTGGGCAAACGTACCAGAGGAGGCGGAGAAACAGGCGTGCAGCCGAGACAGCGAGTTTTGAAGCTGAAGGACTCTTATATGACGAAAACCTAGTTTCTTATTTTGGGCGGGTTGGGACTTCGGTTTTTAATGCGGCGCCCTCAAGTGCCCGAAACGTTGGCGATGAAGGCCTGCCCATAAGGACCCTCGTCTAACCCAACAATGGAGTGCCCATTTGAATTTTAATAAGATATAATAAATTATAAAAATAATTAATTAAATAATAAATTATAATTATAATTAATTATGTTATAACTTTTTAAATATTATTTTTAAAAATTAATTTTAATAAAAATAAAAATATTTGGATAATTTATTTAAAATTAATCTTAACTGTATAAATTATCATAAAAGATATTGCCTTTTAAAATTAAATTATTAATAAATTTGTATATAATATTATTAAAGTTATTACATTTTATTTAAGAAGTGAAATATATTATTTAAATTACATATCTAATTAATTAAAAAATTTAAATTATATTAATATTGAAATTTAAATTTAAATTTATGTAAATAAGTAACTCAATATATTTTAGTTAAAATAAATTTAATAAAAGAGAAAGATTTAATTCTCAAATACCAAATATCAATTTTACAACAACTAATGAAGATAATTGCATACAAATTGATCCCTAATGATATCATAAATATTAGTCATAGTTGATGAAGAAGATGTTATGGATGATGGTAAGGACAAATGTTCATCAATGTCATAGTCTTACTGATCCTCATGGTCTTCCTGATCTTCCCTTTCATGACACATAAAATCAAAATTAAAATTAGAGTATCTTCTAATGAAATTATGTATTACCATTGACACAACAACAATCTGAACTTGTATATCACAGTTGTGGCTAGTTATGTTGCATAAAATTGCAAACTTGTTCTTTCAAACTCTAAATATTCTTTCTATTGTACACTGTAAACTTGAATGAAAATAATTAAAGACTTTATTATTGTTTACAAATCCAATCCAATTTGTCTTCTAAAATCAAGGAGATGATAGCATTCCCATCTATACAGACCAAGATATTCATTTGGTGTTGGATAACTAATATCCACCAAATAATATTTACTTTGTAAAAAAGAGATTATTATCAATGTTTGTAAGTTGAATAGTCTAACATAAATAAATTGAATAAACAAGCATACCTAAAGGCGGATATGGAAAGTTTATTGATTGAGTTGTCAGAGCACGTTCAAAAATGCTAGTATCATGTGTAATGCCCTCCCACACAACTAAGACAAAAGTAAAGCACATGTCCCAGTCACACACAGCTTTACATTTTGCATAAGGATTCCTTTTCTTCCAATATATTTTGATTTTTTACTGGCAGTGACTACATAGAGAACATGTGTGCCATCAATTGCTCCAACTGCATTTTTGAAAAATAGCCAATATCACTTATCATTTTGTATCTTGTTTGATACACGATGAAAGGACTTATCCTGTGGTTTGATATATTTCATTGCAAGTTTCGAGTAAGCCATTAAAACTTCATGGAAATGTCTATGAATAGTCTATCTTGAATGTTGAAATCTTTTTTATACCATCTTGTTTCCCAACCCATGTCCAATTATATTTAAAAATATTACAGCCATTTCTTATACTCTCATTTGCCTAGTATCCTTCAGTCCATGCCATGTCAACTCACTGCATAATTGATGAAACACGTGTGGTTCCATTCTAAATACTTCATAGCAATGGACTGGGTGTCCTTTTAATATTTCATTCACCCACGAATGACCTATTTATTCACTATTTCTTCATGGTTCTTCATACAAATGTTTTGCTGCATACAATCCAATGAAAGCACTAACTTTTTGGGCTCTCTTTAACCTTTTGTTAGATGACTCGTCCATACATCTTGCTACTTGTAGCCAAACACATAAATAACATGTGCACTTTATTTTAATTATAAATATATCTGAATAATTTACCCATGCAAATATTAATAACTTTTCCACAATATTATAATACTTCAATAGCATATATAAAAAACACAGAAGTAGTTCAAAGGGCTGCATAAGTTAAATTTAACAATATAATACAAACGTGTCAGATACTCTTTAAGTAAGATAACAAGTTTTAAAACCCTCATAATCAACCATTCTCATAATACTGATATCTCAACCATTCCAATACACTTTCTTTATCATCCTTCGTGATCAAAAACATCACCCTGGCCTCTCGAGACACGAAGAGTGACATGTATTGTGAAACCTACTATCTGTCAATTGCAACTTCTTCCCATTATTTGACTATAGACATAACTTCAAGAATTGATGTTTCCTTGGCCTATTGAGATCCTTCCTTTATTGTTTGGGCTATCACACTCATTGCATCTGCCACTTGACTTATATTGGGTAACTTGTTTTTTTTTCTATTGTTATTGCTTTCACCCCTCTTCCTCTTACCACTACCTCCACTTAAGATTCTTTAAGAAGCATTCAAAACTACTCTATTGAATTCACTACTTACTTCAGTAATTTTTAAAATCTCATAACTATCTCCTGAACCTTCTTTCAAATCAATGCCCTCATTTACCATACTTGGGTGATATACATCTTCATCCTCACCTTCATTCCTATTGTAAACATTAGTCAAAACTCCACTTGAAGGTGTCCATGCTCTAGGTCCATTGGTGGTGGTACCTTGGAATTCTCAGTTAATTAATTGGCAAAATGTAATTCTTTATTTTTTATTGCTTCGTATAATGGATTTTCTTGCACATAAATTACTCATAATATTACAGGATACATAAATAAACAGAATAAATATATAGCCCCACATAATAGCATCACACTAATATCTTCTTCTTCCACCAATCATTTGAAGCATCCACCATATTGTTTGCGTAATCCCGTCCTAATCCTGTCTCATTTGAAACCAAGTTATCCCAAAGCACCCACTCTTTTCTCATATTATCCCACTTGTTTTTGACTTGTTTGCCATACTTCTTTCCAATCCTCTCATTGAAGCTATAAATAATATTTAGCCATCCTACTTTGGTGAAACTACCACAATTTCTTTGTGATTTTCGAGCCTATTCTAAACATATGTCAATAAATATTTTAATATTTTTCCGGTCCCATGAAGCTTTAGACTCATCGTTATTCATCTTATGCTATATAAAAATTAATTGTATGAGAATATAAAAATCAATTGTAGCTTTATATTTGAACTTCAATATATTGATGACCAAGCAGCAGTACAACTCAAAAACCTAAGGGCCAAAGAAATATTGGGGGAGAATCACTTGATTCTCCAGAAACTGAAAACAAAAAGTGAAAGCGAGAAAAAATTCTTGCTTAATAATAATTCCACGTTACTCGGGTAAAGCTCGGATCTGGAGCTAGCCTTGGGTACAAGCTGTTGACTTCAAAACAAAAAGTGAAAGCGAGAAAAAATTCTTGCTTAATAATAATTCCACGTTACTCGGGAAATGCTCGGATCTGGAGCTAGCCTTGGGTACAAGCTGTTGACTTCAAAACAAAATCGAGAGATAGAGATAATTAAAAATCGCTTGAATTTAGATAAATATAAAAATCACAACCATCAAATAGATAAAATAATCCTAAACCAGTGTTACTCTACTGTTTGTGGTCCACATGATTGATTGGCTTTTTTTTTAAATTCTATTTACCGTGGATAAAGATCATATTTTAAATTGCAACATACAAATAATTATAATTATACTTTCTTGAGGGTGGAAAAAAGGACAGTACTAAATTTTACCAACCAAAGGCAAGTAAAAGATAATAAAAAACGCCAAAGAAGGGATGTGTAACAACAGTATATATATTACACACACTGTCAGGAACATTCCGTGCTCATTTCCTTTGGGCTTGATCTGAATCCGTGGGCCATTGCGCATTTGAGCTCCACCGACTATCCCTCTGTGGGAATAAATAAACCATAATTTTCACCATATTTACGATCTTGATCACCCCATCCCGCGTCCACCTGAGTGACCTGACCACCTTCATTTCATTGCATTTCAATTTCATTTGGACCCAAGACCCTGCCAAATAATCGCAATCCCTTCTCCCCCTATTTTTTCCTCCTCGTTGAGCTGGAACAAGAGGGTTTGTGTCGGCGGTTCATCTCGGCCGAGTCGACTCAATAATGCTGGAACGGTGTCTTGGACATCGCCGACTCCGTCAGATCCAGAGGGCGTGCCGCCACGGCACCGTCACCTTCCTCTGCCTCTTCCTCACCGTCGTCGTTCTGCGTGGCACCATTGGCGCCGGCAAGTTTGGCACCCCCGAGCAAGACTTCAACGAGATCCGTGACCACTTGTACTCGCGTGGCCGGCGCGTTGAGCCGCATCGCGTCCTCGAAGAAGCTCAACCCGACAACTCCGCCTCTTCGCAATCCAACAACTACGCGACCTTCGATATATCGAAGATTCTGGTCGACGAGGGAGGCGATGACGAGAAGCGTGATCCAAATACACCTTACAGTCTCGGCCCCAAGATTTCAGATTGGGACGAACAGCGTGCCGAGTGGTTGAGAAACAACCCAGATTACCCGAATTTTATCGGACCTAATAAGCCCAGGGTGCTTCTTGTTACTGGGTCTTCACCCAAGCCGTGCGAGAATCCGGTGGGGGATCATTACCTGTTGAAGTCAATTAAGAACAAGATTGATTACTGTAGGCTACATGGGATTGAAATTTTCTACAATATGGCTCTTCTCGATGCTGAAATGGCTGGATTCTGGGCCAAGCTCCCATTGATTCGGAAATTGTTGCTGTCTCATCCGGAGATTGAGTTTCTATGGTGGATGGACAGTGACGCAATGTTCACTGATATGGCGTTCGAGGTACCGTGGGAACGCTACAAGGATCACAATTTTGTGATGCACGGCTGGAATGAAATGGTGTACGATGAGAAGAATTGGATCGGTCTGAACACTGGGAGTTTCCTCCTGAGGAATTGTCAATGGTCGTTGGACATTCTTGATACCTGGGCGCCCATGGGTCCTAAAGGGAAAATCAGAGACGAAGCTGGGAAAATCCTCACCAGGGAGCTGAAAAATCGGCCTGTATTTGAAGCTGATGACCAATCTGCTATGGTTTATATATTAGCGAAGCAGAGGGACAAATGGGGTGACAAGGTTTACCTTGAGAATGCTTATTATTTGCACGGATATTGGGGTATTTTGGTTGATCGGTATGAAGAAATGATTGAAAATTACCATCCAGGTCTTGGTGATCATCGGTGGCCTCTTGTGACTCACTTTGTGGGTTGCAAGCCCTGTGGAAAATTTGGGGATTACCCCGTTGAGAGGTGCTTGAGACAGATGGACCGAGCCTACAATTTTGGAGACAACCAGATTTTGCAAATGTATGGCTTCACCCACAAATCACTTGGTAGTCGCAGAGTAAAGAGAGTGAGAAATGAGACCAGCAACCCACTCGATGTGAAGGATGAGCTTGGATTGCTGCATCCATCTTTCAAAGCTATCAAGTTGGCCACTTCTTGACGGTTTCCAGAGAGATGGTGATAAGCGTCATGAACAAGTATTGCTTCCCACCATCTGTCTGCTGCTATACTCTGTTTAATTTAGTACAATTCAATGTGTAATGTGTTGCTATTGATCACTTACGATAGTGTTGAAAATTGTATTTTCTATTTATTTATTTTCACCGATCATTGTTTTAGTATTTTGAGTGATATTGATTTTTGAAAAAAAAAAAAAATCTTCATCTGTGTCTATCCTGTATTCAATAGCCATCTTTATGCCGTCGGGTAGTCTGCTGTATAATTGGAAGGAATAATTGCACCATGGCCACTTTTATATCTGTAAGTTCCTTTATTTGTTGATTGCCGTTTGTATTTTGCTCATTCTTTATAGAAGTGTGATGAAGACCCCAACAGTGTGAGTTATTCTGGTTCAAAACTATGCCCTTGTGAGGTTGCTCCATGTTTGAACGATTGGGCTCTTTTCCCTCGAGTAATGATGTTTGAACCATTAGGCAACGCCATGTGTGTATATATGGAGACGATACAGACACGTGGAAACTGGGTTGGAGAGTGTCGTATTTATCTAGATTTTATTGATCCTGGAATCCAGCCAGTGCTGTTATATATAGTCTGGGAAAATCATGTAGTGATATTGACCAGATTTAAATTTGCCGGGCAGAATTACGTTTAAGTAAATGGGATTAGAGAAGCTTGTGAAGGGAGGCATTGAATCTGAATCTGTGTCCACTTTCGTTACCTTTTGGCAGATAGTGCACGCAAAGGGATGGTATCATGCAATCTTCAGAAGTTCAGATAAGTCAGTATAATAGTTGCGCCAGTGTAAACTGAAAGAACACGGAGCAACATGTATCGCTAATCGAATAGCTGGCCTACAACTTCATTATCTGGTTTAGTCGTTTGTTGCACAAATTAAATGGAACACCATTTGTAGTTAGTATTCTTCTGGGTTGAGCCGTGGACAGAGCATGCTTTGGGTAATACCTGAACATAACCACATGGCGAGGCTGTCTGATAGTTTTCATTTGTCAATTCAAATCCACTTGAGCTGCTGTTATGCCGCAGCAACTCACATGGGCATTTCCTCTCCATGTCTACTAATAAAGATATTAAATTTGACCGGGGCATTTATAATGTACATTTTTTGTCTTAACAACTATAAAGAATGCTTGCTACTACGAAGAGTAAATCCGGTCTATCTCGTCTCAGATTTTCGAAGGCCAGTCCTAGTCTTTATTCTCCCCCACGTAGCCTTTACACACAGTTCTGTTGTAATTAGGACGAGAATCTTGTGAGCATGACAAGAAAACGTGCTAGGGCAAATAAGAATTACTCTAATTGTATTTCTGAAAAATAAAGACGATAGTTTAGTTACAACAAAACAACCCATGTATAGTGCTTTTCCTTTTTCCTTTATTTTTTGGGTATCTAACTAGAGCGCTTTATCAATTTCATCAAAAAAATCCTTTATTTTGTTTTACTGCAAAAACTGAACTTTTTATCTAACAATTTTTTTAAAAAAAAACAATATGCTTGTTTTTATCTTCTTTCCCTCAACTTATGAGTGGGAAAATAACTTAGGATAGTCTTCAAAAATTGGCACTGGGGTTTTGTCCTTGTGTGAAATGTACATTGAACAATTTTATGAACTAAAATTTCAATGAAAGATCAAAGTATCTTTTTTTTTTCCTGCTTAGGAAATCAAACTGCTTTGGTTACTTATTTCCGTTGATTTGCTAATGCAGATAAGTGCCCCTGCGCACGCGCGGAGGGAGCGAGGAGCCTCAAAACTTAAGTTTATGGATACTTCAAATTGTATGTGACATTGTTGAACTCACAAAGATATAAGAAGGACTGAACCTTTACTGGAATGTTAAGTCCACCAAAGACAAAGTAAATGTCTACTTAAATTCTATGGAGGTTCTATCTGTCATTGATTGTAACCCCTCTTATAATCACCCTCTCTTAGCTATTATAAAAAATATAAGGAATCTCACCATACGAGACCGGGATATCACTTTTAATCATGTTCATAGAAAAGGTAATAGATGTGCTAATCTTCTAGCCCATAGGATTCTTAGAAAATATTTTGATATTATCTTATTTGACAGACCGCCTACTGATTGGAAGAGCCTTATGGCTTTTGACTTGACGTGATCTTAGTCTTTTTACATAATTTTTACCATGGCCTTGTATTAAAAAAAAAAATTGTGTGTGACACATAAGTCCTTGCCACTGCTAAATTGGGCATGGAAAGCGAACGCTTAAAAATAAGGGAAAACAAATTAGTAAAAAATAAAAAGATATTATATCTTAATTCAAAAACTAATCATCAAATTTATGAGTTATTTCACTTTATTATATATTAGTTATTAATCAAAATTATATCTAATGTAGAACTTTTTATATTGACTCAAACGTAATAGGGAATAGCTTCCCAAAAAGAAGCAAGAGCAATAAAAATACATTACAACTTAAACTAAAAATCTCAAGGCTCATGAATCTTATTACTTTATTTGACTTCCTACTCAAATCAGGTTCAATGGGCAATTTAGTAACATAAACAAATTTCATTTTAACAATAAAGTTCTTATGCAGAATTTGAAATTTTAAGACACAAATTATGGGTCATCGAGTCAGTTACATTTTGGTACTCAAACATGTATATGACATGGGCTTTTTTAAGTTTGAGTGAAACATGACACTTGTTAGGATTAAGGAATGATTGTTCAAAAATAAAGGGATAGAATAAATGGACAAAGACTCGAGGAAAGACACATCTTAAAGAAACTCACCGCAACTTTAAAATTAGTCGTTGCAAGATTCGGGTTTGAGGTCCTGTACTTTCTTTGATGGCTCATGTATGCAGTAAAGTCTTTCATTCGAGCCTATTGGGCATCTTATGGGCCAATATATAGTTGTTTGGGCTGCCTTAACGTGTCCCATTTAATGACTTGGGTCATGGATGTCACGACTCTATTGGCATAGAATCTTTATTTTTTTTACACATAAGCTTTATTACGATGTGATTCGGGTGTGTTCGTGTCCTCTGCAAGATAGCTAGAGCCAACTAGGTTTTCGTTAAATAGGCATGATAGTCTTCAATTGCATAAAAGTAGTGTAGAGAACTAGCCAGAATTGTGCCTGCCATCGAATTCAGTGATGAGTGGAGAGATTCCTTTATCACTACATAAATGGAAGCTCAATCATAAAATTCAAATACAAGAAATTTAGCAACAACATAGTTATGGATGTTGAAACTTAAAACAAGCTTCCCGCGGTGTAGAGATGTGATAAATACAAGGATAAATTAGCTTATTGTCCAAAAATTTAGTATTGTGGCTAGTTTACATTAATGGACTAAAAATTTATTATTGATATACAAAAAATTTATTATTAAAATTTTAAAAATTTATAAGAGATTTATTATTAGCATACAACGACATATCATTAATAAATATAATTAACTGATTTTAATGTAAAATATAATAAATATTAATTTGTTTACTTGATTTAATTTTATAACATGAACCATATTTGTAAAAGTTCTTAAATTCAGTATGCCATTTAAAAGTGTGAAAAGATACCACATCTTAAAGACAATCACACCAATTTAAATTAAAAATAATTGTTTAGAAGGCTTGGGTTTGAGAGCCATAATTCGTCACTAAAATTATGATGAGTCAGGTCGCAATGCTGCGAATTTCCTAGCCCATTTATAGCGGGTAAAGAAATTCTCAACCCGAATTAAAAGTGCCTTTAGGCCAGCAACTACAAGTAAAGTAGATACAGCACTATCCTGTATCCTCTAAGGATTAACTGTTTTGAACACTGATAGAGCGTGAATGGCTGGCAATTTTGATTGGCAGAAGTTCTGCCACGCCTCCAGCTTCTGATCCTCGTCTTTTGTAAGTGCCCCGTACATAGAAGTTGCTATTCTTCTTGCAGCTTCTCTCGCCTCGGGCAGTCTATCATTCAGCAAATCAGCCGCCACTTTAATCATCTCTGCTAACCCAAACTCCTTCATTTCTTCGAGCCCCTGATGTCATGTCGTTTACTTTGAACATTATTCACTGCACTGTGTAATAATAACCCCAGAAGATAACGACGAGCATAGTTTGTTCAATTGTGCAGCAATCTTACCATCTTGGAGACGCTGTTGGAGAGTGATACGGCGGCCTTAGCCCTGACTCGGAGGTTGCCATGGTTGACATATGCCCGCAGTTTCTCAAGCAGAGGAAAAGGGGCTATTGAAGCCACCATTGAGGTAAGAGCCTTATCTGCTTCTTCACACACAAACCGTTTGTCCTGAGATGCTTTTAGCAGCAGCTGCAGCAGCTGTTAAGAGTCAACTCTTCAGTTAATCCCATTTCATCCATTAACAACATCAACCAACGAAAGTAAGATAATGATAGGAAAGTGAATCACACCAGGCTATCAAATGCATCAGAGGTGGAGGGATCCAACAATTTATCACCGAAGGATTTGAAAATATCAGAAGCGGCCATGATAGAGGTTTTGCATAGAGCACTTCGAGGATTTTTCATTGTCTTCGCCACCACCGATGCAAGTTTCCCCCTGTTTTTACAATTTCACATCATATATTTCAAGAAACCCAAGTATATATACCACCCACGCTAAAATGGACAACGTGCGCAACAAAAAATTGTGAACAAGTTACCCATATCTGAACAGTTTACTTACAATTCCGGGAGCAGAAGAGATGAGTGGTACAATGCGAAGCGCCTGACATCGTTCAAAGCCTCGCAGACATTGAGCCAATTTTTCGAATCCAAATCTTCGATTAAACCCTAGATTTTCAAAGAATTCGAGAGTCAGTGCTATTGATCACAGAATTAGCGGCAATATAAAAAAACGATGTGGTTTTTTTCTGTGGCCACTCAAATCTAGAACTTACTTGAATCCTTGCTTCAGGGTCGAATATAGGTTTAAGATCCTTTGAGGAGATATAATCAATGGCAGCATCCCCGGATGGCTGGATCGGAGTCTGATTTTCGTCATTCAGAGGACGTTCAGATTGTTTGGTGGCCGGCTGAACAACTTTCGATTGCTTCCTAGGCCCCTTTGTTGTCGTCGGAAGAGCGTTATCAATTGGTCTGAGTGGCATGGTAATAGACGAAGAAGACTGAAGTAGAAATACCAACAGAGTAAAAGCAGTGGTGGCACAGTATAAAACTCGGGGGGCTGGGTTGAGTCTGATGAGGAATCAAATAGCATTCGCCTTCGACGTATAAAGCTCACTTCAAAATTTGAAAATGGGAAAGAGACGTTGATGCTTTTGCGTAACGGTAACATTTCAAAAGCTGGAACTGGAACCCGGAAGGATGAGATGCGCTTGGATTTTCTGAGGGAATAATAGATAAATCTCTTTGAAATTGAAATAATAATTTGATTTTACAGAATGTCATAATCTTTTTTAAATTTGAAGAGACCTGATGTCATTGAAGTTTTTATGAAATAAAAAAAAATTCTTAATGTAAAAAAAGTATAACAAATTTTTTTTTTAAAATTTATAAATCTAATTCAACTTTTTTTTCATTTTTTTTAATTAGTAAAGTGTGATAAAGTTTTTTTTTGTTTACAACTTTAAATTGATTATATAATTCACATTTTTGATTTAATAAATGATTAAAGTAATTTAAGTATTAATAACTTTCTGTCACTATTTTTTTCAATTAACAAAGTGTAACAAAAAATTTTTATTTATAACTTTAATTTTAAAATTTATAAATCTAATTCAATAATTGATTGAAGTGGTTTAAATATTTATAGCCTTTTTTTATAACTTTTTTTCACTTTTTTATATTAAGAAGTATTTTTTTTATTTTCATCAAAAACTTTAATAACAATCGTGTTCTTTTAAACTCAAAATGTATTATTACATTTTATAGGATGGAATTATCATTTATTTATTTTAAAATAATTTATTTATCATTCTTCCATTTTTTTTCATCTCTCGTCCTGGCAGGCCGGGCTACCATTGAGCTCTATCCTTTTTCAGCCGAAATTGTCCGCATGGGTTTTGATAATTGAATATTAGAAATATAAGACTATTTTCTTCAAAAATGCATGGTTTAATTGTTGTATTGAAATTATAAAAATACATGATTTACTACTTGTTAGTTTCTACAGAATTGGCCGATTAAATAAAACAAATCAAAATAATTGTATGTTTTTCATGCTCAAGCACTCAATAGATACACTAATTTTTTTAATCGATAAAGTTGTATATTTTTAAAAATTGTTATAGTAATTAATTAAATGTATTTTGCTTTCAAGTGGCTGATATTAAATTAATTTTCCTTTATAATTGCATAGAATACTGATGCTAATTGCTATGGGCTACTATGGTAATGAAATAATTAACATTTCGTCTTTGGTGGTTAATCACTTTTCTCGTTTTCCAGTTGCCGGCAATATTAGTTTTTTGGGTGCGAATAAATTTTAATCGAGAAGGTCTCTGTAATTTTACTCCAAGCTCAACAAATTTTCAAATTAAAAACAATAGAAGTGTTTGGAAAATTGGTATGTTACTATAAATTATAAAATGATGAAAATGTTAAGATGTCTTCAAAAGACAAATAAGGTCTATTTTTTCCTGACCGTGAACTAAGGTCTAGTTTGATATCAAAAGGTAGAATATTGAAAAGTTAACTAACTATTTGCAAGAATAAAATTGTGAACATAATATAATTAAAAGAATCATATATTTACAATATTTTAGTAATAACAAGCTAGAAAATCCCTGGTAAAGAAAAGGCTAGAAAATTTACAGGCCAATGTTTCTCGGAAGAATGACAATTGAAGACCCTGAAAATTAATGTAAAATAATGAATGTCAGGCCCATGTTTCTTTTCTTCCAGAGATCCACGAATCACGGCTGAACGCACCGTTTCAGTGTCGATGGTTTTGGGGCTTCAGTGGTGCACTTTGTTGGTGACGAACAACAAACGGAAGCAAAGTGTGCGTGTGAGGATGTGTTTTTCTTTTCTTACTTGAACCCAGAAGTAGGAAGACGTTGATCATGATGATGTCTTTGATCTGTTGCATTCTCTGACACTCTGGCTCAGGAATTCCCTCCCCCATTCATTTCATGAGCATGGACCCTCAATTCCCTAAACCCCGATCCTATGCACCACCGATAGAGATGACGATTCCCTCCTCCCAGCTTTCCGACAACGATCGGAGCAGCTCCGAACTACGAGCTCTTGATTGCAACCTCACTTCGCTCTGCGATCATATCCAAATGGAAGGCTTCAATTCCTGCTCATTCTCCGACGTCGTGCTCCATGCGATGGGTTCCACTTATCACCTCCATCGCCTTATCCTTTCTCGGAGCTCTTACTTCAGGTAACAATAATGTAAATTACCACTGAAATTTCCGTTTTTTTAACGACCTCTTCTCAATTTCCTTCATTTGAGGTGTTCTCCCCCCCCCCCTCTCGTTATTTTTAATTTAACTTTCTATGCTTATTGAGTCAACTCCTTTTACTTGTTTATATTTGCCAATGATCACTGTTACTGAATTGGTTAATGCTATAACTATTTTTGTTCTATCTGCATCACCATAGCACTGTGATACTTGCACTGATAATGATGAGTAAACTGTTATGACATGATGGGCCATGATACTGATAAGTTGATCATAACTATTGCAAAATGGCAAAAATTTTCGAAAATCCAGAGGATAAGGCGGTTATAGAATCTATAAATAGCACTGAAATAGCACCATGAAGCGTGAATTTTTTTTAACCCTTTGCATATGTTTGCCTTGAATGAATTTTAAGATGGGTATGAGAATATTTGAATGTTGCTTCTCTTCTGGCATATGAACATATTTCTATGCCTAATCTCTTTGCTCCATTATCTTTATGCATTTAATGATGAATTCACACACAATATAATAACTAAATTGAATTCCCTTATTTGTTGGCCTGAAAACATCAGTGGTTATTGTCTAATGTGTCTGTCAGAAATATGCTTCATGGCCCATGGAAAGAAGCCAGTGCTCCTATTTTGACCCTGCATGTTGATGATAAGAATGTTAATAATGAGGCAATGACAATGGCTTTGGCATATCTCTACGGGCACCACCCTAAGCTTAGTGACAGTAATGCATTTCGCGTTCTTGCTGCTGCATCCTTTCTTGACCTCCAGGTATCATGTTTACATTATGACTTTAAGGGTCATAGTTTATCTTCAAAATTTAAAATATTTTAAGTCATGCCAGACTTCTCTTTTATTTACATGCTCTCTACTGTTGGTTCTTGTTTAGTTACATTCTTACAGTTGTTAAGAGTTTCTTTTGACAGACAAATCTATAAATCCATGCAGGACTTATGTGCAATATGTACAGACTTCATTATATCTGAGCTGTGGACTTCAAATTTCTTGGCTTATCAGGTTCAAGATGCTTGTATACCACTTTATGAAATGCTTGTATACCGTAGAAGTTTGTTGGTTAATAATTGTTGGCATATGATCGTGGACTAGGTATTTGCTGAAAACCAAGATTATGGCATTCATGGGGAGCGTGTTAGAAATGCTTGTTGGGGCTACCTCTGTCAAAGTGGTGGCATGGAGTTGAACGAGGTAATGAGGAACATAGGTTCACGAAGTTGCACCTGGTGGATTGGGGTAGTTGTTATATATTGATCGGATATGAAGATTAAGTTAGCTTAAACATCATTGGGAAGGAGCAGTGCTTATCTCTTAAGCTTGCTGTTGCTAATTGATAACATGAGGTCTCTTTGAAGTCAATTTTTAATTAATTTTTTATGGTTTCTTTTCTTGTAGCCCATTAAATATTGGTTAAGAAATTTTTTTCCAACACTTATTTTTTCTTAATACCATAACTCAATTTTTATTCATGTCCTCTGAGTGATCTAACTCTTAAACTTAGGATATTGTTGTTGAATATTACCATTGTCATTTACTTTCTTTCTTTCTTTTTTTTAAAGAGGAAAGGAAATTGGAGGGGATGGGTAATATTTCCTTAATTGTGTGGGCAATTCAGGTTCTTGCGTTATTGCTTGTTCCAGGTGCTTCCAAAACTTTCTTCTCAAACACTACATGCATTACTGACCTCTGATGAACTGTGGATACCGAGTGAAGAGAAGCGGTAAGTAGTTTCTGAGCCTCTAGTTGGATTTTGTGGTTAGCAGGTTGAATTTATGATTCATCTAACACTTGTTTTGTTCATGTAAAAGGTTTGAATTGGCATTACACACATTCGTGGCAAAAAATGCCCACTGGAAAGCTGAGCATCCTGAGCAAGGAAGTTCTGGTTCTGAGTCAGCTACTAATACTCATTCTGATTCTGATAATATTAAAGGAAAAATTGGAGCTGATAGCAGCACAAGTAATAGGCTGGGAACTGATCTAGGGCGTCTGAATATTAAAAGTGATGTAAAGGACGCCATTGCTCATAATCTGCAAGTTGAACTTGTGGACAGTGTGGCATGCTTCAACAATGAGGATTCTGATTCTAATCAACTGGCACAAGCAACATCATTTGCTGGTTCATCAAATTTGGAACCTAGATATGCTTGCAACATGGAAGGGCCTTCGTCAATCAGTAATTTTTTGTCAGAAAAAGATGGGATTAGAGCATCATGTTCTTACATTGAGATGCCTCTTGGTGCTGGAGCAACTGGGGTGGCTATTGAAGGGCCATCTGAGGAAGGGTCAAATTCTTTCTGCAATGGCCTCTCATCCAGTGATTGGGAAAGATACAGTGTGCCTCTTTTTCCATGGGGTGGCCGGGTAGTTGGTGGAAGACGACTTAAAGCTCACTCCAAAGGGAAGTATGGAGTTCATGGGGATGAACATGAAGCATTTGTAAATATATTTGAAGGGGGTTCTCTTTTATATTGCAATATGTCTTTTGAGGCGCTTCTGAATGTCAGAAAGCAACTTGAAGAATTAGGTTTCCCTTGCAAAGCTGTAAATGATGGCCTTTGGCTGCAGGTTTGTCAGAATTTTTTTATTATTAACTTAGTATTGCACTTAACACTTAAAACTTATATCAAGTTACCATTTCGAGCATAGAAATTGTTGCTATAAAAATTGCTTGTGACTCTCTCTCTGTTTTTTTCCTCCTGTTTCCTTTCAAACAGATGCTTCTTAGTCAGAGGGTGCAAGAAATTGCTGCTGATACATGCAAAGCTTGTTGCCTTGTGAGTGCAGCATGCACTTGCCGGCAGCCATTTGCATTTTCTCAGGGAGTTAGCACTCCTAGTTACTACATGCAAGAACATAACCAGAATAACAATTCTGGGAGCTTGGGGAACATATATGTTGCTGAGTCTTCCCAAAGTGAAGGAAGTGGCGTATTTAGACCTGTAAGAGTGCATGTTAGAGGTGCTATTGATGGGCTTGCAGGTATTGGTCGGGGAACTACATTTGTGCCAACATCTGCTTCACCACCTACACGTTTTGTCTTTTCTCGTGTGCCATTTGGTGTTGGCAACAGAAACTACCCACAATCCGCAGCTAATGATGATTCAGAGACACAAGCTGACCACAATGGAGACATGTCTGGAGATGGGTTGACAGCTTTGGTTGGGCTAAGCCAGGGAGGGAGTAGTGGAACCAATGCACATGGAGAGATGACACAAAGGGGATACGAGACTGGTATGCGAAGCAGAATCTCTGGAACTGCTGCTGGAGGCCCAAGTACTGGTGGTATTCCCATGCAAATGTTAGAGGCACCGGAACATGCCATGGGAATAGAATGGGAGAACGCTAGTAGTTCTTCTATTTCATTGGATTTGAAAACACCTTTAAGCCATTTCCCCCCTTTTCGTTTTGGGTGAGTTATGTTCTTTGCTACTATTGAACCGGAAAAGAAAGTAGCTTATATGTTGAAATCTGTTTTGTAGGCTAGTTTGATACCTAGTTCTAGTACTTTCCTGGATGTCAGGTATACTTAGGTCTAGTTCTCCTCCTGGGTCATGCTTTGCAATATTATTATCTATGATATTCACCTTTTTTTCCCTCTTTCGCTTAAAAGGGTGTCTTTCTCCTGACATTTTCTTGCTCAGAGCCTCTCTGTTGATGCGGTTAGTAGTGTGGGATTCATCAAACTTTTGTGGGACCATCATTCCCATCTTCCATTCCCTCTTTCACTCCCTCGTGTATCCTGCTATGTGCAGTGGCTGCATGGGCTGAGGAGTCCCATCAGCCATCATTGGCCTTCTTAGTCTGATATCTGATGTCTCCTTCAAATAGGATCTGATTTTATTGAAGTTTTTGGTCATCCAAGGGGGATTTTATGGGCCTTTTGCTATTTGTTATTTTATTTTGTTTTCAGTTGCAATTATTTCATCAAATGATAAATTCATATATTCTTGTTTCAGCTGTTTTTGTTCACTATGTTTTGATTTGTCTGCTCCTTTTCTTTTTTTAATTCTTTTATATGAGTTGCATAAATTTCTCAAATTCCGGTAAATTCCTTGCTGATTTTACAGAGTACAATTTGAGGATGTGCACAGGCTTGGTGATGGTCAGGTGAAGCATTCTCCGGAAGTGTTCTATGCTGGTTCTTTGTGGAAGGTACTGGAACTTCAATCAATTGTCATTCATGCAAGCCTGAGTTCGCAAAGTCCCGGTAAAATAAAATTTATTGGATTGAATTTTCAGGTCAGTGTACAGGCTTTTAATGATGAAGACCCCCAGGGACGGAGAACTCTCGGTAATGTTGTGAGGATTCAAATTAATGTTCATATGGAAATCGAGAAAATCTGCTGTCTATTAGGGAACTAATTATCAAAGTCGTTACAGGGCTGTTTCTTCACCGTCGGAAAGCAGAAATTGCTGATTTACATAGAAAGGTGAGCAAGACCTTCTGTATTTAACTAACTAGATCCCCACAAACCCCCCTCCCCAAAAAAAAAAAAAAAAGAAGGGCGATGCATGAGGACAATTGACAATTGTTTTCTGAGATATATTGAGTGAGCATGAAATGAGTGATATCTCACGAGTATAAAATCTGGAACTCTAGTAAATTTTAACAAAAAATAATATGTTCCCGTGCATTTACATAACTCAGTACCTGTTCTCACATATCTGCATCAGTCTATGAAGTTTTGGTAGACAGGAAATATAATAAACGGTTAGTTGCATCATGTTTATCTTTTAAATACATGAAATGCTTTATTTTATAAGTGAATGGGTGTTTAGCAGTCACTTGCCTTATTTCTAGGAGGATGCAATTTGCCTCTTATGGTGTGATGGCTAGCGAAACGAACTTGATGATTGATTTTCAGACCTTGGCTGAACTTTTTTAGCCGAAACCCAAAATGGTGATTTTAATTTTAACAAACTCAACCTAGTTTCATGGTTGATTTTTTAAATATGATTTTTAGGTGCACATGTACGTGGATTCTCGAGAAAAGGTGACTGCTCGCTATCAGGTAATATTTGGAGCTGGCTTTTAATATGCTTTTCTCTAATATCTCTTGTAATGTCTTAAGTTACAATGTTTTTTTTCTTTTTTTTCTTTGCATTATTGACTTTTATATAAAATAAGAGATATTTGGATATTTTGAAATCCCAAAATGGTAAAGATTTGTATTTTTTTATGATTTTTCAAAAATAAAGCTGTGTAATTATGATATTTTTCTTTACAAAATCGTCAAAAATACAAATCTTTATTATTTTTGAATTTTAAGATATCGAGATGCCTCTTATTTAATGTAGAAATCAATGATTCAAACAAAAAAAAAAAATGAAATTGAGAAGTTGGGAGCTAATAATTGCAGCGAATTTATTGCTCTATCAATTGTAGTGTATTGAGGATCGTAGATCTGAATAATAATTCTGGGCTTGCTTTGCGTTGATATTCAGTTGATTTGCCCATCAAAAAGGGAAGTGATGGTGTTCGGAAGCTTTAAACAGACAGGCACTCTTCTACCTAAAGCTCCTAAAGGATGGGGTTGGCGAACTGCTCTGCTGTTTGACGAGCTCGCCGATCTTCTCCAAAATGGGGCCCTTCGAATAATTGCTGTCGTGCAGCTCGTTTAAATTAAGGGAGCGGAGTTTCCTGCCTCGTATTAAACCATCAATGCTTTTTTGTGATTCTGTGAGCGTCAAATAGCTAAATTCTCTTACCTTTCCAGAAAAATAGTTTTCACTTCTTTGTCGAAAATCATATAGGAGGAGAGGAACCAGAATCAAGTAGCGCATGCATCTTTATGAATACTTTGCCAAGACGCATGAACACCACACAGCACTTGCGGAAATATAAGTTGTATAAATGTCGCCTGATGTGTTGATAATAAATGTAGTCGTTATCTCGAGTGTTTGTTGTAGCTTATAAATGACGAGATGTCATTACATCATGTTCAGTTGTCTAGTCTCCGTCAACTTCCCTAGTTGTAACTACGATTTGCATGAGCTAGAAATATTGCAGGTGGTGTGTGGCCAATAAATTATATTTGTTCAAACAAAGGTTTCATTTTCCTTCTAGAGGCTCCGCTTCTGGGGCGGCATCGGCTTGGTCCTGTGTTGAGCCCAAAAAAAAAAAAAAACACCACAATTGATCATGTATCATGATGAGCGGTAATTCTGGATCATACGGCCTGCGGTTGTTCCAAATTACGTTCTCTTTTTTAATTTTTATGGTGATCACTGGAAATTGGAAGCTTGCCCCCTTCCACTTGCGTTAAGAGTTTAAACAGAATCAAGTTAGTCGGCGATCGGTGACATGGCAGTATCAAGTCTTCCGTACAACTTTTTTGACTGGGACGCGAAGGAGTGATTTAAGTGGGAAAGGGAGTGGCAAACAGGTGGCCAGCCGTCTCTCTCAACTGGAGGAGGTGATTTTCAAGTTGTTTATTGTTGTATTTGAATATATAAAAATTTATTCTTTTCGTTTAAAAATATAAGATATTTTTAATTGAATTTTATTCATTAATTATTTACTTTTTAACTAACTCAATCTTTTTATATTTATCCTTACTAAACACTCTACAATAAATATAAAGTCATTCATCAATAAGGTCATTTTTAAAAAAAAGATAATGATTACACCTCAAAAGATTTAAAATATCTTACATTTTTAAACATTTAACTCTTCAAAAAATGCGTTACAGTTTTAAAAGGAGAGAGTAATTTTTAAACAAATTCTTCATTTAAATATATAAAAATATATGGGTTTGAATTATTCAATTCAAAATTCATGTTATATTTTTTTGTAATTTAAAATTTCTTTTAAACTTGAGTTATTTGATTTTTTAATTATTCTAATTCTCTCATTTATTTTTTACGTTTTTACTGTCACTTTTTTTTATTATTCTCTTCCTTCATACCTCGTTCTCACTTCTTATCAATTAAAAAATAAAGATAAATTTATTTTTTTTAATATTTCATTTTTACTTCTAATTTCATCTCGTTTCTTTTTTACTTTTAAAATTTCTAACAATTATATTGCGACCTAAGCAGATGTGGATGAAGAACAAGTGAATGAAAACATAACAATAAGTGAAAATCTATTGTTCTTTTATATTTAATTTGTTACACCAAGTCTGCTGAGCTCCTTCCCCTGTTTCTTTGTCCTTTTTCATGCATTCATTTTGGGCAAAAATCATATGATGTTCTGAACACTGTTCTTCCTTTTCCTTGTCGATCCTTATTTTCGACTCTTCTTCCTTGTTCGAATCCCATCACACAGAATCCACCTCCTATGAAACCTAGTTGATTCATGGTTTTTTCATTTAGTACGCAAATCCGAAATACCTCCTCCTCCTCCTCCGCCTCCTCCTCTACCATCCATTTGCCAATCGCCGTCCATGGCTTCGACATTCTTTCCTACTAAGACCCTGTAGCAAAGGCTAGGAATCTGAGGCCGAGGATGATACTAAATGGGCAAATGACAAAGAAGAACCTGAGCGAAGACTTGGAATCCAAGAGCTTTGATGGACTAGAAAATTTGACGTCTCTTCTCCTGAGTGAGACGCTTCACTTATCTGCTTCATTGTTACCAAAACCAAACCCTGAGAGAAACTCCATAATTTCGTGACCCAAAAAACCATCGAAGCAACATATATAACAAATAGACGTTCATGAATCAAGCCTGAATTTGATCTTTTTTTTTTTTGGGCAACCAAGTGGACATTTAAGAACGAAAAAGAGGAGAGATGAAACATATCACTTGCTTTGGCTGTTGACAAAGATGAATTATTGAGGGAGGTCACGAATCTTGAAGAGAGCGGGGATGATGGAGTGTTTCTAGTGACCGAAGTCTTGAACGTTTTCGGCACTAGGAGGAAGAGTGGAGTGAGAAGGGAGAGGAAGAAAGGTAGAAGGGACAGATAGATAGAAGCTTCAAGTGTAGATCATGTGTCAACTTTGTTGGTCAAATGAAACTTTTAATAGTCAACGTCTTTTAAAGTTAATGAGATGAAAAATCACCTTTTTTGAAAGTACTGAAACAAAATTACTCCAAACAAAAATTTAGAATACTAAGTGTTCGAAAAAAAATTCCAAGATATTTTTGTTAAAGAGGAAGGAAGGAACGGAAACAAGTGGATTTTATATTTCTATACTTCATTTCTTATGCCGCCCTACTAACATCATGAGGGAGGGCATTCATACATTGCTTCAACTTGGCAACTGCACGAGGACCAGCACCATCACTAACGACAAATTTACATGTAAGGAAATTTAACTTGAACATCCGGCAAATGAATTGTTTATTATAAACAAAAATAGCTAACAAACATGTGAAAAATTACATTTGATAACATACAGCTGGAAGTTGAATAACAGAAATTGAGGCTCTTAGCGAGGTACTCTTTTTCTACTTAGTATCTCCTGTTCCTTTAGTCGATGTTGGAATCTCGCAAGACGAGCTTGAAGACTAACCAGACTAGCTGCTTTGCGAGAGAGCACGAAGCTCAATTGGGCTACGTAGTTGTCAATAAGGCTTCCTGGTTGGTCTACTTCTGCCAAGAGTTTCATTTCCTAATAAACCAGAAGGAATAATTAGATGGGCAACAACAGAAAATAATAGCCAGTAACAACATGCCAAAGTACCCAAGTAATATTTAAGGATATGCAGGGCATTAATAATAGGCGGGCATTTCTAGCATGAGAATCCAAGGGAAAAAGCACAGAGCAGCATTCATTAAGAACCCTGCAGCATTTCAAAAGAAAAAAAAGTTCTCCACTGGCTTGGTGTGCCTGTTTAAAGCTATATATATAGACATGCATGCATAACCTCCGAAAACTGTTGGCAATGGCTTAAAAGCAGAGGAAGTGTACGGAATTAACTCCTCTATCTTATGATGATCCCACATTAAATCCTGAACTTATCCGAACTTACTTTGAAACTAAAATCTAGACATAACCTAACAAGCAATTACAGACAGACTCGTTTAGCTATAAGAAAAAACAATCACTTACTTCACGAACAATCTCCATCGTGTCCTCTATTTCTTTCCGATGAGCAGCAATCAATGCCTCTTCCTCCTGCAAAATTAAGTTAAAGTTTTAACAAAAAGCGAGAATAAGTTTTACATTCAAGCGAACATTGGCAAAGAAAGAGTAATTTCACTTAGTTGAACCTCAAGTATTGCATTGATATTCCCATCAGGAGATAAATCCATTTCAGATTGCCTAGATCCAACAGTATTTGTGCTATAATTCCCAGTGCTCTGCTGCTTGGAGTTTGTCGTCAGTAGATCAGACCCATTAGCATCCCTTTTCAGCCACTTTATAGATCTTTCTGACTTCTCCTCTTTAGAAGGTTTCCTACGAGGAGGAGATACTTTCTGAACTTTCTCATCTATATCAATTGAGTTTTGGGAATAAGAGTTCATCTTCTGATTGTTGATGATATCATTAATAGAATTCTTTGCTTCAGACCTTTCCCTCTCCAAAGCCACGCCTTTGTCCTCTGGCCCATTGAACATATACATTGATGGAAGATTTGAAGGCTGTTTGTCAACTTCAGCAGCAGAGCTGTGTAAAGAAACTTCCTTATCCACCAATCTTCTACCTATTTCCATTGTTTTCACCTCTTGACGCTGATCATTGACATCCTCTGTACTGGTACTCGCTGGAACTGAAATTGATGAAACCTCCTTATAAGATTGTGGTACAGGATTTGAGGCCTGATCCTTCTTGGGATTTCCACTTTTTGACAGACTTTTAACCCTGCTCATATTATAATGACCAATCAGTTAAAAAGTACAGACAAGAACAGTGTAGGAAAGTGCCCTATCATTAAGTTTTTACAGTCAATACTATGGGGAAGCTCATACCGATCTGCATATCTTAAGGTATTAAGCGTGTGTTCACAAGATCCAGCATTCGGAGATACACAAGAGATCATAACAGTCTTGGAATTCCCAACAAAAGAGTCACGAAGTACTTCTGTAAGTTTGCTTCCACGAAATGGAATATGAATTTGGTCATTATCTAGGGCACGAATGCACTCCTTCAGAGCCAAAAGGCTCTTGTTGATTTCTGCCCCTTCAATCCTGTAGAGATGCATAATGTCACGACATGAAGTGATTCGCTACTATAGAAAACAAGTGAAAACAGACAGGAAGTTATGCCTATCCATCTTCACACCAATTTTAAGAAAATACAAATTAAATTACTAATTCGGATACAGACAAAGCCATCACACTAACACATGTTAATTTTTTCTTCTGTTTTGACATTTGCAAATGAATTCCAGATGGCAACACTGCTACCAGTTGATTTTTCAAATAAGGGAAAAATTAATAGGATATTTTTATTTAATGTAGACAAAGTACCGTGTCTGACGATCATTGTCAGTGGTGTCAGCACCTCTTTCACTTCCAGCAAGATCAATAAAAGAAATTTTCCCCACAACCTTCCCAACTTTTGCCTCATTTCCATCATTGCTCCGTTTACCCTCTTTCACCTCACTGTGCTTCTTCACAGCCAATTGTAAGATAGCATGTGACCTGGAGGACTCTTCATTAGCACCAGTGGATCCAGTACTTCTGGCAGCATTCCCTTTCTCAATGAATTCTTTGACAATTTGTACATCAGAAACTTCAAATTCTTGCAGCCCTACAATGCAAACTTGTTGTCGTCCGTCTTCTCTCATGCAAAGTTTCCTATTCAAAGGAAACAAACAATCATGCAATGATTTGTTAACAGTTTGTAGTCAAAAGTGTGCACAACTTACAGGTCAATACACTGTGAAAGAAAAAGACAAATGCGTATGCATTTTGGTTGACAAAAATGGATGATTCATGAACATGCAAATACAACAAGAAATAGAAAAATGCATGCTTAATGTAGAATGATGTTCCTAGACATCAAAATGATTAAAGTGACTTGGGTAAATAATTTGACACCTTAATTCAAACATTAAAAACCTCAATCTAATTAATTTCCTGATCACAAAATTGAAGCAGTCATATACATATAAGATCTTAAAGGCAACCTGAATGCTTAAATACAAACTGTAATATGGACAATCGTTAAAATTATCTATCAATTTAACCAAGTACACCAAGTTTGTTAATGTGAACAATCAAATCACAATAAAAGATTCCAGATAACACAGCATAAGAAATACTCACTTTCTGTCACTAAGAAGATCAAAGAGTTTTCCACCATATATCTCAAAGTAGCTAAGCCACAATTTAAATCTCTGATTTTGGTAAACAGGCTGATGCAACAGTCTAACAAGGTCTTCTGCAGCTCGGAGTGGTAAAGGTTGCATTGTGTAGGTTTTACCACTTCCTGAAAGAGAACATTAAGCATTACATACACAAATGAAACTCTGAGAAACAAAGAATATCTATTGAAAATGAATGATAAACATATATAGTTCCAACCACTACAAGTTCTTCCTTTAATACAAGTGCACACTAATTGGTTTGAAAGGCAGATTGATACTTCACACCTTGCATGACATACGTAACTGCATCTACCATCAAACACTTTACCTACTGAGTCTAGGCAAATGCTATGCATAGCCTTCTAACAGGTTGTCATTTATCAAAATATAAAATGTTAAACAAATTGGTCCACATAAAACATGCTTGCTAGGAACACGATTGAACGAGGCTCAATGCAAATGCTCAGTTACTGAACACATCTAGGAGCCAGTAACAACTGCTTGGATACATAACATGCCAACAGGACATAACAAGAATTAGGGGGGATAAACCATGCATGGAATGACAATACTGCAAAGTTACAATGATTTCAATGCAAAATCAGATACCAATGGCAATTATAACGGAGTGTATTCAATATATGAAGAGGAATAAGGAGATTCTTCACCTGTCTGACCGTAAGCAAAACATGTAGCTTTGGTGCGCTGAAAAATTGTAGGAATAATTGGCTCCACTGTTTCCCGATACACCTGTTATGGTGCAAAGCATGCAAAATAACTGTGGTTCAATCTAACTGACCAAAACCAAGAAGACAAGGAGAAGGCGAGAAGCGATGGATTTTACAAACATTAAATGCCAGCAACAATATACCAAGACAAATGATGATCAAGAAGCAAATATGATCATATTATAATCACAGTAAAACTAAATATTTGGTTGCAGATTCCTTACCTCATCATTTGTAACATGCTCATCAAGAACAGCATCAAAACAAAACTCATGCTTTTCTACATAAGCTGTCAAATCAACCTTACAGGATAGAGAAACAATCAAATCTTTGAACAGCAGATGGAATTAAGAATATCACAAAAAGCTTATTATTATTTTGTTGTGACAAGCAATTATTAAATTCTTAACCGCATAGTTTTGATGGTTTGCCTCAGAAAAGCGCAAAATCAAACCTTTAGTTTGGGCTCATGGACTGTCAAATATGCTTTGTCATACACAGTTACAATATCATCCTCCTTCTTAGCAAGCTCCTTCTTGTTTAAAGGTCTTTTGCGGACCTAAAACAAACATTAAAAACAAATATTTCAAAACATAAAGAAGAAGAATAATTATTATAATTAACATCAAAATTATAAATGTTTCAGTATACAAAAATAAAATTAACAACGTTTCATATTTCAAATGCTCGTGAATTAAAAATTGAATTTAAGTTTGTGACTGGAATGATTAATCAAATTCCATTTTGCCCATCAATTTCTTAACAAAAAGCTTGAAATTTTAGCAAAATACTATCCATGGAGAATAATGGTGACACTACTAGCAGCAATAGTTGCTTTCGTTGCTGTCGTAGAAATATATCAACTGAGCCCTCACTATTGCCTAACAACCATAATGAGCTTCACAATCAACTATTAAATTTATGAGAACAAATTAAACTACATAGAAAAAGAAAATACTCCTATGCCCGCATCATGTCTCAAACAAGTCAACTTTTTTACTTAAGAAAAGTTAACTAAAGCCAGACTTTAGTAATTAAGTAACATAGATGATGCCATCCAATGACAACATACCACAACTCTAATCTTGGCGACATTATTTTCCCTTGTATTACTGTCTTTTTCATTCATTGGTAATGAAACTGATGCATCTACATCTGCTTCTCCTCTTTCTTGCTTGCTGTTAACTGGATTGAAACCGTCTTCAAATACTCTAGCACCTCCAGGCATGAAGGGTGATGGTTCGAAATGTTCTGAAATAACATGCTGACAAGAGAAGAAATCAGAAACAATACAAAATATGCAAGTGCAGACACATACATTACTTGCGTGAGAAGAAATAATAATAAATTCATAAATGGATGGGCACAATGAACATTGTTGGAATGTAATAATAAAACCATCCACGGGCTTCTACTTTCCCTAGCATGATAGTAGTGCCTTGCCGGATACGCTTGGGTGTTTCTCATTCCTACCATTTTCAATCACAAATAAAAAAGTTTGGAAAAAAATCCCCACCTTCTCCTACAAGATTTAACTTTTTGTACCAAGTGGTAGAAGATTGATCCTGATACCCCAAAGTTCTTAACATCGTATCAGGCTTCAGCACAAAGATAAACAGCTCTGTGCCAAAATATGAACCATACCTCAGACAAAAGTTCTGTATCATCCATTGCATGAAGATCCAAGAGCCCAGCTCCAAAATCCCCCCTGAACTCAGGAGAAAAAAACCCATCTGATGCAGCTACTCCGCCAAAGGTTTGGGCAGAGGGTGTATACGGCTCTGAACCAGATTCCCCATTAAAATTGAGGTTTCTCATCAACTTAAAGAGCCTCTGCTTTTCTTCAGCCGACTGTGCCCCATAACCCTGCAACAATATCATTAGCTTAAAAAATTGAAAGAGGGGGTAAACGAGTATTATCTTCTTTGCAAAAAAAAAAAAAATCTACAGAAAAAGCAACATTTTACTAGTTAGTTACAAATGAGAATGTAAAGAAATTCTTTTCCCCAGAATGAGTACCTGCATTAGAAGGTTGGGGAGGAGGCGATGATCGATACCAGTAGAAGCCAGTGGAGAGGCCAGATGCTGCAAACCGGCGGACTGCAACCACCGAGCCATGACCGCATCACCGGCATCACCGGCAGGCCCTGCATTGTGCAAAGGCCCACTGCCAGAGTGGTCATACAGAGCAGTCGCCGCAGCATTGCTCTGCTGCATCTGACCACCCATGTGGCGCTGGGAACGTCGTTGGGGCGCCAATTTTCAAGATCTGTTTAGGCACAACCTTCGCCAGAAAAAAATATTGACAACACAAATCATAAAAAAGGAAGGGTAAAGTAGACATCCAACGAAGTCCGAAGGAAATTATCGGACCTGAAAGAAATTAGAAATACTCAGAAGTGAAGGGGAAAATCCAATTCAATGAAGAACATGAAAGTGATTGCTCAAAACAGAATCCACCAAATCTGCGATTCAACCGTATCGAGTTTCAGAATTTAACCGAAAACTCCAGAAAGGTAAAAAGGAAAATGTCAAACTTAATCATTTATGCGGACATTAAATAACGGCCGCGATGAAAACGAAGAGCGCAATACGAATGGGATCGGGATCGGTGCTTCGAGATTAGTCGAGGTTGGGTTGCGATCAGATCTGAAAGTAGATGAAAAAGTGAAGCCCCCGATCAATTAAGATAGCCGAACGCTCTCCAAATTTCGCTTTGAGTGCATCCGAGTGCAGAAGAAATGGGGTTCGCGATGAGGGTAGAGATTACACGAGAGGAGGCCTTCAAATCAATAATATACTTTGAGAAAATGTGAGAATCTGTCGTGGAAAAATCATTTTAAATAATATTTTTCAAAATTATTAAACGGCTACGACGGACTTCGAGCCTTTTCCGAAAGACTAATATGCCCTCGCCGTTTCTGCTAATTCTCAGTTGCGTCTATTCAGAGAGGCCTCGACGGCAGAACCGCGCCCCCACCGGCTTACGGTTTTTGATTTTGGTCCCCAGGCATTTGATCATTTATTTAATTATTTAATATTTAATTAGTATCAACATTAATTGGCTGGATATTATGTATCATCATCATCATCATTTATTTTAATGGTTAACGAAATATAATGGAAACTAACTAATAACACCGACGCAGGTAAGTTTGAACATTGAAGATGAGAGAAGCCGTGAGAATCAAAACCAGCAGGCAAAAAGAGGTCATGCAGGAGCCCTCTTCAAATATAAAAATGAGATAATCTTATTAAAGGAATACATTCATGTTTTGTTGCTTCATCTGTGGTTATGCAATGACATTAATCGCTATGGAACTTAACCTATAGTAACCCAGTACTCTTTCCGTCTTAAATCATAAAATATTTTTAGACAAAATCTTATATATTAATAAATTTTATTAAATACATTTAATAATTTTATTTTTTTAAAATAAAAATATAAATTTTTAAAAATATCCATTATTTAATGTATTGAAAAGAGAAGGGACGAAAATTAATTATAAAAAAATAATATTATAATTAGTGTATTTAATAAAATATTAATCTACTTAAAATGTTTTATATTTTAAGATAAAAATTTTTTTTTAAAAGTATTTTATAATTCAAAATAGAGAGGATAAATAAATTTCTGGAGAGATATTTTTGTGGGAGTGGCAAGTCAATGTAATTTGAGGGCTAATCCAAGGCCATTCAAGTATGTAATCTTTTGTTTAGATGTTTAATAATAATTAATCAATTAGTAACTAGGAGGGGAAATGATGATGATGTGGAATGGGACCAGGAGGATGGCTTCTCTAGGACGGCAACTTAAGCTGTAACACTGTATCTGTCCCTGAGGCTGAGGGTATCTTTCAAACATCCAAATTCATCGTTCCCCTCCAAGTTATTGCTCATTACCTGGATTCCTTTTTTGCTCTTCATCCATCCAAATTTTTGGTGAGCTTTAAGTTTTTACATGGATCCTTTTTAATATCTGTAGTAATGTTGCAAGTTACCAGAAAAAAAAAGTTAATGTTTGTATTATAAAAATAAGGATAAAAGAAAATTATCTTTGTTTTTGTTTTTTCTTTTTTGGGAATTTTTTCCTAACTAACCCTTCCCCATAAAAAGAGGGACACATGCGATACTCATCTACCTAACACACAACACACAATACCCTTAACTAACCAATACATACTCATTTAACTTAATCCTCACCCATTTTTGTGTAGGATAAAACTCGCAATACTTTGCATTAAAGTGAAAAGCTCATGTTATTGAATCAAATGGTTGTTGCCAATTATTTCTATGTTATTTGGCTAAGCAAATTGCGCATGGCAATATCTATGGTTCTTTAATTAATTCCATTCTATCTTTTAGGCTCTATAAGAGGGCTGAAATGAACACACCGCAATGATGATCCCAGCGGAGGGTGATACATATTACTTTGCTTTCCCAAACAAAAATCAGCGGAACATGAACAAAGAATCTGTTGGGAAGGGTTTTAATTGACTAGTTTATTAAGATGCTTCATAAATGTCATGCCCCTTTCCCTGACCCACACTGTACAATGGATGCCACACGAAGGAAAAATGCCTGATGTCCAAAGTACAGGATCTCTTGATCTCATCGTTCAGTTGAAAGTATTTATCAACACTTGGTAAAAGTAGGAACTGCCCGGCTGCTCATGAGGACATCTTAACCATTTCCTATGATGGCCAACAGACCCTTATCATATTTAAGTAATCAGTAAGATCAGATGGTTGTATTTTAATTAGCAAAAGTACTAAGAGTATATATTAAGATCCTATTTAGTTATTAAAATATAATGAAATGAAATTGATTAAAAAATAAGATAAAAATAAATTAAATCATGTTTCTCTCATGATAAGTATGATAAAACTCATCAATACATGCTATAAATATGGAAATCATCATACCATCCAAAAATTTTATGAATCATGATTATTAATCCCATAAATTAAATTACTCCTTCTTCTTTATGAATGTGCTCACTTATCCTATTTAATTATTTTATTTTTATCTTTATTTTTTAATTCATTCTATTTTTTTTTTCCTAGTAAGCAAAAAGGACGTATAATATAACAAATCTATGATGACGACACCAATGCACTGCTTAACATAATACGATGTGGTATTTTGGGAGATAACCTTTCTGCAATATTATATTCCCAGCTTTTATCTGCTTTCTGCGATATTATATCTTTATCTGCTTCCTCCGCTGAAGGTCAAAGAGCAGAGTGAATGACATAGAATACCCTTTGAAAAGCCATAATAGGATAAAGCATGTGCCTTTAAATCTGCAAACGTGGGATCCCCCACCCCCCCCCCCCAAAAAAAAAAATGAATTGAAGAATATATAAAGGGTGCTTTGTTGTGATCATGGTGGGTCATGATTGGGAATTGCAAAGATGACTACTGATTTCTTTTGTTTTAATTTGAAAGAGTGCCTAACTTCTTGTCATGCTCATACCTTGCGGTACACTTCTGTTGGAGCAAAGGCGATTGCTTTTGCTTAAAGCATGAGATCATTTGAGATCCAACTAATACAAACCACTAATCTTGAATTAAAGCCTCATTTTTTTTTTTGACCAAGATCAGCTCTCCCATCCTTTCCAATCGTTCATCCACATCACACCTCCGGTAATCAAAATTGATATAACATGGCTCCTGTAAACCCCCCCTTCCGTTTCACATGGCTTTGCCCCTAGCTCCAACCCTTCAATCAACTTTTTAATCAAATCTGTGTGTTAACCGCATCAAATTATATACATGGTCTCACAAATACATGGCAGTATTGACCTTATTCCTTTTCTTCACCTTCCTTGTAATCACAAATTAAATTAACGTAACATCACATAGAATGTTCAAAGAAACGTTGGGGTTAAGACATAGAACCTAGATTAAAAAATAAATAATTTTTAGATAATTTAGAAATTTTATGAGAAGAGATTTATTTTATAGAGATTTTATAAAAAGTAGATAATATTTTGTGTTTAGTTAAAATAATAAAAAATAATTATTAGTTATTTATTTTTAAATTTTATGATATCTTGATTGATTTTGTTTTATAAAAATGTTTTATTATTATATTATTTTAAAATTTTATAATATCTTTACGTATCCCACCTTTTTAAAATACTCTCTCTTATCTATCGTATTAAATTATTTTTAGAAATTATTCAAAGTAGTTTTTTAAATAAATTAAAAATCCATTTTTTTAAATTTTAATTATTTTTAAAAGTTTGAATAAATATCATAACAACTCACAAAGATTTTTTTTCAAGAATTGAGTGTTTTTTTTAAATAAACTAAAATAAATGAGCACATAGAATAATTATCATTGATTTTTCATATTGAGATTTAATTTTGCTCCCCTGTTTACGACCTTGATTTTATCCTTTAAATAATTTTTTCTTTGGCTTTTTTTGAGTACAATCTCATGTCTTTATGCAAGTGGCAGTTTGTGCAACGTCATTTTGAGTTCCCGGCAAGCTTAAGGTTAAGGTAACAGTGATTGTCATAATTTTGTAATGATTAAGTTGACATAACAGTGATGTCACGTGAACCAAACTCTTCGTCTAAAATTTGATGTGACGATGCAGACCAATAATCAAGGCAATGTGGAGTATCTCTTTCGCCTGCAATCACGATGATGATTCAAGGGAAGCTAAGTGATGTTTTTTATAGTAAAAAAAATATAGGCATCTATGAAAATTAAGAGAGATTAAGTTAATCACAAATACATTGAATATGTTTTTAATTAATCAATTTTTTTAAAAAAATTAACATAACTAAGGAATTTTTATTTTGTTTGATTTTGAAAAACAACTCTAAAAATTGGATTATAAAATAATTTTTGAAAATATCAAAAACTAAATAAACCCTTAGATTGTGCTTGGATGGATGAATTTAAGTTGAGAATTTAGACTTAAAATCTTATATTTGAAAGTTCACATTTAAAATTTAAAGATTCTAAACTTTTTATTTAAATGATATAAAAAATTTAAAATTACAATATTAAAATTTTTTATTTGAATGTAAAGTAAAATTTTATATTTTATATTTTATATTTGAATTTAAAAGAAACTTGGAAGATTGGTAAAGCTTGATGATTCGAATAGCCAACTTCCAATAAGATTAGACAAACAAAGCCAATTGGGACTATGGCACAAGTGACGACTAGAACAGGACCTCCGACTTCCACTGGGATCGGATCAATGGTGATGACAAGGACTTGAAGGCTAACTTCTATCGAGACTGGATTGACAGAGACCATATCGAGGGGAACAAAGGGGACTAAGCAATCGACTTCCACTAGGACTTGTTGATAGCAACGATGGGGACTGAACAGTCAACTTTCACTGAGACTAAATCGACGAGGATGAAGGGGACCAAAGTGAGGGGGACGATGGGGATCGGAAGGCCGACTTCTATTGGAACTAGACCAAAGAGGACGACGGGGATAAGACGATTGACTTCCACTGGGACCAGATCAACAGGGATTAGATGGTCAACTTTCACTTGCACCAAACTTGATTGATGGCCACCGGAGTGAAGGCAATGGCAACAAAAGGCGGCCGTTCGTTCCTCACCTGGTGGAAGTCGGCTGTCTAGTCCTAATCCTCCCCCTCGGTTTGGTCTTCATCCTCCTTGTCGATCCAATCCCAATAAAAGTCGACCATCCAATCCCCGTCATCATTGTCAGTCCGATCCCAGTGGAAGTCAGCCATCCCATCACCGTCGGTTTAGTCCTGATAGAAGTTGATTGTCCGATCCCTGTCGTAGCCGTCAGTTTGATCCCGATGAGAGTCTGTTGTTCTATCCCAATCAACAATGGGAGCTTGTTTTTGTGAACTTTGACGATTTGGTCCCATTACTCTTGGTAGGTCAATCAAGTTTTCATGTATTTGAATCAAATTACAAAAGAGCTGGAATTATGATTTGAAATAATAAGGGTTTAGAAAGGATTTTAAATTAAAAAAAATTAAGGAAGAATTTGGATTTAGGTATGGATTAAATTCAAATCCATACATTTTTAATTATCTAAACAATAAATTTAGCTCAAATTCAAATTCATGTATATCCAAACATGGCATTGATGTTTCTTCCCATCACTTTTTTCTTGAAAAAAAAAAACTAAAAAGGCTAATTTACAAAGGCCGGCTTTCCAAATTCACGATTATAATTTTATGGACGAGAAATTGTATTTTATGAGATGAGTTTTGCGGCACAGGCGCTGCATGTGCTAAGCGATGATTGTGAAGAAGCCGCGTTGTAAAGCAGCATACCGCCTCTCAGTTGTCGTATAGAAACTGAGTCGCAAAGGCTGTTTTATCTGTTATGAAATTTACTCTGAAGCAAATGCTGAATATTGGCATAAATACAATGATCCACCAAATTAAGTGTGTGTGTTGAATATAACTTCTAACTTAAATTAGGATTGTCCAAATTGAAGTTAGGATGTGAAAAGTTCAAAAACTATTGTTTGGATGGGAAAAAATTTCAACCGAAGTTAAGATCCAAGTGAGCTTTTTCCACAGAGTTATCTTTGCTGGCTTCCAGGCTCTGGCCTTTTGCATTGGGCATTCCTCGTCGGTATTGGTGACAACCATTGTTTACTGTTCGGATGTTTTTTCCTTGTATTTTCGTCCAAAAACAGGCAAGACAACAACGTCAAAAAAGTAATTGCAAAAGATGAGGAGAGAGAAATTAGTGGGGACGAATAAGAAGGCTACGGGAAATTCTTATATGCTCACGTCACTTATAACAATTTTTTTAATAATAAAAATACACCAATTCATGCTATTTTAAGTCTATTAGTCTTTCATGTTTTAGTGTTTAAATTCTTGGATTTAAATCCTTTAAATTGGGATCTCTGAATTTCAATTTAGTTTGTTTTTTAAAAACAAAGAAAATATTTAATATTTTTTTTAAAATAACAAAATGATTCAGTGAAGTTTACCCTTTAATATTTTTCATCATTTTATTATTTTTTATAAAGTATTAAATATTCTCTCTCTTTTTTGAAAAGGCAAACTGTATTGAAATCATTAAAACAAATGTATCGTGTTTATGATATAATTAAAGATTAACTCATAAATAATATCAGTTAAATATTTTGAATTTTATGAATTTATTTTAGCTTTTCATAATTGAATACTTAAGAGTTTTTACTTATTAATTATAATTTTAAGTTTGTTATTTTTTATTTATTAATTAGTCATAAAATATATAAAAAATTATTTATTTTTCATTAAAAATCTCAACTGACTTTTAAATTATATCATCCAAACAAAATTTAATTTATCTAACTAACTTTTTTTAAAAAAGGTATCCAAAGTCTAAACATAAGCACATTTCATTAATTGACTTTCTCTCTAATCTTAGCTTGTTAACTTCAATTAAATCCTAATGTCAATTGTAAATTTTTTAATCTAAACACACACTAAATAACTGAGATTTTCACTGTTGAGTTGGCTATTTGCGATGCAATTAACCTAAACCTATAAAGCAGCAAGAGAAAAATAGGAGTGGAAGAGCAAAATTGCAGCTAAATTTATGCTGAAGAATTTTATAATTTATTACAGGCTCAGCCAAAACTTAATCAGGAGTTGATAATCTATCAATGCTCAAGCAAAACTCTCATTAGTTAGATGTAGATGGGGTTACAACATGGTTCCCACAGCGTAACTATCTCACAGGTGCATGTAATATGATCATGGTTTATTTTTAAGCATTACAATCAATTAATCACATGGTAGCACAATTATAAATCAGATTTTCATTAATAGATAAATTAGGTAACGTTTAGTCGTTAATTTAAATTCAAACTTTGTGACTGTCGAACTCAAAAAACCTGGGACCCAACAAACAGCATGATTTTCTTCCCCTTTGATTCATTCTTCCAGCTTGTCGTGAGATTATAAAACAGTGAAAATGGTGTGGAAAACTGAACACCACCTGTGAACATTGATGAAGCTTCAAGTCTGGATCTCACGCCTCACAAGGTTGAAGGGGGTGAACTAGTGAGGGGTTTGAAGAATAAGATCAGAAAACAGGGGAGGTGGCGGCCGGGAAAAAATGAAAATGAAAAGTAAAAAAAAAAATCTGGGTTGGATCAGACTGAGTGACCCTAACACTCATGCTCTATTTGGTTTGGGGGAAGGGGGGATTTTAATGTGCCAATTAGACCAACTCGATTGGTTTAGTTTCATACTTGGGTTTTTTTTTTTTAACCCTAACTGGGTTTTCTGGAATGTCGTGTTCTGTATGTAGCAATTTCAAAGGTTATTGAGATTTGTATTGATGAAGCCATTGGTATGTGATAGGCAAGGCAAAAATTCAATTTCAAAGTTCTATTGTTGGCCTGCCATAGTGTATGGCCAAACTGAATTCTCGTGCCAAGTTGCACAATATTATATATTTGCAAGTAATTTTAGTTGTGGTTAAGGTACATGTGAAAGAATTTCATTAGGACTAGGATCTGAAATCTTTACATGCTTGGAACCCAACCTAAAGAGGTTTATAAGTTATTGGTGAAGTTGAGATTGTTTCTGCTTCTCAATATCGTAGTCTGGTTTCTAACTTAACTCACTTCAAGTCCATGAACAACGTACTCAGAATCACTGATTCCTTCTCTCTAGCCAGAAGGCACTACTAAAAAGTAAAACCGCCTTTACGTGCACAATTCCATAGAGACAAGCATGGTGATGAAGATTGCTTCAGCATCTCGGCTGCTAACCATATAGCCCCTAGGTTTTCAATATAGAGAACTGTCAAATATCGAAAACGGAAAAATGTCATTTTGGGTCAATCCCACATTAAATTAGCCGCTCCAACAAAGATGTATAGAGCCTAAGAATGGGTATTACGAGTTGATATCACGGACATGCATAATATCGGGACATTACCGAAACCAAGATCCGAAACCAGGAGTGCAAGATAATTCAATAAAAAAATATTTCAAAAAAAATAATTTAATAATTAAAAGTAATAATTACACTAACTAAAACTATAAAAAATGTAACTAGATCGATATCATTTTTATTTTTAAAAATTATATAGAACATGTTGACATAATTATTTATATAAATGTGCTCTCCACGTCTTATATAAATAATTAAAATATTTTATATTTAACAAGCTTTTAAGTCCAAATAATTTTTATTCAGTCTAGGGTGTAAAATATCAAAAGTTCAGATATAAAATTATAAAATTTAGATACGTTACTTATAATATTTTCTAAAAAATGAGGGGTGCATTTTCCAAAATGCTCTGCCACTGTACTGGGACATCCCTGAAGGGGACTAGGAGCTACAGGCACGTGGCAAAACTAATTTGGCCGTGACCGACGTGAGAACACTTCATTGAACATGGTCAAGACCAATTCAGGGGCATGTAAAAACCCACCTGTACAAAGGTGTATTTGAATTTCAATTAAAAAAAATTGAGTAACAAAACGTGAGGATGCTTGAATAATGTTTTTTAAATTGATTTTGATAAATTAAAGATGTTTGAATAATTTTTTCAAAATCAATTTTAAATATATAAATTATATTCATTTGTATAATATATTATTGATAAAATTATTCTAGATGAAAATAAATTAATATATTAATTATGTTCCAAGCATCTCAATACCCCTTGATTATTTTTATATTAAAAAGAAATACATAGTTGAAATTTTAAAAATAAATTTTCTTTGAAAAGGCTGCATTCGAACCAGTTCCCACGAATGATTTTCCTATACCCCACCCTCCAATGGTCAAATCCTCTTTTTGATAGAAGAACAGCAAAAATACCGTCGTCTCGCTTTACAAAACAGAAGGGGCACTGCTGCTGCACTGCAAATACAAAGGGGGCTTTGGAGAAGCCGAATCGATTCACCAATGGAGAAAAATTTAACTTATCCAAAATGGAGTTTCGGAAAGGAAATGAAGTCTCAGAAAATGAGGGGTGTTCGGATAAATGTTTTCAAAATCATGGTTTTGAATCCTAAAATTGATTCCAGAGAGTATCCGAACAGGCCCTAACTCAATAAGCATCACCCAATTAAAAACCAGGTCGCGGGAAAAGATCCAGTTCATTTCAACTTGTACATGCAGCTCGAAAGTGATATCTAGCCGGAATACTCAAGCGTGTGAAACAGATATCTCAATCAATCTCCCGGCCCAAAAAAGCAAACCTCACATCTCACAATATAGTAGGTTGATTAGAGCATGTGGATAAATGTATCCACTATTGTAGAGCATGGAGCCAAAAAAAGCCTCAAACAAGGAACCAATATAATAATATTATTAATCATTCGATGGATGCCTATCAATAATCCAAAACTGCCTAGCATATATAACCATCTGATAATTCAATCACAATAATACCACAACAACATATCCCAGAGGTCTCAAACCACTTAATGCAGAATGTGAAAGCAAAACCAGAAGGAAAAAAATTAGATAAAGGCTAGAACTACAGCTAGAGCTCCCAGCTTTATAGCTAGCACGACGCTTAGCACTTCACCTCCTTCAAGGCATAAGCAAAGTAAAGAAATGTTGGGTCTGTAGCACCATCCTTGTAGTAGGCAAAGACCAAGCTACCGTCATCATGCATGCTCTCGCCAACAAAGCTGCAAATAAGACCCAGCATCAGTACATCAACTATGATAGGTTCACCAAAAGCTGCTGACAGATTACAAAGAACTTACAACTGAAGATCACTGAGCTTGGAGAGCAGGAATTTGGTTGCTCCCTCAATATGTTTTTTAAACAGCTCTTGCTTCTCTCCTTCAAGCTTTGGGGTCAACAACTTGATGTACCTCTTCATGAAGACAAGGAATTGCTTCTTGTCAAAAGAAGGTTGCTCCTACAATGAATAATTAACAAAATAATTATCCTCTGAACAACGCCAAACAAGTCAGCCAAGACTAGAAAGTTAAGAAGGAAACTTTAGCCGTCCAAACCTGAAGTCTGAATGTGTCAACAATATCAACAACCTTGACAGCTTGATCATCAACACCCTCATCGTCTTGTCCACCTTCGGCTGAAGGGTTAGCACCAATGTCCACATCAACTGCTCCTTTAACAACCCACTGTAAGCCAAAAGATTGTGTTTACCATGAAATAAACAACCCCAAGCTTAAATATCTTGAACCAATGAGGGAAAAAAATTCAACTAACCTTCCCCTCAACTTCCCACAACATTCCATTCTCAATTTCCTTGTATGTGAACGAGTCCGAGAGAAGCTCATCACCTACGCAATGGAATTAGTAATTACTATGGCCGTATTTACATGCGCAACCCAACCGTTGTAAGCTCCAAATGGCCCACAACAGTGTATTGAAACTTGTTATAAAAAAAAAAAAGGCAGCTAGAAGAACATGATCAGTTCCACGTAAATCACGAGAAAGATGATAGTATATGTAAATTCCCGCATCAAATATTGATTCACCATTGTAACTTGCGAGCAGGCAAACGGCATGTTAGAATTAATATTAATATTAACAATAATATTGAAAATTGATTTGCATCAACAGATTGCACAAGCTACAGCACATAAAAAATCAAAATTTATCCGTGCAATACAATCACTGTATTAATACTGATATATTTTATAATTAGTCAGAACATAATCTAAGAATCAGATCGCCTCAAACCATGTATATCGACCGTCAATAAAAAAATTGGGGCCAGGTTCAAATATCAACAAAAGTTCCATAGACGGAGACGATCATGCATTTATCGGCGTTCCGAATAAATCCAAAAGAAATCAGTAGAAACACAGCATCATATAATAAACAATTAACAAATAAAAAACCAGAAAATACAAGCAACCTCGTGCAAGTATAAAATAATGGTCACATATAGAATCTAGTAGAAAGGCGAACAATTCACAGCATATGAGAAAGAGAAAAAACCAGTCAAGGGATCAATAACGAAAACCATAGGACGAAGAGAATTAATAAAATCCAAAAGAACATTACGCAAGAAGGATACCTGTGAGGAGGTCCTGGTAAACCAACATCTTCGCTGAGTTACTCTCGGATAGCTCCGAACAGTTTGAAAGGAGGAGCGACAGAAACAAGAAGCGACGAGGGAACTAGGAGGGTTTGGGGAGAGATAGCCCAGGAGAACTTATAGGCGAGGGTTTGGCCGAGGAGGGGGAGGGGATACTGAACATTAAAATTACGTTTATGGGTCTTACTTTTTCCCAAATGCCCTTTCAACCTGCAAGTTTTGTAATTTGGACTTGGATCTGGCCTGTTGCCTCGAACTTTTATGTATACAACTCATGTTATAGAATTAAATTAAATAAATAATTTAATATTTATTATATTTTATATTATAATTTATTTATTATATTTATTAATAATATATTATTTAATGATAAATTTTTTGTAAATTTTTAAAGATAAATTCATTATATATTAATAATAAATTTTTTATATATTAACGTGAATCAATTACACTTTTAAATTTTAAAAAATTTAATTTGTATTTTTAGAGTATATAATGTTTTTTTTTTTAGCTAGTGCCTCAATCTATGCCTTTTATTTTTGGGCCTAGCTTTTTCATGGGCTGGTCTACTGAATCGAGGATTTTCCTTAAGTGCAATGTTTGTGCTGATTGCTTTTTTTTTTTTTTTATTAAGAAGGCAAGCAAAAGCTTGGAAGTACAAGGAAAAAAAACATTGAACAGCAAGGCTAAGCCTAAGCAGCTACCAAATGTTGTAAATCACTTTGAAACATCCCAATGCGATAATCATGAATTCTGGGCAGGACAATTGTATTAAAAATATCATCATGTGCGTTTTTAGCAATGATGTCAGCACATCTCAGGACCTCTCGCAGACAGTGAAAGATCTCAATTTCCCAATAATGGAATAGAAGCTCCCTAGTTTCAATAATTTCTATTTGCAATGGGTAGTCAAGACAATGTTCTCTCCAAAGACAGCTGAGGGCTTCTAGTGAATTAGTAAACCGTTGGATTTTCTTGAAATTGTAGAGCTTACCAACTTCTAGCCTAATCTTGATAGCAATAATTTCTGTGGTTATTGAGGGATAGGATCCTAAATTCTTCTTGAAACCTAGTATCCACTCTCCCTTGTTGTTTCGAATGACTCCTCCACAGGCCACTTCAAGGTGTCTTCGAACCGAACCATCAACATCTATTCTCATCACACCTAGGGGAGATGGGTGCCAGAAAGTTATTGCAAGCTCAGATGCTAGGAAAATCTTATGATTGAGCTTGTCTTTTGTGGTGCTTTCCATCAAGTTATGCATGCAACAATGAAGGATCTCCTTAGGATTTGCACCTTTGCCTTCGAATATAAATCTACATCTTTGTGTCCATAATAGCCAACAGATTTGACTAAAAGTCTTGAACCAGTGCCATTTTTGTACTTGTTTAACGCTTGAGTTGTGAGTCGATTTCCATCTAAGCCAAACTTGCAAGTCGTAGCTAAAAAAAGCAGATATATAGTTAGGATGAATCAAGGCTCTCCAAATGTGTTTTGCTCTCTCACAATCTCTCAAAGTGTGTATGGCACTCTCCTCACTATGATGCTCAAAAGGATATTTAAGTGAAGAAGTAAGGCCTCTCTTAGCCTAAAGAGAGTTTGTGAGAATTTTTTCATGGGTGACTTGCCATGTAAATAGCTTCACTTTCTTAGGTAGCTGACATTTCTATATTTTCCAAAAGGGATCTACTGTAGCATTTTTCAGACTTTGAGATGAAGGCATAAGCAAATTTCATAGAGAATATTTCATCATGAGATGGTCTCCACCACAACACATCATTGGAAGTAGAAAATGGTGGTTTTATGCATTTCAAGATATTGATTACATGAGCTGGAAAGTATTTAGACCATTCAAGGAAATTCCATGCTCCCAAAGATAACACAAAATCACTGACAGTTGCTGTATGGTTTATCAAATCCAGGTTTATAGTAGTAAGAAAACTTAATGGCTTGTCAAAAGGTGCCCATAGGTCCCACCAAAAGTTAGTAGATCCGCCATTATGTATTTTCTTTCCAACCCCCCGTAAGAAATGTGTCCCATACTACAGTGGTTGCTTTCCAAACAAGGGAAGAAGACTTAAACTTGACAACAGTGGGAAATTCTTCGGAACCGCAGTTGTATTTGGCTCTAAGACAGTTTACCCATAAGCAGTCTTGATTTTTTAGTAAACCCTAGCAAATCTTCGCGATGAAAGCTTTATTTTAGATTTCAAGGTCTCTGAGTCCTAACTCGCCAAACTTTTTGCTCTTTATAATGTCCTTCCAGGATACTAGATGCATTTTCCTAAAATTTTCATTTTGGCTCCAGAGGAAACTACAATTAAATTGTTCAATCTCTTTCAACACCCCTTTTGGGAGGAGGGTAGATTGCATTTGATAATAAGGTAAAGCATTGAGGGCTAATTTAATTAAGACTAATCTCCCTGCCATAGATAAAAATATGTTTTTTCAAGTTGATAAGTGAGCACGTACTTTCTTGGTAATATGAGAGAAGGCAGACTTGGTGATTCTTGAGTGAATAAGAGGAACCCCAAGGTAATCTGTGCTAATTGCTAAAAGGTTTCCAATGTTATATCATGGTAAGAATTACTATTAAAAAGTCAAAGTGTCAAAACTAACCTCCCCTAAGGAAAAAAGCAAGACAAAACAAAAAATAGATGTTGAAGCTTCAGTATTTGATTATATAATTTTGTAAATTTTATTGCATAAAATTTTTTATATATTTTGCTAAGCAACCAATATTTTAAAAACCATCTTGGATGTTGAACCAAAAAAGTCAATAGTTTTTAATTTTTATAGTTTAATGTATTTACAAAATAAATATAAGAAAAAAAATATAATGTGTTAATAAAATGATATAATATGGCTGTAAATTAATAACATTATAAATTATAATTTTATAACTTATTAAATATAAGTGAATCCTAGTTAAATTAGACATGGCAAGCTTAAAAGTATTATTGCACTTATAACTATTAACATCTTTAAAAAAATAGTCTTAAATCATATTTTAAACATCTAAATTATTCAAAAATAAAGCTGGCTTTTAGTAAGATCTAATTTTTAAATTTTTTATTTTTGTAAAATTTTTTAAACTCTGTTTAAACTTCAATTTCTGATTTAATAGCTTCTCAACTTTGATCCAATCCAACTCAATTATAAAAACAATTTTTTTATTCAAATTGAGTCATTAACGACTCTGGTCAACAGTCTAGCCAATTCAATCGTGCAATTCAATGTGGTTTTAAATCGTCGTAGCCAACACATCGAATAGCAAAGCTGGAAATACCATCACTTTCAAATTCTTTTATCGTGTTAAGGCTTGATAGGAGGATAGATATATAACATTGATTTTATTTTTCAGGCTAGTGTTTTTTTTTTTTGTTAATTTAGTGTGTGTGTTTGATTTTTAATTTGTATATGGTGAAAATATATCTGAAATATCCAATTATTTATTAAATTTAATGCAAGCACATCCCAAATATGATTTAATGTGTTTTTGAGCATTACTTAAACAAGTTTTTAATTTCTTGTTTAGAAGTGTTGAACCAAAACGTGTGATGGTTCATGGGGGAGCACATGTGTCAGTAAATTTCTGATTATCATCCTCAACATGCAACTAATGACGATAAAGGCAATCAAATGGATTTTAGACAATATTTAGGGCCCAGTCTGATTCAATCACATACTTGTAAAGTAATGTGATGCGATGCAATATAATATTAATTACTAGTGTTTATTTGATATGTACTGGTAATTAATATCCCATAAATTATCAAATAACTATTTTAACTTTGGTCCCAGAAAAACAAATATAAACTTTCCTTCCTACCTTTCCCTTTTCAGAAAAAAATCAAGAGTTAATGGTAAAAATATTTTGAAAATGTTTTCTGATTTTGAGCATCTAACATCTTAAATTTTTTGAGAGCATTTTTATCTTAGAAATTTTAAAAATAAAACATTTTCATCCTGTCATTAAAAATCATAAATATTAATCATTAAATTGAGTTTAAATAAAGATATTTTTGTATTTTTTCTCTCCTTCCTTCCTTCTAGGGTTAATCTCTACTTTTGTTTTTCAATAAATTCTTTAACTTTTTTTTAACAAATAAAAATGAAGATTAAAAGATTATAGAAACAAGTGAAAGCAAAATCGTCAAAATATCTTGGCCAAAGTTCAATTAACAATCAACGCTTTTTATATTTAATGGTAAACTAAAAATGTTATGTTTTTTAAACTTTCAAAATAAAAATATTCAAAAAAACTTTAGGATGCCAGTGTTCTTGAAGAAAAAATTTCAGAATATTTTTATCATTTAATTCAAAAATTAATAACAAATTGAAATCAACATCAATTGGAAGATCACACAACAATCAGATCTAAAAATCAAACAGTGAAAAGATTGGAAATAGACCTGGAAATGAGAAATAGAAGAAAAGGTAATTTCAAATGGAGAAGGATGTTTTTGCTGGTAAGTTTGAAGAAGGTCACTGTTAGTGAGTTCGGAGAAGGTTGGCGGTGAAGAGGTCGGAAAAGAGGAGGAAGACTGCCGCTGATAGGTTTAAAGATAAAGAAGGCTGTCGCTAGTGAGTTTGAATGAGGAGGAGGAGGCTCCCATTAATGACTTTGATGATGAAGAAGGATGTTGCTGGTGAGTTCGAAGAAGGAAGAGGTGGTCGTAGTCGGTGAGTTCAAAGATGAAGGCCACCACTGACGGCTTTGAAAAACAAGATAGCCACCGCCATTATGTTCGAAGATGACGAAGAAGGTACGTCCATGGGCTCAAAGAAGAAGGCCGCCGCCGCCGTGTTTGAAGAAGGTTGTTTGTAGATAAGGGGAAGAGGCAGACGATGTAGGGAGAGGGGAGGGGTTTATTGACAAGAGTAGAGCTGAAAATATGAGTCGGATTATGTGGATTGACTTAAATATGAGTCGGATTATGTGGATTGACTTGAATAACCGGTTATAAAGATCGAGTTGGATCGAAAAAAAGTAACTTAAATAAAAATGAATTTTTTTTTGCCCAAACTATAAAATCCATAAATCATATGAGTTAACCTTGATGAGTCAGGATTAACCCATTTAACCCATATTATTGTTAAAAAAATTAAAAAAAAGAGAAAAAGAGAAAAATTTGTGAATATAAATCATATCAGATATGATTTACTTAATTGTATCAATTTATATATTTTATAAAACATTATAAAATAATATTTTAATATATTTAAAATGAATTGTGAAAACATATCAAATTATAACTTATTATTTAAATATAATTTTTTAAAAAATCATAAAAATAATTTAAAAAATATATCTAAATATAAATTTTATTATAATAATTGATTTTTACTGAATAAATTTTGACGAAATCAACTTTTAACAACAACAAAATACACACTAATCCATTGAGTCGGTGGCACTACACAGGGCGTCAAATCTCCACCATCAACAATTCTACACTGTTGCATTCAGGGCTGGAGTCGTCATTTCCGTCTGGCTTTCCCTTTTTGGCGGGAAAGCGAAAATTCAAATTCGAAAGGGGATAACAAGGGAGGAAGGGATCGGAACTTGGCTTGTCGAGGCTTCGAATGACGCATCCGTAAAAGATGGAGGAAACAATATCTCGCATAATCACAGAGCTTGAGGAACTCCGTCACCATGACAGCCGATGTGATCCCCTACCACCACCGCTTTCCCAACGAAGTCTATTGGATCTCGAATCCCTTCTCGACGATACCCACAATGCCAATGAATCAGAACCCTTGGAACGCCTCTACGATGAGCTCTCATCCAAGAATCTATCCCCGTCACTGCTCATCCAGCCAATTGCCTCCGCAATGGACTCAGGCCCCACCAACGTTTCACTCTCAGCATCCAAGGTGTACCTCTCCTTGCTTTTGTCCCCGAATGCTCCCGTTTTCACTCTGTTTACTCCGATGTCTTTTCTCTCTTTTCTTCGCTCTATTCGTCGGTCTTTAAAGCATCGGCCAGCAGGCCACTCCAATCCCGATGAGCCGACCACGGGTTCCCAAAGTGCCGCTTATCGGAAAAGGAAGCCTGGTGGGCGACGCAAGGCGTGCAGGAAAGATGTACGAAATTCACAAAATAGCGATGACGACGGTGAAGACTGCGAGTTTGATGTGATGGTTTTGCTTCCTGTATTGGAAAAGTTAGTACTCGTGATGGATTTGATTCATTTGGATCGATTTTCTGATAGTCTGAAGTCTTTGGTTCAGACAGTGGCTGAGGTTCCAGTATTGGCTCTTGAATTATGTAGAAATGTCGGTCAGTATAACCAACTGGCAAATACGTGCTTGCGAGTGCTGAGGGAAGTTTTAAGGCCAGAACATGGAGACCCTGACAACACAGCGGCTGAGGTATTGAAGTCATTATCATCACTGATTCTCATGCCCAAATCACAAGCAAGAACATTCGCTTTAGGCTTCGTCACGAGCCAAATGATGAGCTTAACTAGGGTGTCTGGTGGAGTGAAAAAAGCCGTGATTAATTTTCCAAGGTATTTGGCCCACAAGGCTCCGGATAAGTCAGAACCTCGAGCTTTGGCTGTGGAGTCCATCGTGGAAATTGTTGGTGTCATGGCATTCGAGGACCAAATTGGATTTGTGAAATTCGTGGTGCAGATGGCTCATGGAAAATCAAACCTCAGGCTTTTGGCAGTTGATCTTATTTGTAATCTAGTTACGTCGTTGAAAGATCCATTGGGTGTGAATTCAGAAAATGAAATGAAAGAACCATGGGGAATGTGTTGCTTGGAGGCATTGGTGAAGCGCTGTTCAGATGTGAGTGCTGCAATACGTGCTCGAGCTTTATCAAACTTAGCACAGCTGGTGGGGTTTCTTTCAAGTGATGTGAAGTGTGTGGTGGTTTTGAAAAAGTTTATGGAATCTGTTACAGTTAGCGATAAAAATGTTGATGCTGGGATAAATAATATTCTGAGGAGAAGGTGTATGGATGATAAGGCAGCTGTCCGGAAGGCTGCTCTTCTTCTTGCTACCAAGTTAACTACTCTTCTTGGTGGTGCCGTTGATGAATTGGTGCTCAAGACAATGGGCATGGCTTGTTCGGACCCACTTATTAGCATACGGAAAGCAGCAATTGGAGCTCTTTCAGAGGTAGTTCTTCGTATCCTCCAATCTATTTCTTCCTATCACTTCTTTGCTGCTCTATGTTTAAGGCAAATCCTGGAAAAGTCAGAAGGCTGCCGCACATTTTAACGACTTGGAATGGAATGATAATTTGAGCAACGAACTGAGCTGCAAGGCTTACTTGCCAGGATAGTGCAAGTCACCAATCTCTGGGCTGAAATGAGTTTATTGCGAAGTGTGTTTTTTGTTGTGTGTGTTTTTGAATTAGTAGGTATTTCTGCGATGCTATAATTTGTTAACATTTATTCTACCCACGGAGGGCATCTAGTTTTCCTGGTAAAGAATTTGAATAGAAAAACTTACAGCGGTTAAAATGCAGCATGTGTGGAAATTTTTTTTCTAAATGCTTTCTTCAACTCATTGCTTTCTTTGGGTGGATTCCCCCCCCCCCCCCCAAATTTTACCATCTTTGGTTGGTTCCTCTGCTCAGCGGATTACAATGAGCTATATTTCAGTCAAAGGCACAACTTCATTTGTAATATCAACTGGTTTGGAGTTTATCACGCTGCCTTGGATAATTTGAGGGTTTTTTGAGAAACCTTCTGAAATTTTTTCCTAAATTTTAGAAAGCCAAGAAATATATTAGCTCAAAGTCTTGTTTACCAAATGTTAAATTCCTAGCTCCCAATTTACCTCCTTAAAATGGTCTTCTTCATTTCCTTTTCGTGGTTCTACTTATAACTGACGACGACTAATTTTATGCAATTTACCTTCACCATGCAGGCTTTCAGAACATTCTCAGATAAGACAGTAATAACTGAATGGTTACATTCAGTTCCTCGTCTAATAACTGATAATGAATCTAGCATTCAAGAAGAATGTGAGAACTTGTTTCTAGAGCTGGTTTTGGATCGGATATCTCAGGCTGCATCTGCTACTTCATATAGTGGATCCATATGTAATGCAAGAAAGAAAGGAAAAGGTTTAGACACTGAGATGGAGATGCTTTTTCCTGAGCATGTCCTGTATCTTCTGAGAGCGATTTGTGACACAGAGGTGACCCCATGGGTGAAGAAAATTTGCACAAACCTAGGCAAGAAGAAACGTTTGAAGAACAAACTTGTTGCTGCACTTCAAAATATAATCAAACTGTCAGAGTCCATCTGGCTGAGTCAATCCTTGCCAATAGAGAAATGGATAGCCCCGCCTGGTGCTTGGTTTCTTTTATCAGAGATGTCGGCATACCTTTCAAAAGCAATTGACTGGGAGTTTCTTCATCATCATTGGCAGCTTCATGACAAAAATGTAATTGAAGACGAGTGTAGGAACCCCTTTGATCAAGGAGATGCGTTCATAGAGGAAGAAGATTCAGAACGAAATTCTATTGCGTGGGCTAGTGACCGAGTTTTCCTATTACAAACAATCTCTAATGTTTCTGTGGAGCTGCCTTCTGAACCTGCGGCTGATTTGGCCCATAACTTGCTTAAACGGATTGAAGAGTTTAACATGCATTCAACAGAGGTAATCATTATAGTTGCATCACTGACCAATTTTATCATTCACTTGTCACACGCTTCCATTTTAGTTTACTTCATGACTACCAAACTAGATGGTGTGATAATTTTTCACTGCTCAGCATGCATGGCACAGTTTAATTCCAATTCCATAGAAGCTAGATTGAAGGTTGCCTTGAAACAAACACGTTCATACGGTTTTTTAAACGGTGTCAATTTCCATTACCTATTGTTCTCATGAAAACCCTAAGCCAGGTCTAGATAAATTTCCTGCTTTTGATGCCTATGCATGGGGCTCATCATACCCCCACGGTTCACGTTAAAAAATGATGGCGCATATTATTATTCTTTTTTTTTTTTACCAAAAGAACAAATATTATCAGAGAAGAGAAAAATGCAATTTGACGAAGGATAAGAAGTCCTTGAAGCATGACAGATAAGAAAAGAACTAAACTAAGCAAATTACCAAAAGCCCTATACAGCTTCTAAGCAGAAGAGCTGCCCAATCTCTTTGCATATGAAATATAGTTACTTCATTAAAACGCTCAAGTGCGGAACACCAAGGAGAACACACACACACACACGAACACAATTCCTTTCTAAGTTGACTGACCAAAATATCCCGCAGACCATGCAAAATTAGTTCTGTGATCAGCTTTAGAATTAGTTCTGTGATCAGCTTTGTTTCTAAAGCAATCACCCTTGCAGCGTATGGTTGTTAACGTTACTCTTTGAATTTTGGATTTGTTATGAACGATTAACAGAAATAGAGATTTTCATGAACTATGTTAATCGGTAAACGTAACGAAGGAGCAAAAAGAATCCACCCATACACATAGATCAGAATGGCTAAGCATAAATGGAAAAGTAAACAGATGGCGGAAAAGGTGAAAAGGTCATGACCATGTAATATACAGCATAAAATTTCGAGAGTTTACTGGAATGAATTGCTTCTACTGCTTGATAGGTTGATGCTCACGTAAAAGCACTTGCAACGTTGTGCAAACGAAAGGCCTCAAATCTCCCGGAGTCGGAAGGACTGGTCATGAAATGGGTTCACCAAGTTCTCTTAAGAGCTTCGAAAATAATTGAGAAGTTTATTTCAGAGCATTCAGGGAAAAACAAAGAAAGTAGCTTTTTCACACCACCAAGATCTGGGACTCGAAGGGACAGGAAATCAACGGCATTGTCCAAGTCATTGCCAGAAGCAGTTACAGCAATATACACAATCGGCACTTTGGTGCTCGTTTGCCCATCTGCTGATATGAGCACTGTGGTTCCATTGTTACACACAATTATCACTTCAGGGAGTTCTGATCCTAAATCAAATAAGTTATTGGGCCCTGCAACCTCTCTAAAGCAGACAGCCCCTTCTTTGTGTATTCAAGGGTGGCTAACCATGGGGAAGCTCTGCCTCGCTGACGGGAAGCTGGCTAAGAGTTATATACCTCTGTTTGTACAGGTTGAATAAATGACCTGCCATTGTTTCCTGATCTGATGAACATATGGCCCCCTTTTTTCCAAATTGATCTGATAAACTGCGTTTGCAGGAGCTTGAAAAGAGTGAATCTGCAGCCCTTCGCAACAACCTAGTGGTGATGATGGCAGATTTTTGTGTTCGATACACTGCTCTTGTTGATTGGTAAGTCGTGTAAGATATCACCTTAAAGCCGTCTCTAATTGCAGGTTAAGTTACTATGAACTGACAAATAAAGGGGACTGTAACAGAGAAAGTAACTTTTACTGTGGGATGGGAGAAGTGCATTCACTGTATGCTGAATAGACAATTTCTAGCAAATAGTTTGCAATTCTTACTTCTTCATGGTTGTTCTCAGTTACATACCAAAGATTACGAGATGTCTCCGTGATCCTTGTGAACTCGTGAGAAGGCAGACTTTTATTTTACTCGCCAGATTGTTGCAGGTTTGTTCTGCTTATATGAGACACCTTCTGTATGACGCTTCCTTTCATCACGGTAGTTGACCGGTTATAGTCATTTGAAAGAATAAAGGAGGAAATAAATTGAGAAACACTCAAAAACGAAAGCACTATATGCTAAAATTTTGATTTATTTAGAGGGACTACGTGAAGTGGAGAGGAGTACTATTCCTTCGGTTTCTTTTGTCGCTTGTTGACGAATCAGAAAAGATAAGACACCTGGCAGATTTTCTCTTCGGTAATATTTTGAAAGGTGAGAAGGTTTACCTTGATCATCAATCAATCATGCTCACAATAGTATAAAATCAGGTCGTTGGATTTGACTATTGTGTACATATCAACAGTCAAGGCTCCTCTTCTAGCATATAACAGTTTTGTGGAGGCCATTTTTGTTCTGAACGACTGCCACGCCCATAATGGGCATAACGAATCCCATGGTTCAGGAAAAGACAGCCGACTATTTTCCATCAGGTGAAGTGGTACCGAGATAATAAGTGCCAAGGTAACTAGAGTAATTGTGTTGTGCTTATATGAAGTCTGAATTTTTTCAGGGGCAGCGATGAAAATTCAAGGTCCAAAAGGATGCACATTTATGTTTCCTTGCTAAAACAAATGGCTCCTGAGCACCTACTAGCAACCTTTGCCAAGTTATGCGCGGAGATTCTTGCTGCAGCTTCTGATGGAATGCTCAGTATAGAAGATGTAACTGCACAGTCTGTTCTACAGGTACTATACTGTATTTGTAACAGTACATCCATAGATAAAGATGGAAGTAAGGATTCGCTTATTATTGTCTTGTTTTGCAAAGAATTTTTCCCCCGTTTGTTGTGTTGAGAATTACAACGTTTAATACTGGAAGCAGGATGCCTTTCATATTCTCGCTTGCAAAGAGATCCGAATCTCATCCACGCGTTCATCAACAACTGAATCAGCAGACATTGAAGAGGAAGTAGGGACTGATAATGGATCAGCAGCAAGAGGGAAGATCATAACTCAAGTTGTCAAGAAGGGTCTTATTCAGAACACAGTCCCCGTCTTTATAGAGTTAAAACGCATATTAGAAAGCAAGAATAGTCCCCTCACAGGATCACTCATGGAGTGCTTGCGAGTCCTCCTCAAGGATTACAAAAATGAAATTGATGACATATTAGTTGCTGACAAGCAGCTACAGAAAGAGCTTATCTATGACATGCAAAAATATGAAGCAGCAAAGGCCAAAGCCGCAGTTGCCACCATGCCAAAATCAAGCACACATCAATCAACTGAAGTTTTTGAGATTCTAACCAAGACAAATGGACGAAGTAAGCTCAAAGACAAACCTGAGAGCAGTAAAAAAGTTGCTTCTGCAATGGCAGATGCAGCGGCTGCAGCAACAGCTCGTGCTGTGCTTAGGGAAGTGAACAAGGGAACAAGGACACCGGCGCTAAGTTCTTTGAGTGTGCCTAAAGTCAAGTCTCGAACGATTGTATCTAGTTCAAGAAGTGATCGGCACTCGGATGTTATAGAATCTTTGAGGAAAAGACAATCTTTTGACTCTGACGAAGAAAATTAACATCACAAAGAATTCCAACTCCCTTGCTCAATGCGGCATTGAAGCCTCGATCTTTTTGATACAAGTGAAGTCAATAGCTGACCTTTCTCTCTCTCTCTCCTCTTGTAACTTGTAGTGTTGATTGGTTTTCTTTTTCTCATTTTTTTAGAAGAGTCTGTATCTAAGATAAAACCTGGCCTGCAACCAAGGTTAGGACTTAGAAGATTGATGTAAATATAGTTCACGTAAATATTGCTTAATCTAGAAACTTGACTTAATTTGAAGCCTAAGAGCATAAGAGCGCCTTTTTCATCTTACACTTTTTGTGTTCTTGGCATATACCATCTCTACTTGATTAACATTTAACAGACTCACTAGCATGGGCATGGAGTTAAATCTGGTAAAGAACGCAGCATGGTAGTACTGTAACATGTGACCAAATTTGTCCATGGCCAAATTGGACTATCTTGCTTTTGAAAAAATTGAGAGAAACACTTGCTAACAGACATCATCCTCTACGATGTGCAAAAGAAACGAGATGTGAGTGATGTGAACTTGAAAGGTTTATTAATCTCTTCCCTCAGGGCCTCTGGAACAAGTAAAAACTGGCAATTTCTGTATTTTGTCGGGGGAAGATGTGAGTAGACCCTGCATAGGATATTTTTAGGGTTGAATTAAGGCTATTCTTTCCAAGGTTCTCATGTTGGTGTAGAGATGACTAAAGTAGGTTTTACTTTTCTCAATAAAAGTGTTTCTTTATACACATAGTCAAGAATTAAATTTTTAATAATATTGGTTATGAAAAGGGAGGAGGATTGGTAGTAAAGAGAGTGAAGTGAAGGGAGCACGAGATGGAGAAGGGGTGTGAGGAAACGGCGTGGTCTGTGGATCTGAGCATCGTCAATTGCTCATGTCCTGCACTTCATCTCTCTATTTTGGATCCCTCTTCCCCACCAATACCGACTAACTATGTGTGTATCCCCCCAAAATCCATGAATGAAATGAAATCTCTTTTTAACTGTACCCCCTCTCATTTTAGGAGAAAATCTCTCCATTATTTTTTCTTCATTTCCTTTCCCTTTCCTTATCTCAATCATTCATTAATTCTATAATTTTAAAAAATTTATTTAATAAAATATGTGTGGTTGAAATGAAAAAAGTAAAAAAAAAATGAAGGAAAAAAAAAAATAAATAGATCCTTGATCCCTTCCTTCCTCGCTCCAAAACATGGATGAGAAAATAGCAAGTCGGTGGGAGAAGCGACTCACCTGCCTTAATTATTGAAATTCAATGCCCTCATTAAATAAACTAAAAGCAATGCCATTCACGCTTCTCCGATGGTAATTACCGCAATAGCCTCGTAACCACGCTTCTTTTCCACCGTTGTCCGCGAATTTGCCCGTAAATTACAAAACGGAGTGATCATTGCATCGAAACCAAGAATGCGTACATACAACAGCACAATACCGTGTAATTAAACAAATTAATAAATAAAGGAAAGTTCAGACACTGTGGGACCCGGTAACACAGATCCGTGAGCGATCTTCAGTCCCCGGAATCATCGTCGCCGCCGAAGATCGAGACGCGGTTGTACAGAAGGAAAATAATGAGGAGGAGGAAGAGGGCGACGCCGACGGGTGATCCGCTGACCCGGTGGATGGTATCGGGTTCGCCGGTGGAGAAAAGGGAGGAGATGAAGGAGCCGCGATCGGAGGAGAGGAACTGAATGGTGAGAAGGAGGATAATGGGGAGGAGGAGGAGGCCCAGGGGGCTGAGGAGCTCGGAGATGGCTTCAGTGATGGCCTCGCCCTGATCGCCCAGAAGGAAAGGGACAATGACAACGATGGCCACCACCAGCGCTAAAAGGATGCCATGAGGAGCACCGCCTTGTCTTTCTTCTATCATACTGGGGCTGGAAGCTTCTGATACAGATCGAACGCGGCGAGACCCGGCAAGAGTGTTGTTCTGTGCTGTTGGTGATAGGTGTGCTCCTTTATTTTGACGTTGGATCTTACAGAGAACCCCAAATCTGGGAGCAATCAAAATAGGAAAACGATGAAGTTGCTAAGCAAGTGCTTTGGGGGTGTGAACATAAATAATATGGGGGAAACGAGCACTGAAACAATGGGAGAAAGGAATGAAGGAAGCAGATTTCAATTTGAATTTGGAATGGCTGAATATGATGGTGCGGAAACTGGACTGAAACTGCTGCAGTGCACGAAACGAGAGAAGAACGTGGGCGGGACCCTTTGGGCTGATCCACGCCTCAAAATGATGTGGATTAGCCCATCCACTTCATTCGTGCTTCCTTCGGTAAGCGGGTTTGGACTTTTCACACCTCACTTTCATTTTTACTGCTCCATTGACCATTATTTTGGATAGAAATACCGAAATAAGGGCGAGAGAAAAAATGCAAATAAATTTCAATGCAATGAAATACTAAAATGAGGGGTCGCTTAGTTCAACTCAAGGGTATGTGAGAAAGAAACACTTGAACTCTTCATCCCACCCTGATATTACCCTTACGAGCTACTTTAGATGAGAATATGTGAATGAATTCTTATTCTTTTTGCCTTTTCGGTCTACATGTTATAAATCAGTAAGATTAATGTATTTTAAAAACTATAACCACATATTATATAAATTTTATTTAGAAATTTTTAATGTTTTTACATTATCTTGTTTTTATCATATACACACATGCACGCGCACGGGAGCGCGCAGTTATAATATAGTAATTTTATAATTTATCTAATACATAATTACATACAATCATTTATCTAATGTATAATCTTTCCTTGACGAAGTTTTGGAGTCGTTTTATTTTATTATCACTTTTTGACGAGTTTGATCATGTTTATTTGTCTATTCCTCCTGAGGGAATTTTCTGTTTGCTGTTGTTTGGACTAGACATGAAACGTCACTCAAATAAGTCATGAGATTAGTTGGGCTGAGTTATCAAAACGTCAGGATCAATATAAATAAAAGAGGCCAATTCCTAAGCTCAATAAAGTCCACGACAAATAAACATGCCAAAATCCCATCAACTTCAAATATCAAATTGTTGGCATGAAGATACGATCCTAAATAATGTCGAAATCTACGCCTAAGTAGTTCAGTAAAACGGGCTGTTTATCAAAACAGAGAGAACGTGCCATAAGTTTTGCATGATTCCTAATTTTTTGGTAGAACATGCTAAGTCTCAAGAAAAAGACTTCTGCTATCAGACACTATAAATAGAAAGAAGGAAAACAGAAAAATCTAGCCAACACTCGATCAAGACTCGCATAATTTACATTTACTAGCCCTTTTTAGTTCTTAGTTTTTATTCTGTAATTTTCAAACACTTCAATAAAATTACACACTTGTTTTACCAAAACCTACTATCTTTTTACATTCGAGCGAACTGTAGTAAGAAAACTCGGGACCTCTTTCATTATTTATTGAGATCCAATGTCTTTGACACGCCTGATATTTATTGTTCAACCACGAACAATTATACAGTGACTTAGTGGGTGCTCATGCCGCTAGCGATATTTTTGAGTTGGTTAAATAAAGGGCTTTGTCCCATATTTTTATCAAAATAAATAAATAAAAAATGTGTGTGTGTTGTGTACAACAAAAATGTGATAATAAATACGAAAGCTTTCTATAATGTTGATCATTTATTTAAAAAAATATCATAAAAAATCATTATATTATGGCCATTGATCGATAAGCCTACAGGAAGGGATTAAACAAAAAACTTGCAAGTCCACTAACACTGAATTGCATACGATGACAAACTTTTAAGCGATAATCATTTCAACAATATAGATGAGACATGGATCTTAACACAGCGAAAAAGAGTAGGAAGGCAACACGACAGCTTTTGTAAAATATGTTTAAAAGTGTTGGGGACAATTTTGTGATTATAATATTAGATGCTTGCCAGTCCTCTCAATGTGGGGATGGTTTTGTACATCATTCCAGAAATTCCACTGCTTAATGTTTAACTCTTGTATTCTCAATCTTGCCACTTTACTGCACGAGCTGATTGGGACGACGCCAAGTATGCACGACCAATTGGCCGTGACTTTGGAATAAATTAGTAAGAACCTTGGAGCGAATATAAGGCCAAACTTCATGCAGGGTCTCAGATTTCAGCGCGCCCTCTGCACCCTCTCTTCTTCATTCTTCACCCAAGTTCGCTTTGCCCCCATATCTCTCAGACCCCTTCCTTTCTATCTCGTCCTCCCCCTCACAGCATTGGCTATTTTCCTTCCCTTACCAGCTTTATCTCAGGCTAGCTTCTTTGAACGAAACAAATACATCAGTTTGATAATGTAAGTGATTAGACTCTGCGATCAAATCTCTTCCTCGAGCCCATTCTCTTGGACCTCGACCAAATCTACCACTTTGTTTGCCCTGCTTCTCCTGTACATTACAAGCGTTCAATCCCGGTAAGACCATTATATCCTCCTGTTCAGATCCCCCCCCCCCCCCAAAAAAAAAAAAGTCTTTTCTGAGTAAATATATTGAATGCCCCAAATGATTCCAGGCCCATTTAGCGAGGCTCCTCTTGTAATAAATATAGCTCCTTTGAGCTGCGATAGCTCTCACTATAACCAATTTAGAGGGCTAGAATGAAGTCAATGAAAATTTGATCAGCAAATCCTTTTAGTTTTTAGCAATCTCATTACGTCAGTGACTGCCTCTTAATTCAAAAAAGAAGAAGAAGAAGAAGAAGAAGGTAATCAGATACAAAAGAAAATAATTGATAAGAACAAGATATGCCATGTTTTTACTTCAAATCTGCTGTAGATACAATATGCCGGAGTTGATGGGTTTTTATGAGAGAGGAGTTTCTCCATTTTTTTTTTCATCCTTCTCCCTCTCTTTTTAATCGTGATTATTGGTACGACTGCATTAAATTGAATTTTTTTTTATATCATTATGATGAGAAGGGCTTACGGTCCGGACGTGAGGTTATTGCTCAATCAAAAAGTCGACAAGAACTGGAAGAGTTCCATCTGTTATCTCTGTGTGTGTGTGTGTGTGTGTGTATAAAGGGAAAAACAGTGTTTATTTTCAAAGATATTAAAATATAAGGTATTGGCGGTACAGAAAACAGCCTAATACACCAAGGGAGGGCCATAAAAGAAGTCAAATGGACCGGGAGCAGCAAATGTTGAGGCCAATTGATTCTCAGAATATCAGGTCTTGTACAGGGTAAGAGCGAATAGTATACCTCCATGCATTGGCTGTGTCTGGATTCACATCACGCAAACACTGCCACACCGCGCTATTACATTTGAACCCGCTGCCAAAGGCAATTTGCCATACCCTGTCCCCACATTTCATTCTGCCCTTTGCTTCAATATAACACAGCTCGTACCAAATTGAAGATGACGACGTATTCCCAAACCTATGAAGAGTCATGGTTGATGCTTCGACATCCTGTTTCCTCAACCTCAGCTTTCTCTTAATGGCTTCAATCACAGCTCTGCCCCCTGCGTGTATGCAGAAATGCTCAAAAGCCTTGCTGAAATTCGGTGCATAGATGCTCGTCTCTCTCCTACTCCCTAGTTTATGACAAATCAAGGAAAATGCGTATATGAATCGCTCCCTGTACGAAAAAACCAAAGGTGCTAATGAAGCTATATTTGTCTTCAGTGCGTCTCCAGCAAAATTGACTACGTTCTTTGATATGGACACCCCTACTTCGTTGTCTGGGTCCACGTCCATGTAGATGCAACCATGAGATTGATCATTCCGTGCTTTGCTTGTTCTGACGATGTGCTTCAGCTTATACTTGGCCCTATGCTTATCTTGGACCCTGCTCGACATCAATATGGCGGCTCCTCCCATTCTGAAGAGGCAATTAGTTAGCAACATGGACGGGACTTTACCAGTGTACCAATTTAGATTAAGGCATTCTGTGCTTGCTATTAGAGCCAGAGAATTGCGATGAACTCTTAACAAGTCTCTAGCCAAACTGACCGATATAAGGCCAGCACTGCATCCCATGCCCGAGAGATTAAAGCTCATGATGTCGCTTCGCATTCTGAACTTGTTGACCACCATGGCGCTGAGAGATGGAGTAGGGGAGAAGACGCTACTATTAGTGATTAGTATGTCTATGGCCTTCGGGTTGATGTTGCTTTGCTGATACAGGTGGGCAATTGCCGCAAACATGATTGTTTCGACCTCCTCAAGGGCCGAGGAGAGAGCTTTTGTTTTGGGAATGCAAGCAAGAGGCGGAGGAATGCAGGTCTGCTCGCTGTAACCGGATTTTTCCAGGATCTTGCACTGGAACGCGACAGAGTCTGGATCCATATTGTCATGAACCATACTCTCCTTGAACATGGACTTGGTTAGCCTATAAGAACTGGGCGGACAGTAGCAGGAATAGTCTATCAAATAAATTTCAACTTTTCTTCTGTATGCCAAGTATAAAACTGCCAGCACTGCAAAAGCTAGTACCATCGCTGAGTGCAGGGAAGACGATAGAATAAGGTCGACCGCCTTGTTGGCTGGCTGCATCAACATTTGGATGGAGAGAGCCATATCGTGAAATTGAAAGTAAATGTCGCTTTTGTTTTGGGCAAGCACGCACGCACGCACATATATATTATATTAATGGTGGATCGTTGTTTTCATAATTAGTGTCACGATTACATGGCCTTGGGTAGAAAAGAAAAGTGTGTGGGGAAAGGAAAGGAGCTGAGCATTCTTTCAGTGCTTCCGGAAAATCGTCATTATGAGCGGAGAGGCCTCAACTTCCGACACTCGGGTTTTTTGCTGTGTTTTTACGGATCATCTTTTGTGGCTTCTAAAATAAGTCATGGCCGTGGAATACAATAATGAAAAAAATGTTTACTCTACGGCCCAAATAAAAGGAATTGGGACATATCATGAACCCAATTCCAGCCAATTTCAAAGAATGTACACCCCTTTTGCTGCGAATTGCCAAACGCAGATGGAGAAGAATGTCCTGTGACTCCAGTCCTTGTAATTAAAAAAAATAAATAAATGTCCAGCCCAAAGAATCCTTGAAAATAAAGAAAGAGGTTGCGTGAATCAAGAAAGCGGGCCAGTAGTGCCGATCAGCGTCATGATTGCATTGGTTCCCGCATCCCATACCGTACCTTTGCCAGGAGCCATCGGGGTGGGTGGGCAGTGGGCATTGGGTTGGCGAGATTTCCTGCACAAGGTGGAAATATTTAAGATATGAAAGTATAATTATATATAAATCATTTCTCCCTACCTCGTCCAACTAAAAGTAAGTTAATTATTTTAAAATTGAATCGCTATTTTATTTTTGCCTTTGCAAATCATGAATGTTTTGGAATGTGATCAAGAAGTATTTCTAAAATAGTTCATTAAATATTTTTTTATTTTAAATTATAGAGCACTTTTAAAAAAAATTTCATTTCAAGATATAAAAAATTTTGAATGGATTAAAGTTTTATTAAATGTATCAATTTTCATATTATTTTTTTTCTTTTTAAAATTAATTTTTATTTCTTTTTTAATATATTAAATGATTAATATTTTTAAAAATTTATATTTTTATTTGAGAAAGATAAAGTTGTTAAATGTATTTAATAAAATTTATTAATATATAAAATTTTATTAAAAAATATTTTATAATTTAAGATGAAATGAACAGTGGACAAAGCAATGAAAGATGGTTTACGTTAAGACTTAAGAAGCATGGCTTCCTTTTTAAGAGTGGCTGGGAGCGAGCGATTACATGTGCGACGGGGCTCGGGAAATATGGCAAGGACAAGTATTTAGCAGCCTTTGCCGCCTGTGTTGTGCCCTAAATCACGTGCTCCATCTGCAATATTCCAATGGCCCTTCAAATCCCAACACGCCCCAAAATGCCGTCCTCCAACGTATATAAGTGAAACATGTAAAATTTATAACTTTATACTCCTTATTTTTAATGTTTTATTTTTTAAAAAATTAAATAAAAAATATTTAAGTTTAAAATCTTAATAAACATATAATATTTTAATAATACAAATAAAATTTGAAGAACATATTTATAATAAAAAATTATATCAACCTGTTCAATATAATTTTTTAAAATAAAAAATGGTGATGAATTTATTTATATTATTATAATTTTAATCCTAATATAATTATTATTATTTTTAAAAAATATTAATTTTTTATTAAATTATTCTGCACTCTCGATTAAGAGTCCTGGCTCCCTCCTCTGCTTTTACTTTCTGTTAGGTGCTATTCTCGTTCTCGAGCACTGTTGGAGAAACATTGAGATGTGAAATCACAGCGCCAAGACAATCTCTAATTTTAAGGTGATAAGCCACCATACAATCTCCAATATGTTGTCCGCAGTCTCTATTTGCCGGAATATACGTATCTAGATTCTGAGCTACATTCAACTATTTACAGTCCATAAACAATGCAATTTTGAATTTTCATATATTTGATATTCCATACATCGATTAAAATTAAACTTATATAATTATCATGCCATGTAATCATATGATCCGTGTTTACATTTTTTACAGGAAAATGCTGTATTTGAAACTTTTAATATCTAAACTAGTCATGTTCTGTGATATGTCTACAAAATCAGAGAATAAATCGCATGATTTATAATTCGTAATAGCTTATTATAAATTTTATAATGACAAATTTAAAAACTTTAGAATTAATTGCCACGGTTTTCCAGCTTGTACACGGACCTTCTTGACAGGGGATCAACGTTAGCTGAGGAATTAATTTAATATTCATGATGTAGCCTGGCTTGATTATCTGAATGATACTAATTGACAAGCCTCGCTCCAATAATTATTTTTACCTTAAATTATTCCTCTAAAGCCTTGTTTTAATTTAATAACTCGGTACAAGAGGCTACCAAGGTAACTGGGCCCTTTGTTATGAAGAAATAAATAGTGGGAACGCGTCCGCCGCCTCACGCTGTCTATAAAAGACGGAATGAACATGTAAACCCTACCCGTACAGAGAGGGAGCGAGACCTGCGAGAACGCCGGTGGCGACTGTTGTAACGCTGCCGCTATTGCCACCACAATGGCTCGCTCTCTCTCTCACTCGGCACGTCTGGTGTCCCTTGTCTCCGACGCTCTTTGCCCCGCTCTTCACCGGCGAGGCTATGCGGTTTCTTTATCGGCATCCCATGCCCCTCTGAGCGGCGGCGGCAGGTTGGGCAAGCTCGAGGACCCGTCGGCGACGGCGACCGAACAGAATTCATCGGAAGCATCCTCTGCTTGGATTCCGGATCCCGTCACTGGTTATTACAGGCCCATCAATTACTCCCCTGAAATCGACCCGGCCGAGCTCCGGCTCATGCTCTTGAACCACAAAATGAGATCATCCCCCAACTCCGCTTAACTCCTTGGAATGATCGATCCTTTCAATGTTATATGATGCTTGTTTCTTTGTTTGCATCGCTGTTACTGTTTTTAGGTTACACATGACCGATATAACAACTTTTCGGTATAAGAGTTCTAATGTTTGCACCTCAATGCTTGCAGATTTTATTCTTTTATCTGTGTTTTGGTTCTGGTTGGATTCAAATTTAATTTCCGTGCTTGTCTACGTTCCATGACAACATGTCGTTCCTGTATTAGCTGACAACTTCACAACGCGATGATAACTCCTGCTCTCTAAACAAGCAAATACAGAATTATATTCACAAAGGATGCGTATCTGTCTGGTTCATTGTGACCCACAATAACCGGACCAGATAGAGTGCGTATCGGTGTGCCTATAATTTAGATGCAAATTCTATCGATGTGCCCTGTGGGGTGTCAATTTCTGGACATATTAGAAAAATTGGAATTTAATATTCCCTCCGTCCTTTTTGTAGGTATTTTTAAACCCTGTGTATAATTCACTTGACAAACATTCAACATCAAACTCCGAGCATTCATTATGAAAATTGACAAGTTTTCATAAGATATAACTGTGGATATGATAAAGATTTTTTAGGTTAAAAATATTTAAACAACTCTTTGGTGGATCATTTTTTTCTTTTTCTTGTTTTCCGGTCAAAGGCAAATATTATTAACTATAAAACGAGTACAGCATGCAGACCAACTTAAAAAGGAAAAAAAAAAAGAAAGAAACAGAAATACGGAGTCGATCATTTTCTTCCTTAGGGTGGAGAATTTATAACATTCCTGCCCTTTAAATAATATCTTTTTGTTGCTCATTCATATAATTACGGATATACATTAATTATTTTAATTTAATGACCCCCATCTAGTTATTACAACTTCTTGAATTGGGCCGGTTATAAAAGACCTTATAAGAAATTTGATCCATAACGTATAAGTTAGGTCGCTATTAATAAAAAAATTTTATTGATAAATAATTTATATTTTTTGAGGTTGGAAGCGTACTTTTAATTTTGGTGATACTCAATTTACCCAGACTTTATTGTATCAAAATAAAAGAAAACGGGGGAAATTTGTGGATTCATCGGCCAATCAAATAGCCTTAGACAGCCTAAAAGTAAGGAGACAAAGCCCGTTGGCCTAAAAATATATGAATCTTTTTATTAATTTAATTTTTAAATTTACGTGATGATAAATACTGATATTTTATTTGTAAATTACTTCTAATGTGCTTAATAAAAGTAAAAAAAAATTAAAACTTATTTACTTTATCTGACAATTTTATACTTCATAACTTAATCTATATTAAATATATATATTTTAATAATACAATTTTTATTATTAACTTTAAATGGAGTTAAAGAAGAAAAATTTATAATTAAAAGTGCTTATAAACAAAAAAATTCTTATCTTTTCTTATAAATAAGAGTTAAGTTTAATTTTATTCATATTCTTATTTTTTAGGAGTATAGGGCACTATATACTCTTAAAAAAGGCAATTTTTGCCTTGAAGTATTTTTTAAGTTTCCAAAAAGCCCTTTTGTTCAAAGACCATTAACTTTGCCATTTTATACTAATGTGGCATGTGCATGGAGCCACACACAATGATAAATAAGACTCTAACATGCCTTTTGATTCTAATTTATCTCTAAAAAAATTTTCTATAAGCATTGAATACATTGAAGTCTTATTAAAATAAAATTTAATAAATATTGTTAAAATATTAAATATTTTTAGATTTAATAATTTAAATATTATTATTTATAAATATTCATTGAAAATTTATAAATTACTTTTTGAACATTAACAATTCAAACTAACATTTTATAAATTTATAGGGAAATTTTTATTTTTAATATATCAATCTTTGATCTTCCATCTGAAATGACGTCTAAATTGTTAAATTTTTTATACATGTCAGAACTTATATTTTTAATATCAATTACGTTTATTAAATTTTTAGGTCATTTTTTTATAATTTTTTTATCAATTAGCAATCTGTATGTTGCAGTGTTAAGAGTAAAATAAAAAAAAATGATAAACCAAGACCAACAATATGCCAACAAAGATATTTATTTGAAATATATCCCTTATTTCATTAATGTGCTATAAAAGAGTTACTTAATAAGAAAAAAATGAAAATATAAGAAAAAAATTTCTTCATTAATTTAGAGATTCGTTCCCTTCATTTTTAATTCAAAATTTCAAAATATCAAAAATATTAAATTATTTAATTGGGTGGTGCAATGTTTTAAATAATAATATTTAAATTATTAAATATTAAAATACTTAATATTTTAACAATATTTATTAAATTTTATTTCAATAAGATTTCAGGGTGCATAACACTTCTAGAAAAATACTTTTGGATGCTTAACCTCTTTAAAAAAAATCAAGAACAAATTAACACTAAAAATTATGGTTACAATACTATATATCACTGCATGGATCCCAATCACATCTTATATTAATAGAAAACGGCAAAGTTAACAATTGATTAAAAGAAATAATTTTTTATTTCTCGAAAGACTTTAAAGATAAAATTATTTCACTTAAAAATATAAGATGCCTAATATTTTTAAAAAATAAGTATAAAAATAAAATTAAATTTAGTATAAATAATTGGAGAATATCACACATTAGCCTGAATCTGGCTTTGATATATTTAGTAGATGGGCTGCGCAATAGACTGAGGTACGGGTTCCTCATAGATCGTCTGCTAAGCGAAAAACCGGGAGCAGCTGAAATGGACAAAATAATTGAAGACAATAATTTAAAAAGTTGACGAGGCCCAAATCCGATATATGTGCTTGCGGTAGAGGCGCATGTGCCCCCGTTTCTCTTATTATTATTATTATTAAAGAAAATTAATTTAATGACCTTAAAAAATACAACTTTTATAAATTATGAAAGAAGTTTTTAAATATTTTAGAATATGGCTCATTTATAAAATTAATTAGATGTGTATTTTTTTTCTATTCTCAAAATAAATTTATTATTAAAATATAATATATATGATTTAACTAATCTTTAACTGACTGAATATTTCATTTTTATCATCAAAAATAGTATTATGCATGCTCTCTCTTTAATTTATCATCTCTAAATATTTTTTTATCAAATTTTTTGATATAATTTTCTTAGATCATCATATTTATATCTCGTATGGTGCTTTTATTTATAAGAATTTTTGCTTTGATTTAATTGAATCACCATCTTTATCACAGAATTTTTCCTCTCTTTCCCTCTCTGTTTTTCCCAAATATTATGAAAAGGACATTAGATATTGAAGGAGAAACTTTATTGTTGATTTGCAATACTGCATCATTGATATATGGTTGTATACCAATGATAAACAAATTGATAAGTTTTTATTGATATGACTTATATATCGATGATATAATATACCATTGATATACTATCGTAGATAAACATAATTAGATAATTAGATATAAATTTATTTATAATTGATATATAGTCATATATTAATGATGTAGTGTCGCAAATTAAAAAGATAAAAAATACATAATTATTTATTCAAAATAGATCAAATATATTTCATAAAAAAATTTGAATTCTTAATTTATTATAGAGAATTAAATACCTAAATTAATAAAATAAAAAATCATGAATATGTAACTCTGTTTTCTTACTAGCGTGCTCCATTTCATTTAGTACCATTGATGTATCTCACTTTGCATTTTTCTCTCTCTGTCGTGATTGTAGTTCACTCACACTGCCCGCTATCTCATGTTCATCTCTATAGTTTTAGAGATTTTTTGCATTTTAAATCTCCTAATATTTGAAAAAGTATATATTAAAAAGGATAGTTTTGTAAATTAATTATAATCTAAATATAAAAAAGTCATGTTTGAAGTTTAAGAAAGGATAAATTATTTATTTTACTTAATCTTATAATATGGGTTATTTGTACAAAAAATTTTATTATTTTTTTTTATAAAATGCCCGGTCGATTGATCAAAACAAAATTGTAGCTACACACCAAATCTTTGTAAGGGCTCCAGGCATTGTCATATCTACTTAAAATAACAAGCTTATTGCCCACCCTTGTTTTCACCCGTATCTTTGCACATCGAGACGCAATATTCATGCCAAAAAGAAATACATATTATTAAGTATTTTTTTTAAATTACAAGATATTTTTAAAAAAATTTTAACATCCTAAAATATAAGACATTTTAAAAATATTAAGATTCAGTAAATTAGTTTATTTTAGTATTATATTTTTTTATATTTAATTTTTATTCATCTCTCTTCTCAATATATTAAATTAAGAGTATTTTTAAAATTTTATATTTTTTTAAAAAATTTGTTAAATATATTTAATAAAGTTTATAGATATGTAAATTTTGTATAGAAGTTTGTTATAATTTGGGACTGAGAAAATATTTACTATTGAGCATATTTTTTTGTTGATAATTTATGAGTATAGCTATTTTTATTTTTATTAATCAAATAATTTCGTAAGTGTTGGATTATTTCATATTTGCAAAAAAAAAAAATAGAAAAGAAAAAGCGAGAGCTGTGGGAATTAAAATGTAAATCGATCTTCGTGACATTGCCCATGGGAACTGTTGAAGAGGTGCAGTCATTCATTATCATCCCGACTATCCCTGTCTTCAGGTGCGGCTTTCCTCGTGGCAGGAGATCTTTTCTTCTTCTTCCCTCTATTTCTCTCCATTTCCCTAATCCCCCAGTTATTAATTTTATCATTAAAAAAAATTATATAATAAAGTAATTTGAATGATGAAAATTGCAGAAATGGAAGGGGCAAAAAAAAAAGAGCTTTCCTTACCCCTCCTCCCTCATTTTTCTTTTGTTTCCATAACAAATATATTATTCATCACTTCCATGAAATAGAAAACGATACAATTTCTGTTAATTATACCTCCCCACGGCCTCAAAATAACTGAATGACCTAAATTATATTAAAATGTAATCATTCTTTGCTGATTTTTTCTTTTACGCAGAGGATTCTATACCAGCACTGAATGTTGTCTTTCTTCATCAAATGGAATGACATGGATGAATGTCAAAATAAGACACAAAAAACCACAAGCAATATTTCATTAAAATTAGAAAAATGACAACCAAATATTCCAGAACGACAAGCCTTGCATGGCAAATAATTTGAAATAAAAGAAGTTGGTGACTTCAAAATGCAGAACAGAACACTACTAAAATTATCATTAATTCCTCCATTCTCTCTCGTGCAACAAAACAGATTTTTCTCGCAAATCAGTAAACAATTCTTTGTCAGTAGATCCACCCTAGCTTTTACTTGAAAAATGAAAACAAATCACTGACATGTTAAAAAAGATTTTCTCCGAATACAAAAAAAAAAAGGGATTTTATGAAACCATAAGCGTCAAATGTTGGGGGGCGAAGGAAAGAGATCATTTATCTTCTGCATTTAAGTGTAAAAATTCATATGACAGCGTATAACTTTATATATATATATATATATATATAACAGAAATTACAGCGTATAACTTGGCTGCATGCTCTTCACAAAACGACAATAAACAGCTAGCGTTCCATACAAAGCCGAGCAGATGGATTAGTCAAACGAAGAAGTGTCATAAAAAATGAGGAGGACTGCAGTTAGGTGGATCCTATAAGGTTTTAATATAAATGCAATACGCTGCAAGATCTTATCATTGAATGCGATCCAGGGGACCACCACAGCTCCAACCATGTTCTCTTTGACCACGAGACCATCCAATCCTATTGTTTTTGAAAACAAACGCAGCATCCCGGCACCCCCACATCGATCGCAAGTTATTTCGGTTTTTAAAACGTTACACCATCCCCACCTTCAACAACGTTCCCATTTTGAATCTCTGCATCTTCTCTTCTTTCACGCCTTCACCCAAACAAGCATGTGTCTGCATGTGATCTCTAACTGTACTCGCATTCAACTTTCACTCAACACTGATGAATTTCACAACACAACACCCCAGATAATGATAATACAACCAGAGTCACAGGAAAGCAGAACTACGACACATGACACCAACGAATTGTAATGCGAGTTTTCTTTACTTCTGTTTTCCTTTCTCTAAATCTAAACCCTCCGCACAGCGCCATACACAGCTTCCATAACCTGAATATTAACGATAAGATGCGACCCTCTACCAAGTATTACATTTCAAAGAAAGTCACGGACAAGATAAACAACGGAGTAATAAACAGAGGAATTTGTATTGTTTAAATTAGACCGCTCCATTTCGTGTATTGTGTTGTTTCCTTTTCGCGTATGATCTCCCCTGCGTTTCAACCTCCGACGGAAAGCAATGAAGAAATATCGGACAAATTTGGTTTTGGCGTCGCGGCGTTCTTATGATCAGAAGCATCTCTGATGATATCCCTCTTGTTTTTGGTACTGAAAGCTCTCATGGGACTCGCAAATGCCCAACCCCAACTCCTTGTCCGCCCGTGGGAGATGGCCACAGCCGCGGATTTGCCGTTCACATGATTATCCGCAGAGGATGAAACCCAGTACGAGGAAGACGACGACGATGAAGAGGACGAAGTCATCATGAGCCCACTGAATATGCCAGCACATTTCACTCTTTCCTTCATGCATTGGTGGTGGTGGTGGTTCATGACGGCGGTGGCCGTCACAGCCTTCGACTTACCTTCGCGTTGGGATTCCACCCTCCGGAGAGTGCAATCTCCAAATCCGGTAGAGATTCTCTCGAAGAAGTCACCGGAGAAGCTTCTGCTGCCACACCCAACAGATCTGGATCTCGAGACCTTGCGCTCCAAGGACGTAACAGAGGCTGTGGGCTGGCTATTGGGACTGTCATCCTCTTCCCCCCCAACGTCGGTCTTTCTTCCTAAATCGGCACACAAGAACTTGTCCTTCTGCTTCACAGAACTCAACCCCGCAATTGCCCGTGTGATTGTTGAAACGCGTGGGCTGTTACGATTGTCCCCGAAGCTCTTGGTATCCAACTTTTTTGCGGAGGCAGAGGATTTAGACGGAAGATAAAGAAAGGACCAAAACCCATTTCTTTTTCTGGGCCTGAAGCTTTCGATGGCTATATCACCGTCCCCAGCATCGTTCAAGAATCTCCCCGTCCCGGGCGCAGCGGAGGACTTGCTTCGCTTGAATATGATGTCAGAGGCAGAAGAAGGCGCGGCCGATGAGAAGGAGGAGGAGTTGTTAGAGGAGGCTTTGTTCTTTTTCTTGGCCAGATGAAAAGGAAGGCGGGCCCGTCGGATGTAATACTGGTGGTACCGAGAATCCTTTGCCCCACTCTTGAGAGCCGACGCCGGACGAGCAGAGAAGGAGAGGGAAGAAGAGGAAGGGGCAGCGGAAGTGGCTGAGGCAGAAGGAGCCATATCGGATCTGAAAGAAGGGGAAGAGGAGGAGGAGGAAGAGGGACGAATGGCGAGAGGGAAGGAGGAGGAAACAAGCCTGCCGAGCTTCTCCTGAAGGCAAAAGGCACAGATCCCGCCGGGGTTGTTTTTGTAAGGATGGTCGCTGCATTGCATTCCATCGCCCATGTCGTCCTCGCCAGCGCCAACTCTCGCTCCACCACCTTTGATTCCTTCCACGGGGATCATTCTTGCAGGTGTTTGTTTCCACAGTCCCACCCCCACAAGCACGGGCCACAGGTGCAGAGAAGAGAGATAGGGAGGGAAGGAGTGAAATGGCGTTGGAATTAGAGGAAGTGAGAGGCAGAGCACGTGGAGGAGAGAGGCGAGGGAGGGAAGTGAATTAAAAAGAGTGAAAGAGACAAGAGAGGGGAAAAGAAGGGACAGGGCGAGGAGTAAATATATTATAATCATGATAATTTCAGAGACATAGCATTGTGGCAGCGGTGAGACTTGTGTGGAAGTGTACAGCCCCCAAGCTGAAGAATCTCCAAAAGACTCTACTCCTCTCTTCCCAGTTCCCCCCCACGCTTTTTTTTTTGGCCTTTTTCGCTCCCTTCCAATTACATGCACAATGCATTCTCTCGCACCCACCCTTTCTCTGTTTTCATCTTTCTCTCTGTTTAATGAATTATTATATTATATTACGCCAGCTCGTCTCGTCTCCTTTCCGAATGAATGGCTCTCATTCAAGTGCAATATCATCAACTGTTGATAAACGCAATTAAGATTCAATCAGGTATGTGCTGTCTTTTTCCTGACTGTACATGCATGGGGTGCCGGGGTTGAAATTCTAGCGAAAAATCAAGAGACGAGACAAGCGCGAGCAGACGATGATGATGATCGCCACCCATGGTGTTTTCGGCTTTTATGCTCACTGTGAGATGATAATGATGACTCGATAATAACCTGACCTTGAGCTTTGGTGATGGGAAAGAACAAATCTTGCACTGTTAAGCGCCCAACAAACTAGACCAACGCAGCAAATCTTCCATCGCGTAAAAGTTCAACTCCTTCGCCAATCACAACCGCAGACCTCAACACCTCCACAAGTTTGTTTTGTTCTGTTTTGTTTTTTTCCTCTTTCTTTTTCTTACCGATCCAACATCTGCAGATGAAATTGATGTTCAGTCTCACCAAAACCGGGTCACCCAAAGGTCTCCAATCTCTCAAATTATTTTGGGCCGTGTTGTATTGTCACTGGTGGTCGAATGTCTCACGCTAAGGAAGATGAGAAAATTTGAAAACGAAAAAGAAAAGGTCACGATATCCAGATCACCATCATCATTAATAATTATCAGTAATATTAAGAAGCCAGCTTGATTATTTGTGGAGAACTGATATATGGGGGAAAAGGCTAGGAAAGAGTATGGAATGCAGGTGGCCGTACGCGTTTGATGGAGAGCAGGGGACATGGAAAGTAATTTTGTGTGCGTGGCAGCAGGGGCTCATACGCTATCCACTACATGATGAACATTATATATATATATATATATATAATCAAACCGTACTTCACTGCTTTGCCGCTCAACGGACATTTCGCGCACTTTTGCTGTTTAATATTATATGTAGTCGGGTCACGGCAGCCTCAAATTTCTTCCTCGCTTTGTTGTTCCAAAATCTGAAATTTCCTTGCACCTGTCTCTAGCCAGGACAAAATAAAGTGTACGTAATAAAAAAATTAATAGAGAGAGACTTGACGTAGTGACGGGAAACTGGTTTAATTTATTGCAGGAGACAATGCCATGTTGCTGCTGATGTGGGTATTGGCTTATGTAATTTTTAATTGAATCTAACAGCTTCGTGTTTCATAGTGAACGGCGCGCGCTAGTAGAGGGAGCCAGTAATTATAGGCATAAACAGAAAAGAAGAAGCGCGGAAGAAATATAATTAGTGAATCGACTAATCTAGTTTGGCTGTCCCCTGTGGCCAGAAGCCGACGTAGAATGTGGGTGGAGTGTATGGTTATTCCAATATTAACATATCGAGTCCTCCACTTGAGTCCTTTTAATTATAAATTTTAGTAAATTCTAAATACATACAATTACAGTCAAACTTACTATCTACTTGATTTTGTTTTCGAAAACTATTTTTAGAACAATAAAAAAAATCATTTGAGCTAGCGTTTCTAATTTAATTGTGTGTCTGAATTAAAAAATTTATAATTAAAGTTAAGATTCAAGTGAGGTTAGTAAACTGAGGTTATAATAAAAGTCTGTGACTTTAACGTGATTTATATTTGAATATTTTTTTTCAAAAGTCAGTTGAATAAACTAAAACTTGTTTGGATGATTTAATTTAAAAGTTATTTGAAACGTATAATAACAAAAATAGACATAAAATTTTTTATATATATTTTTGTGACTCATTTGATATTTTTAAGAAAAGATATTAAACTTAAAATTATAAATTTTTAAATAATTAGAATACAAATAAAAAATACATTGACAAATAAAAAATCTTAATTTTTAACATTGCCAACAAAATATGTGTGTGTATATAGTAATTTGATTTAGGTGGCATAAAGTGATTTAGTTAATTAATCTAAAATATTAATTAATTGTTTGATAAAATAAAAACTAATTATGTTCAATGTCTTTTTTATTATAAATTGCCAACAATATATATACATAATTGTACTAATATCCTAACAAGATATTATATAATTAAATTATAATAATAGACAATTATTCCCTCTGATCTTTGCGACTACCACGACAATGGCTCTTGTTGCTTCTTCATCAGAGGTGTACTCATTGAGGTTAGAGCAACTTTAGGAACAAGATGAGTGCTGAGTTTTGAAGGAGAAGTTCAAGCAAGGTTTCAATCCTTAAGAGTAGGTCCAGCTCAAGAAAAAATCCATGAAGCTTTTGAATTTTTGAAGACTGGCAAACCAAGGAAACGATAGAAGAACTCTAAAAAATAAACAAACTCTCGTGAAGATAAGGATAGAAAGGGAAGAACAAAATTTTAAAAGGCACTTAATACCCCTAATGTGGTCTTCCCTGCCCAACGCTAAGTGAAAAGCTCCTTAGATGAGCTTCACCCAAAACGTCCATTTTGCTTCAACGTGCGTTAGTCTTCTCTTTTATTCCAAACATGTGCCAATGGGTTTTTTGCCTCCCAACTTAGGTTGGGAGCCATCAACCTAGGTTGGAAAAGTTTTCCAAACACACACTAAATGTTTTTAACTTAAACTGTCTTCAAGTAAACATAATCGAGTTCATTTTTTTTTTGACTTGTTTTGAAATATATTAGAAAATAAAATTCTAAAACAAGAAAATGGAACAGCCCTAAGCCTCCACCTAATCAATGCGGCAGTGCGTAACTATAGGCACAGAGTTATAAATCATATTTTAAAAGATTTATTGAATCTCATTTATAAATTACAGTACAATATTAATATTTAAAAAATATTTTTAAAATTATCATTTATAACAGAGAAAAAATAGCATAGCATTATTTTTTAAATTTATTATATAACGATATATTAAAATTTTATATACTTTTATTTTTTATATATTTTTTATATTAATATTAATGAAATTAATGAAAATTATTTATAAATACAACCGGATGAGTTTGTGAGTAACAACCTAGAGGTATGGCTAAGAGTCGGAGCCATGTTCCGTATAATTACTCGCATTTATGTATGCGAGAGTACAAGCACTGCCTCGTTGGCCATAGGTATCGACGGAGAGGAGAGACGCGTGGTTGGGTGAAACTTAAAGAGGCGGGAGACGTGGAATGTAAGTGCAACCCGAGTAAAAGGAATCCTTTTCTTTCATCTTAATTAAACTAATTGTGTATATTTCGAGGAAAAGTATATATATATATATATATATAGATAACTTGTATACTGTTTGTGTAGAAAGGAAGAAGCAAGAGCACAAGACATGGGATGAGGCGTTTGGATAGTGACGTTGACGAGCAGAAATGAACAAAGGGTTGAGAGAGCGATCAAGGGGACATGAAGCTTCAGATCACCAGTTTGAACCACAAAGTGTTTCTGCTGGCGCTGTTGCTGCACGTTCAAGTTCATCATCGGTCCCGCCCTGAAATGTCATCTATTTAACTTATCCTCTCGTTCGAATTATTTTAGGACAAATATCACCAAATAACCATTACAGGTATTTGTCACTCCATCTCCTCAATCTCTTGTTGAAAATGAGTTTTTATAAAAAATAACCAAACAACTCCTAAAATTTAAAATAACAAATGATCACCTTATATAAACAACAAATCATTTAAATTTTGACAATAACTAATTCATAATTAATAACAACACATTTAAAATTTAATAAAATTTAAAAACTGACAATACAAGATGAGTACCTATGTTGTATGAATAAATTATTCAAATTTTGATAGTAATTACTTTGTGGTTGACAATAATATATTTGAAATTTAACACGATTGAAAAATTGATAGCACATGTTTAATGGAATAGTTATTCATCATATAAAAATAACAAGTCATTCAAATTTTAACAATAATCAATTTGTGATTGATAGCTACACATTTCAAATTAAACAAGATTAAAAATTTGATAATACAGGTTTAATGAAACAAGTGTTCAGTCTATATAAACAACAAGCCATCCAAATTTTGGTAACAATCAATTTATGATTGATAATAACACATTCAAACTTCAACAAAATTGAAAAATTGATAGCATGAATTTAATGAATAAGTGTTCACCCTATAAAAATAGCAAACAATTCATCATTGATAATAACACATTTGAACAATTAGATTATATTTAATTGTTTCTCTTTTGTCAAGAGAGGTAATAAATCATTTTTCATAAAAATTTACTCTTAATTAAGAATCAATGGGGTGTGGTAAAAAATTAAAATTTTAAGATCATCCTTTGGTATAAAAAAACTCCAAGCAGTCCACAATTGATATTTTTCCATTATTTTATTCACTCCGGTGCCTTTTCGTTTACTATATTTCTGCATGTTGACACTGCTTTATATTTTTCAAGAGTCTGACACGCGGAGCTCTTCATATATCATTCGAATAAATTATTTTATAATGGACAAAAAGGCAACCCTCTGCATAAACATCATCCCTATCTGTCGGACCTCATCTTCAAATTATAGATTTTTTTTTTATTTTATCTTCAGAATATATAAAAAGCACCAAGAAAGCCTTGATCTCTGTTTTTGTGTGCGCGCGCGCGTGGGCACAAGCAAGCTTCATCAATTTCACTCTCATAGCAAGCGTTCTCCATTGGATACGATGAATCGTCGGAGAGAAACCAACGAAATCAACCTTTCATGTTGCTCGTGAAATACTCTATCAGCAGCAACGGGGAAGTGAGGGAGAAAACTGGCATAGGATCTGCCCAATGGACAGGTTTTGCTACGCCATTAATCCGCGCCTCTCACCGCAACGCTATTTCAGTAGTTTTGATGGCCACTCCTAACATGACCACGTTTAAAATTCCAACCACAATCCCAGTTTTTGCCCAATTAACACCGTAATTTTTTAACTATACATTTTTTGCAAGAGCTTCTTTTAAGGATGGACAAAAAAGGCTGTTAGCACTCGAGGGATTCACACACACACACACACAATGCTGAACAGCGCAAAAGCTGATAACTGCAGGAGAGAGACTGCCCCCAAATCATCTAACCTGGGTCCGATATTGTAATTATTTCGACTTGTTTCGAGTGACATGGGCTCTTTTGGGTCATCATAGTTGTTGTGCAAAGATAAGCCCGAGTTCCGCAGCCCAGCGTTTTTTTCCCCAGTTAAACATACCCAAAGTTTTTGGGCCTAGCCTCGAGTAATGATGCCCTTTAGACAAATATTGTCAAATACAGCCCAATCCAGTTCTATCTCCAACAAGCAATATGATCTTTCTTCAACGGGGAGGGAAAAAAAAAATTAAAGCCTCCACCAATTTAATAAGCTGTATATAATTAATTTGAAGCCATGTTATCACCAACAGCTCACTTTACATTTCCCGTGAAGTTCAAAGCCACCTTCTATTTTGTTATACGGTCAGATACAAGTCTTATATGTTAATTATTACATGCAATCTAGTGTGTGTTTAGTTTTTAGTCTACATCTGACAAAAATTCATTTGGAGAATCTAACTATTTGTTGAATTTTACAAAAGTATATTTCAGATGTAGTTTGAAGGTACTTTTAAGGCTTACCCCAACAAGTTAGTGGTTGCTTAAATCCAGCAAGCCATACCGTGCTATGGCGACAAAGAAGCTGGTAGGAATTGTAAAGGCGTTGTGAATATATATGCTGCTATAACTCGTGTTTGTATTATATTACGTCCGCTGGCTTGCATGCTTTGGGGACATTCAAGTGCCGTTAATCTATTTTTATGTCATCTGGTTCTGAAACTTCGATCATATTTTGGGAACTTGCTTTGCTATGAGATGAAGGTTGATACTTGTTCAATGCGAGTGATGCCTCAAATCTGTGGGTTTAATTTTCAAGTCTTGAAGGTCTCTGTTCCTTTCCAGTGCACATTATTGATCACGAGGGTCCAAAGAATGATTTTACGGCTTAACACGAGAGCCTTTTAGAAAAACTCTGCAGAACGCGTACAAAATGTGGCTGCAAAAGTAGAGAAGCATTAATAATGAAGCGAAGGTGAGGTGAAAGGCTGACGCTACCATTTGCTCTGTTAAGGAAGAGAATCGACAGAACACAAATTGAGAATTGAAGGAATCTTTCTTTTGTTGGCGATTCAGATATACTGCTTCGTTGTGACCGTCACTCTTTAGTCGGTCAGTCTGCTTAAAACACACAAGACCTGCATCAGGAAACAGGAATCACGGGTCCCTCTGCTTTAATTGAAAGAGAAAATTGTACACACCGCCTCTGTGCTACAGCCCATTTGCTAAATAAATTTACATGTTAGACAAGCTTGATTTGATTTTATCATCGAATTCTTTATGCTTCTATTCACGATTAAACCCGGGTGTTTTATTTGCTAATATTAACATTTCAAATGCGTACACTCTCTCCTCAAATCTTCAGGCAGGATTGAACGAGAAGCAAGTGAAAGAGTAATGGCCGTTGAAATAGATCAAAGTGTGGCAGTGCAAGTGAATTGCAACAATAATAAACAAAAGAGGAAACAATTAACTAGAAAATTAATGGTGATGACAGAAATCAAGATAGGCAGAGGTGGAGAGAGGAGGGATCCATAAGGACCACAACTCTCCTTAACTTTTTAATTTTTTTTAATAAAATATAGAGATTATATATTTTTAATATCCTAAGTTGACACATTATATAAATTTTGAAACACTAAAATTCTTATTTTAATTATTATATAGTCTTTTACAGTATATATAGTGCAACTGTTTTAATAGTTTAAAAATATAGTTGTTATGGGATCTACTTATTTTTTTTAAAAAAAATAATATTACACATGCTCTTAAAATATTTATGTCATTTTATTTTACTTTCATTTAATATTTAATAAAAAAATTATGAGAATCATTATTAGCAAATTTTTAAAAATTTTAAAATATATTGAATGTTATGTGGTTGATATGTATCATAAAATCATCTATCTAAAAGTTAAAAGGTTATGGTTAAGGTGTTTTTATAACAAAATTACTTTTTTTTATAATCAAGCTATTGAAATTTATGATATGAATAGTTTTATTTTAATATAATTTGATTTCATCTATGTAAAGATTTTGTAATAACTGAGCATCATTGCTGTATTAATATATTTATTTACAGTAATTATCAATTGAAAGAATTAAATGATAAATTCAACAAGTAAGTAATAAAGCTTATTACATTAAATAAAACTTTAAATTCTAATTATACATTTAAATCATTTAATGCTCACAAGGAAGACAAAATTTTTACTAATTTTATGATAATTTATATAGAGAATGAAATCATTAAAATGCTTATCACAGATATAATAACTAATGATTTTCATAACGTGAAAAACTGATGAGCAAAACTTAAAAAAATGAATATGTATTTATTTGTTTTATATGTGTGAAATTGAATATAAATATATAAGTTAAAATATTTATCTTATGTTGGTGATATATATAGATTTAACTTTTCTTTAATTATCATATATATTTTATTATCCTGATTTTTTTCAATAAAGATTTTTTGCTCCACTGCTGAAAGTAGGTATTTACAATTTTGACACTGGATGACAAAACTTATATATTCAAGTTACTAAGTTTCGGGAGAGTAGTCTCTTCATTTTTTCCCCTCCATTTCCCTCCACTTTCCCCATCCCCATCATTCAAATTATTTTATTAAATAATTTTTTTAAATGACAAAATTAATGAATGATGGGGATGGGAGAAGTGGAGGGAAATGGAGAGAAAAGAAATGGAGAGACCCCTCTCCCTTAAGTTCCATCATTAACTGGATTTGTGGTCGGTGCTGCTTACGTGGTTCCCTGCTCCAACTTTGGATATCTCATTTTTGGCGCATCGGTAAGATATCATATTCCCTTGTTTCTCATTCTTCCCCCGTCTTCTTCCTCCATTTGTTTCTTCATTCACATGCGCACCTTCTTCGTCATTACATTACATGCAGACGCCTGTTATGAACAACGGTTTCACTGTTAATCTCAAATTAATCCCTTGCCTCCATGTCTTCCCTCAAAACGACAGCACTTACTGCCGTTGGAGCTGGTAATTTAAATGGGTGGTGGCTTGAATAACTAAGTTCAGCCTGAACTTGTTTAGGTTTTTGATTGACCTGAATATTTGAATTATCATTTTTTTTATTTTTAATTAACTTTTATTTTAAAAATATTTTTTATAAAAATATAAATATCTTTTTTTAGATACTTAAATGATGTAAAAATCCTCAAGTTTTTTAAAAAAATATCCAGTTCTTAAAATTTAAAAATTAATACTGAAATAAATTTTAGATATTAATCTAAAATATTTTGTAGATTAAAAATAATAAAAATATGATAATATGATTATTTTTACCTTTTTAAAAAAGATATATACTAATGCATTCAAATATATAATATCTTAGTATAAAATGACCTAAAACTTAAAAATTTAATTAATATTTATTATATTTTTTGATATTCAATTTTTTATTCAAAATCAAAGTTAGCCTGAATTTTTTCTGCCCTATTTAGGCTAGGCGGAAACAAAAAAAAAAAACACAATTTTTTTTTGGCAATTTGACCTTTTGGTAGTATCACGGTCAAATTGCCTAATCTTTTTAAGCTGGATTCTAAATTTTTTTAAACTTATTTAAATTATCTTGAATTATTGACTCTAAATGCAGAGTAGTGAAGGTAAGAAAAACGTTTTACACAATGTGCTGAAAAATTAAAAACCATGGTAAAGTGGGAGAGGTGCATACCTGTAAATGATGAACAGTTCAGAGTACTGACGAACTTTTTTTTTTTTTAACATAAAAAAGATTATAATTGATGAAACATACCATAGTACAACCTAAAATGAGGTGGTTGAGGCAAAGAACGGTAAAAAATCTGCATATATACGATTCTACAGTTGTGATTTACCAATATTTCTCCAACACGTTAAACTGTCAATAATTCAAACATTTTCTCTTAAAAAGTCCATACATGGGTAAATATAACGAGGGATTCAACTTGCTATTTGCCGCCTGTAATCACGTGAAAATGATTATTCTATTAGCAATGATCAAGAGGGTGATTTCCAACCATCAGCGACCTGAGACTAGTTTTTATCTTAGGTGGTAATATGTGTGCGTCTACATATATCCTGCTTTTATTATGTTTAAAGCCCTTGTCCTCAACTAAACATAAATTCAAATATTTTGGAAGATCGACGGTACACACATACCTATTGCATGAAGATGTACCAGTTATGGAGCAAAACCGAAAATTGACAAAAAAAAAAAAAGCCGAATAAAGATGATAACTTAGCTTGTGAAAATATGGAATGAGCCAAATGAATGAAGGCGACAAACACAGGTAGAGTTGGCATCACATCAGAGACAGAAAACCCAAAGCACTATTCTGCATCGTCGTTTTGGTTAAAAAACAAACACCATTCCCTCCCACAAGACTACCCCCCCTCCCAACCATCTCTATCATTATTAGTTAAGGATTAAATTGCTTCTCGCATCTCGCATCTCGCATCATGCATACTCCCCCCCTGAAGGGTTAAACAAAAGTCACGTTCTCTGTTATTCAAGGTCCCATGAGTGCCCTTCCCTTTGGCTGTCCCACAATATATTTCCAGTAACCCTACGGTTTCACTTTCAGGCCACAAGAATAGAGTGCGCTTCACGTTTCAACTTTTCATAGCTTTTGAGCCAAAGGAAATTGATGATGACGATGATAAGTGGGAAGGGCGTGTTGGCTTCATACTAGGAAGCAAAAGGACGGGCCATTACAAAATAAAGCGAGGGCAAAACTGGAATGTCATTGCCAGAAAAAAAGACAAAAAGGCTTCTCCCAGTCTCAGTAAGCGAAGCCACCGCCAGCTCGGTTTTCTGGTGGTTTCCGGTGATAGCGTGGGGCCGGGGAAGTGGGCGAAGAAGCAGACCGGGGTCTGATGGCAGCAAAAGAACAATTTTCTATGTCAATGCTTTCGTCGTCGTCGTCGTCCATGAACATCTGCTTGCACCTGCACTCCTGGCTACAGAAGGCCTTGTCTCCCCTGCAAGGCCGCAAAATAAGCTCGCGGACATCCACAATGAACCATAAAAGATCCCGGGTTTGCGAGGAGAGAACAGTACTTACTTGTACATGTAGATGTCTTTTTCGAGGGAGAGCCTGTTCCTGCAGAGAAAGCATTGGTCCAGGAAAGCGGAGCGGTTGGAATTTGAAGAGCATGGTGTCTCGTTGTGGAGGATGGAGATGGCGGTTTTGTTGATGACTTGAGGGGTGTTGGTGGGAATAACACCTCTCTGGGATTCCAACACAATACTCAAACCCACCATAGTTCCTGCCGATGACCGAGGGAGCTGGGTGGATCTGGATGGAAACAGTGCATAAAGAGCAGGGGAGAAAGGGGGGTGACTGTACGGAAGAGGGGGTGGGTGGGTTCCGCTGTAGTTACAGCTATTCAGCAGTGAGAAAGAAAGATTTGACTGATGCGGGCCGGTTGAGCGCCACGTAGCGGGGTTTAGTTTGCATTTATGCGGTTGCTGAGGGGAAAAGGTATCATGGTACGAAGGAGCAGCTCCTTCTGTTCAAGTGCGTGCACCAAGAACCAGGAAGAATGCGTCCCTATAATTTAAACCTTTTCGTCATGTACTAGCGCCTGCCCTCTGTTCCGCCATTATCGATTAATATAACGCCTCTTTTTAATCCTCCATTTCTTCGCAATCTTGTATGGGATGGTATTGCTTCAAAATACATATGGTATACGTGTATGTCCTACGTGGATGAACAGTATTCATGCTGGCAGAGTTAGTCCATTTAGTACAGACTAATGAGACACTGACTGCGCGTTTATCTTTTAGCTTTCCCTTCAACTGCCAGAATTTTTATCACAATCGGCTTCTTCCGCAAAAATGATCCATGTTTTCTTTCTTTGTTGCATTCTTTCCAATCTTGCATCGTAACCCACCCTAATGATGAAGGACCAGCATTTATTTCATGTGTGTAGATTTAATTTTGCAAACAGACACCAACCTTTTACTATGGTAAGAGAATTCACGCAAACTGCACAAACCCTCCAGGGTCAGAACTCTCAACTTCTCCCTTTATATTCATGAGGTGCTTCCTTGTTATTGAGCCATCAAAGCTCTAGCTTCGTGTATGTCTATTTGTGTGTCAAGGAGATGAAGCGGTTAACCGATCTGAGGTTGGGCATTTTGGGACGCATGAGATGTAAAACCAATTAGGTTGCAGAAAAGAACAGAATGGTTGGAAGGAGTGAAAAGGACAAGTGAATATGACGTGAAAGTATGATTTGGTAGGGTGGGGGAGATGGCCCGGCATGAAGCCTAGCGTGAATGGTATTATTGTCGTGAACAATATGATTTGCAACTGTTTTTATAATTTACAGTAATGCAGTGATTTTAAAGTAAAAGAAGTTACCTAGGGGGAAAAGGAGGGCCACCCTTAGGGGTGGATATGCGTGGTTGCACCCAGCGTAGTACAAAAGATTCCACGCCCAAAGCCGCCTTCCCCGTCGACAAATGTCATTCCTGCCTCCTCTGTACTCCCTTCCTATCTTCAACACATCTATTGTACTTTTTTATTTTTCTGGTTGGCCAAAACGCATCCATATCCTATAACTCGCTCGAAAAATGCTATATATATAATGGATAAAAGCTAAATTACATCTAATTTAAACTCCTTAAATTTTGGGCTGTGCTTGGATGATTTTCCTAACTTATAAAAAGAAATACCCACGCAACAACTCCATAGAAAAGCTACGCCGTGCGCTGATATTTCCACAAATAAGTGCATTTATGACTAGGATTTTGCAACTGATCCAAAGTTTAGTATTCGATCCGTTCATTAGTATTCCAAGGCCCAAAACCTGGTGGAGCGCCCTACTTTGCTTGGTGGTGGTGGTGGTGGTGTTGTTATCATTATCATTTTGCACTGCTCGACGATGGATTTGACAGATGAAGAAGAATCGACATCATCTGGAAATTAATAACAAAAAATACAAAGGATTGTTCAGCTTTGTTTGGACACCAACATCCGGACAACACTCTCTAGATCAATTCATTCTAAACTCTGTTCAGTCTCCTCCAGGGGATCGGAGGATGGAAGCAAAATTATCTTACATTTATGGTCAATTTCAAAAGAGGAGGATTAAGGATAGAGTGAAAGGATTGTACGAGCCCCATTCAAAAAGTTTTATTCATTCTATACATTTTTCAGTTTAAATCAACAAAAATAAATAATCAAAATTTAGAAAATCCAAATTCAAAGGGAAAACCAGAGAAGAAGGATCGATCCTGAGCAAGATAATATCATGCCTATATCAAATACTCGTATGGGCTGTTGCATGTTCGCTTCTTCTGAACCAAGGCGATGCTTTTACATGCAGAATTGCAGATAGTGTTTGAGTTCGCTGGTGTGAACTGTAACGCATGAAAATCAATGTGAACTCGGTAATTGAGGGACCTCGAAGGGGAAGTTGACACAAGTTTCGTTCTTTTGAGGTTTTGAAGGATTGAGAGAATGTGAACCATTTTGGGAGAGTTGGTTCATGCAAGAGTGAAGAATGAACAAAGGAGTCGAAGATGCTTCTCATGATCTGAATCCCATTTTTAACTACGCATGGCAATGATATATTTGAGCATCTGATCTGTCGTGTAAAATTGCAGGGACGCGAAACCATTTTACATATACCCGTCAACGAGTCTAAATTTCCAACGATGGCTTTTGGAGATTCAAAAAATGCAGCCTCTTCTCAGCTTGAGAACAAATCAGATATCAATATTTAAATTTCATAGCACACTTTAATTTAATAGACGCGCGTCCCTTCACCCCCTGCCAGACTGCCAATCTGCACTTGTTCAGCATTCGGGTCTTAATCTCCAAAGTTAGGCTAGTTTTTACGCTGACCAGACTGTTGAACAATTTCTAACCAGTTTCATTTTTATATTTGTGCTCGTCATAGCATTGCATTGATCCTTGAAGTACTGTTCTCCTTGTGTCAAATCCAAAACGAAACAGGATTGTTTATCCAAGGGTCCTTAATTATTCCACATAACAGTGCCATATCCCAAGCTTGCTTTGCAGCTTGGGGAGATGCTTTTGCTTTTCCCCGTATCTTTTTCCAAGAAAAAAAAAACATAAGAAAGGGCGAATTAATTTGAGATCCCACGCACTGCATTTAAATACTATAAGGTTCGTTAATAATAGATTAGTCACTTAGGATGATTTAGTTGTAACAATCAGCAAGCACAAGAGTTGTTCACAAATGATCAGCATAAACCACCCACACTCAACAAGAAACTGAAGGACAAGGATGAAAACACAAGCAGAAGTGAAGGACGAAGATGCAAACAGAAATAACATTAAAACTTGTGAAAGAAATCATAGATGTGCTTGTTGATATCAAGGGGCCTTTCTTGATGGAGAAAGTGAGCCACCCCTTGCATCACAACTACATCCTCCAGAAGCGGCACATCTCTCTTCATCCCTCCCTTGTGAATGTAATCTTTCATTCCCGGCGCATTATAGGTCAAGTCCACATCACCCACTATAAACTTCACCGGCACCTTTATTTGAGCACCTGTCCACGGGGCCGTCAGTTCCCAATTCCTGCAATATTCAACAGAAGCTATCATCAATTCTATTCTAGAATGGATTAAAAAACAACCCTTTCTTTTCTTTTAAAAGGAAAGTTGTACATGACATACAGATCCAAATTTCTATAGTAGTTCAATCCCCCGGTGAAGCCGGTTTTGTCATATTTGGTGGCATAGTAGTTGCATTCTTCCTCGGATAGCCATGGGGGCAGCACAATGGGAGCATCGCGTGGATGTCCAAACCCTTTACCCTTTGGCAGATAAAGTGGGCCAGGGTTGCGGTATGTCAGGAATTCCTTCACAACTCTCTCGGTGCCAATTTGACCAAACTCAGACTCAATGTCTCCAGGCTCCTGTAATGATGAAGCAACAACCAACAACTATATTACTAGCTACACAAAACCTACACCAGTGAACATCCTCTGTGATTAATTAACCAGAGCTTTGTCTTCGGGGCGAAGTTAATGGAATACCTGCCTGTTGGGGGGAAAAGGAAGGGGGGCTTCGAGTCAAAAACACGGCAAGTAAAACTGAATTCTTCCCCTAGCTTAAGCTTCCAATCTTGATGGAAGTCGATCAGATAATATATTAAATGTAGTTATTGAGACAGAACATGTCCCCCCTCGGATCAAAAGCTTCCATGACAAATAAATTAAAATTCCCGAACCCAGGCATGTAGGCAGGGCATAGTGAGGATGTGATGAATTGATGCCATAAAGCGCTTGACCCACTAATTTAAACTAAAATTAAATATGTTGTAATTCTCCTACACATCACTATCACGGAAATGCTAACAGTTGTAACAGAAGCAAGTCGGAAGTCGGAAGTACACCTGAAATCTGCAAATATAGTAATCAGTGCCATACACAGCTCTTAAGGTGTCAAGCGGCTTTCTTTTAGGGTTCCTGGGGGTGAAAGGGACGCTCAAGTTAACCAAAGCCCTGACTCTTTCAGGGCGATAGAGGCAGAGATACCAGGCAGTGATGGCTCCCCAGTCATGTCCGACCACAAACACCTTATCTTCACCGGGCGCAATGACGTCCAGAAGGCCAATAAGGTCGCCGACGATGTGGAGGCTGGTGTAGGCAGCGGGTGCGGCCGGAGCGTCTGTGTCACCGAAGCCACGGAGGTCTGGAGCCACGCACCGGTAGCCTAAGGAGGAAAGGGCTGCGATCTGGTGGCGCCACGAGAACCAGAGATCAGGGAAGCCATGGATGAATAGGATCAAGGGGCCCTGACCCTTCTCTGCTATGTGCATGTTGATTCCATTCACGCTTACTGTTCTGTGCTCTATCCCCTCCATGCTCCGGCACGCGTGGGTATCGCTTGCTTTGCTGGCCATCCTCTGTTGGAGGTTGCTTCCTGGCTTTATACAAATCAAGTGAGACGATGCCCCCCGCTTTTCTTTGCTTCTTTTTCGTTGTAAAAGCAAAAGCCATCTGCCGCCGTAAATCATTGTCTCTTTTTTTACCCCCCGTGCGTGTCATGCCACTAGTTTAAAAATCAACAGTATCTTATTTTCATGAGAAATCTTAATTTAAAAAATGTGAAGTGTTGTTATTATTATTAATATAAGTAAAGGACTCACTGCCTTTTCTATTTCGTCATATTAATTAATCGATTAAGTTGGGAAGCGTGAATTTCAGCCCAAAAAAAAATGTGACCGAGGCCCAAGGGCCCAAAAGAGCAAGCGGGGAGCATCTTTATGTGAATCACGTGTGTTGTGAAAATTCAAAATTGTGCCCATCAGAAGGACTGAGCTTCCTCCTTTGAAAGAGGAGCTTCCTTTATCTCTTCTTTAAAACAGAGGTAATCTAAACAATTTAAATTTAATTTTTTAATTTTTAATTTTTAATTTTTATTTTTAAAATAAAAAATATAAAAAAAATTTAATAAGTATACTTATGAATCTGATAATCTAAATTTAACATAAATAATCTAAATTTAATATAAAAATTTAAATTAACTTTTCAAACATATTTTAGACAGTTTAAATATATTTTAAACAGAACAATAAATTTATTAAAAAATATTAATATTAAATTTAGAGCATTTATATTAAATCTAAAGTTAGATTGATAAGTATATTTATTAATAATTTTTTACAATTTTTATATTTTAAAAATATAAATTTAAAATAAAAAATAAAAATATTAGTCTAGATTAAATTTCGGCGGTTCAGACTATGCCATACAAGGAAGCGCGTCACTTTGGACGATGGGGAAGGATACTTCAGTTCACTGCGAAAATTATCGAAGCGGCAGCGAGCAGGTTACGACTTCGGAGGCCCACATTCAGGATCGGATCATACTTGAGAAGAAGCCATTGTACAGAGAGCCCGTGAGTTAATCTGGATTAGCTCAAAATATTATTTATATTGAAAAAAATTCAGATTTCTTCGTAAACCATTATCTTGATTCGGTGAGACTCTGACTCACCAGTCACCATCGCTGCCCCCCACTCTCGCTCGTTCAGTGACTTGCTTCACGGACACCCGCTTTAGAGACGCTGCAGCAGCACGGTCTCCTTCTTTTTCATCTTCACCGGCCATTCACTGTTCAGTCTTCTTCTTATTAGTTCAGTCGCTCGGCTTCCTCCTCCTTTCTTCTTCGTCTTCGTCGTTCAGTCTACCTCCTTCGCTCGCTCAGCATGAAAAAATGGCAACCTGAGAACTGAAATGATTCTTCTGGTTTCGTCCCATCAACAAATAATAGTCAGAAAGCGTGTTGGCCGCTCAACCTTTGAAAGGCGCTCTCCATATTTTTAAAATATCAACCTAATTAATTAACGGTCCGTATTACTTATCGTGTACATATTTTTTTAAAATATTTTTCTTGTAAATGTATTACAGACTACTACTTTGGTTTCTTACTCCTCATTTTCTTTTCTTCTTAATTTCATTGTAAAATAAATTGTTATTATACAACACAATTATCAAATAAACACAGAAGTCCGATTTGTTACAACTGTACTTGGCTATATAACTTTTTATGTGTGTTCACCCTGTTCAATTTACCATCTCTAATCATCAAGTTTTGTAAAAATATTTGTAATAATGTCGCCATTGCCATCTGGCATGTCCAAACTCCACAGGTTTTATGCTTTTATCATTCTTTTCTATCCGCTCATTCATTGAATTTTTTTCAATTATTGGAAATAACATGTTATATGAGATTGAATAGCGTGCAAGTACCTTTTGTCGTGCATCGGTGCGTATTTTATTTTCATTTATCTGTTCTGGGTTAATAATTGTTGATGAATCCATGAATTCAAATATTGATCCCACTAGGAACATTTTAACTGTTGGCGAAAATTATACTAACCACCATCAGAGGAGGAAAAACTAATATTGAAGGGCAAAAAAATTGTCAAGTGATAGAAATTAGGTCAAAAGGATCAAGGTTTCAAAACAAAAAAATAAATAAAAGTGCACTTTTATATCTAAGCTTCCGGGATTTATAATGAGCTTTGATGATTCTTAAACACATTTTCATAATTTACAAAACTTTTACAAGTTACAATTTATTTGCAATACACATTTTTTCCTCATTAGTTAGGCTAGCAATTAGCTAAAAAGTTTACAAAGACAAAAGAATCTAGTTCATGTGAACAATCACGGGCCATTTTGGCTAAGAAATCAACACACTTGTTTGTCTTGTATTTGAATTCTTTGCGTGGAATGCATATATGGCGACAAGTGGTAGCATGAGAGGCGTAAGACTAAATCTACTCAAAAATCTTTATGCTGCTAACAATATTCAATAAAACAGTGGGTGCATAGACTATAGTAACTTTTTCATCTTCCTTCATTGTTTAGTCGGCACATTTTAGGGGTAAAACCCATTTCTCTATTTCATCAAGAAGCTTGTTAATTGTTGTTCATTGTTTTTTTAGTCATCGACCTTTGTGGGTGTTGAAGACGCCAGTAGTTTTTACTTCCTTTGACTTCCCCTGTTAACAAACCCTTCTATGTATAATTGTTTTTCTCTGTCACGCTGTTTGAGGGAAAGGAAAAAATAAGAAATTGAAGTGATTGCCATTTATTGTAATGTTTGAGATTTATTTTTATTTATGTTGAGAAAAGAGGATGTTTTTATTTATGCATATGTTGGAAAGAGGATGATTATGTTTGCGTCTATGCTGAAAAAGAGTATGATTTATTGAAGAATTGCACCAGGGGCTTTGAATCGAAGAGGGAATAAACACTAGGAAAAAAAAATGGAACCAGCAAAATTTTAGCCATTGATATAATCAATGTCTAATAAACTGCCACATGCCGCCTTGCATTTCACGCGTGGACCTAGTCCATGCATGGGATCCGAATCCGTTTGCCTTGGGAGCAACATGTGAGATCTTTTAGTCTGTACAAATGTTCTCTTGCGCCTCTGTTATGTCTTCAGCAAAAGGATGATCAGTCTTTACACCTCTATGAATGAGGTTAATCGTGTCCAATGAATCATAGTATATGAGCGCCTTCTCAATGTCGAGACTTGAGCATTGCAGGCCACGTTTAATAGCATAGACTTTGGCTACAGCAATAGAAAGGTTGCCCGGATTTGTAACAAAACCTTTCATCCATTCACCCTCTAAATTCTGAGCCAAGCCACCGCAAGTAGCATTGTTCTGTTAATTCAAAGAGGTGTCCACCTCTACTCGTATCGTGTTTTTGGGAGGGAGCCACCCATTTAAGAAGATGAGTATTAGCCAATGCCAAATGATGTATTTTGCAGATGATCCAAATCTCTTTCTTCCACTAATCCCCTCCTGCGTGCCTGGATGATGTCCACAGTAGTGTAATCAGTCCCTTCCAAAAACTCTCATCCAAGGCCAGGGACGAAAAGATCTACCTTTGATAGGTTGGGAGGTGTTCATCCGAAGCTTTCAACATTTTCACAGTTGATCTTTCAAAATTTACAAATAAATTTTCATGATTTGCAATTGAGCTATAAAATCAACTACGCGAGGGCATTTTCATTCATTTGTCGCATCAATCATTGATCTTCAAGTTAATGTTATACCAATTGCATGAGTGGCTTGATTTCAAAGATATCAAAATGATTGGTCCAAAAATAAAATTCAAATATTTCTACCCAGATTTTTCTTCAAACACGCCTCATTACTTTTTTTCCTTAATAAGGAAATATACATCACGAGTCACTACTTGACCAACGGTCGAATGAAGTAGGAATTCCGTGGCATGAAGCGAGATCGTTCTAAGATAGCGAGTCACTGCATGTTGATTTTTTTGTATGTTATTTCATAACAAACTCTTGTTATTAATATATAAAAATTCATTTATCTTGATTTGATTGAATAAAAATATGTTAAGTATATAAAACTAAACATAAAAATCTTCATTTAGAAAAAAATTGCTTCCATTTGAAAACCAATTTCAAGCAATCTTTGTTATGGCATTTACTGTATTTAAAATTTAAAAAACAATGCAAGGGTAAAATTCAAGAAACACTGTATAATAGCATTATATAAAATGTACAATGTTTAACTAGTATTTCATAACATGTAAAAACAACGCAGGTTGTTTATTCCTCATAATATCAAAAATAAAAACCATGCAATGTATCTGAAAATAATATATCTGCAATTTTTTTAGACAAAAAATAGATCCATCAGTAAAAATAAGTTAGTTGGAAAGAAAAAATAATTTAATTCAATATTTTTTACTTTCCATTTTAATTCAATTCAATGAATCGTTGAACACCAAAAAAAAAAAATTCAATGGTTCAATGTGGGATCCCTCTACCCATTGCAGCACAAGGAGCGTCCAACGCCACACGAGTTGTCACTAAAAGACAGCTGCAGACCGCAAGGGCATTTAACAGCTCAGCGGAATAAACGATATTTGTTTATACGACTCCTTTCAGTTTTTTTTTTTTTTAATTTAGTTTTTATAAGCCATATTTACTATTTTTTTCTAAAACTTTTAAAAAATAAAATCAGTTAAATATTAAAATTAAATTAAACTTTTTAAGAAAATTTCAAAACTATGATTGACATGGTTGGTTGAGAAGATGGATAATAAAAAGACATGAATTAAGAGTGAAAAGCATAAGGATACTTTTAAAATTGGGTGATAAATATTTGATCAAATTTCATCAACAAACTTGGATTAAGAAAAAGTGTATAGTAGGACCGAGATAGTAATTAATATCAATATTAACAATCTATTATTAATAAAGTTGGCCCACACTGCATGTTTAGTTGTTTACCCTCCTCCGTTGCGACATCGTCATCGGGTGCCTATGCTATGACCTATGACCGTCCCGGGTTCAGGGACTCTCGCTCTGAAATTCCATCAGTCCCTGAGCACTCGTTGTCGTTCTGCTTTCACGTCTCCCTCTGAATTCTGAACACTGAACTGAAGTATGGCTCGCCGCTCGCCTTTTGAGTTTTGACACTTCTATTACTCCATCTTGAAACGTCGCCGTTGGGACGGGGTGGGGCACTGGTCGGGTCCTGTGGCCTTTCTTTCCTGGTGGTTTTACATGCCCCCATGGGGTCCCACCCTCCTGCTATCGTCTTTGTCCTGTTTTTCCATCTCCCTTATTTTCCGTTTTCCATACTCAAATATTTCTCCCCCTTTTTTATACTCATCACCAGACTTTGATCAGAGAGAACCCGATATTACTAGCATCTCTCTCCTCAAAAATTCAAGTAACCAACACTTGAATCCCACAGGGACGAGGAGGAGGATCCATCCATTCTCCAGTGGATCCAAAAGCCAAAATCGAAATTTCAAAAATAAAAAATAAAAAACCAGACAGAGAATAAATCCACGGCCCACATCATAAATTTAACCCATTTCCCCTGAATAGATAGCTACAATTAGTTGCTGTAGACACGGTTAAACAGCTAGTTCGAAAGCGGCGAGCGGTTGCTCAAGTGACCAAGTATAAGGGCACGGCCGAGGTGGACATCCTCTGCTGCTGCTCCATTGTGAGTTGCCGGAGACTCAGATAAGGTATATCCAGCTCGCCCTTGGCCAGCGGACCCGAAGATGGCCTGCTGGTGGGCAGGTATGGTGTGGTCGACCCGCTCCTGCTCTCCGTCAAGTACACGGGTCCCGACAAGGAGGCCCTGAAAGCGCGAGCCCTGGCCCGGTGGACGTCGTCATCCACATCTCGCCGTTGTTGATGAGCGCGCCTCCATTTGAAGAAGAGGAGAGCAGTTTTCCACCAGCGCTTCCTTTTGGGCTTGTGAATCTTGCCGGACTCGTCCTTAGAGATGGGTTTCTGCAGCTTGAAGTGTATGGAGTCTATGGATCTTGCAGTCTCGCGCTTGTGCTTCATGGCTTCTTCCAGCACCTGCTTTCGCCAACAACAATGAACGGATCATTAAAGGAAGAAGAAAAGGACACAAAGACACGCAGAGACGGAGGGATCAAGAGATGGACCTGAAAATAATCAATCTGGGGGTCAAAGCCATAGTCACTGAAGTGCTGAGGCTCTGGCATTGGGAAGACGGGGGATTTGGCGGACATTCGTGACTAATTGCTCGGTATTTCGGGGAATAGATGCTATGGAAGGGGTGAAACGGACGAGGAGATGAGAAACTAGTGAGGTTGAGGGCAGGAGCGAACAGGGAGAAGCCGTTGCCGTTGCCGCTGCCGCTGGTAGACCCTAGTAAATGCTTTTCACGTCTCTGAGACTTCCCCATGCTCCCTTTTTATTTATTTACTTCCTCCCACTCCTTTTTTTTTTTATTAAAAGAAAATCACATTTATGTCCTCTCCTCACACACTCGTCACGAGAAAACGCATCTGAATGTCAGTGAAACAGTCATGGATGCGGGACAATGTAACTTAACTGACTCGCTATTTTTCTCCCATGTCAAGTTGTTGTGATAAAAGAAGTGAAATTCTTTTTCTTTCTTTTTTCGTTGATTGGATGACAACTTCAACCTAGCTTCACGCGTGAACGGGAATTATTTAAACCTTCTAATCCGCCGATCCACCTTAGTGGTGAGGGGTAACGTTGCCTTTTCCTGACATGTTCTCGTCATCTCCTCCCCGATCTGCTCTCTTTTAGGATCCCCCCCCCCCCCCTTTTTTTTCTCGTTAATTTTTTATGCGAATTTGGGCACCTTCGGCCGATTGGTCTCGTCACTGTGGAGTGAGCATTCAAAGGCTCTTTTGAACGAACCAAAGTGTTCCGTGGATGGAGAATAGAGTTTGTTTAGTCGCTTTCAATCTTAAGGTGCCGATCCTTGCACTTTTGTTGTGTATGCGAAAGTAAACCTTCTTTTATTTATGGATCAGGCTGAAATTTATGCTGCGAGTTTAGCAACGTTGTTCCGGTTTGAACAACATCAATTGATCTAAACTGAACAAAATCGACTGCAAATAACGATGGTGTTTATTTTCGTAATGTCCTGGGCAAATAATAATAATAATTTCATAATGTCAAAATTGATAGACTTCGTTTGGCATTGATTTGTTTCGACTTGAATCAGACCAAACACGTCCTCTTCGTTAATTTTCGGCTTTATACTTGTAAATTCCTAACATCAGGCCCAGTTCCACATACATGAAATCTCTTCAAGTTTTCTCTACTATAGTTATCAAGAAAAAATAATAATTAGAGATCTCATAATAATATTAATTATAATTATATATCCTGAGTTATTAAAATCTCAAAAATAAATTATGATTTTTATTTGTAATAAAATATTTTTGTTAATTAGTTTGAGATTTTCAACTGACACTACAAAGATCTTAAATATCTTTTATTCATTTCCCAAAAGATTTATCAATATATCTTGAGTGTATTTTGTAGCAACCAATTTATTTATATATTGACAGCAAAAAATTATAAGTGATTGACTTATATTTCACAACTAATTATCATAAATTCTCAATTAACATTATAAATAATTTTCAGTGTATTTTATTAATTTTTTAAGTGATTTATTTATATTTTGATAGCAAAAAGTTGAGATTATTCTTGTAAATTTCCAGCTGGTATTACAAATATCCTCCGTGTATTTTGATCCCAAGAAACTATTTGCATTTTTTTAAATTACAATTAAGGACCATAACTTGTTATTAAAATTTTAATAATTCAAAGCCTGTAATTATAATTAATATTCTTGTGGAGCCTTTAATTGTCATTTTTCCTCATGTTATTTATCATAGAATTGATACTGCTTAAATTTATATTATCTTTACAAATCGAATTAAATAGACAAATACGTTGAGATTTCGATATATTGATGCTTGGAGATTTAATTCAATATTTCTAAATTTTTCAATAAGGTTAATTAGAGAGTATACATGTGTGATAGTATGAATATTTAGTTTTATTTAAAAAATGAACGTGAATTTAAATCGAATTGATTATAGATAGAATGAATATGGTTGGGTTTTGGATTGGGTGGCCAAGTTAACCCTCACAATGGTGAGGGAAAGAAGGGTCAAACATAGAAGCCGCTAGCTTTGTGTTTCCCAAAAGGTGTGTTCCACATTTAACTTCCACGAATAACTGTTGATCTCTGTTGTGTCTGACGGATTATAAGTTTAGACCTGGTCTTCACGAGCAAGGATTAATAACCGAGACAGTTTTGCACCTTCCTTCGGGGTCAAACATTATACACAGACACACACACATCTTAACTTCTAATCTTACCTTAACAATTCCATGGAATTTCTTTTTCTCTGCCTCACCTGTTCATTTTTCTTCCTTTTTCACTATGTTCTATTTTACCCAACATAACTTGAAATAAAATATCCCCTCAACTTGTTCGACTTCAGTTTCATACGATATAAGCCTTGCAATACAATAACACTCCTGGCCCAGGTCTAGCTTCTTCTTGTTTTTTTTTTTTTAATTACAAGACAAACCTACGTTTGGATAGAAATTACAAAACTTAAAAGAAAAAAGTTAACCCTTCCTATCATCTAGGGATAAACTAAAATTGATAATTTGGACCGAACCCGATGAATTAGCTCGAACTCGCCTAAAAAATGTTAAGGTCGGACTCAAAAAAATTATGATATTTTTATGTTCGAGCCTATTGCCTAAATAGGACCAAGAAAATTCAGGCCAAGCCCAATCTGGTTTGGGCTTGGCCCCGAATACCCGAATAAATTTTTTTATTTTTATAAAATATATAAAAATGATAAATATTAATTAATTATTTAAGTTTTAGGTCATTTTATATTAAAATACCATATATTTAAGTCTTATACATAATTTAAGTATCAAAAATATATTTTTTATAAATAAAATAATTACTTTAAAGTAAAAATTTAATTAAGAATGATTTTAAAAATAAAATTCAAATATTTAGGCCACCCGAAGCCCGAAGAAATTCCGGCTGAGCTTAGCTATTCAGGCTTTTTATAGAGTCAGACCTATTTGAGTCAGGCTTATTCAGGCCAAGCCTACCCGAATTTTCAAGTCTAGTATAAACTCATGCATTCTAACAAAGATTTATGCAATAAAAAAAATTATATAGTGATGCTGTGAGCTTCCTTGGTGAGGTAGTTTGCAACACAAATGCTTTCCCCATTAGAGAAGTGAAGCTGAACATTTCCAGTAGAGGAAAGAAAGCATCTAGCTTGATAAAGCTCCTGACATAGGGGATGATCTGCATTATAACCCTAATAAAGAAGATTAATCATTTAAGGTAATCAACATGACATTAAATCAGATTATTCATGTAATGGTTTCATAATTGTAAGCCTTCTATAAGTACATGTAGCTCATCCGCTGTGGGTGGTAGAAAATTGAGTTTCTTTTAAAACCCAATAATCCAATCCTCTTAATCGTTTCTAATAACTCCTTCACATGTAGCAAGCCCCTTCTTGTTTACGGAGCCATCTGTGTCAAGACTATAGTATCTTGATGGGGAATGGTGCCATTTGTCTTCGATCACATCCATAGACTTGAAAATTTGGTGTTTGAATCCACCACTAATGGGATTTGGTGTTTTCATAAGGCAGAATTTAACACTTTGACTAATTTCACCAACATTAAATTGATTTTCTTCTATTGCTCTCCTACATTGATTCTTCCATAAGAGCCAGTATGTAAAACAAAACACTTCAATCTAAGGTCATTGATGAAATTGAGTATTTCCCAATTGGTGTTAAGCGTTGTAATTTAACCAAACCTGTAAGTTAGAAGAAAAGAAGGAAGGTAGATATAAAGGGTTAGTTAAATTCAACCAAACTTCTTTAGTTGTTTTGCACTCGTGAATGATGTGTATTTTGATCTCCTCACTAGAACACTCAAAAGAACAACTATTATTGTGTGAAATGCCTCGTCTTGCTCTGAGTAGGTTAGTAGGGAGCCACTTAAGAAACACTTGCTAGAAAAAATGCTTCACTCCTTTAAAATTTGGCCAGCACCATAATTTTTTTCAAAGAGGTTCCTTGGGATTGATATTAAGAATTTGTAAGAAATTATAAGCCGCTTTGATGCTAAAGCAACCATTTGAGGAAGGTCTCTAAACAAATAAGTCCTCCCATCTCTCATAAGAAGGATTTACCATCTTGATTTTCTAAATGACCTAATTGGAAAGATGTTTAGCCTACTCTCTCACATCTCATTTCCTATTGGGCAAAACAAATTGGTTAACCTTTGCTTCCGAGTCAATAGAGCTTATGCTGCATGAAATGAAGTGCATAAATGGTTCATCAAGAGGAGTCCATAGGTCCCACCAACAACTAGTAGTATTGCCGTCACTAATTTTCTTACCCCTCTTTTCTTGAAGTTATCCCAAATAGAGACAATGCTGTTCTAAATAACAGATGTTTTATTCCTCATGGTAACCTTAAGAAAACCAACTGTACCACAATTGTATTTTGCTTCAAGGCATGTATTGGTTTACTGCATATTGGTATACAAAAAAAAAATTGTATACATGTCTTTTTTACACATTTTTTACATATTAAAAAGTTTAAATGAATTGGTTCCCAAAATTAGAGCATATTTTCTCACTCAAGATGCGCTTAGAGGTACTTTTTTTTTGTTTTTTTGGTAATGTCTTTGAGGTACTTCTTGACCTCATCCAATACACATTCATTGCTCGTAAATTGGGGAAAGGATTTTCATTTGGGCTATGCCTTTTTTATTTTTCTGTGTGGACTTTGACCTACAGTTTTGACAACAACGATGATGATGGGCCCAGGTCTAATTTGCGCTTTGCTTAGGCCCATAAGTATGAGTTTGCATTCTGTTCACCAAAACTGGAATGTCTAATTTATCCAAAAAAAAGAATGAATGAATGAATGAAGATGTTTAGAGTTAGTAATATGAGCTCAGTTGGCTCATGTAGGTTAGGATGTAACATCCTGATTTTTATATAATAAAGAAATTGTGGAATTTAGGTTTTGAGGAAAAAATGATAATAATAGGAATTTATATTATTTGAGGTTATTTAGAAATAATATTATGGTTAGATATTTAATTATGAATTTAAAAATTTAAATTTAAAATCACATAACCAATATTTAGTTAAGACATAATACATAAATAATTTTTTTATGTGTGTGTTAAAAAAAAAGAGAAGGTAGAAGGAACAAAAAAAAAGGGGGTGGAAGGTTGTTGTTTCTAAGTCCCACATTGGTTAGATGAGGGAAGAGAAGAGGTGCCTTCATATATAAAAAGGAGGGGATGTGTGCATTAGGAAGCATGAGAGGCTAAGATACAATTTAGAAAAAATTGCAACTTTTGGCTCAAGAGTTTGAATAATTAAATTCAAACCTATAGTTTTTTTTATATAATTATGGGACCCAAAATCTCATTTTTATATTATTTTTCTTTCTTCCTCTCACATTGCTCGGCGTCTTCTCGTAAGGGGGGATTATTTTTTTTTCTTCAGGTATGCTCCAACTTTCCTGTTTAGATTAGCATTTAAAAAATTATTTAAGTACAAAATTAATTTTATAGTTATTTTCTAAATAATATTAGCTTTCTAGTAATATGATTATTTTGTAGAATAGAGTAAATATTCTGATTAGGATTTTTCTATAGGATAGTTAATCTGATAATATGATGAAATAAAAATATAGGTTAAAATTCTTAGGGATATAATAAATATTATAAAATAATTTTTTAAGGTTGAAACTCATGTTTAAGAATTTTTGAGTTAAAATCTAAATCTATATAGTTGAATTTATGTGGAATCTGAGATGTAGAGATGAACATCTGATTATTAAATATTTATTTAAGTATGAATAGGTATTTTTGAGGTTATAGAAAGGTGATTTGAGGCTTCAGGATAATTTTAAAATTTTTAATTTATTTTTGGACGAATTTTTAGAATATAGAAGGATGAAATTGTGATACTAGAAGTGATTTGAGGATAAAAAAATAATTTATTAGGGTACGAGAATTTTAGAAAAGAATTTGAAAAGTTAAATGAGGCATAAATCTTAAATTAGTGTTAATATGGATTATAGATGTAAGACTTTCTAATTCTTTAAATTAGAGTTATTTATTTTAATGTAAAATTAATATATAGTATTGTGAAATAATTATGTAGATTATATTGACAAAGATAATGGTGAAAAAGGAGTTGTGAAAAGGAACTTATTATTCAAGATACAAGGTAACCATTATTAATGTGTTGTAATGAGTGTGTTTGTGAATGGTTATGTGTTGTCTTGTTGTTTGGAAAAATTATGAATTATTGAAAATAAATACTGTTATATATTTGTTTGAAATTATTGCCAAGTGGGTCAAAAATTTATTTTTATTTTATCACGATGAGATATTATTGTTCGGATATATTCCTGTTTGGATATTTGAATGATGCATGACTTGTCAGGGTATTTTAATGTATGGTGTTAATGAGAATTTCTGTTTGGTTAATTATTACCATGTGGTAAGCCCTCATTGGACGCAGTGAGTGGCCTGTTGCTTGGTCCAACTCACCTTTGGCCGGGTGATTTGGCGTCCGAGCATGGCGAAAGGAGGATATAAGGTGTAGTCATGCAATTAAATACTTGTTCGGTTTGTTTGAAAATATTGTTCGGTTAAATGTTTTGTGTGTCCACTTAGCAATCGCATGATTAGTTACATCCGCATGCATCATTACATATTAATTTTTGGTTACTGGGACTTTTAAGTCTCATTCCCTGTGGTTAATATTTTTACAAAAGCGAGTCCGGCCGAGAAAGCACCGGAGGTGTAATTATGGTGTATGAGACACCATCTTTTATGTTGCCTCTTATTTTGAATTATACAATATATCTTGTGCCAACTTAAGACATATCTTCTTTGTGGAGCATGTAAACTCTAATCCTTTTTATTAAATACATTTATATGTCCAAGAGAATTATGTCTGTCCCTTTTGATTCATGACCTGATTTGAATAACATGCTATGAGGATCATGTCTGTCCCTCATGGTTCTAATTGCTTTTTTTGAGATATTTTAAGACTTGTGATATATTGTCTTGGATGTATCATGGTAGAAATTTTTCTACCATGATAAGGGTGTGATAAGGGTTCAATAAAAAAAAATAATTTATTGAATTAATAATTTATGAAAAATTGATTTGTAAATTTTGAGGGTGTTACATAGAAAAAATATGAATTTGATTGAGTTTAACATATTTTTATATGGATTAAAAAAATCCTAACTCAATCTAACTCTTGGGGTTCCTATCAATCCATTTTATTTTTCAATTTATTTGTCAATTTTGTTTTAAGATACATGTAAATGAAAATGATAATCAATTTCAATATAATATTCTTGCACATAATGATTCATTTTAAATATATCAAAATGTTGATACACAATATTTGCATAAAACATATAAATTGAGCTGGTCAAATCATGCCAATCTATTCATCAAAAGCCACGAATTTACAATATTTTCCTTTTTAATTTTTATATTTTTAAAAAATAATATGAGTTAAATGGACTAACCCTAATCCATTAAAGTTAGCCTATATAGTTCAAAAATTATTTTGGTTTGGTTCAAGAAAAACTCATTTTTATTTTGGTTTTTTTTTTAAAATTAGTCCAATCTATATAATCTTACCCATATTCTTGACTCTAGGAATGTCTGAAAAATACGACAATCAACTTAAACTTTGTGCATGGATGTCAAATAAATAGGCACACTATAATGCCACATAACTATAACTCACCTAAAATCTCCTGTCATGAAACAAGATCCGTGGCTAATAAGGAAAGATAGAGAATCATGAAACACGGTAATTTCAAGAATTTGATTCCGTTCTTAATTTTGTGTCTGCGGTACCAATACATGCATTTCAGACTTGAAACTGCCACGGAATTAGTTGAGGGAATCAACGAGGAAGCAGGAATCTTAGTGAAGATTATTGTTTTAATTGGTTACTTTACAAAAAAGTAAGCGCGGGAAGCAGTAAACTATTTGGCAGTTGGAACGGGGGCTTACTGAAGTTGACCACTGCCTCACGAACATGGATTTGGATCATCTTGGTATGCTTTCTTAATTCTCGTTTCTGTACTTAATCACATTCCTTCATTTAATTATTTATTTAATTTGATGGTGTAAGATTACTAATCATAAAATTAAAATAAACATAGTATTTATGTAATAACTACTATAAAGGAAGATTATGATCTACTTCCCAAAGCATTTAAATAATAATAATAGTAATAAATAATATATTTATTTTTAATATCAAATTGACAATCTTACATCATAAACCAAATAAATAATTATAACAAACGGATGTAATTAAGTAGGCAGAGACGTATTGAGAGATGATTTAAATTTTCCATACAACATGCATGGATGTTGTGTAGATAAGGGAGAGTTTAATAAGCCTTTTCTTTTCTTGAAAGAAAAATACAATCTGCGGAGTTTATTAACAGTTGAAACTTGAAACTTTGGAATACTTTAGTGGGTCTAGTAAGGAAACTGCAAACCAATTTCCTGAATATAATTAAGTAAACGCGCATCATTTTCATGAAGGAGTGGGAAGGGCAGAGGCGTCATTTGAACCAAACCGCGTAAGCTGTGGCCTCTTCTAACTTTAATATATAACCAATCAAATCCAAATCCAATAGCAGCACTGGGAGGGCTTTCCCTTAATTCAGCAGAAGCCCTTTGGACAACGCCTCTTCACAATTCGGAAACCACCAAGAACCTTCCCTTCTTCTCTATCAATCTCTCATCTTTCATACAACCCAATCCCCTTCCTCTCTCCATCCACACTCAGGGTTCATCAAACAAACATCTAAACTCCCATCATGGGTAACGGCGACCCCAATTTCAATGAAGAAGATGCCAGCAGCTATGCTCTCAGCGGCAGGATTATGCTCAGCGCCATCCTCATTTTATTCTTCATAGTCATCCTAATGGTTTGCCTTCACCTTTATGCTCGATGGTTTCATTTACAAGCTCGCCGCCGACATCGCCGGCGCCGCCGCACTCACCTCGTATTCTACGTCGACTCCGCCACTCCCGCCGTGGCCTCGTCGCGCGGTCTCGATTCGTCTCTACTCTCGTCTCTCCCCATCTTTGTATACTCCTCCAAGACCCGTCCCGAGCAGGTTGAATGCGCGGTCTGCTTGTCCGAGTTCGAAGAGGGTGAAACGGGTCGAGTTTTGCCCAAATGCAGTCACAGCTTCCACGTTGACTGCATCGACATGTGGTTCAAGACCCACTCCACGTGCCCCATTTGCAGGGCTGCTGTTGAACCCGAGCCCACTGAAGCCGACAGGCCAGAAGTGGTGATAACTGTGAGCGAACCGGAAATTCCTGAACCAGGGTCGACTTCTGGGCTGTGCTCGGAGTGTCAGAACGAAGGCAGGGATGAAACCCGAAGTGGCCTCACGGTTTGTTCTCCGTCGTCTTCGATTGGGTTCGGGCGGAAGCCATCGTCTCTTGCGGGTGTGACCCTGGAGATGCCCAAGGGGAGCGAGTGCTTCGGGGAGGAGTCGGCTTGCGAGTCGCCGTCGACTCAATCATCTCTCAGGTCGCCGATGAGTCGTATGCTTTCGTTCAAGAGAATGCTTAGCAGAGACCGGAAAGCAAACCTGTCGCCAACGGCAGGGTGTACGGCGGGGGGCAGCAGCTCTGGGATTGAGAAAGAGAAGGATGGGGGAGAACGAAAGGAGTGCCAGTGAGGTTGGTGTGGACTAGGAGGAGCTGACTCAGGGCCACTGACGTGGCCATTTCCCAACAAAGTCAAAGATCGTATTCAAAACAAACACACTGTGCATCCCTCTTTCATTGTTGACTCTTCTGGTGATGTAGGAGGCGGCAAGAGGCGTGTCCACTCCTCATGGAATTGGAATTGGAACGGTGTATTTTTATTTTATTTTATTATTCTCGAGCATGACACCGACACTAATATTCCATTTCATTATTCGCTCCACTTTCTGCGGGATAATTAGTTTCTATACGTACACGATTATAAGTTTTGTGCATACATCCCATGTTTACTAGCATTATACTGTTAATATTTTTGCCTATAATATGTCCAAAATTCAATAACACTTTTGTTGTCCAGCACTCGTTGATATTCCCTTCCAGAACTTTGGGCTTGTAACCCTCTTATTCTTATAACCCATCTCCTGAACTTCATGCTTATCTTGATTTTTTTTTAAAGGGAAAAAAAACCTCTAATTCTATTAGTTTGTTAAATATTTTGTCTCGTTAAGGGTTCTCGTTTCATATGCCTAGGTATTGCAAAGCTCATTGTTGAAATTATTGACAAGAGTTTTATGAGGATTGTGTGTGAAAAGAGTAAACCACCGGAAGAAAGAGCCGAACGTGCAGACGCGGGGAACAGTATGGAAGACATGGTGGATAAAATAACAACCACAAGGACATTAAGGACTGAAAACTTGTTCGCAAAACAGTTTTCTACTTTTTAGAATAAAAAAATAAAAAAATTTATTTGATAACATATTTTTAAAAAATATTTAAAAAATAAAATATTATTTTAAAAAATAAAAAATAAAAATAACTTTTAGGTGTTTTGTAATTATTGTTCTGAAGAATAAATTTATTTTTTTTATTTTTTTATTCTCAGAATATATTTTACAAAATATCAATATTTAAAATAATAAAATAAAAATAATTTCAAACAGTTCTCAGAAACTTTGGAGTGGATAGTTTAACATCAAAATGCTCTTTACAAAAAATTTTGTATAAAAAAATTAATTATTATAAAATATATTGATAATTAAATTGTATTAATAATTTTCTCCCAAAAAAGAGAAGATACGGATATATAATTAATTATATTCTCACGAGCCAGTTTTATAATCACACAGGAACCGAATCATGATATTTTTTTTTTTTTGACCAGCAGGAGTCACACTATTCAAAATTACAGCTTCACTTTAGTTGTGTGCAAAGTTGATGATTGGTTCAAAATTATGCTTGAGTTTCTAAATTCTAATCAATATTTTAGCGCGTGGGGGATTGGTGCATCCGAAGAGTCCGCGACGGGAATAAGCGAAGTTTGACTCTTGACTGTCGTTTTCCCGCTAACGTGATCAAGAGTTTCAGTCGGAATCTCCACACGCTTTCCGCTATGGGGACGCGGGAGAGAGAAATGGGTTCAGGGGATATGCTTATTTCAGGGAGAAAATTCCTTCTCAGGATCGTGTAAATTAAAAGTATAATATATTAAAAAAAGTGATTATGCAAGTGGTTCTATTGTAACTGGATTATCAAAATTTCAGAATTCAAAATAAGGAACCTTATATTCTGTGCAGCAGTTCTCTATTTTGGAGAAGAGTTGCAGTGTTTTCATATCACAAAATTTTCAGTTTCTTCTCCAAAACCACATTCTCTCATAACCAAGATTTCCCAGCGGCCAAATCCTGAACGTCCAAGTGATCAAAATCTCACAACGCACACATCACATGGCTTTAAAAAATGCATGTGAATATTTTGTTTTTAAATAGTAAACAAATTACATTTTGAATGATTATATGTAGGGGTGAAAGTAAGTTAGGACATGCTAAATGTTGGCTAAACAAGTCTAGTTTATTTATATAAATTATCCTAATTATAAACTTATGCCCAGTTTTTATTATTAAAAGTTACTTCCTTTGTTAAAAATATAAAAATATAAGGCATTTTTTGAAGAGTTGAATGTTTAAAAATATAAGATATTTTTAGTTTTTTAAGGTGTAATCATTGTCTTTTTTTTAAAAGTGCCCCTATTAATAATAATTTTATATTTATAATAGGGTATTTAATAAGGGTAAATATAAAAAAATAAGGTTAATTAAAAAGTATGTAACTATTTTATTGATAGGTAAAATTTAATTAAAAATATTTTATATTTTTAAACGGAGGAGGAAGGTCATTGCTATTTCTTTTTATTATAGGTCACATACGAGTAGGGGTTTGACCTAACTTGACCTATTTAATGAAAATGTTAGATATAAGCTTACAACTAAGCTTATTTAAATAAACAAGTCATGTCTATTTACTCAAAACCTAGCCTGTAGGCTTATCAGAACTACTTGTTCATGTTTTTATATTATACTTGTATAAATAAATATTGTTTCTTCCTCGAGTAAATCTACATATAACAAATTATAATTAAATTAAATTAAATTTTATTAAAATATTAAAATAAGTAAACAAGTCTGCAAAGGCCTACAGCTTGACCTATTTAAATTTTAGGCTAGTCTAATTAAGAGTTTTGGACGAATTAGTTGGATTGGATTTTATATGTTTTTTCTTAGCTCATTGGGCCTGAAGCAATATCATTTTGAGTTAAAATAATAATAGTTTGTCACAAATTTTGCCGGGAGATGCTGAGAAATCTCAATTTTGAGAGGATTCAATTTCTTCTTCTTTGTGCTAATTTTTGCAAGCTTGTCTTCGCAGCATACCTTACAGTGGGTGATAGCTAAGTTCGAGCAATTAATCTGTTAAAATAGGGTTGAGGTTAAGAGATGTGAAGAATGTCATGCATGATGGAAATTTTTGCCTTTCACCGTCTCGCCAAGAAGAGTGTTACTCTACAACACATTTGGCACATACTTTGTTCCTTTAGCCCAGTGTCGGTGATTAGTCAACATTGTCTCCCTTGGTTTCTTTTATTTTTTATTTCACTTACATTCGGTGAGTTATGAGTTTTAACTTTTATTAGTTTTAATTTATCATTCGACCCTTTAAAAAAATATTAAAAAAGGTTGGGTTAGTCTCAGAATGTTGGCACATTAACCTGTTCGCTGAAGATGACTCCACTTGACTTGGGTCTGCTACACCTTATCTCTAACTGCCCGGGCAAGTCACACCTAACTAAAGAAGTAGAAGACCGATCCTTCAGATGAACAAGTTGATTTAAAAATAACTTCGTGTCGGGTCTCACCCACGCGCTTTGGCTTCATCACTTATTTGGTAACCATATGATCATTGGCTTAATACGCGGGGAACGGAGTAGTTATTCATTATACAAAAATGTTTCTCAGTGTCTGCTTCGCTTCGAGAAACATGGAACGCATGTATAGTTGGTGAACCCCCCCCCAAAAAAAAAAAAAAACCAACTGCAACTGATTCCATTCCTGATTCTTCTGGCACATTGTAATAACTTGTCATGAATCTCAATATTGTGCCAGAAACCACACCAACATTAATGCTATATATCAACTCGAGCTAAATGGCTGCTCACTCGGTTCTTGCATATGGTCCAGAATTCAGAGAGACACAGAATATTTGGGCCGAGATTGTCCATGAGATTAGGCCCAGATCACTTATACCAATCAACTGTCTATTTTCTCAAATAACAAGATACTGCTTTTACTCGTAAACTATTAATTCTTTTATTTTTTACTAACATGATATGTGTAAAGAGCCAACACGCAGTATGTAAGATCATAATCATACCTTTTAATACTAATTTATTTTTGAACTCTTTTTCTAGAAACAGTGAACACCTTAAAGTCTTGCTAAAATAAAATTTAATAAATATTATTAAAATATTATGTATTTAATATTTAATAATTTAAATATTATTATTTAAAACATTACACCACACAATTTTTTTCTTTTTATCTCTTCATTTTTCTCTTATTAAATAACTTTTTTTATAACACTTTAATAAAATAGGCGATATCTTTTAAATAACCACTTTTGTTGGCATATTGTTGATCTTGATTTGTAATGTTTTTGATTTTACTCCTAATATTGTAATGAATAGAAATTATTAAATTTAGGTAGTGTAATATTTTGAAGGAAGATTTTTAGTTGACTAAAAAAATTACAAAAAATAACCTAAAAATTAAAAAAAAACTTAACCAATATTAAAAATATGAATAAGTTTCAACACGCACAAAAGACATAATGATTTGAACACTGTCTTGGAGAAAAAATTAAAGATCGATATATAAAAAATAAAAATTCATATATAAATTTATAAAATGCTAATTTGAGTTGTTAATATTTAAAATATAATTTATAAATTTTCAATGAATATTTATGAATAATAATATTTAAATTATTAAATATAATTTTTTTTGATATTTTGCTAATAATTATTAAATTTTATTTTAATAAGACTCCAAAGTACTCGGTACTCATAGAAAAATACTTTAGGGTGACCACCAGTGCTGTTGAAAAAAAAGCATAAGGATAAATTAGCACCAAATGACATGGTCAGAATCTTATTTATTATTGTGAGTGAGCCTCACACACACGCCACATAAAAAAATAGAAAAGTTAACAGCCTCTTAACATAAGGGCATTTTTAAACCTCAAAAAAAGATTAGGAAAAAAACTGCACAACTTAAGAGTATAAAGTGCCTAATGCTCTTAAAAAATAAATATAGGGTTAGAATTAAACCTTAACTCTTAAAATTAAATCATAACTTATCCCTATTCTATGGATAATAATAGTAGGATATATTGGTTTCTATTCTCCCTCTCCTTTTTAACAAATTTATCAATTAAAATAAAAGGAGTTTATGGGCTCGTTTGTTTAAGCTTAAAAAATAAGTTATTTTTAAGTAGTTTAGATATTTTATAAAAAGAGATTTTTTCTAGAGATTTCATAAAAAAGAATATTATTAGTTAGTTATTTTTTCTATTTTATGATATTTTCCCTGATTTTTTTATAAAAATAATTTATTATTATATTATTTTAAAATTTTTATGATGTTTTTGTGTATCTCACATCTTTAAAGTACTCTCTATTATCTACCGCATTAAATTATCTTTAAAAGTTACCTAAAGTATCTTCTTAAAATAATCAAAAATTTATTTTTTTTATTATGATTATTTTCAAAAGTTTAAGCACATATTATAAAAACTCACAAAATAATTTTTTTAAAAAAATAAGTGATTATTTCAAAAAAAATAATTTAAAACAAATGTGTCATATATCTTCTAATTAAAATGTTGTTGTTTGTGTTCACAGATTTACCATATTATTATTTAAAAATATTTTAGCGTTCTGATTATAGAAAACTGCATATAATTACCCTTATTATTTTGTTGTGTACAATAAGAATTAAGAGCTCATCGAAATAATTTAATTTGGTTTTCTTTTGGTTATGGTTCATACATGAAAGTCTCCAATAAAATATCAATCAAGGACTATTGAAGCATATTTATATTAATTAAGCATTAATAAATTTTAAAATTTTACTGCAGTGCCTTGATCTTTAATTGACATTAATTTATTGACAATAGGCTTGTCATAATAAATGAAATCGTACATGTAATCGTGATGAAGAATGCCGTATGGTATGAGTATAGCAATATTATTGACAAATAAAGGACTTTAGGACTAATGGAGATAAAAAAAAAAATCATACTCATACATATTAATACGCCCTTTCATACACATATTTAAAGACCCTGCCTAATAATTGCACTAACTCTTTCTTTATTTGAAATGAGATTATGCCTAAAATTGCATTAAGCTTAGTTATGATAGCAAACAAAATTATTATTTGCAATCTCTTTATCCTTCTTTTTCATACTCTCTCTTTTTTTATTTTTTAAGAAAAAAACAATTGCATTGATTTTTACTTAAGAACTAAAAAAAATAAGAGACAGGTATTTAAACATGAAATTTGTTTGGAAATTAATAAACTGAGTATTTTAAATTTTTAAACAAACAGACTAATAAACCTATGTGTAGCACGTCTCAAATCCGTCTCACCAGTCCAGTAGACTCCTCCCTTCCTGATCTCATTTCCTCTTTCTCTCTGTCTCGGTTTTCAACTTTCACGTCCAGCTTTCTTCTCTTCTCTTCCGTCCATCCTCATGCTCTTCTCCTCGATCTCCTGCTCTGGATTTCTGCTCCGTTTTCACGTTCCTGTTTCTCCTTCTCGGTCTCTCTCTTCTTGGTGTCTGTTTCTTCCTCCCTCAACCTCTCTCTTCTCCTTCAGTTTTTCATGCTCTGTTTTCTATTTCTTTTGTGTATATGTTTCTCGTTCTTTTCTCCAGCCAAAAAAAACTGCCCTGCCTCTGTTTCACGCTCGGTCTTATATAGGGGATGGAAGAGGTGAATCATTGCTCTCTTGCTCTGCTTCTTCCTTTCTGCTGCGTTTTGCTGTGTGCACGGGAGTCTCTACTCTGTTTTTCTTTCTTTTTTGTGTTGTTCCGTCTCTATTTTTTCTGCATTTCTGTCTCTATTTCTTCTCATTTTTCTGTGCCGTCTCCTGTGTGCGTGCTGTGTCCTTGGTTCTGTTTTTTTTCCTGCTAGTCGAAGCATATGCGTATGTGTTCCGATTGCTTGCTATTTTTTTTTTGCTTTGTTTTGCTTCTTCTGTGCCTAGCCGAAAGCGTACGTGCGTGTGTGTTCTCTTTTCTGTGTTGCATTTGTATGCTCTGCACTTGCTTTTTTTTTTCTGCTCTGTTTTGCTTCTTTTGCATTTTATGTTTGCTGTCTCTTTGCTTTTCTTGCTGCCTAGCCAAAAGTGTGTGTGTACGTGTATTTCATGTGTCCTGATGATGCTGCATGTATCTGTTCCTTCTTCTTCTTTTCTTTCTTTTTTTATTCTTTAATGACTCTTTTTCTTTCCCTTTTTCTTTATTGATTAGATTGAGGGAATGAAAGAACTAATTTTAAAACATATATTTTTAAATAAAAAACAAAAAATTTAAGGAGAGAAATTTAGAGATAGTTGAGTTTCAAAAATTGATTCTCAATATCTTTGTATTCTCTTTTTTTTTTTGAAAATATAATCCTAAAAAAGGATTTCCTTTATTTTTATATTTATCATATTTTTGATTATTTATTATTAAAAAGGAGTCCGGATAAAATATGGTGTTCACAACTATTCACTAGAGTTTTAATAAAAATTATTTTAAAATTAACAACAATACATTTAAGTTTTAACAAGTAAAATGTATGAAGTTTTAAAACTCTTAATTTGTAATTGATCATATCAAATTGACAAATAATATTATTAAAATAAGAAGTACTTTTTTAAAATTAACAACACATCATTATGTTATAACATTGAAGTGGTTTAGAATCTTGGATTGCAACACACACACACACACATACATACATACATACATATACATATATATATATATATATATATATTGTTATATGCAATTAAATAGGTCTGGTGGCTTGTTGCTAGAGCTTCGTTGACTCGCTGGCAGCAAGGTCTCTGGTGGCAATCTGGTGGCCAGCGCTAGTGACAGTGAGAGTGACTTTTTTTTATTATCTTATATTTTAGAGACAATTTAGTCATTTTATATAAAAATCCAGAACTAAAAGACTGCAATGAAATTTTTATAATTTTTTGATTTTTAACTGATATAAATATGTTCCAGCTACCATTATATTTTCCCCTGATAAAAAGACACGTAAAACGGGTCATGTGGATTTCTTCTTGTTCTCGTTGCCACAGGGTTCCAAAAATTCACAACAATTGATGATGTGAAACCTAAATCCCAATGAGGCGGAATATAGGGCGATAAAAGAGCGTGAATGGGGCGGGAAATGATTGCACAAATCAACTAACGAAGAAATGCAAGAACCAGGAGTAGAGGCCGGAAAGTAGAAGGAAGGAATGAATAATGTCTAGGGCGAGGCGAGCATGGGTCCGGTGGAGTAGGGGACCCCGGAGGAGACAATCCAGGAATCGCCTTCCAGATTATTGGAAAGCTGGAAGTATCTGCCCGGATAGTACTGAGCAGCCTTGCTACGCGGCAGGTGGGCGTCGACGCCTGGCCATTTCACCCTCTGGGCAACATCACCGCCCGGACCCAAGTTGCCGTACTCCAGAGCCGTGCAAGTATCCTGAAAGTTCGATCCCGTGAATGGGACATACCCCTTGGGGTTGAAGATTTCATGAATATAGCTCTCTATGATCACCGTCTTTGCGTACGGCTTCCATGGCCTTGCCAGATACGATATCTGCAGCCCCTTCTTCACGGCGGCGGTATCCATATAGGATGGGTCCGGAAGGAATTTGCAGCCCTGGAACACCAGAGCGCTCGGACCTGCCTCCTGGTTCTTGCCGCCGGCCGCCACCACGCCTTCCTGCCCGTCCACACCCTTCTTCACCATTATGGTGCAGTTCTGGAATACTGTCACTGCATCGCCGAATATGAAGTCGATGGTCCCCCACACCGTGCAGTCCCTGTAGAACTGCCTATACGCACTCGGATACAGCGTGTCTTGGTGTCCGTCCATGTAGCACCTGTATATCACTGCCTTGTCTCCGGTTATCCTGAGCGCCACCGCTGGCCCTGCACTCGGTCCTGCTGTGTTCTCGAACCCTACGTCTATTGCCATGAAGTTATTGGCATTCACCGCTGCGCTCACACATGCAAACAGCATTTAATCCAATAGTATATAATTCTTTCTTGTCTCGTCTCAGATTCGTTCCAACTTAAAGACACTTACAGAAAGATGAGGTGTGGAAAGTTTGGAACCCATCCTTCTGGGACTTGCCTCCCGTGAACCTGGTCTTTGTGGGACCATCTCCGACGATGGTCACAAAGTTCATGGTGTTTGCGGCTACGATCACTTCCTCCTTGTATATCCCAGCCTTGACGTGTATGACAAAGGGCTTGTTGTTGTCTGGGGGAACTGTCTTGAGCGCGTCCGTCAATGTCTTGAACTGGCCGGTCCCGTCCTGAGCAACCACAGCGTCCGCCTTCAGTGCTTTTGATCCCGCCTGCAACAGCCTCCTCTGGTGGCTGTTCACCCACGTTGGAATATCATCAGCCGCTGCCGAGGTAGCCGATGAGAAGGGACTCGACAGTAGCTTCCTGCTCTTGTTTGTGACGTCGTTCGTGTTCTCGACATCGGCTGCGTCTTCCAATTTGAAATCCTCCAAGACACTCGAGAACCCTTCCACTATGTCCAGCGCGTTGTTGCTCATCTCTAACGCCGTTTTCAATGCATGGGCCATGGTCTGCCCGGCCTTGGTGGTAGAGTTCTGAAAGCCATCCAGGCAGGTGTGCTGCATGGTTATGGCTCCTGACAGCCACACTTTGAGGTCGTAGGCGAACTCTCCGAGATTTGCGAGCTCGAACTTATCCACCTTATCGATGGAGTCATTGATGCTCTTCAAGGCGTAACCGAACACCTCCTTGCACACGTCCAAGGCGTTTTTTTGCTGTGGGGTCCTTCTCCAGCTCTAGGAACAGTGTGGAGTTCTTTAGCTGAGCGGTGATCTCTTGGGCAGTGGAGTTAAAGGCGGCTTTGATGAGGGATTTCATGTCGTTGTTATTGGCGGACGCTGCACCCTCGACGCTCTTTTTGCAGGTCTCTGTGTATTGTGCGGAGAGGCAAAGCGTGTCGACGTTCCTCTGAGACGTAGAGATGTCAGTGGCGTTGTTGGTGTCTTTTCCTGTATTATTATTGCTTACGGCGACGGCAGCTACCATTGCCACCAGAAGGATGGAAGATAAACCCATGATGGCAAGCCTCTTCCTCCTCTGCTGGCCGCCATTGTCGCCGGACATCCTGAATCAATTTCCTTCTCTTTTTCCTGGCGTATCTTTTTCCCCGTGATGCTCTCTGGAAAGAGATGCCAAGAAAAACGAAAAGAATGACGATGCAACGCGTTGGACTCTGTTCGTCGTCACTAAGGTTCAGAGCCGTGGGGACGCCTTGCTTCCCGATTCAGCCCCCACCTTTCCCTATGAACATATATACAGGCAGACCCCTCCCAAACCAAAGGTCGGAAATTAAGACACTCTTGTTGCTTCCTGCGCTGATGTCCCCCAACTCCTATTATTTCGATTTTTCAACAGTTCAACTGAAATATAGTCGTTGACTTTATTTGATCCGCTTACTTGTTTTCCCATCAGTAATTGCTTTGTTTATTTGGGCAAAACATTATTTAATTAGAGGAGCTCCTCAAAACATGGACTGCATTTTATATGGATATTCATTAACAAAGCAATTTGCTGTTGTTTCCGTTTTCAAAATATTGGTAATTTAGTATATTTTAATTTAATCCCCTCAGCTTTAAGTTCCTCGGGTTAATTTTCAATTTCAATCATTCGTCCATCTATCAATTAAAGCTCCTAGACTAGCTGTTTTTTTTTTCCCAAGTAAAAATTGGTCCTTTAAAACGATAAAATGGGACGGAGGGAGCAGCAAGCATGCATTGAAGGACTGACCTCAAAGAATAAAATAATTTAAGGGTAAATCAAGGCAATTGTATTTCAGAGATTAAAACAATATTATGGAAGTGAATATTGAGATATTTTGACTTTTGAGGAGGGTCGTTTTTAATAATTAAATGGACGCGCATCACATGGCTATAATCAATCCGCGCCGTTACACGCAGACCCGACCGTTAACCTGAGTCCTTGGTCTTGATGTACGAAGGTGTATTTGGGGAATCTTCTATTGTTATGACTTTATTCATTTGTAGCACCAGGGATTTTTCCTGTGAACCATCGCCATTATCCATTACACACTAGTTAAACTTCAAAGCACCACTTTTGGCACCTGAGAACGTCGTCAAGTTTTTTTTTTTGGGGGGGGGGGGAATAGAGAGACAATGTCAGAAGTAGATAGAATTTAATTAAATAAAAATCGAATTTAAGATATAAATCAAGATCCATGTTTTATCACATGACATCCATCTATCCATCTACAAGAAATGGATTGGCTTCTTATTATCACACAACAGGTCTTTTCGGAAAAGTCATCTAGCCAGTCTTAGATCATCCAGTGAATTTCTGGCTTCTTATTCTCGTGGTGATAAAAGAGACATTTTCTTTCGCTGTTCCAGTGGAAAGAACAAATATACAGACGAACTTAAAGCTTGGCTCTCTGCAATTCTAACTTGGCTATGGTGCCTAGGTGGACTTCATCGGGACCATCAGCGATTCTCAATGTCCTTGCGGTGGCCCACAGATGCGCCAGCACTGTGTCAGATGATATGCCAGCTCCTCCATGCACTTGCATTGCCATGTCAAGCACCTTAAGCGCCATATTTGGTGCAGCTACCTGCTCCAAGACAGGAGTGAGCATAGTGTAGAGAAAAAATTTACATTCCCTGATTACGAGTGAAATTACAGTTCCCACAATTTAGGGCCAGACTTTGTATTACAAAGCACTACGAAAGAATTACCTTGGCCATGGCTATGATCCCCCGAGCTTTTTTGTTCCCTATTCTATCAAGCTGATCGGCTGCTTCCAACACCAACAATCTTGTCCTCTCTAGCTCTATTCGACACTAGACCCAAAGGAAAAAAAAAAAAAAAACCATGTAAGCAAGATTCTGTAAGATGTCACTCTGGGAGAAATTTATATCCCTGAGATTTCTAAATATCCAGTCCTATAAAATAATATGCCTCAGGATCACTGATCGAACAGTCACAGATAATAATAACTTCATAGCAAATGGACAAATCTGAAAACCTTGGCCAAATCTGAAAGAAATGAACCATGTTCAGCAATTAACTTCCCAAATGCTCTCCTATTCACAGCCCTTTCAACCATCATCTGCATGCCTCTCTCAGCGGCACCTATCAGTCTCATACAATGGTGCAGCCTTCCTGGGCCTAACCTACCCTGTAAGAATACAAGTTAGTATTCGTCTCCATGGAAATTGAGTGAAAGATCTCAAGCCAAACAAGCTCTAAACTAAAAGTGGCAAAAATCCCCCAAACAATCGTGTATAATTTAAACACTTAATTTCTTTGCGTAATGATTCTGACTCTCATTCTAGCATCCACTTTCAAATGATAATTTCCATGTGCCCAAAAAAAAGATATGAATTTTTTTTCCCCACCAGTCAACAAAAGTCCCAGCAACATTCACCCAAAAACACCAATACCAACACCAGCGACAAACTATTTCAAGCAGGTCAAACTCATGGACCACGGATTGTAACTTCTCCAAACTTCCACGCAGAACTACAACTTGGCTTCTCAAAATATGGTCAAGTTTGAGGATAACGAACTGCAAGGTCTAAACAAATATCACATGCTAGCATCATCAGGCCAATGAATGCGAGAGTTTACTAAACTTACTTGAGCAATTTCAAATCCACGTCCTTCACCCAGTATAATATTTTTTGCTGGCACTTGCACATTGTCAAAAGTGATTTCTGCATGCCCATGAGGTGCATCATCAAAGCCAAACACCATTAATGGTCTCTTTATGTGAACACCGGGAGTTTGAATATCCACTAAGATCATAGATTGCTGTTTGTGCTTGGCTGCATTGAAGTCAGTTTTCCCCTATGCATATTTGATTCAAATGAATACCCATAGCACAAGGGATTTTATCATTGCAATGCTTTTCAATCAAATACTCACCATGACTATCAGAAGTCTGCATCTTGGATCCATGGCACCACTTGTCCACCATTTTCTCCCATTGATGATATATGAATCTCCTCCTTGTCTATTTACATAGGAAAAACGATGAAAAGTTATACACATCCCATTGTCACTGATACCCTTTCCTGGTCTTTCTAACATAAGCTTGGCTCAAAAATCTGCCTAGTTAATTTGATATTTGATAATTAACGCATTTATTTCACCTAATCAAAGGTTTTCTTGATTGAGCTCTTTTTTTTTATTTTTAGGAAAATAAAAATTCTTGACAGTTCTACCTTCTGATTGAACACTCAATATTGGTTGCATCAGAAGATGCAACACGTGGTTCTGTCATGGCAAATCCAGACCTAATCTTCCCCTCGAGCAAAGGAATAAGCCATTCTTGTAATTGCTCTTTATTTCCATAGCGCAATAAAACCTAATATTCATAGGGATGTGTTACAACTGGATCAAAGGAAAACGCAATGGAAGTAGAAAGAGGTGTTGGATCCACCGAGGACAGAATCTAATTGAAGAGAGTTTAAGAACTTGATAAAAGGAAAAATCATTCAATTGCCAGTCAACCTTGCTTATCTACAGGTCGTCTTACCTCCATATTACCTGTGTCAGGTGGATTACAATTAAACACTTGTGGAGCCCATACAGAATGACCCATTATCTCACAAAGGTACCCATATTCAAGGTTTGTGAGACCAGCCCCCCATAACCAGTCATGTGCATCACCAGAGAGGTCATTATTGATCCCATCAAGGAGTATATTCTTTGCTCTGGCAGCACTGTCAATCTGCATAAAAACAGAAATATAACATACTCAAAGTATATTAGTTTAAAAAGGCAATTAGTGTAGAAACAAGAACCACAGGTGACATAATTACAAGCTTCATCTGTATTATAGTTACCCTCTCTTATTTTTCCAATTTTCCTTTCCTATAAAATTGCACATTAAATGGTCTATATCCTCATAATTTACCACCAGTCATTCTATGAAGAAACTAAACTGGCCAGCCACATTAAATTAAACATAATATTTGCCTATTTGTTAAACCTTCAGCACTGGCATCCTGCTATTTCAATGTAATTTTTTCATGAGGCTTGAGTAGAGGTATATACCAAACAGCATCCAAACATAAAAGTGTAAAAGTGAAAATCTCATACAAGGCCCTCTTGAAATATTCGGTTCAACTCATTGCCATCAGTACTTCAACTAGAATAGCGTTCATCATGCATTTTTTCAATGGAGATTAAAGACTGTCCAGCATGATATCATTAAAATTTGGATGGTGTGGAAAACAGTGAACCCTCACACCAGAGATTTAAAAAAAAACAACGTCCATGTCTAACATGGATTAGATGGAGGAAGGACCAAATTATATTACTGAAGAGCATGATTAAGAATTTGAGATGCATACAGGCATCCACAAGTTCCACAAGCCTTCTTTCTTCGCCAACTCCTTTAACTTCTCCTCCATAGGGTGAACAGTCCAACGTGACTTAGATTGGGCAAGTTCATAAAATTCTTTTTCTATTGGGTATATGTGTTCTTCCATGAACTTGACTAGTCTGTTCTTCAGCTTCAAAACCTTTTTACTAGGAACAAACTTTTCTGCATTTGAAACGCCTTGCATGTCAGCCTCATCCACAAATTCTTTTGAATAGTGTTGTAGACTTGCATCTAATTGTTAAGAGTAAAAGAAACTCAGCTATTTTGAGTATATTAATGCTCTTGAAAAATAATTGTGAAGAGCACAAAATTGCATTTGAGCCAACTTGTAAGTGAAGTGCATTACAGTTAAATGGCCTGCCTGCAGATGGAGGGCGTTGAGGAAGCACATATTTGCGCTCAATAAATTCCCAAGCAGCATCTATGAAACCATTTGCAAGTAGATCTGTGTAACGAGCACGCTCACCCCCTGAAGCATTTCCCTAGAATGAACAGAAAGAAGGTATGATTCATTAAAATATAATTATAAACTTCATGATAAAGCGTCCCAAACAAGTCAAGATACCTTAATCCACCTATTATACACTCCTGCATGGATTGAAGCTGCACGAAATAAAGAAAAGGCAACATAGAACTTCCACTCTGCAACAGGCCATTTTCTTCCCTGGTATAAAAAATTTCTCCAGTCAGTGTTTTTTCCATTATAATGAAAACAGGATATAATTCAACAACTCTTTCATTGACCACATCCAAGCCATGGTATGCGTTTGGACTGCACATAGTATCTATAATAACATGGTCAATGAACATAGCACAGAAATATCAGATGCATGGTAAAAGCAAACCACACCAATAATGCACATAACTATTGAATACAACATATCTTGAGAAAACAAAGATATAATTCAAAATTTCAATTTATAAAATGAAGTGCATTGTCCATTCCAAGCAGAATCAATGTAGAAACCTCTTTATATTTATAGTAACGAGATTAACTAGTAATTCCTGAGCACTCTCGTACCTTTCTTAGCAAGGATATGTCTTCAGATTCCTTCTTTTAAAAAAAAAAAAAAAAAAGCTTAATTTCAAGTGGAGTTTCAAGATAAGTCCTTTGAAAGTGAAAGGGTTTGTATTTGGGAAATCATTTAACAAGTGTTTGTTCAAATATTTGAAAAGAATTTACGTTTGGTAAATCTTTCTATAAAAAGTATTTTAATTGTAAAATTATGAGAAAAAGGCACCTACAAGTTTGGGTTTAGGGTCTAGGGGTTTGCAGTTAATTATTTTGAGTAGTAGTATGATTGTTTTAAAAAATTGTTTCCGTTACACCCCTCTCAATCTCAATATAAGTAATAAGCAACATCTTCATCCCAAGTAGGACAGCCAAACAGGCTTTCCTTGATTAAAGCCTGAATGTTCCATACAAGATTTTTTCTAATATATATATATATATAATTGAGCAAATAGGACAAAATTGTGCTATGGTACTTACTGATAGAGAGCAGTATTCAGCCAAATATTCAGATTGTGTAGGAATTCCCGGAATTTCATGGTGTTCCAGACCTTTATATATTTTGTCATGCCCAATGTCTGCAATATAATGCTGCAAGGAAACCAAGAACTGAATTGGGGATTCCATGTTTTTAATGAAAGAAATGAAGATGATATTATTTGCAACATAATGCAGTGAATAGCCCTTTAAGCATCAGTCTTGAGTCAGATTTTATATGTCACATACCAAACAGCTGAATGCAACATCACACATTTGGTTACCAAGGGTTGACAATTCCCAGTCAAGTACGCCAATGACCCGATCCTGCAATAGAAATGAATATGATCAGGCATAGAATTCACTGTTAATCTTGACACAGCCTAGAGTGAAATTTCTGTCTTTCATCTAACTTGGACTAATAGAAATATCTATGGATTGATAACAGCACCAAAGAAAAAGCAATAACATTTATATTAATTAAAAATAGAAGGAAAGTGAGTATTCTTATTATCTGCATCATACCTCAGTGGGATGAAACACAAGATTATCGATCCGAAAATCTCCATGGACAAGGCCAGCCATTGCTCCTGAAGAATCTTCAAGTGGAATGTGATGCCGAAGCCAATCAGCCAGTGCAAACATTTTAGGATTGCTTGCAGGCTTACCCTCACTGGTTGCAGCAATGTACTGCTTACCCCACCTCTCAACCTAAAATTAATATAGCGTTCAATAATTTCTATAGACTTGGTCAAAATAAAAAGTAATCCCATCCCTCTTTTTAAATAACTCATCAGAAAGCACTCCTGCAAATCCTTTCACATATCGAACTGTAATAATGGTTTAATGCAACCCAATTCATAGTAGCAAATTTCAAGGCATAATCTTAACCATGCATAAAGAATCATTTCAGTTCAAAATCACTTATAACTAATAAACCTGTCTTTTACAATAATCCGCATGCAGCCCATATTTTCCCAGTCCAATGGAGTTCACATCAACAGAATGTAAGGAAGCTAAAGTTTTGGCAGTTTCCCGGTAAATTGCCTTCCTCCTTTCTGGTGCCAATCCCTAAAATCAATACATTAACATAACATAGTTTAGCAATCAGGCCGATAGTAATTCAGAATTCACAGTGACAATGTAAGAAAATATAACCAAATCTAATAAGCCCTCGAAAATTTTAGTCAAGATGATTGAAGATAAAAGATAGACAAATCATCAATCATACTGGCAGCTTGGGGTCAACAAATACGCGTCCCTCCAAATATTCCATGATGTAAAAAGCTGTTCCCAGTATACTTGGATCATTGCAAAAACAAAAAGCTTTAGGAACTGGAACTTGGGTATGAACTCCTAACGCCTGGAGGACCTGAACATGGGAAAACAAAAAAGAAACTGCTTATTATTCAACATACTGATATTGTTTAGTACAAGTGTACAATTCCCAACACTGAACGAGACGAGGGACGTAGCATTGTCTCAAACACCAAGAGATCTATTCAACCGTATTGTCAGTTTTCTAATTACTGGCACCAACATGTAAGCGTCCCCACAATGCAAAAATGTAGAATTGCAAGGAAACATTAACATGAAGCACAAAAATACATCGAACCCCCATAAAAACACCTGAAATTCTCTGTCGATGGCATGAGCTGACGCCAACAATTTTCCTGGAGGCTTCTTCCTTAGTACATAACGCTTCACCGCATCCCCTGAGCCTGAGCGCGCTTCCAGCAAGTAGGTGGGGTTCGATTGCCCATGCCCAAACTACAGTTTAGCCATGAGAATGAAAAATCAAACGAGAAAACAATTGCCAAAAACCAACACAAGGGAAGCAAACCCCAAGAACACAGAGCATGAAGCATGTAAGGAGCCGACCTGTGAGATATTCAAATAAGGAGAGTGAGGGAAGCCTGAGATATTGGCGGACGCATAGCGAAACAAGGCGCTGAGATCGAACTCCTTAGTTGGTTTCACTTGGCGGACAAGCTCAGATGTGCTCCTCGCCATATCCAACTTCGAATGCGACCACGATCGTCAGAATCAATAATCCAGAGATTCAATGCACCCAATGTTTATATATTTTAATCAATATTAATATTAATTCAGAATTTCAAAGAAAGAGATGACACGGAAGTCGAGGAAGAACGTAAGCTTGGGGAGTGACGTCTCTAGAAAGATGTGTCGGAGAAAATCAACTCTAAACGGAGTAGCATTTCATAAGACAAATCAAACATTTTGACCTAAAAAAAACGTAAAATCAAACATTATTAATTTTTACTTATTTTTAATTTTAGAATTATTTGAAAATTAAAACAGGGAGAATGACAAAAAGGACCTGCAAATAATAATCAAGATGTGATAATTATTTTTTAGTATTTGAAAGCTTGTCTATTTTATTTTAAATTTTAAAATAGAGATAAATATGTCTTTTGACAAAAAAATTAAATTATCAAGTAAGTCCCTAAAAACTAGAAAATAATTATGATAATTAATTATCATTTTTTTCCCTCAACTTTATCCAAAAATTGAGAACTCTAAATTAAACTATAATCAATTCTGTTCTTTAATTTTAAAAATTATTTCTTTTATCATCTTATCATTTTCTCATCATTAGTTAATCATTAGTGAATTTTATGTTACATTTTTAATATTTTTTTATTACAATTAAGATGATAAGGGAGAAAATTTTTAATATTAAAAGACAAAATTTACTTATAGTTGAATTTAGAATACCTAATGACTTTTCAGGTAAAGTCAATAGGCAAAAAAACCCTTAACCCATTATCATATTTCGTGATATCTAATTACCATTTGTATATTTCAAAATTTTTTTATGTCATTTTCTGATTAAATGATTGAGAATGTATTTTCTAAATCCCTTTGTTTTTGCCAAGATGCAATTGATATGTCAATATTAGACTAACATTAAAAATTTTAGGCAATAATTGAATGCCTACACCTATAAAATTTTAAAAATTTTTGACCTGTTGATATAGTATGGATTTTATGAAACACAATTTTTAAGTACACAAAACTCGATTTGTCAAAAAAATATATACATAATTTATAATTTTATATGTTAAATAATATATAATAATATATAAATAATATAAAGTTCGACAATAAAAATGTTGCGACCCTTTATATTGTCGTTAATAAATTTGCGGGTAGGCGAGCAAAAGCTGATATATTTTGGCCATGTTTAGTCAAGAATAGAGGTTAAGGTCAATGAGATAAACGGTGTGGCAGGTTGGCATAGCTGTGGTCTTTGAAATGACGAGACTCCACCTTGTGTCTCTTCACGAGAGGTTCTCTTATGTTTTACTTCCCTGTAACTTTTTTTCTTGTTTATACATTGATTTCAGTTCTTCAGTTAAAAAAAAAAAAATTGTGGAGACTCCTGACAGAGTAAGGCAGGTGGAGACTGGGGGTTGGGATACAATACTCACTCACTGAAAGCAACGAGCCTGCTCTGGGGTGTTCACGGGATGAGATGGGACCGGGACACCCCCGTCCCGTGTCCCGTCCCGAAAAAAATATCGGGACTGAATTTTGGTCCCGTGTCCCATCCCGTTCCGAAAGTCGTCCCGTCCCGTTAAGAGTCGGGACGGGACCGGGACAAGATCGGGACGTCCCGCTGTCCCGATAAATGAAATAATGTGAAAAAAAATCTGAATAATAACGTTTTTTAAAATTTTAAATTATATAATTTATTAAGTTTAAAATCAAAATAACGCAAGTACATAAATAACAATAATTTAAAATCAATTATTGAATTATATTAATCACAATTACATATTATAATAAAAAATGCAAGTGATCTTTATGCTATAAGATTAGCAACAACAGGCAAATCAAACACAACATTAAATAATTGTTCTTCTACTTTAGTGAAGATGTATTAAGCCAATTACTCTTCTAAAAATAAGTAAGAAATATGTTATAAAGAAAATTTATTAAATAGATATATATAAGAATAAATTATATTAATATAATTAATATATTATAAAGAAATATATCACCATGTTTACTCCATGCCATTAAAATTATCAATATAAAAAAAACTTTAGTTTTAAATAAGAATTACAAGTATTAAAATTATAATTGATATAATTAATATAAGTATAGATTATGTTAATATAATTAATATATTTAAAATAAAAAATAATATATATAATATTCGGGACGGGACGGGACGTCCCGATGGTAATCCCGTGTCCCGTCCCGTCCCGCACTCCTTTCCTGTCCCGTCCCGTAAAGTCCCGTTCCGATTATTTTCGGGTCAGGACAAGACCCGTCTCGATATGATCGGGACGATACCGGGCCAATCGGGACGGGTCCGGAATGAACACCCCTAGCTCTACTCACCATGTTTAGCTAAACGGAGCATTCACTGGAAGATGTGTGAAGAAATCAATGCCCTTCTTCCCTTTCACTGCAAGAAGTCAATCAGTCTTTGAAACTTAATAAACAGTTCCAGTGTCCTGATTTTTCGTGATTTCCATTGATCAATATTCAAGGCACATCAGAATCATGGGTTAGTCAGGACAAAGTCTAGTATAAGTTTGGCAGCTTGAGACACGCTTTTCTAAATTAAGACATCTGAAACTATATCCTGAAAATCCCATATTAACCAACGAAGAGCCACGCCCACGCACAAGTGCTGGCCCACCCAAATATGACCAATTTGACTTGTAAGAAAACTTTGAAACATAATTTGACCCCCCTAACTTGCTTAGTACCGGCACCACGGGGGTTTGTTCATCATAGTAGAACCTGCCACTGCTGCTTCCTCACTTCAGCATCTTTGGGAGGCAAATACCAAAAGTTGTTTGCTTGCTGCTCTTAGACACCTTGGACCCTACTAGCCTATACTGCATGCATTTACTTTGTCTTTTGGATCTCATCAGCCCAACAAAACTGCCATCTAGGCTACTTCGATCTTTTCACTCCCTGTTATATTCAGAGCGTTATTATATGCAAGCTTTGCATTAAAAAAAAAAAAATCGTAGGATTTCAAATCAGAACAAAAGATGTGACATAATTATTAATAAATTTAAAAAAAATTTAAAGAGATAAAAATAAAATTAATTTTAATTATAAAAAATCAAAATACCCTTCATTTATTATATAAAATTATTAATTCTTAATTTTTTACTTTGCTTATTAAAACGCATGGAGTTAAAGAAAAAATTTATTTTTTAATGCTCTTAATGCTCCATTTATAAAAAAAATTAAAAAAATATATAATAAAAAGTGTAATATTAAAAAAATATTATTAATGAAATCTCATTTTTATTAAAATATCTTATATTTTGGAGTACAGAATCTCTCTCAAATATATTTTATAAATTGGGACGAAAGGTTTACTTCATGATCTATCACTAGAATTATAAATTATACTCTTACCGGCGATACACACAATTGTGGGTCTTTTGTATTGTAATTATTAAAAAAAAACCATAAAAAAAACATTAAATAATCTTTTACTGTAGAAAAACAGTATTTTTAACGTACAAGGGACAGCACTTTAATGCAATTTATGAAAACTAAAATTTATTAACGTGGCTTGTAAATTATATTAGTCGACATCTCAATAATTATAGCACATCACAATTCGTTTATTGTTTAATTGATCACGCAATACTTGATGCCTTCCTTATCATCAAACAGAGAAAAAAAAGGAAAAAAAATAAAAAACGAAAATCCTTCCAACTAAATGCATGAGAAAGAAACTAAAGTGGTTTCGAATAGTTGAGGAAGAAACGGACCGTGACTGGGTCTAGGGTGTTCTCCTTTGCAGATTCCAGCACTTTGACAAAAGAGCTATCTGAGATTTTGTAGTGCTTCATCCTCTATGGGAATTGTTTCTAGCTCGCCCAGCAGATTATGGGGCTGCAATATTCCTTTCTCTGCAATGTTCCTCTCTCCTGAGCCACGTACCTTGACAGTTGCAACATAAGAGCACTGGGTCTCAGAAACTCAAGTTTTCCAAACGGAAATGATATAATGCGAAGCACTGCCCCCATACCAGAAGCAAGAATGCATTCAAGGGAAAATCTGCAGCAGTATCCATATGACACTCGTACATAACGTGCATGGAGATTCGAAAGGCACCTGGGGTGCCAACATCGATACTTTCTCAAGGCCCGCCAAAGTGAGAGTGAGAGGGGGAGAAAGGGAACCAGGAAAGAAGACAAATCATTTCGTTTCGATTAGCAGAGATGGTGTCCTGCACCCTGTCCTTCAAGCTCGAAGCTGGATCGTATTTGAATATGGGCATCATTGAGAATCCCTGAAACCCCATCCGCCTGTACAAATTGAAAACCGCAAAGAAGTGGAGAAATTCACAAGAAATTAAAAGGAAAAAGGAAGCAAAAACAGAGAATGACGGTGATAGAAACAGATTGCAGAAAACAGAGAAGGTGGAAGACCCGAGGGGGAGATGGGGTATTTCATAGGGACGAAGGAGAAGCAATGTGAGAAAGAAATGAAACCGTAAAAACAGAGAAAATGCCATGGCTGCAGAGCAATGGGAAGAGCACCAATTAGTGGGAGTGGGCACCGGCCAATTGGAGAGTTCCGTTTCCCTCACTTTTAAAATCGAAGCGGTGAGTTTTATACCCAAAAAATAAAAAAACGGAGAGGTTAATTTTGTTCTCAACGCGCTTCTATGTGGGCTAGCGTCAAGAGAATTCACTGGTAAATGAGCTCAGGCCTTTGTCACTCGGCCCATAGACTCCTCCCAATTCATTTGAACCCGTGCCGGTAGATGCCAGCGCAACAGTCCCAATCTCGCGATGAAGATTTCATTATATGTCCCATAATTTACAGGCGAGTAAAATTCAAAATCCAGTCACGAGCACTGTTAAGGATTCTCTCCTCTTCCTTCCCATCTTCTCCTCCTCCTCTTTTTATTTCTAATCGTTAGATCAGGATTTTGAATAATTCAGATTTAATCTCCTTCAAAATATTTCATTTTATTTTACTTTTACTGTATTTTTAAATTCTTCTTATTAAATTTTAGTAACTTGAATTTATTATTTATATTTTTATAATTTAATATTTTAATAATATTTTTTAGGAGATCAAATATAAACTATCTAAATCTTGATCTAATGACTAGAAAGGGAAGAGAATGAAAGAGGATAAAAAGAAAGGAGAGAATCCTTGCCCCATGAGCACCGAATCACAATCAAATTGAACTCAATTCAAAATCATTTCATTAAAACACCTTAGATGTTTATTACATTCATCATCGTGTCTATCAGGTTTATCGTATCTTAAAAGTTAAACGGATGGATCTTCAAAAAAAAAAAAAAATCTTGAATTATATGGACCTGTTCACAAATTGATATCAATTACAACAGCATAAATAAAATCTGGGACAAGTGAAGATTGATTTATTATGTTTGAAATTAACTAAAAAAAAATCCGGCTGCCTTCGCAATGAATTATTCCCCTGTGTCTCTCTGGGCGCGTGTTCGTGTTTATTTAAGGAGATAGATCGAAGTTTTTATGTGCTTGTATTCATCTGAAGGATCCCACTTCTTGCGTCTGAAACTGCGCCCACGTATACCCAAATCTGTGTGATTGTGCATGCCCATAAAAGCGATGAGATATTACTGCTGCTGACTACAAAAGACCTGTGGGAGCTAGCGGACAGCAGAAAGACATGGATGGTCGTATGAAGTGATGGATCGATGTCGTCTCATGTGCGGGAAGAAGACGCTGCGACTCATCCATTCGACAGCATCAAGTCCCCTGGCACGGGGCTTCCTCGCTTTCAAATTCCTATACTTTGCGATCTTCTGATCTCTAACGTTCATACAAATAACTCATGTTTGCTGTTAGTTTGTCCATTATTTTATTAAAACCAATGTAATATGACAAGCCATCATTTATTTGCACATGCATGACCTAAATTTATGAAGATTTTCCGCACAAAACTTCGAGTTTAAGCTAAAAAAACTTGTAGAAAAACAAAATAAAGAAGGTCGGCGCGTGTGTTTGGCTAGCTAGTAGCATTTTAAGCTTTTTTTTTTTAAATTATTAAAAGAGAGAATTTTAGACAAATTAAGTTCAAGAACTTATCATCAAATTAAGACATCTTAAGCTTTGTTGATTCAAGGGAAGGGGAGGGGAGGGAGAGGGGCTCCCCCCAATTTTGGGGGGAGGTTTTGGAGGGGAGGAGAGGGAAAATTTTAAAAATTTTCTCTCCCCTCCACTTAATCATCCTAACCAAACAATACCTTAATGTTTGCAGAGATAATTAAATTTTATGTACTGTTCACAAACATGATCTTTGTATTTGAAATAGGATTTAAATTTGAATCTATTTGGTAACATATGAGTTGCATCTTTGCAAGATATATTAATGTTTGTCGATAAAAAAAATGCTAATTCTAATTTACTTATAATCATGAGTTAATAAAAATGCATACTCATCACTCAACGTCTTATCTTGGCAGATTAAACAAGTCAAGTAGCTATATATTCCATAGGAGACATGGTATATAGAAAATAGAAGGACCTGGCTCCCTACTTTGCACCATGACAAAATCTTGATCTAAGTGCTCTAACTTTAAAATCTTTTATTTTTATTTATATTTAAAAAATTATAAAAAATAATAAAAAATTGTAATAATTTTGTGCATTGTTAATCTGAATAGTCTATATTTAATCTAGACGTTCCAATTTAATGTTAAAGTGTTTATAATTTTTATAAATTAATTATTCAAATACATTTTAAACAATGTAAATTTAATATTCAAACGGACCAAATTAAAGATCCAATAGATTTATTATTTTTTTATAATTTTTTTAAAAAATTATTTTAATAAATATAAAACAAAAATAAAAATTTTAAATTAAAATAATTTAAATTAAATTTAGACTGTCTAAATCTTTATCATGCTGCAAATGAGCGGTGGGGCACCTCAAAGCAAGAAGCCTACCCCAAAGTAGAAGACCCTGTTTGATACGAAAATAAAACTTTTCCATAAATGGAAGGTTCTCTCAAGACCGGACCACCCTTTTTGGCATTGGATTTTGTGTTATCTCAACAAAGATGACGGTTAATAATCTAGAATGAATAATGAATCAGATACTGCCCCCACTTTTTATTTAATTTGTTGTTTCTCTCTCATGTACTCTGATGACGTTGTTTTATTGCCAGGAATCAACCCAAAGTATATATCGCGTCTAGACTCTAGAGAATGAATAGTGGAGCACTGATCAATTCGTCTGAATTATCAAGAAATTCTCATCATTTTCTCAAAATTCGTTGGTTAGCCAGGGACCTCGTCCAAAGATTATATATAAGAATATTGAAGGTGAATTACTCGATCTGCATTTTGATTATTTCTCTTTTTATAAGAGAATTTCTATCAATTCACACAATTTAAAAAAATTAATTAATTTTAGTAATTATGTTTGAAATTGAAATATTCAGATTAAAATGTATTTGTGGTTAATATTTTTCTTCTCTAATTTAATAATAATATCCTTTTATGAAAGACAATTTGGGAAAATGTGATTAAAATTTGAATTCGACAATTGTACTTAAAAAAAGCATTGAGTACCTATCATTTGAGTTGTTAAAATTTGCAATTTAGTTGTAATGTCAAACAATAAGGTAGTTTTTCTTATACAATCCTCTAATCTTTATTATAAGGCACCTCTAATTATTTTATCAGAAGAAAAAAAAAAGAGTTGGTTAAGGCATTAACTTTATTTGAAATTAAAATAGAATAAACTTCAAATGTTACATCTATTTAAATGAAAAAATTTAAATTTTAAATTTACATTATATTTTCTGTCACAGTTAATAAATTTAAATATGGGTAATATTGAAAAAACATAATTGATAATCTACCAAATGACTTATAATAAAAATTAAGAAATTCTTTTAGAATATACTTTAGAAGAGGTATTGGAGGAATATTTGAAGAGGGAGAGAGTAGTTTGGAGATAATGAGAGGATCCATTCCTTGACCCTTTCAAATTAATTAATAATTAATTCCTCTTGGACGCACTGATCTCATTGGACTGCAACATTAACTTTCCATACATTCATCTTTTTCTCTTCCTCCCTGACCAGTAAACTGTAAAGACCAACTTTCAATTCCCCGAGACACCCTCCACGGTAAAAGTGGCAGCATCTTAAATTGTGGACTCCTTTCTCCTAATTTGGGATTAGAAAAGCAAACCAATTAATCAGCAAAGGTACATTGTTTTATATATATATAAAAGGAGAGAGACCCGACATCCTACAAAATGATTGATTCGGTCATCTTGTACCAACTGATTTAATTTAAATAGATGGATAGTTGAAAATCTCCTATAATTAATTAAGCGGATTGAGTTGAAGTGGAATTGATGTAGTTCAGTGTTTTATTAATTTGAATTAGAGCTGAAGGTCAGTTTTTAATAGTAATTTTAATTTTAATTAATTCAGTCAGTTTTCTCTAGCCGTACCTTGAGTTATATAGTTCTAATTAGTTGATTGAGTTTTAATTTGACATAGATGCATACGATGAGGAGCCACACTGATCTAACTAATTTTTCAAATTTAAATCCAATTCATTAGTCATTCTGGCTGAACTGTTGGTAAAGGTTAAACAAGAAGAAAAATCCAATTAGATTTTGTATTTTCAGTTGGAGAAAAATCGAAATCATTAAATTATGCCTTATTCATATATTCCATTTCAGTACTTTACCGAGCTAGTCAAAAGTCGTCATGGCCAATTCAATGTCTGCCCGGCTATTTGTCCAGGCTGTTAGAATTCTTTTTCATAAGTTTGTTTAAACTGTTAAAATAATAGCCAGGAAATAAAAAGACGTGTAAAAGGCGTTTTCAGCAAGATGCGAAAATTCCATATAGTAGAAAAATCTAGAAATAATTATAAGCCGCACAAACCAACAACCACAAGGAATCGTTTTTCTTTGAATCTCGGTCGAGTGCCAGCACATTGTAAAATGAAATATGTAGTTGAAAGTCAAAAGTGATCCTGACCTGGATGTTGCATGTACGTTGCATTAATAATGATAACAATACGTTAAACATTAGTTTGGTTAGTTCAGTGCCCTGGCCATGTGGTGATTAAAGTGATATGAGAATTTTTCCCCCACTCTATTAATCCAGTGCTGACGTATGTTGCATATATTCCCCATTTCTTTTTGCAAGCATGGGATCTCCTTATCAAGTCTACATCAAAGACTTGAGGATCCATGGACGCATCACTTCCTTACTTCGTATGGTATAGCAAGAAGTAAAAGCAAAGAGACTTAAAATGGATCGGACCGGTCAAATGTGTAAGTGTAAAAAGAAGAGAAAGGAGCAGAATAATGACGGAAGAGATAAGAGGCAGTGAATTATGGGAATGAGATGTTGGGATTGCCATTCTGGTGCCAAAGAGAAACGGGTGATCTGAGTTGATTCCCATAATGGTCGAGGGGTCATTAATCAAATGCGGTGTCGCCACCTTGTTAAATTAGCTTGATGCCTCACACTCAGTCTATGGACAGACAAACCTCCATTTCTTGATCCTCATTGCTCCCTTTCCCCACCAACATGCTTTCAAATCCCTTCCGCTTCAATCCCCTCAAGCCACCCATCTCAACAATTTACCATTCTTATTACTCGTCTTAAACTTTTCAACTCATTCTTTCCATTCTTCTAATTACATTTATGTATTTGCAATACACTTTCCCTTCATTTCATGAAACTACAAGTTCTATGTTCTCTCTTTAACTTTCTGCTAGTGTACTTTTAATTCTTTCAAACTAATATCCTTCTTTGGATCTGGCATCTCCAAAGAGTGAATATATATGATCATGATAACAAAATCCATTTGGATTTAAAATATCTGATTTGCAATCATCTAGGCCCATCAATTGGCATGCACAAAGCTTATGACGCGTGTCATGTAACCAAAAAAAAATTATTAGTAAAGTTATTTAATGAATTAACTCATAGTGGACCACTTGGCTTCTGAAAATTGAGCAGGATATATTTATTGTCACAAAAAATGATTCCTTATATATAATTCTTGAAAAAAAAATTCAATATGCATTTAAATTTTAAAATGGGCAAAAATGATCTAAATTGAATAACATATTTTTAAAGGATAGAAAGGGGGGGGGGAAGTAAAATTCGAGCTTTGTTCCTCGAAAAAATGATGAGTGTAAGATACTTGGGTTATTTTCTACGCCACAACTAATATTTGGAAGCTTTAGCAAAGAATATGGCAGACATGAGGGGGAGAAAGTCAACGAATAAAAAGTAAAAAGAGGAAGGAAAACAGGGAAAGAGATTCTGTTGATAGAAAATGTTGAAGGCTGAAGGGGCCACGGAAGAGATATAAATAGAGGTTCAGGGGTGAGCAAGGCAGTAGCGGCGTACAAGTGAGGGCGAGGCAGCAAACCAATGAGAAGAGAAGTGGATCCTCTGGCAGTAGGAAGAGTAATTGGGGATGTAGTGGAGCCCTTTACCAGGTCAGTATCTATGAGGGTCATCTACCCCAATAACAGAGAAGTCATCAATAGTCGTGAGCTCAGGCCCGCGCAGGTTGTTAGCCCACCCAGGATCGAAGTTGGCGGCGGACGCGACCTCAGGACCTGCTACACTCTGGTACTTCCATTATTCCTTCTTATCTTGTTCCCTGCAAGGCCACTGGCTTGCCTTCTTGCTTTGCTGGTGAAATAAACTATTGTCTCAGTTTCTTAATTGGAACACAATGCAGGTCATGGTCGACCCTGACTCACCTAGCCCAAGTGACCCAAACTTACGAGAGTACTTGCACTGGTGAGTCATCACATGACTCCCTCCCTCCCTCTCACGCACGTCATCCTCAAATCTCACACACACGTCATCATCAGTTATCATCTCACTTATCACTCATCACCTGCTGGACGGCTTTCTTGCTCTGACACGCATCCGACTCCGATACGAAAGTCTTTGAAATTTTAAAATTTTAACTGTACTGTTTCGACTGTTTTGAAAATTGAGTGAAAAAAATTAAGATATTACGGCAATCCAATAACGGGTAAAATAAGATACTTTTCCTGTTTAAAAGTATAAAATATTTTTAATTAAATTTTACTCTTAATAAAGTATTTATTTATTTTTAAATTAATTTTATTTTTTATATTTATCTCTATTAAACACTCTATAATAAATATAAAGTCGCTATTAATAGAGATATTTTTTAAAAAAATAATGATTATATCTCAAAAGATTAAAAATGGCTTATATTTTTAAATATTTAATTTTTTAAAAAATATTTTATATTTTTAAACGGAGGGAGTACTATGCTTACGTTTTCGCTCAAAAAATCAGTTGTTCTCCATGATCCTACATGGTCCGTGTCAACAGATTTTAAGGTCTAAAGTTAAGTGAGTAAAAAAGCCTAATATATAATAAATTATCAATAATTATATTACTTGTCTAATTTTTTGAGTTGCAAACTGAGATGGTAAAATTTTATGATCATGTAACATTTCACTCTTAATAAATGATAAGGCTAGTCCAATCTAATATTCTTCCTTTAATCTTTCACAGCCAAATTCATACTTTTTATTTGACATTTTTTACCATCAGAAATAATAAAAAAAACACACTACACATAGTTTTTTGTATTTTAAAAAATAAAGATAGGAACAAACGTACCTGATTGCAACGAAAAAAGGCTTATGAATGTGATGAGCTTTTGAATGAAGTTGCGTGAGATCTTCGAAAGCCAACCTTTTTTTATCTCCAGACTCCAATTTATCGAGTTCATATGCTTTGTGCAAGCCATTTGGAACAAAAATGTTTGTTAAGCCAAGAGTATTCTAGAATAGAAAGATTGGAAGAGAATGTGCTTTCTTTAGATTTTAAAATAAAAACAAGAAAAAAGATTTAAAAACATGGAAGAGTCAAGACAAAAGGTGAGAGAGAGCTAGAAATGATGATGTCAAAATTGTAAAAAAAAAAATAATTAATAATTAATGATTAATGATTAGGTTAAAGCTAACCCAATAATTAAATATTATCTTGAAAATATGAAAAGGTTTCCAACGGAAGAAGAAGTAGGGCTTTATTTTTTTTTATTTGACATTTAGTATATAATTATGCAAATATATCCCTTCATCTTCTCATACTACCAGTGTTAGGGGTACTCATATGAGTTCTTTCGGGGGCTCTAGGCTAGCGTATTACTTGCCTATAAACTTCCATGGCGCTGGCCCTGACCCGCATAGTAACTTGTCAAAGGGGCATATATGAGGAGCACTTGACCACGAGAATATCTTCATTCCTCACTCCTCCTGTGGGCATTATTTGAAGACAATTTCTTTTTTTCTATTACAGCTCAAATCGCATTGATCAAAACCGTTATCTGGCATTCGTTTCATTTTAATACTAGAAGGTAAAAGTCCAAAATATCATTACATCACTTTTTGTTAACACGTGAAGTTTGTAATATGCCAGAAATTTAAAAAGGGTGTGAGACAAAGTTTAGGTAAATCAACTTTAAAGAAAGGGACTAATTAAGTGAATGCTTGGTTTGACGCTAAAAGTTTAGAAAACAATGGTTTAATTTTATTGGTTTCTAAAAGCGGAACAATTTTCCTGATTCTTACGTTTGTGAGTGCGGACATTTTGCATGTCGCGCACGCGTACTGTGTGAAGCATGTTTGCTTTTCTAACTGTGTCTTTTTCTTTTTGAATGGATGCGACCAGGTTGGTCACTGATATTCCCGCGAGCACAGGAGTAACCTTCGGTAAGCACACTGTAGACAGTATTGATATATATAATATACTTTTTTTTTCTTTTTCTTTTTCTTTTTTTTTGGTTCCAACCCCAGCTTCCATGTCGTTGTAAAACAAACGCGGTGGCTACATAAATGTTTGAAATACTAAGAATCTTCTTCAAACCCTATGATTTTAATTTCGTTTGTTTTCTTCGGCAATTGCTGTTTAATTGAACTAAAAGAGTTGTGTTGGATTTGAAATAGAATCATTTTAGTCCCGCGGGCAACGTAGTGTAGTGGCTCATTATAGTAAATTAACAATCGTGCGGGGCTTTGACAGGACAAGAGATCGTGTGCTACGAGAGTCCACGACCAACAGTGGGGATTCATCGTTACGTGTTCGTGTTGTTTCAGCAGCCGGGAAGGCAAACGGTGTATGCTCCAGGATGGCGTCAAAATTTCAACACCAGAGACTTTGCGGAGCTTTATAATTTGGGCTTGCCGGTTGCTGCTGTTTACTTTAACTGCCAGCGAGAGAGTGGCACTGGTGGAAGGAGAGCTTAATCACAAACTATAACTCGTTAATTATCGCTGCTGTTTAGTTTCCATCCAAGATATAATAAGATCCATCAGAACTTGGAAATTACTTCCTTATGCTCTACACATACATACATACATACATACATATATATATATATATATAGGTCTCCCTCAATGATGTATGTTCCTCCTTATTATTATAATATATTTGCCTTTCATGGTTAGATTTCCGATCTTGACGACTATTGGTATAATATAGAAAAATGCATACAAGTCTTATTATTTGTAAAAATAAATATTTCAGTTCATTTATCAGATTTCATGCAAAATATACGAGACTCATATTTTAGTTTAATATTAAAGATTAATTCGTGATGAAGATATATATATATATATATATATACACTCTAGCATATGAATTTCATATATCCAATAAACCAAGTGTATTTTTCTTTGTAGCTGAAACTCCAAGAAAATTATATTATACTTCTCCCGTATTATGTGACTTTGCCCTTGCTCTTTTGTTTTTAGTAACAGTACTTTTCTCTTTTATTTTTTACCCTATAGACATTAATGATATTTTTAGTTGTGTTAAAGTCAATTTACCGTGCAGAATTAATAGAAATCTTAGAAGGTTTCAATCTTTGTTGGAATACTAAAATTCTTAAAATAAATGTTTATTTTAATTTTAAAGAGGCCTTATCTTTTATTTATTGGAGTTATCCTCATAATCATCCTCTCTACCATTGTCAATAACATCAAAAACCTTATCATGCATAACTAAAAGATAATCTTTGATCACACCTATAGAAAAGTTAACAAATGTGCTAACCTCATGGCTTACAAGACTTCAACTGATACTTTTGATATTTCTTTATTTGATAATCCGCCTAGTGATTGTATAAGCCTTGTGGCTTTCAACAATACTTGATTCTAGTTTTTTGCATGATTCTATCATGGCCTTGTAGTAAACAAAAAAAACAGTCAATTTACAGCAAAGCACTCTATATCTCAACGGTGAGGAAGAGATATTGCATGGGGAATCAGAATGATGGAATCCAGAGAAGAAAGGGAAAGATGAGACGAGTGGCCATGGAGGTCGTGTCTTCAATGCTCATCCGATGATGGATCCATGATCATGGTTACAACGTCATCGCGAACACGCCACATGAAGAACGCCCTCTTCTCAAAATAGATTTTAATTTTTCTCTAAAATTTGATAGTTTGGACAAATAAATTGAACTAAAACAAGGAACTCCCCCACTAAAGTACGAATTTCTCTTTCAAAGCGAAACTACAACCAAAGGGTGCTTTAATAATCACAACTTGCATTAAGAAATTTGGATACAACAAATGAACAGTATGTTTCTACAAATTTATTATTTATGGAGAGAAGGGGGAGGGGCGACGGAGAGTAAAAACATATGACAATGCATCAGATCAGAAATGAATAGGAAAAATGTCTAATCCAGCGTCCCATGTCGTCTCCAATTTTCTATTCAATGGGTAGATACATAACCATAAAATCTGTAGTTAAATTGTATATCAGACACAGGAAATGGCATTTTGATGGATAGCTTTTGCAGCCCATGGAAGCAGAGTGAACCAATTTGAATGGATTGGCCACCATAAAAATCTCAATAATTCAGACTTTCATTTCAAAACTCCCCGTTTGGGCTCATATTAGAGACCGTGTCTTGATGAGATTCGGTACAGCTGATCATATCCCGCGAGCACCCCCGCTCCTGCCACACCAAGAAGCATATTTGCTGTGACTCCCCGAAATAGAGCAAAGAAACCCTCATGTCGCACAATCTCATGAAAAGCGTGCAATGTATTACGATACTTATTTGGCTGCCCAGATGTCATCATCATTCTCCGTCTTAGTGTGTCGAAAGGGTAAGCACAAACCCCAGCAGACGATGTAATGCTCCAACCCAACAAGAAACTAGCAAAAAAATTACCCTGTAGAAGGACAACAGTAAAAAGGACTCAGGATAGGAATGCACAAGTATGGCACAAAGAACTCCATCAATGCTTTGAATCACTTTAAGCAATTGAAAAGCCAAATTATCAAGGCATCTAAGAATAGAAGGCTATGGCAAGAAAAAACAGGTACATTCACAATTGGGGGAAAAATGTCTAATTTTTTAAATTCCTTAAATCACATACCATGGAAAGCCTAGCCAAAAAGACTTACTCCATTGCAAAAGAACCTCAAAATGCTCGTTTGAAGCATTCAATTATATCATTCCCCCTTGGATGCAAGTTAGATATAATCTGTAAAAAGTACAGATACATACCTCATAAGGCCCGACTAAGAAAAGAGGTTTCATGGTGTCATAGATCCCAAAGTACATGCCTCGATACATGGTGATTCCCATTATTGAAACTCCAAATCCCCTGTACAACCCAACAATTCCATCGCTTGATAAGGTTTTACAATATACATCGACTAGCCCCTTAAACTGGCGCTGACCACTGGGATGGCATTCTACTGCATCTGTACCTAATCGGGTACGAGCATAATCTAAATGATACAGTAGTAGCGAAGTAGTAGCTCCTGCAGCACTGCCTGAAGCCACATTTCCAGCAAACCACTTAATATACCCGTCTCTCTCTTTGGAATGCCCAAAAATGCTTTTGAAGTAACCTTTGAATGCAAAATTGAAAGCCTATAGACCAATTAAGTGTTTGTTCAAACATAGTTCAATAAACCAACATTAATTGGGCATAGAATAGATTGGGAAGGAAAAGGCACAAGTTTACCAGCAAGAATTACCTCCATTACCAACAGAGAGTACTAAATACAGGAGCAAATAAGGGTACACTATTTTTAACACATATTTTCAGTTAGCCTAAAAGAAATAATTATCCTCACATTTAAAATCCTACTCACTAAATCACTCATCTCTGGCTAGTGACTACGAGGGAGTGAGATCAAATCAAGGAGCACAAGGGAAGGGGTTCTTTAACATTAATCAGAATGTCAAAAAAGTTAATAACTCACTTGTGTAGGGAAATACCGTATAACATTGGCTTGGTTTCCTCTCCAAAAAGCAAACAGACCCTCCTCCCTCAAGAGCCTCTTAAAGCAATCAGATACACCCAAATATGGTCTCTTGAGTTGTCCTCTCTTTATCATTTCCCCTTGATTTTGCAATAAAAGCTTAACTCTCTCTATTGGTGCTGCTGCACTCTTAGATATAATAGCCGCTACACCTCCCATCACAAAATCCATTGAGAATCTATCATATTGTGGAGACGTCACTACCATTTTTTATCAGCTCTTTCTGATCCTGGGTGATGCGACCAAAAGTTAATTAAAAACTGAGCTGTGAATAAGGATAACCATCAATACATAGACTAAATTTCGGTAAAAACCAATGTTTAATGTCAGAAAAACTGAATTAGTGATGCCTAGCAGAACAGAAGGCACATGCTTCAATGATGTGAGTTGTATACGTGTCACCATACTCAATTTATTCCAAACCTTAAAGATATGTATGATTAGAATATGCTCACCATCTTTGACCAAAAAAAAAACAAAAAAAAAAAAAAACAAAGAAAGAAAGAAAAAAAGATTTTGCATACCATCCAACAAAACCTAGTGTCGTGGTGCAGATATGAGAAAAACTATAGGCTCCCAAACTTTACTTTGGGCATTCATCAGTCTTTGAAAGCTACACTGACTCAGAGAAAGGCAACGTGCGGACAAAGTCAACCCCAATATGCATATTGTACCAAGCAATTATTTCACAAATTTTGCAATTGTTATGAATATTTATAAGCTTTAGCCTGTAGCAGAGCAAAATAAGAGCAAACATTCAAAAGTTCTTTAAAACTTTCATTGTCTTTTCATCGAAGTTCTTCCTCGTTTGAAAATTGTAACTTTAGTTGGAAGGGCATAACTATACAGGTTTACAAGTCTACGTGATTATCCCAAGGTAAACTACATACATATATACGGTCAAAGGGAAAAATTCCACGCAAATGCAAGTCAGCCTCTTTCCACCTGCTTGAATTCTTCCTTCAAACGGAGGAGAGATGTTTCGCGCCAGGGGCAGGGGAAAGCTGGGTCCAGGAAAGGGGCAGGTCGATAAAGAGGCATTTGTACCGGATTTGCCCAGAAGTGGAATGGATTGAATATTTATTTTGCATCCATTTAACGTTAAATTATTTGGATAGATTAACGAAGAGAACTTGAATATTCAAACCATTTTCATAGGTGGAAAATTATTTGCACAGAATAAGCATGACAGATTTGCACACCCGAACATCAGCAAATTGTCCACTCTAACTCAAACGAAAATCTTTGCTCCACACAAATGCAATAGTCACAGAGAACGACTATAATTGAAAAGATTGGATGGAAAGAGAGATTAGGCGTGGCGGATCCAGACCTTGAACGAAAAAATTTCGGCAACGCACTCAAACCCACCAGTTTTCTATTGCCACTGTCACTTCCGTCGCCGATTCCCTTCTCTCCGTCAAGTTTCACCCGACGGCGACGTTGCTGCACCAAACTCCCTTCCACCTGACTTCCTGACTTTCTCTTGTCGTTCTTGCCCTAATGCCCCAGCCACGGATTTTCTCTCACCTCCGGCACCGCTGTCACAGCCGGCAACGAGGTTCTCTCAGTCGCCGGCTTCGCGTAATGCACCCAAAATCATCGACCCCGCCAAGCTGCCAGGCCTTTTTCATTCTATCCTTTGTTTTTCTCGGACCACAAGTTTTTTATTCTATTTCCATTATTAATATAATTTTTTATATTTATATAATTTTTATCACATTAATAAATATGTGTGTGTAGGGTGACCATTGCTTTTTTATTTTTTATAATGAAAAAATAAATACTCCCTTTGTTTAGAAAAGCTTTTTTAAAGGATTAGATGTTTAAAAATAAAAGACATTTTTTAATTTTTCAAAATATAATCATTATTTATTAAAAAAATATTTCTATTAATGAATGACCTTATATTTACTAAACAATGTTTGATAATGATAAATATAAAAAGATAAGATTAGTTTAAAAATTTATAACTATTTTATTAACTGTGATATTTAATTAAAAATACTTTATATTTTAAAATGAAGGGAGTATATTCTTTAGAAAGAATATAATATATTATACATTTTTTATGACTGAGGTATTATGCAAAATGATAAATAAATCCCTTCATGATAGAAAATGACAAAATAGAACTGTGAAGTGAAATAATGACTCTGAAGGTCTTAGATACTTACAAAATGATGTTTCTAACCCTTTACAAAATAATAGAAAGTGCAAAAATTAAAACCTAAACTAAAATTGTTAATATTAAATATAAAATTATTAACATAAAAAATATGGTTGTTATTGCATTCTTAAACTAAATTTATGATTAACTATGTTATTAATCATTAAGCTGAAATTGTTAATATAGGAAAAATACTTGCTATTGCATGATAAAATTAATAACTATATTTCTTATATTAACAATTATACTTTAATTTTTAACAACTTCATATCAGGTTTTAGCAGTTATGCTTTTTTTTTTTGGGTTTAGGGTCAACAAAGTAAATTCGCATTAATTAACATTAGCATGAGTGGTAATGATCGCCGTCACTTAAACAAGTGGTTGGATATTTAAATTTCAAACCTTGTGTATATAAAAATTTAAGTAGGAGAAGTCTACTATTTGCCTTTCATATCTTAAGGGAGAATATTTCTAATATCAATGAAATCTACATCTTATATTATCAAACGAAAAAAGTAAATTCATAAAAAAGTTTGTCATATTATTCCATTAGGATTTCAAAGTAATAACATCATTTGGTATTATTTATTTTTCATTTGCTCGTTTCAATGGGATTTATTTGTCACTCTCCTAATTTTACAATCATGAAAAAGAACTAAAATGTACTCTCCACTTTCCATCTATTATTATAACCTCAATAACAGTGTCAATTACAATCAATAAGTTTGATTATTTAAAAAACTAATTATTCAACACATGCGCGTGTCAAAACTTAAGATAGATTACTATTTTCTAAAATTTAATTTTTACATGTTTAATACAAATATGTTTTTGATCATTTAAGAATTTTAATTTAAATGATCTTATTCTTGGTTATTATTATTTCAAATAATGGCCTTTTATATTACCTAAATTGGATTTCAATTTTTTTTAAGGGAAATTGTCTAGTATCCTCGTCAACATTGGCAAAAAATAAAAATAAAAATCCCTAGTCAACAAATTTATTGCGCTAAGAAACCTAGAATCCATGGAAGGACTAAGCTCTTTCGGTGTTAATATCTGAGAACGATATAAATAACTTATATGCACTTACCGGAATAAAAAAATGATCAAGGTCCTTTAGTATCAATATCTGAAAATGTTAAATTTCTTTATGGAAGAAATGTGCACTAACTCAGGATATTTACATATGATGGAAGTTATTTGCATACCGTAGAAGATGTCTTGTGCCCGATGACATATGCCACCTTGAGATAGGGTTTTGCACTTGATGGAAAAATGTCTTGCACGTGGATGAAGAAATGTGCACTTACGAAAAATATTTGCTTTTTTCAAGAGATATTTGCATATGACTGTAGAAAATTGTATTTTAATCCATGGAAAATTAATTGCACCTAGCAAAATATGTAATATCATGACAATATTTTGCATCTAATGATAACTTCCCCGCATGCTTAGAAGAAATCTGCATTTATAAGACAGTGTTGTATACGATGGGGTAATGTTTTCATGATATTGATTATAAATATTTGAATATATCTTTAATTTTCATGATAACATTCATGTATATTAAGATAGATCTTTAATTTTTATGAAAATGCAACTAAATATTCTGAAAAATTATTCTTTTTGTGATAATGGTCATGGATATTTGAATATATCTTCAGTTTTCATGAAAACACAACTTAAATATTTTAAAAAATGTACATCCTTTAAAAAATAAGTAATGGCATTTTGGTAACCTAATTATTAATCTTTATTTTTCTAAATGACTCAGGTCCTTAGACAAATTTAAGGCACCTTAGAGCAATAAGTTTACTGGTGATAGATTTTTGCATAATTTTCTTAATTTGTTTATTAGTCTTCGGATTAAAAGAATTGACTTTTAAACATTTTTATCTCAAAAATAAATAAACAAAAATTTGTCCCAGCAAATAAGTATGGCAACTATACTATAGTCAGTAGGTTATGTTGTTTGTGTGGGTTAACCTAGTTCACGTGACCATCTTAATGCTTGTTCAATTTTTTATTAATCAAAGTAAGTTTGCCAAATGTTCAGTTACTAAAAATTAATTTAATAAAAATTAATTATTATAATGAAATTTATGTTTAAATAATTTTTTTTAAATTAGTCTAGTAAGCTGAAGGTATGTGTTGATCTCATATAATTAGAACTACTTTTGAATGTAATATTAAAAAAAAAAAAATCGAACGCGCATTTATCATCCCATTCCAGAAAGTATCCAAGAGATTGGCCTACAGCACAAGCTATATCATATGTGTATAAATCCAAGAGTAGCCCAATGACATGGATCGCAATAGGAGCATATCAAATTTTTATCTTATTTAAAGGCGTGAACTCAAGCCAACGCTGGAGAACAATCATATTTCCTTGAAGCAACCAAGGATAGGAAGGAATGATATGCTACATATAGGTTTAGAGCAGATTGGAATTAGGAAGAACAAAACAAAATAATTTTGAAAACATTGCGTTACACGAATTTCATCTTGGAGTTTCCAATATTTCTGAACTAGGGCTTGTAATTTAGAGAAAATGATAATAATTTTTTTTGAATTATGTAAGTAGCATTTTAATCTCCCAAAATATCACAATTTTTTTAAAGTCTTTAGAAACTTTTTTATTATTAAGAAATTAATAGAAATGATTAAATTATTCTTAGTTCAAAATTTTAAATGCAAACTTAAGAATTGATGTTATATTTTTGCAATTTTAAAAGAAATTATGAATATTAAAATAAAACTTATGAATGACAATTGATATTTATAATATTAAAAGAATAGCAGGATTTCAAATGCAAACTTATGAATTATTATTAAATTTTTATAATTTTAAGAAAAAAATTCTGAATTTTAAAATAAAACTTGTCAATGATAATTAATATTTAAATTAAAAATAATTTAATCATTTACATTATTTTTTTAATAACAGACAAGTTTTTAAGGATTTTAAGATAATTATGGTATTTTGAAGGATTAAAATATTATTTATATAATTCAAAAATATTTTATTATTATTTTTTCCATAATTTAGATGGATGAATTCTCCCATTATCCACAATCCCAGCAATAAGCCTCGTCGAGAACATCGTAATTGATGAATAGGTTCAAATTATTTTATTGCAGGCGCCAACTCCAGAATACTATAATTTATTGAGAACAAACAAAGGAACCAAAACTCAAGAATACAAAGGAGCGGGGATTGACCCAGGTCATGATCAATATGCAACCCTAAAGTTGAAAAAATTACATGGATGTATATTATATGTGGGGTAGATTTTGCATCATGCCTCTACTTATCTCTCTCTGTTTTTTTTGAACCCCATGAAGCGTGGCCCAAATCAAATCAATGATCCCAACTAATATTAAACCCGAAGCCCAAATCCAATCTTCATGACAAAGCAAACATGCATAAGATAAATGAAGAAGCGATCCTCACCAAGCAAAAGGGAACCAAAATTGCAATATCATTTCAAGTTATCAAATCTAATAAAACAATGCTAAAAATGAAAATAGGCTAGTAGAGTGGCGGGTTTCAAGACAGAAACTTAGCTTTGAGAAATTGTGCCCCATACACAAGAGAATCAGCCGCAGAAGGGGAGAACCGAAGAACTAGAGAAGGGAGATTTGGCACTTCAAGCCTTAAAGCTTTAGCGAGAAAAACACTGAACACAAGTAATTTTCAATTTTTATTTAATCATCTCTTTGATTGTGAACGTGAAGCAAGAAAACTTGTTTTCATATTTGGATTTGGGAAAATCATGGAGAGTTAGAGTTTGAGAGGTTGAACCAGAGACCAAGGGGGGATAGCGGACAAGAGGAGAGTAAAAGAGATAAATTGCGTCACGGTAGCGTTAACTATGCTCGACTAATAGGATGAGTCATGTGATTGGCCCGACAATTTATTGAGACGAACTTCCAGCTTTTGAACCAACAATGGTATGTTGTTTTTCCACTTGTTTTGAAGCTTGAAAAGACAGGCAGGTAGTGACTATGAGACGGCCTTACTACTGAGCTTCTTGCGTTCCATCCTTTTCTATTGTGGCATTCGAATCATTGGAAAATGAGGTGGGCAAGTTGTGGTGCCAAGAAGATTACAGAAACTTGATTTATTAGTTTTTAAATGATCGTTTAATAGATTTTTTTTTTGGTTACTTGTTGGACTGAAGGAATCTTTGTTTACTTTGCATCGAGAAGATTTGCGAGGAAAAGATTTCTTGAATCTTGACACTAGATTCCAAGATTGGATTGTGGGTTCCCTACCTTTTTAATCATAAAATTAATTTCTATTTCTATTTGTTTGTTTGTGATGAGATATTTTTTCAATATACTGATTGGATTATTTTAATTTACAGTAGGTGAATTACAAGTTTTTTGAATTTTAAAAATAAAATGAAAATACTTTTTTTTTAAAAGAAATTACCTTGTGAGGAACATCAATTTTCTTGTATGCATCGTCAGTGAAATCCCCAAACAATAAAGAGAAGAGAATCAATCTTTAGATGATTTGTAGGAAAACAAGTTAAAATTTCATCCTGTTATCATAATGAGAGGGATAAGATGTAAAGGACTTAATTTATAAAAGGGACCATGTTATGTTAACCTACTCAACATAATTTCTCCGCAGAAGAATTGGGATGACTTTGAGAAGATTTTGTCCTTCTTGATTTGATGAATTTGGAAAATTGGTTAGAGTATGCCATAAAAAAATATGCAGCATTTTGCTTGTATCATTATCTTTTTAGGCTCGTGATTTATTTGTCACAAAAGGATTTACAAATTGGAATAAAAAATAAAGGTTCTTGTCACATATTAAAAGCCCTAATCAATATTGCATGGAAGAAATACTAAGATTTGATGAATCAAAATTAACACATAGAAGTTGCAATTGCCAAGTAAGGTGAATAAGTTCGAGACTAATATTGAAAATGTTAGATCGCATCAATTGATTACACTTGCTTTCTTTTAAAGGAAGAATTAACCTTTTATAATAATAATGAATCATGTTCATTAGCTAACAAAGGTAACTTTCTTAAACTCCTAAAGTTTCTTGTTGATCACAATGAATCAATAAAAAATATTATCTCAAATAAAGCTCCTAAAAATAATCATTCATTTGATCATAAAATCCATAAGGATATTGTTCATGCCGTTGCCGTTGAGACCTATAATGCAATTATCAATGACAACTTACCTTAGTTGCCATTATTAAGAATCACATTGCAAGTTGTTTTTCCTTTTAATTTGGTGTCTGCTTTATTGAATATTTTTAGGGGGTTCTTGTAAAAGACTAATTGATATGCTTCATGAAAAATAAATAGTTAGAATTAGAGAAGCAACGAAAAATGGAGAAATTCTCATTGGACAAGACTTGAATCAAAAAGTTAGCCTTAAGTAAGGTGTTGATAGACGTTGGAGCTCACATTATGCAACTTTGGTTAATTTAATAGTAATGTATTTTTTTTGTGATTAATGTGCTTGAAATTATAAAGGAATATGGCTCAAATGCGTACCAAAGAGCTGAGGCTTGAGGCTAATGGTCTCTTACAATTGATAGAAACTTTTGATTTTGCATTTACTTTATATTTAACGAAAAATGTATCAGGTATTTCACATTAATTTTCACAGACATTACAAAAAAAAGAGATCAGTATTGTTAATGCCATGAATTTGGTTGACATTTCAAAGAAATAGCTACAAGTTATGAGAGATAGTGATGGGAGTCTTTTTGGATGATGTAACTTTGTTTTGCAATATGCATAATATTGATGTTCCAAACATGGAAGACCTTCTTTTGTTTAAAGAGAGATTGCATTGCAGAGGTAAAGCTCAAAATATTATAGTAGAACATCATTATTGAGTTAAATTAATTTATATTATTGTGGACAAACAACTTCAGGAATTGAACGATCATTTCATTGAGATAAATACTAAATTGCTCCTTTGCATGGCTTGTTTTAGTCTAGCTAACATGTAACATGCCAAATTCTTACCCTTTGAATTAATTAGGTTAATAATATTTCAAGAGAGTTTAAGAATATTTGAATACACTAGAAAATGATTTTGTAATCAATTAGTGCTTGAAAGAGGGTGAAAAACAAGTTATCTTTGTAATTAAAGATTATCAAAAAGCACGTGATAATGTTTTTGAGTAATTTTTTTTACATTAAAAAGTAGACACCTCAAGTTTTTTATAGAGTCATAAATCACAATTTTTGGAAATGTGTAAAATTAGTTATGAATTTTTGAAACTAGACCAATGAAGTTATACCATTGGCTATGGCTAATGGACAAATCCATCAAAACGGACTATGCATTTTAGGAAATTTTAAATGTGCAAACCAGATAGTTGAAATAGAAGGGAGGAACAAAGAGGGAAACTTAAGGCTTTGCTAGGCAACACTTGGACATTATTTTGAAGAAATTTTGAGCTCTAAATAACGAAGATAATCATCTATCACATTCCTCTTTTTTGCTACATGTTTTTGAAGTTAGGTTTGGGAATGACATTGATGATTTTCAAATCTTAGGGGCTAGGTTCAAACTTATTGATCTAAATAGAACTAATTCAAGTTGTTTGAGCTTTCTATGCTCAGGTTGGATGATTTTATACATCCATGTGTATGTGTATTTGGTTTTGGATGAATCCTATATTCTAAAGTATTGATTTTGAGTTGTTGAGAGTTATAAATGTTATTATTTAGCTAAATACAAGTTAAATAAAATTAATGGAAGGGTTTGCAGGTTTGAATTATGTTGTTTATGATGATATATGGTTTTAATAGTGAGTTTAAATGATTTCAAAATACGAAACTACAAAGACAACAATTAGAAGATATGTAAATATTTGATTATATATAGATTTTACATGATATTAACATAATTTCATGTGGTGTGATAATAGTTGTCTTTTCTTTTAAATGGATTGCCTCCACTGGCTCATGGTCTAAGTCTGCCACTGCAAAGGATACCACCAAGAGAGAATATCCTAGTCTAATGGAATGAAAAAACATAATCCAAAGAGACCTTGAGAAAAGGGTCTCAATGGCTTCAAGAGAGAGCCCTCATCCCAAATCTCAATCGATATTGCATTTTACAAGTATATAAAAATTAAACTTGATTTATTTAATAATTCATTTATTTTAAATTCGATTATTTTCATTAAATTCTTGTAAGCTCAAATTTTACTTTTTCTTAGAGACCAAGGCAGATCATTGTCAAATTTAGTTTGGGAAAATTACACAGAGATGCCATGGAAGAATTCTAATCATCAAAAAGTCTCGTGAAATGCAAAAATAACTCTAAAATCCCATGAACTTTAATGACAAATAAGTTTTAACGTGCATTTGCTAGAACGTCTTTATTCATTCTACCTTTCGTCTCCTTCAGTCTTCTAAGGTCACCTGTGCTGCCTTCTAGTGCTCAAAGCTTCCGTTGAGGAAGACACGACGTGAAAGTCATTAAGGAACCATCAGCTATATGCTGTTCGCCAGAACACAAGGTGCGGCTTTGCATTTAGGAGGGTGCAGGCTCGAAATTATTGTTGGTATATCATCAGGATTGTAATCCCCTGGCATTTAAAGACAAATATATTTAGATAATTAAAAACTTCAACACTCTTGATTCGCCAGATTGATAGCTAAACAAAGCTTACGTATGTGCAAATGAACAATACATGGAGTATGATTAGGTTCAAGAGTGTTTTATAGTTGCTTGCACGGTTGCAAAGATGGCGATAGTGAGGTATTTGTGAAAGAAAGGATCGAAAAATGGAGATATTAAGACAAAAATGCCCAAACAAAGAAGCTCGGCTTATTGGAGAAAGGCGGCAACTAAATAATAGAAAGTTTAGAAGAAGAAGAAGAAGAAGAAGAGAGAGAGAGAGAGAGAGAGAGAGAGAGAGAGAGAGAGAGAGTTGATGGGGGTAATGCGATACACCTGCCGAAGGAAGCGTCGACCACAAAACCACTGAGCAAGTAGAGAATGAAGGAGGTGCCCATGAACAAATATATGCTCGAAATTCTCACCGTGCTGGTGTTCCGCTAAAATCAAATCAAATCCTCATGACTTGGCTGACACTGGTGAGGTTCTCTCATTGTTCATTTCCTGGGGAAAAACAAAAAAATGCTAACATGGTTCTGCCTCTTTCTTTTCACTCACTGAAATTTCAATCTGGTTTGCAGATGATGGGAATGAGAATGAGATTCTGTGAAACTTCTATGTGATTTTTCATTTATTTTCTCTAATAATTTTTAATAAGTTAAATTATATTCTACTTAAATTTTATATCATCACGTATAAAAATTTCTTCACTATACATGTATATAACTGTTACTAAAACTTTACAACAAACCTCATTGAACTTATATTTTTATACAATAACATTTTTTTTGACAATATTATACAATAACTTTCTCATTACTAGTTTTGTTTTTTACTTGTTCACATATAACTTAAACTTAGAGCTTTGTTCATACAAGTCAAAGTTTGAGAAGATTAAAAATATATAGAAAATTAAGGAAGTATATAATTGATGGTAGAAGGTAACCACACACACCTAAAAGTTTAGAAGCTTCATTATTAAGTTTTACTGATTAAAATATTATTGATATATTTTCCAAATTTCAGAAGAATTAGACATAATTTAACATATTTTTTAGTGCACTCTTCCGGTGGCAACCAAAAGCACTTCCAATTTCCCAACGTGAATGAAAAATGAAATTTTGAGTTCACCGGGCGGGAAGCCAAGGGCTTATTTGGATAACTTCTATGTTTAATTTTAAAGGTCAAAATTATAGTTTTATGAAAATATTACATTTTAATATCGCTATTACATATTAAAATTAATTATAAATTTAAAATCATATTTTTTAGAAAGTATTCAAACACCCATTATATATGTTAAAATCAATTGTGAATCTAAAATAATATTTTTCTTTAAAATATCCAAGCATCTTTATGTATGTCTAAATCAATTATAAACTCAAAAATATAATTTTTAAAATAGTTTATATTATTTTTGGATAGATTTTTAGAAGGACTAGATTTCGCCACAAGTGATGCATGGGATATTAGATAAGGAAAAGAGTGAAGTATTTTAAGAGATTTGATTCTTTTTGTGTTAAAGTTTTTTTAAAATGAAATTGATTATTTTGCCTCTTATTTCTATGTTTTAAATTCAATCAATTTAAAAAAGTTTAACCCCACTTTTTAACATTTAAAATAAAGTCTTACAAATTTTTTAAAGTTAGCTTTACAACAATAATAGTGTTACAAGCAGCAAAATATAACTTTACCTTATTTTAAAAATAAATTATTTTTTATAATTTATTACCCTTGTATACATTAAAAGTATAATTTTGCGTATATAATCACCTACAGTGAAAATGACAGAGCTTATGAAGGAGAGATATTTCAATTTTTTTTTAATTTTTAAAATCTATATGAATCCACCTTAAAATTGATAGTTAAGGAGTTATAAAATATAAATATATCTTTAACTTTTAAATTTTTATTTTTATTTATTCAACTATTAACTCACAGTTAAGTTATGTATGTTGATTTAGAATATCATTCTGAATATATTCTTTTAAATTTTGTATTGATATTTTAAATTTATTAGTCATATAAATTGATTTATTTAGAAAAAAGTTAAATACATATTCCATCCTTTCAAAATATATAGCATTTTTAATCAAATTTTACCCTAATAAAATAATTATTTACCTTTAGACTAACACTATTATTTTATATTTACTATTCAATAGGATTTTTTAATTTAAAATAAATATAAAGTATATCATTCATTGAGAGAACTTTTGAAAAAAAAATAATGATTACAGCTTAAAAATTTTAAAAAAATTTATATATTTTTTAATATCCAACTTATAAGAAATAACTCCTAAAAAAAGCCCCGTGTTTTTAATAAAAAGAGTAAGTTTGTTAAAAATAATATTTCAAATAGGTTTGTGCAAAAAAAAAAAACTTAATGAACTAAGAGATAAATGAGTTAATATAATTTATGTTTATGTTATTTAAATTTTATAATTTTGATAAGATATTTTTGAATTATTGTCATACTTAAATGTTAAAAATTTATTGGTTGAAAATTGTTTGAAGTTCCTTAAATTAAAAAGCAAGAGGGTAGACAAATAAATTATAAGGATGATTTAATAATTTAAATTTTTTCAACATAAATACAAATACTAAATTAAACATTTTAAAATATTTAACATAATATTTCTAACTGCATTTTTTTAGGTTGAAATTCCTAACTACATTAGTAATGAAACTTAAATGTAAGTTGTAAAAATAAAGAAAAAGTATTTATAATTTTAATAAAATAAAAGGAATGTTAGTGTATTTTATCTATAATTTATTAATTTATACAAATTAAAATTTAAAGAATATTTTATTTAAAAATTTGTTATATTCATACATATTAAGAATATAAATAATACCTTATTTTATTTTAAAATGTATTATCCTGTGTAAATTAAAATTTAAGGAACAACTTTTTATTTTATTTTTCAAGACATTACCACAACTGACAAGTATGAGATTAAAATTTTAATAAAAAGATATCGATAAAGAATGACTTCTATTATGCAATATGTTGCTCTTATACATATTAAAAAAATATCAATATTTTTTAAAAGTTCTTACCTTCCACAATTTAAAATATAACCTAGTTTATTCTTTTTCAAAATTTGTTACCCATGTATCATCTTAAAAAAAAACATACACTTTGATGAATCCTGCTACACTTCATGTTATATTATTATTATTTATAAATTATAATTATAATAGTTGTAAATCATGCAAATAATATAATCCATGCTACACTTCATGTTATATTATTATTATTTATAAATTATAATTATAATAGTTGTAAATCATGCAAATAATATAATCCATGCTATAATATCATTCATCAATCATATGTACAAGTATTACAAGTAATATAATAATTATTAAAAAAATTATGTATGCAGTATACAATAAATTCATTAATATTATAAATTAACTTAAAACTCATCGTGTTTTTTTTTACTTAGACTTAAAGCACGTAATTATATCAATGATAGGTTTTCAAACCACAATTAACTTTTATATATAAATAATATAATCCTATATTTTTATACCTTCTGTATTTAAAAAATATGAATAAAAACTTGTTCTATATATTATCACACAAACTATTTTATGATTCACTGCCCTATGTTAATAATAAACATATAGTAAATTCTCTTGATCTAAATTATGATATTCTTATATAAATTTCATTACATATCTAACATACATTATTTTTACTAAGAATTTTATATCTATCTCTAATTTTTACTATAGATTTTACATGATTTTTTAAAATATAAAAATTTTATTATTTTTTATACCTTATCTAAAATTTTAACATTTTGCAAATGAAAATTTATACGACAAATGTTTTTCATCCGATGTGAATAAATTTTATTAATTAGATTACAAGTCCCATAAGTATTTTTCTTATCATTGGTAATTTTTTTGCATATCTAACACATATTATATTTATTAAAAATTTTATATTCACTATTAATTTTTATCATGAATTCTATATGATCTTTCAAAATATAAAAATCTTAATATTTTTTATGTATTGTCTAAATTTTTAAAATTTATAAATGTAGGTCCCACACCTATATTTTTTTAATGATAGATCACACATTCATTTTTTTTTACCATGAGTCCCACAACTATATATATATATATATATATTATTTTTTAAAAAAATCATCCATTAACTGATTTTAAAAAATTAATTTTGTAAATTAATTACTAATTTAATTTTATTAATTAAATCATAAGCCCACACTAACTTTTTTACTGTTAGTAATTTTTGTACATATCCAACATTTATTATTTTTATTGAGAATCTTATATTTACAAATAATTTTTACTATAAATTCTATGTGATCCCTATAAATATACAAAATTTATTATTTTTTGCATCTTATCTAAATTTTTAAAATTTTAAATATAAGCTCCACGTTCACATTTTTTTAATAATAGGTCTTACACCCACCTTTTAATCATAAGTTTCACAATTAAATATTTTTATTTTTAACAAAAATCCATTAACCAAATTTAAAATATATATATATACTCTTTTTATTTAAAAATATAAGGCATTTTAATTGAATATCACCTTTAATAAAATAATTACCTACTTTTAAACTAACTCTATTTTTTTTATTTACCTCTATTAAACATTCTATAATAAATATAAAGTCACTATTAATATAAATTTTTTTTAAAAAATAATGATTATACTTTAAAAGATTAAATATGCATTGCATTCTTAAACATTTAACTCCTTAAAAAATATCTTATATTTTTAAATGGATGGAGTATATATATAAAGTAAAGCACTCATTAAAGCACCATAGATTTACAATACTTTGATATGTGCTTTACAACACACACGCACATGCACGCACGCACACACGTATATGTATATGTACGTAAATAAGCAATAATTGTTTATGATATAATTATGATTTTGGGTTAATACTCTATCCATTTTAAATTATTAGGTATTTTTAAATAAAATCTTATATATTAATAAATTTTATTAAATATACTTAACAAGTTTATCTTTTTAAAATAAAATTATAAACTTTTAAAAATACTCATCATTTAATATATTGAGAAAAGAAGGAATAAAAATTAATTATAAAGGAAAAAGGGATAATATTAAAATTAATACATTTAATGAACTTTAATGCATCTAAAATGTCTTATATTTTGAGATAGAAAATTCTTTTAAAAATATCTTATAATTTGAGACGGAGGGAACAATTAATTTTAACATGCATGAGATGTTTGGATATTTTTTTTTTATAAAAAACATGCATAAATATTTAGATATATTTGTATAAAATCATGAATTTATTTTATTTTTAATTATACTTTTCAATTATTATAAAAATTAATCTTATTAATTAATTTTATAAATCATCAATCATCAATTATATTTAAAATTAATCATAATAATCAATTCATCCTAGCCGATTCAAAAACAAACACGCCCTAAGGTACTAGTCCAAAGCCCCATTTTTTTCATTGCAAGTCTAAAACCTCACTTCGTGTTCGTGATCTGCAAACCGACATCAAAATCCTTCTCCTCCATAGAACCAACGGCAACCTAGGCGGCCTTCTCCTTCGCCTCTCTTGCCTCTCGATCTTATACACTATGAGGAGAGCCTCTACACTTGCCTCCTTTGTTCTCTCCAGAACCCTCGCCGCTGAGCATGGCGGATCTGGCATCTCATTTCCTGTCCAACGCCGTCTTCTACGGTCTGCTCTTTATGGTACCAGCACAGGCAAAACATACAATCGCCGGCGGTGGTTCTCCTCCCTACTTGGCCTACTCAACGGAAGTTCCGCGCAAGTGGCGTCTCTTGGCGCCGCGGGGGCTCTGATTACGGTAGTCGCGACTGCTTCATATTCTCAACAAGTCTATGCAAAGGAGCCTCCACCGGCGGAAGTTCTTCCTCGGAACGTTATTCTCTACCAGTATGAGGCTTGTCCTTTCTGTAATAAAGTTAAAGGTACCTTATCTCTAGTCTGATGCTTGTTCCGTTGGACATTGTCGATTGAGAAGCATATATGCTGACAATGTCAGGGTACTTTTGCTGCCCATGTGAATCGCAATCGATAATTTTAAAGCTCAAACAAAAGTAAAATTCTAAATCACATTTGGATCTCTGTTTCTCTTTGTTTCTTCAGTCTATGTACTTGCTGTTGTTTATCGTTAACCTCTCACATCATTCTACTTGTTGCTGATCGGATGTTTTACTTGCTTTATCAGCATTCTTGGACTACTTTGATATACCTTACAAAGTGGTGGAGGTCAACCCAATCAGTAAGAAAGAAATCAAATGGTCTGATTATAAGAAGGTGCCCATACTGATGGTAGATGGCGAGCAGCTAAATGACTCATCAGGTTTTTGATATTTTGACATAAATTTAATGGTTAGGTTTTTCATTAATTTATGTATTCTGAATGGCCTGTATTGCTATTTTTCATCAATATTGCATCTGTTTTTGCAGCAATAATTGACAAGTTGAGCCGGAAGCTTTTGTTGAAGGAAAAGGATGATTCAGCCTCAGAGGATGATGAAGAGACAAAATGGCGGCGGTAAGAAGCTTAAGTGACTGCAGCTTTTCTTAGAAGCCTGATGGAATATGCTTATTTCTTTGCTTCTTTATTCTAAAAAGTTTTTCCTAATGTGCATGCTCATATTTTTGACCTGACTAAATAGTAGTGGCTTTGAGTTTTTGTAAGAGAAGGCCTCCTTCCTTTCTCTACTTATTTTTAGCTCATTGCTGAACAATTAAAGAAAAAGTATATCCCTTAATGGCCATATAAACATTCCACATGTATTCCTACGTTATCTGTAGACATTCAATGAGTCATTGTTAGGGAAAAAACAGTGAATGTTAAGTTTATAGTCCCTTTTCTGCCTAATGCCATAAATCCTTAGCTTCCATTCTGATTGGTAGGTTGATTTCATTAATTTTTTTGTCACACTGCGTTTATGTATTGTAAGGAATCTTGGGATTGTTGAATATTTATTCCTGCGATATAAATCTTAATATGAATCAGAATTCAATGGTTTTTCATATCTTTCAGTTGTTTACTTTCTGTCCCTTGATATTCATAGTTGGCCCAGGATTATAATCTTTTTCATTTTTTGCACACATGGCTCTGTTAGAAAATTTGTTTGTATTTTCTACAGTAGAGAACGTTTTAAGATGTAAATTGCTTCTGACTTCTGTTTGAACATCTCTCTCCTGCTGTTTGATTATCAAATCGCCATCCAATGCAACATGTGCCCTGCATTTGTCTCATAAACAAGCAACTGTTGGTGTAGACTATCAAGATATAGTATTATTGGGAATCCAAGTTGCTTTAGGGGTTTAACTGGATTGAATTGAACACAGAATTCAAACATTAAAATTCAATCTAGGGAATATGACTATTAGAGTTGGTAATTCGGGCCAAGTCTGACGGGCCAATCCAAAAAAAGTTAAGGCCAAGTTTGACTATATAAGTTTTTTAAAAAGGCAGAATAGTAAGTCTAATTCGAATAAACCTTGCCGTTGGAATTACCAGCTCTATATGTATGTAGAGCAGGTAATTCAGGCCAAGCTTGATGGGCCAGCCCAAACCCACCCGAAAAGGTTAGGGTAAGTTGTGATTATGTGAGCTTTTTAAAAAAGTATGATACTTTAAGCTTGATCCGAATAAAAATGACCCGAATAAGCTCAACCCGCCCAAATTAGAGGCTCTAACTATTGTCTGCTTAGCATATAAATCTACTAATGTTATTATTTCTGTCATTGCAATATAGGTGGGTTGATAATCACTTAGTGCATGTTCTGTCACCCAATATATATCGAAATTCTTCTGAGGCCCTCGAGTCCTTTGACTATATTACAAGTAATGGTAAGATGTTCTAGTCCCTGATACAAGTATTTATTTCATGTTAGACATGCATCTTATTTTATAGCAAGGAATAAAATGAAACAAGTCGAGTCATCTTAATATGCATAAATTTCTTAGAAAATGTAGGTTGGTTGATAAGTTAGAACATTTTGTTTCCCATTTGAAGAGAGAATTTTATGGGAAACAAACAGTAGTTTCAGATAAATTTGCCTTTTATTGAGCTCAGATGGGTTTTAAAAGGCCCCAATGTTAGCAGTAAGAGACAAGATACTTGAATTCGTCTTGTTATCTTCATATATAGGTAGAAGTTTTGTGACTGTCTATTTTGGAGGGTGTTATTGTTGAGAAAAATTTATTTTCTTTCAAACAAAGGATTCAATTTCTTGCTTCTTTCTTGCAGTACAAAAATCAGTTTATGCTATCACTTAATGGCTAAACATGCGTAAAGACAAGCCCCTCCCAAGAAAAGAAAAGAGAGAGAGAGAGAGAGCCTAGGACTAAGAAGTCGTTTTGTTCTCCACAACTTGGCTTAACAAGCTCTAAATCACTAGACCTTTTATTTCCTTTGCACATGGAAATAGAGCTGCATGTACACATCCCACACATTGCAAGGCAATCATTTGTCTTTTGATTACTCCTTTTTTTTTTGGATCGATGACTACTTTTTTTATTCTAAATAACTTTGCACTGCATTGAACTTGTGAATTTTATGCTTGTATGTGCTTATTTACAAGCTTATTCAGTTCGCCATGCTCTCTGATCTTGAAGATGGGCTAGTGTTGGATAGGTTATTAAATTTTTACTGAATTTGATGTGTAGGAAATTTCAGTTTTATGGAAAGAATTACAGTTAAGTATGGTGGAGCTGCAGCAATGTATTTTGTGTCCAAGAATCTGAAGGAGAAGTATAACATTACTGATGAACGTGCAGCTCTTTATGAGGCAGCAGAAACATGGGTGGATGCTCTAAATGGCCGGGAATTCCTTGGTACGCTCCTCCTCACCCTTGTGTGTACGTGCGTAAGATTTAAGAAAGAAGTTATGCGACGTTTGAAATAGCATGCAGTTACTTGAATAATTTGAAACTAATGTTAACAAGTCCACGTCTGCAAATATGCAAATATCGAAAGCTACCTATGGCAATTAGAAAATTGAGGTCATGCCATTATGTTTTAGGATTGAGTCATCTCTATTTGATAAACAGCCTTTGCAAGATGGCATTAATTTGTACTGCTTTAAACTGGGTCTTTATCTTTAAAATATATTTATGCTGACGCAAGTTCCCACTTAAAGGCAGTAGTGAGAAATGTTTTCAGGTTTTATATATTTCATTCATGAATTTCTTATGCTCCCCTCCCTCCAAGTACGATTCATTTCTTCTTCTTTTTATCTTCAGGAGGATCTAAGCCAAATTTGGCTGACTTAGCTGTCTTTGGGGTGCTGAGACCGATTCGCCATCTTAGGTCTGGCAAAGACATGGTCGAACACACTCGTATTGGTGAGTGGTACTCAAGAATGGAGAATACTGTTGGACAGTCTTCAAGAATTGAAGCCTAAACTGAATATATCCTCGAGTCCGGACTTTTTTCCCCCTTATATTGCTATGCTTTCAGGGTCTTGTGCCACGTCCAATTTTATTTATTGGAAGGAAACACGGCTGGATATCTCCCTGAACATATTCAAAATATACCGGAAGGCGGTTATAGTCGTATATAGGCGCAAAACTTTTCCAGACAATTAATTCTTTCAACAAATTCATATTTATTATAGATGTTCTTTATTGTTAACCCATCTTATTGAGTTGGACGATCGAATAAAAATGGACGATTTTTATTCATGCTTTTAACAAATTCATGCTTTTTATTCACATTTTGGCAGTGTTAATTGTCAAAAAGGCAGCTGATTTGGACGATTGCTGCTGCCGCCGCCGCCTCTGTTTTTGTTTTCTTTGTTAATTTTGCCGATTCGTAGTGGCCGTACTTTATAGCACTGTCATTACTTACTATCACTTGTGTTGGATTTAAATTTAGTTTACCCGTTGTTAATGATGTCGGGCAACATATGCTCGAAGGAAAACATTTAAGGCATGTTTGGTACGATAAAAATGATTTTGACAAGAAGTAGAATAGAAAATGGAATAGGAAATATCACTGTACACTAGCACAATGGAGCTTTCGGCAACACGTTAGAGCCATCGGCAGCACAATGGCGCTAGTCACAACGTTGTCAGCCAATACCAAAAATCACAATAGAATTTTAAGATAGATAATAATTTGAAGGGTGGAAAATGATAAAAAGGTCAATGGAGGGTCTTCATCCTCCTCAATGGAGAAGCTGCGATAGATTTGTGCAGAAGCATTGTCCTTCTCAATATGGGTGGTGGTCGTTGATAGATGTAAATGGTGGGTCCTTCTCAATGGAGAAGCCGCACCAAATTTGTGAAGAAGCTTCGTACTTCTTGGCAATGATGGTGGCCATTGTCCTTCATCTTCAGCACATTGTTTATCATCATCATTGCTAAGAGAAAAATCTTTCACCATGGAAAGACTAGAGAAGACGAAGGCAAATGAAGACCCAAGAAGATGTAGTGGTGATCGATGCCACTTATGAGGGCATCGGATGAGTCGGTGAATGTGCAATGGAGGTGGGGATTGATGTGTCATGGAAAGGTAAAGAGGCCTCACAAAAATAATTCCTAAAGAATTGTACAAATTCCATCATCAATGGAATCCAATTTTTTCTATTAAATGAAAAACTGAACTTAAATGGCCAGGTCAACTAGTGAATTGGCCACTTTATTGGTCCAGTTTTGCACTTTAACTAAGTCCGTGATTGACCTAATGTAATCCGACCAACTCAGGATAACTCAATTGGTTGGTTGGGTTGTTTAAGTAATCTTTTTTTTTTTGGACAAAACCCCCAAAATGATATTGTTTTGGTGAGGCAGAGGTTTCTATGTTTTAATTTTTTTTAAAAAAATAAGTTTAGACTTTACTAACCTTCTTTCTGTCTCACTCGATTGATCCCTAGCCATAGAAAACCTAACTTAATGAATCCCTAGCATAAGTGAAGTTCTCGCCATCAACATCGAATCTCCTTGCTGTCGATGTTGAATCTCAACTTATGCTCACCCTTTGAACCTCATCGTCAATGCTTAATTATTGAATCTCTTCTTGCCATAGATACTAAATCTCCTTGCCATCTGCTCATGCCACATGTGCTAGCATTCTAGCTCATGCTTGCACTGAATCTCCTCACCGTCTGCTCATGCTCGTGCTTGCATCCATGCTCATCTCTATCTATTATGTGTTACTCGTCTACTTGCCAATGTTCTCTTCCTCCTCTCCTTGGCCTTTTTGATTGAGTGAATTCTTCCTTATTTGCTGTCGTTCATTGGTCTGATTGTTGCTTTGTATTTTTAATTGCTAGTGTTTGATAAATCAATGCCTTACTGTTGCTTGTTTTCTATTTGAATTACTTTGCCTGATTGTTACTTCAAAGTGTTTTATTTGTATAGGAAATTGAAATTGAAGCTTGTAATGATTTTAGCTCGCATATTACTGTTCCAAAGCCCCATCTTTATTGGATGATGTTGCTAGTAGTTTTGGTTTTTCTCATTCAACTCATAATGTGCCTAGAGATTTGAATGAAGTTGATGATGAATTGGGTGTTAGTAACTATTATTTTTAGACTCTTTAATGATTGAAAGGTTGTAACTATAAAAATGAATACTTGTAATATAATATTTTATTATTGTTAAACTTTTGGATGGTTGTATTTATATAATTATTGTTATATTTGTATCTTGTATGAGGCATTAATATTAGATTTGATTGAATGTTTTCATAATTAATGTATTTTTATGTAAATTGTAACATTTAAATCATGATCAATTTGCCTCTGGTTTGACCTTTGGTTCAATCATGATTAAATCACTAACCCATGAACTAGTATATTGACTAATTCAGTGATTGGTTTGGTTTTTAGTACTTTAATTTTCTCGAATTAGATTTTTTTTGGAATTATAATTATAAAATATTGAATATGCTTGTTTCTAGGGCTATGCAAAAAAGTTTGAAACTCGATCAACCCAACCCTATCTAGTTTAAAGTAAAATGAATTAGCCTAAACATTGGACTAAATTGATCAGACTAGGTTAGATGTTCAAGTTGGACCAAACTTTATGCTGACCTTCAGGACTAGTTAGTCTAGCTTGACTTGATGATAATTATATTTATAAATATGTTTATTCTCATTTATTTATTTTATTGTTATTTTCTCATTTCTTAGCTCTCCAGATCATGAGGCCTTCGTCTTCATCTCAATATCCTTCCGTATTCTCTTTCATTTCAATATCCTTCCTCCTTCTCTAATTTGTGACTTTGTCTAGTCCTAGCCAATCCTTTATCCTCCCTTCTTCCCTTAATCTTTGGTCATGGTTCGCCTATCTCTAAAGTTTAAATCAGTAGTCATTATGGCTCTCCACTTCACCTCTACTTCGTTGTCTCAACATTGTTCATGGTTTCTTTTAACCCTATCCCTTTCTCTCCTCTACCCTTTAACTTGGTCGATGTCAACCTAGCCGCTAGCTCTTGACCTGCCATTTTCTCTAGCTGTACTTTGTAAGAGTATTCAAAACAAATTTAAATCGATCACACCACACCAAATCGAGCCAAATTAATGTGAACCAATCAAAATCAATTATAAATAAGGTTTGGTTTGGTTTTTCTTTTGGTAAAACCAATTGATTTAGTTTCTTTCAGGTTTTTACTTTTGGAAACTTGAACCAAATCATATATATATATATATATATTTATCAATTTATCAATTTTTTCCCTTTTTCAAGCTTATTTATTTGTAAATCATTAGTATAAATAAGTTACAATTAGCTAAATGTCATTTGTAATTGTTTAAGATAATTTTTTAACTTTATAATCAAGTGTTTTAAAGATAATACATTGATTTTAATAGTTAAATATGCTAATTAATTGTTAAAAAAAAATCTTTTGTGCTCAATAGATTTTTTCATTAGAAATAATAACTAATAGTTAAAAATTATTAATAAAATGAATATATATTAATAATTATAAAGAATATTTTATTAAAAAGTTTAAACTTGATACAAACTTAAATCAAACCGAACCAAATTGATTAGAGAAAAAAACTGAATAGGTTCTAAACTATTGTGAACCAATCGGTTTGATTTGCTCTGGTTTTTTTTCAAAATCAAATCAAACTCCAGATCAAATCAAACCAAGCTTGTGAACTCTTTTAGTACTCTCTGCTTGGCTTAAATGTTGCTCTCAACGGCATGGTGTTTGCTTATAAGTTGCAAATCTAGGTGCTCTTGACTTTCTCCAATAATGGGTGCTTATGCTTCATGGTTTCAATTTAGACTTGGGATCCTCTTTTATGACATTTGGGCTCTGTATCTTTTCCTCCTCCCTCCTTCATCCATTAGATTTGTTTCAATGGCATTCTTTCTTTTTTTGGGTTAGTTTTTGAGAGGTTATCTGGGAGGACTGATCTGGTAACCTGATAGACCAAGTCCAATCCGATCTTAGTGTCGGGCCTCTCCAGACAGGACTAGTCTTCAGACCAAAAAATTTCACTTGGTGCTATTTCAGACCAGGGGTTGAGCACTAGCCCAGTGCAACTCGATATTTGTACAGTCCTACTTTGTTTCAAGATTCCTTTTCCACTTTCACTACCAGCTGGCCAAACAAAGTTAATCCCTGCACACCAAACATAGCATTAGTAATCTCATGAAAACTGAAAAGAATTCCATTCTTTCTTTTTTAAGTTTTCCTTGCAATACTGGGATTGGTCCATCAAAGATACGTAACAACTATTTATGTACTTTGACAAACAGAAATCAATACGTCAGTCAAATGCTAAAAGCTCATCAAGCTGTTCCTCTGTCCAATGAGGGATTGAATTCTTCGGGATTAGGATCCCCCGATCCTTTTCCATCTGTTTTATTAACTCCGTTTCCTGACCATGAGATTCAGGTGTATCAGCCAAGTATACTGATGAACCATTGTTTTGAGCATTACGTGCTGGACTGTCCCCACCCAGTTGATAAGGGTTTGATTGGTTTTCCATTCCAATCTCAAGCTCACCACCACCTAGTGCTTCCGCACGATCAGCAATACTGACAAACTCAGAATGGTTGCTTCCTGAATCTTGTTTCCCCCCAATGCTTCTCGAAGCTTTATCATCTCCCTTTTGCTTATCAATAGCTTCCATCTCCATAAATCCCAAATGTAGGGAGGGGCTAGTATTACTTCCCGCTGTTCTTTCCCGTGGCAGAGACGAAGCATTGTCCGGCATCGATATTTTTTCGCTGCTTCCTGTTATGAAGGCTACTTTATGAGCAAATTTGCATTATGCGAGTGTTAAACAGTAAGGCGTCAGAATAAATGGAACACGGCGGGAGAAGCTAAGAACGTGATCCAGGTTGATATTTATGAATACCTATGGAAGGAGCAGTGCGCCTTAAAGCTGTCGGATATATTTCTGACGGAGATTCACTGTCCTCTGAAAAGATCTGTTAAGAACAAACAGTTTATCAACGAACAAACAAGAACTCAGTCGAGAAATATCTCACTGAGAACGAATCATCGCCAAATAAGATTTACATATCGAAAGGAAATAAATGAAAAAATATATCTCACTATTGCATTCAAAGTAAGAAGTGATTGAGGATTTGGCGAGGATTCGTTCTCAATGATTTGCCTCAAAGTTGCTCCCACCCCGTGTTAAGGACCTAATTAGACAACCGAAATGATCCAACCCCAAACTTCAAGCTGAAAACCCACGATTCTGGGGCTGCGAGCGTGACCCATTATTTTAGCTCGGGTGCTTTGACTATTAGTATTTGTTATCATTTCCCATTCAAATAAGATCAACCACTGCTTTCCATCTTTATGAAGTTCTAAACGCTGAATGGATCACATCTGATCATTTTCAGCCGATTAGGAGGAAATACAGTTCATTTTATGCAAGAAGATCGAGGCCTTAACCCCTCTCCATTGCTGCCAACTATGATACACAAACACATCAGATCTAAATGGAAGGTTTGTTCCTCCCTCAGTTAAGATGATATGCCTAATTAGAAATTTTTCCTAGTCTTTTGTGCAATTCTAGTTGATCAGCTGAATCCCTGAATGAATCATGCTTCAAGGTTCTGTTGATGGTCTTTCAAAATTGACAGCCCTAAGTCATATGCATATACTTCCATATGTATTCCAAGTTTCCAACTATAGGTGGCTTAGAACCGGAGAGAGAACGAATCAGGGAAGGACTAATGCTTGAGAATTCTTATTGCTGGTGTCTTTTAGGTCAGAGTGGACGGTAGATCTCAAATGAAATGTTATACAATGTCGCTTGCAGTTAAAGGTTCTATATTAAATTGGGTTAAGTGCTAACATGAAGATGATTCCATACCTTGACTACGTTGCACAATGTTATATTCAGATAACAAACGGAGCGAGTGGGGGAAAACACCGCAACCTGAAATAGATGACAGGTTGGTTTAATCAAGTAAACCTGGATATGAGACTCCAAGTAGCCACCAGGAAAACAAAACTAAATTCAACGCAAGACAAGGAAGCATTTGTTGACGCAATTTTTCTGTATTCAAATAAATGAGCAACAGACCTTTTGGAGAACCAAAACCGAACCAACTTTTATATCATTCCCAAGTTCTCCCTCAGTGAAGACTTTACGATGTACACTAGCACCAATTGTACCAGAGGGATCCTGAAATTCAAACTCAGGTACCTGAGATATCATTATCATGAGAAAGAACCAGAGAGACAAATCACGAGTGCATTGTCGAGCGCGCCGCATCCACAGTTCCACATATACCTTTAAGGTCACCACCAAATCCCCGAGACCATTTGGAGCGCAGGATTTGATAACGGCAATGACCTGTTGTTTCCAAGCAACTAAATATTTTTTAAAAAAACCGTATAAACTTTTTTATCAGGCACAATTTTATACAAGTGAATAACATAAAATCATCTTCCGAGTGATTAACAATACCTGGCCCACTCGTTCAATATTGATATGCTTCTTAATTGAGCTTAAAGGTGTACCGAATGGCACACTATTACGATCGACCATGCCTAAAAATACCGAAAGAAAAAGAAAATCGAAATTAACCAAGCATTTACGAGACTTGGAATAGATTTTCCAGAATCAGTGGCAAATTAGCGGGAAAATGTGGGAAGAACCTTCTCGACGAAGCCAGTCCAAAGCACAGTGCCAGGGATTGGTGTTAAAATCGTGATCATTATTATCGCCATTTTCAACAACCCGCCTTATGAATTCTTGCGTGGGAATGGAGTCCGCAGCATCTTCCAATAAACTCTGGCGACCTAGAGCCCTGCGCTGCATTGCGGCCTGAACAACACCGGCAGGACCGGGAATGAGGCGATGCGGAAGAACAGTGGGCTTCGCTCGAGGAAAAAGAAATTGGGAATTGGAAGAGGTTAGGGCTTCAGGGGAATGAGAATTGGGTTGAAAAATTAGCAGCTGCTGCGAAGCATTGGCGGCGACGGCATGTGAGGCTTTGGGCGGAGAATCGAGGAGGGGGCGTTTGCAAGGGCGGAGGAAAGAGGAGAGGTCAGAATCGTCGATGTCAAGAGCTTCCCAGGGTTCCATAACATTTAACCATCAGTGATCGCAGCATGATCATAAACTGAGAGGGAGCACCCGACCGAAGCAAATCAAAAAGGCCAGTTGAGCGGGAACCCGTTGAATTGGACCCTGCGTTGGGATATTAGGTCTTAGGAGGGCCTTGGCCATTGGCCATTGGCCTTTGGGCTATCTTCTTTTTTTACCGCCCGATTTAATCCACGAATAATGACAACAATATCGGGCGAAGAAAGAGAAGAAAAAAGTTAAAACAACGTACAACATCTGTAAAGTTACCAGAGAGAGGTCTCCGTTGCACTAGATAGAAAGAATGGCAGAAAAGGCATATTTACGATGAAAGAAAATATTAAAAAGAGAAAAAGAAAGAAAGAAAAAAAACCTTGAAAAATAGTTTAAGCAATGAGAATAGAGTGGATTGAGAAACATTTTCTTCGATTTTATTTATAAAATAAAAAAATAATTTTCTTATTCATTTATAAATTATATAATTAAATTTTTATCATGAATTTCTCTTTTTATCCTTCATTGAATATTGAAGAGAGAAATTTTTATTTAGTTAAGATAAAATTTAGAACATACTAAATTTTTAGGCAACGATAGCAAAAGTTAAAATTTTTGTTGATGTTAATAAAATATATTAAAAATAATTTTATAAATAAAACTAAAGAAGGAAATCAGAAATGAACAAGTCAATTTAAGCTCGGGAGAAGTCTACGACGTATAATTTGGCCTGAGGAGATCGGCCACGTCCAAGATCGCGTCATTCACGGACTGGACAAGTCAACGTCCAACGGCATCCAATTTAACCGGATCTCCCGGTCACGTATGCGAGGAAATCCTCCCTGCGTTCCTCAAGCTCATCGTTCTCTTTTCCCGTTTCTTCTTTCACACCCTCACGACGTTACAGCCTTACAGGTCAATCAAGTTTCCCACTCGTCAAACCCCTAATATCAGCATTGCCCTTTTTTAAAGTTATTGTCCTTATCGATTCAGCGTGGATTGTTGCCAATTTCGTTTCAGCAAAACACACAGATTGAACGGGATGAAACGAGTGGAAAATTGAATGTAGAGAGAGCGTAGGGGAGACCAGAATTTCTCCGGACACCCATGGAAAACTTCATCGGCCTTCTAAGGATTCGAGTCAAGCGCGGCGTGAACCTAGCCGTTCGTGATGTTCGTAGCAGCGATCCTTACGTCGTCGTCAAGATGGGCAAACAGGTTACTTCTCCTGTTTATTCTTCTCCTTATACAATTATTGATTATGAATACTCTTTCTCGAGTACAAATTGTGCATCCTTTAGGAAATTTCACTTAAAACCTCCTCGATCTGGTTATTTGTAACTGTTATAATTCAATAGCTCGGCTGTTTCGATTTTGGAGAACTGATTGCATCAAGTTCAGCCAACAACTTTTTATCGCACCATCTATTCACAGTTTCAATTTGCCCTTCCGTTGATTTCAAGGATTGCCGTTCTCTTCGTTTCATGTTTGTTCAAGTCTTGATATATCTCCATAGAACATTCATGTGCCCTTCTAGATATTATATTTCTTTTACCTTGGGTCTCGTTCCTTGGAGTTTGAATGGGATACGAGAAGATTCTAGAAATTAATAGGAAAGTACAAATAAATGCATAGCAGTTGCGGTCGCTGTGAATGTTTTTGTTGATAAGCACGAGAGATTTGTGGTTTTACAGAGACTAAAGACCCGGGTGATAAAGAAAGATGTAAATCCTGAGTGGAACGAAGACCTGACGCTTTCAGTAACAGAACCGGATCGTCCAATAAAATTGGTAAGTTAGTGCGAGTTACTGTTGATGTAAACGAGGGAATGAGAAGGAATGAGAATAAGAAAGAAAAAGGAACATGAATGATGATGAATACATGTGATGCAGACGGTGTATGACCACGACACGTTCAGCAAAGATGACAAAATGGGCGAAGCGGAGTTTGAGATAAGGCCGTTTATAGAAGCGGTGCATATGAAGTTGGAAGGGCTGCCGAGTGGGACGGTGATAAGAAGAGTGAACCCATGCAGGCAAAACTGTTTGGCGGATGAGAGCTGCATTACGTACAGCGAGGGCAAGATTGTGCAAGATTTGGTGCTCAGATTGCGCAATGTTGAATGTGGTGAAGTAGAAATCCAGCTGGAATGGATCCGCATTCCTTCTACTTCCCGTTCTCTTTAGGACTCATTGCTATCTATTTTCCTCCGGATTTGTACCCTGGCTAGACCTTTTGTTTTCTGTTCCTCGGTCCCCTGCTATTTGTCCCTGTATCTATTTTCTGCCCTGTTTTCCCCCTCCCCATCAATTTCCTTCTCTGCATGGAGCTCTGCATGCTTTTAAACGCGTTTTTGTTGCTCAATGTATGACTCCTTCTCTAGACAAATGGTGGATAACGAGCAAATATTTTTTGGGTGGATAGAATTTGTTTTGATTGATTTATTCTTTATCAATGGATTAAGGGAACTTATACGTTCAAGCTGAGGTATTAACGATAAAATTATCTTCTTCGCTTAGTTTCTCATGAATGAATTCCTTTTTTTTTTTTTAAATTCCCGACATGTATATATATTTTCAAACTTCAGTTAACTTCTTCACGAAGATCTCTTGCGTGAGAATAGTTCTAGGTTCGATAAGAATATGTTATTAATCTTTTTTTTTTTTTTGCGAGGAATCAAACTCAAACTGCACGTACATGAGAAATTAAATGAAAGAATAATCCGATACGGAACGGAATCAAAAGCATAGTGCGTGAGGAATCGTGTTGAAAATTAAAATGATAATTTGATAAAATAGTTTAATTAGGCATTAGCTGACATATCATCCATATATGCTAGCAGACGTGGATTCGAGTGGGCAGTAATCTGACTCCTGCTCTTAAACCCTGTATTTTCATACGGAAGTATTTTTCTAAACATTCTTCGAATCTTGAAGCCTGTATTGTTCATGATAATCCTTTGAGAATCAAGTCATGTAAATCCAATGAAATTCAGTTCTATCCAACAGCAGAGCGGCAATTACTGATAATAAGGAGAGATAGTGACAAATAAAAATTATTGAAAGATATTAAAGACCTTTTATGATTCAAACTTTAAAAATTTACAGCTCTATAATCTTTATTTTATATTAATATTTTATTTTTATAAGATTTTTAATTATCATTATTTCTAATAATAATACTAGCAACAAGGTATGGGGACATTTTTATCCACAAAAAAGGCACGAGGATAAAAAAGGTATACTGTGGACAAATTTTTTGTTTAACGTAACTGTTGGAATTAATGATCGTTCTTTTAAATTCCTCCAAAGCCAGGGTGGTCAAACTATGGGGGAGTGTGTTTGAAATTGGATGTGAATCCACACAAATATGCTCCGTTCCCCCAACAGGCCAACTTGCTTTCTGAATCAACAAAACCAACGCAATTGCGTAACTTTGCTAAAGAAAGTACCTTCTAAGAGCTACCTCTATATCTTAATCTCTCATCTTCCTTCAAAAAATAAACAAATAAAAGGTTATTTCCTACCTTATCCATTGAACCCCAATTTATCTACTCTCTTTTCCCACGTCTTATATCTAATCTCAAAGCGACGCTGACTTGTAGAATTCCAACATCTAGCTTCAGTGACGCTATATTGTTGGTCTCTCTGAGTCTAAATTTTGTTTTCAAGCTTTCACGTATTTGGTCAGATACGCGCGCACCGGAATGTCTCAGTGTTGCTGTATTGTATGTCCAAAATTGCAGACTGATCATATGCATGCATATACTATATTATCTTCCAATCTCAAAACATAAGTCGTGGTGCGTGCGTGTTAGACAATAGCCACCCCGTTTTTAATGAACACATTAAAATATGGGATGGCTCGAAATTTGTTCAGTTTTGTGAAGCCGAGAGATAACATATATTCATTCAAGGAGCAGGGGGAGGCGAATAAGACGAGCAAGTCTTGAGATGAAAACAAACGTATCACAAAAATTGATAAATAAAATGGATGCATGAATTCCATTCATGCTCATAGGAAACACCAAAACCCATAGCAGAGCGTGCAGCTAAGCCTGGTGTTTGGCGTTTTGAATTGTCTAAGAGTTGTATGACTGACACGCCAATCACCGTTACCATCTCATCTTCGCCGATAACTCCAAAGCGTGCTTCGGTTTTCACTTCCAGGACACTTTTTTAATCACCTCACCATCCATTAGTTGCTGCGATTCTGGACCTGGAATGCTTCGTGAATGAACGACCAACAGCTCTAGCTTGTAATTTTAAATTAGCCATATAAATTCACCCGTGCCTGTCTGCTAATTAAGAGTTATAATTAAAAGGTCAAAGATAGATCCAAGTCCGTATATGTCATCAAAAGAGAGATGCTCATTGGCTTGTTAATTATGGTCTTTTGTAACCTAATTAATAATTGTTTTAGGCACACAGGAAAAGTGGACGAAAGGTTGGACGCTTTTCAGTAACATTCTCTCTCTGTTTTTTTTAACAGCTAGCTTTGTTGCTCTTTTATCTCTCTACGTGACTCGCTTTCTGTTGAAAATAGAAAAGAAATAGGCAAGAGGGAAATAAGAAAGGACCATGAGTGAGGTGAGTAAATATTCGGGTGATGAGTAATGTAAGATTTTACCATGATGATGCTTTCACGAAAGGTGAGGCAGGATTAGCAGGAACACGATCATGATGCCTCAGACATATATTCCCCCTTCATCTCTTTTCGTACTTACGCGTATCCTTTAACAAATTAAATGCCTCCCTCCATTTTACTCTTCCACTATATCTCAACCACTACTGTCAATTCCCTCCTAGCATACTGTATAATTAATATCAATACATGATTTAAAAAAAAAAATTATATTATCTCGATCGCTTTGCATGATGCGAGCATGCTATCTGGTTCTGGTCATTATAACGCCGAGTCATATGCATCCTCAGAAAGTCATTTGGACTGTGCTAATGTTGTATTCGGTTCGCACTTCGAAACTGTTCAACTAGCACTGTTCTGAATCAGTCTCAGAACTCTTTTGCTTTTTCTTTGCTGTTCCTCTTCTTATTATTTATCCCCGTGTCAGTATTATCAAATTTCCATATGCTCCTCCTCCGTCCTCGCCTCTCTCTCTACCCCGGGCATGAATTTTTAAATCGTTGATTATGCCCATGATCCATTATTATTCAATATTAGAAGGATGCATGTACTTGATAATTTTTTTTTTGGCCACAATATACTTTATAGATTAGCAAGTTGCTTTTATGGTTACAATACGAAGTAGTTAAAATATTTAAATCATATTTTCATTTTATTCTCTTTTTAATTTCATTCTGAATCACATAAGAAATGATCTTGATTAGCAGTATTCAAATACTCGAACTTTCCTTTTCGTGGCCAGACTCTCTCACTCTAATACTTAAACGAATGCTGTCTAATTGTCTATTTTATGTGATAGAAAACACCCGGTATTTAATTATCTATTATTAATAATTATTAAAATGTTCATAATTATATAATAAGAAAAATTAATCTACAGGTCCTTGTACTTTCCTTCAATTATGAATTAGGCTCTTGTTTTTTGTTTTAACTAAATCCTTATAGTTTGATCCATTAAATATGTTAATCCTTAAAAATTAAACTTATTAATGAATGATTAAATTTTTAAAAATAAAAACACTTTTAGAGTTTATAGAAAATTTAATTTAATATTTTTGGGCAGAAAATAAAAAGGAAAATTAGATTTCATACAATTTTTAAATTTTACTATTTTTTACACAAAGTTATATGTATAGAAATTATTTAGAAAATAATATAATTATATAAATTTTGAAAGCAAAGGTCTATTATTAATCTTTAACTTTGCATGAGTTTTCATTTTGATTCTTAATTTTATAAAATACCTTCTCAATCCTTTAACACTAACATTGTTTTCAATAAAAATATAATTTGTGATAAAAATATAAGGGTTCTTAATTTTATTTTTAAAAAAGGAAATTCAATTATTTTAATTTTTAGGGATTAAAAATTTAATTGATTAAATTATAAAGGCTCAATTAAAGCAAAATAAGTTATAGGAACTTATTTAAAATTGAGAGAAACTATAGAAATTTGCATTGCATGAAAAACCAGATCGAATTGAATGGGACAACCCAAAAATCAATGAACTGGCCACTCCATCAGTTCAGTTTTCATGCTAACCCAATAAGCAGATGACCCGGTGTAACCCAGCCAACATGGGTTCAATCCAGTGTAAATCAAATAACCCAATGGGTTAGCTAGGTTAATTGGGTTGGCCATTTTGCCTTTAGAAACCCCAAAATGATGATGTTTTGGATTTAAAAAAATAAAAAAAAAAGGCACAAGGTAATTAGCTTAGCTTAGCTTGAATTAGATATCAATTACAAATCAAAGGACCTTCGAAGTCACCTACCCTCTCTATGTTCGAACTCAGTCTTAGCTCAAGTCAAACCACACTTTTTGGTTGTTGTCACTGCCCACTTTATCGTTGTTGTTCTCCTCACTCTCCTGGGTTGAATTTTGCAACACACCAAATTTTTTTTTAAATAATTTAACTCAACTATAGTTGAGTTACAGCCACCCAACACATTTTTATATCAATAATTTTAATATAAAATATTTTATCAATAATTTTAATATAAAATATTTTATAATTGGCTTCAACTTATACATTATAACATTTCAGATAAATTTTTACCTCCCACATGCCATTAGGCTAAATCACATTTGTCCATCCTTATACTCCCAACAAGTAAACTAAATCACATTTGTCCATCCTTATACTCCCAACAAGTAAAATAAGCAATTTAGTCAATTTTCAACATAAGGCAGTTATTTGACCTTATAATCATGCCATTTTAACCAATCCAAAGTAAACCAAATATTAAAATTACAGTCATCCAAATTGTACCAAAAATAGAAATAGTTTGAAAGGCATGATTACATTTATATATTCATATAATTGACAATAAACAAAAAGCCCTAATATTGGCAATATAACACATTATAAATCATAAATTAAATACCCAAAAGAGACAGTGGATTTATACCACTAAGCCTCTGGGACTCCTCCACATGTCACTCGTGGATCTTCTCCTAAAAATTGTTAACCATATAATGAGACTCAAAAGTCCCAGTAACCAAAGCCAATTTATGATAGTGTATACAAACAGTTAAGTGTGTGCTTACTAAGTGAGAATTAAAAATAATATAATTCCAACAAATATAAGAAATATTACAATACACACAAACAACCATCCTTATATCTCTCCATTAACCTCGAGCTGTAGCCCTCACTCGGTGCTAAATTACCCGGCCAAAGGTAGATTAGCCTGAGCCCTTACAAGCCACATATTGAGCTCCAATAGGGGCGTACCACGTGGCACATAAATACAACAACAATAGCAAGTCTCCCAACACCTCCTACAATAATCAAACAAATTCATAATAATATTGCACAGTTATACAATATTATAAAATTCATAATTTTCTCAATAATCACCCAATTAACATGAAGTAATACTAATCACAAATTAAAAGCATGGTTACCTTGTGACTCTTTCAATAAATTATTCCTTAAAATTTCTCTCTTACCACAATCTTCACTAGTAATACAATCTACAAATAACATATTATTTATAAATATTAGTTTCAATTTTTGAAACTAATAAAATAATTTTAATAATAGAATTAAAAATATAACATAATTTTTAATCTCAATCTTAATACAAATCTATAGTTAATACTATTAAGTAAAATTTTTAACTCCTCTTTTAATTATCAATAAACATTAATAATCTAAAAATCAAATTTTAAACTAATTTCTATTATCAAAATTTTCTTTTTATTTTATAAATTCGCACCTAAAATACCCAAAAATTAAAAATTGAGTCTCTAGCTTAGAATCATAATCCTATAGTCATAATAATTCATTTCTCATCCCAAATAATCATCCAAACCTCAATAAATCAACATATATTTTCAGATCTAGTTTAGAATTTGATCCATAAGCCATAAATTTAAAGATCATCAATAAATTTATACTCTAGAACATTTATTATACTACTGACAACCTCAAAAATCATATTTATTCAACATAAATTCATCCCTCTTCCAGATCTTAAATTTTCTACCTCTACAAACTCAGAAATTGAAGAAGAAGGATGGCTAAGAAAAATTTTTAGAACACTTACTTAGTCTTGAAAAGCTTAAAATCACACCCTAAATATCCTATTAAAAACTCTTACCTTAAAAATTTAGATATTTCGCACCGGCGACTCGCGTTCTCTCTGCCTCAGCACACACGAAGGAATGAATGAAAAAAACAAAGCAACAGGTGGGTTTTTATAAAAATTCAGTGGGTCCCACATTTTTTTTATTATTTCTTCTTTTCTCTCTCTCCCCTTTTTTTTATATTATTATTATATATAATGATTGTTGTGGGCGGCCGAAAGCAATTTTGTTCTTCTTCTTCTTCCTTTTTTTTTGCATACCTTTTTTTTATAATAATAATTTAATAATTTTTTAATTAATTAATTAATAATAATAATTTTTTAATTAATTTTTTTTAAATTTTAATTTATAATTATATCCTAAGTTAGATTTAATAATCATCTCCTATTAATTTGCTTACCTCTAAATATTTTTCAAAATTTTTATTAACCCAAATTAACTATTAAAATTTAAATTGAGATGTTACAAATTCTATCTCTCATTGTGTTGTAGAAGTGCAAAACTTGTGAAGCAGAACATGTCATGAAGCAAATCTCCTCCTTTGACATCACTCTCCTCTCTCTCTCTCTCTCTCTCTCTCTCTCTCTCTCTGTGAATCTCCTCCTCCTCTAAAGCAAAACTCATTAGTTTTCTAATTGCTCTTCCTCCTCTGCATTTTTTAATTCATGTTTATGGAGAGGGAAGCTTTTATCTAGCCTCAGTTCATTCAATGCTTAAGTTTTCTATAGTCAAGTTACTTTAAATTTAACTCCTTAAAGTCTGTGGCTAAAACTATTTTTATAATTATTGTTGTATTGATACCTTGCATTAGAGATTAATCTTGGATTTGGTTAAATGTTTTTATAATTAATATCTTTTTATTTAAATTATATTATTTTAATTATGATCAATTTGACCCCCAATTCAACCCCGGTTGAACCATTAACCCATGACTTTGTGTCTTTACTGATTCAATAATTGGTCTAGTTTTAAGTACTTTGAAAATTTACAAATATATTTTCCCCATATAATATCATCTTAAGCATGTTTTGATAGGTTCATTATTGCAATCATTGTTCACAGGCACACACTCTTCATCCTTATAATTCTTACTAATGAAGCACTACATAAATTCATAATTTACCATTTGTATCATTGCTATGAAGCATGTGTCTACGAACATGTAGGATCTTGAATCTTAAATCAATAACTAATAGCCTATTTGGTTTAAAGAATCAAAAGGAATGTAATGCTAAAGAATGAAATGAAATGTAATAAGGATTATATATGTTTGTTTAGTATGTTATAAAAGATGATTGTAATAGATATTATATAGATTTATTGATGTAATTCTCTTTATAACGTATGATGTAATCTCCTTCAACTAACGTAACCCTCTTTAACTTGCCTAGTGCCAACGAAACAGTTGGAATCATGTGATGCATCGGGATTACAAGTAATTTCTCCGCACTACATCGAACCAAATGGACCATAAAAGTCTAAGACCTAGTTTGTAGCAAGTGAAGGGTGCTGGTCAGAGCATCCCAAGAATTTTGGTATACAAAACACTATTAAAAAATAGTCTTTCTATGACACTTATTTTTTTTCAATGTATAATAATTGTTAACCACTATATATTTTGTGTTTATACACAGTATTTGTGTTTATATCCAGTAGTTCATAACCCATAAACCTTTCAATTAATTATATAACAGCCTTTTTTAAATAATCATTAAATAGTTGCCAAAGACATAGCTAGGCCCAATTTTAGTTATGTTTTACAACTTGTTCAGCAAATTATATTGGTTATTTTTTAGTAGTAAGAGTGTTAAACATTAATCAAAACCGATATCTACAAAACTCTGGTAATTTTGGGGGGTGGGGGTTAGAGTGAGAGATCAGGTAGATTTTTAAAATCCACATGATTGTCAATATCAGGATCAATTAAATTAAGATGTAAATAATCTTGTTAATATATATAGGCGTACATACAGCGGTGCCTGGTACGTGTTTTCCTCTAGTCAAATTTGCAGAGGACGCAATGGCTTGAGAGAAATATGATTGGGAGGGGAAGGGAGAACGGAAGAGGGGGAAAAGAACTATCATGTAGAATCTAGAATGAAAGCAACAGATGCATGCATTAAACCCAGGGACTGCGGAGGTACTGGACTTTGTAATCTCACCTAACTAAACTAAACGAACCCCCAAGCACTTGGAAGTGGTAAAACCCCCCAGAATTAGAATTAGATAGATATGGTTGGCAAACGACAATTAGGGCCACGTGATCCCCCTCTTACCCTCCTTGCCCCTTCCCTTTGTTTCGGCGTGCCATCTCTTTTTCATGTCACCTCACTTCTATTCACACCCGCCACCCTTTTCCCTCCTTTCTATTGGCTGTTGGGAAAGAGAAATATTACCTCCTCAGCAGCTCACGACCAGCAATATTGCTGTGGTATAAACTTTATTTTCTGTGACCGTCAGTTACTCTATCTCTACAAGAAGAAAAGCAGAGGGCGCTCTTTACGTAGCTTCAAGATGTAAAGAGGTATTGGAGACATGCCCAGCTCCAACTAAATGCTTTTTCTACGCTTTATGTGACAAATCTAGTCCCACAGAAGATAGAGCCACTCGCTAAGTTCCCGAGTGTAATCGAACACCCACCACGCCCTGCTGAGCCCCAAATCAAACACAGCTCAAAACAAAAAGCAAGAGTACAAAAATGAGCCAAAATAAAAAAGCGAACCCCCCCCCCTTCCCTCTCTCTGCGTTGTGCTTTGGGGACTGCAAGCGCAAACTTGCTCGCATCTCTCAAAGCTGAAAAAATATTTGCTGTATTCTGCTTATTACCCACTACCCAATAAACCAGAACACATGCTCTCTCGCATCCCCATCTCTTTTCATCATCACCCCCACCTCCCTCACCATCCTTGCTCCAGCATTCTTCTCCTTCTTCTGCTTCCCTTCTCCAGTTCCTCTCACCTCCTTGCTCTCCGTCTCCATCCCTAGACCATTTTCTGATCCCCGTTGTCCGCCCAAGATGATCACTTGGTTGGACTTCTACCATGTTATGACCGCAATGGTGCCGCTTTACGTGGCCATGATATTGGCCTACGGCTCCGTGAAATGGTGGAAGATCTTCTCTCCCGATCAGTGTTCCGGTATCAATCGTTTCGTTGCCCTGTTCGCAGTTCCTCTCCTCTCTTTCCACTTCATCGCCTCTAACAATCCCTACGAAATGAACTTTCGCTTCATTGCTGCCGATACCCTTCAAAAGGTCATCGTTCTAGTCATTCTTGCTGTCTGGGCCAACGTGAGCAAGAGGGGCTGCTTGGAATGGACCATAACACTGTTCTCGCTCTCCACCCTCCCGAACACTTTGGTTATGGGTATCCCTTTGCTTAAAGGCATGTACGGTGAGTTCTCCGGAAGTCTGATGGTCCAAATAGTGGTCCTTCAGTGCATCATTTGGTACACCCTGATGCTGTTCATGTTTGAGTTTAGAGGAGCCAGAATGCTGATCTCCGAGCAATTCCCGGACACCGCTGGCTCCATTGTTTCCATCCATGTTGACTCCGATGTCATGTCCTTAGATGGAAGGCAGCCATTAGAAACCGAAGCTGAAATCAAAGAAGATGGAAAGCTTCATGTGACTGTGAGGAAATCCAATGCTTCGAGATCAGATATCTTTTCAAGAAGGTCTCAGGGGCTTTCTTCCACGACCCCTCGCCCTTCAAATCTTACTAACGCAGAGATATACTCTCTCCAATCCTCTCGAAATCCCACACCGCGAGGCTCCAGTTTCAACCACACAGATTTCTATTCTATGATGGCTGGTGGTCGAAATTCAAATTTTGGTGCCTCAGATGTGTATGGTATGTCGGCGTCAAGAGGGCCAACGCCAAGGCCTTCTAATTACGAGGAAGATGGTTCCGGGGGTGGTAAGCCCAGGTTCCACTACCATGCTGGGCCTGGAGGAGCAGGGCATTACCCGGCACCAAACCCAGGAATGTTCTCGCCTACTGCGTCCAAGAATCTTGCTGCAAATGCTAATGCCAAGAGGCCTAATGGTCAAGCGCAGCAGAAGCCGGAGGATGGGACGAGGGACCTTCATATGTTCGTCTGGAGTTCAAGTGCTTCCCCAGTATCAGATGTCTTTGGGGGCCATGAGTATGGAGCTCATGAGCAGAAAGACGTGAAATTGACAGTATCTCCAGGCAAAGGTTCTATTTTTATCATTTTTTTTATTTATCATTTTCCTCTCTGAACCGTTCTAGTTCTGTTTTGGACCTCAACTTGTTTTCTTTATTAATTGGGTTTTGGTTTCTCGTGTTGTTCGATGATTAATTAGTGGAGGGTCACAGAGAGGCTCAAGAGGACTATCTGGAGAAGGATGAGTTCAGCTTTGGAAACAGAGGAGCAGACAGGGAAATGAATCACCACGAAGGTGAGAAAGTTGGAGACAAGTCTAAAACTATGCCTCCAGCAAGCGTGATGACGAGGCTTATATTGATAATGGTGTGGAGAAAACTTATCAGGAACCCCAACACGTACTCTAGCTTATTCGGCCTTACTTGGTCTCTCGTTTCATTCAAGTACGACGTCATTTCCTTTCTCGGATAAGTCGGGGGAAATCTCGGCATAATCTAGCACATTTTGTCCGTTTAATTTACTCTTAACTTGTTTAATATCGATTCTGATTGATTTTGGCTGGTCGGGTGTCCGTTGCAGGTGGAACGTTGAAATGCCTGCTATTATAGCAAAGTCTATTTCCATTTTGTCAGATGCAGGGCTAGGCATGGCCATGTTCAGTCTGGGTCAGTATAAACATCCTCCGTCTTACTGAACATCAAGTCCTTGAACTAGGCGCAATTTTTTTTCCCCTTGGGGAAACAAAAAAAAAAAAGATGAAGACACTGTTCAATTCAAACCCTTGGTTGCTTAAAAAAAGGGAAAAGAGGAAATCTTTTCGGATTCCATGTTATGTGAACCTCAATTATTATAATTAATTAATAAACAACATAATGTGGAAGAGAAAGCAGGCATAAGAAGGAGGCGAAAAAGCAACGGGTCATGAAACAGGGTGATAATACTTTATGAATGTGGGAGTGATAATGAAAAAAGAAGTGTGAGAAGCAGTGATGGGGCGAGGCATGCCTAATGCAATGAATGCCTTTTTTTTTTTTTTGGGTTGACAGGTCTGTTCATGGCTTTGCAACCGAGGATCATAGCATGTGGGAATTCGACTGCAGCTTTTGCTATGGCCGTGAGATTCCTTACCGGTCCAGCTGTCATGGCAGCCGCTTCCATTGTTGTTGGCCTCAGGGGCGTCCTCTTACACGTTGCTATTGTTCAGGTTCTTGTCTTTCTCTCTCCTCTGCCCCTTCCACTCCTTTAATCTCAAAAATTTTAAAATATACGTGCATGTGCCCTCCCCCCTCCCGAGATAATCCTGTAATATTACTCGCTTATTGCTTACTTTTTAGTCCTGCCCCAAAAACATTTCAAACTATAGCTGACCTCTGTGTTTGGAATCTATTTGACCAAAACAACAGGCAGCCCTGCCTCAAGGAATTGTCCCCTTTGTCTTTGCCAAGGAGTACAATGTGCACCCTGACATTCTCAGCACAGCGTGAGTATAACTATATAAATAAATCCTCTGTTCATGTTTCGGTTCCTAACGAGTCCGCTGCCTTCTCCATTCAATTCCATTCATTAATTCTAATCAGATGGAGTTCATGGACTTCACTGCAGAGTTATTTTCGGGATGTTAATTGCGCTGCCCATAACTCTCGTCTACTACATCTTGTTGGGACTATGAAGCATGTGATGGATGATTGTCCATGGAAGCTCGGGGAAAGCTACTGCAGGAGGAATAGGGAAATTAAACGATTCAATAGGAGTCCCCGGCCGGATGAATCTTCTGAGATTTTCTTTTGTTTGTCCTTTCCTTTTTTGGAATGAATTCTCCTTGCTCGGTCGGTAAAATTGAATGTAAAATCATATGCTTTGTAGCTAATCATCTATAAAATGGTTATTTATATGTTGTTAAATTTTATAGTTGATTTTAACGTCCTCGGATTCCAAATCATTCATCAAAAGAACGAGGAAGAGAAAGCGAAGGGGCATTATATTGGTTAAAAAATGAACACCTTCAACCTTTTTACCCAACACTTAGCTTGCCTTGGCTGTTCACCAACACAAGAAATTTAATAAACTAGAGTGTTCACACCTCAATTCTTGTTGTGCGAGTGATCAATTGTCAGCAAGGATGGATGTGGAGTGTTTGGTATGCGGGCAAGTTGCTTGGAGTGTACATATGAAGAAGTTTGTAGCTTTTTAAGACTTTACGATTTGTTATTACACCTAAAGTTGTGGGATTGACTATACAAGGATAGAAAAGAGAGGGGCATTGAGATGGAATGAAGGGAAGAACAATGATGTTGAGAAGACGAATATAGTGGAAAAAGGGACCCTCCCATACAAGAAGGGTTGGGGGGTTTGATTTTGATGTGGACTGCTTTGGAATATTGGGGGACAATATTCACAATCCAAAGTTTCGCCATCCTTTTCTCTCTCACCTTTCTTCTGCTTGCTTTATTCATCTCTCCCAGCCTCTCTCTAGCTAGATATATATATATATATATATATTCTTTTTAGTTACATACGTCGCCTTTTAGTGACACCTTTCCTTTTTCATTCTTGGTTTCTGTACGGTGCTTTGCATGACATCTTTTACGACCTTTGTAAAACTATAATCTAGATTAGAAGCCTGCCCCCATTCGGTCAATACAATTCCTGGTGCGTTGTAACTTCTGATTCGAATTGGTTTACTGCGCGTACGTTCATGGCGATGTTCTTTGAAATCGACAGGCCGGGGAACTTGTGTCACCGCTTGAGGAAATACCAGTAAATTAATTATCGCTACATGCACATGTCTATGGGTTAATTACTAATTAATGCCATTATTTTATTGAATAGGTGATTGATTTATTCATTTTGAAGTTGGCCTCGCAGGTGAAATTGAAATCCCCGGAGTACTTATAGTAATAGTGGCTATCCGATTAAATGGTATGAGACGTTTCATTCGAGAAATGAAAAATAATAAGAGAATATTGGCGAGGTGATATTCCCTCAAAGTTAGTGTCAGAAATTGGAACTGAACTTGTTTTCTCCACATTTTACATAGAACTAGCCTTGAGAAATTGGGGGCAAAAAGCTTTGGAACTCAGGTTTAAAAACCTTGCACAAAGACGAGCAAACTTATGAGATCCTGTCAAACTCGCTCATTTTTCACCTAGTTAGATGTGCATGGAAGTGGATGAAGAAATCTAAGTAGAACCAACAACACTGTGGTTGTGTTGAGTTAAAAAAAATTATTTTTTCTTAATTAAGGTTGGAGAGTTGAATATTATAAGTGAAGGGAACCACATTGAAAGGATTACTCTTAATTAATTATGCAAAGATAATGCTAGGATACAATATGATAGTACCAAATATATATTACATAGTGGTAAGAGAGAGAGTGAAGAATTGAAGCTACGTGAGGTGAGCAGAAATAGACAGGAATGGGCAGATGTGGGAAATGTATATGAAAGTGGGTACCATCAAACCTAAATGAATGGAAGAAGCTTCCCGCATGCTTGGACATATGGTTCGGTCTCGTATCCAACCACATCTCGCACTCCATTATCGTCCTCTACTCCATTATCTCTACTCCATTATCTCTCTGCACCATATGTATATATATGTGTGTGTTTATTTAGCTTGCTTATTTCATAACCCTACTGATAGTATGCATGCATTTCATCCGTGTTAGGCGTCAAGATATATGTAGAATTGACATAAATACTCGTAACACTGTTCATTTTAATTATTTGAGTTGAATAATTTGTTTCGATTGCGTGTAATTAAGATTAACACTAACGCACATTAGATAGACACACTTGTCCGTGAGGGATGTGATGTTGGCTTAGCATATGTGGACATGTGAATGCATGGGCTGGAATGCTTTAGCTTGTTCCCGGGTTTCATGATTCGTCAGTTTACTTTTAGATGCGAAGAATCCACATGCTCATGCCCACGCCCACGCCCACACACGCATTGAATGGTCCCTTCACTGATCTGCAAAAGTATAAAAATTCAAATCACCCATCGAGTTTAGCCCGGAATATTCTTCGTTATTAAAGCTGCTTCCATTATATTCATCCATACACGTCTCCATCTTCTTTCCCACATCTAGTAACACCATCCTCAAATTCAAAAACACACCGCACTTTCCATCATCAATTTAATTCTCAACCTGCGATGCTAGTTAGTGTGAACTCCACGTACATGCCAGACGACGATCATACTTTCAAAAAGCGGGGGCAAAAAAACTGCATCATGAATCGATCGAGCTAGCCTTCCCATATATATTATGATGTGATCGTACCATTTTGATTTTTTATCTTGGTTTTGGGTAGTTTATAATCGGGTGCAATCTTTTATATATTTCAACATTTTTAAGAGATTTAATCCTGCTTTCCGAATGAGTTCTAAAAATAATAATTACTAGATTTTATCAAATCATATAAAAATGTAATAGAAAATGAAAAGAAGTAAACAAAAAATTTAATGGTGAAATATCACATATATTTTTGCACAGAAATTAATTAAAAAAAAATCGATGATCACGTTAAAAAAATTGTATCTCTTCAGTTTCAACCGGGAGGGCCTTATGCATCTTGATTTTTCTACAGGAGCAAATTAATTTTGCTTTCTTTAATTTATAAAGACAATAGTATTCATGAATGTCCTACCCGCACTGAACGCAGTTTCGCACTTTTGCCCATATATATGATATTAGTTTATGTATATGACACTATCTCCGCTCCCTTCTTAATTATTAAGACATTACAAAAGGTGAAAGCAAATTAATTTTGAGCGCTATAATGGAAATTAAGAACCTTAATATGTGATATATTTAAAGTAAACAAAGGTATCATGGTAAATAATGTTGTTAGGCGCATTAATAAGCCAACCTTTGAAATTGTAGAAGATCCGTCACGACTTTCTAGGTTTTTTTTGTTTTTGTATTTTCAATAATTTTGTATTTAATCCTTGCTGGATATTAAATGAAGAGAACCCTTAATTTAATTTTTGGTTTTATTTTTCGAAACTTAAAAACGTTATCGTGGCATAGCAAGTGATGTCATTATAAAATTGGTGGGTAATAGTGATCCACTGCCTCGATAGTGGATATGTGAATGCGGTGATCTATGATTAAGAGGGGCGGGCTAGATTATGATTGATTTCGTGGAGGCTTTAAAATTATTTCCACTCAGTCCATACATTAATCATTAAATACTAATTAAAAAATAAAAATCGTTTTCCCACCATCTAATCAAATTAATATCATGCTGATTAACTAGAAAATTTTCTTCTTCGAAAGGGAAATCAGGCAAGATAAATAGAGTACGAGCCAGTGCATAGGGCCACCATCTTTGATTCGGGACACCATCTAATCTGTATCTGCCTTGGAACAGAAAATTTTACGAAATCCAAGTAAATACTTAGAAACGAAATTCCACCCAGCGAAGGCACATACCTATATATAAGTATAAAACTATAAATTATATAAAATTGATCTTATACCGTCACAAGCCAGGGACACACAGAAACTGGGAAATATGGGAAGTGGAGAAAGAAAAGCGAATATGCAGATGATACAATACGACAAAAATGAGCGGAAAAAACAAACAAGAAGGGGTCGATAACCTTTGATTCACGGAGAATTGATAGATAATCACTTAAATATGAAATAGCTGGACCAGAAGACGACAAAATGGCTGAGGCTAACTTGCTAGTGATAGATAATCTCTCCATGCACAACAGCATGTCATATGTGCGCAACATCCCTGAACCCCGTTGATTATCCGTGCTCTATATACATACATACATGCATGCATACATGTATGTATAGTCATAATTTCATTTCCTCCAAATGATCTCTTGCTTTTTTACGGGACAAATTAAAATAGGGATTCAGGTCAATGGGTTTGAATGCGTCATCATGAATGTCAATTAGTAGCTCGTGCCGCTGCGATTGTATACTAGCCATCATAATAAAAATTGTTACCACTTCAATTCGCATTAGAAGCATTATCTATCTTCAAAGCCATCACATCACATCATCGCCTTCGCCATACCTAACCTAGCTTTCGACAATCATCATATCAGGCTATTATCTTATTCGCCAGACTGGGTGAGTAACAAGGAAAGAAAGCAGGCGTTTGTAGAGTGGCATGGGAGAAGCAATGAGGGTAATTAGAGGAAGAGATAAATGAGAAAGTGGGGAAATTAGAATAGAAAGGCTAAAAATGAAAGGCAAGAGCAGTCTTTATCAGAAGGATGCTAAAAAAGGGCAAGTGGGTAACGTTTTGCTTGTCTGCCACTAACACCTGCTGGGTCGGCCCTTCCCTAGACATTGCTTTGTGCCTTTCTCAAGTTTCTATTTGTATTCTGTTCTTATTTACATTTCCCCCACCTTTCCTCCTCGTTTAATCCCTCCATCATCTCTTTTTATATGGGTTTTCTCTTCTCGCCCCCGATCATTCAAGGGTTAAAGGCTTTCTAACACACACACACATATATGCACGCTTTAATTATATTATATTAATTAATTAACAGGTACAAAACTAATAACGTAGAAATTAAAAGAGCTTGAGCAAAATCATGTGTGCTATAAGAGAAAATACGATATTGATGTGTGGGAGTGTTAAGAGAAATAAAAGAAATCTCACATCTAAAATTGAGAAAATGAATATTAATAAATATGTAAAATGTTTAATTAAATGGTGTAAATTATTTTGGTGAGTAGATTACACTTAAACAATAAACATAGTTATAAAAAATCTAACTGGAGAACAGTATGGAATTGACAGGTGGGTGCCATATATCTTTTAATTGTAATCCTCAACCCTCTCGCGCCCACCACTATACATGAAAAAGAGTTGCGTGTTAATTATTATTAATGAAAGGAGAGATGTCCAAACAAATCACTAAATCCATTCCTCTTGTCGTGGCTCTCCACTAACACATTCAAAGAAAAATTAGTAACGGTTCCAATGCGGGTAATGTTTATTTTAATCAACCACAGGAGCCATTTATGAACAATTGGAATTGATTTCCTCCTTCGACTGTGGATATGGATTCTTTTGTCGGCGAGCATATTTTGTACATGCTTGCGCGAATAGCTACTGAAATGGACTTTATTCCCAAGAACTATCATTATGTCCAAGGACCAAGGAAAAAACTGAATGGGTACGTATTTATATATGTACAATGTCGTTCGTGCATGTGGGAGATATTCTCCTCTGCAATGAAGTGAGGAGAAAGAAATATTAAGCAAGCTCCAGGGCAAGTAGAGCGCCGCAGCCTCGTGCATAGATTAATTTCTTCCTATTGATCAATGAAATGTCAAAATGTGTATGGGACCGAATCCTAATAGTTTCGGCCACGCATAAGTTAAAACGAATTAATATAATCCCCGAACAACGTTATTGTCAATAAAAGGCCAATTTTATGGTCTCCATGCATCGTATATTTAGGGGTCCCCCGGGGACGGAATTCCCATGGTGATATATAGAATTTCAAGTTCGGTTGGCCCTGGAGGATGGTGGGACACTATCATTTGTAAAGCACGGCTAGCTAAACGCTAAAACTGATTACGAAGTTGTGATATTAATTCCATAAAATTGACTATATAATGTCTCATCTCTTTATGAGTAATTAGTGGAGGTCTGATCACTACCGACCCAGAAATTCTGCAGTTTCATATAGCTTTCGACACTGTGCTAAGCAGCCTTTGATCTCATTTTCCACATAAAAGCCGCTTTCCTGTATTTAAAGAAGCCACTCTTTTTCGTACAACTTTGACACGAGAGAACCCAAACGTTGTGCGCTGCTTGGCTTTCGCCCGTCCCCCCGCCCCAAATATAGAATTATATTCACCTCAAACCGGGACTGCGGCCAATTACATATCCGGTGTGTGTGTGATCCTGTGGGCCATTATATTAAACAGAGTACTTGGTTTTCGATATTGACCTATAATACCTAAGTGGTACTGATTGCAAGTGCCTGTGATTCCTTTAGTTGACAAAGCTGGAGTGCTATACATTTGATTAAATTTTAGCATCATTTATTGTCACATGTATACTTTAATCCGAATAAGATGTTCAATGCTCTGGTACGAAACTTATAATTAGACTTCAATTTGATATGGACGGACAGTATAGAGGTCCCAGTTTAGAGTTTACCCGCATCCTCTCGGAGGCTGGCTCCAGGTCCCAGACATAAAAGGACAAGATAATGAGACATGGCCTAATGGCCAGTATAGTTAAATTAAATATGTTTTATGGGCATGGCCATTAGAAAAGTGAAGGAGCGGTCGAAAGGAAAGGCTCGAGATGAATGAGCATGATGTGCTCGGAAGTTTATAACATGTCGTGATGTACATATGGGGATATATAGCTAAATAATCTCATTATAGAGGGTGCCAAGAAGAAGAGGGAGCGAAATGATGAGGGACACGGGAGGAATAATATAGGAAAGACAATGATAATGCGCCCAAAAGGGGTTTATAGGGGGGGTAATGAGCACGCGCAAGTTAATTGGTGAGGGACACAAATGAGAAGGTGCAGATAGGAATGAGGAGGTGATCGTGCATGATTGACAAGTACGTCGGGAGCAACCCGGCCACCGCGCTAATCTTGTCAATGAAGCATGGGTCGCCGTGTGCCCTCCAGACATCCGCATTGGGTCAAACACCTGAATATGCCATGTCCTCCCCCACACCCATCTGACCTATTCAGACAACTGGCCACGCATTCTGTAATCACTTTGGGCCTCCATTTGGGTTTCATGTTTAGGCCCGATCATGACTCTTAGTCCAGCAATTCAAGGCTTCCATCCATCCGACCTGAATTGGCCCGCCCCGCCATCCATCCCTTTACTTAGACAGTTAAACTAAAAAAATTGAGAAGTTTTGCATGCGGTGTTCCTGACGAATTGATGCCAGCCTCGTATTCTGGTTTTGGACCTTCGGTTTCGCCTGTTCTTCCCCCCCCCCCCCCCTTTAGCACACATTCATGTTTAATAACACAATGCCTTGTTTAACCTTGCGGGGAAAATGTTAGCCAAATAATAACAAACATCCGCCTCCATTATATAATGCCAAGTATATCATCATCGTGTCGTCGTTTTCGTGAGAGTTCATTCGTGGTGTCAGGGAACCAAAAACATTATTTTCCATCCCAAAACCAAAAATAGTTTTGAGCTTGGGACAGACAGGGAAAACCAAAAATATTAATATGTAATAAAAAGTTTAATAAACCATCACATGCAGAGACTTTAAAAATTGTAATTTTTTTAACCTGTTGAATTTTAAAATATTATATGTCATTTTCATATGAAGTCGTGCTAAAATTGGTGGGTTTAACCCACCAAAGATTACTCGTTGAAGAGAAACGTTTTTAAAATGTAAAAATATCTTAAAATTTTTTCTCTGATGATATCTAATATCTTAAATTTTTGTTTGAATAAGTTTGTCTCGAAACTTCTTAAAATGAAGTAATTTTGTTCTATCATCAGGGTTGATTGTGTGTTTGACTTTCACTATACCACATGGCATTTTGTTTTAAAAAAATTAAAAAAACAAAAAGGCAAATGTCATTTCCTCTTTGTCTTTAATAACATCAAACGTGGCACTCCACTTCTTCCACCCCATGTCATTTCCTCTCCCTCCGATCACCCCTATCCTCACTCCCTCCAACGACCCCCACCACCTTATAGCTTAGATCCAAAAACCAAAGCTTTCCAAGAACTCAAAACGAAATTTGTAGGCACTGATATTATTTTCAACTCCGGAACTCACAAATTTAACTAAAATGATCCATAAAATTCAAATCAGCAAAAACAAACAAAAAACAATGCGTGGATAATGGAGCACCCAAACTTGTCAATTCAGTCGGTGAATAATATAACTAATTAAGCAAAAATACACCACGATAGATGAAATCAACCAAATATAGAGGATTTCATCAAGTCTAGGTATGCTCACTAGTTGGGTGTGCTCTAGGAATTTCTTCGCAACTTCGATGAAGACGAGAGGTTGAGGTCGAGTTTCTTCCCCTTCATCTTTTTCAACCTTTCAAAACAGCTAGGTGAAAGGTGAAGACGAGGTTGTGTTAGATGAAGCGAACGGAGCCACAATCATAGTACAAGGAGAAATCAAAGCAGAGCTCAGAGCTCAGAGCAAAAATTGAAGCAAAATTTCACAAGCAAAAATGTGAGCAAAAATCATAGCAGAGATTTCAACACGCTTGGGATTCAACCATTAACAAGAAATCAAAGTAAAAACTGAACCTTAACCAAGTCCCTGGAAAGATGAAATTGACTACGTCGTTGTGTCCATCCAGCTTCTCAGAGGCGAACGCGTGCCTTCTCTCTTCACAATCAAAAAGTTGGTGGCTTTCGAAAAACCAGAGAGCTTTGGCGGAGAATCTTCGGTGTCGTCATATTGGGGATCATGAAAGGTGGCGATTGGGCCATTAGAAGTCCTATTTCGCTCTACGATGTGAACATGTAAAACCCTTGATCTCTCCAAAGGCTGTGATGGAGTTGATTGGTGGTTGAACAACAACGATGGAGCAGGCCGCTGAAGATGCCATGCCACAAATCAAAAGTGGCTGAGCTCCCAATCGATTGAGTCAATAGTCATGTTGAGCGACGAAGGAAATGAGAAGAGGAGTCAAGGAAGAGGAAGATGGAAAAGAGGAAGAAAATGAGCCACAGGACACATATATCTACCTTCTTTAAAAAAAAAAATGTCACGTGGCAGTGAAGATTACATGGTCAATTGCTCATTTTTTAAAAAATTGTAACATAAAATTATTTCAAACAAAAATTTAAAATATCAAATATTTTTAAAAGAAAAATTTTATAATATTTTTTCTTTAATTTTTTTACTTATAAATTATTTTTAATATATTTTATTAAAATCAATAAAAATTTTAAATGTTATTAACTTAATATTAAAATTTAATAAAATTTTGCCTCTTTTATCAAATAAATATAAAAAAATTATTTTTTTAACATTTTATAAGGATGAAGATAAATATAAAAGAATAGATAAATAGTTTTTAAATTGGACAAAAATTAATATTCTTTTTACCCTCTAACCAAAATAAGAGGAGGACACATCTTTTAGTGATAATGGATTCATTTTGATCATCTTATATTTAATTCTTAATTCTTCAATTTGATATTCCTATGGTTCATGTTTGTCTTTTAACATCACCGAACATGTTACGTGTAGAATGGGAGCCTTTAAAGAGTGTTTAGTTGGAGAGGGGAATGGTGGGAGGCATTTTGCCTCCTTCCTCTTGTTTGATTCAAAAAATTAGAGGGTAGGGGAGGAGAATTTTTTAAAATCTCCCCTCCAAATTAGGGAGATTTGGAAGAGAAGAGTAAAATTTTTCATACCTGACCAGTATATTATTTATAATAAATATAAATATACTTTTTTAATATCTCAACACTGATAAAATAAAGGTAAATTATTTTTATATAATTATTATTTTTTTTTTTAGAAATCAAATAAGGTAAACATCAAAACTCTTTTATCCCCTGAACCGAACACACTCTTAACGAGGATCGTCAATTGGGTGCTTAATGCTGATTGGAAACCAGATGATGCGCTCTAAAGCGACCGCCCGTGACACCATGTGATCCGTCCGCAGCTCCACTGACTTTCGGGTTTTCTTTTTCTCAATTATTTATTCTCGAAAGCTAAAAGGGAGGCCACTAAACCTGATCAATTACTTCTTATTTTCTTCATACTCCCTTCACTCAAAAGTTGTTTGAGGTTTTTTTGTCTTTCGTTGAAATTATTGTTATTTTACAATTTCATTGCTTTATTTATTTATTCTATAATTATATCCCGTTTAACTACCTATAATTTTATTCCTGCTTTTTTCTCTTGCACGAAGGATTAGAGGAGGATATTTTAGGGCTTGTTTGGCTTCCATTTTTGAAAATAGTCTTTTGTTTTTAAATACAAAAAGTTATAAACTTATCCAGATAAGAATTTTGAATATAACTTGTTTTTAGAACTCCTCCATCTTTGGTTTTTAAAAACAAAAAATTAAAACATTTTAAAATTATTTTTGTTTTGTTTTTCTCATTTTCAAAATACATTACATATCATTATTAAAAACTATAATTAGTTGGTCACCTCAACCAATTACTATTATAAGTCACTATTGTTAACTATTAGCAATTATAACTGTTGGCTGATTTTTAGTTATAAAACTAAATTTTAAATTAACACGATGAAATGAATCTTTTTTCATTTTGTTTGAAAAAAAAATTAAAAATATATTGCAAGATAATTTTTAAAAACAAAAAATAAAAATGGAAACAAAACCAACGTTTAGTTTACATTAATCGATAATTTTGAACAACGTGCAAAACCTGGAACCTGTTATTGCCGGTGGCTTGTTTTAATTAGCAGCGAGTGGGCGTCGCACTTACTTGCCATAATTCGTGATTACGTGACTTTTCCCCACTTCCAAGGGTCGGCCTCATCCTCAGATAATGTGAAAGGTGGTAAAGCGGCTCTTCCTATTCATCTCGTCCTTCCCACATCCTGTGGTGCTAAATTCGATTCCATCATTTCATGTCCAGGCAAAAAAAATAAAAGTTGGATTCCATCATCGTGGTTGTCCGTTCCAGGCTTAATACCGCAACAGGTAAGCGTGACTCATACACCTATCTTTTCCGTGCGCTTCATTCTTTTTAGTGTGAAACCCATGTCAGTAAATATTTTGAGGGAAATAAATATAATATTTAATTTATTTAAAGCACGTTCTTTAATTAATAGAGTAAAATTTAATAAAATAAAAATATAATTAAAATATATATATATATATATATATATATAACTTACTTAATCTTTTATATTTTAGATTAAACATAATTTTTTAAAAAATACTTTATATTGTAGTTTAGAAGGATTGCATGCTTAATGTCAATGTTTTATTTAAGTTAAATTTGGGTGTACTTTTTTTGTTCGAAAAACAAAGCTTTGGGTGTACTTTTGTCCTTTATATATCATTTAAAAATTATACAAAAAATTAATAAGTTATCCTCCCTGCCAATTCTAGATAAAATATTTTTAAAAAAGATTTCTTAGTTCATGTATAAAAATTAAAATATATACATCCATTTCAGATTATAAAATACATTTAAAAAGATTTAGCGTCACTAAATTTAAGATGCTTCAACAAAAACAATGTTTCATTTATAAATGCTTTTTTAATATTATACTTCCCATTATATTATCTCTTTTTAATATTCTTTCACATGTAGAGTATGAAATGAAGAGCATTTTTAGAAGTTTATATTTTTATTTTAAAAGAATACAATTGTGAGATACATTTAATGAGCTTTGTTAGTATCTATAATTTTATTTCAAATTGTTACTCCCTCTGTCCCTGTATATAATGTGTTTTTAACTGAATTTCACATACTAATAAAAGTTTGTTATTTGATTAAAATCACATTAAATCACAATAATTTTTTAATTTTGCCTCTAATAATGTCAATTAATATTATGGTAGCAATGGCCAAAGTACACGATTAATACTAAAAAAATATCATGATGCATCTTACATTTAGGAACAAGATACGTTTTTATGAAACACGCTATATATATAAGGACAAAGAGAGTATCTAAATTGAGATGTGGAGGGAGTATCATTATGTAATACCCACTTCATCTCAAATTACAAGACATTCTAAACAAAATCACACATACTAGGAGTATCATTGTGTGATACCCACTTCATCTTAAATTATAAGACATTTTAGATAAGATCACACATATTAATAAATCTTATTAAATAGTAAATGCACTTCATAATTTTATTTTTGAGAAAATGATAGTGAAATTTCTCCAAATTATGCAAATGACAATTTAATTCCTTAAAATGTTATAATACTAATGAAGTTCTTAGAAACTTCTTTATCAATAACTTTTTTAAAAAAGATATCACTTTACCCTTATTGATAAATTATAATTTTTTATTAAATTATTACAATTCTTTGAAGGAAGGTTGTGATTCTTTAAATAAAAAGTTGTGAATACAGTTTTTACTTTGAGAACTTGCTTTTTAATAATAGAAATTAACTTGACAAATTGTGATTTTTTTGTTCAATTATTGTGATTCATAGAATAAAAATTGTTATTCCTTAAAAAAAAGTTATCATTGGGTTTTATTTTTTCATAACAACAATCACATTTAATAAGTTATGATTTCTTATTCAACTCTTGCAATTTACAAAATAAAAATTATGATTTCTTAAATAAAAGTTGTAATTGGGTCTTGTTGTTTTCAATAAAAGTAAATGGATCTTTTTTCTTAAAAATTTATTGATAAAGAGATCTCTAAGAACTTCACTGGCGTTATGACATTTTGAGGGTTCAAATTATCATTTATATAATTTGAAGGGATTTTATTATCATTTTTTATTTTTTTTTAAATATAAACTTAAAAAAATATCTTTCATTTAATGCTCAATTTATAAAATAATATTAAGGAAAGCATATAATGGAAGGAATATTATTAAAAAATATCATTAATGAAAATTTATTTTTGTCAAAATATCTTATATCTTCAAATCTGAAGCTCTCCAAAAATGTTTTATAACTCTAGATAAAAAAAACTATTACTCCCTTCGTCCCAAATTATAAGGTACTTTTGAATGAGTTTTTCCATCACTTTGAATATATTAAGGTTTTATTAAATGTACCAATTTTAATACTATCTTTTCTCTCTCTATAATTAATTTTTGTCTCTTATCTTTTCAATGTATTAAATTATAGATATTTTTAAAAGTTTATATTTTTATTTTGAAAAGATAAAATCATTAAGTATATTTAATGAGGTCTATTGATATGTGAAATTTAATTTAAAAATATTTAATAATTTAGACGGAGAGAGTATTATTTAACAGCCAGCTTTTATTATCTCTAGGTCTAAGTCATTCAATGGCTACTCTGATAAATTGTCCCTGGGTCATATTTTAACTGAATGGGTTCATCACCTTGATGTTTAATGAAGTTGATTGCCCCGATTCTTTTTACTAAACAACTAAAATTGAAATATTGATTTGTTTCTAATAAATTAAATTTGAAAATATACCATTTTTTCTAAGAAGTTAAGTACTGTAGGTTATTTTAAAAAAAATTACTCCTTACATAGTCCCTTCCTAGTCCTTCATCAAGCAAAAAGAAGACAAGCATACTTCAATTATGCTTGTACAGATAAATACGTGGACCCCTTATCAATTATAATTAGTTCGTGGATAGGAGTAGTTGAGACTTGAGATTCATTTATTTCTCAATAAAGAGATACATTTGCGTATTCTCCAACCTACTTTTATTTTGACTATTATCAAAAAATTAGGAATGAGATTGAGGGATGTTTGGTTTAATTAGTTAAAGAAATTGAATCAACTTATTATAAAATCATGAGATCAAGTTTTGAGATATGTTATATCACGTTAAATAAATATGTTGGAGGCATTATTAAGATGCCAATGAAACTATCATTTGTAACAACGACCCTATACAGGGAGCTATCATCACGGACAGAGAGACACACACGGGGGGGAGAGAGAGAGAGAGTCAATTTTATTGATTATTGTCAGATCGCGATAAAACCCATTTACAAATAAGAGGGTATGTGTTGAAGCCTTTGTCTATATAGGTTTAGGTTTGACTTAAATTATTGTAGAACGCACATACAAACATAGTTGTTTTGTGCTTAATGTTAAAGACTCTTGAGAAAGTACGGTGTTACAATAGCCATAGTCATACTCAACTCATGAATTCACTTATTCAACCACATACATACATAATCACATTTTCCATTTATTATCACAGTTTCCATTATAACATGCATTGATTAACCACATGTATACATTTCTCATTTCAAAACCACATTTCTTAATTTAATTCCATCCCAAACTATTTTAGAACACACGTACAAATATGCCATTCACCCTGATGCATGGTACATTCATCATAATAGATAATATAGTCGGTCAAGCCTGTGTTTGGTCTACTCTACCAAGTTTGATAATGATCCAACATTGACTTGAGCCCAATTCTAACCCTGAACAAGGTTCCCATGAGCCATTAGTAATCCCTAACTACAATTAACTTAAATAATTCATCATTTTACCAAATTACCCTCTGTTAACCTAATTAATCTTGGTTAATTTTTTCAAGGATGTTATAAAGCACAAGCGAGAAAAAGTGAGCATGATATATATTGAGGTGAATATATTAATAAATCATTTGAGATGATTTAGCCATATACAAATAAGGTCGTAGGAGATATCATAGAGAGAGTGGAGAGATAGCCTTAAGTCTTATAAATAGGGGTGGGGGAGATTAAAGAGAACGTTTATGGAAGCTGTTGAATGAGACTTCTTGGTTAATACTAGTTGTAAAATCTTAATCAGTGATAGAGTACGATGGCATCATTCAATCCATGCAATCAACCCCAACTAGTAAAGTAAAACTTCCTGTTATTGTTGTTGTTGCATGCACACTTAATATGTTCTCATAAGAGGAATTTAAGAAAGTACATTATGATATGAAATTGACATTAGGAAAATTATCATAATGTAAAATGAATGAAGCAAGTAAAAAGTTATAGGGAGATTATTATTATGTATTGCTCTAATACACTCTCTTCAATCCTTATCATATCTTATATATGGGGTGAAAAAACAACTTGCAACCTACTAAACTTGCTCATATCTACGCAAAACAAGTGGGCTAATTCAGCCAGCCAGCCTGTATTCATTATAAACATGCAGGATTATAGGTTACCCATCCTAACTCGTTTATAGGTTCATATATAGAAAAAATTTGCTTGAAGGTCTAGTACTATCATAACATATTGCGTTGCATACACACAAGTGACTAGACAACACTCATGCACTAATTATTTACTTCTTCTCTCAATCTTGAGAAAGTTGATTAAAATCATTCCCTCATAGTCTCACTCTCATCATCTCATACCCGTTTCATTACTGTAAGTATGACTCTGTGACCGCAATAGCATCTTGCTCTCTAGGCTCCATGATTCCACCTCTTGTCTTGTCCCTTGATTCTTCTCATACCGTGACTTACTGCTTTCGATACTTCATGCTTTCTCTTACTTGTCAGTACTTTTACCGACAGATCTAAACTTCTAAACTCCAAAGCTCACACTCAAACCAGATAAAATTGGAATGCTTATTGTCCTTTGATTTTTTGCTTCCCTAGAGTAATTCAATTTCCTCTCTCTGGTAAAGTGCACTTCTTAATTCTGGATAAGTGCTTGCTATTTGAATTTGTACCATACTCATTAAAATATTTCAGAATGTTGAAATATTCTTGAATTAGTACTTATTCATTTGTCTTTTTTAAATTTTTAATTCAACATAGGAGACTATGAATTTTAGACCTCTACCTACACCTTACTTGGTTTTAACCACCCAAGCGTCGTGGCTTTTTACATGAGTTACATTTTAATGAAAAATGTGAGGGAAATTAAGCTTTTTATCACTTATTGCTTAATGTAAGGGAAGATGGATTGTTTTTTGGGCCTAATATGCTGTGTTGTTGAAATTTTGTGCAATTTCCGCAATTAATGAATGTAAGGAAGGATATTTCCAAGTAAGGAATTTGGTAATATTTGAGCTTGTATCCTTTCATGATGATAACTCTTGAAATGGAATATCAAAAATTTAAACATGCCATTGATATTTTTTTTTTAAAAAATGCTACATATGAGTATAGGTTGGCCCAGCCAGTTTTGTGCAAAACAAGAGCCCTTTATGCTAGCTTATTTCGCCCATTGCTTAGGCCTAACTTATATAGCACATTTTAAAAGAGATAGATGATTTTTATTATAAGTTATCTGATGTGTTACTGAATTTTTCAATGTTATTCTTATTTAAAGTTATTGACTATAGGAGAATATATAATATGAATATGAAAATTTTGTCTTTTAAATACAAATAAAATCATAAATTTATTTTATTTTGTAGATAAAATTAATAGTTTAATCATTTTTTTAAGTTGAATAAAATTCTTAAAAATATCTTGTAACAAGAAAAATGAGGACCAAGGGTGTACTATTCGTTTGTATTCATTATATATCGATTACTTCCATCGATTTCATTTATAAGTAATTTATACCATCCTTATCAATATCAATACAATAAAAATATGTAAAATTTTAAATATAATCCTTATATAAAAAGCAAAAAGTAAATAAATTATATAATATTATTTATTGTCTTTCTCTTTCATTTTAAGAGTAGTTTAAAAATTTTAATTTAAAATAAAATAATTTTATCAATTAATAATTTGTAAAGTAAATTAGATTATATTTATAGAAAACGCCTAATATATAAAATTGGATGGAGTATTCAGTATTCACGAGGGAAAAGCACCAAATTAGCACGGACGCAAAATGGGTGAGATGGGGCCTCGCAAACCACGTGGCGAGGGATCATTGATGAATCGCGATCCCGATCTAGATTCTGTCCAAAGAATCTTTTCTGCGCGCTTTGGCCGTTTCGTTTTTTCCCCCCTTCTAAATCTCGCTCTTTTCTCTCACCGGTCAGGCAGTCACCAAAGCACGAAGCCTGATAATCGCAAATTAATAAAGCAGTTAAAAAGTAATAAAGGCCAGATTTTTTTTTTTTTAAAAAGACAAGGAGCCTCTATAAATCCAGGGTTTCCCTTGTTGATTGTCCAAGCCAAAGCATACGGCGAAGGGAGCTAATGCAGCAGAGAGGCAGAGTCCACAACCGAAGATCCAGGAGCTTCACAAGGTCTAGACTCGCCATCGAGGGTAGTTAAATTCATCTTCCCCTTATCTCTCCATACCCCTCATTCCTCTCTCTGCGGATTTCACTTCTTCTTGCATCGCTTCGTTTCGCCCCTCGCATTTTCTGCAATGGCTTCAATCGCTGCTCAAGGTATGTCCTTCCTCGTCAATTTTATTTGGCTTTCTTCTTGCGGGATCTTTCCAAGCGGGAATTTAGAATTGACCTCAGTTTTTTCGTCCGCAGGTTTGGACGAGCGTCAGGTTCAGAAAACTTACTGGACGGAGCACTCAGCGGATTTGTCCGTTGAGGCTATGATGCTTGATTCTAAAGCGTCGGATCTTGATAAAGAGGAACGTCCCGAAGTAAGTTTTGTAGTTTTCTATGGTGTCGTTCTTTTTGCTGCGCCGTATATTTTCAGTGATGTTTTTTTTTTTGATAGCATTGAAATACCGCAGTGAAACCTTCTTTTTAAAATTATTGATTTGTGATATATTTTTTGGTTGTTCATAATACTAGACGTCTTTGTGAAAATGTACTTAGAAAATTAGAATTATTTTAATAAGACTTCGGTCAAGTCATGATTTACCCATGTGATGTGGCCGAAATCGATCTATCCTGTGTTCTGAAGCGTGTCAGTGACCCATGTGATTGGCTTCTTCACTATGAATTTTTAACAAAGATAATTACATAAATGTCCCATGGAATCAATTTTCTATCTCAAGGTTTTAAAAAGTGGGTTCAACAACCAAACCAGCCAATCGTGTTATGAAACATGAGCGTTCAGTTTTTAGGAAGTGAGACGGGATTGTGTGTTTAACTTGAAAATACCATAAGTATTTAGGAAGTAACAAAACATATCAAACTGGGTTGCGTGACACTATTTGAGGTAACTGATTGTAGTTCAAATCATCGGACCGTGAACTGTGAAATACTCCAAGTCTACTCTCAATTTTTTTAACTATTTGATGACAAAAGATTGTTCCCTCCGCCTCCTTACCGGGGTTTCGAGTGCTTTCTATGTACATATTAAATGTTGAAGTAGACTATGTTTTCATCTTCAAGTAGATAACCTATACAGTCTGTTGAATTTTTGATATAACGTTATTGTGGTATTGTTCTTTCCCCTTAATCCATGTTTGATTTCTACCTGATATTTGGACTCAAATTTTTTCTTTTCAAGAAAAGTGACTAGTTCTTTGGTACGTCACTACTTCAGATCCATCGATATCACATGTAAAAATTCCTCTTTTTCTTGCGGTCATACATGTAAATTTGCATATTTATTTGTTGAATTTAGCTTTCTCTACGGAAAGTATCGTACAAGGCTTGCTAACTTCAGTATCTGTCAATTTTGGTATCACTTGCATTGAGATTTTTCCCCTTTCTATTGGAAGTTAGAATCAGTGCTTTTGTAACCACTAACTCCACTAAATTTGTCCCCATAGGTACTCTCCTTACTACCAGCATATGAAGGAAAGTCGGTTTTAGAACTTGGAGCAGGTATTGGACGATTTACAGGTGAATTGGCTCAGAAGGCTGGTCAGTTGCTTGCTGTAGACTTCATTGAGAGTGCAATAAAAAAGGTACGATCAGTCTCTTGACGCTCTGGATGTTGATAATTGACAGGTCTCAAACCGAAAGTTATCGTTCTACTGTGTAAAGGATGCCCTAAATCTTAAATATTATACCTTCTCTGCAGAATGAAAGCATCAATGGGCAATACAAGAATGTCAAATTTATGTGCGCTGATGTTACTTCTCCAGACTTGCATATTTCTGAAGGATCAGTTGATCTGATATTCTCTAATTGGTTGCTTATGTACCTTTCAGATGAAGAGGTATTTCTTTACAATAAAATTAATTCTAGAGAAAAGTAGCACAAACTTTTATGGCATTATGATCCATTAAGGTCCGCTGAAGTTAGCAGAATCTATAAAGTGATAGCTTGTGGTTTTTGGTAATAGCTGCTGGGATGGAAATTACTCTTACACTTAGATTCTGTTGTCATGCTTTCTTTTGATCGTTTCCTTCTACTAGTGATGATAATATTGGGGCATTTAAAGTAGTTGAAGATGCTTGGATCAATGATCTCAGGAATTAAACAAGATTATTTCTTCAATTTTCTTTCAAGGATTGAGTTGAATATCATCATACGTTCTGTTCGGAGATTAATTCTTCAATGTTTGGTGTTGATGATTGCTCAGGTTGAGAATTTGGCGGTAAGGATGGTCAAATGGTTAAAAGTTGGGGGATATCTGTTTTTTCGAGAATCTTGTTTCCACCAATCTGGAGATTCGAAGAGAAAATACAACCCTACTCATTATAGGGAACCCAGGTTTTACACAAAGGTTTGTTCTTTAAAGTAAATCTATCTTTCCTCCTCGATGAATGCAAAAGAAAAAATGATGGATGGAAAGAAGAGCATGACATTTATCCAAGTCCCATTTGGAGTGTCATTACTTGTAATTCACGTTGATTTACTGCTTGACTCAGACATAATGAGGAGCCTTTAATGCCATGGCTGAACCTGTTCCAATTAAATGTGACCTTGAAGAGTCTTTTCTTCTTGCAGGTATTTAAAGAGTGCCATATGAGTGATGATTCTGGGAACTCCTTTGAACTTTCTCTTGTTGGCTGTAAATGCATTGGAGCCTATGTGCGAAATAAGAAGAATCAAAACCAGGTAAGAACACGGAGCTCTTTATTGCTGCAATCTTCAATTTCAGTCTATTCAGTGGACTGATATATTTTACATTATCTCTATCATGCAGATTTGCTGGATTTGGCAAAAAGTTTGGTCACAAGATGATAGGGGGTTCCAGCGGTTTCTTGATAGTGTTGAATACAATCATAAGGGTATCTTAAAATATGAGCGTGTTTACGGACAAGGCTTTGTGAGCACGGGGGGAATAGGTATTTATTAATTTATTATTCCCCCATTAATAACTTGCAATTCTATCGGGATTTTAATTTTCCTCGATTAAGATAGAATAGAATTATGATTTTTCTTAACTTTCCTCAAGAATAATCTCACCTAATAATTACCTGTGTATGAGAGTGAAGGAATCTGAACTTTCAGTTTTTTGTTCAATAATGAAACTGAACTTAATGACTGACTGAAAAGCAGTCAAATGGTTTGTACCATGATTGCCTGATGGGACTTTCTTTTCCTTGACAATGGTGGCTCTGTGGCAGTCACACCATAGATTAAGAAAATAATGCATGCATGTGAGGAAGAGATCTGTTAATTAATGACAAAAATTTGCACTTTTAACTCTGGCTCTGGCATAATATTTTTTCTGGTGATTTTTACTGTAATTTAACTAGTACATTGAGGTGCCTTTGCTGACGTGTTTATAGTTCTAATATGTAAGGGTACTTGTTGTGCAGAAACAACAAAAGAAATTGTGAAGAAGTTGGAACTGAAGCCTGATCAGAAAGTACTAGATGTAGGTTGTGGTATTGGGGGAGGCGACATTTACATGGCCGAGAATTTTGATGTTGAGGTTGTTGGCATTGACCTCTCCATAAATATGATTTCTCTTGCAATCGAACGTGCTATTGGACTTAAATGCTCGATTGAATTTGAATGTGCTGATTGCACTAAGAAAATATATCCTGAGGGGACATTTGATGTAATCTGCACCCTTGATACCATGTTACACATCCAGGTGAGGAACTTCCTTTTTGTTCAAATGTTACCGGTTTTATCGACTCTAAGCTTTACAAAATAGAACAGATATCTTTTATCCTTTTCACGTCTCCTGCATGGAGGTCGAATAAGCCAAAACATAATCTATCTTAATAATAGCAGATCTTTCAGGCCAAATAAAAATAGTAGCAGATTTTATACAGTGTGCGCCCTTTAAAGAACAATACATAAATAAGATACAAAATCCAATTTCAACAAATCGTATATTCCATTTACACCTTTTTCAGGGGTGCTCTACCTCTCTTACTGACTCGAGGTAGAGAATTGGCACTGTGCCCTAACTACCCTGCTTTAGTTACTGTTATATTAACAAACTAACTACAATAATCCCCTCCCTATATGTTACAACACTGTATTGTATTATACTGCTAACTTTCTGCAAACTCTGTGTTTTTACAGGATAAACCAACATTGTTCAGGTCATTTTATAAGTGGTTGAAGCCTGGAGGTAAACTTCTAATCACCGATTACTGTGTAAGTGCTGGTGGCCCGTCGGCGGAATATGCTCAGTGCATCAAGAAAGGAGGATATTACCTGCACGACTTAGCAGCGTATCGTCAGGTATTTTGCATGTTCTATTACTGTCATGATCTAGCTTTCCGTTTTGCCTATTTAGATTTGATCGAATTATTTCGCAAATTAACTTGTTTTTAGCATAACAAGTCACTTGCATTAAAAATCGTCTGCAGATGATCAAGAATGCTGGATTTGATGATGTCATTGCTGAGGACCAAACAAATCTGGTTTGTCTTTACTTTGCTTGACATTTAAATTTTTATCTTTCTTCTGGAGTTCTGAGAAAATTATTGCTTGTACGCTCCAGTTCATGAAAACTCTGCAGCAGGAGTTGAATGCCCTTGAGAACAACAAGGAAAGCTTCATTTGTGACTTCTCAGAGGTTGGTCTCTCCTTTTTGTGCCCTTGAGGGACCTGTTTCTTTGAAGTTTGAGGTACTCATTCTTGATTCGTTAATTTCAGGAGGAGTACAATGAAATTATTGAAAAGTGGAAGGCAAAGAAGAACAGGGGTGCGTCTGGTGAGCATATATGGGGCTGGTTTGTTGCGACTAAGAAATGATGCTTCACTCCCATTATATAGGGTAGGGTTATGTAATAGCTAGAGTTTACTTTATTAGCATTGCGGAAAGAGAGTTTTCCAAACGCTGTTTTGGACACCCGACCGGTGGATTAGACTGTGTCGTTCAAGTGCTGTAGCACAAGACAAACCGTTTGAGCTTTGTATGCGGTGCCCTTTTTATGGGAATATTATTATTGCTTCCACTCTTTAATCCACAATGACAAATCCTGCTATCTGCAACGTAAAACTAAATCGTTTTTCAATCTCCAGCCTTGACTAAATAGTCTGATTATTATAATTATAAGCAATATAATAATCTTTTCATCCTCATCTTCCCCGATCCGGCGATCCTGTGTTTATGGTTTCTTTCTGTAAAATCCCAGTTGAACTTCTCATCTCTCATTTTGGGCTCAACGGGATGGAAGGGGCGGAGAGAATTTAACGACTTGGATTTAAAATAATTAGATCGATATTCTCTAATTAACTTCCCTTGCTTTTTCTCTCATATCTTCTTTCTACTAGAATTTTATAACTCCATTCCTCTATTTCTTTGTACAAGTTCATTAAAATCTCTCTTCCTCTTTTCCTTCCATTTTGAACCCAACACGGTTAAACTTTGCTGCAAGCTAACAAGAAAGAGGGCAAGTGAGACCTTTCAAAGCTTCAAGGGAGGTGACCAGAAAAGAGAACCCTTGTTCTGTCTCAGAAGCTAGCTATCGGATTAAAAGCCATAAAAACTCTCATCATACTGCAGCTAGAGTAAAAGGAAACGATATATAGAAAGTAGTTAAGCCCCAAAAGTACAAAACGGACACACAGTTAACTGTAAGCAAGCCACCGCACCGAAAGCATAACATTGACATGTGCATAAGGAACGCATGCACACTTCTTTGAAATTGCCGGGCATCAAATCAAACAATGCCACTGAACAGATACATGGCAACAAGACTGAGTTATTGATTTGCTAATGCTTGTAACACGCGACATAGGAGATTGGGAGAATACCTTCAGGTTTCAGCGCCTCCATCTTCTTCTTCTTCTTCATAATCTCCATATCCCTCAGCCGTGGCCTCCTGATACTGCTGATACTCAGCAACAAGATCGTTCATGTTACTCTCTGCTTCAGTAAATTCCATCTCATCCATTCCTTCTCCAGTGTACCAGTGCAAGAAGGCTTTCCTTCTAAACATGGCTGTGAACTGCTCGCTCACCCTCCTGAACATTTCCTGTATAGAGGTTGAATTCCCAACAAAAGTTGAAGCCATGTCAACACCTTTGGGAGGTATGTCACAGACACTAGATTTAACGTTATTGGGGATCCACTCAACGAAGTAGGATGAATTCTTGTTCTGAACATTCAACATCTGTTCATCTACTTCTTTTGTGCTCATTTTGCCTCTAAACATGGCCGAGGCTGTCAAGTAACGCCCGTGGCGCGGATCAGCAGCACACATCATGTTCTTGGCATCCCACATCTGTTGTGTGAGTTCGGGTACAGTCAGTGCACGGTACTGCTGTGATCCTCGAGACGTTAGAGGAGCGAACCCCACCATAAAAAAGTGAAGTCGAGGAAATGGGATTAAGTTCACAGCTAGCTTCCGCAGGTCTGAGTTGAGCTGCCCCGGGAATCTTAAGCAACAAGTGACCCCACTCATAGTTGCTGATATCAAATGATTCAAGTCTCCAACTGGAAGGAAACAAGATATATAAACATAGATATCGGTTATCAAGAAGAACAGAAATTTTATTGATGGGCTTGCAAGGATAAATATACAGTAAATACTTACAGCTTGGCGTAGCTAGCTTGAGAGTTCTGATGCAGATGTCATAGAGTGCTTCGTTATCAAGGACCATACACTCATCAGCATTCTCCACCAACTGGTGAACAGAAAGTGTAGCGTTATAAGGCTCAACCACCGTGTCCGACACCTTTGGAGACGGGAAGACGGAGAACGTAAGCATCATACGATCTGGGTATTCCTCTCTGATCTTTGAAATGAGCAGAGTTCCCATTCCAGAACCTGTTCCACCTCCCAGGGAATGGCACACCTGAAATCCTAAAATTATACCAAACAAAAATATTCAGTACAACTATAAAACTAAGCAACCGATTGATAAACGTCCTGTCCTGCATAGAAAAATGGTAGACCGTCCGTCCAATATTCTTCTGGACATCACCGAGAAACAGAAAGATATTGACTCAGCAGGCACAAAAATTTGAAGAAACTTTCGATCAAAACCCACGTTTCAGAATTTGAAAATTGACTTGATCACAGTAGAAGTCGTATCTTGATCAGGGATCACTTTGACTGAAATTGAGGATAAAGGAGAAAGCACGAAATTACCTTGCAAGCAGTCACAATTTTCAACGTCCTTCCTGACTACATCGAGGACGGAATCAATAAGCTCAGCACCCTCAGTGTAATGACCCTTGGCCCAATTGTTTCCGGCACCGGATTGGCCGAAAACGAAGTTGTCGGGTCGGAAAATCTGGCCGTAAGGGCCGGTACGGACAGCATCCATGGTGCCAGGCTCGAGATCCATGAGCACCGCCCTCGGCACGTAACGCCCACTGCTTGCCTCGTTGAAGTAAACATTCACTCTCTCAAGCTGAACATCTGAATTCCCTGTGTGTTGCCCTATCGGGTCTATCCCGTGCTCATCGCACACCACCTCCCAGAACTTTGATCCTATCTGGTTCCCACACTGCCCTCCCTGGATGTGAAGAATCTCACGCATTTTGGCCTAACTCACCAGGGGTAATATTGGATCTTCGTGGATATTTCTCTCAACTATCACTCAATGCAACTGCCTGGAACGAAGGCCATGGAGGTGGTCGTTATATAGCGATAGCAAAGAGTCTTTAGGGAACAATTACAGGAATGTCCCCGATAATGAAGAGTGAAGATGACATCGGACGGTGGCCGGAGGCCGACTGCTTTCTTTGGAGTGAGATGTCTGTTAGCGCAAAGCCGCATCATTGACTGCCATTTATTTGCTGTTGTTTAATTTGCACATCCCCGCCGGCTTAACAAGTAACAAGTTGAGTGACGATGACAACGGTGTAAGACGGTAATCAGAGCCCAAGGCTCTCTTTTTTTAATCTATCAAACCTTTCTTCTGGTTTGACTTGACTTGGGAACGTCTATATATGTCACGAGCTGGCATGCGAAACAATATCTTAATTAGCCAAGTTCCGCCAAATTAAAACCATAATTTAGTCTGATCTAAACAGCGACATGATTGATTCGATTAAAGCCCTTGGCGATGTAGCAACCTTTTTTACTCTTAGGACTAAAATGGCTTTCTTCTTGTCAATATATGCGATAACGTTTATTTTATTTGGACGGCTATAATAAGTTTTATAATAAGGTTTACGTTGAAGTAAAAACACGATCAAGATTATTTGATTAATTGTGATACGAACAAATTTTTTATGGGATAGTTATTCCATATTCCTAGGGCATTAAGATAAACCAATGCAAAAATTCAAATGTGTATGCGTTGAAGTCACCAATGTAAACTCAAATGGGCATAAGCTGAACTCGAACTAGCTTTCACTTGGAAGAAGCCCGAAAACAAAGACCAGAAACTTTCGCCTGCGAAGATTTCCACCACCTCCAAACCAAGTTTAACCGGATTTCTACTAATGGTTTTAAGCCCGCGGAGGATTCCAATAAGATAAGCAATAAACATGCTTTTGAGAACCCCCACTTTCTCTGGCTCAACAGATATCATTATATTTACATACATAGTCATAATGATGTAACTTCGATAAAAATTGCAATGCATCAAATTTAATTTTTGTTGCCTATATTTTTAATTTTAAAGGAAGGGGAGGGGGAGCATGCTCCAGCTATCCGATTGACTAGTCCTTGCCAATGCAAATGCTTTAATGATTTCTCGTCGTAAGAATGATGTCTTACCATAGTCTTGGGAAAGAAAGAAATGATGAGTGGAAGCACCAGGACAAGTGTCACCGTAATTTTTCTGAAAACAATGCATGACAATGCGTGTATAACTGTGTGTATCTATATATTCTACCCTTTCTCCAAGGTATGGTGGACAACAACTATCCAAATTCTTTGTTTGCATCTTCTTGTGATGTTGCATTTTTATATTCTTTAATTGTTCAGTTTCACTGATTGAGTGCGTGAGAGAAAGAAAGGGGCCTATTAAATAAAAAAAAAAAAAACTAGTGCTGGTCTGGTTTAACTCTGGGATGCATTTAAATATTGATAACTGTCAGTATTTTAAAATCTGTCATTAAAACAGGGTTTTGGAGAATAAGGAATATACATAAATGATTAGTTGATTAATGATTATGACATTAATTAATTGCCAATGTTCAATTGACCGAGGGTTTCAATTTGGAGGAAAAACATTCTCCCTATACCTAAAAAGCTAGAATATGATGAACTCATTGCAGCTCAAAGTCTCAAACATAAAGAGATGGGACTCGGATCAGAGGGTCACATTTTCAGTATTTTACCTGGTTTTGGTTTTGGTGGCCAGAAATGACAGGTGATTAGGGTTTTAATTAATGGATGCACTGCTCTGTAGACTTACAGTAGATCGTGGATGCAATGCTCTGTAGTTTGCATGTACTCCCATTACATATGTTCCATGCACATAATAAATAACAGACATAAAAATAGTAGGAGGTCAGAACTTGCAGGAGGTAGGCCCTCCCCCCAACAAAAAGCTTGAAATAATTAAACAATTATAGCTTTCAAATTCTATATCAGCTGCACATTGTCATTCCATCATCATGACGGAGGGCCTACATCAAAGAGGCAATCACAGAGAGGCAGAGAGAGACGTCTTCACCCGTACAGCCCGAACCACAGAACACAATAAAAAGAAAAAAAAGAAAATCCAAATAAAAATGAGCAGAGAAAGGGATAGAGAGGGGCAAACCAAGCCACAGGGGGAGGGGGAGATGGAGAGATTTGTTTAGGAGAGGACGACCCAAGAATTTAATCCAATAAATGGGGGGTCTGGAGTTCTGGACCAGCCGAGGATTCCAAATGAGTGGCAGTCATTTTTGCTAGGTCATCAAAAGTGTAAAATTTTTGCATCTGAACACATACACGTATACGGGGTTGCTCAGACATTAACAAAATTATAAACTAACGTCTGGAAGCCAAAAGAATGTATGAATCTCACATGCCTAGGATGATTACTTACATCAACACAAAGTGTGATTGGGCAAGGAAACTGCTGCGAGCATTGGTGTGGGTGGATATGAAGGTGAAAATGTAAGATATATCCGTACAGTAGATGTGAAGGAGGGAGAGAGGAGCAGTTCGGATTGAGAATTAGTGTGAAAGGCACGAGACGGGAGGGGAACAGTAAATGAGAGGGGAAAAGGAGAGAGGGGTGATGAGGCTCATGATAACCCTCATGATCGTCACGTCGTTTTTCATTTGCTTCTCCCGAAAATCTCCCAGAATTCCACGCTCCTTCCCTCTCTTCCTCCTCTTTAAGTTTCCTTCATTTTTGTCTTCGTCCTCTCTCTCTTTCCCGGTCAACCTCATGCCCGCCTTTCTCTGTCCCATGTTAATCCAACACCATTCTCTCCTCCCTCAGTATGCTAGCCTGATCCATCCCCATCTCTGAATGTCTTGATGAGACTCCCATCCTTCACATTCAGCTCACCTCCCTCTTTTTTCCCCCAATGCCGTCTTTCCTTTCCGTCAATCATTCTATGTATAAACCTTTCCTACTTCTCATTTGCACTCGCTAGGTTTCCACTTTTCATACCCTTGCATGCTCTGCTAAACTACGCTTCCATTTTTTCAACTTCAACTCCATGCCCTGATACTCCATTTCAATCCCATTACTGACCAGGTGGCAACGGTTGAGAAAAGTAGACTCCCGAAGCAATTAAAGCACTCCCACTTTTTATATTCCTCTTACGGTTCCCTTTCACCGTATAGGCTGGGACGACAACAGTAGCTTCATTCAAAGCTTTTCTAGTCATAAAAGCCCTAGCCTTTGTCAATCTGCCCCGTTGTCGATCAGAATGTGGATGGTGGGACATAACGATGGTGGTGAGGTCAATACGGTTGATCACCCATTCAATGGAAGGATGCTCAGGACTCTCATTCCAAGGCCGGTGACTTCTTCCAATAATACTTCAACTACAACTCCTCCTTGCCTAAGAAGTATTCACGGCTCCGATTTGTTTACACAATATCATCATCTGAGTAAGTTGTTTTACCATTTTCTCTCTCCTCACCCTATCTGTTTGCATTTGCTTCTGAATATTGGGTTTCTACATGTTATGATACATTGGTTTTAGCATCGACGACGGATCAGAGTGAGAGAGAGTTCAATGCTCCACCAGTTATGGTGAGCTCGAGGTGGAATCCTACACCAGAGCAGCTAAGAGCCCTCGAAGAATTGTATCGGCGAGGAACAAGAACACCATCGGCTGAGGAAATCCAACATATCACTGCACAGCTGAGGAGATTCGGTAAAATTGAAGGGAAGAATGTTTTCTATTGGTTTCAGAATCACAAAGCCAGAGAAAGACAGAAACGGCGCCGTCAGATGGAATCAGCTCCCTGTGACTTTGATAGTCTAGAGAAAGAAGACTTGGGTAAAACCACCTTACCATAATGAGTCTGTAATTTTTCATTGAAAAGACAGCAAGAGGAGGAGAAAAAGAGTAGTTGTTTTCTAATGTATGGCTTTGTCCGTTGCATTTTGTTTGTTGGAGAACTGTATTATGTGATGCTTTTTCCTGCTTTCCGTTCCGGTTGTTGCTCGAGATGTAAAGTTTGATTCTTTTTGTATTTCTTTTTGTCTGCAGGCGTAAGTAAGACAGTGTTTGAAGTTGAACGGACCAAGAACTGGGCACCCTCTACAAAATGCAGTACAGTTGCAGAGGTCTATTCCATACCCTCTCCTTTGTCTTTGTCCTTGTTCATACATACAATAAGCCTTTCTTTGACGTTTTCAACTTGAAATTCACTTGCTTAAGAGCCAAAAGTTTATAAGAATATATTAAGCAGTGATTACTTGCATATGATTACTTAAGTAGAGATGAAATGGTTGGTGGATAATTAAAGAGAGATACACGCTTTACGTAGTGAAAGGACCCAAAAAAAGCTTTGTTTATTGGGAAATGGAAAGAGTCCAGCCAAAAGCTGCATTCCTTCCTTTCTGTCGGGGCTGCTGTTATGAAACTTGGCTGTGGGGGAGGGTTTTGGGGCTCGTGCTTATTCATGTCGTTCAGGTCTTATATTTGGGGCGCCCCGCTTTACAGAATTGAGCATCCCCTTGATCATGAAAAGACAACTCTGACCATCTTCCATGTGTCTTTATTTGAATAGGAACTTGGAGCGCCCGAGTAAAATCTGTGCCTTCCCATATATAACTTTCTCTGGCTCCATTTTTCTATTTTACAGTGTAATAATACTGAGGTTTTTCATGTCTTGTATTGCATGTCTCTAATTGAACCTTCAGGAATCTGTTTCCATACCCAGAGCAACAAAAGCAGCGGTGGCTGAGCGAAGAACAGAAGGATGGATCCAATTCGATGAAGGGGAGTTACAGCAAGGAAGAAACTTAATGGAAAGGAATGCCACGTGGCAGATGATGCAGCCATCACGTCCTCCTCCCCCTCCTGCCGCTTCCACCCACCTCATAAACACCTCTACAGCTAGTTTAATTGCTTCCACAAGCACGGTAGCAATTGACTCAAAGCTCATTAAGGCACATGATCTCAGCTTCTTTATATCGCCTCACAGTGAAAGCACTGTGATCCACTTTAACAGTATCAGAGACCAGTTTGATAACTCTGGGGAACCTCAAACCCTTGAACTTTTCCCTCTAAGGAGTGGGGATGGCAGTGATAACGTCAACCATAAAGAGAGTGAGATTTCAGTTTCTGCAATGAATGCCAACTTGACCCCAAGCCAGTTCTTTGAGTTCCTTCCGTTGAAGAACTAACGAACACTATGCTATGTAAGCAAACCGACGGGGTTGTGATGTTACCCATATTGTCTGTAATTTTTGTCAGAAAGTGACCGTGCTTTTATTACCCAGTGATGCTAGCTATGTAGGATTCTGGTTTAAGTGAAGATATTTACCTCAAAATGCATTTGACTATGTAGATGGAATCGAAAGAATCATGCGTAGAATATATCTGTCAAATCGCATGCATGTGGAATCTGGAGAAGAGAGAGACATAACGCGAGGGCCATAATTTGAGACAAGCTAGCTGAAATAGGAACAGGATGTGACGGGCTTGGATGTTGAAGTGACCATGAATTTGGGGTGAAGAATTTTTTTGTTCTTTAGTAACATAAATGGAAAACAAAATTTAATGTTTGGAATGCGGTAGATTAACATTACATCAAATCAATTCCGGGGTAGTAAATTTCACTGTAGTTTATGACAATGAAGAAATTAAAAAATATGTATAGTTGCAAAGGATGGAAACAGATTCAGCTGCATTCAAAGTTAGCTCATAAATAGCATCCCCCAAAGTAAGTTCATGAATGTATAATGAATAAGCGTCCCCATCAACTAGAGCCGAGAAAACAGGCCGAGTCTATCGGACTAGCCCGTTTAAGCCCGTATAAAAGTAAGGCCGGGCTTGTAAATAGAACTGCAAAATGATAAATCGGGTTTAAACGAGCCGGCCTTGCAGGGTCGAGGGCCAGCCCGTTTAAGCCCGCATATGCATTTTTTTAATTAATTTTCATAATTTTCACTCTTTTTAGATTTGAAAAAAAAAAATTAAACTAAATCTTACTCTACATCACATATTAGCTCATATTTACTAAGGATGGAAGGCAAAAAAAAAGAAGAAGAAAAAATAGCAATGAAGAATCACTAATCAAAAATTATATCAATCAAGGATCACTTGTTGTCAAAATTCGAGTAGATACTTGTGGATTCGAGTTAGCCTTTATCAATAAGTATTCATTTAGATTTTAATAATAACTCATTTTAAATTAACAATAGTTCATTGTAGCTTGTTTTTCATTCAGGTTTTGACAACAATTGATTCTTAATTGATATAAATTTTATATAGAAATCCTTGGCTACTATTTTCTAAAAAAAATACAACATTAAATCTCCTAATTCATCTAGATCCATGATAATGATTCATTCAGTTCAACATTTACTCTTCTAATTTTGATTGGGTGTTTGTCAGCTTAGCCGATCCATTGCTTATTACATTGCTATTATTTTACTTGTGCTTTTAGTTCATTTAGATGTTATTTAGTTAGTTTTTTTTTGTACCTTTCTTGATTGAGTATTATATTAAAATGAAGTAATTTTTATTTGATTAAAAAATTAAAAAAATAAAAATAATTAAAAGGGCTTAAAGCCCGCAGGGCCGGCCCTGAACCCGCTATGTCAAGGGCTGGGCTTCAAATATCAGGGTCCTAAAGGGAACTCGGGCTTAAAAGGGCTGGTCCTTTTAAGCCCGAACCCTTCAAGGGCCGGCCCTTTTTACCAGCTCTACTATTAGCACATTTCAGCTTAGTGTGTGGATATGTAAGTTGAGGGATTTAAATCCTCTCAAAATTGTAGTTAGTGAATTTTTTGTGACGTTTTCTGGTTTAAGAAAGAGGGAAATTTGTTATAATTTATAAAAAAAATAAAATGAGCAAAAATATTTAAAAATTTTTACTTAAATTTACCAGTCACAGCTTTAAAGGATTTAAACCCATATGTTACCATTAAGTTAACTGTTTGTACACAAAATTTTGATTAAATATATAGAAAAGGGAGATTGGGCTTGGATTCACCTCTACGTATCCAACACAAAAGGGAAACATATGACCAATTAAAGATGAGTACAATTGTGCAAGAATTGTGACGGGAAGCTAAGATATAATCATAACAAGGCAATAGTATGCTGGGGCCAAATGTTTAGGGCCAAATTAAAACCGTGCTACATTTCACTATTAAGATCTAAGCCGTTGGTTCTGCGCAAGATGCTGGGACCTGAATATCACACGTCTTTGCACTGTGTCTCAAACCGAGGCCGTCTTCGCACGTTGCTTCGTGAAATAAAGAAAGGGACGAGGTATTGGTTTTAGAAGTTTAAAGGGGAACGGTTAAGATTAAATAAATCTTTACTTGATTTAACGGTATGCGCGTTCCCTTTGGTAGTAGAGAGGTAGCACAACTTCTGATAGTAGGGATTCAGATTCCATTTTTGTGCATATGAATCTCGTGTCTTGTATGGTGGGAAGATATTTGACACACTTCGATTTCTATTAATTCACGCTGTTTATTTTATGTTGCCAATTTTCTGTGTAAAATGCAATTCATCAAGACACCTAGAAAAACAGTCCTCTACAGAAAATACGTATTGACTTGATATCAGAAAAATCATCCGATAACTTTAAATGTTTGATAAGTGTATATTTTACTTAATATATATTGTTTGCTCTTTCATCTGCTAATTAATGTGTGAATTGACAGAAACTTGGATAAAATATCCCACTCAGTGATTTTTAGGCATTTTGAGAAAAAATAAGCAAAAATAATATCTAAAAAGTCCAAAAATGCGAAGTACTGGCTCAAAGCCCAAAAAGAGTTGTCCATTCGCATAAAGTGGAAAAGAAAAGTTCTCCGAGCTTGGACGAAACTCAAAAAGAAGAAGACCAATTGATATATGAACGCACTGAGTATGTACGGCTTTAGTCACAACAGATATGTGGAGTTTGGAGCTCAAAGGAAAAAACGAGGTTATGGGACTTGTAAAAGTTAAGGAGCCTAAAGTGTGTTTCGTTAGTCACACCTGATCTTTGGTCTCAAAAATAAAGGAGTTGCCAGGGATTGGAGTTGGAATGAGATTATGGAGTTGGAAGATGCAATATTTATTTGTAAAGAAAGAGAAGGGAGATGAAGAGATTGGACGCGTCACGGTGGTATGTTGTTTTGAAGGGGTAGATGAGAGAGGAGGGGTCAGTGAAGAGGCGCCAAGCATGAGCAAAGAGACCAGAAGGGAAGAAGAATTCCACAATATTCCCCGCCTTGTATTGCAGGGGACCATGATTTACATTGTTTATCCTTTTTTTAACCCCATCCGTACGTCTTCGACATGATGAACCAAATCCAAGATGCAACTTGTCAGCATCCAGTGTTAACCTTGACTACACTCCTGATAGAGCCAAATCTTGTACGCCAGGGCTCCCACCAAGAACATGCCTCTCCTGAAATCCCATTCGTCTGCCGTGCTTCCTTCTTCAGCCTTTCAACACTTCAAATGCTTCGGTGCGCCATCCATCAAGCACCCGCACATGCTCCCCCTCACTCCCTTTTCATGTTTTGCTAAGTTTGTTGGCGCTCAACAACACAAGTTCTTGCTTCTCCTGCTCCGTTGCTTGGGTTTAGCTTGGTGTGTTTGTGAACTAGTCTACTTAGAACATCTACGAGTATTCAACAGATCTCGCAGTGATCGATTTACATGTATCCACCAGAAACTCCACAATTCCATGTGCAATGTGGCTCAGTTGTCAGCATTGGATGTGGAATCGGGTCTGCCGTCACGAAAGTGGGGTTCAATCAACCCAAACAAATAACAAAATCAAAATTTTTAATTCGAATGCTTGCTCCCTGAAACTGTACGTACAACTCGATCCCAGTTGGGCTGGGTATTTTCAAGCCCGGGAGAAATGGTTGGGGAGGCGATATATAGCTTGTTTCTTGCGACTTGCGAGCGTTCTTTCACTAGGCATCGGGTACTCTACCCTCACTCGAAGAAACCGATTTAAAAAAAAAAAAAAAGGAAGGACGAGAAAAGGAATGGGACATTATGCTTCAACTTCATGAGGAAGAACGGGAACCACGGAGATTATGTGTGTGTTTGGTTTTTAATTTTGAAAAGTTCATTTATTAAAAATTTATTTGATAAAAATTAGTTTAATAAAAGTTAGCTTCTATAACTAAATTTATGTTTGAATATTTTTTTTAAAAGTCAGTTTGATAAATTAAAATTATTTGGGTTGATAATAATTTCTACTTTTAAAATGTACTTTTGAATATGTAATGACTAAAAATAACATTGATTTATAATAAATGATAATTTTTGTTATACAAATATAATACTCCCTCTGTTCCAAATTATAAGGCACTTTTGAAGAAGTTTTTTCGTTTCAAAATATAAAATACTTTGAGTAAATTAAGATTTCATTAAATGCATCAATTTCAATATTATCGTTTCTCTTTCTATAATTAATTTTCATCCCTTATCTTTTTAATATATTAAATGATGTGTATTTATGTAAGTTCATATTTTTGTTTTGAAAGGATAAGGTTGTTAAGTGTATTTAATGAGATTTATTGGTATGTAAGATTTTGTCTAAAAGTGTCTTATAATTTGAGACGGAAGGAATATATATTAGAAATGTTTAAAAAATATAAAAATTTAAAATAACAAAAAACTAACATGTTAAGAATAAAAAATATATAGTTTACTACTAGAAGAAAAATTAAATATATAAAAAGGGTGTCATGGTCGTTATAAAAGTAGGTACAACTCAACTCTCATTTTCAATTTCAAATTCACAAAAAAATAAAGTTAGTAAATCCACATTTCATCTCCATCTCAATACACATTTATACACAATAAGTGCGTATTTGGTTATTTATATGTGTGATATGTCAAGAAATTTCCTGCAATTTTTTTATATAAAAGTCAAGAGTGGCATGGTCATATAAAAAAATTAATGGATCACATTTTAAAAGATACATCTCAAAAGCTAAAGAAAATCAAGTTGAGCAAATTCACATTCAAATTTTTTTCCAAAACACATTTATAAAAGTACTTTCATCATATTAGTTATATTCAAACAACTTTTAACTTTTAAAAGTGCTTAACTTTTATCATATTGGTTATATTCAAACAACTTGGCACTTTTAAAAGTTAAAAGTTAAAAGTTAAATTTCCAAACAGACCTTATAAGATTTCACTCTCTTTGATGCTATGCTCGGAATCCTTTCATTATGAAATCCTCGGTATCTAACTCTGCCACACTTTGTTTTCTTTGATGGGCAATTGAGAATTTGTAAAATCTCCATCTTCTTTATCCTTTTATTTATTTTTTAGGTCAAACCACCATTAGAATTATATTCTCGTATGGTATATAAGCTATGTTGATAATACTGATATGAATTATTAAGATAAGGAGTATATTAGAAAACTTATCCCATTTTTTATAAGTAACAAAGTTAGCCTTCTTAATTTGTGTACATTAGTTAAATAGCTCAAATACTTTTTTTAAATTGCATAGTTTGGTCCTAAATAGCTCAAAAATTAGTTAAATAGCTAAAATATTCTGTTCAAGCCATTTTGTTTGGTTCCAAGTGTAAGTACTGCTCTCAGTAAAGGATCAAATATTGGTTCGTTGAATTATAAAGAAATAACCACTTCTATTAAACTCAGCCTAGCTGGTAGCTCAAATATTTATAACATATATTGTTCATTTTTCTTTTAAAATAGCACGACGCAAAATTACCATGGACACCTTATTTTTATGGACATTATTACAAACAAGGGCCACGTGACAAATTATTTATTTATTAGGATTAAAGAACTGATTGCCAACCAAAATATCATTCGATATTTAACAGTGATGGAAGAAAAAAAAAAATCTAAGATTACTTTTAAGCCTATCGTTATGTTTTAGGATACCTCATTGCCTTAGCAATTTACAACAGGCTTTTACCTTTAAAAATACAATAGCAATGCAAATAAAAGTTAGAATTGTCATTTTTAAATTTAGCATTCAACTTTTGGTGTCTCCTCGGCTCAATAATTTGATAGTCACAGAATGAAAATTTAGAAGTGTCACTTGTAATTTGGTAATCAATTTTTTGAAAACGGACAATTTATTAAAAAACTATTAGACCATTATAAACGCCATTCCTAAAGCTGAATGAGCCACAAGCAGAAACAAACAATAACAAAGGAAATATAAAAACATGAATAAAAAAAGGAGCCCAAAGACAAATACAAGTTGCCATAATTTGATAATCATTTTCAATTTGTTTTAATCTAAAAAAAAAGTAGCAAGATTTTTATGAATAATTTTTAAAAATGAAAATTTTATACACTTAGCTTTATATGCACATGCCTACATTCAATTGCTCCCACATCCCAAAGAAAAAAAATTGCCTAGGATGATTCTTGATAATTATAATTGTCCAAAGACGATCCTTAAAAATTACCCAAAGACGAATACAAGTTGCCATAATTTGATAATCAATTTCAATGTATTTTAATCTAAAAAAGCAGCAAGATTCTCATGAATAATTTAAAAAATGAAAAACTCAAATATTTAACCTTATATATACATACCTGTATTCAATTGCTCTCACAACCAAAAGAAAAAAAATTACCTAATATGAGCCTTAATAATTTTAGTTGTCCCCTTAAAAGAATTTAATTTGTCCCCTCCCTTTAAAAAATTTCACTTGTTTCTTTATAAAATTTTACCCATCCCATGAAAAAATTTATCATCTCAAATTTTACATATTTTATAACCTTTAATATTAGTCATTTTAAAATAAATAATAATAATTTACAAAAAATTATTTATAAGAAATTTATCACAAAAAAATTCTCTATATTTTATTTAATGAAAATTAAAAAATAATTCTAAATTTCTAATAGATTTTTTCGGCCAGAACACATAACTCTAGTAGATATTAAAAAAATAAAGACTCTTTTATGTCCCTGTAATAGTGTTTTTTTATGAATTATTTTTTAGTTTTTAAATTTTATTAAATTACACCCTTGATATAATTTAATATATATTTAAAATTATTTTTATAAAAATATCAAAATTTATTTTAAATATAAATTATGTTCCTATTGATTTATTTTTAAATTAAGGGTTATTTTTACCCCCCAACTCTACTCAAAAGGTCAATAGCAATTCTAAACTCAACTATAAATTAATTTTATTTTTTAACATTAAAATTTTGGTCCGTCACATTCTTGGTGTTAATTTTCCATCACATAGGTCCCACATTTAAATTTTTAAATAATTTTTTATTATAAAATATTTAATAGTAGGCCCATCATTTTTTTATATTTTTTATAATATAAAACTATTAGTCTCTCTCTCCCCTTTACTTTCACTCTCTCATCCTCATCTCCTTTCCCATCTTTCTCTCCTTCCCACTTTATTTTGAGTCCGGTTTGCGTGCTCATCACAGTGATGAGCACCATGGTACTCATCACTGTGATGACATCTGGACCATCTAGATCTTTACATCTAGACCATCCAGATTAAAATCTGGATGGTCCAGATTTAAAGGATTATTATATTTTTATTTTTTATTTATTAAAATAAAAATTATAAAAATTATAAAATAATTTTAATAAATTTTTTATTTTTAATATGATCTAGATTTAATTTAGAGGGTCTAATTTAATACTAAAATTTTTATAATTGATATATATTGACTATCTAAATGTATTCTACACAAGTCAGATTAACAGTTAATTTAGCCTATACAGAGTATATATAGATAGTTAATATATATCAATTATAAAAATTTTAGTATTAAATTAGATCCTCTAAATTAGATCTAGACTATATTAAAAAATAAAAAAAATTAAAATTATTGTATATATTTTTATTTTAATAAATGTAATGTATAATAATGTTTAAAATCTGGACCATCCAAATCAAGTTTTGGATGGTCCAGATCTGTGGTGAGCACCCGAACCCGTTCCCTTTATTTCTCTATCTCCCGTATCCCTCTCTCCTCATTTGCTTATCATCTTCAGCATCTTCCAGCTCATTGTGGATAGGCTTTATGAAGGATGATGATGGTGTTGTTCTTTCACCAGTAGCATGTTGTGACAACCACAATGGTTTCTCTCCCACTCGTCACTAAACTAGTTCTTGCTTCCCAACTCATACATGCCCACAAAACTTAAAAAGAGCTCTCTAATTAGCTTTAGGGAATGACAAGGGTTGGTAGAGTAGGGTAGAGCAACACCGTTGAGGAAGTTGAATTAGTGGATGATGAGGGCATTGCCAGGGAGGAGCTAAGGAGCAAGAACACACAAATAGAAACAAGAGATGAGAGGAATCACTGCCTCCCCAACTAGGTTGTTAGAAGGTGGCAATAGAGAGCTTTCACTCTTGTCGACTATCACTTTGTGCACCATGCTCTTGTAAACCCTATTGCCAACACCTCCACTTGGTCCCCCTATGTTCACAAATATGCATGGCATTGTTCTTTAATGGAGGAATATCTACCTATTTCCCATCTCTCAAGACCTAAGACTTGGCACTTGGTCATCCTGCAACAATAGGATCATCTCTGTGCGTCCTTATGCTCTCTTGGTCATCTCACTGGCACTTGGTCATCCTGCAACAATAAGATCATCCCTTGTACTTCCTTATGCTCTCTTGGTCCTCTCACCACTTCTGGTTTTAGTCATTGAAGCAAGACATGAGAAAGAGATAGGAGAGAATGAAAGGGAGAGAGGGGTAGAGGAGAGGGAGGAGGAGAGCAAGAAATATTTTTATATTATGAAAATGTATAAAAATGATAGGACCCACTATTAAATAGTGTATGATAAAAAATTATTAAAACTTTGAATGCGGGGCTCATATAATGGGAAATCAACACCAAGAGCATGATGGACTAAGATTTTTTTTTGGATAGAAAAAGTTAACAAATGTTAGAACATAGCACTTTTGACTATTTATTTAGACTCTAAGAAAACCTAAGCCTTCTAGACTCATGGACAGGACACGTAAGCCTATATTTTCTAGACTTTGGATGGGTTGTTAATGAGTCTCTGTGGAAGAAAATAGTGCATGTCCAATTGGTGGATACTATGTCTTAATTTTGCTTTAACTATAAAGCCATGGTATATCCGTGTAGAAGTAGTAAAAATCAAATCATATCAAAAATTAAAGTTTTTACAATCAGGTGATGGATCAGTAAAAATCTTAACATCAAAATCATCCCAAGAATGTTATCATGTGAGTAAATTAACGCATTTGTTGACTTTTCTATACACATGATCAAATGTGATTACTCAATCCTTCATGATGAGATCTCTAATATTCTTAATGATATCAAAAAATTGGTGTCTTTCTAAAAAGTTGCGCTCAATGAGTGTAACTCTTCCATTGAATCAAAATAGACATTGGCTTTGTGAAGATTAACATTCCAATAGAGATTAATACCTTCAATAATCCCCATGAGTTTCGCTACCATGCTACGATAATAACCTAAGTGTTTAAAGAATTTCTTAATTTAATTACCCTTGTCATCTCTTATAATACTTCCACAAGTGGAAGCACCATTGATGTTAACAAAGCCATTGATGTTGAGCCTAGCCCACCCAGTTGCTATAGGCCTCTATTTAGTTTCATATCTAGCATCTCCTTAGATAATGTAGTTGATATTAGCTTGAAGCTTAAGACCATTGATTGTTTGATGAGTATAGGAGAAGGCAATACCATTTTCCCAGATCTCTTGATTAAACACCTACGTTCATTATAAAATTCATCATGATCAAACTTTTTTTTTTGGACCAATATCATGGTCAAACCTTTTAAAATGGGTAAATTTTTGTCTAAATCTCTTCACCAAATATAATTAAAAAAGAGACCTTAAAGTCTAAAACTTCAATGTACATTAAAGGGAGTAGAATTAAATTAAAATGTTGAGAGAAATAATAAAATTGACAATATTTTAGATTAAGAAAAATAGCAATCAAGCACCTCTGTATAAAATTATATAATTCAAGAACTAATTATTATCAAAATTTAAATAAATATTTGTCGATTCGGCTTATTCTTTTATTAGTGAGTATCTATTTGAATTTTAGTAACAACTCGTTATAAATTAATAATAGTTCATTTAGGTTTTGATGACAAATAATCCTTGATTAAAATAAATTTCATACAGAGATCTTTGATTGCTATTTTGGCTTTAGATTAAAAAAAACTTTATTTATTTAGCAACTTCCAAAATTCAAGATAAAGAGAAGGTGATCAATAGAAGCTTTTTTCTCAAATTTATTTAAAAAAATTACACTTTAAATCTCAATTTGACAGAAATTTGTTGAAAGTTAATAGTAGGAACAAAATTATTCCAATTTTAGTTATTTAAAATTTAAAATATACCTTTTTAAAAATTTAAAATTTAAATCGCCCTTAAACTTAAAGTTTAGAGTTCATATTGCATATTAAGCTATGGTAATATTACAAATTTCTCAGGATATGAGAAAAAGAAATAAAAAGGTAAATAATAATGATGGCGATAGTGGTGAAACTATATAAAAGAAGGTTGTAAATTGTAATAATGAGTAAAGCAGTTTTGGTGTCGAGTTGACTATTTTTGTTTTTACTGGATAGGGTTTTAATAGGCTATCGATGGCTGCAATAGGAGTGTGACATAATCTTTTACTACAAGTACATTTTCATATATATTTTTTCTATTTGTTCTTTGGCACAATGGAGTCTTATAATAATATCGGTGAAAAAATATTATCATCTTTTATTGGAAAAAAATCTAGAATAGATTTCTTTTCATACACTTTTTCTCTGTCTCTTTATTTATCATAAAAATATTTAGTTTTATTTTATAAATTTTCACTTTCATCGATCAATTTAAACTAAAAAACTTACACACTACTTCAAAATCTTTTTAAAAAATTATATAACATGCAAAATATACTTTTTTCAATTACTGTTGAATTATTATTGATTAGAGTATATTTTTTAAAATGCAAAAGGGTTAGCATGCAATTAGGACCCTAAACTATAGGTCCAAGGGCAATTTGAATCATAAGCTTTTTAAAAGATGTATTTTGAATTCTAAACAATTAAAGTTAGGGCAATTTCACCTCTATCGTTAACTTTTAACAAACCTTTATTAAATTGAGGTTTAAAGTGTAGTTTTTTCAAATTGAATTTGACGGATATTGCTCATCGCAAGTGCACGGGTTATAGCAAGTAATATAATAAAAGTAAAGTATCATTCCCTTAAAGATTTGTTCAAAAACAATAATCAAGCAAAAGACTAAGCAAATTCGATCAAGTTGAGATACACATAGTTAGATGAAAATAATTTTACGAATGAAACTAACACTAGAAAATAAAGAAAGTGATTGATTCACAAACTTCAAACACAAATTGAGACATAGGATTATTTATCCCCCTTGCATTTTATAACACCAAAATCACCTCTTCTCATTAATGTTTTAATGAAAATAAGTGCTAACCTGGGGTTCTAAAAATACTTGAACAAGCTCTCTCAAATTATTAACAAGTGTTTAGTTAAATTAATTGCTTAATCTCTTGTTATAATTAATTAAATTTAATTTTAAATACCAACCCTAATGTGGCCATGCAAAGCTAGCAAGTATATCTTTATCTTACTAGTACAACCATCCATTCAATATGCAAATATCAAGTTCTTACACAATTTTACCCAAATTCTACACTCAATCTAGCCTTCTCAATCATCAATTAAGTGAATCCAATATCTAAATGGTGGCCAATCACTTAGAAGCATTAAGGAAGGAGCAAAATAAACACATATATATCATTAATTACAAAAAGAGAGGAGAAACATAGTGTTAATCCATACAAGGGTTTTAAATAATCCTAGAATAAAGGGTTTAGCTATTCATAATAATCTATAAGCTATAAATATACAAAATAAGTGGACACATTTTAGATTACAAGATAGAAAAGGGAAGAGGAATAGAAAAATCAAAGAAGAAGAGCTTCAAATATCTTTAAAGCTTCAATCTGTTGATCCCAACTCTTCTAATGCCTAAACCCTACACAACCAAGCTCCAAATGTGTTTACAAGTTTAAAGAATACGTTCTGGGTCGAGCTCTTAGCATATATATGTCCTAGCCAATTAATTTATGATAAATGAAACGCAGAGTTTTTTTGACAACGGCAAAAGTCGCGAATGAAAGTTATGACTTCAAGACGACTTTGGCAGTCTTGCACTATTTTTACAGCCAACGAAAACCATTCATTTTGTGCTTGATTTTTTCATTCAAAACCCTTCTAAAAACATCCACAAAGCTCCAAAAATGCTTCTAATCAAAATTTCAATCAAAATAACATGAAATTAGGTCAAAAATATCAAATCAAAGCTAAGAATACAAACCTAAAATAAAATACACATTTTTTTAATTTGGACAATAAAAATATATACAGTTGAGCCAAAATGAATTAAAATTTAAAAAAATATGATGAAATAACATGAACTTCTGGAGGTTAACAACGAACATTTGGTAAAAGTTAGCGGTAGAGATAAAATTGTCCTAACTTTAATTGTTCAGGATAACCTTATAAATTTATCAGAGAGAAATTATAAAATTAATAGTTGAATTTATAAATTTCTGAAACTTGACATTTAAAATCTAATTTAAATTAATTAAGATCTCTCTATCATTTTTTCTTAATTTTATAATTTCCTTCAACATTTTAATTTTATTTACTCTCCTTGGCGTTCGGTAAAATGTCACAACTTTAAAACACACACTTAAGCTAGAAGTCAGGAATCCAGTTTCCCAATTGAATTAAAAGAGGCTTAAAGTTGAAGCTTGATTGAGGCGATAATTCTTGAAATTCAATTACAAATTCTCAACAACTTCTAAGTTTAATTATTCTCACCGAACACAGAATAATTATATCTTGCTCATCTGCAGGATTTAGCCAGATAACAACCGGTCAATTTATTTCAAGGGAAGAAAACAAAGAAAGCAGAACCACGAGAGTGGGTCACGTGCTAAAAGGTTTGGGGGGGGGGGGGGTGCACGCGGTTTCCCGGAGACCAAGAGCAACAAGACACATGTCCATTCGCGAAGCAGCGTAACTTTAAATGAGCCCGCGTCAAACCTCAAGATCATACTAATAATACCAAAATTTATTTATTTTCTGAATTTTATATTGTAAAAAATATTATGCTCCTTGTGGCTTCCTCATGACAAAATAATAATGACAACAATAAGTGAAAATGACATATAAATGTTAAAAAAAATTAATTAATTTAATTTAAATTTTAAATATTAAATTTTAAAAATTTAGAAGTTTAATTTATAATTTTATAATTTTATTGTAATAAATTTATACTTTATATTTTAAATTTTAATAAAAAATATATTTATTTATTATTCAAGTTAAAAAAAATAAATTATAAATTCAATACAATAAGATTATAAGATTAAGAATTGAATTTATAAATTTTTAAAATTTAATACTTTAAATTTAAATTAAATTAATTTATCTTTTGGACCCATCTCTCGTTACCCCTAATAATAGTCATAGCCTGCCATTCTAGCATCCTGTGCCTGCGCCTTTCCGCGTCTACCCCGTGTTCAAAACGCGTGTCCCGCATCCGAAAACGCGTGTCAGCCCCTCCGCCCTCTTTTCTGATTTGATCTCATGTCCCTTTTCCCCATAAAAAATAAAACATGAGAAAATTAATTATTAATATTTTAAGTTTTAACGGACTTCAACTCAACTCGAGATAGCGTAACTCAGTATTCATCATTTTTTTAGTGAATAATTTTTGAACTCTAACTCGATGAAACTTCTTCCTATAATATAATAATTTAAGATGCTAATCCCTGCATGTTAAAATAAATAAATTTATGGGAATAAAAGTTGTTTGTCAAACATAAAAAATAAAATATTTAAATGGTTAAAGGAATTAAATTGTATTGGATTAAGCTTTAAAAATTAAGCTATATATAATCAAATTTAAATTATAGGTATTCAGATTTATCATGTCAAAATTTGTGAATTAAATTTTAAATCGATCAGAATTATAAAAATTAAATAATTAATTATATACTGCGTGCTTTTTTAAGGATAGTAACAATCATTTGCTCTTGGGGGAAAAAAAGTAAGAATCATTTGCTTACAAATAGTCGCATCAAGATGCGCCCGTGCCACTTTCCTCCGTCCACCACCGTCGGCTTTCCCATGATTCCAAGATTAGACATGTTCTGGCACTATCAATGCATATTTTTTCTATATATTCAAGGACTAGATGAAACGGTCGCGTGTCAGCGCAGTCCCCCTGGACGCACCTGCAAATACAATATAGGGTTTTTGTGAAGATCTTTCTGGCTTCAGGTAAATATGCCATTCTATATTCTTTTCATGATAATATGAGATATTGATAATTAATTACTTCATGAATTTTTTTAATTAGATAAAGTCATAATCTTTTAATTTTTTTTTACATGTTTTCAGCCATACATTCATTAAATATTATATATAAATATATTAATAATGACAATTAAAATTTCAATACATCATTATTTTTAAAAATTAAAAATTAAAAATAAATCAAGAATATAATTAAAAAATAATTATAAAAATCACGTGATACTTGTATTTTGAATAAGTAAAATTTTTAGAATATATTTTACTTCCTCCAATTTAAAATATAAATAATTTTTAAGATAAATTTGCATACCAATAAAGTCATATTTTTATAAAAATATATATTATTTTTTTATTACTAGTCTCAATTACCAATACATTTTATGATATGTGAGATATACATTAGGTTGCTTATATTTTAAATTAAAATTGATTAAAAAAATGCTTATATGTTGGATTAGAATGAGTATACTGTAAAATCCTTCTATGGTAAGGATGGCCCTACCCACATGTCTGACAAAACCCTCGTGCCTGAATTTAAGGTTTGCAATCTAATTCTGGCTAATTTAACTTCTAACTTCCACCAAGCAGTCTTGAAGACCTCCCCTCAAACATAGCCAAAGGAGATATCCGACACTTCACGCACTCGAGTTCTCTTTCCGAGCATGTCATGAGCTATTGAAGCCATGAATACAAGTAATTTAACTTCGGTAATAGCCAGTGAAAGAGGATATATTAGATTTGCATATGAAAATAGATAAGTTTTCTTCGAATGTTGTTTGCTATGATGAAAATAAGAAAGGAATATAAATAAGTCATGATAAATTTACTAAAATGCCATGCATAAGTTGAAGCACATAATGAAATTTTTGAAGAATATTATGCCATGCCTGCAATACCATTGTTACTTAGCTTATGTGATAGAATGAAATTTGGTGGGACGTTAGTCCGTAGAATGATGGCAGGGCATGAATTCATTAAAGCCAAACGAAGTCATTCTCTCTGTTTTTTCTCCCCCATTGTCATTTTGCTTTTGAATGATTTCCTCTAGACCAAACACAACTAAATGGTTTTATTGGCAAAAAAAAAAAAAAAAACTATTTGATGACGCCTTTCTCTCCCTTTTATCGCTCTCCTCCAATCTGCATCTCCGTTTTTCCACCCTTCCGGTTATGAGTTATTACGAGGTTGATTTTTCTTGTGTTTTTGGTCTACCCCCTATTCAACCGTCAAAAAAATTCAATTGAACGAATCTGGATTTGCCATCCGCTAAATTTTCTCTCTCTGTTTCTTTCTTTGGCAGCAACATTGACGCTGCCAGGCTTATCATCGCAGACATTGAGATTTCTGTTAAGTTAAAAGTTGGAATCTCCGATTTAAATATATTCCCACCTTCTAATATTTGGTATCCTTATAAATTATCTTTTCTATTTCTTTTCATGAAAAGAACTGTTCAATGAAGATAGTAGATAAGTACTTTGCTTCCTCCTCATATTATTTTCTTCTAGATTTAAGAAATCTGACAGGGCAATTTCAGAATTCTACATCAAAATTTTAGAGGAAAATTTGAATAATCTTTGAAATGATTTAATATCCAATTATGACTTAGGTATTTGTTAAAATTTAAATTTTAAGAGTACTTATCACATTAAATCATTTCAAAAGTTTTTTTTATTAACATTCTCCTAAATTTTTAAATGCAATAGGCAAGTTTGGCAAAGAAAAAGAAAAGGAAAAAAAAAGAAAAAAAATAAAAGAAAGAAAGAAAAAGAAGAAACAGGAAAGATGAATGGAGCTATAAAATCGCAAAACGAGCACCGCTTATCCTCAATTCCTCATGCCTTTCGGTTATTTCTCGGTTCACTGTCATACCACTAAGTTCTTCCTTTCTCCCATTTATCAGAAAACGCAAGCAGAACCGTAACAATGTCGACGAACTCAACCGCACCCGCTACGGCCGTCTCTAGCCCTGGCTCTAACCCTGTCTCTAAACCCTCGATGTATCTCCAAGACCCGGAAGAACTCCAGAGAGTCTTTAAACGCTTCGACGCCAACGGCGACGGCAAGATCTCCATCAACGAGCTGGACAACGTTCTCAGGACCCTCGGATCAGGCGTTCCGCCGGAGGAGCTCCAACGCGTCATGGACGACCTTGACGTCGATCACGACGGATTCATTGACTTCACGGAGTTCTCTCAATTTTGTCGCTCCGACACAGAGGACGGCGGTGCTTCCGAGCTCCGCGATGCCTTTAACCTCTACGATCATGATAAGAATGGCCTAATCTCCGCCTCCGAGCTCCACATGGTGTTGAATCGATTGGGATTAAAGTGCACCGTCGAGGAATGTCGCGTCATGATCAAATCGGTTGACTCCGATGGCGACGGCAACGTCAATTTCGAGGAATTCAAAACGATGATGACCAACAAACCTAGAAATGGCTCCTCCCAGTAGAAGAGCCACTAGCATTTTCAATTTACAGGTCCTCCTAGTTTTAGGCATCACAGTTTGTAACCATTCCGGATCCCAAATCTGCATCTCGGCTCCCGTTGTAGTATGTTTTCTCTTGCCTTACTTTTTGATTTTTGGGCCTTTTGTTACTACTTGGCTTTTAGTTTTCATTATACGAATAATTTTGTGATCGAATGGCCGAATGCTGAACAGAAACTTTGCATTGACCAAACGAAAACGTCAATCGCTTACTCCTTACTGTTTCGGTTTACGTGTCATTTCGTTGATGAATGATTTAGGGTGTGTTTGGATTAAAAATTTTACAACTGAGGTTAAGATTCAATTGATGTTAGTAAATTAAGATTAGAAAAAAAGTCAGTTAATGTAACGTGATTTATGTTTGGATACCTTATTTTTAAAAGTCAGTTAGATAAACTTTAAAATGTTTAATGACAAAAATAAACATGAATTTTTTTCTTAAATATTAAATCTTAAATAAACATGATTATATTTTTAGACTAACTAATAAGTAAAAATATTAAATTTAAAATGACAGTTAATAAGTAAAATATTTTAAATATTCAATTACAAAAATCTAAAATAAATTAATGTTCAATTGATATGATTTACAAGCTGGTCTCTAATTATATCACGAACATGCTGCATCTGTCTTAATGATCTGGGTAGATTTGACGAGTATGCCTCACCAATATCGATATCTTCCTCAAGGACATCTACACTTTCATCTTTAGCTTGAATGAATTGCTCATCAATAATTGAATTTCTCCTAATAAAGTTATATATTGTCATTGTTGCACAAACAATTTGAACTTGTGTTTTATATTTAAATTTGGGCATTTTTCGTATAATTGCAAACCTATTCTTCCATACTTCAAATGTTCTTTCTATAGTGCATCTCAAACTTGAATGATAATAATTGAAGACCTCATTATTGTTTGCAAATCCTGCAACTCGCCTGAAGTCTGGAAGGTGATAGCGTTCGCAACGATATGGATCAAGATACCCATTTAGTGTTGGATAACCAGAATCAACCAAATAATATTTACCTATTAAATAAAAGGAAGTTTTGTAAAATTAACCAACATTAAATTAATGCAATAATAATTATGGTAACTTTAATAAAATATACCTGAAGGTGGATGCGGAAAATGCATTGAAGGAGTTGATATGGCATTATCAAATACTCGAGCGTCATGAGCCGTACCTTCCCATCCCGCAATGACAAAAGTAAAACACATGTCCCAATCACATACAGCCATGACATTCTGTGTTGCATATCCCTTTCTTCCAATAAATTTAATTTTATCAACAACACTAACCACGCATGGCACATGAGTGCCATCAATTGCTCCTATAGCATCCTTAAAGAATGGCCAATACAGTAGATCATTTTGAATTTTTGAATGACATCGTTGAAATGAAGGATCAAATGGCTTTATGTTTGCCTTGGAAAGATTAAGGCAGGCAGCTAATATTTTATGAAAATTTCTATGGACAGAATGTTGAAATCGTTCCTGTATCATCCTATTACCAACTCCATGTCCAATTGTATTCAAAAACATTTCAACCATTTCTTCAACTCTCATTTTTTTAGATTTCTTTAGACCAAGCTCATCTAGTGTCGCACATAGTTGCCTAAACAAATGTTTTTCCATTCGAAACATTTCATAACAACGATCAGGATGACCTTGCAAAATCTCATTAACCCACATTTGCCCTGTTTGCCTGCTAGTTCTTCGTGGCTCTTTACACACATATGGCATCACATATTCACCAACTAATTGACATATTTCTTCTTGCTCAGATATATCTTGTTGTAACAAGGGAAGTAGTTGATGAGCCACATCTACATCCCAACCTTCATTCCAACCTAACATATATTCATTTGAATCTTCCATAATTTTCAACCTGAGGTAAAATAGTATATGAATATCATTTGTATATAATATAAAATACATAGTATATAAATATCATTTAACAACATAAAAAATAAAGCATAAGATAAGCATTAGATAAGAGTTAAATATTCACTACAAACCAGCCAAAAGAAACTACAAGCAGTCTTTAAGTCAAAATAAACACCAGTCAAGTCATCATAAGCATAGCGAGGTACAAGTCAGCCAAAAGCAACTACAAGTAGTCTTTAAGTCAAAATAAACACCAGTCAAGTTATCATAAGCCTAGATAAAAATTCATCCTGATGTATTCTTTGAAATAAAATCCGGTAAATGGTAGACTTAGTGCTTCAACCAATTGACCAAGTGGTCAGGATGGTCTTTAAGTTGCCAGTAAGCATCTCGCATAGGCTTGTATAGAACAAGATTGACACATCTCCAATGTAAATCTTTATCACCAAAAACTTCTGGGAGTCCATTTAGGTGAGCCACAACCTCAGAAACTATTATGTCATTTGCCAAAATCTTGTTCACTGTCTCTGTTCTAGCTCTATTATCCTTGGCCATTTCACTCATCGCATCTGCTATTTTCATTGAGGCAGGGACTTTTTGCTTTTTCCTCCCATTAACGCCTACCACCCTCTTTCTCTTGCCTTGACTTCTGTCACCACTAGTTCCACCAGTATTTGTGGTGACATTCAAGCCTAACAACTCATTGGTGACCCCGTAGGTACTGCAGTGTCAGATAAATTTAACTCCTCTTCACTATCACCGGAGTCTTCTCGAAGGTTAATAGTAGGGTGGTACACATCCTCATCATCATCATCCTCTATTTGGGTCTAGGTAGCAGATGGTATAAAAAGTGTCTCCTCAGTTGTTAGGACATCCTTGAATATCAAGGTTAATTCCCTTGCAAATCTCAGACCTTTATATCTAAATTTTTCATAAAGAGGATTTTCCTGCAACTATTCAAATAACCAACAATTAAAATTCTCAAATTAAATTCTAATTCTAAAAACACTTAACAACTAATCCATACCAAGATTTTTCGCTCCCATAACTCATCTAGAGCATGAACAGTATTCTTGTCACTGTCCCATCCTAAGCCGGTTTCACTTGAAAACAACTTATGCCATACGTTCCATTCTTTCCTCATGTTATCTAGCTTATTTTTCAATTGCTTTTGCTCATACCTTTTTCCTGTTTTTACCTCAAACCCCTCAATTATTGCCTGCCACCCATTTTTGTTGAAAGCAGTTCCTTTCCTTTGTTTCTTGTACACTTGTTCCAAGCATTCTTTAATAAAGATTTCTGTTAAAGTTGAATTCCACACAGCTTTTCCTTTATCGCTGTTCATTATTGTATAGACTAGCTAGCTATCACAAACATGCAAAATCAATATATATCTCTACATATATGCAAAATCAGTATATATCTCCTATTTTCAGTTTGGCATTTTTCAAATTCATGGAGTTTATATAATAAAGAACAAAAATTTAAAATAATGCAACTTGCACAAAAAGAATTGAAGCATGATAGTGATAATGATAATAATCGTGCTATATTTACAAATCCTCTTTCCTGAGCTGGAAAATATTGATTGAGATTAATTAAAAAAAGAAAATACTTTACTCTGTAGTCTTGTGTGACCTGGTCACAACCTTACTCTCAAAAAGAAAAAAATTAAGACCATCAAATACATGATTAAATGAAAATTCCCATCTCAAAAATCAAGTCTGGCTGGCTGGAAAAATAAAACATGTAGATACCTACATACTTTGGGAATAGCATTTGTGGTCACAAAGGGGTAAGGAAAAACTAAATCCAAACATGATCAAAAGAGCTAAATAATTAGCTTTGACAAAATGAAGAGGATCCACAAGGCTACAGCTAAATCATGAAATGATATTTTAACAATGTGGTATATATAACCTAATAAAGTCTCTAGTTTAAAGGCAGAGAAGATATCAAGATCTAACTAAATCCAGGTTGACTTTAGTGTTTCCTACGATTGAATAAGAAAAATCTTGGGTATTAATTAACAAAAGGGATTTGAAAGTTCTAAAATTGCTAAGAATCAAAATGTCCAGAGCCTAGCAAACGCGTGTTTCCTCCAGATGTTGAAGGAGCTGCCATATTTCGTCCTACTTCCAACGTGAGTGTTTAACAGCATTATAAATAATCGAACAAGGGAAGACATACACTTATTGGCATCTGTACTCATGTTACACGCACGCATTATCACATGGGATTGAAAAAGAAGATGAACATCAGCAACTTGAGTTCCAGAACGAACAGGGATGGAAAGTAAAGAAAATAACAAGCAAGATAGGAAACAAATGTACACGTATATCTTTCTCTGCTCTAAAATAAACAAATAGGGGATGGACATGAGATAATAACAAGCACATCACTTTCCAGAGCAGCAGAGCATGATGGGTCAAGGAAGAAAAGTCTTCAAAGAAGGAACAGCAGAGCACAACAGGAAATAAGGCAACAAAGGAGACGAAAAGAGTGACCTTACTTGGCAAGGACAAGTGTTATGGAGTAGATCCAGAGATAAGAAGCAGACAAAGTAGACTACTAGCCGAAGTGTAGATCTGGTTCACACTGCAGAGATCGAGAGGCAATAAGGAGAAGAAGCACTTCGACACAAGGACATGGTGGAAAGCTAGAGATTGACAAAAAAAGACTAATAGAAGAGAGCTGGAGATCCACGACTGGCTGAAGGAAGCAGATACTGGTCGAAGGAAGCTGACGAAGCTGACTACTGGCTGAAGGAAGCAAACAAAGCAGATGACGAGCCGAAGGAAGCAGATCTGGAAGTGTGTTTTGAAGCAGATTGGGAAGACGACTGGCTGAAGGAAGTAGATCTGGAAGTGTGTTCACGGGTAAAAGCAACATGTACAGGAAGCAAGGAGCAGCTTGGGTAGCTAGAAGACAAGAGAGAGAAAGCAATAAATTTTAAAATGCATTTAAGGCTTTAACGGGAAAACGTGAACGCTGAGCTTCAAAAGCCAGATCAGTTGGCTTTATAGATAATGCGCGTTTATCAGCTAATTGAGGTTGAAAAATTATGTCAATCCAAACAAATTTTTTTTAGTGTTTTGCATCTTAACCTCAGTTTCACCTATACTAACTGAAGTTACAGTATAATCCAAACATGCACTTAGTTTTTGAGTTGTAACTTGTGATCCCTGTTTATCCTTAGAATTTTATTAAGCTCTCAACGACGATTAAAGAACTTGCAAATGATCAATAGTTTCCCAGCTTTTTAAAGCTTTTGTTAATATATCTTTTTTTGTTTTTGCCCTGTCAGTTTTGGTTGCCTTTGAACTGAGAGTGGAATATGGAGGGGGTAATTCAGGTGCAGTTATCTTTGAGAGAAGTCTCCTCTAGTTAGGTCGCAGAAAAAAAATTTGGATAGCTTAGATTTAATTTGATCTAATTTAAATGATTCAGATTTAATAATTTTATTTTTTATTTATATTTTTAAAATAAAAATTATAAAAAAATTTAATAAATATATTAATCAATCTGATAGTTTAGATTTAATATAGATGATTAAATTTAATATAAAAAATTTAAATTGACTCTTCATATATATTCTAAATGGTATAAATATATTTTGAATAAAATAGTAAATTTATTAAAAAAATTTAATATTAAATTTAGATCATGTATATTAAATTTAGACCGTCGATAAGTATATTTATTAAAAAAATTTTACATTTTTTATATATTTTTATTTTAAAAATATAAATAAATAATAAAAATATTAAATTTGGAGCTTTCAGATTAAATTTGAACTACAGATTAAGCCTCTTCCTCAAAAGAGAAGCAGAGGAGGCTTCTCTTAAAGGAGATAAGCCGAGTCCAATTTAGGTAGGCCTAGTTTATTTAGGTCGGACTTATTCAAATAAAGTTTAAAATATTTAAACGTATAAAAAATTTATATAGTGAAGCAACAGGCTACTGAATACTCAAATTAGTAAATATTATTTTATCTAATTTCAAGTTTTATCTTAAAAATTTATATTTTCAATTTTTATATTATTTTTATTTTATTAATAACAATAAAAAGAATTTGGGTATCTAAGCTAAGCACATTCAAGTTTGACTTAGCTCAAATTTTCTCGATTTTATTTAAGTGGTTTGAATAAGTTAAGGATTTATTTGGTTTGAGAGGAGGAAATGGTTTTAATGTTACTTTGTTTAGTTTAAGAGAGGAGAGAAGGAACAATAATTGGTTAAAATTGTTTTTTTAATAAAGTATAGTCATGAATGTTTTTAACATGTAATTATAAATATATAGAGTAGTTATTATTATTAAATATATTATTAAAAATTTATCATTGCTTAGCTTGATTAAAAAGATGAAGAGTATGTAATTAAAATAAGAGATATATTAGTTATTATATAATAAAATTATGCCCCTCCCCTCTCAATTCCTCTAATTGGAAAGGAAAGGTTTGGAGGAGAGGGGAGGAACTTACTCCATTTTTGCAAACCAAATAAGGCGAGGAGAGCTTCTTAACCAAACAGACTCAAGTCCATTTTTAAGAAACAAGATACTTTGGATTTGTTCTGGTGGGCTCGTCGAGTTTATTTTAACTGGCCTCTTGGATTTAGTCAAAATTATCGGATCCGGTGGAATGATTCAAATGACGGCTTTCTAAGTTTAAGAAGTTTGCATACTGGGAAAGAATGTGGCAGGCGAGTGGTTGAAGAGAAATGGAATGATTCAATTATTCGAATGAGAACTTTCGTTTTTAGAAATTTATTCATTTATTGCCGGAAAGCATTGCACATGCGAGTAGTTCAAGTCTTGAAGAGGCATGGAAAGTCTTAATCAACTTACTTTGTGAAAAGGAGATGCCATATGCATGCGGCGGACTTGGCTTTTATCTTTTTTTTTTTTTTTCTTTACTTTCTCTTCACTTCCTATCTCAACTGGGAGATTCATTTTTCAACGATTATAATTTAATGTTTTATAAAATTTTTATTAAAATGTAAAACTTTATAAAAAAAGAAATATAATAATAATTTTATAAAATATTAAATTTCAATCGTTCAAAAATGAATTTGACAGTTGAGATGGAAAGTGGAAAGAAAATGAAGAGGGGAGAAAATGAAGAGAAGCTGGGTTCGCATGTGACCCCCCTAGAACTGAAAATTCAAGCAGGTCCAAATTATTTTGAATTTAAATAGGTTTGATTTTGTAAAAAGCTTGAGTAATTAAGTTTGGCTCGAATTCTTTTAGATTACTCAAATACCTAAATTTTATTTTAAATTAGTTTCAATTACTTTTTGTATTTAAAAATTAATTATTTTATTTTATAAAAATATAAAATATATTTTATATACCTAAATATATAATATGTTAATATTAAATAACCTAAAACATAAAAAAGTGATTAACATTTTTGTTACATTTTATATATTTTTTAAAAATAATTTTTTTATTCAAATATTTGAGTCCATTCGAGCTTACCTGAATTTTTTTTTTTGCCTATTTGTGCTGAACTTTTTTTAATGCTGGCCCTAAATTTTTTTGTTTGAATTCATGTTAATCTATCAAACTTGGCTCGAATAATCGACTTCAGACATTGAAATTGTGCATTTTCAAGATTTCGACAATTTCATCAATTATATTTGTTTTTTTAAGGGAGAATGACAATTAAGGACCTTCTAAGAATATTAATCTCAATTACGGACCATGAAATTTTAAAATACCAATTAAGAATAATGGTCCTTAATTGTGATAAAAAAATATAATTTGTGAGGTGGCATTCACTATTGTCACTTGAAAATTTACTAACTCAACTTGAAAAAATTTGTAATGTATATTGTGAAAATATGAAACCTCATTTGAAAATCAATTGTTTAACCAAAAGCACTATTTAAAAATTCACTAACTCGACCTAAAAAAATTTCTAACATATATTGTGAAAATATAAAACTCCACTTGAGAATCGATTATTTAATAAAAAAACACCAATTTGGATAAGTCACTTTTTATTAAATAATTAATTTTTAAGTAAGGTCTCATTTTTTCACAAAATACGTTAGAAAATTTTTCAAGTTTAGTTAGTGAATTCTCAAGTGGTACTTTTTATTAAATATTTGATTTTCAAGTAGAGTCTTATATTTTCACAATATATGTTTAGAAATTTTTTCAAGTCGAGTTAGTAAATTCTCAAGTAGAGTTTTTTGTTAAATAATTCATTTTCAAGTGAAGTTTCATATTTTCACAAATATATATTAGTAACTTTGTCAAGTTGGGTTAGTAAAATCCTAAGTCACATTAGTAAATCTCACCTCACAAATTACAATTAAGGATCATGGTCCTTAACTGAGGTTTCAAAATTTTATGATCTGTAATTGAGATTAATGTTCTTAAAAGGTCTTTAATTATCATTCTTCCTTTTTTTAATTTTTGGTTGAATAGGAATATCCGTTTGGATCTCATGCCTTGCTCAATAAAACTACATCAAGCATTATAACAAATAAAGTAGGACAATAAATAATAATTCATAATTAAATAAATAACATATAGTATAGAAATTAATAAGTTATCTTAATAATTTAAATATCTAAAATAAAAATAAGTTAAGTAGGGAAATGGATAACATTTCATAAGTAAATTAACAAATAAAGTAGGATAATAAATAAGTAAAGTAAGAAAGTTTTGATATTAATTTAAATAAAAAAATTTATTATTCATATTAAAAATTTAATATTAAATCAATACCTTTAAATTGCAGTAAAATTTTAAAAATTTAAAAATTTTAAATTTAAATAAGTATAATCCAAGGGATTTTATTAAAATTCTCCTTAAAATGAGAATTCTGTTTTACAAGTGGGTCTTATAAAAATAAATCTAGTTTAATTAAATTAAAGTTACATTAAAAAATTTCATTTGTGGCATATAATTTTATGTGTCATACTTTCTCCATCTCAAATAATAAAAAATTTTAAGAAATATTCAGCATCCTAAAATATAATACACTTTGATAAAACAAAATTTTATTAATGATTTTTTTAATATTATCCTTCTCATTATATTATTTTTCTTTAATATTCCTTAACAACTAAATTATTTAATGAAAGATATTTTAAAAAATTTTATATTTTTAAAAAATTTAAAATTATAAAGTATATTTAATAACTTTCATCGATATATGAGATCAAATTTCACGTATCATCCCAATATTAATATAGAGTTAATCCATTTGAGTTAATGTGAGCGAAAGCAGTGATTATCTATTAATTTTTTAAAATATTTTTTAATCATTTAACATTAATATCATTAATTTCATCAAAGAGAAAGTTTCATTTTAAACTTTTAAATACTAATAAAATATTTTTAAATATTAATATATTAAATTTAATTTTTTAAAATATTTATGATTGATATAAAAATAATAATTTAAAACTCACAGTATTAAAAATTAAAGAATTGAAAGTATAAAATTAAGAAACTAAATTAAAACGAAATAAATTAATCCACTGGCATAAAAAATTTGTGACCAAAAAATATGAACCAAATTTTTAAAATTTTAGGAGTATAGTTAATTTACATTGATATATAAGGTCTTTATCATTAATACATAAAGTATTTATCGTTAAAAATTTATAAAAGATTTATCATTAATATAGAACAATATATCATTGAAAAATATAATAAATCGATCATAATATATAATATAATAAATGTCAGGTTATTTACTCAATTTGATCCTATAACATGGGTTATATTAATAAAAGTCACATTAAAACCTTACACAAAATTTAGAGGACTGAAAAATCATTTTATTCAATCATTTATTTCATGTATAGAGCAATTTTCGTTCGGGTTTTTTCCTTACCTGTGGTCTGTGGAGGATACTTAAAGTGATTCGCAATGATCTTGAATTTCTGTGACTTTAAGGGTCGATATACATCAAATATAAATTGCTTAAAGTGATTTTTAAGTGAAATAAAAATATAAGAGAGAATGATAAATAAATAAATTGTAAGAATATTAATGTTAAATTAAAATTTTTCAATACTAACATTCTTGAATTTTAATACTCCTTTTATCATGTTTCAGTGTTAAAATTTTTAATTTAACATTAATATTTTTACAAAATTCATATTTGTCATTCTCCCTAAATATAATACAGAATGAAGGTTCCGTTGTTACAAATGAGTCTTGTAAAAATAGATCCAGTGTAATTAGATTAAAATTACTTTAAAAAATTCATATGAGGCATATAGCTTCATGGGTCATGCTTCCTCTATTTTAAATTATACAATATTTTTAAAAAATATTTAGTGTTCTAAAACATAATACACTTTATAAAAAATAAAATTTTGTTAATAATATTTGAGAAAATAATAGATAAATCTCTCTAAAATGAAAAAATTATAGTAAAGTCCCAATGGGCTTCTTTAGAATTAAAATTCTGTGTGAAATTATTTGAGTACTCCTACACTATTTAGAAAATTGTGATTTTTTAAATTATTTTAATCATTAGTGAAATCAAACTTATAAATGCGTGTGCTAAATTTATAAATAATATAAAATTAATTAAAATTTGCTAAGAGAAAGTTATAATTTTTTAAATCATTTTAATCATTAGTGAAACTAAACTTGTGAATACTTTTATCATACTTGTAAATGATATAAAATTAGTTGGACTTTATTGAATGAAGAAAATTACTAATAAAAAATTGTAATTTCTTATACCATTTTAGTTATTAGTAAAACTAAATTTGTGAATGCTTATACCAAACTTATGAACCATATAAAATTAGTCACAAATGGGCACTAAAGTAATTTCACATAAAAAAGTAATATCAAAGAAGTTTTTTGAGACCTCACTATTGTTATCACATTTTATGAAACCAAATTGTTATTTTCATATTTCAAAGAGATTTATCTATCATTCTCCCATGACATCTTTATAATATTACTATTCTCATTATATTATTCATCGTTAATATGTTTTAATAAATAAAATATTAAATAAAAGGTATTTTAAAAATTTATTTTTTTAAAAAATAAGGCTGTAAGATATATTTAATGAGTTTTATGACTCTACATAATTCTTTTAAAAAGTATCTTATAATTTAATACAAAATGAGTAATAATTTAGGCTATAATAAAAGTAGCCTCAAACAAAATGTATAGGCTTCTAATAGAATTTGAATATGTAAACTTTCAACCCAAGCATGTGATAATTTGAGACTGAACTTTCCAATAATGAACCTAGTTGTCCAACTAAATAAACACTCCCTTCATTTAAAAATATAATATATTTTTTGAGGAATTAAATGTTAAAAAATATGAGATATTTTTAATCTCTTAAGATGTAATCATTGTTCCTTTTTCCTCTAAAAAATGCATTGTTTTTAAAACCGGACAAGATTGGTCGGTCCGACTGGTGAATCGGTGACCCAGCCATGTGTCCGGTCCGGTTTTTCTTTTTATTGTGATTTAAGTTAACCCGGGTGACCCGGGATTAACCTGCCCAAACTCTCGGCTCAGGCGGGTTGGGCGGGTTGAAATTTTAAAAAAAATTGATAATAATTAACCAAGATATATATTTATTTTTGACATGATAATGATTAATGATAGGTCAATAGGAGTCATAGGGTAAAAAAAATCATACTTATGTCAGATGAGGGGACGAAAGATGCAAAAATAAATCAAAAAGTATAAATATATATTATATTATATTATATTATTTTTTAATTTTGAATTATTTAATTAAATAATTTTTAGAATATATCACTTTTATTTATTATCTTTTATTTTAAAATAAATTTTTATTTCTATTATTTTAACTCATTAAAATTTTTTTATCATTTAGTTAACCTTATTTTAAAAAAATATAGAAATGTTGTTATACTTTATTATTGTTAGAATTATTGTTATATGTTATATGAGATATTAAGACTTGGATATGGATGAATGTATTGACAATTAATATTTTTTTTATTTAAATTATATTATTTTATTATGACCTGTCTGACTCCGATTTGACCCCCGGTTGAATCCATGACCTCTGACCCCTGAGTTTGGCCGGTTTAATGACCGTTCCGGTTTTCAGTACCTTGCAAAAATGTCTCCATTAAGTAAATTACTTTATATTTATTTTAAGGTAAAACACTTTATTAAATAAGAATAAATATAAAAAGATAGGGTTAGTTTGAAAATAAGTAATTATTTTATTTGAATATAAATATTTTTAAAAATATATTTAATTAAATATTTCATTTGTTAAATAATTAAATTGAAGTAAATGATTGATCAATTAGGATGCCCGTAAGCAGTAACGTCCTTATTGCATTTTGGCAGCCATTTGTCAATACTCAAGGGGATCACTTTTTCCATGTCTATAAAGAAATAGATTTTCTTTAGGAGTGGTTGAATCATATTACTTGAAATAATCAGAATTAATTAATATGATGATCCACTAAATGTATTGCTTCGCATGCTTTTTATTGCTTTGATGATTATTTAAATTATATGCGTATTTTTTAAGATAAAAAAAATGTGGCATGCACATTTTATAACAGTCCACATCCCTCATTTTTCAGAGCCGTAGTCTACTTCGCTTAAAATGTCATTTTTTTAACATTCAAAAGTCAAGTCCTTAAAATGTCATTCTATTATTCGAGGAGACGTGGATTATGGAGTCTCCATCGCTCCAAAGTTTTCCGATGCCTCTTTTTTTTTTTTTTTAATAAAAAATTGTTGAGGTTCATTTTACCCTTTGACAATTTTTCAGATTTTGTAAAGAACAAATTATAAGTTTTATATACACTTGAAAAAAAAAGGGTTTTACAAAGACTCTTATAAATAGATAATCTATACATAATACTCCATTCGTTTCAAATTATAAGGTATTTTTAAAAGAACTTATTTATCCTAAAATATAAGATATTTTAGGTAGATTAATATTTTATTATATGTATCAATTTTAATATTACTCGATCGCTTTTTATAATTAATTTTTATCCATTTTTTTAATATATTAAATGATAGATATTTTTAAAAATTTATATTTTTTAAAAAATAAAATTAAGTATATTTAATAAAATTTATTGATATATAAATTTTATTTAAAAGTATTTTATAATTTGAGATGGAGGGAGTAAAAAATTTTAACAAGCCATATTATTTAAGAATAATAAATAGAGCAAGGCTGCTTCATCTGATACTGTAATTTTTATTTCCCCGGCTCCAATGGTTCAACTTGAGGCCAAACCAATGGTCGGACTTCGAACAGCTCTCAAAATACAATTTAAGGCCAAAGCCTTTTTCTATTTCTTTCTTTCTTAGTTTTTTGTTGACATGAGCTGAGGCCTTTTAGTTGAGCGGCAGGTACGCGATAATAACAAAAGAAAACATACCAAAGGAGGATTGAGTTTAATAAAAAGGACTAATTCTTTATAATATGACATATGAGATTCAAATTCCTGTTGACAAAAGTGTTCACATTTAGAGGATTATCTGCAAGTAATAAAACAAAAGAAAACCTCCAGATTGCTCGAAAAAAAAAAATGAAGAAGGAAACCTCCAGACACACACTGAATGTCTGATTCGTTCACTAAAATATACATGGTCTGGTTTGTTTTCATTAGAGGCTCTGAATGGGAAGTCGTATCAGGGTTGTTTAAAATAAAAATAAGAAGCCTGCTTAATGTTGTGGGCTCTTAACCTGCAAAACCCAGGAGAAAAAAAAAAAAAAAGAGCACAGGTTCAGCAAACTACCTATTAACACATCGCAAGAGATTTGAATCCAAATTCCAAAGCCATCTTAATTTACTTATCACAGCAATGGCTTCCACCCACTAACATGATGACATCTAAACAATGATTACCCAAAGGTCCTATAATTTGGAATCATTACCCTTCCACATTTTCAGAACCACCAAAGCCATTGTTATGATCTAAACCACATGTGATTGTAGCCAGTGTTGGGGCAAAGCGTATAAAGCCGTCAACACCCAATGAGAAGGGCCATGCGATCAGCATAAAACTGCCAACATCCAAAAGGTAGATGGCAGGTGGAACAATGTCATTGGACCTTCTTGGGAATTCGGTACAACCAGGTCGGGTTCTTCCTATTATAGTTGACGACATCCACAAGAATGGACACCATCAAGGACCAGTCATCATGTCGTTATCTTCGGTTTCACATGTAAATTAGTCGATACACGCCAAAAAACAAACACGGCGATCCTTTTGCACCCTATTACTAGCTACTTCCCATATTAACTAGCATATTCTTCAAGCTCAGGGTTTTCCACCTTCTTCACAAGCCTTGACAGAGGAGAGGGGAGCTTCAGAGAGAAGAGAAAGATCAATGTTTATGGCTGATGCATTTGATGAATATTGTGATTTCCTGTTCAAAGCTGTTCTGATTGGCGACTCTGGGGTTGGGAAATCAAATCTACTCTCCAGGTTTGCAAAAGATGAATTCCGATTGGATTCCAAGCCCACTGTTGGAGTGGAATTCGCCTACCGAAATATCAAGGTCGGAGATAAACTCATCAAAGCTCAGATATGGGACACTGCCGGCCAAGAAAGGTAACTCTTTCTTCACACGCACTTACTTACTCCTTCTTTCTCCACGAGTCTTGCCACTTTTTCTTTCCTTTTCCTCCTCGTGTCGGCATCTTTGATTCTCGCTTCTCCATGTTTGGATCTTATCGATGGTTTTGTTCCAATGGTGAAACAATGCAGATCTTTCTAGTTTCTTTTGAGCTCTCTCTTACGAACGAAACTTTGATGCAAATATTCAACATCCGATAATTAATTACAATAAGAACTCATCTTTGATTGAAAGGATAGATTTTTCCACTGTATTTTCTACATCTGAAAGTTAATGAATAATGAATGCAGTTCATTTTGCTAGTTATTGGTGACCAGATTAAAGTTTATAGAAAACAAAGAAAACAAAACATTACTAGAGGAGCTTTGAGACTGTAGAATCCTTCCGTGATGGACTCTTGGATCTGATCACGGAAAAGGTTAAGTGGGAAAAGTCCATTCAGGTGGGACCCCGAAAACACCGGGATTAAGGATTCTCAGATTTTCCATACGCTTTGTTTCTTGATGCAGAAACATTTCTATGAAAAGAACAGTGCATGCCATTTAACTGTCAGAGACATGTTCAATCTCAGTATCCAGGCACTCGATTTAACTTTCACCGAAATTCTTTGTTTGTAATGCATGCTTCATGTGACTTGTCTTCAAACCAAAGATGTAATTTTGGATGCGAACAACAAAGTTATAACCATTTTGATGCTTTTTTAAAAAAATAGAAAAGAATCTTACCAACAGGGTCACTCATTTGTCGTCACAATTGCTTTCCGCGCTTCCTCTTTTTGCAATAGTTTTTTAAAGTTCACATGCAAGCTTGGTAGCGTAAATAGAGGACTAGGTGGGCCAGGGTATGACGGTCTTATGGTCGAGACTCGAGAAAGTGCAGAATTCAAAAAAAAAAAAAAACAAAGAAAAAAGGAGTGTTGGAGTTGAACTTTGTAAATCAAACGAAACATTATTATTAATAATTAAAAAATGTATCAATTATTAATTATTAGAAACCTCCAGCACAGCGAGGGAACAAGCCAAGACAAGGCATGGACAATGATTTATCGTGAAGAACAAGCTGAGTGGGTGTTGCTTTTATGTGCGACAGGTTTAGAGCCATAACAAGCTCATACTACAGGGGAGCACTGGGAGCACTGCTGGTTTATGACATAAGCAGACGATCGAGCTATGAGAGTGTGAGAAAATGGTTGTGGGAGCTCAGAGAATTTGGGAAGGAGGATATGGTGGTCATTCTGGTGGGAAACAAATGCGATTTGGATCAGTCCAGAGAGGTTGAGAAAGAAGAGGGAAGAGGATTCGCGGAAACAGAAGGACTGTGTTTCATGGAGACCTCTGCTCTGCAGAACGTGAATGTGGAGGATGCATTCTTTCAAATGATCACCAAGATCCACGACGTCATCACTCACAAGAGTCTGGACCCCAAAATCAACGGTACAGCCATCAGTATTCCAAATGGGAAACAGATTGCTGTGATCGATCAAGTCACGGCAACTAAGCAATCTAATTGCTGCTATACTTCGAGTTGAGACCCCTGCATTTACAATATATTTCGTGGAGTCTTCAATACTTTTTTCTCTTACCAATCTTCTTTCCATTGCCTTCTCTACCCCTCATGATTACTTCTTCTCTTCTAAATGATGCACTCATGACCCAATTACAGAATGTAAATGCAGTTTTTTCTATCATATATACCCTTTCTTTTGCTGCTCAGTGATGACTTTGGAGGTGGGGAGAGTACACATCCTTTACAACCGATATTCGTTCCTTTTCCCTTTAATATTTTGAATGTTAGTTGCCGGACTAACTGCATGTTTGGGAGATCTTTTGAAGTGAGAATGGAATGAAGTGAGATGACTAAAAAATATAAATTATTATTTGTAAGTTTTTTTTAAAGAAGAATGGAATAGTAAGGAAAGATTTCTAAAATACTCCTTTGTCACCCATAACTTAATTTTTTTGCCCTCTCAAATTGAAATTTAAGGATGGAGTGATGTGATATAATTATTTCATTTATAAAATTACCCCCAATTTTTTATCCTAATAAAAATATCCTACATGTTATTTTCATTTTTTAATCATCTTTCTTTCCTCTTGCTAGGGTTGCACATAGGTAAGATTGAGCAAGCATCACCCCAGCCCGATGTGCACCTGAGCACTAGGCTAGTTTGATTAAATGAAAATATTTTTACAAGTATTTTTTAACAAGTATATAAAAAAATTTTCTTAAAAAATATTATTATTATTTAAAATATATTATTCATAAAACTAATATTAAAATTAAAATTAATTTTTTAAAAGTTCAAATCAACAACAATTGCCAATTATTTTTACATAATAATAACTTAACAATAAATTTTAAATTTTGAAAGAGATTTAAAAAATTGTAATGATAAAAATTGTCTAAAAGATCATAAAAATAATATAATTCATAATAATTTTTAATAAAAAATAATGTCATAAGATAAATATTATTTACAAAAAATAAAAAAACTTACACATATTTGGGCAAAGTAAGGTTTGACCTCATCGATGCCTAACCTCATATATCCAAATGCTTTGGATAAGGTTAGGCTTACCAAGTATTTAAGTATAGTGCATAACCCTACTTTCTGCTATGTCTCTCTCGTTTTTGCCATCTCTTTTTATCGTGCCTTTCAACATTATGATTCTATTGTGTTGTCTTCTTGTGCAACATGAATGTTTGCTTAAATAATTCTGTTACTTACTTTCTCTTTTTATTCTTAATTCTTAAATATTTTGTTTAACCATTAATTATTATTATTATTATTATTATTATTATTATTATTATTATTTGTTGCATAAATATTATAATTATTTAATGGACATTATTATTATTTTTAAGTTTAGTCATATGAGTAATATCAAAATTTTTTTTAAACTATTCCATTTCATTCATTTTATAATAACTTCTAACCAATAGTCATATAAAACTATTTCTTTTCATTATTAAACTCTTAAATAATAAAAAATTTTATTCTATCCCATTCCTCTTCACTTCATTTCATTCTATTTCATTACTGACTGTTGCTTTTCATCAAAGACTTGTCTTAGAGCTCTTGACATTTAGATATTAAACCACTAAGTCGAAGTAGCTGGAAAACGCGTAATTTGAGTAGTCTGAAAATGTCTAGAAACTTATTTTTACTAATTATTTATCAAGGTACCAGGTGATCAGATTCTTAAAATCTAGAACTACGAGAACAAAAATTTAGACCGAAAATAGAGTATTGCGTTCTGTGTACCCATCAGACGGTGCCAGAGTACCAGGCTCATGCTGACAAAATATTTGAATATTTTTTTCCTAGAGGATATTTTGTTAATATAGATATTACTTTGAACATGGAATCATCGCAAACTGGAATTAGCCGCAAGTCCCCAAGCGAGAGTGCAAAACTGAATTAGGCCGCTTTTTGTGTGACATTGGGCTTCCTCACCCATGGAGAGCAGGCATGAAATGGGTAATAAGGCCCAATATGAACTATGAGTTGGGCCTATATCTCGTCTTCGAAGAACTTTCTGGGCTGAACGAACTGGACATTCGCCGATCGGGATACCACGCACATGATGAGAGTCAGGTTCCCCTTTTCATAGCAAATTGGTAGATAATTACGATTTTTTTACGTCCTTGTTATCATTATTTCTTGATAAAAAACAAAAAGTGAATAGTTTAATAATTAATCAACCAAAAAGTGGTTTTACGACAAAAATCTAAAATACTTTATTTTAAATGAATTATAGAATAATTATATTAATTCCTGAAAGTTTGATTAAATAAATATTATGATTTTGAATGAAATTTAACTTGATTTTTCCAACTAGTTTTTCGTAAAATATGATTTTATTTTTGACAAAATATTTAGGAGAGAGAATTTCATTACATGAATTGAATCTACTAAGCATTAAAATATGGTTTTTTTTTTTTCCTTCTAAAGACGGAATAATATTTATTTTCCTGGAAAAAAAATTTGCAATCTTGCAGCGTCCAAGAAAATGCGGGCATTTGCTATTGGCGGTGGGCAGCAGGAAGGGCAGGAAGGGAGCAGGGCGGCTGCCGGAGTGGGCTGCCTACGAAGATAATCGATTGGCAGCAAGACCTGCGTCTTTCAAGGCGACGGCGATGTTGAATACAAGGTATGCCATTCCCAAATCCCCTCCTCTTCTTACAGCATCTACCTGCCTCGTTTACTTGACTTTTTCTCAAAATCCGAGATTCCATGCACATTCTCAACGGCAGTCTGCGAAGAAAACTTCTGGCTTTTATAATGTCGCTGATGCTTTAGCTTCATTCAATACCATGATCGACCTCCATCCCCCTGCTCCCATTCTCGAATTCGACAAGATTTTGGGAGCACTTGTAAGGATGAAACATTATCCCACTGTTATTTCACTTGTTCGACTGGTAGAGTTAAGGAGAGTGACGCCTTCCATTGCCACTTTCAGTATCTTGATCAACTGTTTCTGCCATATGGACCAAATGGGTTTCGCTTTCTCCGTAATGGCAAAGATTCTCAAGAAGGGTCATCAACTCAATATGATAACTCTGAATACTTTACTTAAAGGATTTTGTATTAATGGCAATGTCTCAAAAGCACTAGACTTTCACGAGGATCTAACCGCAAGGGGATATCGGTCTGATGAATATACTTGTGGCATCTTAATCAATGGATTATGCATAACTGGACGAACAGGAGCTGCCATTGAATTGCTTCAAAAGACAGAGAAACAAGCGCTTAAGCCTAATCTAGTTATGTACAGCATAATCATTGATCGCCTGTGTAAAGATGGACTTGTAAATGATGCTCGCAAGTTAGCTTCTGAAATGATTCTTAAGGGAATTTTCCTTGATATTGTCACCTACAATTCTTTGATTTTTGGTTTTTGCCACGCGGGTCAGTGGAAAGAAGTGAATCAATTGCTGAATGACATGGTAATGAAAAACATCAATCCAGATGTCTATACTTTTAATATATTGCTTGATGTATTATGTAAACAAGGCAGGTTAGTAGAAGTTCAGGGTATGTTTGCCATGATGATGAAAAGAGCTGTGAAACCTGATGTCTTTACTTACAGCGTTTTAATAGATCTGTGTTGTTCAAGCAATAATGTTGATGAGGCAAAAGAATTATTTGATGGGATGGTCAACAGAGGCCTACTTCCGGACATTCAGAATTACAATGTCTTGATTAATGGATATTGCAATATTGACAAGATTAATGAAGCCATGAGTCTCTTGAAAGAGATGCGCCACAAAAATCTGGTCCCTAGTATTGTTACCTATAATTCTCTTATTAGGGGCTTGTGCAAATTAGGAAGAATGTCAGATGTGCAGGAGCTTGTAGTTGAGATGGATGATAGTGGTCAGCCTGCTGATGTAGTCACTTGCAATATCCTGCTAGACACTTTTTGCAAAACCCAACATGTTGACAAGGCAATTGCACTTTTTCATCAACTAGTTGTCCAAGGAATCTGGCCTGATTTGGACAAGGTAGTCAGTTATGATTGGCGGAAAGGTGGAAGGTTGAGTTGGCCGGAAACAGAAATAGAAGGTGGAATACTGAAGACTGTAGAAGAAATTTTTCAGAATCTTTTGATTAAAGGCTTTCATCCTAATGTCAAAACATATACTATTATAATTAGTGGACTTTGTAGGGATGGCTTGCTAGATGAAGCTGTAACCTTGCTTTCAAAAATGGATGGCAATGATTGCCTCCCTGATGTCATTACTTTCAGTACAATTATAAGTGCCATGCTAAAGAACAATGAGACTGGTAAAGCAGAGGAACTTCATCAGGAAATGATTGCTAGGGGTCTGATAAGATGATGAAAGGCATATATAGGTTCCCATCAACCAGACTGAAGCTATTTTCTTCTTTGTGCATCATTTGCTCAGTCTGGGCAGCTCTCCCTCCCTTCACTTTTTAGCATGATCTCTCTCTGGTATGCGTTTTCCCCTTCTGCTATGCCTACAAGTGTTGTCTTTGCCAATGTCCGAACATTATTTTTTATTTAATGATAATTTGAGTCACTCGTGTTTATTTTGGTAGTCATTTCCAGTTTTCATCAGAGGATTGATTGGTATTCAGAGTTTTTGGTGTTAGAACTATCGTGATTCAAGTTTGTTCATGCTATCTGTGTCTAGGCTCACATTATTCTAAGTAAGTATTATATCGCTAATGCCCTCTGTCTTCTATTTAGAATCATATTTTGGCTGACTATGGAATAAATTCATGAGAACAGCTACAAGTTCCAAGTGAAGTTTTAATTTCTGTGCTTTTAGGAATGTTGACTTCCTGTTTGTTGGGACTACTTGTAATTGGTACAAACTCCACACTTTTTTGTGTCAGGTTGCTTGATTTCTCATTGATGGACCTCTAAGAGATTGATTCTCTAGCCTCATGGACCTTGTTGAGGCAGGAATTAAAGCCACCAAGGGAGGATAATGGCGATGCTCAGTACTATTGGACCATGTGAGCAGATGGAAATTTCACTATGAGATCCACACATGAACTACTGATGAATGAGGAAGGGCAGCAAGAAGATGACACATGGGATGTGGACATATGTTGGGGGAAATGGCCTGGGGCGCAATTGGCGAGTGTTCCTCTAGCTTGCGGTTAAAGGAAGACTGCAGACCAATGCTGAGCGATGTTGGCACCAGATGATAGAAAATGGAGCTTACAGCATTTGGGGCAAGGCAGATGAAGATGTGAAACTCATGTTTGAGAAGATGTGAATGAGAAAAGGGAGTCTGGAGGCGCGTGGTCCTGAGAGGAGTGGAGTCTCTGCTTAAAAACCTCGGGAAGAATGATTTAAAGACAACTAGAGAGCCAAGAATGTAGCGGATGGACAGAGAGCATAGTGGCTGATTGTGTTTGGCGCCCCTTGCTGAAAATCATGGAATGCTAGAATCAGAAGCATCTTTGTTAATAAGAACATTAGCTCAGACTATAAAATCTTTGTCAATTTCCTGCACGCAATTGCATTTGTGCATCTGACTATATAATTTTTTTGGGGGTATTATGATAGAAAGAATATACACTGAACTGTTCGATTCGTATGCTCCAATTGTATGCTTGTGAAGCACTCGTTTGTGAAATTGACTATAAAATTTGTTGCTGTGAATGATATTTGATGTTATCATACTTCCGCGCAAGTCCCTAGTTTGAGTAAGGCGCGCGTTAGGGATTGCATGCGTTCATGCAAGTTTGAACCTTAGGTGATGGAAGTGGGAAGGTTGGAATAAGCCGCGAAAAGGAGGGGCTAGAATTGAGAGGGTGCACTGAATGAGGTTCCGACTCAATGCAGATGGAATTAGCGTTGCATCTAATCTGGGCATCTGGGCTTCAACCAATTTCAAGTAAAAGTCCATCACAGCCTTCTCATCCGGGAAAGGATCAGGCGCCAACGAATTTAAATTGAGGGTGCAATTGAGGCATGTGAAGGCAATAGATATCCTGTTATTTTTGAGTTTGGATACTTTTTTTATTTTTAATATAAGGAGTTCCAAAAATATCAAGAACAATGAGTAAATCTCTCCCAATTAAATTACTACATATATTACTACATATACAATGACTGGATTTCAAACTTGCATTCACTTGTTTGAGTGACAAGGGCATTTATCACTCATGGAAACTTCAATTGGCAGTTTGGACATTTTTCTTTTAAAAAGAAAAGTAAATTATTTTAAGCATCCAAATGAATCATTTAAATTTTCTAATTAAATGTTTATATGTATTGTATTATACAGTATTTTTACGGAACTACATTATTTATTACTTATAGATTCTTCCTATCAATCAAATAATGAAAATTTAAATCTCTTAAAATAAAAGATTTTTTAACTAATAGGAGAGTTATCAGGGCCTCTTATTTATTAGCATGAGACATGGCTCTTGGACAACTAAAAATTTTATAATAGGCTGGCCTCGTATGGTCCACGCCACTTTAAAACTTCTCAGTATCCTATATCATGATATGTAGAAATGTCCTCTCACGTATCATCGCATGGAGCTTGAGGCGAGTAATATATATATATATATATATATAATATTACATAATGATATATTGATTGTAAAAAAATAGTTTTTGGGCCATGTTATCTCACAATTGAAGGCTATGAAATTGAAATCTCGACTGTTACGATGAAAGTGTTGAGTTCTTGTTCGAACAAAAACAGAATCTTGTTACTTTAGTTCAATTAAGTCTTGTGGGTTGATTTTTTTTTTTTTTGAGTAATCTATTACGATATGATCCAATGGTTGTCTGCCATTCTGCATTGCGCGACCGAGAAGACGCGCTTTCTTTTCCCCCCACTCTTCAGAACCTGTTCATTTGATCAGAATGCCTTGCCTGCCTGTCTTTTCAGTGTAATTCAGAGAGTAGGAATGAGAGAAGTTGGCATAATCAAACAGGATTCCCATACAATTCGATGCTGCAAACTTACCCAATTCCCACGCCAACTAGCTCGAGCAGCACATGGCTTTCAGTCTCGATCCTATCCTTTTTTGAACAAAACTTCTGAGTAACAAAATTGATACATTGATTACACCCATTTCAAAAGAATTTAATACAAACAAATTGCACATACAGGACAATCTTGATAAACAATGGCTTCACATTGGATTGTTGGGAAGGGGGAAAAAGAAAAAAAGAGGAAAAACCGGAGTGGAAAGAATCACAACCTTGAATGAGAATGTACGAGAGGTCATGGTTTTCAACTTCAACCAATCACTTCTTCACTCTTTCAAATACTCTACAACTTGCCTTCCACTTTTTGCAGTAGATTGAACAAGGGTTTAGTTAGCTGTATACTCATTGGACTCCTATCCAGCTGGGTCTTGTGCAACTCGTGATGCACTTGACCTTTGCACTTGTGAACTAATGATTGGCTTCTGCAATGGCTTCAGAGCTGCCATTATTTCGGCAAAGCTTGGTCTCAACTTTGGATCTCTATTGCCAAAAAGAAGCCACATTCAGTCATGCAGCCATAAAGAGGGAAAAATTCTTCCACCAGGATGTAACAAGCAATAACTAGGGAAAACAATTGCTGGAAACGAATGGATACATAACTTGTTCAATCATGTTTGGGTCTTTATTCAGAAACATTTGAATCATATACATACATACATACATACATATATATGTTGAAAAAAGAAATCTGACACAAACAAGGAAAGCAGGGGAATAATGTCCTCACTCCTCACATACTTCCGTAAGTCAATAGGTACACTTGGCTGTTCAGGAAGATAACCCTTGAATCATTAGCAGTTAGGATATCTCTCTAAAGTTCATTTACTGAATAATCTGCAATAAATAATCAGACATCTACAGTTTAATATGGAAGGACGATACAAATAAAACTACACTCACGTCTGCCAGCATTTTCTGATAATATCTGCAATGTCAGGGTCCATATCATCTGGGATTTCAAGTCGGCGATGTTGGAAACCCACAGCACCAACAACTTGCATTGGATTCATTCCCCCCCAGGGTTGCTGCATGGTAGAGAGCTCCCATAATATGACCCCAAAACTGAAAACATCACACCTGGAAGTTGGATCCCAACTTATTATCATCATAAACCATGAATGGATTAAAAGTAGCAAAGCCAATGAGATGATAGGTAAGAAGGGAGATAATGAACCATGTGGCATGTAAATTGAAGATTTAGAATGTTTTCCTAAAGCTCAAGATGCGCAAATCAGATGGGATTCATTTGTGAACCATTATGTAGACATGGGAAGCAAGATCAAGTCAAATATGACCCTAAAGCTTACTGTTCAAAGGCCAAGTTATTAAAGTGGTTGAATTAGTTTTTAAATGTACTTCAAGCACACTTTACTTAGTTTTTAAATGTCTAAGTTTGTTGGCCAAAAACCATAATATGTTTTGCATGAACATACATCTGATTTTTAGATGTCTTGCAAAGCATTTTCATTTGTCAAATTTATCGATAGAAAAATCAAATATCAGTTGATTCCAAGTGTTAAGTCTCCTTTAAAACATAAATAAACAACTAAATAGCTTCTTCATTTTGAGAGTCCCGGTTACAGCAGACAAGGTTGTAACACCCTAGAATTTCGAATTTTAAATATTAATGAATAGGAAAGTTGAGGTTTAGGACTGATTATATGATATTTCGAGGTTTAGAGAGGTAGAAGCACCCTAACAGTAAGCTACAAACCTTCAAGGCTGAATTAGTTCAATTTTCAGCAACAGCATATTCATTATTATGATCAAGATGCTAACAAGAACCTTGCATTCCCACCACAATCTAATGATGTGTGCGTGGGTGTAGTATATTTCAACATAAATTTTTATTGGGAAGCAACATGTGCCATTCTCAGTATCATACATTCACAATGGCACTCTACTTTCCACAATGAAAATTCAATAGAAAATCAAATAGTTTATACCAAGAACAAAAAACTGAACAAGAAAAAAAAGCTTACTTTTCATTTGAAGGCTCATTTCTTAATATTTCTGGAGCCATCCACTCTGCCTGAAACATAGTTAACGTTATACAACATGAAGTAACTACTGCATCCAATTACTGGGATTTGCATATCTTCTTTCAACAATTCAAGCTGAGGAAATGATTGTGGAAGAAAAACAATGCATAAAGGAGCAAGATCGCCTTATATAAAGACAATATCCATAGTCTAACAGTTAACTTATTGTCACTGATCTTAAGATAATACACGAGGAAATAATGACTTCAAGGTTGTTGGCCATCATATCCCCTTTAAATTCGGCCCAATTCTAGGTGTTCTGGTACTATATATGCAACATACCATAGCAGGCATACCAATTCAGAAGGGATTAATTTCCAGACCTTCTAAAACTGAAGTTAAAGACTGCAGCAAGTGACATTGCATGTGTGCGTGTGATAGAGAGAGAGAGGTTCTGAGAAAGAAAACATACGGGCGAGAAAGTAAACAAGCAAAATTTCAACAAGATACAATGGAACAACAAAGTTTATTAAGGAAAGGTTTATGTTATCTTACTGTTCCTGCAGTTGATCTCGAGGAAAGGAATGTACTGTGCTTCATTCGTGATAAACCAAAGTCGCATACCTATTCAAGGACACAGAAGATTTCATACCAGCTTGGAGCATCCACCACATTATTAAGGAAATTTTGAAGTGGGTTTAGGTTTGCACCTTTACAACCCAGTTTTTGTCAACAAGAAGATTTGGAGACTTCAAATCACGATGGACTATCACTGGAGAGCAGTTATGCAAGTAGTTCATTCCTCGCGCCTGAATATTCATAATAGACAGGTTATGTCTAATAAGAGTCATTGACTAAAGCATACATAGGCTGAATGGAGCTTCACAGAAAGACAACAAAATCCTACAGCATCCAGGGCCATCCTCAGTCGTCTTCGCTCGTCTAATTGATTGTTAGGCCGGTGGATTAATCTATACAAACTTCCCCTGAAAATATTATCTATGTATCAGTATTTGAATGGTCAACAATGCCCACAAAAAAGTCATTTGAAAAACAACGAATACACTTGAAACAGTAGACAAAAAGAAATTCAACAAACTATGGTACACATAGTATCTCAATAATTTCTGAATTTACCAATTGTAATTTATTGACTAAACAAGTATCAACAAATGTTCGGGTTTAAATATGTTTTTTTCAATAAAAGGAAATATTATTTTAAAGCAAAGACAAGATTACATAATAACATGATCTCAAATAGATACATGCCTAAAACTATCCACATATGCATTTCTGTAATGCAAGAATATCCAAATGTAAACCATAATATCTAATAGAAATTACGTAAAACTGATAGAACCTGCAACGAAACAATGCAAATTTGGAAGAAAATAGTTTGCTGTAAACCTCTATTACGCGTGGAAGATGTAAAGGAATACAATCCCTAATCACTCAATGATCTTCTACTACACCAACAGAACAAAACGCTCAAGCTAACACTCTCAGAAAGAAAAGTAACAGCACACTCAACCTGGTTTTCGAGAGACCAGGACCTCTCCCTCACTACAAGACCATACTCATGCCAATACCCCCCCTTACACCCTTTCTATACACCTCCACTTACTGGCAGATTCTGAGCATCGGTTACCTGGTGAAAAGCCCATTCTGCCCCTCTGCTTAATGAGCTTCAATATCTGGGCCCTTACTCCCCCTTCTTTTACAAACCCAGCCCCATTTCTTATCAGTGGACTCATCAAAAACAAATAATTCATTTTCTGTAGTTTTGCCTCAACTATTGCTATTTTACCAAAAGAATAAATATGCTTATCTCATAACATGGAAGTTCTTATACATACAGGATGTACAATTATTATTTTCCCAATAACACGTGTCATTGTAGTTGTATGACATGCCATGTCATTTACTAAACCAGCTCAGTGAGATTTTTCAGTAGATGTCAGAAATAACAAAAAATTAATGTTGAGCCTTCACTTAACAGCTTTAGGGATGAAATGGTCCTTTGCAGTAGAAAAATACATACAGCGTTGTTCTTTTGTCTAAAAGAGAACTGTTCCTTTAATTTTCACTATTAGAAAAGATCAGCTTCCAAAAAAGTGTAAATTTGCAACCAACAATCTCTTACTAATCTCAAGAAATGAAGCCCTCCAAATTACCTGGCAAGAAATTCTGTAACAATTGAAAGATTTGGGGGTTTGGTTACAGCTCCCATGAAGAGAACAACATTTGGATGCCTGAGCCTTTTCATTATTCGGACCTATTGCAATTCAGAATATAATTCCATAAGCACTTCCATCATCTAGAAACATTGATTTGACAGCCATCCAGCATTTAAATTTCAAAAAGGGGAAGAGCAAGTCACTACAAATGGCCAAAAAACAAATTACTAAGTTACATTTATTATGCAGAACTAATAACAGAATCATATCCAAGAATCTTTCAAATTGGTCAATCTTGATCACGTTTAAAAATTCATGAGGAAGACTGAAAGGTGAATTAGGACAAGGCCTCTGTCTCCGTACAGGTGCTCCCCGATTAGTAAAAATATTTTGAACATAATATAATGAAACATATCAGTTATAATTAGTTATGAAAAGATACTGAAAACGGAACGCAGAATGAACAGGCAAAAACAAAGGTAGCTTTACACTGGTGACTGAAAAAGCCCATATCTAGCAACTTGAAGCATATTCTGAACACTAGAGTATATACAAATATTCCTTTCTGAAGCAAGAGCCATATGCCAGATTGAATAAATGTACTGAAAACTTAAAAAAAAAAAAACAGAGGCTAAAATGGCTAAAATTAAACAAAAGATTACTTTTATGTGATTTTTGATTATGGAGCACACATATCACATTGCCGGAAGCAACTGAGGAGACAAGCACCATAGATAAATCTAAGATCGTATTTTTAATGTTTGAAGTATGCATAACAATTAATCAACTGGAAGCATTATCTGAGTAAAAAACCAATGGAGTGGAGATTCACTGCAGGAAGTCAACGTGAATTCTACCTCACTTATGAATTCCTCAAGAGATTCACCAGAGATGTCTTGATCCAAAAATCTCTTTACAGCTACTTCCTAAGAACAAAGCGTGGCAACTAGCAGTAAATACTTAAATTTCATAACACCTACATCATAAGTGAAAATTACCCTGAAAGCAGAAAATATTGATTTTTATCTTGAGGAACAATCAATTAATTATAAAAAGTGTATTTTTGTTTTTCTGCATTTATAGGATATACAGAGGTGAAACTGCACAGGTGAGAATTTAGATCTTGAAAGCCAACAATTGAGAAAAAGAAAAAAAGTAAATAAGAGGAAAAAAATGTATATGCTTGTGCAAAGATTGCAAATAATACAATATGTTCAAGTCAAGAGCATACAAAACTCACAGTTCCATGCCATTCACCCCTGTATACCTCCCCGTATGATCCTGAAGGCCAAGAATATGCCAGACAAGTAAAATTAAGTCTCCATATGTAAAACCAGATATAAACACCTGTTGCTATACATTATAGCACCATCTAAAAGAAGAATGTAATTCAGTCTCATAGAATATTGTACAATTCATACCAAGCCCAATACGCTCACCCAGTGTGATATCCTCCCATGGAATTTCATACTCAGCAACATCATCTAGTGCAGAATCAGATTTTGTGCTATCATTACTTATTGATCTGTCAGATATTCTCTCACCTTCTGTGTTTTCTCCCAAAACACTATGCTCCCCATGATCGCTAACCCCCTGCTCATGAAAAGCACCATCTGAATCACCATCACTTCGACTTCCCTGGTCACATTGTTTACCAACAGCTGCAGTGGTTGCTACTACAGCTGCAGCAGTAGCAGTAGCAGCTGCTGCAACAGGAAGCTCAATATTTGAGTCATTGCTTGACTTTGCCACAGCAACTACCATTGATGAAGCAACAACAGCTGCTGCTGCTGCAGCAACTGGTACATTCTTCCCATATCTTGTAAGAGTTGCTTCTGCATGTGATAGCAAGTGCTGTCCAGCTACTTCCCTATGATCAAAAGGAAGGTTGATCCCTAGACCTTCTAAAGGCTTGGATTGCTCAAGCTGACTGCTAGGAATTGCTTTGAGATGAGCTCTGTAGGGAGGCAAAGGAGGCAAGAATTGAGCAGGACTTTGGTGGGAATCAGGCTGAGCTTCCTGTTTCCCACTCTCCCCTTCAAATTCATTTTCCCCAGTGTTGGAGTTATTCTCAACAATTGGAGCACCTAACTGCTGGTGATAAGTTTCAGAAAATAAGTTTGGAGGAGCAACAACACCACTTTCAAGTAAAACATCGTGAAGTTTTTGAGCTAATTGAGGATTCACCATTGCAGCATCAATCATATATTGTGAAACATCTTTCACTTTCCTTCTACGTACTGCAGGGGAACTGATCCCTTCGGTCCAAGAAGGAGATCTTACATGAACGTAGGGATAATTTGGTCTACCAGGAGCTTCCTGCATCAACAATGGGCCCTTTGATTCGTCTTCACTGGTAGTGGGCCTGCTTATATAAGATTCTTTGCCCAAATAGGCAATCTGTTTTGATCTGTTTCTTTTATCAAATGTACCAAAGTCTGAAGCTTCTTCAGATGAACTTCCAATCCCGCTGCTAGATGATGCTACATGGGAGGAATCAAGGTCCCTTGACAAAGGGCTGGCCACAAAAACAGATTCATCATACTCGTTATGTGATCCAGTTGCATCAGATGGAATAAGTGTTCCAGGATCTGCCATCAGGTCAACAATGTATTCCCTGAAATTTATATTAACCACATCTTATAGTTACAGAATAACGCTTTGTAACTCCCATTTGAAAAAGCTATATGAAAGAATGAGGAAATATTCAGAAACTACCACTTTTCAAGAATTATTTTGAAAAACTACAAAGTGCTACGGCAGAAAAAGAATAACAGAGACATAAAAGAGATTAGTAACAAGACACAGGTTCTACTCTAGAGCAGAATGAGACAAAGGAAGCATTGAGCGTTAATGCTTGAGTACTCAATTGAATATTGAATACAGAAAACAAGAGAGGTAATTCACAGATGCATAAAAGCCAATATCTCAATAACAATGCAAAGAAAACTGCATAAAAACAAATCTTGCCAACAACAAAAAAAAAACAAATTTATTTTACAGTCACCTTCCATCATCAACCTTGACAAAGTTCATGGCCACATCATCAGAACCTGTATAATGTAGTCCTTTGACCAAGCAGCATGGGATGCCCATGCTATCACATAAAACCTATATTTAACATAGAGAATATATATCAGGGGTCGGAGTTCAAAGATTTTATATCAAAAGTACTAAAAAAATAAAAATGTTCACGAATATATCCAGCATGTGGTAAATCTCAAGTTAGAAAATACAATAAAAACACCCATAGGATGTAACAGTCATTATTGGCTCATTCTCTAAATTTCATCTAACAAAAAAATTGTCCACATTATTAGAGGCCTCCATCACTTTGTACACGGGGATTGTTCTTAGTTAAAATCCAAGCCATAAAACAAAATGGATGAACAAGTACCTTAAACAACAATGCTCGATGCCGAGCCAATCCAATGGTCAGAGAACCAAGCGGCAAAACCATGCTACCAAGAGTTGCTTTCAGACTGTAACTAAGACTCTTCCATGCTCTTGTCATGCTTTCAGGATCTGTAACCGGTCCACCCATATAGTCTGCCACTAATATGGCAAGCCTCTGCACCGAATCACTATTTATAACTACTTCAGAATTTGGTCTTGACTTGACAGCCAGCTCCAGGGCTTTTTGCTCAAGTTTCAATAAATTTGAATCAGCAGCCCTATTGACCAAGACTGCTTCCCAAGCGACACTATCTGAGGTCGGTGTCCCTTGCAGATCCACCAGGGAAGGCATTGTTGCAGAGGTTGATTGGGCCTCATTTAAGATCCCATAAAGATCATAGAAACCATCCAAGATCTTATCATCATAACCAATAGCATTGTAATTCTGTGAAGCATGGATAAATCTACGATATGAGATAAATTAGAAAGGAACATATGCAAGACAAAAGAGTCAAATAACAACAGGACATATTCGACTCAACAGGACATATTCGACTAAGTCCATTTTAATCCATGGAATATGTGAAACAATCCAAACACTATGTAGCAATCTGAGTTCAGCTATATGTCCGCAAGTGATTGCAATGTGAGAAGGCGAAATGGAGAAAACGCAGGCAACTTATGAACATGCCAAAGACTATACAAAAGTTATGCAGAATTGAGAGAAGGTAAACAAAATGCTGGAGATCCTGCACGACAGAAGCGCAAGACAAAGCAAACACACAAAGCATGTCCTCTGAAAAATTTATAGGCCTTTTTTTTAGACAAAACTGAACGAGACATTTTATCAACAATCCTGGTGTTCTAAAAGAATAATGACATTGATTCGAAATTGATGCTTTAAACATAATTCAATGCTTCACAGCATAAAACTCCATCTATCCATATGAAATTCTTTTTAAATTTCTCTGTGACTCATATTTTCAACGAATGACATAATGAGCAATCACACTCTGCACATCATCTTTGCTCCCGACGGAATCGTCATAACAAGGAGAATGTGACTTCAACCTTAAGTCAATGAGCTTGAAGTAAGATAACTAACCCAGTATCTGTAGGCCACAACTTCAGCTGGTGTATTATCAGGGCAACAAGAGCCCAAACTGATCTGCTTAACAGCTTCAATCTGCACTGCCTCGGGATCCTCCTTTGCACTCATCTCTAAAGCCAATTGTATCTGATATTCTTCCTCTACTTCGGGATCCCTCGAAGTGCTAGACCCAGAATCACGCCTCGCTGAACCCGAAACAATATCCAAACCACCACTGCTAACTAAATCAGATGGTTCCACTCTTTCTCCTTTTTTCAGATTCAAAGATGGAGGACCAAGACTCTGCCTGTTAGCAACCGAGTGCAACCAGCTCGAAAGCCCCGGAAAGGGTTTATGCTCAGAATTTTGAGGGGAGCGAGAGTTTGATGGCTTCTTGGGGAATGAACCATCATTGGACTTGTGGCCTCTCGATGAAGTAGATCCTGCCGCATCTTCTGATCGATTAGACATGATATGGAGCTTCTTGAGAATGTTCTTCATATCTTTTCGATAGGCTACGGTACCTAATGCTAAAGAAACTGAAAACTCTCCATTGTCTAGGAACAAGCATCAAATCCAACTCGCGCTGTCTCAGAGAAGGTTAAGCTAAGAAATCATTCAAGGAGCCCCTTTTACCACCAGCTCTTTAGTCCGCAACGGAAACAACTAACAAGTTAAACCTATTCAAACAATAAACTGCGAAGGCAGTCCAATCAACGTGATCCAGATGCTTGGATTCTAAGTGAGCAGTTTTCTTTTGACTGGACGACAAAAAACAACCGTCGAAGATAATCCTGAAATGTCCGATCAACCAAATTCACAAGTTTTATAGTATACATCAACTTTATGAAGCAGAAAACAAAAATTCTTGAGGTTACATATTGAGAAGGAGGACAAGATCTTTCTTTGGCCAAATAGAAGCAGAGCACAAAAAGAGACATGAAGGAGTTTGAAAAGAAAATAAAAGTAAAATAGGGGAGCAGGCAAGCAGAGGCTAAGACAGAACAGAGCAGCAAGTGGGAAAGTGGGGCCACAAAGAGTGACCCACCCGGGCGAGGAAGGGAAGGATTTCACGGTCCCATAAAAAGGCTGAACTTGGTGGGAAACACGGCCCAGTAACTTTCACTTTTCATCTCCCTCGCTGGGCTATGCGTTTTGCGCATTCCCGAATCGACTTGCGGAAGAATGAGCATGAACATGAACGTGAAATTTGCGTGCTTCGTGCTCAGATTTGGAATGTTGAATGAACAAGTTTAAAAAATCATATGTTTCTACAGCTTTGCCGTTACAAGTAAGCCCGATATTTGTCCTTTGTGATAAATGCCGCTTTTCCAACTAAAAGACAAATCAACTAGAAGTGGAAGAAGCGACCAACTCACTTTCACACCTTGGTTTACAATTCGAACCACGCTCATCTGACTATCCGGTTGCTGCACTCAATATTCATTATGCTCGCCGATAACGCCATGACGGTAGCCATTAATGCTTTTATTATCATTTATTTTTTAAAAAAAAACAAATCACAAAATCTCATAAGTGAGAGGTATCTGATTTTTTGTTAATATGTGTCTATCTGATTTTTTTTTTAACATTATAACTCCGCCTATGTTTATAGCCGGTCCCAAGCCCGGGTAAAGGAGGAGGGTTGTGTTAGGCCATCAACAGCCAATGTAAAACTTTGTTGAATCTATCATGAACATGGACAATAGACGTTATAATGTTAATGCTAGGTCGTTGCCCGTAAGTAACGCGCTGCATGGCTCAAGTACAGTGATAAGTGAGTTAGAGCCGCTGCATCGGCGCCCGGATGTAGTGTTAAATGAGCAAGGGCTACCGCGTCATTCTGGACGCACGCGGCTAAAGAAGTTAGTCCATAAGAGCAAAATTAGATTTGGTACTTGGAATGTTGGGACATTAAATTGTAAATCTTTAGAGGTTGTAGGGGTTATGATTCAAAGGAAAATCAATATCCTTTGCCTGCAAGAAACAAAATGGCGTGGAGAAGAAGCTAAAGATATTCAAGGTTTCAAACTTTGGTATACAGGAAAAGTAAGTGCACGCAATGGAGTAGGCATCATTATAGATAAGGAGTGGAAGAAGAACGTTGTAGAAGTTAGCAGAATTGGAGACAGAATTATTTCCTTAAAAATGATAATTGGACATGAGACTGTTAATATTGTTAGCGCTTATGCGCCGCAAGTCGGGACAGAAGCCAGTCTTAAGGAATTATTTTGGGAGGATCTAGAGGGGTTGATTCGACATATACCACAGAGTGAAAAGATTTTTATTGGAGGAGACTTTAATGGGCATGTTGGGAGGGAAGCTGGTCAGTATGCGAGGGTGCATGGTGGTTTTGGTTTTGGAGAGCTAAACAATGAAGGACAAACTCTTCTTGATTTCTCATTAGCGTATGATTTCAAGATTGCCAACACTTGTTTCAAGAAGAGAGATGAGCATCTTATCACTTACAAAAGTGGAGCCTCAAGGTCACAGATTGATTTTCTTTTGGTTAGGAACACAGATAGAAAACTTTGTAAAAATTGTAAGGTGATTCCCGGAGATGCTGTTACGACACAACATAGGGTCCTAGTCCTTGATGTGTGTATTATGAGTAAAATCCAAAAACGTCGACAAGTAGTAACACCAAGGATTAGATGGTGGCAATTAAAAGGTGAGAAGCAAGATATTTTCAAGCGAAATTTTTTGGATAAAGGAATTTGGGAATCTCAGGGAAGTGCTAACATCATATGGGAGGATATGGCTAAAAAGATACGGGAGGTTGCAAAAGTAGTTTTGGGAGAATCGAAAGGTTCTGGTCCGAGAGATAAGGAGTCTTGGTGGTGGAATAATAGTGTACAGGACAAAATCAAGTATAAGAAGAACTGTTTTAAAGCCATACATTTGTGTAACAATGAGGAAAATTAGGAGAGGTACCGTATGGCTAAGAAGGAAACTAAGAGAGCTGTGGGTGAAGCTCGTTCTAAAGCTTTTGAAGAATTTTATAAGAACCTTGAGACGAAGAAAGGAGAGCAAAATATTTATAAGATTGCCAAGAGTAGGGAAAGAAAATCAAGAGATCTAGAACAGGCAAGGTGTATTAAGGATGAAGAGGGAAGAATTTTAGTTACAGATGATGAAATTAAAAATAAATGGGAGACTTACTTTTCTAAACTTTTCAATGATGGAGAGGATTCATCTAGTAACTTGGAGGATTTAGTAACTGGTGAAGGAGAACAAAATTTGTCATTCTATCGAATAATACGTGATAAGGAGGTAAAGGAAGCTCTTAAGAAAATGACAAGTGGTAGAGCCAACGGACCTGATTGTATATCTATCGAAGCGTGGAAATGTTTAGGTGAAGAAGGGGTGAGATGGTTAACTAAGTTATTTAATGTGATTTTACGGTCCAAGAAAATGCCTGATGAGTGGAGGAGAAGTACATTAATTCCTATTTATAAAAATAAAGGAGATATTCAGAATTGTACTAACTATAGAGGGATTAAACTCATGAGCCACATAATGAAATTGTGGGAGAAAGTAATTGAGCACAGGTTGAGATTGGAGACAAGTATTTCTGAGAATCAATTTGGTTTTATGCTAGGTAGATCAACTACAGAGGCGATTTATCTACTAAGGAGATTAATAAAAAAGTATCGTTGTAAAGATAAAGATCTACACATGGTTTTCATTGATTTGAAAAAAGCTTATGATCCTATACCAAGAGAAGTGCTTTGGAAAGCGTTGGAAAAAAAGGGAGTACGGATTGCTTATATTAAAGCCATACAAGATATGTATGAGGGGGTAAAAACTAGTATAAGAACACCTAGTGGTCAAACAAAGGATTTTTCTATAAAGATTGGACTACATCAGGGATCATCTCTGAGTCCTTATTTGTTCAACTTGATTTTAAATGTTTTGACGGAACATATTCAAGAGGAAATCCCGAAATGTATGCTCTTCGCGGATGATACAGTTCTTATAGCAGAGACAAGAGAAGAGGTTAATTGTAAACTTGAGTTATGGAGGAGAATATTGGAGTCGAAAGGTTTTCGTCTGAGTAGAAGTAAGATGGAATATTTATATTGTAAATTTGATAAAGGAATATTAGAAAATAATTTGGAAGTGAAATTGGGAGATCAAATTATACCTCAAGTGGAAAAGTTTAGATATTTGGGAGCCATTATTCAAAATAATGGCGAAATCAGTGAAGATATTTCACATAGAATTCAAGTTGGGTGGTTTAATTGGAGAAAAGCTAAAGGAGTTATTTGTGACCGTAAGGTGCCTAATAAACTTAAAGGAAATTTTTATCGCACTGCTATCAGACCGGCAATGTTATATAGTAGTAAATGCTGGGCTCTAACGGGACAGCAAGAGCATAAAGTTGGAGTAGCAGAGATGAGAATGTTACGATGGATGTGCGGACATACACGTAAGGATAAAATTCGAAATGAGCACGTTCGCGAAAAAGTGAGGGTGGCACCTATTAAGGAAAAAATGGTAGAAAATCGGTTGAGATGGTTTGGGCATGTACAAATAAGATCAAGGGAGGCACCAGTGAGAAGAGTGGAACATATAACTTTGAGTCCGATTAAGAGAGGTAGAGGAAGGCCTAAGAGAACACTCTTGAAAGTTGTTGAACGCGATCTCTTAATTAATAATATTCCTAAAAGCTTGATAAATGATAGAGCACAATGGCGTCTTGCAATCCATGTAGTCGACCCCACCTAGTGGGATAAAGGCTTGTTGTTGTTGTTGTTGTATGTGTCTATTAAATGTTTGAAATGTCTTGTTATAAATACTATCTTTTTCATCAAAAGTTAGCAAATGGGGTCGGTATTAAACAGGATTAATGAATATTCTAATCCTTAATTTATTTTATGAATAGGCATTCTAAATTTTAAACGCTTGAAATATATAAAAACTTTTCTAACTTCTAAATTCTAAACACATGAAACCTTGCTGTTAAGTTAAAGAAAACAAATATTATTTTTAAGAATCAAGATGAGTGACATATCAGTGTATGACTGGATCCTACAATTACAAAAGTAATTATCATTTCCTCCAACTTAATAATAAGGTTACAAATGTTCAAAATTTTAAAATTAAGGTGATATTTTGTACATTTCAAAAGTTTAAGGTCCATAAATAAGGATAAAGCCTAAGCTACTTTTTAATCCTGTTAAATAAGGGTAAAATTTAATACACACACACGAGTAGGCATGACATATGAATTAATTACATTATCTTAATCCATATATAAGATATTTTTAATTGAATATCGTACATTAATAATAGTTTATTATTTAGTTGAAATCACATTAAATTACAATAATTTTTTTTAATTTTATCTCTAATAATATCAATTAATATCATGGTAATTATGGATAAAACACCCGATTAACATTTCTTTTGTTTAAGATAAAATTATTTAATTACTTAAAAATATCATAATATTTTTTATATTTAAAAAGAAAATAAGTTTATAATAGGAACAAAAGGAGCAGGGCATTTTGTGCAATGAATGAATCGAAGGGAAGGGAGTAGAACTTTTGGCGTCCGGTTTTGAAACATCTTTAAGGGGGAAAGAAGTCAAATTCTCCGATCTTGTTTTCTACAAAGATTTCTTCCCATTCGTTAAAAAAAGAGGAACTCAGCCAATAACCACGACATGGATTTGCTTGATTCCCGATTTCTGACTCTAGACTTCATATCTTCTTTTGTATTATTATTATTATTATTATTGATTTTAAAATTCTTTACCAATGGCTAATACTCCTTCCACCCTAAATTATAGGATATTTTTTTAAAAAAATTTATTTGAAAATATAAATACTTTAAATAAGTTAAGATTTCATTAAATGCATCAATTCTAATATTATTCTTTATTCCTCTATAATTAATTTCTATCTTTTGTTTTTTTAATGTATTAAATGATGAGTATTTTTAAAAATTTATATTTTTGTTTTGAAAAAATAAAGTTGTTAAGTGTATTTAATGAAATTTGTTAATATGTGAAATTTTTTCTAAAAATATCTTATAATTTAAGATAGAGAAAATATAATAATACACCTTATCCTTACACTTAAAATGATTACTTATAAATGTTATTGACTTAATTACTTGATATCTCGTATTTGTAAAAGATTGTTATTACAAGTCTATTTATCAATCCACTTAACTAGCTTTAATAACAAACCTACACTTTTACTTCATTTGTAACGTTTTGCTTTTCAAAGGCATAACCGTGCAAGATAATAGCTACTTCTAGTCGGAGCTGAAACAATACTATATAGATCTCAGAACTTGAACCAGAATCCCTATTCTTCAGTTAAATTTATGACAGTACTAGGATTAAGAGTATAATGCTAATACAGTAAGCATCTCATAGAATGAAGTCATTTGACCACAATTATTCCCCTTTAACTACCCTTGAGGGGCAGAGAGAGAGAGAGAGACAGAGAGAGAGAGAGCAAAGGGACACCAAAAAGTGCAGTAATAGTCTTTTGATTTAATTTGCTTCCTGGAGCGTGGGGGGTGGGAATTCTCATGGGGCGGATGTAAGCTCCAATTTTGACATTTATTGCGGCTTCATTTTCAACCATTAATGCCAACGGCCACGGCATGTTTGCATCGTTGATCGCCCTTGAATCATTATTATAATTAGTAATACTACTATTTGTCAACATGAAAGCAACCCTGCAACCCAACTTTTCAATATCTTACTTTGATCTGGTTCACTTAGAAAAATAATTGTTCGAAATTACTGAATATTCAAAGCTAATTCGAGGTTAAAGAGGGTAGCTTCTTTTTATCCAAATTAGGGTGAGACGCAAAAAGTAGTTTATGCTTGATATATACTTGATCAAGATGAAACTATTGCTCTTTATTATCAAAATAATACTCGGTCCTGCACTTAACCTTGAATAGAAAGGAATCTTAATTGATTACTCAAAACTCTTGCCACTAACATGTTACTGACGATAAGAAAAGACAACGTCGTCAAGAGAAAATCATAGCAAGTTGGCAACATAAAAAATAATCCTGGGAAAGTCAAATTTGGCAACAAGCCAACTCAATGAATGTCTAAATTTAGTGCTTGTTGAGTTCTTCCCTTTTTAGTTTTACCTTCTTCTTTCTTTTCCAGCAGAATGAGTTGAATCGCCCTTCTATACCCAGCACAAAGTTCACTTTCTGATGATTTCTTGTCTTCTTATATGTATGATCTTCCAACCCACTATTGTAGATCTCATTGCAGAAGATGAACAAGAACAGCCCAGGCTGTCAATGTTTGGTTCAACAAGCAAGGGAGAAACAAAGATCTTAAATTTGAGCTTCCCCCCCTGGTGGGTGGTGTTGTTAAACCTGTTGCTTGAAAGGGCTTAGTCGCCACTCAATTCGAATTAGTTTGATCTATGTTAAACATATTCCCTCATACTCGATATGAATCAAGTTTAAAATATGGGATATTCAAAATAAAAAGAAAATTATAAATAGAAAATTGTATTATTCTTTTGAATCACACTATAAGTTCTCTTTTAAAAGCATTGTTTGATTCAAAATATAAAGTATTGGATGACTTTTATAATTATATTTTCAACTATACCCCTACTTCATTTATTATTTTTGAAAAAAACAATGCATTAAAATTTTATTTATTATTATTAAGATGCTTATATAAGATATTTAATGATGATCTAACTAAAAAAATGCAAATTTTTTTAAAAAAATAAGTTCAAACTAACATTTTTTTCTTATAACTCTGAACTAGTTATCAATATACTATATTTACATCCGGAGGAAGAAATTGCTAATAACTTGCTCTCCATCCATATGATGTCAGTAGTCACATTCCAGTTTTCATGAAATCCATATTTTATTTATATCGGTGTTTGGAGGAAATGCCAAAGGAAGGCTTAATAGGGCACATTTGTTTTGCAAGCCAACCATGAGTTATGTAGGCAACAGGCGTGGTAGAAAATAATGACTAAAATTAGAGCTGATAATTTGAATCAAACCCAACAAGCTAGCTAAAATCTATCCAAAAAATTTAAGGCCAAAATCAAAAAAAGTACTACTTTTTTTTTTATTTGGCCCTATTCAGGCTACCCAGATAAGCCTGAGGAAATTTTTGCCAAGCCTGATCGGGTTCAAACTTAGCCCAAATACAAGAATGAGAAAATAAATTTATATAAAATATGATAAATATTAATTAATTTTTTAAGTTTTATATCATTTTATACTAAAATACTATATATTTGAGTGTTTTAATATATTTATTTTTTAAAAAATTAAAAAATAGTTATATTTCATATTTTTATTATTTTTAATCAATAAAATATCATAAGATAATATTTAAAATATATTTTAATATTAATCTTTATATTTTAAGACCCAAATTTTTTTAAAAAAATGGCTTTGAGTCCCATACATTATTTGCATATAAAAAATTAATTTTTTATTTTTTGTGAATTAAGATAATTAATTTTAAAGTGAAAATGAAAAATAATTTAAAAAAATTATATACTTTAATCTATCCATGAGAACTTATATATATAATATAACAATATGAATTTTTAAAAAAAAACAAAAATGGACTTTCAAGCCTTGAACCTAATCAATAAAAGTTATACTTTAGAGAGTAACGAAATTTATATATCTAAGTTTATACAGATCAAGCTCGCCTGTTCCAAATCTCAAAAGAAAAACTATATATTTAAATTTATATACTAAAAATACATCACTTTAAATTGAAAATAGATATACATATTAATAATAACTAGTGAAAAAATAAAATAAGTGATGCGTGAAAAATAAAATCGCATATCCTCATTTAATTGGAAACTACACGTATACAAGTACTTAAATTTTTTGAGAAGATGATATTTAAGTATTAGAATGTTAAATTAATAACAATTAGGTTGTGACAAAATTTTTCAAAAGATAAGTTGAAAATGTCGGTCCACATAATTGCAAATTCAAGAATTTTAACTATATATATACATTTAAATATTAAATATAATTTTAAAATTGTAACAAGAATTTCTATCTATAAATTTTCAAATTAATATTTATAATTTATTATTGTTTTTTGAAAATTTAACTGTCATTAATTTAAATTTTAAGGCTTAACTATCATTCTTTTGAATTTTTCTCTCTCTTCTTTTCGTATATTGCTTAATTTTTGGGTGGAACTTCCCTTTTTTTTTTTTGGGTTGTGTCTTTCCTTCCCTTACAGGTGATGATCTTTTGTAATATACTATTTGCATAATTTTGGCCACGAGAGAATGACAAAGAATTCTTAAAATAAGTAGTTAATTTAATTTAGATCTCAAGTGTTGACTTTTAAGAATTTGTAAGTTCAGCTTTTAATTTTACAATTTCATTGTAAAGAATTTTTAACTTATTTTCTAAATTTTAATATGATTAAATAATAAATAAATTTATTTTTCTTATTAAAATTTAAAATATAAGTCATAAATTCATCATAATGACGTTGTAAAATTAAAAGCTAAATTTATAAATTTTTAAAAATTGACACTTGTGATTTATGTTAAATTATTTGATCTTACAGCTTTCAATCTAACGATCAACGTGCCTAAATTAAGAAAGGGTTCAATTCAATTAATCACGTGCTTTTCATTCCACAAAACTCCTCCGCTTTTGGAATACAAGTGGCAGATTCTTTGTTTTTTATTTTTTGGGTTTTAACACAAGGTAATAACTTTTATGTGTATTATATTCGAGTTACATATGATAACAATTTTTTTTCTAGCAACTTAGCATTGTAGTGTAGATGAGAGGAGGAATTTTCTTGTAATAATAAAAAGTAAATTTAAAAATAAGGATTAGGTTTGACAGATTGTCAATTTAAGTCTTTTTTATATCAGTACGGGTTTAAAAAAATGTCATTTTTTATAAAAATCAGGCCTCAAGACCCAATTATAATAAACCTTATAAAATAAGTTCAGGCAACTCTTTTATTCTAACTCTAAAAAAATAAATTATTTTTATTTTTAAGTTGAATTTAAAATTTAAAAGTTGTTTATATTTTAAAATTAGATTTTATATTATTTATTTTTAATTTTATAATATTATAACTTGTATATTAAAAAATATAAAATTTTAAAATTTTAATTTTAATTTTAATTTTTTAAAAATTTTAAAAATAATAAGAACGGGCTTATGGGTCCAAACTTAAACCTTTTGAATAAAAGCTAAGCTTAAAAAATTAATTAATTTTTAAAAGTCATGTTTAAAAACTCAAAACCATATATCTAGGCTTGCTTGTTTTTCACATTTAATTAAAAAAAACAAAAAGTGCCATCTAAAACTAACAGTAAAGCGTGGAATAAAAAAGAAAAGAGTGGCTTTTCAAGTAGAGCCGGGAAAACGGGTTAAGCCCGCAGGCTAGCCCGTTTAACCCGCACAATTTGATAAGTTGAGTTAAAAAAATTGATCCATTTTTTAAAACAAGTTGGGTTAGCCTAACTCGCAAAAAAGCGAGTTAAAACGGGCTGACCTGTGGGCTAGTAATATTTTTTAAAAAATATTTTTTTTATTTTTTAATTATATTATATCTTTTTATAAATTTTCAATAATGATAATATCTCTTAAATATATAATTTATGAATTTTAAATATGTTCTTTACATTTAAAATATAGTGTAAATTCTTTTTATAATTTGCAAATAAAATTTTTGTTATAGTTTATGAAGATGATTTATTAGTTTTTATAGAAATGTTTTGAATATATATTATTTATTAATCTCATAAATTTTATTGATTGAAATTATAAATATGAATTCACTAAGAAAAATAATATGAGTTTATATTCAAATTTTCTTTATTAGTGACAAAGATAGCACACCTAGGTGAAAAAATGATTAATAATAAAAATCTAGCAAAATGAATTTGCTTGGTTAAATTCTATATTTATTTTATTTATTTATAAATTTTTTAATTTCTTATTTGCTTTAAAATATGAAATAAATATATATATTTATATTATATAAATTTTAAATTATTAAAAAAATTTGATAATTTTTTGCAGGCTAACCCGAGGATTGACTAGCCCGCTGGAAAATGGGTTGGATTAGATTTTCCAGCCTGTTTCATCTGACGGGCTGGTCCAACCCAACCCGTAAAACTGTCAGCCTGCGTGGATTAGCCCGCGAGCTGGCCTGCAACCCATTTGCCTAGTACTGTTTCCAAGCCTTCATTATCTCTGCAAAGCTAGAATAGGCTTATACGTTTGGAAGAAATTTGAGTTGTATTAACATATATGCTCTAGTTCAACTACAGAAGAATTTCTTTATATTTTTTCATTGAGTTTTGAATAATGAAACTAATGCGCGAAACTTTGATCAAATTCTTTCAGGAATTAAAAGGCAAAGTCGAGCCCGGATTTATTGAAAGACATTGTTTTTATGTTTCCACATGGTTCATGCTGCTGCAGCCATTTTTTTTTTTTTAAAAAAAACCGCAACCCCCGAAAAAATACAAATTCATCAGCATTCTCCAAAATCTGACCGATTTTGCACCAGGCTAAACGGATTCTTCGCATACTGTTTTCATCAAGAGACATGCATTACTTATGCCGGGGCACGGGAAGGGCACTTTCGAGTTACTCTCTCCATCCTTGTATATTAAAAAAAAAAAATAATCCTCAAACATAAGAGGTTATTAATATAAATTTTAATAGATAAATCATTATATCCTTATTAAATTAAAATATATATATATATACTTATTAATTTACTTTAAAAAATAAAAATTCTTTTTTATGATAATTAAAAGTAAAATTAAAATGATAACGTACTTTTAATTAAAAAACTAATTTTTATTAATTTACATAATTTGATTAAAAATATTTTATATATAAAAACGGTGAAAGTATACCCTAATATATTATGATACATATATTGTGCGCGCGCGCGTAAACCATAAAATAGGGAAACAAGAAACACGAGACAAAAACCAGCGATGTTGACAACCAGGCAAAAAGAATTCTTTCATGCCGCAAAGTTTCAAGCACAACATGATCTTCCACTCGGGCTGATTAAACAAGCCAAAAAGGCGGAAGAAATTTTCCTTGTCTCCCTCACTCTAACATTCAGTCCAGATTGAGCAGAATCAGCTAAGGCACATGGGCAGAAGGATCAGAGAATTTGCTAGTACTCAGACAAGTGAATCACCAAACGCATCTAATCCGCAGAATTTGCACCACCTACTACTAAAGTTAAAATTAGCATTTGTTTTCTGCATAATATGAAATCTGAAAGATAAACCGCAATATTCATTACTCATGAACCAATTAGAGGTTTTATAGACACAGATACTGTGTTAATAACATAACAAAATAACAAGTCTTATCATAGGGCCGACTACACACGGACTGTATGACGACGTTATTGTAATCTATCATATGCCAAACATAACAAAACTAATTGAAACCTAACGTGACAGATGCAGCCGCAGGCACAACATATTCTTTCAATCATCTATTTCCGACAAAACCAACTTCAAAAAGGGATTACTAATAACCTGAAGCATTTGTCTTTCCCTCCCGGCGTAACCAAAGGGGTAAAGGGGCAGTGAGAATGCGCGCGCGCGCGCATATATATCTTGAAATGGATCAACATACATTAATATGACTACAGTAATAAGTCAAAGTAAAACCACTATCCGTCAAATAACAACAGAGCCATCAGTATTCTAATCATTCCTTCAGGGTCAATCTAAACCGGTACAAACACTTCAAACTTGTGTGGAATTGTGGATACAGTCATCATACTTTCAATGAAAATTAATTTCTGCTACTTCCTACTTGATTTATAGATCTTTTACCTCATGCGTCTTCTCAAAAACACTTGTGCGAATTGTTCAAAATCAATTTGGGGCTCATGCACATCTTACCAGATTCCACCACTGCGTTTAAAGTATATGCTTCGATGGCATCTACAGTAATTGTAGTGGATATCTGTGGATGACAGACTCGCTATTGCTGTGGCAGCAGTTCTTGAGTTTCATTTCTTAATGGCACATTAAGGTCCATTGTTGCTAGTCCCTCTAATTCTTGAATTGCTGCAATTGCACTGACTGGACTCGCAGTGTTAAAATGCGGCTTGATCAAACCAAGAGATTCATTGACTTTTAATTGCTGTTATAATGAAACAGAGGAATGAATGATCAATTCGATGACAAGGTAGTAAATTGACCAACTAAGCATTCATGTAAGAGACTATTTAAACTTACAAAATATTCAAGTTTCCTCCTCAACTCGTCCTCAACAAATGTTTCCTGTTCCAGCAAAAATAATGTAATGAAAATGAACGTTTCCCGTGAATTTAGATAGCACAAAAGGTAGGACATGCTGACAATACAAGAGAAAATATTACATCATATATATATATATATATTGAAGCATAAGTAATTTCAAATCATATCCTGTAACATAGAGCTCTATATTTTCTACAATCCTAAAATTTCCTTACTCAAACAGCAGAATTTATTAATCCTCAGATGCGTGCGCCTAATTGGGAACCTACAAAATTTGTGCGGCATACATATGGTTAAGCGGCTTTCAATAAGGATTCTGAAGAAAAATCACCAGATTAATGTTTTTATTCATTTATCGCAATTCGCAACCAAGAGAAGAATAAAGCTCAAGTTCAATTATAAGTCCAGGTCCAATGGAATGAGTTAGTGATCAACATAAAAGCATAACCAAAAAGTTGAGAAAAATGCCTCAAAATACATACATAACCAAAGGCCATGACTTACAGAAAATAGAAACCAATCATATCCTCTCTATTTCCCACAGACGAAGAATATTGCCCCGTAAAAGAGTAGGGAGGTAACAAGGATAAGATTTTTTTTCCTTTTTCTTTTTTTTAGGTGACATGAAAAAAGGATAAAGCCCAAACATTGTAAAAGAGATGAATACTACGAATCAAGAGGGGGAAGAGAGTAGAAGACTGACGCCGCAGTCTATCTTCCACCGTCACAATGCAGTCAATAATTTCGAAAGGGAAACATATCATTTCACATAAGCTAACCAAGCGACTTAAGAACAGTGCTTAGCTTGGACGAGATCAGAACCTATAGGGCATATTCATAGAAACGCTCGAGCCCGGAAGAATTTTCATGCATAACCACTAACAGAATTACCTTCTTTGGCCGGCCGACAGATTTTAACGCGGGATCTTTGGGTCTCCTAACCCCTTCAACAGTCAGAGGAGGCCGTCCCGGCAAAAATCCCCCACCTGGCCTGCGCCCATGGCCGCCGCCGCCACTACTATGTCCAACAGCTTGTGGTGGCACTGCAGCTGCACTCTTCTTTGGTCTTCCTCGACCTCTTGGAGATATACTTGGTAAGGTAGCATCTGGCGGTACCGAGGTACCAGTGCTACCAGTTACGGTTTCGGCGGATACAGCGGGACCGGGAGGAGCAAAAGGGATGGCCCTTACGTTCGTTTGATTTTTAGGAGGGCGACCAGGACGCCTTTTGGTCCAGTTAGAAAAGGCCGACTCAGATTTGCGCTTGGGAGGACGCCCACGTCTTTTCGACCCATGCGGTCGCCCCCTCCGCACAGATGGCCCAGGCTGGTCCCCTATGTTCGTGCCAGCGTTCGGTGAACGACCGGGACCCTTTCTTATCACCTCAGGGCTTGCGGGCTCATCTTCAAGACCAAGCGCAAACAACACAGGGTTGGCGTTTTGTCGAACGCCAGGCTGAGGCAGCAGGTCGGCGTTGGGCTTGCGCTTGGGGGGCCGACCCCGTCTTCTCTGGGCGGCAGAAGGGGAGGCATCGGATTTAGGGAGCATGTAAGATTTCTTGACCATAACAAGACGACCACTGGTCTTCAAGCGATTCAAATGCTGAGTCAGCAAGGCGGGGTGAGTTGAAGGAAGGCGCGGATAGGCTTGTTCTATGAACTTGGCGATGGCTTTCTTGCTGGACCCATTTCTACCGTTGAGAATCGCGATCGCTGAACGTATCGTCTGACTTAGGGGAAGAATCCGAAAGGGGCATTATGAAAATAAAGGAGGTGAACAGCAAAAATATTAAGTCGAGAGCAGGAGAGGGGGGAAAGAAGAGGCATCCAGATAAGTATAACGTCCTTGTTCGGTGACATAATCTTACCTCAGCATAGAGAGGGTGGTTTTCCGAATTTGGACTGGGACAATTCGATCTCAATACTGCAAAATGTATGTATGTATGTATGTATATATGTATATATGTATGTATATATACACCCATATGCTATACGTTGTATGAAGATTTTAGTGTAAATTTGACAAATTATGTTAGTATTCACATTCTTTAACGAAGTTAATAACTTTTTTAGTAATATTTGTTTTTTTATAAGCAGTCTTAAAATATTTTAAAAGTAAATTTTATATTCTAATAATATTTACACTTTAGAGTTTAAAATTTTGTGAAAAAATTTATTTTCAAGTAAGGTTGCATGTTTTTACTAATTATGATAGCCATATTTCTATGTTATGTTAGTAACTTTAACAGTCTTATGTAATAACAGTATTTATACTTGCACATATTTAAACTTGAAATAAACATTAGCATTATATTACACTAATTTCAATACATGTACACTATATTTGCATCCCTTTTTACACAGAAGATATCATATCTACCTAAATGATACTTCTACAGTCTTCTTCTCAAAAAACAATGTAAACTGCAAACTTATTTGCATAACTTGTCACCTCCACAAATAAAAAAAATATGGTGTGGGTGTCTATATAAAAAGTTATTCAATAAATCAATTGCAATACTTTCAACTCCTATCATTGATGACATTATTTTTAGCTGCTCTTCATGATTTATGCCTTCTCTAATCAAGTTAGAAACTAATCTTTCATCTTTACAGGTCATCTTTCTTTGTGAATCTTTTATAAAATGTCCTTCAATGTGAAAATAACAAAATACTTCTTTTATTAAAGTACTTGCCATATGAAAAATAAATTTGCAACAACTATAAGCAGTATACAAATTTATTACTTCATAATTATCATTCCCGTAATCCTAACCATGATTACAACAATTCAGCATTTATGTTGCATTTTTCAACATTAAGATATTGTTTGGTTGGAGGGAAGGTAGGGAAATTTTTAAAATTTCCCCTCCCCTCCCCTCGAACACCCCCCCAAATTAAGGGGAGCCCCCTCCCCTTGGACCAAACAAAGCATAACACACTTCTCATCATAAAACAAAAAAAATCTAGCATCTTTTTTACATCTTTCTTGTTCTTCACTCAATTTGTTTAATATTATCGTTCTCGTAAATCATTTATTATATGTGTCTATATATATAATCTATTAATCATTAAAAAGATTATTATTTTTTAGCTATAGAAGAGAAGTGATGTGAGACAGCATTTACAAGCTTTAAAAATTTGCTTGTGCCTACATGGTAAAGGAGATGTTAAAGATAGAGAAGAGGAAATTATAGATTTTTATTGCGCGCATGACAAAGGAGAAAATGTAAAAGAAGCAATCATGTAATTATCTATTATCAAGAGAGGAGAAGATGATGATTTAGATGATCTACTCAATTAATTTTCACCCACATTTATCACACGTGAGATCAGATTTTTCGCACTCAAAAACAAGAATAGAGAACGCAACATAAGCTGACTTGTTGTCACATTTTAGTGTTTAGAGAAAGGGTAATTTTGTAAAGTTGAATATATTTTTTATCCTAGTTTAGGTCCTTGAGTGAGATTTCAAAATATTATGATCCTTGATTGAGTTTAATGTCCTTAAGAGGTCTTTAATTATTATTTTTCCTTATAACAATTGTTAAGAAATAGTATTAAACAAGTTATACATATCAAATATGTGCTAGCTATTGGCCATTAATGGATTTATTAAATATTTTAATATTTTTATACATACGTTTATTTTAATAAATATAAAATAAAAATAAAAACTTAAATTTGCCTTGTTCATATCTTATCAAGGGTGATAAGTATTATAGTGTTCATTCTTTAATAAGTATAAAAGATAATCCAAATTTAATATCATGATTTTTTTATAATTTTTATATATTTTTATTTTAATAAATGTAATATAAAAATAATTTAAACTCAATGGCATAGATCATCTAAGGAGAAATAAAAGGCCAAGGTCATGCCATAGGATGATTGATAAGCACTGAATGCAGTTTCTAATAATAATATATTCCACTCAAAGTGCAACCTTTCCTACTCATATCGTCGTTTAGATTTTGACTATTTATATTAAATTTGAATCATTTATACTGCATGTTTTAAAAATCTTAACTTTTTATTTATTAAAATAAAAGGATTATAATTTTTTTTATAAAATGTGATCAACAATTTGAACAATTTAAATTTAAAATGAGTAATCCAGATTTAATGTTATTTTTTATAATTTTAAAATTAAATTTAAACCATCAATATTAAATCTAAAATATGCATATTGGTGATTAGATTTAACAAAAAAAATTATAATTTTTATAATTTGACTATTCAAATATAATTTAGATAATGCAGATTTAATATTAAAAATATAAAAGTTTTTAATAATAAATTTGGACTATACATATTAACTTTTATGGCCCAGATTGCTAACAAGATGTATAAAAAAATTATAATTTTTTTCTTAATAAATGTAAAATTAAAATTATAACATTTGGTGAGGACTGTCCAAATCTAATTTAAAAGATCTAAATTTAACAGATGATGAGACAAGGGTTGGGGGAGGGAAGTTGGCTCCGCTCACTCCGCTCCACCTTGCTTTCATTGTAGCTGCGCGCATGTCTTTAGCTTGATTCAACCTATTTCTACACCTAAGTAGCCATTTGTTGATTGCTATTATAATATTTTTCTGGTTTCATATTTTATAGTGGCTTACTCTTTAGAAGGCATAGCAGACCCTACATAAGGACAATGCTCTCTCCTGGTTTTATTGTATAGCGTCCTCAAAAAACAATTTGTCTTTGATATAAGATATTTAATGTGATATTAATTATATTTTTTTAATATTACTTAAATTTAAACCTATTCTTTTTCTTTAAATGCGGATAAAATTTAAAAAATACTATAATTTTTTGGAAACAAACATGTGTGTCTATTAAAAGATAAAAATATCATAAGTTAATTACATTAGACCAAGGAGCAAAACTAAAATTAGTAATTAAAAAAACATGAAAAGATTATTTTATTTTCAAACAAAATTAACAACTTAATCACCTTTCATTAATTTTGATAAAGTAGGTAGAGAATAAGAAACAAAGGGAGTATTATTTTTTTTTATTATGCAAAACATTGTTTTTAATAACAAAAATCCAAACGAACAAAACGCTTGACTTTAATTTTAAGTATGCTCTGTTGGCGGAAAAAAATTAATTATACTCTAACTATATAAATTTTAAAATTAATAAAATAAAAAAATTACAATAAGTATAATTTTTTTTTCTTATTCAAGAATAACTAGGAGGAAACTCGACAAAGCAAAATATGTGGTATTTATATGAATGTTTGTGAATTTACGCGTGTCAAGAAAAGTGCATGACAATAAAGGGCGTTTGGTTTAATTGATTATGGAAGTTGAATAAGCTTATTTTATGATTTTGACTTCCAATCCTGTAATGAATAATCATATTAAATAAGTTTCCAAGATGCTTAGCAAGTAAATAAAAAAAGCGCAAAACTTTTTTTTTTTTTTTTTACCGACAGAATGGCGTGTGATATTATTGAAAGAGTATTCTGCTGAACAAAAACTACTAATTTCGTGTCTTCCCAAGCATTGTCTTAGGTCCGTTTGATATGTTTACGTCTTATATTTAGAAAATAAAACTTTATTTTTAAAATATTAAAAATTGTTTGAATAAACTATTTTATAAAAAAACATATCTTAAAAACACATTTAAGTAGTATTTGAGAAAGTGAATTTGAGAAATGTAACTATTTAAAGATCTTAAAAAGTAAATTTAAAAAGTAAGATGTTATTTAATCATATTACTCTAAATTTAATCTCTTATTTTTTTATTTAAAAAATAATTAATTCGTTAAAAATATACTTATAATTTCAATAATAATAATTAGGTATTAAGTTTTTAGTATTATAAATTGAAAAATTAATCATGTTAATTTTTAGGATTAATATATAATAAAAATTATAAATATTTATCATACTTTTTAAAATTATAAATTAAAAAGTATAAATAATTAGAGATCAAATTTTTAACATTTTAGGCTAAATTTTGTGTTATTTAAAATTTTTACTATATTTTTTAAATGTTTTAAATATATTGCACTTGTATAATAAAAGTTACAAATCATTATAAATTAATGTTTTTTTTATAATTGTGCATTCAAAAATATATTTTACTATCATAATTTAAATAATTTTTAATATATCAAACTGACTTTTAAAAAATATATTTAAATATAAATTTTATTATAATAATTAATTTTTATTAAATAAATTTATGTTCTCCTATTTATACTATAATTTCTATTGCTTCTAATTCAATACAATTAATTTCTTATCCTACCCCTTGCATTCTTAATACTTTCTTTTTATAATTTATCTAGTAATATATTTACTTTTGCTACTGAAATATTTGCTCCTGTATCAACTAAAGCATGATATTTTCTAGATCTATATTTTTTATAATTAAATTTTATCAATATGTAAAATAATTTTTTCATATCAATTTTATTTTTTGAATTACTATTATTTGATGATTAATATTTATCATAATTCTTTCTTGTTATATTCTCCATGGTTTTACTTATTCTAAGAAATCTATTCTTAGTATTATTTTATATTGATTATTATTGTCATCTATTACCCAAAATTTTACAGTTAACACATCTCTTTCATTTATTTTTATTCAAGATATTGTTCTATTTCCTTCATTTGTTACTTCAAGATTATTATTTGTTAATCCTAATTGTATTGTACTTTTTTGTTCTCTTGGGTCTACTAAGGCCATTACATCTATCCAATTAGCATCTTGTTTTACTTGTATAGCTATATAATTATTGTTTTCTAGTAGTGTTTTAGGTCTTATTGATTCTAAGGTTGAACTTATAGGTGTCTCAATTCTAGATCTTAACAATAATCTTTCTTGTCTACATATTTCGCTACTTGTACTGGGTCTTCGTTCAAAACTAAAACTTCTTCTAATATTAGGTCGATTTATATTTATATTTAATGTTGGTGTGCTTATTATCAATGTTCTTTGTCCTATGTTGTCATTAGTTATCATTCTTCTTGAATTATTTTCATTTTCATAATATCCTATTGTATTATCTAATTCTAATTTTAATTATTCAAGTATTGTTATTTTGGTTAGGTCTAATTCTATTTTTTATAATACAGGCATAAAATGTTTGTCAATTATTAATTTACCTTTATTTCTTTTATAAATCTTATGCTCATTTATAAATACTAATCTTATTATAGTAGTTATACTTATTGTTCTTGATCCTGGTAATAATTTTATTCCTCCTAATTTATGATATATTAGAAAATTTTTATTCATATTTTCATCTGCTCTTGAAATACAAAAGTCAATATTTACTGTAAATTTTAGTTTTTGATATATGAGATTTTCAGTTAATATTCTTAAAATACTATCTTCAACACTACTTATTATTCTTCCATCAGTTATTAATAATTCTATTAATATATCCTTCTAATGATATATCAAAAATATCGAAACTTTTAGAATCAATTAAGGAAGCTGCCAAACATTATTTTGAAATAGTAACCCAATATCGAGTCTTTATTAGATGTTACTCAACTATAGCAGAAATAACTCCTGACAAGTTTTATTCTTCAATTAATCTGATTAAATTTGGAACAACAAGAAGACTATTTGAGTATGAGCAAGAAAAAAAAAGAAGATCTAATTAATGATGAAGATCTTAGATGTAAGATCTCTATTATCAGAGCTCAAAAAGTACATATAATTTTCTAGGAGCTCAATAGGACAACTACAGCAGAAGAAGAATAGTGGACATACTTCACTGGCCCCACAACATGTATCTTCTTAGTAGAAAAAAATAGCAGAAATTCAAGAAGCTTCAATAATTGGTATCAAAGATTAAAAAATAATTCAATGAATAATGATGAAGAGACAAAGAAGAAAAAATATCAAGTATTGTCAAAGTGTGCTATTCATAAATATAAATATTGTGATGAAAATAGAGAAGTGGACAAAGACTATGAAGACCCTTCTATCAACATGAATATTCTAAATTAGCCTGTCGACAAGTAAAAGAAGACTGAAGAAGATGGAAGAAGATAAAATCAAAAAGACTAAAAGCTAAAAAGAAGCCTAAACCTATATTGTCTCTTGTAATAATTACTTTAACATTCTATTTTATCAAAAAGTCTATGAAGTCTAAGGCTAGCCTTTTTATTTTGTCAAAAGTAGTTTTATTTTCTTATAATTATTAACTAAGGTTATGTAATCAGGGTTGGAATGCCAACTCTATATAAAACCATGTAACTTCTAAGGCAACACACAGCTGAGAACCTTAAAGCCTTCTTAAGCATTTGAGTTCTCTGCCTCTTTGTAACCTTGCCTTCTTACTATCAATAAAAGTATTCTGTTCAATTATTTTCTCCTTTGCAACTATTGAAGATTAAAAGGTATGACTAAGTAATTTTCTTTTAGGGGTTAAGGGGGGATTATTATCTAATGCTTAATAAAAGTTTTGAATTTCTGCAATGATCCTATAAGGGGAATTACTGGTTATGTATTGCTATGGCTATGCCTCCAATAAGAAACGAAGGAAGGCTGTGCTATGCTGGTCTGAAGGAAGTAGTTCTGTGGAAGGTCTATAGCCAGGCTTTTGAGACTGCCGGCTTGTAAATCTCAGTATGAAAGAGGACTGAGAACCTTTCATGCTCTGCTATAACCCGGATCAGTGTCGGTCAAATCCTATAGCAATACATAACCAGCTGTTATAATTGAACATTCAAAAAAATATTTTACTATCATAATTTAAATAATTTTTAATATATCAAATTGATTTTTAAAAAAATATATTTAAACATAAATTTTATTATAATAATTAATTTTTATTAAACAAATTTTTATCAAATGGGCTTTTGATAAATAGAAGACCAAACACAAAGTGAGCTGATTTGATGGCGTAGCTGTGAAAGAATAATTTGTCATATACGCCTTTGTTAGTTTGGGCATTCCGCATCCATCGGCCTGGTGACAACTAAGAGCCAAAGATACGAATAAATCTCACATAGGAGATCCTCCATGTCCCGAGATGACAGTCCCATTTTAATACCACAACGATTGGCAGAGAGTTAAAACCGAAAAATGAGTTTGGCTCTATTTATGCTGTCAGGCAATACTCGTGAGTTTCTAACATTGCCCTTCTCATGCTATTACCTCTGATGAACATATTGCCAACCATTGCTTATAAATAATAGCCTCGCATTCCTGAGACAAAGTGAAGAGTCAGAAGAGAGCTTCAAGATTTAAAAAACCTTGCCATCTCCTCCTTAAACCTTATCCAACCACCTACCACGTCCTGTTTTAATTTTTGTTCCATGTCTTCTCACAAGAAGGTATTTCTTGAAAACATTTTCTTCCTTTTCCCTTTTCTCTTATTCTTGATGAGTTTTTTTAACTTCTTTTGTTCTTTACTATTTTAATTGTTTCAAGGGACTAGATTACATCAGAATGTTGTGCTACAGTTAAGTTTCTTTTTCCCAATATAAAGAACGTCTATGTTTGGTGTCTTACAAGATTTACTGGGATAAAAAATGTTAATTAAGCAGAAAGTCATTGTACGATATTGACTTTAATTATTTTCATTTGTTGGTAACAATTAGAGACATGATACATTTAATACCTTACAAATTGTTCTTGTCAAAAGAAGAGATTAAAGAGAATGATGCTTTTTCAAATTATTATTTGTACTTCTATAGTTTAACCTTGTGATAAATGCTAACTATCTGTGTGAATACATAATGCTTTTTGGTAATGAAATAGGTAGAAATAGAATTTTTCACCAAATATAGAGAGGCAAGTCGATACCAGGTCTAAGAAGTTATTAGTAAAGGAAGTTATGGCATCGTGGGTTTTGTCGTGGACACTAATACTGGTGAAAAGGTTGCAATAAAAAAAATTAATGACATTTTTGAGCATATCTCAGATGCCACGAGGATCCTAAGAGAAATTAAACTACTTCAATTCCTTAAACATCCTGACATAGTAGAAATTAAGCACATCATGCTCCCTCCTTGTCAGTGAGAGTTTAGGGATATCTATGTTGTGTTCGAGCTAATGGAATCTGACCTTCATCAAGTTATTAAGGCAAATGACAATTTTACTTTGGAGCATCACCAATTTTTCTTGTACCAACTTTTTCAGGGATTGAAATATATACATACTGGTATTTTCTTACTAGGTATATGCTTTTTTTATTAAGAATGATAATAAACTTATACAATACTTGTTCATGCAGTTAATGTTTTTCATTGTGACTTAAAGCCAAAAAATATTCTTGCTAATGCTGATTGCAAATTAAAGATATGTGATTTTGGGCTTGCTAGAGTTTCATTTAATGATGCTCTATCAACTATATTCTTGACGGTGAGTAGTTTATCGTGCATACCATACAAACTTATTCCATTTAGTAATTCTTCCTTTAAATTTTCTTGGTGGGAATTTGTAAACATTGTGTTCCATAAAATACTAAAATACATGTCTTAACTCTAAACCATCATTAACTAACTTTGTTTACCTACTTTGACAAAGGATTATGTTGCAACTCGATGGTATCGAGCACCTGAACTATGTGGTTAATTTTTCTCAAAAGTAAGCCTTTCTTCGATCGTCTTTCATATGTGCCAGTTCCCCTTTTTATACAATTTGTGACACCTATGTCTATTGTCTTGCTAGAAAATTAAGGCAAGTTGTTTTTTTGTGTTTACGACATTAGTGCTACCTGTTATTGCTCATTTGCTCATGTAAACTTGACATTATTAATGTTGTCATGTAATTTACAATTGTAAATCTAATCTTGTTTTTGCTTATGTAATTGATATTTGTATCTCTTCCCCTTCTGTAATGGCGATTGGCTTAAAAATAATTCTCTTCTTTTTAATCTTGAATCCATTAGGATACGTTTTAGAGTTTTAGTGCTATGAGTAGTTAGTTTGCCTTGTGGTACTGTCAAGCTGATTTTCTTATAGTTGATAGTTTCTTATGTGTATTCTATTGATGGTTACATATTGATGTATCGAATTTTCTACTTAGCTGCATACCCATTACCATTTCTGCAAACTGCCTCAAATCTTTTTATTTTTATTTATTTATTTTTAAGACATAAGAGGTTGAATGTACTACAAAATTTAGACACATTTGCTTAATTTTAAAATCTTTATCTTTTGCAGTATACCGCTATAATTGATATTTGGAGCATTGGGTGCATTTTTGCAGAGATTCTCTTAAGAAAGCCATTGTTTCCTGGAAAAAATGTGGTAAACCAGTTGGATCTCATAACTGATTTACTTGGGACTCCTCCTGCTGAATCCATTGCTGGGGTTAGTTTATCCAAATCTAGTTTACAACATCAATGGATGAACCCTCAATACTCTCTAAGATTTTAATTCTAAACTTGTACTTTTCTCATGTAACAATTCTAAAGTTGGCTTTCATTATTTATTGTTTCTTAAGCTTGATTTCACTTCCATGTTCTTTTCCCTTTGTAAATAATCTTAATTTCACAGATTTGAAATGAGAAGGCTAGAAGGTATCTTAGCAGCATGCGCAAAAAGAAACCAGTTCCATTTTCCCAGAAGTTCCTTAATGCCGACCCATTGGCTCTTCGTCTTCTCCAGTGCCTACTTGCATTTGATCCTAAGGATCATCCAACTGCTAAAGAGGTTGATCTTCTGACTTCTGATAAGTGATAACCATATAAAGTTACCAAATATGCCAAATGGATTTGTTTTGAATAAAAAAATCCTAAGATATTCTTCGGAGACAGTTTTCTTGTTCTTTAATTATTTTCTCGTGCTTGCGATTGTAGGCATTAACTGATCTGTACTTCAAAGGATTATCGAATATGGATCATGAACCATTTACTCAACCCATTTCAAAACTTGAGTTTGAGTTTGAGTTTGAGAGGAGAAAATTGACTAAAGATGACATTAAAGAGTTAATTTATCGAGAGGTATAGCAATACGGTTGAATGAGGATGACCCTATTTTAAATTTATTATCCAATTTGTGTTTTGTCAATAATTTGTTATATATTTGTGGTGAACAGATTCTAGAGTATGATCCACAGATGCTTGATGAATATCTTTCTAGTAGAGAACAGACTAGTTTTATTTATCCCAGGTATAACAGTAAACTGTATTTTAAACTGTCGATATTACATCCTTTTCTAGCTTAATTACTTGTATGATTCTAGTAGCACAGGCGTGAAATGGTAGATACTTAAGTTGGGGCATTGTTCTAATGTAATCCTTTTTTTATTGTTTGCTTGATACCATATGCATGCTCCACTATTCACTAGTTATTGTTGCACAAATGTGATTGTGATTGTGCAATCATACAATGTTCATTAAACATGTTGCCCCCAATATATATAGTACATGTTAGGGCCTTGTTCAGTTGTTATAACATAGAAGTAACTTTGTCTGCTCAATATTATGCTCCACTTTTTTTAGTTTCGTCACCCAATTATTTTACATAGATTTACTTGAGAGTATTTATTCTTGGATTTAAGGATTTTTTGAGAACTTATCTTAATAAAGTCTTAGTTGAAAGCTGAACTTTACTCTTAACCTGCTCATTATGAGTTGGCATAATTGAAGAACACATATATCATGGGGCATTCAAGAGACAGTTGAATTCAGTGTTTCTTGATACTGAATAATTTAGCAAGTGATTATTCTTCTTGTTTTTTTTGGGTTATATAGTGGGGTTGATCGATTCAAGCGACAGTTTGCACATCTTAAGGAGCATTGTGGCAAAGGTGAGAGAGGCATTCCATTACTAAGACAGCAGGCTTCTTGACCTTAGTAAGTTTAAGTAAACTATATATTTAGATTTCTGTGACTCTGGCATGTAGTACCTTATCAGAATCTCAAGCATTGACTATGGCAATGGCAATTGTACAAAGAGCAAGTTTGTGTAGCCAAGGATGAAAAGAGTGAAGGGACAACAGTTGAGGGTGCTCTTAGGTCAAAAAGGGTAGATGCTGATTTAGAAAATGAACTCCTAAGCCCAGCAACAATGCTAATACACGTAGCTTGTTCAAGAGTGCCAGCATTAGCGCGTCTAAGTGTATAGGTGTGAAAAAATAGGACAACCTTAAGGTAACTACCTAAGTTTTTCCAAATGCTGGAGTCTTTGACCTCGTGTTAATATGAAATTATGCATGAAGATGGTGCTTCTGCATTCCAGCATAATTTGGCTTTAAAATATGATGATGCTTGGTGTTGTTGGTATAGGATGAGCCAATTGAGGATGTGAATGATGAGGCAGTAGATGAGTTGATAGAGAAGATGGATGTCCTCAATGCTTAGTTCATGTCCCACTCATTATTATTTATTGGCTTAGCTTTCACAGTAATTCATTCATAAGCTATTGTGCATTCCCTCCACCTTGCCATAGAAGCTTCCATATTTTTTATTGTGGAAGCTAATCATAGAAACTTTATCATGGATTCCCATTTTTGTATCATTTCTTGTACAGTTTAGAATTGTAATTGTATATTTTTTATGAACTTTGTTGAATTGATTTAAGTTTTAATAGTTTTGTTGCATTATTGAAAATCTTTATTTCTTTTAATACTTGAAAAGAAAAAAGTTAATGCGAAAATGTTTCTCACATCTCAATTACTGTTTTATTACCCCATAACATAATGAGGTCCAATTCTTGAAAGATAACATGATTTAAAAAAAGTACTTTTTATTTTCCTGTTTCTGAAATATAACTAATAACTTTAAAGTATTTTTAAAAACCTGTTCTTATTTTTTATAGTCAAAATGATTAAAATGTATGAATAATGTTGTAAAAATAAAAAGCCACCATTTTCATGACTTATAAATAACATTACGTCCAAGTTGATATTTTTATATTGGAAAGGCAATACATTTCTTACAGCTCATAAGACCATCTTTTTGACTCTTCACCTCCTCTTCATAAAGTGTAAAGAAAAAGAGAGATAAGCGGTTTAGATAAGGAGGCTCCACGTCCATGTGTCTTGGGATATTTGAAATAGGTTTTAGCATAAATTTCACAGGACCATCAAGGCATTTCAAAATCAACACCAACAGTTCAATTTCAACTAGAAATCTCAAAGCCAATTCAAAAATAAGCCGCGAGGTTAATGAACTTGTCATTCCTATGAGTCTACCCACATCATTATCGTCTCCATTTCATCTCGTCTCGTCTCAAAGATCCAGACATGTGATAGAGAAACCCACAAAAGCCTCAAGTTTTAGATCCATAGGTTGTATTTCTTCCAACCTTCTCAACCATGATGATGAGTTTTCTCAACTGGGAAGCTCGTTACTCGGTCACCATATCAACTCCCTTACCTCCACCACCTATGGCCTCCTTAACCTTAACTTGCCTCCTTCCACTCTACGTTCTTACTTTACCGTTGGTTCCATTTTCTTGAGCCTACTCTTCAAACCTTGTTCTCTCCTTTTAAAACCAAAAAGTCATTGATTTTTGAGAGCTTATGGCAGGCCTTGACACCGACAGCTTCCACTTATCTCCCTTGCCTCTGCTCAAACCCTTCACCATCAAAGACTTAACCCTTAATAAAGAGAACAACAACCTCAATAGACTCAATCTTTTAAAGGAGTCTCGTGTTTTGAAGCTGTCAGGAAAGGAAATCAAGAAACTTGGTTCCATTAATCCATCACTGGATTAGTTCAAGAAGACATGCCCACCTAACAGGGAAAACAATGTGGTGATCTATATGATGACACTGAGAGGGGTACGCAAGACATTCAAGGATTGCAATGAGGTGAGACTAAAAATAGAAGGCTTAGGGGTAACAATAAGAGAGCGAGATGTATTGATGGATTGTGGGTTTAAAGAAAAGCTAAAGGAGCTATTGAAGGGGAAGGGGCGAGAGGGAATGGTGCCTCGAAGCGTGTTTGTAAAGGGAGGTGTATTAGCGGGGCTAGAGAGGTGTTAAGACTAACGGAAGAAGGATTGCTCGGGAAGCTTCTAGAAAAGTTGCCAAGAAAAACAGAAGGGATTGTTTGTGAGGAGTGCGAGGATATGAGGTTCTTGTTGTGTTTTCACTGTCATGGGAGTTGTAAGATGGTGATGATGAAGAAGAAAGAGAAGTGCATGACTGTTATGGTGAGGTGCCCTGACTGTAATGAAAATGGGTTAGTGTTGTGCCCCACCCGTTGCTGACTAGTCTAATGAATTTATTCATACTTTCTTATAGATATATGCTTGCTCTCAATTATCTTTGTCATAGTCATGTTGATTTCTCCAAATTTACCATTTTCAAATAAATTTATTAAGAACTTTCACTTCTTTCTTCATTTTATAAATGTTTACTGTACTTTGTTAATGTCTTTGTCTTTGAAAAGACAAATATTGAAAGACATCAACTAAGTGTGTGTTTGGTTTCTCATTTATCAAATGTTAGTTTGTTAAAATTTTATTTGTCAAATGTCGGTTTAATGAAAATTAGTTATTGTAATGATATTGATATTTAGATATATTTTTTTAAAAGTCAATTTAATAAATTAAAAGTTGTTTAAATTATATATAATAAAATATACTTTTGAATGTATAATTAGCAAAAAGAATATTAATCTATAATGATTTGTAATTTTTGCTATATAAATGCTTCATATTAAAAATGCTTCATATTATCATCAATCCCTACTTCATATTATAAGGCATTTTTTTAAAAGGATATTTAATTCTTTTCACAATATATTAAAGAAAGGATTTAATTATTTATCACAATTTTGTAATGTTATCTCTTTTTAATATTTGTTGTTTTTTTTGTTTTTTTGGTTAAATTTTTTATTAGAACATGTGTTCAAATATTATCACAATGTTATTTTTTATTTTGAATTAACCATTTATTTTATGGGCTAAAGAATCAAATGGTAACAAAATTATTGAAAGCACTTTTAAAAAGCTACTTAGGGTTAAGTTGTACAAGTGAGTTTTTAAAACTTTTTAAATGTATTTTTTAAATGGACTTTAGAATAAATTTATGTAAACCAAACAACTTTAACATTTATAAATTTTCAAAAGTCTATCTTAAATATAAAATGCAAGTAAATCAAAGGGGGCTTAAGTCAAGAAAGAGCTCTTTAATTTGAAATTGTCAACTTTGATAGATTAAGTGATAGTTCTCAATTGTGACTAGCTATCACGCTATGGAAACCATTTATCTATTTTTTTTTTGGACAATCAAATGCATCAAATTGAACGAACAAGGAGGATAGGCAGATGGTCCAACATATATCACAAAATGTCCTGTCAAGGGAGGGACTTCGTACACTTACAGTTTCACTTTGATGAACCAAAAAGGCACCCCTTTATGGCATGCACATTATTCACGGCAACGAGCCTCCACTTATGGTGCTTTTATCATCTAACCTCGCATGCCTCACCCTTTATCTGCTCCCATTCAAGCCGAAGTCCCCATCATTGTTGGTAATCTGCTGATTTTGCTCTCTCTCTCTCTCTCTCACACACACACACACACAATATTTACTCAAAGGACTCATCCTATAAAGTATATTTACTTTTGACGACATGTGAATCGTGGAATGTGGATACGAAATTTGATGGCAAGTGAGATGATAAATATGGAAGTGGGCCAGATTATTCAGATGCTTACACCATAAATGGTTTGCTAGGACCTCTCTACCTCTGTTCAAGTAAAGGTATTTGATTAGGTAACTTTCACTGCAAGATTAAAACACCAAAGTTTGAGCAACAACATTAACCCCAGCCACTGGACATCTCAACTCAAGAGAGAGTGCACATTGAATCATTTAAATGAATAGAAGAAGACAATAAAGCTTACAACTATCGTTGATGAATATCATTAAGCCATTGCTATTCTCATTGAATATGGTACCTCCAATCATGTGAATCAACCCCAGCCCTCCCTTGCAGACACAGATTGTAAATGTTTAAAATGAAGCATCATTTGGACTAAAGTGAAAATCAGTTTATTAAGAATGATTTGCTAATCCCCATCATTATATATCTGTTTAAGGTTCCTAACCTTGTAGACAAGAAGGTAGTAGCATATACTGCCAAACTTTTTTGAACCCCACAGCTTTTGCCTTTCCTTTTCTTTTCCTTTGCTTCCCAAATAACACTCCCCACCACACCCCTGCCATGCTCATTCCAATATTCTCTTCCTTCTTTCTTCTGGGCACCCCCTCTGTTCATTCGTATTCCTCTGCTCTCACACCCAAACTGGTTTCACGTTCTCTCCTCTTATACCTCTTCATCATCACGCCTTTGATTCCAAAATATCCATTATTCTATTTTTGCATCTTCCTCCCCTACTTTCTTGCTTTACCTTTCTCTAACGCAGCCACAGTTCAGCCATTCTTCCCCAACTATCCCCACCTGCGAAAATCCCTGCATTTCCAGAAAAATCCGAGGTCACCGAGTGCTCTCTGAATCTCTCGGACGAGCTATTCCACGGGGTGAAAACTACTTGCAGAGCAACCAAAGAGGATGCCGGAGGGGAGCTCCACCAGAGCCATTGCTGTCTGGTGCTGGCAGCATGGCCCTATTTTGCCACCGTTCTTGGATCTCCTACTCATATCTCATCCTATGACAATGACATGCTGTTGCTTCCAGATGATTCATAAACCTGTGCGAATGGTTTGGGAAAGGCTTTGAAACTGGGGGGGGGGGGTCCGAGTTGATTTAGCCGAATGAGACTTGTGATGTGGTCTATTGCTATTGTGGGATTCAGCTTCGCCCCTTCAGTTGCTTGAGGCATTTTCGGTTACCCGGAGCGGCAAACTTGTTGGGAATAAAAACGTGAGAAGATTGAAGAGAAATTGCTTGAGCAGTGGCACCAATGTGAAAACATTTCTAGGTCTTGGCAGGTGCTCCAAATGCTTGAACAATCTCTATACGGTGAGTTATTCCTATTTTTTTCTTGGTTTTCTGTGTAATTCATTGGAATGTAATATCATATGAAAATTGTAGCAGAAAAGGAGTCAGTTTGCTCTTATCTTCAGTTTCTTGAAGCTTAATAAAGTTGAAAGGTCATCTTGTTGGTTTCCTTCATTGGGGGGGTCCCTAGCTTTGTGAGTCAAGAGCTTGTGTAGTTCAAGAACGTAAATCGAAACGATGGCATTTCGGCTCTAGTAAAGAGAGCTAACATTTTCCTAGAAATCTCAGTCACTGGAAATTAACAAAAATGACAGTTAACCAATTCATGCGTTTAAAGTCAGGCCCTTAAAGAAAAATACTAGCCACATATAATGCTCATGAAGCACATGTTCTGTCGCTATTCTGGTCCTTTGAAATTTATAGGAATGCCCATAGTCCTATTCTAGGTTCAAGGCATTAGTCAGTCCTTTTAGCTGGTTCCATCTTTGGACTGTGGTGTTTGCAAACTTGGGATAAATAATTCTTGCCTGTTTTCATATGGAGAAAACACTAAATTTTAAATGGCTTGTAGTAACATGAAAATTACACTTCTAATCTCAACTTTCCTCTTGGCAATTGAGATTTGATCATCTGCCCGATCCTTATGAATTAATTATCTTGTCAAGTGACAGTATTTGATTCACATTTTCAAATTAACCCTCAGCTAAGAGCAAAACTTGACTACCAAATTTGTAGCTTGTATCTCACACGGAGTTCTAAAGGTTGTTTGCTTTTGAAGATATTATTAGTCTGAGATGTGGCATCACCAGGAAATAAACAAATAATGCCCATGCCTCATGGTACTCGGACTTGCTTTAAACATTGACTATTTAAGTTTATGAGTGGATGTTTCTCCAGCCAAAGTGTTATTTTAATATATAGTTTTGCACCAAACCTCTTTATGCTCAATTATGAATCACACATGTCTGATGCTGTGATTAAAATATTGAATCCTACGCAGCTTCCCAGGAAGAAAACTTCAAATTCAAGCCAGACAGAGGATAGGATCGCTAAGATCCACAACAAAGATTCTAAGCTCATGGGCTTGACATGGCTTTTGGCTAAGAACCACACAGCTTATATTCGTACAGTTTCTGGGATTCTCCGTGCTTTGATGTTAAGCACTAATGGCCCTGACCCCAAATCCTGCGCTCTAAACAGTGATGGAAAGCCTTTGGCTGTTGATTCGTCTGAGATCTCTGATCACTCTGCGTCCATCAACCTCCAAGTACCTATTTCTGTTGGCTTGTTATTACTTTCTTTTCTGCTACCACTGCATCTTGCAGAGTTATCTGCAACAAAGTATTAATATCAGGCCATCAGCCCTAACACCGTGTAGATCTGAATATCTGTTTTGGATGGTGCTTCAAGTGTTCGTCAATATTTTAGGCTCTGGAATTTTTCCTAGTAATTTATTATATAGTAGGTTGGCTGAACTAAACCTTTTCCGTATGGAATTTAGTTAAATTTGATATAGCTTTTTGTTTTAAACATTCATTTTATTGATATATGTTGTAAAAACTACACGAACACTTATCAACTTGTCATAGAGGTTTTTAACTAGACCTCTTTCATTGCATCAAAGGGTCATATTTTATAGAAATTATTGTTTAAAAAGGACCCTAAAATTCAAATTATTCAAATGATTAAAAAATTGAATTTTTAATGAATTGAAAAAAGTATTCGTAGCTTCTTTTATCATACATGCATCGGAGTTTTACTCCATAATCTGTGTTTTAATATATAGCCGGTAGATGATCGTTTTCCCAAAGGAGAAAAAGGAACGCTTGGATCGGGAAATCCATTAGGCAGGTCCCATAATCCTTATAGTCGCATGGCCCAACTCTCTTGGGCATCATATTTAGGGCAACCAGAGGCCGCTCATTCTTCTTGGGCAGCATGATATGTACAATTTAAAGTCCAGCCCAATTTAATATAAAGACGTTCTTATATAATCTAATAATTTGGGGAAAACAATGTGGCGGTAAAAAACACGAAATCAATGAAGTAAATCCGCATCTGGATGGATTCCTTTTAATTTCAGTGCAGTCGTGTGTGTCAGCAGCCAGCTTCAAAATTGAAATCTCTCCCTCAAGCTCCGGAATGGTTACAATGGTGCATTCATGTTGGTCCTTATAATAGGCAAAAAAGCTGTATGATTTTTAGCAATTTACAGGGCGCGATGCGCCGATGCCCTCTGATGGGTTGGCCAGATCTTCGCTAGCTGTTCACAATCACAAGAAAGAATCTTCCACTTCATCCATGACGTAGCCCTCCGTTTAAAACCCGCCGAACAACTCTCAAAACTGCCACAACCCCAAGCCCTGTCAGTATTAGGAGCTGCCTTGGAGAAGAGAAAGTGCCATGGTCCGGCGCTACGCGGCACACCATTTGAATCTGCATCCTCCTCCTCTCCGGCGCTGATTTTCCCAACCCGAAGCGTCCCTCTGCTCAGGTCAAGGTGCATGTAACGTCAAAAGGCATTGGCCCTTTGCGGCTACATGTGTAGGGTGGTGATGCGAAGGGACGGCCGTGATAAGGCCATGTGGGAGGAAGAGACGAGGGATTCAACACAGGTGGCAGGCAACGGGAACCCCTGATTTTGTGATGGACCCATGCATGAACCTTGTTTTGGATGTGGTGTATGTTGAACCCCAGGTTGCGTTCCTATATAAACCCAATTCCGCTGCACAGCGGGTGTAGCCCGGGCGAGATTTTACTGCATATACAGAGATATGTCTGCCTCCGTTGATCCTCTGGTGGTGGGGCGTGTCATCGGCGATGTGGTGGACATGTTTGTTCCCTCCGTCACCATGTCCGTGTACTTTGGTGCCAAGCATGTCACTAATGGCTGCGACATCAAGCCCTCCATGGCTGTTAACCCTCCCAAAATCACTCTCGGTGGCAACACCCATGAACTCTACACTCTGGTTTGCTCTCGCTTCCTGCATGCCCGCATTTCATTTTTCACTTGTCCAGGGAATCCAATCCATCAATTTATATCCTAGTAACCTGAATGTAGGTCATGACTGACCCGGATGCACCCAGTCCCAGCGAGCCAAGCATGCGCGAGTGGATTCACTGGTTTGCTATACTCATCTATTCACTATTTCCGTTCCTTTTAGATAACTTGATACATCCCGTTCTTTTTTACACGCTAATTGATCTCTGTTTTTTTTTTCTTTTTTTAAAAAATTAGGATCGTGGTTGACATACCTGGAGGAACTAATCCAAATAAAGGTACGTAATGCACAGTAAATTGATTTTTATGGTATTGTCCCAACAGAGTGCCTTGTATTCTGTCAAGATGCAATGCATCCCTCTCAACAAAACTGAAACTAGTTATTGTCGGAGATGGAGGATGCGATGTCAGATCTCAGATATTTACTAAGCATCGCAAAGAATGTTAAGGTCATTTGATGGCATGCGTTCGCATGTTTCTGGTCCTTGGCCTGCCCTCTTCTCTCTATAAAATATCTGCCTTGCACCTGTCCCCTGCCACGTAATCTCTCCAATTTCGGATCAAATGTTACCTTCCCTCTCCACCTGTCCTTCTCGTGTATGCTCTATACGCGTGCGTGGCACAATCTCGTGTATTCATCCAATTTCTTCTTTCCGGGTACACTGCACACTCGTTTGTGAACGCACCAAGTCTGGTGACGTGTGGGTTCCCCCCTATAGACTACCCTACCTCCCCATCGTAGCACGCAGCACTATCTCGCTCTTATTCCAAGCGTCAAACTTATATGTTGCTGGCTTATTTATTTCTCATCAGCTGAGCATGTTTTCATTATGAAACCTGGAAATGCATGTACAGGGAAGGAGATTCTGCCATACGTGGGGCCCCGACCACCGGTAGGGATCCATCGCTATATAATGGTGTTGTTCAGGCAAAAGCATGCACTGGGACTGGTGGACCAGCCGGCATCGCGAGTTGGGTTCAACACTCGTTTCTTTGCTAGGCAACTGGAGCTGGGACTCCCTGTGGCTACCGTCTACTTCAACTCTCAGAAGGAGCCTGCCAACAGGAGGCGCTGATATGCTGAATCGTGCTGGCTTCAAAACAAAAATAATAGAGGAAGTATGCATAGTTATATATATGTGTGCAGCTTATTGGAGTTTGTCAGTTTCAGACAGAAACCGTGATGGTTCTATGTGCAGGCCAAGTTTCTTACTCTCTCTCTGGTGTTGGGTTGTGTTAATGAATTACGAAGACAAGAAAGGAGGGAGCGGGACAGGAGCTCAGGCAAGCAGGCCACATATCTTGGGTTTTCTTTTCCTGTATATGCAACCTCCTTTGCTTGTGCCATATAAAATGACTCCTTATGCATCTTTGTATTATCAATATATATATATATATATATATTTGTGCATTATATTTTCGGGGTCTCTGTTCGGTGCCTTGTGCGCTTGAAGCCTCTTTATGCCGGTTATGGTTGACTTATTGGGTACTAATATCAGTAAATCGAAGTTCAAAATACTTAAATATATTAGGATATTGATGCGAAGTATATATCTGACCAGCAGCATGTATAGCCATGATAATCAGTGACAACAGAGACACAAACAACAGCGACACTGATAGCAAGGGAGGTGATGGAGTGTTGCTGCCGTCACAACGCGAAACGGACGGTATGCTAATTTGCAAATCTCTTCTTGGGATGTGGTCATCATCGGATCCGGAAAGGAAATATACTTGTTGGGACGGGAGCCCCCCGCTCAATAAGGATGGTGACGGGTGAGAACGCTGAGCAGTAATTTGGCCAAGGTGAGGTGTGCATGTTGGCCTTGTTAATTCTAAAATGTCTCTGTGCGTTTGGATCAATGAATACTCAAGCAAAAAAAACCTGCAGATAAGTCAAGAAATGGAAATAGAATTGTGAATTTATTTCATAATTGAGCTAGTAGGAGCAGGAGTATCATTACATATGGTGGGCCAGCTACAGGAAAAATAAACCATGTTCAATTTTGACAAACAATTAACATTTAATTCATATTTAAAATTGAATACAGCACTTCTAAACTAAATGAAAGGTTCAAAACAGTCCACTAATTAAAAGCACACAAGTAAAAGTGCAACGCTGAATTACTATAAAATAACCCTACAATTTAGCGCTGAGCACAACCCATAAAGACCAGAATATTTTTTATGCATCAAAATTCAGCGTAATGCGGTCCATTATATCATATCGAACTCATAACTAACCTAATGTCCTAGCACAACGTCATCACATACATATCAGTTTAATAATAGCCCCAAAATTCAAGTGCCAAGAGTAGAAACATTACCTTGTGTGTTTGCCGCACCACACCACACCACACCACACTACGATTTAATTTCCTCCATAAAAGATGCCCTCATTATTGTTATTATTATTGTACTGCACGATCTGTTTATCCATTAATTAAAATAAAATAAAGATTCAAAGCAGTCTCAAAGAAGTAGTTCAAGCATCTAGGGTCAAAGTATGATACTGTCTGTGACCTACAAGTCTGGATGTATATAAATGCATATGTATGTCCCACTATAAGAACGGCAGCAGCGGGAAGGAGGCAATGGGCAAATATTAATCTAGACTGTTCAAGAAACTCAATAAACTGATGAAACTTTTTCTTTGGACCGGCAATGAAATGATGAAAAGAATTGAATAACGATAAGTTGAGTGTGCATGCGAGTGCAGATCATATATGTTGCTTCCCATTCCGAGCCAAGCCAGCCCATGTTTCCCTTTCTTCCCACGTGTTTCTTCTGCTCACATTTTTCACACAAAACTATACGTTACAAAATTTACTGCAGGATAACATGAATTGAATGGGAGGAGGTGAATATATTACATATATGACCAATCGTAGAAGGATAACTAAGTTTATGAGACATAAAAATTGTCTGTTCTGCAATTTTTCCATTTCCACGCGAGAGAAAATCCTCCAATATTTCTGGTCCTCTACTGAACCGTAAAATAATATCTGCAAGAATATAGATATACTAATGGCTATAACAAACTGCATGCTTGTAGCTTGTTATGCCTAATCCTAATTAAGGGTATTTTGGGAAAAAATCATTAATTATATTTTAAAATATTTAACATGTCTTATATTTTGTTGATATAATACTTCCAAAAAGAAAAAAGAAAAAGAAAAGGCCATGCACGGAGGGAGTATATAGGCCTTAAGGTGGTATATTTATAAGCTGTTAATATGTACCCACATCACTCAAGTAAAAAAAAAAAAATTGTACACATCCATTTTTCATTTTTCCCCAGTATATATTAACATGTGTTTAATTAACATGATCTTCTATATATGAGGCACTTTAGCATCAATAATTATGTACTTTTGAGAACAGGTGATCATGCACTTCTAAAAAAATACAAATTAGTGAGGGTTTAGGATTTATGAAATTTAGTGATAGATAGTCTATTTTAAATTAGTGAGGGATGTTAATTTCGTAAGTTGACTTATTACCAGTAAGGAAAAATAATCAAGAACTGTCAATGCCTCTCTGAAATAAAATAATTATTCAAAAAAATAATAAAAGATTGTTAATCTTTCTTTAAAATAAGATAATTAGTGAAAAAAATTTATCCTTCTCTAAAATGAGAAATTAGTGAAAAATCAATATTCCTTTCTAAAATACGATAATTAGTGACACATTTTTATCTTTTTTAAAAATAAAAATAACCAACAAGAAAAATAGTGAGGCATTTTTATGTCTATCTAAAAATAAGACAATTATTGAAATATTAAAAGTTTTGGTGAGGAACTTTATTCTTAGCTAATGACTATGAAAAAATTGACTTTTGAGAATAACTTTTAATTATTTATTTAATTATTTTCATTTAAAAAATAAAAATAAAATTTTAAAATTAACTATAATATTTATAATAAAATTTTTTAATATTTAATATTTGCTTTATTTTAAGTTCATTTTCCAAAAAAAATATTTTTTAGTAAAATTATAATTTAAAAAGTCATATAAATATCAATATAATTTTTTATCATATTAATAGTTGAAAATAAAATACAATATATGAATATTTTTTGTAATATATTATTTGATACATGTGTAGTAGTATGTGAATTTTTGACAATTCCCTATTAGCGAGCCTATTTTTATGATGAAATATCCCTTTCTAAACTGGTTTTTTCTAGTAATGACAGAAGTTCAATAGTGATTTAACATAAGGAAGAAGATAAATTTACTATGGATTGTCAATGATTTTATAGTCTAATAGCACGCAAACTCTCTTGTAAGTGGAAGGTCATGATTCAATCTCACTTGTAATATCAAACTATTATTGCCCTTCTGTTCTAGTTTTAAAGGAGATAACTAAATTGCACATCAAAAATCAAAATACTTATGAGGTGCAATATTGGAAAGGAAAGGGCTATCGAGATCACTTCAGTGGTTGGACATGATCTTTTCTCACTTTCTCTTTCGTTTTTCAATCACAACGTCTAACTTCTAGCCACTTGAAATTTTATCAGCTAGCATTTCCTTGATCTCTTGAACCAATTCATCCTTGTGCTTCTTCTTTGAGGAAATACAGCATATACAATATCAGTGGCATGAAAGATTTCAAATTGCTACCGAGTTAGGTCCGTTATATGATGCAAACATACAAAACAAATTTAATTATCTGAAAAGACATCAAAAGAGTGAAAAGATACACAGGCACACGCGCACACATAGAGGGAGTTTTCCACATACCAGAGATGCATTGTTGGTAATGGTGAAGGCAAGCATACGAATGATGGCACTGATTGATTTCCGTGCTAAAACCTTTGTCAAGCAAACAATTCTTGCTGCAAAACTCAACTTCGCTTCCTGCCCGACCTTAACTGTTTCATTTCCATCTCTCCATATAAATTTTCTTATGACCAAATGGTGCAACTTTGATTTGATTTATTTAACATGCAAAATATATTAAAATTTCTTTCGATCGATCCTCGTTCACCTCGCAATTAATTATTAGATCTCGTGATCAGATGCGGCAGATTTGTTGTTGCGTAAATTTTTTTTTTTCAAAAATAAATAAATATATGTACATGCATTGTTTTTTAAGTGTTCACAAATAAAGGCACCTTTTTTTAACAGAAAATTCGAACCTTAGTTGAATGTATTATAATAAGCTAGTTCTTTTTGCTAAACACACCTGCCATAATATATGTTCACTGTTCTTTATCACTGTGTCCTAACCTATAAAGCTGGAGATTGAATTATATATTTACTTATTTAGAGAGTGTGTTTTTGGTATAGCAAGGGAGGATTGAAAGAAAGACGATGTGATCGTGTGGCGAGAACTGCTCTATTCTGTTGACTGGTAATCAGATCATATGTAGGCGGCATAGAAATAACCAGCTCAAGGTCGAACAGACAACGAAATAAAGTGATGAAGGGGCAAGAAAATGTTCAGTTGACAAAGGAAAGCACAGAAATCACTCACCTACGAAATACGCACACAAACAAACACACATTGTCGGTTTCCTTCAAGTCGAGACGAAGCCCTCACTGCATATTCTTCCCAAGAGGGATAAGCTCATAATATTACAGAATGAATGAACAGCAGAAGAAAAGAGGGGGAGAGGGAAAAAGCTGTCCGGAAAGGAAGAAAAAGAGGTGCTTTTGGCAGAGAAAGAAGCGACTGCCACAACGTTAAATATATAGGTAAATGGGAAAGTATATCTTCCCAAGTAATTATGGATCATGTTGACTTTCAGGTATATGTAAGTTTGTAAGAGAGATCGAGAGAGACAGAGAGATATAAAGGAGAATGATTGGGTGAGGGGGTAGATAGGGCATGGAGATGTTGAAGAGTAAATGGAGAATAGAAGGGATATCCAACTGTTGGTTCATCGACTGGTCTTACTCTTATCCCTACCAACAACACTCTTCTATTTTCCATGCTCTTCTCATTTCAATTTATATTTACTTCGCTACCAAACCCTGATTATATATCTTTGCCGTGCGCTTCATTCCTGCGTTCCTTGTTTACGTCATCCATTAATTTACACTGTTAATTAAGTGCCTCTTCCCCCCTCTACCCACACAAACATAAATACTCTCTCACTTGCAGCTTTTTTTAAATTTTTTTAAGCCTGAGTTTTTTTTTTGAATGATTTTTTTTATTTCTTTTTAAGCCTGAGTTACTTGTACATATTTTAAACTGTGAGGATTACATAAGATGTTAGTTTTCAACGCAAAAAGACTGAGTTGATAACTTCTGGAAATTATAAGCATCCATTAATTAATTAATTTTCCTTTTAATTTGTTGTCCCCAACCCAAACCTATCTTCACACTGGTTTTATATTCTGGTGGAATACATTATTACAAAGGGCAGATGAATTTTCGAGGGAACCAGAAAAAGCTCCCCCCACCCCCCACCCCAAAAAAAAAAAAAAAAGTTCATCATTTTTTTAACGATGAGAAATTTTTTCCGAGATAAACATGTGCAGTTGACAAAAAAAAAACTAATAAACATTTGCTCTCAAATTATTTCCTTTCAAATTGATTAGAACGTGAAAACATCAGGTACCCCCCCCCCCCCAAAAAAAAACGAAAACAAAAAAAAATGTGTGAATAAAAAATCACGTTTTGCTTATGGCACCGCGCGCCCATATGGAAGTCATATGTTAACCACGAAATCCAGAAAAGCCAAAAATATTGGAAGCATTAAAAACACCAACCGCCCACCGTGGGGCTCGAACCCACGACCACAAGGTTAAGAGCCTTGCGCTCTACCGACTGAGCTAGACGGGCTTCAAGTTTCAACTAGGCAAATTTATATGAAAAAATGAGACTTAGAAACTTGAACTTGATGCTGACATTTTCAGGTACGTCCACCATAATTTACCTAATGAATTGAATGCCTTGCGCGATCAGTGCGTGCTAATCGAGGAAGGTTTGATTACAAGCACAAAACTCCTTTCTCCCGAGCAAGTTAACTTGATTAGGCTTCAAAAGTCAACAATTTGGTCTTTGCTTTTAAGTCGGTTAGAAAAAAGGGGGTACAATTTCTTTTCAGTAGAAGAGTGTGTCAAATTGAGAAACTAATTATTTAAGCTTAAAATGAGGTAACCAAATTAAGAATTAAAGTATATTTAAATGGCGAATAACGTCCTTCCTCCTACGGGAACCCAGCTCTTTTTTCTTTGAGAGCCTATCTCAGTCTCTCTTCTCCTATTAAGAGTGTCTGTCTACTAAATTGTTTCAGTGAATTTGGTTTGGAGAAAATTTTCTCCTCATGTTGTCGTGAAATCAGTGTTAAGGTGTTTTATTCTCAACACGACTTGGAGTGTAATGTGCAAAGATGATGAAGATGCTACAGTTAATCGGAACATGGCTACGAAGATCTTGCATTTGTTGACAGAACTCTACTTGATAATCAACGGGTACAATAAGATAGGCCATATGTGGAGCGTAATGAGAGGGTTTTTTCTTACGTTAAGTTATTGATCCTTTTCTCTTATATTTTTTATGTTCTTGTGCCCGACAAAATTTGCTTGTTGGAGTTAACTGCATGGCTTAATTAACTAAGGTCAGGAGTAATATTTTACGTGAATATTATATATGCTGCTGGGCTGCTGTCCAGCCTATTTTGCATGATATGTTACTTCAACTGGAAGCATTAATGTCCAAAGTTCCTCTTCCTTTGTTGATACTGAATAGTCAAGGAAACAAAATTATGATATGTGGCAGCAATGGATGCAGAAGAGCCGCGCATCTTCAATGGGCGGCTGAGCAACTTCCACGTCTCCTGGCATCCATCCTGTTATTGAGAAAGTTGAGAAAAGTAAGGTATCTGGAGAAGGAATCGGATTATTAAAAGTGGATCAAGCGGACAGCATTATTCACTGTTTCATAAATTAATTCATGTAATGATGTGGCGTCAGGAGTTGAGTTTGGATGTACAAACGAAAGTGTGCGCTCGGTGATTCCAATGTGGTCATGTACGTACCTAATCAGTCAGGATCAGGGAGTTGTTAGAGAATCGACTTCATGTACATAGTTACGTTGGTGGGTGGGACGGGGGGGGTAAGTAACACATACATGGCCGCACCATATGTTCTGACTTGTGACTTTCCAAACAAAGACTAATTAACTTCTGAACGCAAAAGCCATAAGCTGATTAATTAATTAATTGGTATGCTAGCTTCAAGTGAGGGAAAGGGAAAAGCAAGCAGCCTTCACCGCTTACGTGTTTTGAACGAAGGGAAAGGGTAGATCATAATGTTGGCTGCAGCAAGACTGAACACATTAAGTGCAGAAATGAATGAATGCATATAGAAAGCAAATCATCTGTGAGTGTATGTGTGGGAAGTGGGACGGGGCTGTTGACTTGGACTGGTAGCGCAAATAACGAAATGGTGTGCCTGCTGATTTTGTTGGATCGGATCATCAAACCCTTGCCCCTCTCACTGTACTTATTAGACTGGTTGTTCCTCCGCCCCATCTGTGGCTTCTCGGCCATATACTTACTCATCACATCACACATTAATGGATGCTTTTCCAGTGGGTGTAGTGGGTGTGATGTACGGTGCTGCATCTTGTTAGAAGATAAAATAAGTCTCACTTCTAAATTTTAAAAAAATAAATCATAAATATATAAGTTTAAGAAATATTTAAGCAAATAGCTCAAAATATTTTGGTGGAGCATATTATTTTTAAGTATGTTTAATATAAAAAATTTAATATAGTATCATGAGTTATTTAATTGAGGTTAAAAAAGTTTAAAAAAGAAGAAGGAGAAGAAAGAATGAAAGATGAAAAAAAAAAAAAAGAAATTATTCAAAAGTTGTTCTGATGGCAATAGCAACCATGCGCCCAAGGAGCAAAAACTGCGGCTATACAAAAAGTCGTGGATCCTACTGAAATTGACAGTATTAGGCGAGTCGCCTACTTATTCATAAAGATGAACGATGTTGCGTAATTTTGTTTCAAGAAGACGAACGGCATGTAGGGAGATTCATGTGATAGTGATAATAAAATAAATATGGTCACTCACCGATCTCTACTTGTCGTGCAAGTTGGAAAGATTGCAACGTGACAAAGCAGCTTGCAGCTCTTCGGCCCCGGATTCTGGAACTCGAACGCATGCCTCTCCCTCGTAACACCTAAATTTAGTCCATGAATCAACCTTATCGCATCCACTCGAATACAAAATGTAGTGTACTATAAAGTTCGCTTCTGCCTGACGCATTCTGAGTATCGAGAATGAAGATGAGCGGGAGCTGGAGGGGGCGTCCATGTCGACGCTTCTGGTGGTTGCTATGTTTGGTGCTGATCCAGTGGGCTGCAGCTGCGTGGGAGGTTGATGAGGATGCGGTGGCCTTGGATTTTGACACTGCAGGTCTCAGCAGAAGCAACTTTTCTAACGGCTTTGTGTTCGGAACGGCGGCTTCTGCTTACCAAGTGGAAGGCATGGCCCACGGCGGAGGACGGGGCCCCAGCATTTGGGACGCTTTCATCCAAAACAATCCTGGTTCATTACCTTTCCCTTTTTCATTTCCACCTTCAACATTTAATTTAAGTCGCCTTTTTTTATTTTAACTATCATCAACACTTCTTATTACTAGCATCATTCCCGCTTCTCTACCTATGAAATCATATATTGTGGTTAACTGCTTCAATAAATTGAAGTCTTGTCTGTTTAGACATTGCTTTGTAACTGCACACTAATTTTTTTTTTTAAACAAAATTGTCACAGTTTTTTAGTTACTTAATATTTACTTTTCTTTCCTTTCTTTTGTTTTTTTTTTGTTTTTTAAGAAAATGAACTTTATAGTCGTTTGGAAACAGGGATTATTGCAAACAATGGCACTGCAGAAGTTGCTGTGGATCAGTATCATCGGTACAAAGTAAGTCTTTTTTCAGAAAATACAAAAAGGTCCAAAAATAATTGAAGGGAGGGTGACTTTTTTAATGAGAAATACCTATGTACATGTACTATATTCAATATAAGAGAGATAGTGAGGTTTCCCGTGTTTCTGTCTTCTTATCTAAGTGAATAATAAGTGCCAAAGCATGTTTCATTTAACAGGAAGATGTGGACATCATGGGAAATCTATTCTTTGATGCATACCGCTTCTCAATTTCATGGTCCAGAATTTTCCCAAGTAAATTATACATCACTATATTTTAACACTTGTGCTTTAGATCCAAAAATCTGACACTTTTTTTAATAATTGAGCACACTGTTAAATGTTAATGCAGATGGAACTGGTCAAGTAAATTGGGAAGGCGTTGCTTACTACAATAGACTGATTAATCACTTACTGAAGCGAGGTGAATCTTGAATTCTTCGTCGAGTTTATAGACTAAATAGGACTAGTATTTTTCTTCTTTTGTGCTCCCCTTTTATGGTCTGAATCTTTTGCAGGTGTTACTCCATATGTAAATCTGTACCATTACGACCTCCCATTAGCTCTTGAGTTGAAATACCAAGGATTATTGAGCCGCAGTGTTGTGTGAGTACATGAAAGATAGGTGGTATATAATTATTAATGAGCTTCCAGTTATTGGATAGTCTTGTTTTACTAAAAATAAGTCAAATTGCAGGAAAGACTACGCAGATTATGCAGAATTCTGTTTCAAGACTTTTGGAGACAGAGTGAAGAATTGGATGACATTTAATGAACCAAGAGTAGCGGCTGCTCTTGGTTATGATAATGGCTTCTTTGCCCCCGGAAGGTGTTCAAAAGCATTTGGAGATTGTTCGGCCGGCAATTCAGCCACTGAACCTTACATTGTTGCCCACAATTTGATACTAATGCATGCAGCTGCCGTTCAGAGATATCGAGACAATTACCAAGTAATGTTTAAACGTGGAATGTCAATGTTCAATTCAACAAGCCGAGTTAAAACTTCTAACGCCATTATGATCAATGTGGTGGTTTCAGGAAAAGCAAAAGGGAAGGATTGGAATCCTCTTGGATTTTGTTTGGTATGAACCTCTCACAAGATCGAAGGCTGACAGTTATGCAGCTCAAAGAGCCAGAGACTTTCATATTGGATGGTAAGAAGCCTAAACATATGCACTGTAAAGCTGACTAGTTTAGACCTGCGGGGTAAGACCCTTCAAATTATAGTGTTTAAAATTCGCACAGGTTCATCCACCCCATCGTATACGGAGAGTATCCAAGAACTATGCAGGTAATTGTTGGGAATAGGCTCCCCAAGTTTACTGAGGAAGAAGTCAAGATTGTGAAGGGATCGATGGATTTTGTTGGCATCAATCAGTATACTACTTACTACATGTATAATCCCCGTCAACCAAGATCCCAAGTCCTGGGCTACCAACAAGACTGGAGTGTTGGATTTGCGTGTAAGATGACCTTTCCTTTGGTACATATGTTATTCTTTTTGTCTTCTAGCTTGTAGTTCTCACAAATGAACTTTATATTCTCATGGACAATGCAGATGCAAAGAATGGAAAGCCGATAGGTCCAAGAGTAAGTCTAATAATAATGGTGACGGGTATGCACAGATCATAATGAATTAACCCCGCTTCCATTGAGAATTTTGCAGGCATATTCAAATTGGCTCTACGAAGTACCATGGGGCATGTACAAGGCATTAATCTACATCAAGGAGCGTTATGGAAACCCAACAGTGATATTATCTGAAAATGGTCATTTTTAGATTTTTGATGGGATGCACTTTGTTGGTTCTTAATTGTATGTGAATGAAGGAAGCCGGAAGAATGAAAATAATCGAAATGCTTTTGCAGGGATGGATGATCCAGGGAACTTGACACTTGCTGAAGGTTTGCAAGATGCTGCAAGGATCAATTATTACAGAGAGTATTTGAGTCAACTAAAGAAGGCTATCGATGATGGAGCGAATGTGGTGGGGTACTTTGCATGGTCATTGCTAGATAACTTTGAATGGAGATTGGGATACACATCGAGGTTTGGTATTGTCTTTGTTGATTTCAATACCCTCAATCGATACCCCAAGATGTCTGCGTACTGGTTCAAGCAGCTTCTTACCAGAAACAGGCGGTGAGCAGCTGAGCTCACCATCTCGATGTCGCTGCTCGTACGTGTTTAAAGACAATAGTACCGATGATATATGTCGTGTGCGGTTTTGCTTGAATCAGCAATAGTAGTCACCTCTTCGATTCTACCATTCAGTGAATCGATGGATAATATCTTTAAATAAAACGATCTTATAAAGTTATCATTAATGATTCATCTCTGGTTTCAGAATGCATGTTTGAGATCAAATATAAATTTGCCAAGCTTCCTCTATTATTCTCAGATGGTTCATTTTAACTCAATATTGTATATAAGATATAGTTTTAGTAACGAGACACATTGCTGGCTCCTTGTAAATTGGAAGCCATACTCATTCTGTTTCTGGAATATTTTGGTTTCCGTTTCATTGTTAGATCGGGAAGAACTGACAGTTAATAGTGCTGAGAAACAAATTTCCCCCGTGTAGTTCTTTCTTTCATTTAGCGTCTATGTTCTTCTTTGCTTGTTTGGATAAAACTATGCAAAAGTTCTTATTTTTTGTTAAATCACAATAAGGGCATGGAAAAGTAGTTTTTTAAAAAACATGTTTGGATAAAAAATTCTTTTAAGAAATTTGTAGTTACTCAAGTAATATTATTTAAAACAAATTATTTCAAACTTCAATCCGATATCAAAATTTTTACAGACATTAGAAAAACAAAAAATCTAACAACCCATCATCTTTGGCAATTCGTCTCTAATAATATTTTGTATTTCTTCTATATATTTAACACTTAGTATTTTGCCATTCATCATGCACCACCAAAAAAACAAGTAGAATTTGCCAATTTTATTTTGATAAGGTGATAGTAAAATCTCATTAAAATATATAAATAACAATTAGGTCCTTTAAAATGTCATTTTTTTAAGTCACTAGGTATCTTTCTAACATTAATAATTTTAGGTTAAATGACTAAATTGCTCTTTATTTAAAATAAAAACAACGAATCTAACTTAATTTTTTCAATCACGACTTTTACTTAACAAAAATTAAACCAAAAATTATAACTTTTCACCTGAAATTTCTTTCATAATTGATAAATAATTTTTAAAAACAATCAATTCCAATCACAACTTTTATTTAACAATTACAACTTTAATTTTATGAATCACAAAAATAAATAAAAAATCACAATTTTCATGTAAAATTTTTATTATTATCAAAGTTTAAGTTTTAAAAATAACCAATCACAACTTTTATTATATGAATGTTAAAAATTGCATAAGAAATCATAATTTTTTACATAAAAATTCCTTTTATTATTAAAATTTAAATTGTGAAAAAAATTAATTACAGTTTTTGTTAAACCAGATATAATTTTTATTTTGTGAATTAAAAAATTAAATAAAAAATCACAACTTTTTATATAAACTCATTATTTTTTATTTTAAATAAGGAACAATTTAATCATTTAATCTAAAACTATTAATGTCAAAAGGATATATAAAGATTTTAGAAAAACTATGATATTTTAAGAAATTTTATTATCATTTATATATTTTGATAGAATTTTTTGATTATTTTCTTGTTTTATTTGGCCATTAGCGATAGTTAAAACTGTGGATATGTAATATTCCCACGGTTTCTGAAAACCATGGCTATATTAAATATAGAAAATGATTTTTCTGATTTTTTCCATGGTTACTGACGTAGCCGTGGACATGCCATTTAGAAACTCAAAAAACAAAACTCACTCACCTTCTCAATAATTCACTAGGAGGGACATGAAACGGATCTGGCTCAGGTGAGCACTATGGTGCCCACTAGTCTGAATTATTTAGATTTTAATTTAAACAGTCAAAATTTAAAATATTATTTTATTTTAAATTTTTTAAAATGAAAATTTTAAAATTTATAAAATAATTTTAAAATGATATTAAATTTGAACTATATAGAATATATTTAAATATTCAATATATAATAATTATAAAAGTTTTAATATTAAATTGAACCTTATAAATTAAATCTAGATCAAATTAAAAATAATTTGTATTTAAATAAATATATAATAAAAATATATAATAATATTTTAAATATAAAACATCTAAACGAGATCAGTGTGATGAGCACAGTACATGGACCCGTGATGACATGGAACACTGTCATGATTGCTATCATAAGTCCCAGTCATCACTTTACATTTTGTCAAGCCAGAAAACCTTTCATTGGATTGATAGGGCTAAGACGATTCGAACAAACGTACCCTAACACTGCTTATCCTCTCTGCATTTTTAACAATCTTTTGACCATCGTGTGATGAAATGGACGCATAAATGTGATAGGTCCACATGATCTGTGCATTTGTTTAATTATTTTTATGCAATTTTTGTCCAATTCCTTTACGATCTTGATTTAATTTTTTTTATTTATGAAATTATTATACAATCTCTGTGCAATTATTATTTAATTTTTAAAATACCATGCTATTATCTCCGTATTATCTTATTGTAACTTGTGTAATTTCTATGCATTTTTTGCACAGCAACAGAATCAATCAAGCCCCCGTCCGCGTCCTTTCACTTGGCCAATGTCACAACTAACACGTTTAAACTGCTTCCACTAAAAGAAATCGCCAGCTGTCTTGTCCTGCTTCTAACAAAATACTTGGTAATTAAGGAAACCAACTCAATCCTTAATAAACCGGGACATAAATCATTGACATGTGCACGGACATAGAAATGTTACACCCGAGAAAAGAAATTCAAGATACTGCTATTCTTGCTACCTGTTTCCCTGCCACTGCTTTTCTTGGATTTCTTTTCACTTGCACCTCTTCTTTTCAAATCAGTGAGTTTTATTGTCTTGGAATTTACACTCTCTTGGGATTTCACGTTCCCACAAAACATGTCTGGATCTTCCTCTTCGATCACAGTCACCGCTGAAATTTGATCATCACATGTTTCCGTTTGATCTGAGCAAATGGTCTGAAATTTCCTTTTTCTCGAGAGATTTTCAGGCCTCTCTTCCGGAAAGCTCTCTGAATAAATGCACACGTCCATATATTCCTCACTCTTGGCAGCAAGAACTTGTTCATCGGGGTTCTCTCTCTGAAATAAGGAAAGTTCCTCAGGTCTTATCTTGAATGGGTTGTTGCCAGGAACCTTCAGTGGAGTTTCTTGAGGAATGTTTTCCTTTTCTACCGTTCCACAAGTTACCAATGGTCTAATAAGTTTCTGAAGTGCCAGTGCTTCGCCAGAATACTTGTCTTTGCTCGGGACCAGATTCGGCCTTGTCACTGTTGGTATGAAAAATAATCCACGCCATTAAACATAACAAAAAGAATACATGAAGTTGGCAATTCAGTATAAGGACATATACGCACTTAAAGAAATTCATAAGATTGCCGAGTAAAATCAACTTCGAATTTGATAGAGATCTTTCCACAAGTCACATGACTTGCCTGTACTGTTTTCTCTGGCATTATGGGAGCCAAAGACTTTGAAGGAGCTCTCCTGTGTAAATGCTGCAGAAACTTGGACTTTCAGTTGTTGACGATTGCTCTTGAGAACAATGGGGTCCAAAGGAAGTCCGGAATGTTCGAGCTTATCAAAGGCTTCCTTAGTTGACGGGTTTAGGTTGCCTTCTGCTATCGAGGTAACTATTACTTGAGGAATTTCTCTAATTGCATTTAGACTGGTTAAGGGGGGAATTAAATGTAGTAAACATGCATATAGATCAAATAAAAAACCTCTCGTATAAAACGTGCCAAAATAAAAGGCTACATTGCAAGGCATGCATGTGTGTATAAAATAATCCAGGTCAACGTGCACAAATCCCAGCACCCTCTAGAACAACTGAAGCATCTATTTGGAGGTTGAAACACCAAATGATGTCAAGACCTGAGGTGCTATTAACAACACTCACGCAACAAATGCTGGGAGAGAAGTTGATAACTCTGCAGGGAGTGAACAAGCTATAAAAGATCCAAAATATTCAGGGAAAAAGACAGAATTTAAGGATACGGTCCCAAAAAATCAAGATTTCCGTCAAAGGACTGAAGTAGGTTTTGTGGAAGTGGCATAAGGTGCTTGAGCTCCTTAGCAGTGGGATCATATCTATAGAAAAATTCAGAACCAAACTGTCATTGCTGAAAGAATAAGAAATATTGATATGTTGAAAATAAAAACTGATTCAAAATTAGCACATTCGAGCATGCTGGAAGACTGCAATTGCCTCTTTGAAGGATTTGGCGTAATCTTCTGGCATTTGATTGCGCTTCTCCAACTTGAGAACAGATAACACCTGTTATCAATGGATCGATCAGTCTGGCAGTGAGTTCTTTAACTGTTTTTAATACTATTAACAACAATTCTAAGTAAACTCCAACTCACAGGACATCACAAATATATCAGAAGCTGCTAAGAAGCTCTCCAAATTGACAAACTCAAATTGCATTACATTTTGCTTAGACTTTCGGTTTCTCTTACACATGAATGGCACGAAACATAAGTTCCAGAATTCCTTATGTTCTCAGTAAGAAAACGAAGCCACTTGCATTTTTAATAAAATCTTCTTTTTACTACATGCATATTTGAGCCTAATTGCCTAAGTCAAATGGAAAAGCAAGTTATATACCAACCAAACTTTTGCTAAGAAATCACGCTTCCCACTGCCTCAACCTAGCAAATAAGGGCACACTTACACGATCTAAATTCCGATACTTGGAAACTAAGGCATGAGCTCGCACAATACCAATTCCAGGAACAGATGGAAGAAAGTCACAGCCAGCTAAGACAGACATGCCTGTGAAAAATCAATTTTAAGCCTGTCATGAACCTCAGAATGAGACATCAGGTTGACTAATAAGAGACAATACATCTTTCTGTTGACACTAGGTAAAATTTCTTGACATTATCCTTATAATATCAGGTTAAGTCTGGCTTCATGTGAGAGAAGTGGTTCTTAGAAGTTTCTTGTTTGGTTTTTCCTTTCTTTCCTCCCATCCTGAGTGGTAGGGGAGGTAAAGAGGCAAGTTTGTATCTCAAGACGCCGCAAGCTCATCATAGATAACAGAACAACCTTGTCCCTTTCCCTTGAAAACTCCATGGTTTATTCATGGCGATACAAGTACGTTGCCAGATTATTGTTGGATGGAAAAGCTTTACTGCATCCAATTATGCAAACTATCAAGAAACGTGCATAATTAAGCACACATTGCTTTGAAATGAGTTTACCTGTGAAAAGTTCCATATCAAAATTTCGGAAGGATGGTTTACAAGTCGCTGCTTTAAAAACCTTGTTCAACTCTATGCTTTCACCATTCCCATAACGATCCATCTTAAAGACAATCTATAAACAACCGTTGCAAATCTCAAATCATAGCAGCATTATACTTTAAATTGAAAATTAAAGCAGAAAATGTAAGGAAGTCATCAGGAAAGCAGTAAACCTTGATGCACAATATCAAAGTCTTGGATAGGTTCTTACAGCTGGACAACCGTAGGCAATTAGGTCACTATCCTCGGTGATCACTGCTACAACACCACCCTTTCCTGTTTTAATCTTGGACATGTATGCTAGCTGAGCATCTGCTTCGTATGGAGCTACAACAAACTCAACTTTCTCTGATCTCAAAACCTGTGAGGTAGTTAATTGGATTGACCCCAAAGTGCAGATTTAGCAACAGATTGTTGTTTTGAACTATAGTATCATCTTGTAATACGAGGGTCATTCATAATACCATGGGTAATGAATCTGCGTGAAAGGATATATTTACAACATACCTGAATCAGTTGATAAGCCATGATGGGAGTGACGTTCACTGCCCTCTACACAAAAGAATGCCAACTCTATGAATGCTAACGAAGATGAGTGTTAACGAATCATATGGAAAAGGAAACAAATTTTTATGCATATTCTGCAATGACAATTTATACACTCCGGACCAATTGCTCACTATGTTTGTTCTACCTAGGCTATGCTTATATATATATATATATATATATAACAAGTTGTAACCCACCAGTTAGAAACAGGATTCATTAGATAATGTTTTTGGTGCCAAGGACCTCATTTAATGATTATGCCAGAAAAACATTTGAATAGATTATATCAACCATTCCTAGAGTAATCTCCAATGCAAAATCCCAAGATAAAATTAAATAGAATGCTGAACAAATATAATGATTCGAAAAGAAGAGGGAGGGAAGTGTACCTGAAATAACTCCGAGGCTGCATTGACGTTCCCCTCTTTGAGCTTAGCCATTGCCAAATCACGATTAGCACTTCGTTTTCTGAAGCAAGAGAAAAGTTGGCAAATTATATACTTACTAGCGAGAGATTCGCCTTCATCAAAATTGGAGGGACAAACACAAAAGACGAAGATTAATTTAGAACAATGCCTCTTCCTATCTTCCTCCGTTGCTGCCTTGCAAGGAACGTTGCCGCCATCAAAAACAACAACAGGCGTTATCTTATAGTAGCGAAGTAGCTTGATTCGATGCATAAAGTACTCTATGTATTGGAACTTCTTTTCAGTGTCAGAATTGAGACAAAGCTCCATACTACAGGAATAAGCTGAAAATTTAGAATATTTCATCAGTTTCTCATCATTACCCCGAAGTGCAACGACATTAATGATAGAAGTTAGTAGTCAGTACAGCAACAGGTCCGTAGTATAACAAAATGATATTCTTTACCTCCCTTATGAAGCCATGAATAAGCATCAATACCCACCTGCATATTTGCACCAAAAGAGGAAAAACAAGATTAAGCTAAGGAGAAAGAACACACCTAGATAAAACTCAAAGGAAGGAGGAAAATAAATACGAGGCTTAGAATAAACGGGATGCGATTTTTACGCGTTGTCCGGCATATTTGTTGATGTGAATGGTTTCGATATAGGGCTTCATGAATCGGAGGAGATCCTTGATACCCATTTGCAGTGGGGTGGGTTGTTGCCTCTGGGTTCAATCCTATTCTCCTTCGCTGCTTTCACGTGCTTTTTCCCCAAGTTTGTTTTTACTTATTTAACATACAGAAAAGGAGAGAAAATGGCGGGAGAGGCAGCAGATGACAAAGCAAATGGAACGCATCGATGGAGAGAAAATGGATGGTACAGGTTCACTAAGAAAACTTTGACCACATGCACAGTCCAATCAGAGATCGCTATGAAGACAGTCAACTTGAAGGTGAGATGCGGCGCAAAGTGATTGGTCTTTAGTCTTCGTTTCTTATGAAGGCGAGGGCAGTTATGTCTTTTTATAGAATTTTTTTTTGCCGCGAAAGTATTTGAATTCTCTCCTGTTCACGAAAGACCCGCGCGGTTTCATGACTTCATCTATACGCGTGTGAATTCACCTCCGGCCGTTTTGTCAGCCCGTAAAATACTTAAGAGTTAAGACAGATCTCATTTGCAATTTGGGGCCTCAGGCGCTCATTACACTTACTTTTTTTTCTACTCTGAACTCTTGGATAAGAATTATTCTCTTTCGTGTAAAAAGGGAGGGTAGTAAAGGTCACAAAAAAATAAACGGGGGTGGGGGGGGGGGCTTGAGCCCAAAATTCGAAGCAAACTCTGATAGTTTTCTATGCATGGTTTTTTTTCGATGACAATATTTATATACTTAATTTTATATATTTAATATTTTTTATCTAATTTAATAAAAAATAAATTTTAATGTATTAATAATATTAAGTATAAAAAGTTCAACTTTAAGTATATATAAAAAATTCTCATGTCTTAATCTAATTAAAAATAAGCATTTTAAATGCATAAAATTTGCACTTTTCATTACTTTATCATTTTATTAAAAATGATATTTTATTTCTATATGTATATCAAACATATTTTTTTCATTTGGTTAACTTCTTTTTTGCCATTTTCATCATATTCAATAGTTTTTACTTATGGATAATTAATTTTCACTGATAACTAAACAATGAAATTTCACATACTCTTTCTATCTCAAATTATATATATTAATAAACTTAATTGAATATATTTAATAAATTTATTTTTTAAAATAAAAATATAAATTTTTAAAAAAATCATTCATTTAATAGATTGAAAAGAAGGAAGAACGAAAATTAAAGAAAGAAGTTAATATTAAAATAAACTTATTTAATGAAACATTAATTTTCTCAAAGTGTCTTATATTTTAAAATGTTAAATTTCTTTTAAAAATATCTTATACTTTAAAACAAAAGGAGTATGTTATTATTTGAAGAGCAAATGCTACCATGAGTAATTGAATCAAAACAAATTTGAGTCCCCATATCAACAAATTAAAAGATCTTGAGAAAATCATATTGGATTGCAACGAATTAGTTGTAACATGGAGTAAAAATTTTAATTGTAACATCTTGGATAACTAATAAAATGTATGCTTATTTTATGTTAGAAATAACTAAAACTAAAAATAGGTTAAAAACTAGCACATTTATTAGATTTGGGGAAACATTGAACAAATTTTTAATACAACTAAAAATATTTTTATCTTTTTTTTCTTACTTGTTATTCCTCATGTATTACATTTATACGGAATTCCGAATTTATGATCCATCAGGGGTTGTGTTCTAATTACTGTTTATTTATACTCAAATATAAAACATGAACTAGCAATTAACTAAAAAGAATGGGATTGAAATAAGACGAAGCTGTGTTCGAGAATTATCAATTCTAGAATAAGACGTAGGTTATACTAGAAATGCATCCAAAAAAGTTTTTTTAAAAAAAAAAATCACGAAGCTAATCTCAGGTACAGAGGGATGTAGTTTGTGGGATTTGGCGTTGAATCCCAAACAGAGAAAGCACTTGAGCAGCTCATCCAGTTTCTTGTCATGTCAGGGAAATGCCTGTCAATCACATCCTTCAAACTCTCCGTTCTGTTCACCCATGCAAGCCCTTTCTCTGTGTATGTTTTCGAATTGAAATTGCTTGTGAAGAAACGATCAGCTTCCAGCCTCCTGTTCCTCACCAAACAACAACAAACGATTCAACAATGTTGGTGTTCAAATTTTTAATCCAGAGTATAGTGATCTCAACATACCTCGAAGCCATAAGTACGAAGATGAAGAAAGCAGTCTCACTAATAGCAAACCCTTTGATCTTCTTCTCTGCATGTAAGCCCACTATCAAGTCCAGCTTCTCCACGTCGTCTCCGTATACCTCTCTCACAGCTTCAATCACCTCTTCATCGTCCGTCAAATCTTCCCACTTGCTGATGGGGATCATCAGCAAGTTTCTTCTGAACTCGTTATAGCGTGCAACTCCCCTTTCTCTATCTCTATACACTATTAAAAGACTCATCATTTTAGAACAAGCTGGTTTTACACCAGGGGAAAAAATAGATGATAAGAGAATTAGAGAAGTACCTTCCATGGCAGCCATATCAACTGGATCAGATCTATCTTCTCCATCAATGTCATGAGCAATGAGGTTCCTTATCCATGTAGGATGGTTCCATAAATCAAGAGCTCCACACGACTGATGACCCATGGAAACTAGCATTTGTTCCATTCCGATTTTTGATAGCCTCTTTTCTCCCTTTTTTCCCAACAAGTCGCTCATGGGTACCCTGAAACACATGGTATCATACCTAATTTAGAGCTTTACATGCCATTTCTGATGAGGTTTGCATTATGTAGAACGCAAGCAAGAAACTTCACTCATTCTCTACAGAACCACACAAAGTACGGAATTTTTAGTTATGAAAATAGCATAGTCAAGTGAGTAGAGAAATAAAAAAGGTAAACTTTTCAAGTATAGGAGGACATCTGTCTTCTGCTGCCGGCAGCTTGATGCCTCGGAGGACGATTTCATCAGGTAGAAGTGAATGCATTCTGTAAACACTCACAAACTCTTCCGTAAGCGAGTAGGGAACTCCATGATCTATTGGCTTCCTATTACCAACTAATCCACTAAGTATAGGCCCGCAAATGTGTCCAAATATATCCTTAAATTTCTTCCCCAGAAATCCATACCTGCCAATCATAAACTCCAAAAGGTCAGCTACATAAGAAACAAGCATCAGTACGGTAACAAGGCATACTGTCATCATTCTTAACTATCATATTTTGCTTGCTGCCTTGTAATTCTCTAGGGCCTTACCAATTGATCCTCATGGCTGCCAGAAGAGTGTCAGTTCTTAGGAGTTCTACAGTCCAATCAATTGTATGAATTTTGGCAATGACTGCTGAAGTCACCAATCTCGCATGCCTATAGAGTTGTTCATCATCAAAATCAGGATAATGTGCCTATAAGCACACAACAATGCAGCGCATTACTATGTGAGACAGAGTATTTCAATGCTCGGGGTAAAGCAAGATATATTGTCAAACATGTTAGACTCACGTTTAGCATATCACATACAGCATTGTGCTCCTTGACAAATAGGGCTTGCAGAAGGGAGAAGCCAGCCCAACAATTTCGAACATCACCGGAAATAGGAATACCTCTGGCATCATGCTCAAGAAGCCCGTCTTCAGAAATCCTCAGCTTCCCATCTTTGAATGTCCTCACTCTTGACATGCCCTTCTGGTTATTCCCATATATTACACTCCCATCCCTACATCACTCACAGTTAACGGATTTCCCACTTAATTGGCTGGCAAGGGTGTCTCATGTCAAGACTTTATTCATATTACATGGGCGCTACTTACCACCAAGGAGTCCTTGTGTTGACATGGCCAGTCTTCATATTTGACGAGCCCGTTTTGAATTTCTTGGTTTTGAAGAACTTAAAAGACTTCAATGGGCATCCGCCTGAATATCTATTAAGAGCTCTGATTTCCACCTGGTCAATAAATTATGCAGCCATGTAGGATATATATATATATATATATAATTTCCAAATATCAGGTCCATATACGTAGACAAGATTCTGAGAAAATTGCCAAGTTGATGCAGAACTAGGAATTTGGATGGAAGAAGATATCTTTTTAGACAAAACGCAGAGTGAGTTTTGGAAATTTTGTTGGCCATGCTAGAAAATAATGGTGGCTTGATCTGGTTATTCATGTGTGTAACTTAAAAGCGAGGACGAGTCCTGATGTGGCAGACCCAAGTAAGTTACCTGTTCAGTGTCCTCTAGATGATCGATCCAGTCATGAATCATGAATTGTATCCACGAGCAGGCTATCATGTTGAATTGATTCCCCGTATCTTTGAACTTCTTCCTTGCAAAGAGTTTTGACGCCACTACCGTGGGGTGAGGATCTAGCAACTGTAGATACGGATGATGATTTGTTGTGTCAAAGAAATAAAATTTGCAACTTCAAAAGTAACCCAGAAAAAAGGGGAAATTTGTGGGAGGATGATTGATTAATTGTAATAAACCTTCGAATTGGCTGGGGAAAAATAGTTTGTTCAATGCCTGTTTATAATTCTTGATGGTCAGTAGAAACTACGCAAGAGGCACCAAACAGTGCGATCAGAACATTCAGTAATTTCTACAAAATCCTTGAGTTATGAATTAAAGTACGGAATGCAGTATAATCGGTCTATAGAAGCATTTGAGAGACGCACTCAAAGCTGAATGTTGAGATTTCTTGTTTTACGCGACTAATTAACTAGACTCCTAATCAGATCCCTGGCAATTACGTGCACTTGCTTCTTCGGACAAGGTTCCCCGAGTTGTTTACGTTTTCTTTTCTTTCAGTCTCACTTTCCCCAACTTCTCATGACTCGACGAGTTTGATTTGCCGATTACTCGCAATCACAATCCCATCATGCACCAAGAATAAGGCAACAACAGGAACAAAAACTTACTGGTGGAATGCTACGACACAGTACTAGTGAGCTCACATTTTGGTGTTTAAAACTCCACCCAGAAAAAGAGGCAGAGCCTACTCAAACACGACAAGCTTACTGCTTACCCCATAACCTGAAGTCACTGGTGGCATATTCCGGCCAAAGAAAGTCCCCTGACTGCCCACCAAGTCGTCGGTGGGGTGGTTGCAAGTACCGTCGGGGGTCCGATGAGCGTAGTGGAGGGTGTCGTACTTGTGACCATTGAGAGGTCCAACATGCAACAGATTATAACGCTGGTGCAAGTGCCTTCTGATTCCCAAGTATACCAGCCCCAGCAGCACCGGCAACCTATGCCACAGTCCAAGCTTGTCCACTAAATGGACAACCTGAGTTACAAAAACACGTAAACAAGTGTAAGCTAATAGCTAGTTATGAGGTTACAAGAGAGTGAGAGATCAGAGGACGGTTAGGGTGCTCACGCAGAAGAGAATGATGTCAAAGAGGGTCATTTTGGCGAGAGTGTGGCGGAGCTTGGGATGGATGAAGGGTGTGGAGAAAAGAAAGAGAGCCATTCTGGTGGGAACGCTAAGAGCTTGATATTTTGGCCTGCCTGCTATTGAGGATATTTATGCGCAAGCATGCTTATGAAAATGCACAACTCCGTACGTTGTGAATTCTGACACACAGTAAAAATGGGATTGAGCTTCTTTTCATTTCTTGCCCTCTCGATTTTTAGTTCACTTCTGATTATTTTTAAATGGTTGTGATTTATAATAATTTTATAAAATATTAAATTTTAATTATTTAAAAATAAATTTAATAATTGAAATGAAAAGTGAATAAAAAAAGAATGAAGAGAAGTTGTGTCCCAAAAAAGGGCCTCTGGCTGGGAATGGGCCGCGATGGGATACTTCAGAATGATGGCCAATTAACTCTGCTTACCGGGGATCGCTTCGCTGGGGACCATCTTATCTCGTTCACGAATCATGAGTAGACCATGTGCCTTGCTTTTGCGTCTTCATGTGGCTAAATCACCATAAAAAATAATCTGATAAAAAAGACTCAAGCTCAACATAATCATGAAAAAGATGTAATTAAGGCATAGATTAAAACGTTACAGATTCGATTTTACTTTATTCATTTAGCTTTGTTATTTCATTAAAATTTCTAGTTTCTTGATTTCTTTTATTTTAAAAACTTGCAACAACTTCCTCTAAAATTAAAAATTAAAAATCTTACCAAAAAAATCACATTCAACTCCCCTCAAAAAAATTAATCAATCAACAACAAATCTCATTTTAAAAAAAAAATTACATTCTCATTTTAATAATAATTTATATTAATCTTTATTTGCGCTTAATTTCCAAACTGAATGTAATTCCACCACACTTAAACCTCATCACGGATGCCTTGCTTATATTCAGTTTAACATGTTATAGACGAAACTACCCTCATTAAATTCGTTATTCACTCACATGTTTTTCGAACATTTAACAATCAATTCAAAACACGTTAAATAATCGTGTTCTAAAGTAGCATGGCAAAATAAAAACCATGTTCTAAAGTTACTAAAATTTCCTAAACATTTATTTGTTTCATCAAAACATTATTTGTATTTAGTTTTCATCAAAAAAAATTATCCAGATTTCCAATTGTTTAGCAATCGTATTCTTAAGTATTACTTAAGAATTTTCAATTTACTAAAAATAATAGTAAACTATTTCAAAAAAATTCTGATAACATTAGCCCTTCCAACCAAAGACCAGATTAATAAAACCATCAGGAACACGTTAAAAAAATTTATAAAAAGCCTAACAACACAGTTGAAGAATGCCAAATGGTGGGTCTCAAATCTCAGTATCCAAGTAATTACGACCAAAAATGTCATAAACTAAAATTACATTTTTCTTTTACAGATCACATGATCTTGAAAGAATATGACGCCAACGCATAATGACACTTTGATCCCATGAGGACGCAGGGGTGCATGGATGATGAGGAATTGAAATTTGCCTCCTCCCACATAAAAATAGCAAATAACACCATGTTTGACGAGCAGAGATTGGAGATTAAAAGCTGAAATAACCATATGATTCTTAAATAAAAGGCCTCAAAGCCATTATCTTCAACATGCAAATTGATCACAAAAAAAGATTCCACATTCAACAACCTAGAAAAACTTTTTGACAGTTCTAAAGTAAAACAGTAAACTAGTTTCTTCTCAAAAATGAGATGAGAATTACTGTGAGAAGCTTCACTAATAACGCCCAATACCCCAGACTCTGATTACACCGTCAGTGTAACCGCTGAATAATGTACTTCCATCGGCGCTCCAGTTCAAACTTGTACAGTAGATAACCTACAAGACATCGTAGAAGAGGCAAACCATTACCATTAACATTCACATTATCAACTGCCAAAGAAACCCGAGGGAAAAAGCAGGCAAACAAAAACAAAGAAAATTAGCACAAGTCAAGGTATGCACCGCTGATATCAATTGGGGAGAATCCTTCAACGAACAAAAGAGAGATTGTCTAGAAAAGAAACACGGTATAGATTTTTTTTTGCCAAGAAAACACGGTATAGATTGTAAACAATATTGACGCCCGATTTCAAGATTAAAAACACGGTATAGATTGTAAACAATATTGACGCCCGATTTCAAGATTAAAAGCAATATACAAGTAGGCACCCCCCAAATAACGACAATAAGATGAAGATGAACATCAATGAGTAGGGATAAGATACAGGGTAGAAGAACATTCCTCATGTTAAGTGCAATGAACGAGTTAGAAACCAGTGGAGAGAAGGATGAAGCTCAAATATGATTGATTGATATAGAAGACATGAACATGCATTACAAAAAGAAACAACAAACTAATTGATTCCTAAGTGGAAAGAATTGTAACCATCGAATGGTATTGAAACAGGTAATCAGATTGCGATGGATAAACGAGTGCTAAAATGATCCCATAAAGGAAACTTCTAGGCTTTGAATATTAAATTAAAACTTCTCATTGAATTCTCAAAGATAAAACTGCAAAGCGGTATCAATCAAAATTAACCAAACAAAATATACCTTCTTCTTCGTATTGCTGCCACCGGTGGTACCATCAGCCTTTTCAGCTTCAGTCTTCAAGTCGACCTTCAAATCCTCAACAATGCTCTTACTCTCAAGATCCCAAATCTTGATGCTCTGCTCTGTGGCCGCACAGAGCCAGTACCTGTTAGGACTGAAACAGAGAGAGTGGATGATAGCACCAGCATCAAGAGAGTACAGTCTCTTTCCCTCGGCCAAATCCCAAAGCAAAATCACACCATCCTTGCCACCACTTGCACACAGAGATCCATCAGGAGATACTGCCACCGTGTTCACATAACCAGCATGACCGGTCAGTGTATTCCTCAGCTTGCAGTTTGTCAAGTTCCAAACTTTCACGGTTCGGTCCCAGGATGCCGAGACAATGGTGGGCTGAAGGGTGTTCGGGCTGAACCTAACACAGCTAACCCAATCAGAATGTGCATCACTGTCTTGAATCGTATACTTGCACTCGCCAAGAGTGTTCCATAGCTTAATCGTGCGGTCACGTGAAGCGGAGACGATCTGACGGTTGTCAATCGAAAAAGCCACGGAGAGCACATCCTTGGTGTGGCCCACGAACCTGCGAGCGGAAACACCAGCAGCCAAGTCCCAGAGCCTGAGCTCGCCGTCCCAGGAACCGGAAAGCGCAAATTGACCGTCGGATGATAGGACGACGTCCTGGACGAAATGGGCGTGACCGGTTAGCCTACGACGGGGAACACCGTAGGTCTTCTCCTCCTTGGTAAGGTGCCACAAGATGATGGACTTGTCACGGGAAGAGCTGACAATCATGTCGGAGTTGTCGATTGGAGCAGCAATGGCGGTAACCATGTCGGTGTGAGCACGCATGGTGCCGCGAAGGACAAGCCCCTCAGCCATTCTTCCTGCTTCTCACTTTTGGAATCTTTCCCTCTATTCGACTTCTAGGGTTTGCGGAAGTGAGAGGCCACAGATAGAGAGTGCGAATGCGGAAAATTAGTAATATATACGGTGTGCGAGTTAGGGTTTTGGGGGCTACTCGTCATTGAGCCTGGTTTTTTTTTTTTTTTTGCGTTTCCTACCTTTCTTGGCCAAATTTTTGGGTTATGGATGATGACTGTCATTTTAACGAGAGAAATGTGCATCCATATTTTGCTTAGTATGTTTTTCTTCAGGCCCATTGTGAAGTTCTATGAGAAAATTACGTGTGCATCAAAGGAAAGCAAATTTATTGCCATAAGGTTCATAAATTTGACTTATTTGCTAATAGGTTTATAAAAATCTTATAGTAAAATACATGGAATAAGTTATAAATTTCAAATTTTGACACGTAGACATGATGAGAGTTGTAAAAGAAAAATATCAATTAAACCCTAAAAACATTTACAAATTCCCATGCCATATTCATGAAATAAACTTACAAATTTATAATCTATCTTATATGTTTTTATACAAATTTTCTATGTAATATATTAGTAATGAATTAAATTCAATTATTTATTAGTAATTACATTTCTTAATAACTTTTTCAATCATTACATTGCTACCATTGTCACGTATTAACTATTTTCATCAGTTTCAGTTATAGCGATTAAATGAAAGGTTTGATTTTAAGAACCATCCAATGAATTCTCAAATATTTCATGTTATAAGATAGGGGATTGATGAGAAATAGTTGAGAATGTTTACAAGTGTATGGTGGTTTTCAAAACAAGAAAGCCATCAAAATTTATTTAATAATAAATTTGGTGAAATTTTGTTGATATTTTGCCATAGACAATGTTGATAGATGCATAAACTCATCATCTTCAGTTGAAAATCTTGCTAAGCATCGTCTGCCCGGAGAATTTGCGTTTAACCTCTCTATTATAATGAGTTGAAAATGACCCAAAAAAAACTATATTTCAAATCATTTTAAATTTTTTTTTTTTTGTATAGCACGGGCGCAAGCCCTATTTTAGATATAATTTTAATTTTAGCAATCAATGAGTTGGTTATCAACTAGGCCATTTTTTGCAACTCATCTATTTCGTTGTTTTTTTAAATTAATTGGTGATAAAAATTAAATTGCAGATAAGTTTAAATTTATAATATGCAATCTTTTTATTATTTTTTTAGAAAACAATATAACACGACAAAAGATTATTTGTGGGTATTAGCCCCGGCCCCCCCATTTTTACACGCGCACACACACACACAAAAGCATAGGTATTGGCTGTTAAGACTTGCGCAGCACATCAAGAAATAATATGAATGCCTGCGAAGTTCCAACAATATATATAGATATAGATATAGATGTATATGTGTATATATTCAAATCCTAATTAATTGAAAATGCAATCAACTTTTCCATTAAAATAGATAAGAGAAAGGCATCAACCTTCTGAGTGTGTATATTAAGGATAAGGGAGTGATTCATTGACTCTCTTTTATCAATCATCCACAACAAACATTAGCTGGTGGTAGCAATTATACTACTTTCAATTCAAAATATAATTTTTTTAATTAATATTAATTTAAAATATAACAAATTTATTATTTGTAAAAAAAGTTTCATTTTAGCTTTTATATTTATTAACTTAATTTTGTGTGTGTGTGAATTTTTGACCTTCTTTTCACTCTTTATGAATTATAACTAATGGTAAAAAGGGGAAAATAATATTTTCATGATGAAAAATTAACTTGGTGGTAAAGAGAAACTAAGTGTTGTAATTTGATGAACAAGTATCCATTCAAGAAAAAATAATTCTTATTTTTATTCCAACAAAAACAAATTCCATTATTAACAATTTCAAAAATTTAATTTGGCAGAGAGAGAAATAAGTGTTATGATTCGGTGAATAAGTCACTATTTGAAAAAAATATGAGTCACATTTTCATTCTAACAATAATCAATTTCTTTATTAATAACTTTAAAAAATTAACTTAGTGATGAAGAAAAACAAAGATCGTGATTCATTGAATAAGTTTTCATCTGAGGAAAAAAAATAATTCTCATTCTTCATTCTAACAACAACCAATTTCTTCATCAACAACTATAAAATATGAATTTGATAGAGAAATTGTTATAGTTTGGTAAACAAGTCTTCATTTTAAAAAAAATAAGTCTCATTCTCATTTTAAAACCAATCAATTCCCCCCATCATAATAAAAATACATTAGAGATAGTTTTATTTTTCACAACAAATTTTAATTATATATAAGTCTTTTGATTTTGCAGAGTAATATTAAAATTATTTAATCTTATAATGTAATTAATTGTCATTGGGCGTTCTTGATTGTGATTTTCCCATATCAAAAGACAAGTCCTTTGATATTTTTTAATTTTTTGTTTTCATGCATGCAGACAAAGACCTTTTTCGTTAAACTGAAATTTAGGTTGAGAGGGCTCAAGGGTTAAATGGGTTGAATGGAAGCCGTTAGAGATCTCCCTCCCATGCTTTGTCGTTGCAATTGTGGCTCAGTCGCACAACGCACGCTCCCCGCAGGTAAAAATCAAGTTACTCCTCGTTGATTAAAAAGAATCCAGTGATAGGGACGCGGAAGCAGAATCGTGCTAGTTTAGGGACAGAACCCTAAAACAACAAAAACACAAGAACAAAAAGAAAGGGACGAAATTTATGACGGAAATAAAGAAAGGTATGAAGTAAATAATAGGATAATGATCAAGGCGAAGATCCTCTAAAGCACCTGCCTCTAGGAACCTCAACCTTCGAAGGCACTATAAGAGTTGATCACGCTTTTGATCACGTCTGTTTCTTACACGGAATGCCACCATAAAGCACTAAGGCTCACAAGAGTTATAAACTCTAAAATGAATAATTTCATTCAACTTCTGTCTTGTTTACAATAGGGAGCATGCCTAATTTATATAGGCTCATAGAAAAAAATATTTTCTAAAATTAAAACCCTAATTTTCTAATACTAAAAGGAGAAATAATATAAAATAATGATAAAATATTCAACTACATAATTTAGGAGATGTGATCCTAAAATTATGGGATTACAAAATTTAGAAATTAATACTATAATTAATTCTAACTTTTGACTAGACTCAAAATAAAAAATCAAATTAAAAGACTATTAAAATAGGAAATAATTTAGGAGACAATCAAGGGATCATAAAAGATTTAAAATCATGCCACCCTTGACTTTTTCACTAGGGTTTCATGCCTCTCCTTGCTTGTTCATGCCTCTCCTTGCTTGCAAGAGGCTCAACTTATAGTCTTCCTTGCATTAGACTAAGGTTTGCATCTCTTGAGCTTGACTTTTCATGAGTTTGGATTTTAAATACATTATACATGTATAGATGCTCTCCTTTGGGCTTGAAAGGAGTGCCCCAATGCTCTTCAAGCTCTTGAACTTCTTGCACAAGACTGAACAAGGCTTGCTTCATGGTTTTAGTTCGGGCTCTTATCATTGGACCTCCAATATGTTGTAATGGGTCTTTAGGTACGTTGGATTGGAAGTATTGAGCTCCTTGCATGTCACCATACTCATGATTAACATCTTCAAGCTTCGTTGCCATTAATGTTATGTCATCTGTGCCATAGGTCCATCATCCAGTCTCCGCACTTTGCAGATTTGACACCGTAACTATGGCGGATTAAAACAATGGAGAAATTCTGGTGCTAGAAGCTCCACCTTCTCATGCTCGGCCCAGCGCTTCGGATGCCGAAATCATTGATGCGTTGCCTTACATCGATGACGACTACGCCGGCCCCAGGGTCAAGGCTGAGGTTGACCTTTTTCGAGGAAGAGATGCGACCCAGCTTTAAGAAGCCTGCTGATTTTCTCAATGACTTGGCCCCACCACCCAAGTTCAATTTTGACGTAGCTTTGCCTTTTTACTGTGGGTTCACTTCTATATCTTCATCGTCACCTATGGATTATATTTTGGGCCTTGTTCCCGATGTTACTACTCGCTGCACTTCTGGAGTGTGCCATTGTTTTCAGCTTCTTTTCTCCCTCTCTTAGTGGGGTTCATTACATCTTCTGTCCGCTTTATGAGTTTAGGTTGGACAAAAAAAAAAAAAAAAGAATTTGCGTTCTATCACAGTGCTTAATAGATAATGCAATACATAAGGTGCAACTTTGGGAGTAGCACTGACTTTCCCTGTCAGTTTTATTTTCTGCGTAACGCATTCGTGTTAAATTCAGTATTCGTCTGACTCACTGTTGAATTGAAACAAGGTTAGTGAAGAATGCCATGCCAAATCATTTCTGATTGATTCGTGCATTCTGAATTCCAGGACTACCCAATGATTGCAAGAGAGTATGAGTGTGTACGAGCTGGAAGGCCTCCTGTTCTTCTTGATAGTCTGCGATATGAATTAGAAATGACGCCAATGAATGAGAGAAATGATGAAGCTGCTTGGAAACAATGGCTTTAGAGAGCGCAGCGATTCCTACAACATCAAATGATCAGGTCAATATTTTACGACGTAAATGCTCTATCTAGAGTTCTGTGAGTTTCTTTACAAAGGGAAAATCTAAGCCCTTGTGGCGAAATAGTCATATGTGCCATTGATGTAGAGCCTTTTTACCTCTTGTACTTGCGGATAAAAACCATTGCAGTGAAAAATTATAGGTCAGCATAAGCCCGTGGATTTTGATATAGTGAAAAATTATAGGTCAGCATAAGCCCGTGGATTTTGATATAGGATGGCATTGTATTTGACAATGTCATCAAAGATTTTATTTAATTTGCTTTCATGATTACCTGACCCTAAAATTTTGAAGGAGGTTCTTCAATTCTTTAAGCTATGAAGTGTACTGTAGTGTCACCGTTTGCAATGGATGTCAATCTATGTTCCTTAAAATTTTTGCAAACCTTTTTAAGATTTACCTCCTTTAGAATCCACACCGGTCAAAATTGTCTTCCAGTTCTTACAATGATTGAACTGGTCAATCTGCAGAATGGAAAATTTGGATTTATTGTTAAAATATGGTCCTGATGCCTGGAAGCTGCGCAATCAACGATTAAAAGTATACTTGTCAAGGTTTGTCTGTGACACCTATGAGTTAGTTTCCTATCTTGTTTTCAACAAACAATTGACTTTTTCTATCGTTTCCTACTTGTTATCAATCAATTTTCTTGCATATTGACATGTAACTCTAGTGCTTTATTGCAATGCCTATTCTTTTACCGACTATATAAATTTTTTAGCCTTTAAGGTCCCAACAAGCTCACCTGTCTTGGGTTCCATGTGATGACACAAGCTTACTTGTGATGATATGAAAAGATGATATATATATATATATATATATATATAATATCTGTGGCAGAGCAGGTCACTGACGTCTGAAACAAATCTATGCTTTGTTCTTATAAACCAATCTATGCATTTGTGGATTTGTAATCGTGACTTTTGTAAATGCATCAAAATATTATGCTGGAGCTTTATAATGCCTATTCCCCACATGATTCATAACTTCATGCTTAGCATGGTCTTGACTCCTAACCTACCATTGCGTTATCAATTTTTAGAATGCAGAAATTAGCTCAGGAACAAAATGAAAACATTGAAAAAGTAAACCGTGAAAGGAAATATCGTCAGGTGATTTGACTTTCTTTTCCATGTTTATCTGTTCTTTTTTAAAACTCTACTAACCATTTAACTCAACTACCGTTTTTTTTTTTTTTTTTGGTAATCATCATCATCAAAACACTTCATGTGAGCTTATTGCCTTGTCCACACAATGGAAGGAACTTTGTCAGAAAAATATAGACATCCAAGCTGCATGTGCTTCAGTTGAAAACCACATAAAAGAACTGAGAAGAGAAGCAGCAGAAAGGTGGCTCTGCTATGTGAAGTTTTCTTACCTTTATCTCATTTCAATTTCAACTAGTACTGGAGTTAATTTGTTCTTATTTTAGGGGTTGGAACCTGGATGCTGTCACTGAAAATGGCCATATATTTCAGAATCGTAGAGTTTTCTTAGAGTGCTCATTCGCTCACAGTTCATGCTTCATATTAGTCTCTTTTATTAACTTTACTCTTCAAAGACTTAGGGAGCATGTCAGGGATTGTATCTTTGCTATATGCCTGTTTTCTTTATTCTGTTTTTATGCCATTGCATTCTCTCTCTCTCTCTCTCTGTGCGTTGGTTTTGGTGGTGGGAATTTTCTTTTCATTTTCTTTTGTTGTTGTTGTTGAGTGTGTGCGTGCTTCTTAGAGGGGGGATGCACATTCACAATTCAGACTGGCAGTTTTTCTGGGTTCTGGAAATCTGCTTAGAATGTTCTTTGCTCAATTGCTGCATTTTTTTTTCTCAGATTAAATTCAATAACTGACTGCAAACGACGAGAGTTGTTGTTAATATCCAATTATGCCGCAGGATCTCATCATGTTGTTGGTGCTCGCTGCTGCTTCAAACTGAAGGATGATCATGATCTTAATCTTCCATTCTCGTCATACCTACTCTAATACGGTGGGGGATTTTGGGGGCTTGGAGGGAGGCAATGTATTTGAAAGAAAAACAAGATCCTTTTCAGTCTTTGGATAGAAAATTTCTCATCCGGCGTTGCTTATGGGAAGTAAAGTTCTGGGGACTGTTTCTCCATGGAGTGGACATAACATCTCAATCTAAATTTTTATAATTAATTAAAATTAATAAAAAATATATTTAAAAGTAATTAAATGAATTAAAAAATATTTATCGATTTTGACTTAGGATATAATTTAAGATTTTTAAAATATATATATATACACACACACAAGGGGGAAAAAAAAAGGAGCGATAGCCCACACCTTTCATTTTTCACTTTCCCTTTGTCTATTCTTTTACCTGTGCGATGCAAACCAGAGTGCGAGAGCGAGAGGAGAATAGCGATCGTGCGAGAGCTCTTTTTGGAGGTGAGGTTCTACAATGGGATGCTTTAGGAGTTATTTGAAGTTTTTCAAGTGTTATAAAAATATATTTAGTCATCTATTTTTTTTAGTTTTTAATTTTATGAAGGTAAAAAATTTAAAATTTGAAAGAGGAATGAATTTATGATGAATAAATGTAGTTGTTGGGATTGTTAGTGGTATAATAAATATTTGAGTATTAATTTGTTTATGAGATTTGAATTTAAAGCTTATGAGTTAAACCCAGTTTCTTACGGGTGAATTTTTATTAAATCTAAAAATACAAATTAATTTATTAATATTTAGATGATTAATTAAAATGAGAAATAAATTATTATGATTATAGAATGATGAATTTAGGTTTGAAATTGAGTTTATGATTTTTAGGTGTAAATTTTTGAAATAAAAAAAAATTATGATAATAGAAAATAGTTTAAAAGGTTGATTTTAGCTTATTAATATTTATTAACAATTAAAAAAGGACTTAAAAATTTTATTTGTAGATACTAACTCTAGACTTGTATTAATAATGAGATTATAAATTTTATTATACTCTTTATTAGAATATAATTAGAATTATTTTATTAGTTTCAATCATTGAAACTAATATTTATAAATAATATAAAACTAAAATATAAATTTATTTTTGAAGTTTTTATGCAGGTGCATTTGATATCTCAAATTTTTTTGGCATAACTTGACCTCAATGTTTTTCAAAATAATACAATGTCACTTTGGTCTAACAATTTGACCGTGTTGTCTATTAGTCAATGAAATTTAACTATTATATGTATTGACAGCCATGTGATATATTTTAAAAATAAAAAAATTGAGAAAAATCCACACACTTCTTTGTGCTTCTTCAATAATCTTCTTTGACCAAAATCAATTTTTTTTCCAAAAAATCTCAAAACCTAATAAAATTGTAAAACTAGTTTGAAATCTTCTCTACCAACCATGATCCAGCTACAAAATTGTGAACCCAGCCACAAATTCTTCATTCCATCCCCTTTCTCTAAATTAGAATGAGCCTGTGAAATTGCAAATAATGGAGAAACACATATTGGTAACTTAAGGGAAAGGGTTGCTTAATGTGCATTATAAATTCCTTACCACAATAAAGACATAGATCTAGACAAGTAAATTCAAAAACTCCATAAAAAGCACATTAAAAGATAAAAGCAATTGAACTATGGTGAGAGAGTGAGAGAGGAGAGACAATAAAATTAATAAATTCCAAAACAAAAAAGCAAAAACAAAAAATGTGGGTTTGGAATGATGAACAAAATCATGGCAATCATGCACACAATGATGCAACATGACATTGTGCTTGAGCAAATCATTGAACAAATCACATACCCATACCTAGATTAACAGACCATTGTACTTAAGAAAATTGCAAATCACATACCTAGATCATAGACGCAGACCCAGATTGACAAACCATTATGCTCAAGCTAAAGGGGTGAACCTTCAAACCAAATCACATATCAACAAACATATCATACTCGAGCTAAAAGGGAGAACCCCCAACCTAGATTACAAATTAATGAACCCATTACGCTCGAGCTAAATCAAGCCTTCAATAGCTTCTTTACCATCATAAAATATCCCCACCTTAAACCATTGCTCTTCCTTCAACCAAGCAATTGAAAAATTGAAGTAGGGATGAAGCTCGTCGATGGCCTTAGGAGCAACTAATCTGAAGTGAAGATGGTGATAAAGCTCAAGAGGGAGAGAGAAGGGAGAGATAATAGAAGGTGGATAGAGAAGAGGACAAAGCTTTTGATAAGGTGGACAGGGTAGAAGAGAGAGAAGATGATTCAGTGGAATTAAATTATAGACCTATTTGACATGTGGCATGCCACCTCAACACTGGATAGTCAAACTAATGGTCAATGTCTAGTTTTATTGATAGAGGGTGACATTGTATCATTTTGAAAAACATTAAGGGTGAAATTGAGCCAACAAAAACTTGAGGATACCATATGTGAATGTGTGGAAAATTTAAGGGCAAATTTGTTCTTTAGTACAATAATATATTATGTGTGAATTGTATTGTTGGTGAAGGTTATAGTGGAAGAAAAACTGTAAGGAATAATTTAGTGAAAAAGCCAAAAGATAATAATGTTTTAATTTTTTATTAGTATTGCTTCATGTTAATTGTGCGACTATTGAAAAAATTGTGAATTTATTGATAAATTATTTTATTATGTCTATAAAAAAATTTAAATATGTATAATTATACAATGTTGGTATGCAATTGTTTTGTTCTTGTGAAAAGTGTTGGAAGACTTGTTGTATTTTTGTGCCATGTGGTACGCTCCTATTGGAGACTTAATAGGTGGCTTATAAAAGCTTGAGCTAATCTACCTCTGGCTAGGTAATTTGGCATTAAGTGAGGGTTACGGCTCAAGGTTAATGGAGGGAGATAACGATAGTTGTTTGTCATATATTACAATATCTCTTGTATTTTTGTCAGAATTATATGATTGTTGTTTTCCTACCTAGCAAATACACATATAATTATTTGCATATATTGTCATAATTTGGCTTTATTTATTGGGATTTTTGAATCTTATTATATGGTTAACAATTTTTAGGGGAGGAGCCATGTGTGATATGTAGAGGAGCCCTTGAGACTTATGATGTAGATTCACTATTTCTTTTAGGTAATTTGATTTATGATTTTAATGATGTTATATTGCCAATGCTAGAGTTTTTTATTTATTGACCATTATATAAATGTAATGATGTAATCATACTCTTCAAACTATTTCTACTTTTGATAAACTTCAGATGATTGTAATTTTGATGTTTGATTTATTTTGAATGGTTTGAAAAGGGATAATCAAGGGGCCATATAACTGGCTTGTTTTGAAAAATGATCAAGTTGTCTATCCTAGTTGTTGGTTTATAATTTGCACTTGTTAGGAGTATAAAGTTAAAAAAATATAATTTTGGCTTAATGGCACATAGAATGTTAAAATTTATTTAAAATTTTGTGTTGTGCAAACATAAGCTAATTATTGAATGCTTTTATATTGAATTTATTGATGTGAGATGTTTTAGGTGGTTATAACTGAACTATGATTGTAAATGTGTATTAGTATATCAAAAATTATTTTGCATTATTTGGCAAGATTGATAGGTGATTATAAAATTTTAAAATGCATAATTATTTTTATTTTTCTTATTCTATTGTGTTTATTATATTCTTAATTTTAAAGAAATCTTTTGAACCTTGCACACTTTTTTTGTTTTTAAATGCTTGGGATCTTAAACTTTAAAAATGACAATTTAAAGAGTTTAAATTATACTTTTCATAATAATACTTATTTATTTAGTTTAATTATTTCTATCATGATAGTTGTTTTAAAGGTATACTATTTTATAAAATTATATTTTATTAATTTTTATTATAGTAATGTTTCAAGTTACAAAATTATTTACAAAAAAAAATTAGTTAACTTCTGCTTATCATGGTAGAAATTTTTTTTATCACAGTTAAGTTAATTGTTTAAGAAAAAATTTAAGGTATGACAGTGGGAATAACACAATTTCAACAACTTTCTAACTAGCGAACAGTTGCTTTACATGCTAGTATGAACCATTTACCATTGCCATCTTTATACAACTTGTTTCTCATACATCAAGACGATCAAGGAAACAGATTTTGCAAAAAAGCTATTCGTCCCGTGGAAGCTAGCTCTCATTAGCCCATGCCCAGCATGTATTTTGAGTACACAAAGGCACGCTACGATCTAATTACAGACAAATTTGCAGTAAAATGTATCTTATATATGAGAGAGAGAACTTTATCTTTTTATATATATAAAAAAAAAGGAAAAATAACTAATGAATTAACAATTATAGTTGTAAATAATGATATTTGCAGAAATGGTGTCCCCATAGGCCTGGCGTAATCAAGTACTAAAGCGCGAGGAGCAAATTAGGAATTACTTAACAAGTTTGACGTCTGGATTCCTCAAGGGTTTGAGCCACATGTCAGCCACGATTCGCGAGGAAATACTCCACAACAAGTCTTGTCCTTTGGATGATTGTTGCTTCCCCTTCTTCCCTCCCTTCCCCAGTCCAAATGCAACCAACCATTGCATCGCTGTTAGCCTCTGCTTCTCGCTGTCCCATCCGCTTTTCTTCTTGCCACTTCTCAGCTTGAAGCCTCCCACATGCATGCTTGTCACCTTGAATCTCTTCTCTTCACCGTCACCATAATCATTACCTTCTGGGTCTGCAATTGTTGCGTTGATAACTACCATCACAGGCCCTCCAACTGCTTCATACCGTCTTATTGGATCCCGAAGTTGGACCACCATTATCATTGCGATGTTTGCTGCTTCACTCTGATCCCCCATCCATTCTTCAAGTGAAACTGCAGAAGCAAAAAGATCTTTCGCACTATTGCCTCCTGTTTTTGTGCTGAGAGGTGACACATCGAAAGGAGCTTCTTGCTCAGCCATGTCAGCTTGAATTTTCAATGCCTCAACCGCCATGGACTCGATTTTCTGCAGCGAGAATGCCGGAATTTTCTCTGCTGTTAGCGGGTTTTCATCAACATTCCACAGTCCTGTTGAAATTCTCTCCTTCCTTCCTTCGCTCATCGCATTTGCCATGCTTTTCAGTGCAGAAACTATACGAGCAGCGCTTGAACTCGCTCCTTCCTTGTTTCTTCCTTGTATGATGGCAGAGGCAATGCCTTCAAAAGCTGTCTGCTCTGCGGTTTTGCCCATCAGTTCATCTATGGGCATTAAGGTGAAAACTTGAGAGCTAAGTTCATCAAGCTCCGTGCTAGCCAGTTTCTGAAATAATTCAAATCCACTTGAGGATTGATTCCATGGCAACACAAAAGGCTTCGATATCTGCATTGCTAACTTTGGAGTGTCTTTTCTGGCAACAACATTATCTAATGGGTTCATAGAAGCCAAGCAACCCCCATCCCTTGTTTGAACTACACAACCCAACCCCTTGCCAAGATCTGGAAGATACACTTTGGACTCTTCATCTGCAGCATTCTTTTGTCCTTCAAGTTTTAAAGGAGGAACTCGAGGCTGATTGGTTTTGTAGTGGTGTCCACCGATCTCTTCATCCTCGAGCATTTGAAGAAACTCCCTCGTCACGGTTTCTTCATCTGCATCTAATCTCTGTGATTCTGTTTCATCCTCGGTTTTTAAAGCTTTATTATCCTCTCCCATCATAGACTCGAGAGCTTTTATCTGCTGTGCAATTGAATCAAGCTCGCTTAATCTTGTTAGGTTTAGGTGTAACTGATCATGCACTATTTCCTTGACCACCTCGCTAGAAGCCGACTTTACGTCCATTGATTTTTCAGTTTCCTTTTCTCCATCTTCTTCCTTCTCTTGAACTTCAACTCCTTTGTCTACAACCTCAAAATCGGGAAGATCAAAATCCTCCACATTTGCCTTCTGATCATGGGATTTTTGGGCAGAGGTAGAGGAATGCTGAACAGGGTTGGGATCATCAAGATTCAGATCGTCCATTCCCTGAATATCTACTTCTTCTCCTGCCTGTGACTGTGAGGCACACCAAGTGTCGCTCTTGGTCGTTATTCTTGGACTAGGCATGCTGAACGATGTCTTGGATTGTTTACGAGCAATAGACGATGATAAAGTTTTCAACTTGTTGGATTTCGGGTTCTCACCTTGGTTACAAATCTCAATCCCTCCGTCTTTCTCCATGATTTGGAAACCTAGCTTCAGAACTAATTCTCCTCCTCTAGCCTTCCCAGAAAGACTAAAGCTCGTATCCCATTGCCGAACCCGCGTGCCCTGCTGATTTTTCTCAACGGATTCGTCTATCAGCTGGCTCAAATCCACGGAGCTCCTTCCAAAATCAACCTCTTTAGCGTCCACTGCAAAAAGATAAATCCAAAACGGACGTGGCTCAAATTTAAGCCTCTGCTTTCCACTCCCATGCGTGCAATAAACGTGGCATCTGATGAACAGGGTCTCCTCGAAGTCAGCAGCTCCTTGCGCAACCCGAGAAGGCATTGTCTGGACAGCTCCATCCTTCGTCTCCTTCTTCCTAACACAAACAGAAAGCCTGAGTCCGTTCATTGAAGAGGGAAGGCCCTGTGCGGCGACGACTTCGACAGAGAACAGACAACTCAGTTTCTGCATTCCAATGTGAGAAAGAGCTCTCATAGGCTTCCAGCTCCAAATTCCTTTCTTCTCGGCCGAAGCTGACCTCTCATCCAACCGTTTGATTTCAGGCCGAGTGGCTGGCGAAGGTGCTGACTGGGCATCCTCAAGCTTCGACCTCGACCGCCACGGGGACAAGGAGAGGCGACGACTACGAGGTTTGGTGATTGGTTTGTCTGCGGTGAGGGGAGCGTCGGCGTCATCATCAGCTGAAGGGATGGAAGGGAGTGAAGATCGCGGGAGAGCGAGGGAAGCAGTTCTTCGGGTGGGGGCAGGGCTGGAAGTGTGTGTTTGGTAAAGGGATTGGCTGAGAGCCTCCAATTCTTGAAGCAGCTGGGCATTAGAATTTCTGGCGGCGGGGTACTGAGATGCCATGATATGAATAGAAAGAAGGTCGCAGAGAGAGATGAAGGAGAGAAGGAGGATAAGGGGAGGAGATCATTTCTCGGGGAAGGGTCAGGCTAATGAAGTTGAAGGAGGAGGAGCATAAATGAGACAAGGGAGGCGATGGGTGGGAGTTTCTGAACCAGTAAAATTGAACGGATGGAATGTGTGGATATAAAAGATGAACGGTGGCATTCCGTGGTGGCGTGGGGAGCAAGACGAACATGAAAATGAATACGCACGTCGCAGGCTGGCCCCATCCTATTTAATGATGGTTATCACTGTTGACCAAGTTTCCCTCCCGCCGTTTCACCTGCTCTTCTTCTTCCTTTTACCCCAAGCACGCCCTCTGTGTTACTGTGCTATCCGATACCATACCAGTGACGGTTAAAGGAGACAGTAACAGATAACCATTAAACAGAGTTAAGAATTTGCGGATGGTTCGTGAACATAGCCCAGGAGGAGTGGAGAGTCATCAAATCTTGTGACTAGGCTCGCGAGTCGTCTGTGTGAACTTCTTCCTGCGCTCTCCACGTGTCCTTGTCTAGAGGGGTAGTGTGTCTAACTAAGCGATGGGCTCGGCCCGCGTCCTCCCAGGACTGAAATTTTGTCATGGTTCTGTTTCATTTTAAAAGCCGTCGTAAATTTAATTATTGAGTTACGATGAATTTTTGGCCAAAAAAAAAAAACGTTGCGATGAATCGATGATTATAATTATAATAAAAAATAAAATAATACAGTCACAACAATCATAATTTAAAGTTAAATACATAACAATTATAAATTGCTTCTAAGCTACAAATATTGTAATAACTTAATTATTGAATTACATAATTTAAATGGGAAGATGGTTATGTAAAAAATAAAAATAAAAAAATAAACAAAAATATATGTGCTTTAACTTTAACTGAATATGTAATATATTAAATATTAATAAAAAATAAAAATATAATAATATATTCGGAAGGAAATCGGGTCAATCAGTGAGGGACAAACATCAGCACCTCTAATCTAACTTTTCTGGCCTTTTGTTTAGCTGTGATCATTTCGCTGTGTTTAATAAATTTGACTTATGTTTAAAAAACTATGCATGTGATGAAATAGCCTCCCGAAATAGCCTGATGTCAGTGCAATCTCATAGCACTTAAATTGAATTTAAATTTGGGGAATGGCATTTAAATGTTGAATTAATAATGGTTGTGTTTTCAAATTTTTATTTTAAAATATAAATTGTAAATATCCATTCAAATAACTGCAGACAAAATTTATTTTTTATAAATTTTTGTGTGGAAATCCAGCTGTTATTACTTCACTCTTCTAGAATTTAATAATATAATTTTTGGTATTTTAAGCACATTTACATAAATAACCTTTAACTTTTTTTGTTTTTAAAAAACTTTCTCCCAAGGTTTTCCAAGGATCTGCTTTGGACTTGGACTGGCAATGTGCAAGTGTTTTCGTATGTGGGGTTAGTATCATATCAACGCTCTTTTTGTTTTTCGTTCCCTTCCCCTTCTCATTTAAATAGAGATAAATTAAAAGTTTATTTTATTTTTAAACAAAATGTGTGCTGTTTATAACAAGGCCAGATCATATGACCAATGCTCGAGTGTACGATGCTTATGAATTATGAGGCATGTTGTTGGCCCAAAAATAAAAATAGTAACAGGCATGTTGATTGTTAGGGGAATAAGTAGTATATATATATATATATATATATATTTAATATAACTAAAGACCATTCTCAAAAAGAATACAAAGAAAGTTAAACAAGCTAAAAAGGAAGCCAATTCATTCACCATCAACCTCCTCCGGATAACCAAAGTGAGAGATGATCAAAGTCACACAAAAAAACGCTCGCAAAAGTCGGTTTTTCTGGCAGCATGATGCGCGATACTAATAATCTCTAAAAGCAAAATTAATAGACACTATCCATCTCCTGCTAAAGAGGAAGTGAAATATTGAATCCCATAAAACAGCACTTGTTTTCCAACGAAGTATCAATTTAAGCTCTATAATTCTTAATTTAACAAGTTTGTTCTACAATTTATAGCCGTTGCTCCCCCCCTCCTTTCAGCTGCTCCCGGCTCATTCTTTCTTGTCCCTGTGAAGTCTCTTATGGTCTTTCAACGCTTTTCTCGCATCCGTTGTTGCTCCTTTTCTGCAAAACCCTAATTTGCTTGGAATGAGTCACCTTTGAATTCCCCGTTTTCAAGGTGACTTAACTATACTGCTGTTCACACGATAAATAAACACCAAAATGTCAGACCTCGATCCGTCCAAGAAAGTGGCCGATAGATATCTCAAACGTGAAGTCCTTGGTGAAGGTACCTATGGAGTAGTATACAAAGCCATTGATACCCAGGTAAAGCGAACCGTATTCTATTCATCCTGTTCATTTTTCTTTTCTTTCTTTTTAATGAACAAAATTATGTGGAATTTGTTTAATCGTAGATTTTTTTTCTTCCTTTGGTTGATTAAATTGCGTGAGTGAAGAGGATTTGGGAGAGAAAGACGGGCTTCATTTGGCGTGAAGCAATTCGATGCATCGGGGGAAAGAAAACATCTTGACAGAGAGTCCGACAATATTGCGAAAATAGACTTATACATGCTTTCGGTTGCCTGTCTTCCAAAATTTGGTCTAGACAATTTGTTTAGCTTAGGTTTTAACCATTGGCTTGAGATTACTGCAAAATTGTACGTTGGTCACCGGGTATGAGGAAGCAATTCTTGTTCTTCGTATAAATTTCCAGATCAAATCTTTTGTTTTATGACAATTTATCTTGTCTAGATATGAATGCGTTTACGTTTTGATGAACTGGCTTACTGGGCTTTTAATTCAATAGTGGTCGCAGTACCTATATCTTGTGTCGTTCTCAAAACCTGTATCTATTACTTGAACAGACAGGACAGACAGTTGCAATTAAGAAAATCCGGCTTGGCAAGCAGAAGGAAGGGGTAAATTTTACAGCCCTTCGAGAGATTAAAATACTTAAAGAGCTCAAAGATCCAAATATTATTGAGTTAATTGATTCTTTCCCACATAAAGGCAATTTGCATCTTGTCTTTGAATTCATGGAGACTGATCTTGAAGCTGTTATAAGAGACCGGAATATCTTTCTTTCACCAGCTGATATAAAATCTTACCTTCAAATGACTCTCCAAGGTCTTGCTTATTGCCACAAGAAATGGGTTTTGCATAGGTAGAGGAGCTGTTTTGGTCTTCACAATGTTATTTGTTACTTGCTTTCAAAGTTCTGACCTGAAAAGATTGCACCTTTCTTTCAGGGATATGAAACCAAACAACTTGCTGATAGGATCTAATGGACAGCTGAAACTTGCAGATTTTGGTTTAGCTCGAATCTTTGGGAGCCCAGACCGAAGATTTACTCATCAGGTTTGTTTCTTTTCATATAATGGCATGTTAACCACTTTGAGCATGCAAGTTTCATGGTATTAGTACATTTAGTTAGAGGCCATTGGCAGTGAATGTATTTTCTTCAAAATAAAACTTATAGAATCCTCTATAATACTCTAACTTTATATCTTGAACTTCATAGTTCCCACAGACTTTGGATGGTTGGAGTTTGCAAAATTGGAAGGGGATGTGCCTTAGACCGGGTTATACTTCACTTTGTTGTTGAAGTTTAAAGAAAGTATTGACTGCAATGCATTGGATTTCACTTTTAAATCTTTATAATTATAGCTTGACTTTCTCTCAAAAGCCAAGTCTCAATCATTTTAATGGTTTTCTCCCCCTATTGTGTATTGCCTTAAAAAATGGGAATACCAAGGGAGTAAAGTTTTTGGAGATTTAACGTTGGAACAGTGGTGTGATAGTATACCGAGTTCTGGTTCATGCGTTTTATATTGTGGTTCTCTAGGATAATCATATATTATTGTGGCTCTGAGAAGTGTAGTGCAATATGTGCATTTGTCTTTTGCACTTTTTGTTGATGAACTTCAAATCTTGAATCTTGTGCTAATTATGTGGATAGGTGTTTGCTCGTTGGTACAGAGCACCTGAGCTGTTATTCGGTACCAAGCAATATGGCTCAGGGGTAGATGTTTGGGCAGCAGCTTGTATATTTGCTGAACTTCTTCTTCGTCGACCCTTTTTGCAGGTAAGCAAGATCTTTGTTATATCACAAGAAAGGGGAAAAAAGATTGTCATGGTGGGTTATTACATTTTATGGTTAATAATTGGTACTCTGAAGTAGATGGATTTTAATCTCAGCAGTTAGCCTGGGCGTTTCAACATTTTAACTTTATCAACTTGTTCAAATTATAGCTAAAAAAAACCATTCGAAGCTGTTTACTGAGCTGAGGTCAGCTTAGAAGCCGTTAACTATGGTGTTTATGGGCATTATTGAGTATTATTTTCACTTTCATTTTATTCTTACTCTCATGTGTGCTATATGGTTATTTGTGCGCGTTTTTTAAAAATTAATTGTCAAAGTTTGTAGATGTAATCAATTGATTGCATAGTTTTTTCTCTTTTTTCTCTTTTTTTGTTGTAATAACTTGTTTCTTGAATTAAGCACAGTTCTTATATTTTTTTTTATATTTGTTGTTAACATTTGCTAGGGTTCAAGTGACATCGATCAATTAGGTAAGATTTTTGCAGCATTTGGGACGCCAGCTCCTTCTCAGTGGCTGGATATGGTATACCTACCTGACTATGTTGAGTACCAATATGTTCCTTCCCCGCCTTTTCGTTCTTTATTTCCAATGGCAAGTGATGATGCTTTAGATCTATTGTCGAAGATGTTTACCTATGATCCAAGAACTAGAATTTCAGCTGTGCAGGCATTAGACCACAGGTATGTGCCTTTTATCACTCAATAAGAAATCAATGACTTCCTTTTGTTCCTAATTTTGTGTCTTCTTTTTTCCATTAGGTACTTTTCCTCAGCACCTCTGCCCACAGAACCAAGCAAACTTCCTAGACCTGCCCCTAAAAAGGAATCTAAGGTTTCTGATTTCAATCCACATGAGGGTCCTACTGTACTATCACCTCCAAGAAAGTCCAGGAGAGTGATGCCAGGACGTGATGGGTTTGAAGAAAATTCATTGCGAGGTGACAATGTTGGTGACTTCAGGCAGACTGCTGGTGATAATACTGGCAAGAGTGAACCAGCACCAATGTCAATAGATTTTTCTATCTTTGGATTGAAATCTCCAAACAGACCTACAATTAACAGGTAAAACAATTTAGATCTTTTAGTAATTTTAAATGGAGAGCTTAAGACCTATGCTCATTGTTTTATTTTTGTGGCTGGGAGTTTGAGTTTCTAATCAAAGCTTCCTTCCCACTTTCTTCGTTGCCAGTGAGCAAATATTATTTATTTCCAATGCATGTTCGTTGCAAATTTAGTTAATGTGATGTCCTGAACCAAATGGGCTCTAACAGGCATCGTATAAAAATTTATCAGATTGGTCCATCTCGATTAATTTCATGTATAGAGAAGTTAATTGTCTAGCTGATTGTTTAACTAAGAATTGTCATACTTTTCTTAACGACTTATACATCTTTGATCAAAAACCTCCTTTCTTAGTTGGGTGGTAGTTGATCAAAGATTTGTTGGTGTTGCTTTTTTGCCTTGTACTGCTACTGTTGTTGGTGGATTTCCGTTTCGTTAAAAAAAAAAAAAAAAGATTTACCAGATTCAAATCACACAGCACTTTAAGTAACATTAATTGTATGCAGCAATTTTCATTGAACTTTTGTAACAATGTTAATCTACGGTCTTTGATCTCTGACTAGGATCCAAATTTGGTGTTGTTTGAGATGCCTATTATATACGCGGGTGAGGCTCACGATCAAATGCAATACGGGGATGGGAATATTGAACTTGATTCCATCTTTTGTTATAATTAATAAAATTGCATTATGCCGGATGATTGTTTCTTTGAATTTTACTTTGTACTCGACGTTAACTAACTTTTGTTCCATTGTATGGATCTGCAGTGCTGATAGATCACATTTAAAGAGAAAATTAGATCTAGAATTCCAGCAGCCAGAATGAATATTCTTTGACTGGAGCTGTCTATGCAAGGGACACAATTGATGAAATGTAGTGAATACTTGAACGCTTAAAAGGTGTCCCTTGGTCTTCCCAGACGAGGCTACCTTGGATTTGTAAATGCTCAAAGGAAGAAGTAGCAGTGGCCGAATATTAACTTCGTACTTGATCGCAGTCCTGACACCTAAAGTTGATCTTACAGAAAAAATGAGAAGTTACACAGCAGTACACTTCATCTCTCTCTCTCTCTATCTCTCTAACCTGAACACTGCCCCACTGTTCTTCATTTTTTTTTTTTTGGTTTAACGTTTCAGAGAACTTGTATTTTATAATGGCGAGGGCATTTTCTCGAGTCCTTGCTCTGCTTGGGGAACTGAATTTGAACTCGAATTTGTTGTTGAACACTGTACCCTCTCCCTTGTTTCAGATAGGTTATTGTCAACTTCCACCATGGCTCATTTATTTGAATACATAATGCTTAAATTTTAGCTGCTTTCCCGCAAATTATGGTGTGCCATGTCCACTTTTTTTTTTTTTTTTTTTGGCCAAAGCCATGTCCACTTCATTGTTCCAATTTCTTGATTTTTTTTTTTTTGGGGCGTGAAATTTCTAGAGTTACGGTAAGATTAATATATTGAATACTAAAATTGTGTTGACCTTGAATAGTCAATTTCTCTCTCCTGTTAATTTTTTTTAATGTCTCACTTCCTTTTAAAACAAAATTAAAATGTGTAATAGTAGTGGCTGAGGTTCGAGCTAGCGTACAAAAATTCTAATTAATTTTCTCATTTTTGTAAGGATTGGAAATCTTTCTTTTATTCTCTGCATTACATTGAACTAGAAGGACTTTTCTAGCCATTACAGACTGAACTAGTCTCTTCAGTTACACCATGTTGAAGCTAAAGCGAGCAGCATCATCGATACAAATGTTGTCCACTGTGACATGTTTACGCCAAAAGAATGGTGTAAGGTTTTGCCTTCATAAGGTGTCAACTAACGTAAAGACTTGACAACTTCATGAGACTATGCCCTCTGTGGTCGTTGAATCACCCACTCTATCTTTAGCTTTCATTGCCTGAAAGGTAAGGGAGGATTTAAAAAGGAAAAGGGGAGGGGGAGGGGGGCTAAGCACATGACCGATAAAAGAAGAGGATGAAACAAGAAGATCAAAATTCACCTCATTGTCCCAATCAGTACGAACAGTGATTATGAACAAGGATAACAATTGAACGAAGAGTGCACATATGATCCCCAACCAAAGTCCCTATATTGTAGTTGTAGCAGATAACAAGATACAGGTTATTGCATTCTTTTTGACAAAATGAGAAAAGTTAGCAGAATCTATGCGCTACGAGAGAAGGGACTTCACCTTGCCACCAATGTGCAAGACAAAAGCAAGTATGACAGCCGATGGAATCCCAACCAGATATTATGACCCAAGATTGACAAAAGCTCCAAGTTTCTGCAAACCACATCCTCTTTGCCGTGCCTATATTAGAGTCGCCAAATGCAATATACCACTTGATCAAATTTTATAACAAGTAACTCTCGCTAAATGCATAAAACAATTGAGGATGAGGAACCTGAAAGAACGCATTGAAGTCCATCCAGGAAGTTGGATAAAGCAAGAATTGGCAACATGGTTGCTACATATTTGACTACTTCTACTTCCTTGCTGTAAGCGTGTCCCCAAATATTGCGTATTAGTATTAGCACCGTTCCGATTAAGATGCCCTCAATAATGGCCATTACTGGCACAACACACACTGCTAATCGGGCAGTACGTGGATGACCAGCTCCTAGTTCATTTGAGATCCGAGTGCTACAAAATACAACTTACAATATTTAACAGATGTGCATACTACTTCCCTATCATTCTGAAACTTCATAAGCACTACTCACCTTACAGCTCCACTGAGTCCAAAAGGAATCATCCATACAATTGATGCCGTGTTAAGGCTGATAGGACCAAGATAAGGTTGATCCAAACATTAATAATGTCAAGTAAAGTAAGCATGATAATTGTGAAATGTACTCAAATTCCATAAGAAACTAACCAGATATAGAGCACTGATATTTCCAACTTTGGATTTGGAAGTAGGCCAGACAAGAGAACCATCATTTCGAATGACCATGTTTCCTAGCTGCTCATCAGCCATGATAATGTCCAATAGAACATTAAAATTTCATACTACAAGGGAAGTGTGGTTTTGATGGAAGCAACAAAAGGTAAGTCTTTATCAACTATGATTGATAGTACTAAATCGTGAGAAAATGAAATTACCAAACCATAACAGCTGAAGGAATGGCTAGTCTCAGAAAAGTGAGTGCTATGCAGAGCCTCTTTTGAAAAACCCAACCAAGTTTTAGCAAATGATGGAGAAAACTTCACATACAGTGACAACATCAAAACATTAACCCAATAAGATATAGCATTCGCCAAGGCAGCTCCTTTATATCCTAGTCCAGATTTGAGTACCATAATGTGACATACAGGAATATGCAGTAAATTAGTAACTCCAGAACTGAAGAACAATGGAAATACAATATTTTGGCTTCGTAAAAATCCGTTAAAGCATTGCAGAAGACCGTTACCAAAAAGGCATGGAATCATGAACTAAGCATACTGTCCTGCTTCTATAGATATATTAGGATCTTGGCTAAAGGCAACTAGAATAGATCTCGTGTTTGCCCAAACCATGGCCCGGGGAATGCTAACAATCATAAGAACTAGCATGGCTGTCTGCATGTGTATCCCCAACATGTGGTGCTGCTCTGCACCATATGATTGGCCACATAAGGTATCCAGTGCACTAGCCATTCCAACCTATTTGAACCACAGAAGGGAGAAAAATATGAGATTAAGATATAAGTATTTGGCATTGGAATTAGAAATGATGCTAGTGAAAGACTTCCACGTTGAAATCAAAATATTACTTTTTAGTTTGTGTTACAGATTAGATATTAGCTTAATTAGATTTATAATCATCAATGCTATTTTGAATACCAATCTGCGACTTGTATATTTTAATCCCCTGCTGGGTTCAAAGCCTTCATGATAAAGCGTTCAGATAGATAGTGTAACATCTCAATTTAAATTTTAATAGTTAATTTGGGTTAATAGAAATTTTGAAAAATATTTAGAGGTAAATAAATTAGTAAAAAATGATTATTAAATCTAACTTAGGATATAATTCTAAAAAAAATAATATAAAATAAATAAAAAGAAATAAAAAAATAATAAAAAAATATTATTAAATTATTATTATTATTATAAAAAAACAAAAGAAAAGGTGTAAAAACAAGAAAGGAGAAAAACAAGGAAACTTTCCGCAGCCGCGCATCAATAGTAAAATAAAATAATAAAAAAAGAAGAAGAAGAAGAAGAGAGAGGAAATAATTTAAAAAAAAAAGATGTGGGACCCACTAAATTTTTATAAAAACTCACCTGTTCCTTCATTTCTTCATTCCTTCTTTCGTGCGTGAGCTGAGGTAGAGAGAGAGCATCTGTGAGCCAAGTTCACCGGTGCTGGGTTTTAAGGTAAGAGTTTTTAATAGGATATTTAGGGTGTGATTTTAAGCTTTTCAAGACTAAGTAAGTGTTCTAAAATTTTTTCTTAGTCATCCTTCTTCTTTGGTTTCTGAGTTTGTAGTGGTAAAAAATTTAAGATCTGGAAGAGGGATGAATTTATGTTGAATAAATATGATTTTTGAGGTTGTCAGTAGTATAATAAATGTTTTAGAGTATAAATTTATTGATGATCTTTGAATCTGTGACTTATGGATCAAATTCTAAACTAGATCTGAAAATATATGTTGATTTATTGAGGTTTAGATGATTATTTGCGACGAGAAATGAATTATTATGGTTATAGGATTATGATTCTAAGCTAGAGACTCAATTTTTAATTTTTGGGTATTTTAGGTACGAATTTATGAAATAAAAAGAAAATTTTGATAATAGAAATTAGTTTAGAAGTTGATTTTTAGATTATTAATGTTTATTGATAATTAAAAGAGGAGTTAAAAAATTTTACTTAATAGTATTAACTATAGATTTGTATTAAGATTGAGATTAGGAATTATGTTATATTTTTAATTCTATTATTAGAATTATTTTATTAGTTTCAAAAATTGAAACTAATATTTATAAATAATATGTTATTTGTAGATTATATTACTGGTGAAGATTGTGGTGAGAGAGAAATTTTAAGGAATAATTTATTGAAAAAGCCACGAGGTAACCATGCTTTTAATTTGTGATTAGTGTTACTTCTTGTTAATTGGGTGATTATTGAGAAAATTATGAATTTTGTAATATTGTATAATTGTGCAATATTATTATGAATTTGTTTAATTATTGTGGGCGGTGTTGGGAGACTTGCTATTATTGTTGTATTTATGTGCCACGTGGTACGCCCCTATTGGAGCTCAATAGGTGGCTTGTAAGGGTTCGGGCTAATCTACCTTTGGCCGAGTAATTTAGCACCGAGTGAGGGCTACGGCTCGAGGTTAATGGAGGGATATAAGGATGGTTATTTGTGTGTATTGTAATATTTCTTATATTTGTTGGAATTATATTATTTTTAATTCTCACTTAGTAAGCACACACTTAACTATTTGTATACACTATCATAAATTGGCTTTGGTTACTGGGACTTTTGAGTCTCATTATATGGTTAACAATTTTCAGGAGAAGAACCACGAGTGACACGTGGAGGAGTCCCAGAGGCTTAATGGTATAGATCCACTGTCTCTTTTGGGTATTTAATTTATGATTTATAATGTGTTATATTGCCAATAATAGGGCTTTTTGTTTATTGTCAATTATATGAATATATAAATGTAATTATGCCTTTCAAACTATTTCTATTTTTGGTACAATTTGGATGACTGTAATTTTAATATTTGGTTTACTTTGGATTGGTTAAAATGGCATGATTATAAGGCCAAATAACTGGCTTGTGTTGAAAATTTATTAAATTGCTTATTTTACTTGTTGGGAGTATAAGGATGGACAAATGTGATTTAGCCTAATGGCATGTGGGAGGTAAAAATTTATCCGAAATATTATAGTGTGTGAGTTGAAGCCAATTATAAAATATTTTATATTGAAATTATTGATATAAAAATGTGTTGGGTGGCTGTAACCCAACTATGGTTGAGTTAAATTATTTAAAAAAAAATTTTGGTGTGTTACAAATTTTTGGTATCAGAGCTACATATTTTAAATTCTTATAAATTATGAAATTGTTATACATTAACCTAGTTTATTGGCAATATACATTATTAAATCATAATACTTCTCCATTATTTTTTTGTCTTGAGATTAGTGTTAACTTAATTATGTGACTTCCATCCTTTAGGAGGGGAGAGATGGTGTCCAAAACTAGGAGAGGTGGCGAAATTGCTGGTGATTCTATAGAGCCAATAGGAAATGACATACCTTCACTGCCACAACCAGAGCCCACACAGCAACAAATTGGGCAAGGCGAGCCTATACAGTCACAACTAAGGCAGGATGAGCCAACCATGAGGCAAATGATGGATCTACTATATAATCTTAGTGACCGCATGAAGAGACAAGAAGAAGAGTTGGCCGCTTTAAGACAATATAAGGAGAATTCCAACCGAGAGGGAAATGGCCAACAAGAAGGAAGCCATACCAAGGTATTTAATGCGAGCCAATTTACTGATGAAGGTTCACCTTCCTATTCTCACCATGAGACTAGTCCGAAGAATGTGAGTCTCCACTCTGAGCAACAGACATCCACGATCACAAAGATCTGGAGTACTTTTCGTAAGTTTAATCCTCCTACTTTCGATAGAAATCTTAAGCCAGCGGTGGTTGAAGAATGGATAGATCAATTGGAGAGTATTTTTCGTATGGTTGTGTGCACTTCTAATCAAAAGGTGCAGCTGGTAATATTCATACTACAGAAGAGTGCTAAGAAATGGTGGGAAACATCAGGACTGAAGGATGATTCCTCTCTTACTTGGGAAGATTTTAAAGCCATATTGTTTGAGAATTATTTTCCTACTGCACTGAGAGCAGAAAAGGAGGCTGAGTTTCATGCATTTCGTCAGGGTGATTTAGATGAGGATGAATTTATTGAACAATTCTCAGAATTATCTAAATACTCTACTTACCTCCAGAAACATGAAGACACGGAGTGGATGGCTGAACAATTGCTAGAGAAGGCGAGGCCTGATCTAAGGGAACAGTTAGCCCCTTTTGAGATCAAGACATTCAGTGAGATGTGCAATAAGCTTCGAATAGTTTCTTAGAGGAAGAGAGAGGCTAAATTAGAAGCTGATAGAGAGAGGAGGAAAGAACCTCATGGGAAGCCCCCTATCCACACTAGACCCATTGGTGGAGTAGAGAAGAGGAGCAGTCAAATCTTTGGAGGCTTTAGAAATCAGAAGAAGAAGGGCTACTACCATAAGGGCCAAAGCTACAGAGGTAATCAGAGTGGGAGTCAGGGGTCCTACAGGAGCCCAGCAACCTCTACTCCTACTTCCGGTGCTGCTAGTAATCAAGCATGCAATAAGTGTGGGAAGTTTCATTCTGGTGATTGTTGGGTTTGTTATATCTACCAGAAGCCTGGTCATATTGCCCGATTCTACTATCAAAATTAGAATAGGGGTAATGATCAGAGACCTACAGTACCAGCACGAGTGTATGCCATCTCTGGGCCGGAGGCTACTAATAACCCTAATGCTATCCGAAGTATAATCTGAATCCTTGATAATGATGTTTGTGCTTTGTTTGATTCGGGTGCTACACACTCTTTTGTGTCTGATGAATGTATGAAAAGATGTAAATTGCCTATGTGTACCTTACCTTTTGATGTGAAGATTTCTACTCCTGCTGGTTTGACTGTAAGGACTGCTAAGGCATGTCTAAATGTAGAGGTTGAGTATGAAGGTCGAAAGACCACCATAGACCTCATTTGTCTGTCTTTGTCTGGGATTGATGTTATTGTAGGGATGGATTGGTTGTCTGCAAATGGAGCTGTACTTGATTGTCAGAAAAAGAGTGTGTCACTCTCAGCTCTTACTGTAACCCCTGTAGAGTCCCAAAGTCCTATGTTGTTGTCTGCAGCTCAAGTAGAACAGTGTATAAGAAAGGGCTGTCAAGCTTTTATGATTTTCTTCTCAATCAAGGCAGAGATTGAAGAAGGTGTAGATCAGATTCCAGTAGTGAGAGAATTCCCTGACGTCTTTCCTACTAAAGTGATCAGTTTGCCTCTAGAACGAGAGGTTGAGTTCTCGATTGAACTCGTACCTGGTACGGGGCCTATTTCTAAGGCACCCTATAAGATGTCTCCATTGGAGTTAGCTGAGTTGAAGAGACAAATTGAAGAGTTATTAGAGAAGGGGTTTATCAGACCGAGTGTATCACCATAGGGGTCACCGGTACTGTTTGTGAAAAAGAAAGATGGAAGCCTTAGATTGTGTATTGATTATAGACAATTGAATAAGGTAACCATCAAGAACAAGTACACCTTACCTCGAATTGATGATTTGTTAGATCAATTAGTCAATTCAGCGGTGTTTTCTAAGATTGATCTAAGATCAGGGTATCATCAATTGAGGGTTAGAGCAGAGGATATCCCTAAAACTGCTTTTAGGACTAGATATGGGCACTATGAGTGCCTAGTGATGCCGTTTGGGTTAACAAATGCCCCAGCTGTCTTCATGGATTATATGAATCGAATCTTCAGGCCTTATCTCGATGAATTTGTTGTAGTCTTTATTGATGACATACTTATTTATTCTCGGGATGAGGTGGACCATGCTAGACATCTTAAAATTATTTTGGAGATATTAAGAGAGCACAAGCTCTATGCCAAGTTGAGCAAATGTGATTTTTGGCTTAAAGAAGTTAAATTCTTAGGCCATGTTGTTTCAGAAGAAGGGATAGCGGTGGACCCTAGTAAGATAAATGCAGTGATGAAATGGGAACAACCTCAAAGTGTGACAGAGATTAGGAGTTTCTTAGGTCTTGCAGGCTACTATCGTCGTTTCATTAAGGGTTTTTCACAAATTGCAATGCCTTTGACTAAGTTGACCAGGAAAGATGCTCCATTTATTTGGACGAACGAGTGTGAAGTTGCCTTTCAGGAGCTAAAAAAGAGGTTGACCACCACACCGGTGCTCACCTTACCTGTTCCAACTGCTCCTTATACCTTGTATACTGATGCTTCTAAGAAAGGTTTAGGTTGTGTATTGATGCAGGAGGATCGAGTAGTGGCTTATGCCTCTCGACAGTTGAGACCTCATGAGGAAAATTACCCTACTCATGACTTGGAGCTTGCTATTGTAGTATTTGCCTTGAAGATTTAGAGGCATTATCTTTATGGTTCTTCTTTTGAGGTCTTCAGTGATCATAAAAGTTTAAAATATTTGTTTGATCAAAAGGAGCTCAACATGAGACAGCGCAGATAGATTGAGTTTTTGAAGGATTATGACTTTGAGTTAAAGTATCATCCAGGGAAAGCTAACGTAGTCGCCGACGCTCTGAGCAGGAAGCTTGTACATACTGCTCACATGATGGTTAGAGAACATGAATTATGGAGTAGTTTCCATGCAGTAAATGTAGAAGTAGTCAAGAATCGTTTGGCTGCTCTACACATTACTGAACTTGAGAATAATTTTTGGGAAGAAATTAGAATTGCGCAACAGAAGGATGATCATTTGAATAAGATTAGGGTAGAGATTGGGGCTGGAAAGGCTGAACATTTTGATGTGACCGATGATGATGTCGTAAGATATAAAGGTAGAGTGTGTGTGCCTAATGATACTTGATTGAAAAATATCTTACTTGAGGAGGCTTACAGAGTAGATATACCATTCATCCAGGAGCAACTAAGATGTATCATGACTTAAGACATGGTTGGTGGTGGCCAAGGATGAAGAAAGATGTAACTGAACATGTAACTCGTTGTTTGACTTGCCAGAAAGTCAAAATTGAGCATCAGAAACCAGCCGGGATGCTACAGTCTCTTGATATTCCAGAGTAGAAATGGGACAGTATTTCTATGGACTTCATTACAGGATTGCCTAGAACATCTTCTGGTCATGACACTATATGGGTAATCGTAAATCGACTCACCAAATCGGCTCACTTTCTTGCTATCAATATCAAGTATTCTCTTAAAAAATTAACTGAAATCTACATAAGAGAAGTGGTGAGATTGCACGGAGTGCCGACAAATATTGTATCTGATCGTGATCCGAGGTTCACATCAAACTTTTGGAAGTCATTACAGGAATCCATGGGTACTCATCTGAGTTTTAGCACCGCTTACCACCCCCAGACTAATGGGCAAACGGAACGAACCATACAAACTCTTGAAGACATGTTAAGAGCGTGTGCCATTGAGCTTAGAGGTAATTGGGATAGTCACTTGCCATTAGCTGAATTTGCCTACAATAATAGTTTTCATTCTAGCATTCAGATGGCACCTTATGAGGCATTGTATGGAAGAAAATGTAGATCGCCACTATGTTGGACAGAATTAAGTGAGAGAACTGTTTTAGGGCCGGACATTATTGATGAGACTACCTAAAAGATTGCTTTAATCAAGCAAAAATTACTCACAGCTCAAAGTAGACAAAAGAGTTATGCGGATAAGAGGAGAAGACCGCTTGAGTTTGAAGTAGGTGACCATGTATTTTTGAAAATCTCTCCAGTAACTGGTGTTGGAAGAGCTATTAAGGCTAAGAAATTGACACCAAGGTTTATGGGGCCTTTTGAGATCTTAAAACGAGTTGGACCAGTAGCGTACCAAGTAGCATTATTACCCCAAATTGCTGGTATACACACAATATTCCATGTATCACAATTAAAGAAGTATCAACCAGATCCTTCCCATATAATTGAACCCGAGGAGATTGAACTCAGGGAGAATTTAACATTCAGAGCTGAACCGAAAGAGATTGTGGATTATAAGGACAAGCAATTAAGAAACAAGACTATTAGATTGGTTAAAGTAATCTGGAAGGGCACAACTCCAAGTGATGCTACGTGGGAGACCGAGGACAGTATGCGACGTGATTATCCTCGTCTTTTTGATTAAGTAAGTAGTTAATAGTTACTAACTTCAAATTTTGAGGACAAAATTTTTAAAAGGAGGGGAGAATTGTAACATCTCAATTTAAATTTTAATAGTTAATTTGGGTTAATAGAAATTTTAAAAAATATTTAGAGGTAAATAAATTAGTAGAAAATGATTATTAAATCTAACTTAGGATATAATTCTAAAAAAAATAATATAAAATAAATAAAAAGAAATAAAAAAAATAATAATAAAATATTATTAAATTATTATTATTATTATAAAAAAAACAAAAGAAAAGGTGTAAAAACAAGAAAGGAGAAAAACAAGGAAACTTTCGGCCGCCGCGCATCAATAGTAAAATAAAATAATAAAAAAAAGAAGAAGAAGAAGAAAAGAGAGGAAATAATTTAAAAAAAAAGATGTGGGACCCACTAAATTTTTATAAAAACTCACCTGTTCCTTCATTTCTTCATTCCTTCTTTCGTGCGTGAGCTGAGGTAGAGAGAGAGCATCTGTGAGCCAAGTTCACCAGTGCTGGGTTTTAAGGTAAGAGTTTTTAATAGGATATTTAGGGTGTGATTTTAAGCTTTTCAAGACTAAGTAAGTGTTCTAAAATTTTTTTTTAGTCATCCTTCTTCTTTAGTTTCTGAGTTTGTAGTGGTAGAAAATTTAAGATCTGGAAGAGGGATAAATTTATGTTGAATAAATATGATTTTTGAGGTTGTCAGTAGTATAATAAATATTCTAGAGTATAAATTTATTGATGATCTTTGAATCTGTGACTTATGGATCAAATTCTAAACTAGATCTGAAAATATATGTTGATTTATTGAGGTTTAGATGATTATTTGCGACGAGAAATGAATTATTATGGTTATAGGATTATGATTCTAAGCTAGAGACTCAATTTTTAATTTTTGGGTATTTTAGGTACGAATTTATGAAATAAAAAGAAAATTTTGATAATAGAAATTAGTTTAGAAGTTGATTTTTAGATTATTAATGTTTATTGATAATTAAAAGAGGAGTTAAAAAATTTTACTTAATAGTATTAACTATAGATTTGTATTAAGATTGAGATTAGAAATTATGTTATATTTTTAATTCTATTATTAGAATTATTTTATTAGTTTCAAAAATTGAAACTAATATTTATAAATAATATGTTATTTGTAGATTGTATTACTGGTGAAGATTGTGGTGAGAGAGAAATTTTAAGGAATAATTTATTGAAAAAGCCATGAGGTAACCATGCTTTTAATTTGTGATTAGTGTTACTTCTTGTTAATTGGGTGATTATTGAGAAAATTATGAATTTTGTAATATTGTATAATTGTGCAATATTATTATGAATTTGTTTAATTATTGTGGGAGGTGTTGGGAGACTTACTATTATTGGTACAATTTGGATGACTGTAATTTTAATATTTGGTTTACTTTGGATTGGTTAAAATGGCATGATTATAAGGCCAAATAACTGGCTTGTGTTGAAAATTTATTAAATTGCTTATTTTACTTATTGGGAGTATAAGGATGGACAAATGTGATTTAGCCTAATGGCATGTGGGAGGTAAAAATTTATCCGAAATGTTATAGTGTGTGAGTTGAAGCTAATTATAAAATATTTTATATTGAAATTATTGATATAAAAATGTGTTGGGTGGTTATAACCCAACTATGGTTGAGTTAAATTATTTAAAAAAAAAAATTTTGGTGTGTTACAGATAGTCTAGCAATATACTAGCTGACAAAAATGTATAGCTATGCTTGTCATAACCAATGCAAAACTAAGGAGGGAAAATTTTAGTAAGACCCGTTGACTAGATTTAATTTCGGTCAAAACTCCTAAAAGTTTAAAATCTCATTGTACATATGTAGGACTGAAATGAAATTAAAGAATTGATTGAAATAACTTTATTACTTTTGATGAAGATAGGTGCATGAAAAACTCATGCAAAGTAATTAACAACTATGGAAAATAAACGACAGACATAAGTGAAATTTGTAATTTTCATGAACAGCATAACATCGTCAAGAAATTATGAGTTTTGACTGAAATTGACTCTCATCAAGGGGTCCTCATTGAAATTTTCCCAATAAGAATCTTAATTATTATGAAGCATTAAGTTGAATTATATAAGTAAATGAAATCGAAGCCAGGGCGATTCAACTCGCCAATAAGCTAAAACCAGTTAATGATGCAAAAGACGTAGCCACAGAAGCACCAGAGAGAGCCAGTTCGCCTAGATGCCCAACGAACATGACAGATATAACTTGTAAGCAATAATTTAGTAGATTCGCTAATATCAATGGACCAGCCAGCCATAATTGTCTCCTCACTTCTTCAAAAACTTGAGTTGCTTCTACTCTTTTTAGCTTGTTTCGCTCTGTTTCAACTTTGAATAATCCATCTTCCCCTGATATTTGAATCACAGGAGAACTTAGAGACGTCGTTTGGTTTTCTATCTCCATTGCTCTGATCAGAGAGGGAGCGAAGATATGCGGGTCCTCCGTATAGCTTATAGTGAACGTGTTTGGATATTCAGAAACGTGATGCCCGCCCAAGTTACTGATAGTCAACAGACATTTAAAGTTGAAGGAAGTTTGAAAAGGGTCCATCCATCTTTCAATTATGGATGCCTGACAGGAACGTATAACGTTGAAACTAGGATCAAATTCAATTATGGATGTTATTATATTTCGTGGAAGAAGTAGCCGCTAATGGAAGATGACAGGGTGGTGACTGATTAGAAGCATTTCCAAAACAAAACAACTATAATACTGTCCGCGCGTGATTCAAAACAAGGCATTCTTAATCTACACGACAAGTGTGTGCAATATGAAGAAGAGGCAAGATATATTGTCAAATCAAAATGTGCACATAAAAAGTTGTCCGTCTCGAAACTTTTTCGTGGTCCTCCCCCCACCCCCCACCAAAAAATAAAAAAACTTATATTTCATTTTAGGTCAAGAGAAAAAGACAAAAAGTTGTAAATATGATTTTTTTTTTGGCGTAAAAAGTTGAAAATATGATTTAGATAGTCGTAAATATAGGAGTCCCACTTGTACTAAATTACTCTTTATAATTTGGAATTGAATTTTTTATTTTTACGATTGTCGAAACTAACATTTATAATTTATCTTTTATTAATTTTTTTAACATAATAACTGCAATTAAATTTATCGTTCAAGATTTAAACATTATTCTCCTTATTTTTTTGAAAAAAATTACATTCAAGTCTCACGAATGGAAGTTTATTATTAAGAGGTTTCATAAATTTCATAAAATACTTTCAAGTCTCAAATTCTACACATTAACAACAGTAATTTACAACTGCTGTTGCCTAGTTATTAATGCCTTTAATGAAATTGTTAATGCATTGAATTTGAAACTTAAGAATATTTTATAAAATTTGTGAGACCTTTCAATAATAAACTTTCACATGTGGGACCTGAATGTAATTTTCTTTATTTTTTTAAAATTTTATGGATTGCAAGAAAGTAGAGCTTTAACTCTTACTTTAAATCAATTCAAGCCAATGAGGCATTCACTAATGAGCCATAATTATTAAACTTGACTCTAACCAATAATTTTTACTTTAAATAAATACTATATTCATCTTAATTTATAAGATATTTTTAAACAGAATTATGCATACTAATAAAATTCACTAAATACACTTTATAATATTATTTTTTCAAATCCAAAATTTAAACTTTCAAAAATATCTTTTATTTAATATTCTATTTATAAAAGAATATCAAAAAAAGAGAGTGTATAACAGAAGGGATGAAATTGAAAAAAATCATTAATCAAAATTTAGTTTTAATAAAGTACCTTATATTTTGGGACATTAAATTTATTTAAAAATATCTTATAAATTAGAATAAATAAGATAGAAGCTAACATGGCGTTCGCTAATGAGCAATCATTTATATAAATCTTCATGCGTTTTGAAACAAATGTCATTTTGGAGTACATAAATCAAGAAAGTTACTAAATAGCTTTAAATTTAATCTTCAATGTCTTTTAACTAGTTGGCAAAAAAAAAAGGTGTCTTTTAACTATAAAATGCCAAAGGACAAATTCATGGGATTGAGGAAATGTAAAAAGAAAAAAAGGTAGTACTTACCATCTTTCTTATTTTCTTTTACTTCTTAACTAGAAAATATCCTTGGACAGCCCCCTTAATTTTTTTTTAACTATGTTAATGGGGTATGACTTTTTAAGGGGGAAATTACTTCTTTGACCTCTCAATTTTTCAGTTGACTTTTAGCTTAAATTTTTCACTGTGCATTCCTCATTTTTTACATCTGCACGGGTTGTCTTTTTACTCAAATAACAAATCTCTACTTCACCATCAATCACTCTTATTTATCTCTTTTTACAGATAATAATAGATAAAAATATAAATATATTATTAATTATTTTTAATTTTTACTGTCAACCATTTTTCTAAATGATGAAAGTGTGAATTTTTTATACGACAAAATATAAGTATTTAATTTTATAGATTTAATATACTTTTATTCAATTAAATCAAAATAAGTAGACTTAAATATATTAATAATGTTAACGACATGAGATTGTTGTGTAATAAATAATCTATAAAAATTATACATGTATTTATTTAATTAAAAATAAGCATGTTAAATATATAAGCTTTTCCTTCTTTTTATAATCAAGTTTTTCTTTTTTAATATATTCTTTGCAAAACTATTTTTCTGAATTTTTGGAAAAATTGATTATTGAAAATTTTCAATGTTAATATATTAATAATCATATAGATGAAATGATTTATTGTTTCTAAAATTTTATCAATTATATTATAAAATTATTTTTAATTAATAATAAAAAATTTAAATAACTTAATATAGATATACTATAAAGTTCCCCCCCCCCCACACTTGCTGTTTTGGTACACAAGCAAGTATTGTAAATGCTTGTATAAGTTTTTCCCATTTATGGCATTATTGCAAAAAAAATTATCTCTAAAAAAACTTGAGATGGCATCTAGGTTTGATGCAAATAGATGACATCAAGTTAAGAAATTTTTTAAAATGGTTATTAGATGTCAATGATGGAGATTTAGGTTTGTCAATTGACAACATAGTTGAAACTGAAATTCTACATGAACTGCTAATAACTGAATATATAGAACTGTTGTAGAAGATTGTAAATGCAATGTGTGTGAATTTATTGGATAATTTATCAAACAACAATTACTTCAATGAGAGAGCAATACTTGCACTTACAATTGAAATAGTCAATAATGTGAATGATCATATATGCTTTTTGTTGCTTGAAGAATCAAATGAATTCTTCAATTGTGATACAATATGTAAGTCAACACAACGTAGATAGATTTGTTGACTTCTACTCTATTGAATTTTCAAATTCAATTACAAGCTTAGAGTTACCTTTACAAGTTGACCTTAAAAGTTGGTGCACCAAAAATGCTTCCTAAAAACATTGACCAAGCATTGGGTTTATGTAATAGTAATAAGTTAAGGATCACCAAATTTGGGGCAAGTATTATTGAAGCAATAATATTGACTAGGTCGTAGCCCAATGAGAAAGTACTTATTCATATGGTGAATATGAATCCTTTTTATGAGTAGGTGACTATTTCAGATGCAAAGAACACAATTTTCTATTAGTCTTTTATTTGTTCACAAGAGTCAAAGATAATCTCTTCAACACGTAGGACTATACTTGCCTAAATCAGTACTCACACATTGGCACTTATATGTTGCTATTTCTAGAGTTAAAAAATATTTAAGGATTGAAGATTTTAGTACATGACAACGATAACTTGCTGAAGACTACAACATCAAATGTTGTGTGTAGAGAGATATTTCATGATTTGGATCAAAGATGAATCCTTGATCTGTACCTTGATATTTTTCATTGCTTATCCTAGCACAAATTTCTCCTCATCTATCATATGCAATTATTTCTTGTTGCTTTTTTATGCCATTTTCAATGCTAACATATATAAGAGACTTGCAAAATTTTTACAATATGTTTTGTTTCATACTCTCATATCATACCACTTCCTGTGCATCGCATAGGAAGTAAATGCTCGTTTATACTTAATAGAATGTGACTCTCGTTAGGAGTAGAACATGCTTCATATTCTAAAAGGTCAAATGTTTAGTCAAAAATAATAGATCATTTAAATATTTAATTAAAATATTTTAAATTACATGATGATGTGTAAAAGGTTGGCTTTTATTTTTGGATAAAGAAAGCTTAACCTTCCATCTTTTATGTCATTAAAATTATTTAAACAATTTTATATCAAACTCTTTAATAATTATCTTTTTAATATAGAAAAGCAAAATGAATTAGTCCCTCATAACATAACGATTAAGGTTTGAATTTTATAGAGGAGGTGATTATATTTAGTGTTTAATTATGTCTTGAATATGATTGTCTCCATGAGAGGACACTCGTATACAAACAAGAAAAAAGAAAGAAATGCACAGTTAAAAAAAAGAATTGATTATTGTTCATAGCTGAAAAAAAAAAAACTTTGCAACAAATCAACAAAACAAGTAACTTTTAGCCATATATTTATTGGGTTGGGTTAAATTTTATCTAACACGAACATGGCCACTTCGCCCGTGGAAGGCAAAACAAATTTGCAATTAGAAAACTCTAAAAAATAGAATCGATTGGCATATTATTGTATTAATATTCCAAACAATAATTAGAAAAAATATTTGAGTGGATGACCGTGAATTTATAACCTAAATAATAATTAGTCTCTGAATCAACTTAGGTCAAATTCAATTACTCCATTGATGCAGAAATGATAGAAAATATGATGAGATCTATATGAAAGGAAAATAATTACCTAATGCACAATTAATAATTGCTTAAAGTACATCATTTTATATGAAACTAATTTAAAATAAACTAATGAAGGTCAAACAATATAAAGCTAAAAGCGAGAGCAAACATTCATTCATCGTGTCTATATGTTTTTATATAACACAAAAAATAAATAAAATATAAATCTAGTTTCTCCCATTGCCAAAATACACAAGGGCAAATTTTTACTTTCATGAAAGTTTTAAATTTCACCATTATGACTTATGATTTTTTTTTTTTGGTGCAAGACTTGTGAATTTTTAAGCAAAGGCTTTGACTACTCATCAGTAGAAAAGGCTTTTTACAATAAATGTTGCATTTTTTAAAGGCCATCATTTTAAAAATAAATTTTGGTTTTTTTGTTTACAATTTTTTAAACTTTTGCACATAGTTACAAATATAAACACCTTATTTTATTTCTGAACTTATTACCCATAAAAAATTAAAAAATAAATTGAAAATTATATAAATATAAAATATCATATTATTAAAATATAATATAAAAACATTTCAAAATGTCAATAGTCATGGTCAAACATGTTTTAATTTTTTTTAACAAAATGAAGATAATAAACATAAAAAAAATATATTGCAAAAAAAACAAGGTGAGAGAAAACAATTAAATTTTTTAAAAAAATATTGATGTCATGAGCCAACAACACGATTAATTAATTCTACTGTTCCATGAATGGCATATAGAAGATTTACGTGTTCTCTTTCTTCAATAAAAAGAAGGCAAAATTGACAAAAGATTAACAAATGCTTTCTTGAAATTATATGGTGTCAAATATTATGAAAGAAAGCAAAACTCTCGTAACGTCATTTATTTCGAAGCAGAGGGAGTATTATTTATGATTAAAACAGACTTCTCATTTATCGATGATAACAGAGCATTTGGTACTACAGCCTACGGGGCGTCCCATGTGTGTTCTTGCTAACCTGTTGGGTCCCACTTTCATCGACCATGGGGTTTAAGCAATTCTTATTCTTTTATCCAGAAAAGTGCGTGCAGATTAGTTAAACAGTTCATCATCATTTGGACACGATCAACGTTACGTGGTTTTTTTTTTTTAATTCAATGTTGGTTGAAAAATATTTATAAATAATATATTTAGATAAATTTTATACTCATATAATTTGCGTAGTTTGATAGGTAAATAATTTATGTTTAAAATATTAAATTCAAATATTTATATCATTTTCCTTGTTGATCTATATGTAAAGTGATTTTTTTTTATAAATTATTTTGTACACTTTTCTCTAATATAATTTTGAACGGTCAATCTTGATATATTAAATCTAAATATTTATTATTTTAATAATACTTTTATAAAATATTAAATTTGAATCGGTGAAATTTCACATGGTGATTAAAAGGAGAAATTGGGAGGAAGTGGAGAGGAATGAAAATGTTGAGTATCCTCTCTCGTTACTAACCGCTAAACTGAAACCAAAATCCAATGTTATTTCCCTGTTTACATCTTTATTAAGTGTGTATTTTAAAAATGGTAGGGTGACGTATCACTAGTTAGTGTTTATGTCAAATAAATTTTAAAAAAATGAAATAAACAAGGACTTGTTACCTTATTAGCGTATTGATGCTGTTCATGAATTAATTAACACATGGTTAAAAATTACTGCAGGATGATCAAACGCACAAGTGGTGATTACAATATAGATATCATTGAAGCAGCAAATTCCAGATGTACATGTCTGCGTAACGCAGAGCACATGGACTCTTGATTCCGTGATTCCAAATCCAACCGACCAAACTGGAGCTTGTGATCAACTTGTAATGCATGAGCAGGCCTTGTTCCTTGTAAGCCAGCTTAGCAAGAGCCTTGGACCCTAATAACTTCCTCAAATAAATTAATAGATGAGTCACTCTGTTTTACAAGTTGAGATGCTGCTAGCAGATCCTTAGCAGACCTCTGCAGTATCAAGCTGTCAACATATAGATGTGTCAAGGTATGTCTTCAGGAACTACGCCGCTTTCACCATTAAGCAAAGGCTTTGTTAATGATGTTTCCTCTGAGTTTGCCAATCTCTTCTCGTTGGTTTTTCCCCATAGCACGAAGTAGAGACCGAGCACTATAAGAATTACACCCACAACCCTGCATATCAATAAACAGGAATAAAGCAGTTAGGATGTTTTGTGATTTAAGGAAAGGAAAATGAGAGACTTTTCACTAGTTATACCCTCCAGAGTATAACTGATCTCCAAAAACAAGGGCTGCCATGACAGCAACTAGAAAGGTTTGTAGGGGCTGGAAAACTGCCACAAACACTGGGCCACTCTTTTGGATACACCATGTCTGGACAGACACTACAATGCCGGATATAACAACTGCCTGAAATGATCAAGAATCAGTGAATTGAGCTTCACTTCAAAAATGGCAGCACTTGAAGAATTTGAAGGAGTGATGGGCGTTACAGCATATAGGATAGTGAAAAGCTCCTCTGCAGACTGTATCTTCCAATGCTCCCAAGCAGTTTCCACAGAGGCTGCTATTATCAAGAATTGTATCAGTCCAAAGAAGCATGTGAATGATATGAGTGTTAGTTTTGCCGGATACTTCTTCAACACAGGGGCCTGCATGGTGTTGTTGATTTGCAAGTCTGGTTAAAAAAATGATAATTGAACGAGTCCAGATTAAACATTACTGTTATGACAGCATCAGTGTATTCTGCATATATACATGGGAATGGCCAGACCTGAAAAACCATCCATGCAGCCCACGATGAGCAATTTCCGAGCAAGTATATGCAACCCCAGGTCCAGTTTTGCATATTTTTTGAAGCCTGGTCTACTCCTATTTGGTGCATCTGCAGGTGCAGAAGAGGACGGCCTTTGTAAAGAGTAATTATAGTGGCACCCCCTACGCACGCAATTGTTCCTACAACTTTTGCCAATCCATCTCTCCTTGTCACGTTGAGATCCTCAAGTCTGACGGAGAATTGAGAGTTCATAAGATTATCAAGTGATTTAAATTGAAAATGATAGATATGGTTACTTGGATATTCCAATACCTTAGAGCCGATGCCATCACAAAAGTGATGGCAGGAACTGAGTTTTGCATTGCAGAAGCAAGTGTTGGAGATGCATAATATAATCCCAGCAGGTAAAAACCTTGGTTTGCCGTGATCCTGCAATGATCAATGAAAAACATGAAGGGAAGAAGAAAATATTAGAAACTGTAGGAAGCAAATGAGAGAGTGGAGAACTGCAGCTCATTGATTTGCTCACCCCAATAAAGCCAAGAGGAAGAATTGAGCCAGTAAAGATAAAGTAAGAGGCGGTCTTTGACTCCTGATTATAGACAAACATTTTCCACGTTAAAATCTACACAGCAACTACAAAAGAAGCTGAAAGGCAACCATAGAAAGACAAGCTTCGTCCGGAAAACTCACTTTTCCAAGAAATAAGCAAGTGGGCTCAACAAAAGCAGGGCAAGTAAGTTTCTGTATACAGGGTAGACAACTTTGCTGACGCCTATGTTCAGTGCGAGTCTAGAGACGATATGAAATCCTGCAAGGCAAAACTGAAGAGCAAGTAACACCACAATAAGCTTCACTTTTTCCGTCACAAGAATTCCCATTCTTCTTATCTTGTTGGAGCGAGAGCAACTTTATACTTTTCAATGAGGAACAATGACCAAGGCGAGGTGATTATATTATATTATATATATATATTGTGTGTGTGTGTGTGTGTGTTCCTTTTTTTTTAATAATTAGTATTATTAGTCGATTAATAGTTGATTAAAACATTTGAAGCCTCAGCTAATTCTTACAAAGACATGTGCACGTTCAACATAAAAAGTTATCTTTAAACTCCATATTCTCCGGATGATATAAGTTTGATTTCATTTGCTTGTTGACTTCTGATTAAATATATTGGGGGAGACAATATCAGAGTGGATCATGTTCGCCAGGTATTAAGAGAGCGGCCAATCTCTATCATTGTCCCATTTCTGTCACTGTAGAGGACAACCGAACTATTATTCTCATATTTGCTCTATGAATTTCATCTAACAAGAAGTTAATTGTTTATTGACATGATTTTTGAAGTCGCGGAATGACAATGATATTTATGATGTCTATTGGCTTCTCCTTAAAAATAGAATGAGATGATTCTTGTGAATGCAATTCATCAAGTGATGGAGGAAGACCAATGTGAACCAAAGCCAGGCATCCCAGGATCTTAGCATAACAGACTAACTGTTTCATAGATGGACAAAATCTGATCACGTCTGAAGTTTGTCCCCCTTCACGAAATAAAATTTTATCATTAATTGTTCTTCTTTCATATAATCGTAATATTTTTATCGACACAAATCTTCGTCAGTACATCAATTATATCTTGAGGGAAAATTTAATAATTTGATGTGCTTATTGGTAAACCTGGAGTTAGCTACTGGTTTTTAATGTACCTTTTTAAATATCTTTTACAATATTCTGCTAACTTTTTTTCTTTGTATAATTGGCCAAAAGACATTTTGATTTTTTGAAATACCAAAACGTTAGGGTTTTACATTTTTTAAAGATTTTTCAAAGATAAAAGTGTATAATTCTAATATTTTTCTTTAAAAGATTATAAAATTAAAATTCAAAATTCTGCTGTTATGCAATTTCAAAATTGCAAAGTGTCTCTTATTTAACACAGAAGTAAATGAACTAAAGATAAACAAATTGGAATTAGAAAAGTGAGACATTACAAAATATATTAAAAAAAGGCATATTAGAAACCCATAATGCCTGAATCTGCCATAAATTGTTCATGTGCATCCCAACAAATATTGAACTACAATATGCATTTTTTAAGTGAGAATATTCCTGATTGTCTGTTGTGTCATTGAGGAGAAGAAACAATAATTGTTTACTTGAATTGTAAAATCACTAGTCAATATGGGGTTTATCATATCGATCTCATGATTTATTCTGATCCAACCACATTGTGATTTTCGTGTCGCCTTGTTATGCGTTTGTTGGATTTGATTTTTATTCTTATTGAAAAAGTTTTATTTCCGTTAGAAGAGTAAAAGTTTTATATATTTATTCAAGGACTTGTTACGTTCTTGGAATATTTAAAAGATTTAAAACACAATATTGAAACAGTAAGAAAGATCAGTAACTCACTTTGTACAGCGGAGCATGTTTGGATAAGACTCTAACTTAGGTTTGGAGGATTTTAACTATGGTTTGGGTTTAAAAAGTTCATTATGTTTTGTTTGGTTTAAAACATTTTGAAAAGAACTTTTGTCCTAAAACCTCAGTTAAACTAGAAGCTAATGAGTCTAACTTTTACCATTGAGTTGGTCACGTCTTAACAGCATTTAATGCTATTTACATTTTTTACCATTTGTTAATTGCGACCGCGTCCCTTATCTACTCATGTTGACATTCGTATTTTGTGAATAATTTTGGCCTCTGCTGTTTATATTTTTGAACTTAATAAACTCTTTATCTGTTTTGCATTTGAATTGTTTTCAATTTTTTATTTTTTCCTTTTTTTTATATTTCTAGACTCCAACCGTTGGATCTAGAATGACTTCTTTACTATGTGCACATATTGTTATTTTAGTTTTTTATAATTTAATATTTTGTAATTTGTAATTTACTTTAGAGTTTTATAATTTACAAACAGTAAATTATATATGAATTCCTTTTTTTTAATTATAACTTAACTTTCATATTTTTCATTAAAATATATACAAGAAAACTTATGTCTATTTTTTTATCATATATTTTAACTGATTTTTGAATCAAATTATTCAAATAAATTTTAATTTGTCCAATTGACTTTAAAAAAAATATTCACATATAAATTATGTTACAATTACATACTTTTATTTTAATCTCAATTGATTCATACCTTCAGTTGGGAATTTTTTAATGCAAATACACGCAAAAACTCAAGAAGGGTTAGAATGTAGTATTTGGTTGTTTTCTATATTTTTGTATTTAAAATTTGTTTTGCAAAACATTTTTTAGAATTGTTTTTTAAATAAAATAAAAAACTTATTTGATTATGATAATTTAAAAACATTTTTTGAATTAAAAAATTAACTAATAATGACAATCATTGGCAGAAAATAATGGTAGCTTATGATAATAATTAGTCAAGCTAATGGTAATTTCCAATAATAAAATGTAGTGTATTTTGAAAATAAAAAAATAAAATTAAAACAACTTAATAACAAAAAATAAGAATAATTTTGGAAACTATTAAATTCAAAACACTTATCCAAACAATTTTTTAAATTTCTTGTTTTCAAAGATAGAAAATATTTTTAAAAAACATAAAACAAACAAGCCCTTAATATCTTAGATTAGGGGCATTTCTTTTCTATTCTTCTTTTTATAATAAATTTCACTTAGGTCAATCAAGTTAATAAGGATTTGATCTATAATTTAAAAGATTATGAGCTGTTTGATGTGAAGTTGGTTGGTGATTTGTAAGTATATTGTAAACGTTTTTTGAGTCTAAAAGTATGTTTTGACTTTGATAAGTCCTCAAGACTTAAATCATTTTTTTTACATAATTAAAACTTCAATTAATCTAGAGAGTTAGATAAAATTGGGCCAGAACATATACTCATGCAATAAACATGAAAATAAGAAGAAACAAAAGAACACATCATAAGAAGCCTATACTAAATGTTTAGACTCTGATAAATTCTCAGGACCTAAATTATGTTTTTTTTTTTGCATAAAAAGTTCACTTAATCTAGGGAGTCACATAAAATTGGGCCAAAACATGCAGGCATACAATAAACATGAAAATAAGAAGAAACAATAGAACACAGCATAGTACACTCATAAACTTGAAACATAGACCAACGTCCAACAAGCGTTTGGTTCAACAGAGTTGTACTAGCTTCCAAGTTATATACAATAGCTTTTGATGGGAGAGCTTCTGCCCGAATGGGTCTTGATTCTGCTCCATCATGATTAGTTGGAGTTGTTGATTTTTAGATACTATCCTTTTCATTATTTTTTTTGCCACATTACATGTAGTAAATTGATGAATTGACATGATCATTTAGGTTTTGGCACAACAAAGCTTGCACTGTATTTTGTACTCTGTTCAGCATGCCTTTGGTAATGACTCTATTACAATGCCCGATCCTAAGTAATTGTTGTTTGTTAGATTTTGGAGGAACTACTTTGCTACGCATTGGGGAATTGCTACAATTCTTCCTGAAGAGCCTTGATTCTCTCATTGGGAATCACTTTGAAACTCTTGTCGAAACTTGACAACAATGTACTTTATTCACAAGTAACAGTGTTAGGCCAGCTGGTAGATGATTTTTAGCATTCACTTTACTCATAGATTGAAGTCATGGCATTTGGCTCATTTAAATTAACTGTCTTGACGGCAGATACATATTGTGCATCACCCTTCCCTATGTTGTGCATTGCCCTTCCCTTGTGCATAATATGTGCTTGCTGCATGAATCTTCTAAACTATATTTTCTTTGATTCTATTTATAAATCATTTCTATCAACATTATCAATATCAATACATCAAAAGTATAAGGAATAAAAGTAAGTAAAATTTTAAATATAATTTTTAAGTAAAAAATAAAAAGTAAACAAATAATATACTATTATTTTTTCTGTCTTTCTCTTTCTTTTTTTTCAAGGATAGCTTGAGAATTTTAATTTAAAATAAAACAATCCTATCAATTAGTGATTTATAAAATAGACTAAATTATACTTTTAGAATGTGACTAATATTCATGATCGAAGGAGTATGTCTCATTTTCCCTTCTTGTTTTTTTTTTTTTTGTAGAATTGCCTCTTTTTTACTAATCAATAGTTTTGGTTTGCTGTTGAAGAAATGCTTTTCAGAAGTCATTTGTACTTTTTTCCGGGGTAATGTTATTGCCTTGAATAAAGCTTTAGATGTTGAGCATCATTGGTAGGAAATAGTTTTTGATTTCTTATTAGTTTGATTTTGGTTGCCTGCACTCCCCATGGGTTTTGTTTTATGAGTATTTCAGTCTTGCTCTAATATGCATGTTTCTTTTATTTTTCCACTTTGCAAAAAAAAAAAAAAAAGCTCATAGTCGTATTCAAATCAATGAGGATATAAACAGTGGCCATAATGATTGGCAACAGATTTGAATCACGTAATAATATGCGCTCATAATTCATTATTTGGCACGCATTCTTGGAACTTACCGTTTGTTTTGTAGCTTGGTATCATTGGCGAATGGCGAATCAAAAGGCACATATGGTGTACATTAGTTCCTTTTTTTTTTCAAGTAAAAAGTATTTATTATCTGATTGAAGCAGGTACATAATCATGTGCTCATCTAGGAAGTCCAGAAACAAAGAAAACATTTGGTGAGGTAGGGATACTACTAGGCCTCAATTACAGTAACTTTTAAAACCATACTTAGCTGTGTGTAAAACGCTTATGACACATGTCATTTTTATTATGTATCTTTGAAAACCTGTATTCCGAAATGATAAATAGGGTTACCATAGTTGCCCTACAGTTGTTAGTTGTTACAATCTAACTATGCTGTTTAATCAAATAGTTTAAATTATTTTAATAAAATAAACTTCTTTCAAGTATATTTAATATAAGTAATTATCACTTGTTAGGAATGAGGAGCGATCATCTGTAAATTGAAAGAAAGGAGAAAAGGTCAATATTAGCGGAAAGATATTATATCTTAACTTAAAATTTTTAGGCTCAAGTTTATGGGTCTTTTTTTTTTATTATATACTCACTCCAATTTTTATTATAGACACTTTTAACCATTTTTCGCATCTTAAGGAAAATTATTTTTTTAATATAATAAAAAAGTGATATGTACTTTTATTTTTACCCTTAGTTTTAAATAAAAATACAATTACATTAAATACCTTCATGTTAATTAAGAAGGGTAAAGTTGAAAAAAATGATTTAATTATTACAAGGAATCCTATATTTTAGACTAAAAATTACTTCCAAAAGACGTTTCATAAGTAAGACCGAAGGAAGCATTAATTATTAAGCCTAATTTTATTAGACTTGAAGCTTCCCACATTATTTTACATTCACTTACATTTGACAACTAACACCTCATGCTTCTGGCTAAAGATTTGCCCATTATTCAATACAACCACCCTCCTAGCTTGGGCTTCCAGTGTATTGTGAAAATGGCTACAACAATCTGTATAGTCATGATTGATGCAGGGCCTTGCATCTTTCTTATTTAATTAAGATGCACATAAGCATGACTAGTTTTTTCTTTTTTGTCAAATGTATTATATTGATTTATCTCCATGTTAACTGCCCGCCAGTGTTTCTCTCGTTGGTAACACTCGAACAACTCTTACTTCCCCTGCTTAAATTCGTTATTGTTCAATATCATAGCATGCCTTAGAAATCTTAGTTGTGCAGATAACCTAATCATATTTTTTTGTCAATGTATTGAATGAAGTATGGCTGTCAACGTCAGTATGATGATATTCACGGTGCAAAGCGGGGCCCTGTCAGAATTATGCCGCACAGGCTGCTGGTAGAAGAAAACCAGTCCATTTTTGTTCTGTTGTTAGGCAACTATGAAATGATCTAATAAGAAAGTTGTGCTGTTGTTTTGGATATGTGATTAGTAGAATCGTTAGGACAAACCCATGTAATTTTAATATATTACAATGGCCAACAAAGAATCCTTTCACCATACAATGGGGTGTGAGGCATATTTGACAAATTCAGCGTTCATCTACGGCGGAATGGAAGTGTAAGTTGTGTTTATATGAAGCTTCATTTCTGAGGCCAAGGAATCATGGCCCAGCTTTCTTAATGCGCATATTTGAATAACTCCGTTGTTGATCATGAGCTGGCTGGAGGTTGGTGACGACTTAGATGTGATAAGTCAAATGTTTGAAGGATCAATGAATAGGGGGAGTGATAACTGAAGAGGAGGGTGCAAAAACCAGTGCTTCTGTATAAACATTGAACCTTGCCATAGTATGATGGGGCCATTCAAAGCAGAAACAGTGGAATCTGTGCTCTAGGCAAATTTCATGGCTATGAGAATTAGAATGACGGGGAACCGTTGAAATTGGGAATTTTTCATAAAATGCTTGCTGTACCCATCAGATACCCTTATCCACAAAATCCAATAGCGCCAGGCCGCCGACCTCTCAGGAAAGAAAGCCCGGAAATGTACGTGAGAAGTCAGTACTGTGCATAAGCAGAAATCAGCATGACAGTGGCATCATTAGAAATGAAGAAAACCATGTACTTTTGTCAACTTGCCATACGCCAACGAGTCATTCTTCATTGATTGCTGTCACTGAAAATTTCGTTTATGCCTTAGTTCTACAGTGATTAATAGTTGTTCTCATTCTTTGCTGATTCCGTTGTTATTGGGATGTCATCAGAAAGACGTTTCCTCATTGATGGTATTGTCACTTGGATGATTGGACATTAGATCCTATCACAATGTTGCTCTTGTTTCATAACATGGAACCCACATTTACACTTTCCTCATAATTTATGCTTCTATTTTTTTTTTTTGAATTGAAAAGGAAGACATGTCCAATAAGATCATGACACTTGCGGATCTGTATATGTCATTTCCATTCCACCATCTTATCTCTTTCTTTTTCTTTTTTCTGGTCAGATATGGTATAATAATTTTTGGGAAGACGATCCCTTCTCGGAAGCATTTTCGACCCGAAGGCCAAGAAAAAAACTTTCCTTTTTGTGTTATTGCTTTTCACAGGATATGAGCCCAAGAGCTAATCAAAACTAGCTGAAAGCTGAAATCCTGATTCTTTGTGGCTAGCCGGATGATTTTCGGCTTAAATGGGCCAGCATGTATTCTAATGTTGTATAGCTATGCTTGCTTTGTTGTCAAAAAACATTAATTAATTACCCATTGCACTTATACCTTTGAAGTTCAATTTTTTTTAAATAAATTAGATATACCACATTATTTGTATTATATTTAATAAATACATGACATTTAAATAACATTAATAACATCAAATATAAATTAATTTTAATATTAACGACAGTGGGAGAGAAAAAATGCAAAAAATCAATTTATATTCTGTTATAAAAATAAAATTAATTAAAAAATATCACATAAAATTTTATTTAAATTTCTTAAAATATTTTAATTAGATAAATTATAAATGATATAATACACCTAGTCTGTCTAACTATTTCTCTTGAAATTCTCCACTGGATGTTCTTTCCCAGCCTTACCCTCAACCTTTTAAAGTAAATTATTAGTTTGGTAAAGAAACTATAATTAAATATGCATAAAAAAAATATTTTTGTTAGTCTATTATTAATAGGGACAAAATGAAAATTAGGGGGGCAACTTCGAATAAACAGTAGTAACAGTGATCAAGTGTTGATAAAAAGCTTCACAAGCTTTCACGCACATTAGCAGGTTTTTTTTTTAAACTTTTTTTAACTAACTACTCCCTTCATTTTTTTTATAAAAGAAATTATCATTTTTATATTTTTATATATGTAAAATTATATATTTTAATAAATATTTATTACACATTTATTAAATCACTCCTCATAATTTATATTAATAAAAAATAATTAATACTTTCTTTTATTAATTAATATAAATATTTTAATTTAAATTTTTTAAACATAATTATTATAATTAACTAATTTTTTAAATTATGTTATATAATTTTGTTTTTATATATAAAAGCAGGGAGTGCTGTCATTAAGGCTCGGTTTGACGTCTTTCATCTTCTCGTATTGTAAAGTGCATCAATATTACTGTAGAACAGTAGTTCTTTGAACAGTAAATGGTGGGATTTTTTTTTTTTTTTTGTCTTTCAAATTTTCCTACCTATAAAGTGGTAGGGCGGCCAGGCTTTATTTAATTTTGTACATGTAAATAGGTGGGTCCATTTTTTTAAAACAAATCAACCCTCTATTGCAATTAGCGTGCAACCTCTTTTTTATTTTTTATGACCATTTTTTATTTTTATAGTAATTTTTAATTATTATATAGCAAATAAAAAAAGATTATAAGGCATGGGACTCATAGAAAATATGAGTGGTGAATATGAAAAATACTAAAAAATATTCTTTTCAAATTATAATATATGACATCTTCTAAAAGTTTTACTTAATTTAAAATATAAAGTATTAATAATTTTTATGATTGTTTCTCAACTATACCCCTACTTCATTTATCACACTTTTTTAAAAAAATTATGTATTAAAATTTTAATTGTCATTATTAAAGCACATATCTAGAGTATTTAATAAGGAAAAAATTAAAACTATGTAAAAAAATTAAAAGATTAAGGTTTTAACTAATTTTTTTAGAATCATAAAGTAATTATCAATGCCATGTATTATGGTTCAGATCAAGGAGTATTTTATTAAATATTTTTTTACAAAATTATGTATATCAATGAATTTCAGTAAATATACTTTACAATCTTATTGTTTAAAAGTAAAAATATAAGTTTTTAAAAATAATCTTAATTTAATATAACTTTACTTGTGAAGCATAAATAGAGAATGAAATATAAGAAAAAATGAAGAGAAATATTGAACAAGTATAATTAATAAAACCTTAAACTATTTTATATTTTGAAATATTAAATTATCTCCAAGCGTGTTTTAAAAATTAGGATGGAGGGAGTATGTGTACCACAATTTCCTTTTTCTTTTTTATTTTTATACAAAAAAGAAACACTTTGTGAAAATTAATGGATCTCAATTTCAAAAAAAAAAAATCAAAAGAATGAATGGTAAATATGAAACTTATACATAATAATATTTTGATTCATTTCATGCATAATATAGATCATTTATTGCTTTAAAATTTGTTACCTTTCATGATCAATTTGTAAATTTTTTAAATAGTACAATTAATGAAAAATTTTTATGATCTATATATTTTTTTTACATAACGAAAGAACAAATTGTAAAATTTTTTTACCCTTTAATTTATACATAATAATAAATTTTGCATAAATAGTTTGATGCTTATTTTGAAAACGTAAAAGGTAACAAATTGTGTAATAAAATAAATTATTTATTCTTTCACCATGTAAAAAAAAATATAGATCATAAAAAATATTGCTAATTTAAATAACTTTTAATATACAGATTTGAAAAGCAATTGAACTTAATTATTATGGGCTCATGCTCCTAAAACCTTTCACTTTACAATTAACTATTTATTAAAATCAATATTTATTAAACATTTTTGGGTCGAGCTTGGAAATCCATTTTTTATTTTTTTATTTTTAAAAAATAATGTTGATATTATAATATTATATATTTATTATCTAAAATACAAATTATAATGTTTCAAAATCTAAAATAAGTAATATAAATTATTATTTCAATATGAAGTCCTTATTCCAATGTCACCTAAACCCCAACCTGTTTTTATATTATACTCTTCCTGTTAAAAAATATAATATATTTTTAATTAAATTTTATCTTTTAATTAAGTAGTTATTTATTTTTAAACTAATACTAACATTTTATATATATCCTTATTTGATAGGATATTTTACTCTAAAATATAAAGTGATTTATTTATGGGGATATTTTTTTTTAAAAAGACAATCATTACACTTTCAAATATTAAAAATATTTAATATTTTATAATATTAAATTTTAAAAAATATTTTATATTTTTTAATAAAAAGAGTAATTGAAAGTCCGTGCACCGCACGGTTATAAAAATCTAGCTTGATATAAATGAAGGACTTTATTTTTATAGGACTTGCCTTCCCACTAACAGTGAATTCATTCCGGCATGTGTGGCGAACATCACCTCTCACATTTCTTAAGGAACTATATTTTATATCCGTGTAATGTACTGAGAGAGAAGACAAGATTTGAACAGTAAGTTTAACTTTTAAAAATAAAGGTGATTTGATATTTTAAAATTTAAAATATTTTAACAAAAATAAGACTTCCTTATTATATTTGTTTCAACATCACCCTTATGTCTTTATTATATTTTATTTCTCTACTTATGTTTTATAAATAAAGTTATATTAAATTACATATATTTTTGAAGATTTATATTGGTGCTTTAAATCAATAAAATTGTAAAGTGTATTTTATAAAATTTATTAATATAAGTAACTTTGTAAAAAAAAATATCTTATAAATTACTTCCTTTAAACCACAACATAGGACATTAATAATTACTTCATAGTCATTAAAAAAGGTCAGTTGAAAGCTTAATCTTTTAGAAAAAGATTTATATCTTTTTAATTATACCCTTATTAAATACTTTATGTAAGTTTCACAATTGAAATTTCAATGCATCATTTTTTTAAAAAGAGTAATAAATGAAATAGGAATATAGTTAGAAAAATAATTATAAAAATTATTTAATATCATATATTTTAAATTAAATAAGGTATCTAAGAAATGTTTTATCTTATGATTTAAAGGAAGTATTTTTTAATATTGATTTCATATTCATCACTTTTTTTCATCACGGGTCCATATTCACCTTTCTTTTATTATGAAGCCCTTGGAGTGTTTTGTTTTTATTTTCTATATAATAATTAAAAAAAAAGGATTGGCAAATTTCCAAGAGCGGTGAATGAAGACATCTGAGGCTTCTATCAGAAAATACCTTCCTATCCAATGCTATCCACCACATGTATTCCCTGATTCCCTCCCCTTCGTGCGTTCTAGTGTTTGATATTTTTTTATTTATTTTCCAATGGACTAGATGAATTCTATGGAAAAAATAAGCAATAGAATATTTATTAAATATTAAATTATTGCTATTAAAATATAATATGATTTAAATTTTTATAATTAATTAAATAAAATTATCAATATTTACACTATAAAAAGAAATGTTCTTTATTGTAATTTGTATATTCAAAATTGATTATGGAAAATAATCCAAACATCTTTGATTTTATCAAAATTAATTTTTTTAAAAAATGTTATCCAAACGTCATTATGTTTTGTTAATTAATTTTTTTAATGGAAATCCAAGCACACCCATTGTATTTTCTCAATACACGTGCAAATCTTGTTTAGAATTTGTGCTAGCATAAAGTATTTTCAATTGAAAAAATTGATTAACAGAATGTGATAATGTTTAGATAAGATTTTTTAAAATTAATTTTGTAAAGTTGATTTACCAAATGAAGGAACATTTAGCTTCTACAAAATGGAGTTTCAAATACTAAATGGAGTTTGTAAAAATTGAGGATGTTTGGCTAGCTTTGTAAAAGAAAGTTTTAGAAATCAAATAAAGTTTTAGAAAAATTAGGAATGTTTAGATAACTTTTTTCAAAACCATGATTTTAAATGCCATGATTAATTCAAGAGAATATCCAAACGTGCTCTTGGGAGTTTCGTCTAATGGAGAGGACCCAATGGATGGTGGGTATGAAAAGCACGCAGTACACTCTCTCTCATCTATGTTCCATCCCCTCAATGCAAACATGCATATGCATGCTCCCCAGTCCCTGCCTATACCCTCCCCATTTCTCGACGTTACTTTTCTCTCTGTTCATTAAATTTCTTTACAAGTCTTTGATCCTCCGCTAGCTATGAGTATTTAGTCGCATATATGCTTACATGCACCTTGTTGCAAAATTTCAACCCATGAAAAATCGGGGCTAAGCTAGGCCAAGTTCACCCGACCCGACCAATTAAGGATTTCTCTCATACGGCTAAACTTGGCATTGGCAAGCAAACAGAGATGATAAGGGATATTCCCGTTCAAGACCAAAATATTCTGCACTAATCAATTGGTTGGATGTTCTCCAATATGACTGCAAAATGAAGCAGAGATCCGTCGTGAATGTATTTGCCATTAAACAAAGTGATCATATATCTGGCTCTACTAATAATAAATATCTCTCTCCATCGCCATAAATATTCTTCATCATATCTTCATACATAATCATAATGCCCTTGGCAAAAAAAAAAAAAAAATTGTTCATAATGTCTTACGGTCATATTTACTTCTTTCACTCAGTGCGAATGTGCACATAAGTAACTGTAAACAAACGCAATACTCAGTTTTGTTTGATAGCAGCCTACGATAGTATAATCGCTACATTTGAAAAATTTAATCTTGAAGTAGGCAAAACATGTTAATTATTTACAAATAAAACATATGTATGTATATCAACTGCACAGCTTTGCATGATCCTAACTGACTATCTAGACACTGTGACTAAAAGAATGATCAAACTTCCCTTCTCTTTCCCCTTCAAATCCAACTCATTCGAAATGGTTTTCTTTTTTTTCTTTTTTTTGTTTTCAAATCAACAAATCATCATATATATGCCACGACTTCGACTAGAACGCTACATCCAACTGCAACCTCCTGCGGGCTTCAGAATTGAACATGTTGTCCTTTCCGAGCTTTGATATGATTCAGCTCCAGAGTTAGAAGATGGATAACAAGAGCGAAAACTGTTTAGCAGTTCGCATGTTCAAATTACACAAAATATAAAATAATTGTCTAGGTGATATGTGGAGAGCCTCCGGTGCAGATCGGGGTGAACTTGGGTTCATCGAAAGTACGGAGGAGGTTGGTCTTGTTGATGAACAGCAGTGGTGGTCGACTCTGATTGTGACGAGTGGATAGCGCACAGACATCAAATGTCCACAAAGAAATGTGGCCCTTTACAGACCGTACACTGATTGACTGCAATAGAAATGAATGAACAATAGAGCGGGGTACTGACTTGGAAAAATTATGTGCCCTCCCACTGCAATATGTCATGATCAGTACTTGCACTTGGACCCCCGGCCCCATTTTTCTGCTGCACCGTCCTTCCATTCTTGCCCACGCCAAGTGTTGCTGCTTACCTTCTATCTTGCTACCTGCTAATCATATATTCCCAGCATCATTCCATATTTTACAGCACAATATCTTTCTTAACTAATTATAAACAGGAAACATATGATGAAGTTACTACCGCCATTCATTGATTCGTATGCTAAATTCTTTGGAGTTTATCATCAATTTACATCACCGGCCTTGAGTAAGTAACTAGATTTTGTAGTTTATTCAATAAACCTGGTCATATACCATACAAAGTTACAAACCCCTTTATAGCCAACAGATTCTTGATCTTCACCCCAACCACTCACTGAATAGGTGCGAGCTAACTACAAATCAAAGAAGTTAGTGGCCACTGCCCACATGCCGATGTAGTTATACTTATCTGATAAGTTCTACAGGGAACGAAGAAGTTGATAATTAACAACTTTCAAGTGGAATAAAATTGAATAAAACTGATAGGAAGAGAAGAATAAGCATGCTGCTCATCAAGCCATATGGGATCATCAGAAAGATGAATAAATGTGATTGTTATGTGGGGGAGAGTTGGAATTTAGAAATAGGGAGATATACAGCGATTGGAGGCTGAAGGTGATGACAGAAGCATAGAGAGCACAAAGGAGTGAGATGCAATTCTATATATGCATGTCATCGTCTGTGCTCTCTATCTTCTGTCAACAACCTCCCAAAGTGCCTTCTATCTATCTCTTTCTTTCTCCTAGCTTTTCACTGTTGTTTTCCACACAAACATCACTACAAGAATAGATGAAAAGGCTCATGAGAAGAAGAAACAGAAGGAGAAGTGAGGTGGGCTGGAGGAGCTTGTGTTATATCTACGATGCAGGCCGAAAGCACCTATTTATAGGAAAAGAGAAAAAGGAAGCCAGCTTGCCCATTGAAAAGATCTATGGGTAAACGGACCATTCATAAACCCATGAGCACTGCCCATCACATTTTCATGTACTCACCATCTCTCACGGCATGTTGCAACTGCTTCTCGCCGGATTAAATATTCATTAAAGGACACACACACTCCTTTGCAACTTTCAAACAACCCTTTTACGTACTCCATGCATGCCAATTGCCTTCTCTACTCATTTTAATCTGCTCCTACCCTCCCCTTTTATATTTTTGAACCCGTTATAGCAATTAACAGTACACTTACGGAGGAACATTTATTTTCATAACTTTTCGGAAACTGCAGTAGACGGACAGTATCGACTATTCAACAATCCAACAGGATCCATCTTCACTCATTTATGCTGCACATATATACATCATGCTCCCATTTGTGATAGGATTTCCACATATCTTCAACGTATATCATCATATTTCCTAGTCTAGACTTATATTAGTCCGAACCAATGGTGTAAAAAAGTTGCAGTAATTTACGTCTGTCTTCTCCATTTCCTTTGAATGGTTTGTGAGGCCCACTAGGCAATCGATCCATTGGAGCAGGACCTTGTACGGGTCAAGGCCAATGAATTCGCTGTCAAGGTGGTTCAGAAATGTGTAGAATATGTTGGTTAACTAATATATGGAGACAAGTCTCCATCTGTCCTTTTTCCTTTTCCTTTAATTCTAAACTTAGGGATCTGAGGAGTGGTGAATTCATTTTCCCCATTAAGAGGCATGACTTTTTGAAAGAAACCGAACCCCCCAAAGCTGGAAGGTTGTAGATGATGCTCTACAAAGGCATATGGTTGGAAATCACCATCAGCAAGCAGGCAAGACGTTTAATGAACCGGAATATGAATACCATTAGTGGGGACTGATGTTTGATTTTCTTCCCATCTTCAATTAATTTTGATGGGTGTGGATCTGCCGTGACATTAACAGGGTGGATGACTATTAATGAAGTTTGAGTTTGACTGATTTCTTGTTAAGAATCTTGTTTCATGTCATGACATGGGTAATGCATGAAGAAAGAGCATAGCGCCAGGCTTCAAAAATGGAAACAAAATAATGTAATAATGCATCGTAAATAACAATATTAAGTTCAATTACCGTACTGAAGTTTGCATGGATCCCTTAAAAGCGTTGTCCTTTGTAAATCACTGGGACGGATAAGCTGTTTCTTGTTTATTGTGGAGTGAGTTAAACTATGAGGAGATATAAATGAGTTGCATTAGATGTATGTAGGTAAAATGAATGCTGTAAAAGCTAAAGAAATCAGATAATGCATGGCATGTCCCATCTTCAGACAGTCGAGAATATCAAGTCATTGACATGTAAGTTTATCCCCTGAAGTGAAGAGCAGAGGAATGGGATCCACAAATTTTAAACTTTGAGAGAGGATGATATTGGGCGGTCAAGGATGAGGACATGTCGGAGCAAGTTGATGGAAGCATGGAGAAGAAAGAGCAACCTTCAACACACATTCCTTATCTCGTTTGGATTCACTTTTTCCTGTACAGTTCCTGAGAAAAGCAACGTTGGGTGCTCTTTAAAGTAAGAGAGAGGTAGTTTTCATCCTCAACATCTGTCACCACCCCATACCTTCATTCCTCATTTGGAATTTCATGGGGCTCACCCCAGTGGCCGAGAATCATGTGGGTTTAATGCAATTTGGACTGTTCATACACAGTGGTCTGCCATGGCACCCTATGTAACTTGGATTCCTCTGGGCTTTCCCTTTTTGGACTGAGGGGATCATTCTTCATGTGTTCACTCCTTATTGGTTCATGCATCACTAGTAGTGTACCACTCCCCACCTTCATTGGCCAAAATGAGATTCTCTCTGCAAAAAGTAGCAAACTGAGTCAAATCCAGCCCAACAGCATCACCATAATGGCTATGAAATATCTTCAGACCTTTCCATAGCTTCTTAAAATGTGGTTGTCATTTTACACCGACTCCTCTTTGAGAAGGCAATTTCCCCGTTAGACTAGGAAATAACACAGCATGTTGCGCATGAACAGTAGTGTAAGGCAGGACTCAGAGTGAGAATGACGGCAAGAGAAGGGTGAAATTCAGAACTTTGAGATTTATGAGTTTCTGGCTGTGGCAGTCATACTAGTGGGATTAATTTTATTTGTCTATAAGGTGGGGACAAAACAAAATTTACAAACGCTAGGGGAAAGCGCAAACATGCATAAACTGAACGCCCCACATGTCGAATCTAACCATGTGGTGACCATTTCGGACGATTGGTGCCACAGAAAGATTCATGGGAATATGGTTCTGTTAAAATACAGCAACATATAAAGCATACGGCCGAGTGCCGACAAATGGTAATTCTTGCCAAAGCAGGTGTCCATTGGTACATGAAAGTGAACTGTTTGTAACTTTTTCCTATAGTTCTTGGGAGGGCCCTTCTTTGTTTCAAATCAATCAAGAGACAAGAAATGATCAACCCGTCTGACTATACATTTTAGCACTTATGGAAATGTCTAATTGCTCATCTAAAAGATTAATGTGAGGCTCACCTATCTCTGGTTGAATGAATTAACTAGACAGAATCTTATTTCAAATAAAATAACCTATTGTTCTTGCTCTAATTTTTTTTCGTGGAGTGAGAAATATCATTAACTCAAAAGGGAACTGTACAAGCAATACACCAAACTAAAGGCCGAAAAAACATAAACATTACATCAAAGTTCTAAAAGTAGAGAAGGATTTAGAGGTATGTTTAACTATTTCTCTGAGTTGAGACAGAACAGTGTGAAGAACGAAGACTTCCTTAGTAAAGAGTCTTCTATTTCTAATGTCTCACAGCTTCCAGCAGGTGATGCTTATGCCTATCTTCCAGGAGGTATCTAACTGAGGATTGTGAAGACATTTGATGAGCCAAGAACTAATATCGCATCCAAAGAAGTCCATACACATATCAGTGGGTAGTGTTTCCTTCCAAACTGATGTCGCAAAAGAGCATTTCTTGAAAACAAGATTAATGTTCTCTACCGTGGCGGTGCAAGTTCTTACTCTAATTTAGTTGTGCTGCAAGTTATTGCTCTAATTTAGTTGTCTCATATTGACACTAGTGGCAGAGCCAGGATCCTAGGTCAGGGAGGATAATGGCAGAGCTAGAATTATCAATAAAAGTAATACATTTCTGTCTCTTCTAAATCAACTATTTCTCTTTTTTTTTTTGTTCATTGTTCCCTATTCAACTATTAATTGTAGATTTGTAAGTCTATTGAACTAACGAAAAACATTCACCCAATTTACTTTTGAATCTTCAATTTTCATTTATCATTTTCTTTTTTCTGACTAGTTCCTAAGTAGTGTTTAAGAAGAAGAGTGAGTCTAGTTTAGTCATATTAAATTTTTTATCTATTTTTTAAACAATTAATAAATAACATTTGAATTTAGGTATAGTAAACTTGTAGGCTAATATTTATGAGATTAAGTTAAAAATTTGAATAAATTTAAGCTAAAAAAGTAAGATTGAAATAGGTTTAAAATTTAAAATATAAAAATAAAGGGCAACAAAGTATAATAAATAAAAGGTGCAAATTGCAAAATATGAAAATCTATACTTCCAAACATGTCATTTTTTCCAAGCCCCTCAATTACATGTAGCTCCACCATTGATTGACACCGAAGTGGACGTGCTTTTAATATCTCTCTCACCGAACATTGCAAGAGCCAAAAAAAAAAAAACCAAAATAAAAACAGAAGGTAGAAAGATAAACAAAAGGTCCAAGGATGACGCCTGATATAGCTCTAATATGTGTAATTAATTGAATTAGAATTGAGATCAACAGGTTCCACTCATGTCGCTTCAACAAGAAGACACAATTAAATTGATACGCGTTGAGTGACGTGAGAAAAATTATCAGGATTGCACCCTTATTTTAGCGCTTAATCAATAACAAATTAACAACATAAAGTTCTGAGCATCCTTGGTGCATCTGATTTCTTCACATGAAATTATTTTGACCAAACCCTGCAGGAAACGGTTGGGCAATTGGTCAATACCTGCTCCGTATCGATTCCAACTTTGTCACATGAAATTGGTCATTAGGTGCTACGTCTGAAAGTATCACAAATTAGGACCCAGGTGCAGAATATACTGGAGTTGGGGAACAATGATTGAATTGCTAACCCCTACATAGTGACAGTGTAAACAAAACAGAAATTTGAACACAATAAAATGTTGGAAGTCAATGAATAGGCAACAAGAAGACAAGCTTGAAGGTTTCATAATGGTTTAGGTATTGCATTGAGTTGCACAAATGGGTTAGGTTGCCAAATGCCAATAACATGTAATTGGACGATGAGGAGTAAATTTATCTTAAAAGGATCCGTGCTAATAATTTGATATCGTCCAAAGGACCTCAAAGCTCAATTTCTGGGCGAAACTTTCCGAAAGGCCCATTGATGCATAAGAATGCTGTCAAGGGTCCTATTCTGCACTGCGTTTTCTCTAGCAACAGTAGTAGTAATTCTATTGGCTTTGCTTTCACCTGCATCCCACAAGAAGAGCCACCCAAGGGCATGGCTGGATCTGTCCTTGTACATCCAAAAACCTCACATACCACCCTCAAATTCACGACCCCAACTTGGGGACAAGGGGGGTGCATTCATCTTCCATCGTGTACTGACAGAAGGGCCCGACCATAATTCCAGGATTGTTGGCAAAGCACAGGGCTTTATAATTCCTACGCAACAGTTTGCATTATCGGCATTCAATGTCATATACCTAACCTTTGAAACTCCAGAGCGTTCAGGTAGCCTGAGTGTGCAGGCCAGGGAGGCAGGTGATAAGGGCAGTGAAGAATTTACAGTAGTTGGAGGGACGGGGTCATTTGCTTTTGCTCGGGGTGTTGCAGTTTTTACTGGCACAGATATGGGGTCAAGAGAAGTTGATGCGAGTTATTATGTCAGACTTCAGCTTGAATTTCCAAATCAGTCTCCCAAGACGCCAGGGTGATACAGAATGCTAGTTCATTTAGTTTGCGGATTCCTTCTTACCAGTCGCCCCGCCAGGGTATTCAAGCTCTTCCAGGATCTCGCCAGCCATTCACAAGTAAATCACACATTTTGATACTTAACTAGCAATGAACCCGTGCGTTGCACAGTATGGTGGAACTCCTGTGAAGTTTTTTTTTTTTTTTTACATGTATTTTTTTATAATTATGTTTTTAGATATGGCCAGTTTATTTATTTATTTATTGATGTAGTTGAAATGATTGGGTATACAATTCGAATGAGTAGTGATTATCAAAATTTTCTGTTGATGTGAGGTGCGTTGAGACTTCTTTTTCTTCTCTCTTTTTTCTTTTTTGTGAGATCAGAATATCCAGTTGAGGCCTGAGATGTTGTCCAACATCGTCCATAGGATTCGTGCATCCTGACAGTTTTTAGCTCTGGTAAAGGATAAAAAAAATTCATTCAAAATTTGGACGTTTCATGGGTCATTTTAACCGCCATCTGTGTGGTTTTTTTTATTTGTCATGGTCGATTAAATTAATGTAACCAATTGTTGCTAAATTGAAATGTGAAAAAGAATAACGTAATCCAAATTTAGTAAATAATTATAAAATACCCATTATCTTCCCTCACATTTATGTTCGGGCGATCCTCCCTGTCTCTCAGAAACACTTTTGAACGATCATAGATGGTGTGACAGAAAACAATGTACTGTCAATCTTTGGTTATTTTTTTCATGTTTTGTAGTAATGTTAATATAATTTTTTATGAAGAATGAATGTAGGTAATATATCTTAATGAATTTATAACTTGGACATTTGCCTGAATGCTTGGGCATTGTTTTGGATTATGTAATTAATTTTTTCACAATGTAAGAAGTGTTGGTTGTTGCAAGTGGGACATATTTTGACCTGAAAGAAATTGACAACACATTTCCTTTCACACTCTTTTTTTTTTCTCTACATTTGTTTTGTTTTGTTTTGTTTTTTCCATTAATAAGTGAGTTGATTGAAGTGAGTTGATGACTTCATTTAATGGCTGGCCCCTTGTCTTATGATGCCCTAGTTCATTAGCGGGTGCTTGGCTCAAAATGAAAGTAATTAATGTTAATAACAGTGCACTACTCAAATGTTGATAGAGAGCAGATTGTTGACATGATATAAATAGATAGACCAATGTTGTTCAAAAGTTGACATTATAGGGTGGATTATAGTCTCATGGCACAGAGGATGACGATGCCACTAAGGTCCTCCTGTATTCCATGAACTTAGGCACCGTCGAATCAAAGATGACTATTGTCATCGAGGAGAAGTTGGTAATGATAAAAATACTCGCATCATCATTATAATTAATATTAAAAAATGTCTTTTTGTTGAAGTTAGATATTATTTAGTCCTTCAAACAATGCTTTAAACCTAAATGGAACTCTTTCATGACAAACATGACAAGAACGACGCAATCCTTAGGCTTGTTGCATTGATTATGATCTCGTTGAGCCAGGAGAGCAATCTCGTCATACAAGAAACAATTGATTTTTTTTTTTGCCCGCATGGATAAGAAAGCTAAGTACTTTTATCTTTGGTATTTTGATACTTAATTAGCCTGAATTCAGGTAGATAAGTGTATTCTTAAACCACTTTTGTTTAATTAGCTGCTTGTAAGAAAATACCAGCGACTTTTCTATGGATAGAATTCAGACAGATTAGGAAAAGATTGGAGTGAGCACGCCCACGTGTAATTTCACTGCTTTGTTGATAGTGGTGTTCAGAGAGGGAAGAGATTCCTATTTTCATATCTAATATCGAGTCCCACATCGGCGAATATGAAATTGCGGAACTAGGCGAACGACTTAAAAATCGGAAGGGTGAATTGAGTGTCTCATCTTTGCGCTTGGGGCAATGACGCAGCTAGTGAGGTTCTAACCGAGGCGCGTCTATTGCTGGTTGAAAACTATTTCCAAACCCCCTCTTAGGCCTGGGTTAGGCCCCGGCCTTTGAGAATTTCTGGAAGGGCTCCTCTCGGGGTAAAGCCCTGCAACTCAGTCCGAAGTATCATGCGATGCCCAATTGTTTGTAGTGTACCCAGTTATTAGAGGATCATCTGTAACTACTGCGTCGTGGGCCTAGCTAAGGGCTATTCGCCAATTTCGTGTTTAGTTTACCTACCGTTTATTTGCGATAGAATTTTTGGAAGCCCAAATGTCATCAACGTGGGCATCAACTATACGATGTCTCCTATATAAGGTCAGAAGTACTTTCTTAAACAGATTGAAATAATAGTCTCATTAAAAAATTTGACGAAATAAGCTCGTTAAAATTTTTCTAATAGAGTGGATCCAACTTTAGTATCATGTCAGTCAGTATAGACAGCCTAGTCACTTCGTCATCCTAATGCTATATTGCCATAATATTTTTTACATTTTTAGTAACATTTCTTTTGTATCATCCTTGGAGCAATTTATTATTATTATTATAATATTTTTAGTAGCATTAAATGAGGAACAGATTTAATAAAATAAAACATACTTTCACATATTTATTGTATTTCTTAATTTATGTACAGTAACTTGAGAACAAATAAACAGTACATATATAAGAGTGTGTACTATATTTGATGTAGACATGCATTTGATTTGTGAGGGTCGTTAAAGAAAAGGAGTAATGCCAAGCTTAGATGCCTAATAAATAATAAATATATATACGTAAAAATATGCATGCATGTTCCATTAAAGAATTCCGGGCATCTTAATACACGTAAATGGGAAATTAAATATAGGTTGCGCTGACTAACCATAACCAACCAAAACTTGTTAAGCTTATCTTCTAATCTTTATATAAGAATTAAGTGCCCCATCCTTACAAGAGGCCATGGTGAAGTCCTTGTCCTCTATAATATATACCCCGCCTTTGGGATCATGGGCCTTTATTTCCGCCACCTAATTATTTATTTTTTTGTTTGATAATTTTTAACAAGTTGCTTCTAGATGAGGCTTCAAAACGCCTTAAATTATCACTACAATTTGAAAAGCTTCCAAAAATTTAAATCATTACTCAACAATCGATGAATATGCTTGTGTGTGCAGATTTTAGAGTAGTAGGGTATGTAGTGCACCCACTTATATAGTTCTAACTCTCCTTAAATCCTTCAATTTAGAATGTAATAACTTTCTCGACCAATTAGTGACGCTCTTGTCATAGGTGGCTTATTGAAAAGGTCAACTAATTAGATAAATTTAAGCATAGCTTGAATACCATTTTATCATTAGACCATTGCATTATCCTCAAAAAGTAGCTTAGTGAGGTATGCAGCTTATCCACTTACATGACCGACCCTCTCCAAATTCCTTTGATGTGAGATGTAACATTAGGTTTTTATTTTGCTGCTTTTACACTTTAGCTGGTTAATGATCTTTCTCCCATCAAAAACAGAAAAGGAAAAGCTATTATTTTATGACATTTTGTATCTAATTCTACCTTTCATGCTGCCAATGTACTGGTGCAGGATGCCAAAAACTTTATAGGAAGAGCTAAAAGAGCGAAGTATATGATATATATATATATATATATATATGATCTAATTTTTCTTATTCATCACCAAATTAAGTTAAAAGCTTTCCGTATGTCCGTACACAAACCTGTAACTTGTTGACTGACAAAGTGACTAGTATTGGTGATTAAAGAGAGTTGCATGGTAATTTATTGATATTAAGATCACGAAACACGCGAGCATACAATTTTAAAATTAGTAACTGATTATTGATATTCTATGGATGGTTTACACTAGTCGATAAAAATAAGCCTTTCATGTTGAGAAAATAGACACACCGAAAAAGACGCATATGAAAAATCAGCTCATGACGGTAGTTGGTGTGGACAAAGACAAACCTTACTCCTTAACAAAACGAGACAAAGAAAGCATCGACTGGCTAAAAATAATAATTTTTATTAAAAAAGTGGAGTTTGACGATAACATGACTGAGGTTTTAATTTATTTGGTTGGAGGAAATTAATTAAATAATATGTCATCCCAGAGGTGCAGTTGCACTGTTGTTCCAAGTGACCACTTGACAGATAATTGCAACCACTAAGACCCACTCACGTATGCAATTGTTTAGTATTCTTTCTTTCTTGACTTGACCAACAACGTCGTGAGCCTTTGTTTAACTGAGATCTGATCTCCCACACCAACAAAATTTACTTTTCATTTAATTTGGAGCTCTAACTATGTATCTCTCTTGTCAGTCCTGATATTTCGGACTCTTCAAATTTGCTGCTGTTTCCCCACATATATGTACGCTGGGACAGTATATATCAATATATATATATATATATATTGTATAACATTTTAAAAAAATACAATATATATACATCTAAATTGAAGAAAAGAATATACACATATATACTTTTCTAACCTTTTTTCTTCAAGCGTATAATATACGTGAAAAAACGTATATCTGATTTCTTTATACGCATGGATGTTCCTAGTTTAATTGCATCTCAATGCCGGGCAGATCCTAGTTTATTGCTTTGTCCGTGTATTCAATTAGCATATGAGATGACATACATATACTTTTAGATCTGATAGGGCTATAATTTCGGTCTTGTTTATAAGTTACCAATATATTTTACAGGAATCGGGAAAATTCTTTTAAAACTCATTTATGACTCTCTAAAAATTTAATAAATTTCAAACTTCACCTTAATTAAATATACATATTTAATAATGTATTTTTTCATCAAGATTATATTTAATAGGGAGTAAAAGTAACAATTTTATAATATAACTTATAAATATAATGAAAAATTATTTATTCTCTATCTTATAAATAGAACTATATATTTGAAAGCGTCTAAAGTTAGTAGAATTATCTTTTTAATTACCATCAACTATTTTGTAGCTAGTTGAAGGTTATTGATAATCACTTTACATATCCACATCTCTACTTGTGCGGTTGAGTAATTTCACTAATAATCGATTTATAATTACTCGGCCTCAACTGAAAACTTGATATTTATTCTAATGTGGGAGCGTTCTCCCAACAGAGTGTGTATGTGTAAATACTATTACAAACGATTCAAAGCCCCCCTAACTGAGGTCTCGAGAAGCCTTGCAAGCATGAGGATTTTGTTGCTGAACTATATTCACTTATTATAGTATTTGATTGGTCAACATGAAAACGGCAATCCAACCATCTTACGCATTTCTTTCTTCTATTCATTGTTTATACCAGTCTCTCCCCACCCACCCCAAAATTTTTTATATGTACTAGTGGGCAAGTCCTTGCATAAATGTAAATGATGACTAGGATTATAGTTTTAAGCACGAGTTTGATTAGAAAGTGACTTATCGTTGGATATACAGCCGTACGTGTTTATAATTAAAACGACACCATCATTATAATTAGAGCGTCTCTGATATATATTTGAACATAAAGAGACGACGTTAGTTTAATTTGTAAGCGGCCATTAAAGTAATTATGTGGACTGATGAGATTTGAATACTTAGAAATGCATGAAGAAGGGTGAAGATTGGGGCCCCTCAAGAACAGAAGAGAGAGAAGCTTTATTGAAGGGATCGAAATACAAACGAGGAACATGGCAAGAGTAGGGTATAGTACATCAGGAGAAAGAAACAGAGATGCAATATAATTAGTGGAAGTGGAAGGGGACAAAGGGTATCTCACTGGATGGAGCAAGAATCAGGTTGGGAATCATAAACGACACGGTAGCAAGGATATGGAGGCTTCACACAGCAAGAGGGACAGGAGATCCATGGAGGACACTGACCGTAGCAGACATTATAAGCACAGAAACCGTGGCACCTGTAGCTCCGGCATCTGGAGCAGGCCTTGCACCCACCGTCACACTTGTGGCTCTCGCACTTTGAGCAGGCCTTGCACCCACCGTCGCACCTGTGGCTCTCGCACTTGGAGCACGGCTCGCACCCTCCCTCGCACCTGTAGCTCTCGCACTTGGGGCACGCCTTGCACGGCACGATACAAACTGTACAGCATTTGGCCTTTTTGTCCTTTTCATCCTCCTTCTTTGCCTTCACCTCTTCCACCGTCAGCACCGTCACGCCCCGGAACTTCTTCTTCAGCATCTTCCCCAAGCAAACCGTGTCCACATCTTCTCCCGTCACCACCACTCGGTCTTTGCTGTCCCCTTCTATTGCCACCGAGCTCACACCTGCATATATACCATACCACTTCATCCACTTAATGTTCATGCTTGCCTATTGATTCACATGTATATACCTTTTATCATCGATGCTATTTTCAGCGCCTTGTTCCTGCAACTCTCGCACTCCATCACCACTTTTATTGTTACTTTTTGCTGCACCCATTCCCCAGTTTCAACATTAATATTGACAAAGTAGCCTCTTGATAAAATTCTACGCACGTAAAATACGAAAGTTTCAAGTAACTGATTGGTAGGCAAATAAATGGACCTCACCTTCATGTTTGTGACCCGAATGGCGACCTATATCCGTTGCTGGGAGGACTGAATTGACAATACCAGGCCGTTCTTGTGTCGTGCGCGCTTCTGGGCGCGTCTGTCGCCCTATATATAGCTAGGGGGAGAGTTTGCTCTTCTTTCTTGATGCACTACGAATACCAGGACTGGTGATAAATAATAGTTCACCGAAGGATTAAACAAGTTACATTGACCCGTACTGCCCGTTCTAACTAAGTTTCATGCTCTAAAAAATTAATTTCACCCAACAACTCATTACATGTATGTTATCAGGAGTGAAGCTGTGCATGGTAGAAGTATTGTGGAGTAATCCAGCGCAGCCGTTGACTTCTTACCCGCCACAGAGTCTCAGGCATCCGACTCCTCTGTAATTTTAGAAGATCGTGATTAATCTGCTGCTCAGCTAAATTCTGTGTCATTCGTCACGTCGCTGTTACGCTCTGCATTAAATTAAACAATGAAACCGAAAATTACGGACATCGAAGGCTGGCATCGTTCCGTTTTGTTGCTGTTGCCCAATTCATCTGTATGTACCCCACAGATGACACCCCTTTGAATAGTCAAAGTAAAACCAATTAATGTTATTCCCTAACCACTTGGCTGTCCCTTTCCGAAATATATATAAAGGTGCCAACCCTACCCCTTGTTTCATCGCTGCTTCCGTGATCTTATTCATTGAATCAACTTCCATTATCATATTTTCGTTACGTAAAATCTATAACACTACGACTAAACAGGCGGATCCATCTGTTTATCTGTTCATCCCGGCTACCATCACATTACTGTACATTTGTCCCCTTATTAATTAACTATAAAATGGAGAGGAAATTTAGATTTAATTTGCTAGAAGGAAGTCAATATGTGAGTGTGTGTGTGTGTGTGATTGAAGGGCAATAGCGATTCCGAATCAAGCTTGTCTTGATCAATTTATGTATATATTAGGAATCCAAGTTAAGTGGTGGGAGATTGACGTCCTTCAGAAAAGGACGCACCAGCCCCCCTGTGCTGACTGACTCACTTGCAACCAGTTTTGGAATATTGCACCAACGGGGCTTATGAGGCTTAAAATATCTGTTGGTTTTGAGTCATGGGAATTTTCAAAATAGCGATCCACATATCTCCGATTGACCAGGAGTTGGTTTTTCACAGCCTTATTCTCGTGATTTACTGACATTTTTAATTTTAATGGTTCTCACTCGCATTGTAAATAATTAAGTCCTCGCCTGGCCTTGGTTAATTTTCTAATTATCATTTCCTATATCAAAATTTCAATGCGATCGTGGTATAAATTAAATAAATTGTACAAGTCAGTGCGCATTCAATTAACTTGTCTCTGTTTGGCCATTGTCGATCGGTTAGCAAAGCTCTCTCTCTCTCTCTCTCTCTCTCTCTCTCTCTCTCTCTCTCGTGTCAATCAAATAAATAGGTTGAGTCTTTTTTAATTATTTAAACAGGCCAGGTCTAGTTGTAAGTTTGACCCTAACATTTTTCCTAAACTAAACTAGATCGACAAATTGATCTTCGACGGTCTATTTCCGTGCACTCCCTTGCATTTCTATGAATTTTTTTTTTTGTCGGAATTGAAAGAAATATATTATGCTCAGGAAACAGGGGCAAAAAACAAAGGAGGATGGAAACGGGAAGGGCCGAAAATAGTATGGCTCGATCGCCTGGACTTCCGAGAATGAAAGTGGGCAATGATAAAAAGCCTCTACCTTTATTTTCTACAAAATACCATTTGTTTTTATAGTTACTCATTTCCAATAATTTTTATTACACACACATGTATGAGATGTGCATACTTTTTGTATTATCCATAAGAAAGTAGATATATCTAATAAATAGGAAACAAATCAATATGGAGCTGCTTGGCTCTGAGTAAGTGGAGGGCAAAGGAAATATGGAGTAAGTTAGGAGAGAAAAGCGAGGCAAGGTAAAAGCCTCCATACAAATAGTCTTGACTGGAATTGAGAAGAAACTAGAAGATGTGTGAGCTAGTGGTGAAAGTTGTAGAAGAAGGAAAGTTGAGCAGTGGCAGTGTTGAAATGCACAAGACGTTGAGCAACATAAAGCATGGCATCAACATACGCATCTCTAACTGTTGTCAGCAGATTCATGGACGGCAGGGAGCATCCAGGACTCGCGTTGAGCCTCTCATATGTTGCTCTCCTTCCCACCCTCTTCACCAATATGCTTCCACACACCCCAATCGGAACCACATGCCCTATCTCCATGTGTGCCCCCCCTGCTTAGCCTCTCTCTCTCTCTCTCTCTCTCTCTCTCTCTCTCTCTCTCTCTCTGTGCGTGTGGAGCAACCTAGCTAGCCTGTGTATATATACAATGATGATACTGGAATTTGGACAAAAGTAGGTGGATGCATGTGAGATTGACTATAACATGTACAGTGCAGAAGCACCGTGCAAGCATGCACCTTGCTACTGCTACTTAATGACAACACAAAAACAGATCGATGGTTGGTGTTTAACTGTCGTGCACCCTATGCCAAGGGATCCTTCCTGCATTTGGAGTTGGAGATCAGGTTAGATTGCTTTGCTTTTAGTTTCAGTCATTTTGATTCATTACTATCACCTAATTGCCTCTACCGCATTAAAGACTCCTCATATCGCTCACAATTAAACATTCTTGTTTTTGGAGACTCCCAACTAGCTAGTGGCATAAACTGTCATCAAGAATGAGGGCCACTACCACTGTAGAGAGAAACTCTCAAGTTACTTGTCCATACACATACTATATATAAGTTAGTTGTCACCTTTAATGCTTAAACGTGTCAAAGTAGTGTGTATCGTAACCTACACGACACCTGTGGTCTCTCCCTCACATCGATCACCATCATGCTTGCATGCATGATTTACCCCCACATATGCATTATGATAATACTCTGCTATAGTTGGTCTGCTGGGTTGTGTAATCATGAAGCTACGCCTACAACTCAAGTGATAACACCATTCGCGTTTGCATGTGGAAGCAGTGTATTCAACCAAAAAACGATAGATCAGGCGCTGCTCTAGAATTAGACAGCTTAAATTGTTTGGAGTGGTGTGAGGCTAGAAAGAATGGCACGCTCATCTTCTATGGAGAAGACAGTGACACCCAGATGAGTTGCAGAAGGAGAATGTTTCCGTAACTTGTAATCCTCACGCAACATATTTCTTTAGACAGGGACACTTGTTGAGGTAATGGCTTTTCTGTTTACAGTATTTTAAGTCTAGTAATTTTGTTTAACACAGACTCTCCGTGAATATGACATGACTTTAATTGGCAAGACTTGAATAAATATTTTCACGCCATTCCTATGTGTAAAATCATTTAACACAACAGAAATCAGAAGAAGAACAACCCATTCATGCAGATGTTTCCTGTAACATTCAAATGCAAATTAATTAATAGTGGGTCCTGAAACGGAAGTCGCCCATCATCTTCCAAGTCTCTTCCTCTTCCACCACTCCATGAATGTCCATAATAACTCCGCAATAATAGATTGTAACCCCGCAAATAATGAATAACTAAACCCCATAAGCCCCCCTCTTAAATGCTTTGATTTAGGACGAAAATAGCCCTTTCATTTTTTTGTATGAACCAATAATTTAAAAACCGGATCAAACCAGACAGTTAAACTATCAACTAAAACTATTAACAGCTTAGTTTATATCAAAAAATTATTTTTATGATTGAGCCGGATTAGATCGGAGTTGAGTCATTATTAAGTAGGAAATTGAAGTGGTTTTTAGAAAACCAAACGATTTTAAATATAACATTAAAAAAGCTTAAAAATTTTAAAAAACTTGAAAATTTTAAAAATTAAATCTTACTAAGAGCTAACTTTATTTTTGGACAATTTATATGTATAAAATATGATTTAAGACTATTTTGTTATAAAAATATTGACAAATATATATGTAAATGTAGATACTTTTAAATTTAATCATTTTTAATTTAATCAAGATTCACCTATATTTGATAAGTTATAAAATTATAATTTATAATATTATTAATTTACAGTTATTTTATGTCATTTTATTAACATATTATAGATTATTTTCTTGTATCTATTTTATATGTACATTTAATGTCATTTTTATTTATATTACCGATCCAACCACTAATATAACTGTTTAGACTATAAATAATTAAAAATTAAGAACCACTAACTTTTTAGTTTAACATCAAGTCTGGCATTTAAAATATTAATATAAATATTCAAGAATAAGAATTTGAATATTTTATAGAGTGAGAGTTTTTCCTCTAGTTTCTGTGCCAGGTCCTCATTGTTTTCAGAGACTCTCCCTGTTGTTGTGATCCGCAGTGTCCTTGATTTTTTTTTTTTCTTTTCTTCTAGGGGGGAGTTACCTAACACAAACGCAGTTTTTTTTTTTTTTTTTTGAATACACACAACGCAATATTACTCCTCCTGATCCCTCACCCACCCTTTTTTTTTTTAAAAAAATTATTTTGCTGATGCTTTCGAATCTTTTACGACTTTTATCCCACCCTCCACTTGGGTTCGTAGGAGTTCAGACTTAGAAACAAACCGTTCATGTTTATTGATTTTAGACATTTTCTAAAATTGGGTCTTTTTTCTTTTAATTTGCGCAATACAATTTCAAGTTATAAATGACCAAATTAAAATGATTCTAAGATTCAAATTAAATAACACAAATCCAAGCTTTAAAAGACATGACTATAATTTTTCTAAAGTCCCAATTGCAAATACAAAATTAAAACTTTCTTAATCCTTTACATCCCATTTGGTTACTAGAAAGAAATAAAATAAAATAAATTAAAAAAATTAACAAAGAAATGAATTAAATTACCTTTTCTTTTCATGATAAACATGATAAAACTCATTAATATATAATATAAGTGTAAGAATTGTGATACCTTTCAACAATCTTATGAATCATAATTTGTAATCTTATAAATTAAATTACCAATCTTTATAAATGTAATTTATTATTTCTTTTAATCATCCCATTTTTATTTTCATTTTTTAATTAATTCTAATAACTAAACAGGACTTTAGTTTACGAGAAAGAGGGGCAACACATTCAATGGTTAGACAGAAAGGGAGCTGTTTTTCAGCCTTTAGTTTTTTTCTTTTTATTCTCCCTTTCAAGAATTTGAAAAGCTTAAAAAAATTATATATAAAAACTAGCTTAAAAGCCAGCTCAAGTCTAAGTCTTTTTTTTTCCTCCCCTTATATTGGTCGGGCCTAGAAATCTTGAAAATGAGATAGTACAACAGGCCCGGCCCATATTTCTTGTTCTACTTGAGTGGCACACTTTTGGACAGACAAAAGAAAATGTCATCACATGAAATTGATAGATTTCTTGAGTAGCGACAGCGTGTAAAACCATTTAGCAGGCTTTCTATATGATCCAATTGATAGTTTCCCTAACAACCTTATATGGCCCAACCCAAAACAAAGTCTTCCGTCACCCTCCACAACCACAATGGAATTGGAAATGAAAGGAGGGTGAACAGGGATTATGGACGATGGATCTCAAACCTAAACAGATGAACCAGGGAAAGATATCAACAACAAAAATGAACCAGGGAATATGATAGTTCAATTACTAATTTCACCAAAAAGAGCAATTCACAACTCAATGAACAAAAAGGTTCGAGAGGTCCAATTATGAAACGATGCGTTCTCCGATCATAGAATGGGATGAAGATTGACGTCCAAAAAAGAAAAATCAAAATTCTAGCTTCTGTTGGAGATGAAATGCTATACAGAGGAAGCAGGCGTCCAAAAGCCAAAAAATTTATTTTTTATTTTTTTCCTAAAAAAATAATTCAGGATTTGGCTACTGAGTGACGACTAACAACTTCTTGCTTACACACTGGGCAACAATTTTTTTGCGCGAGCCATTGCCTTAAACACCGAAAGTGATAGTCGTGTTCACAACTCAGCCTTCCCACCTCATCATCAGCTTCGTATTCTTCCTGTCCACAGCAAGCAATGTGGATTTAACTATCAAAGCCTTGACACATTCATAAATGTAGAGCAATATCAGTAACATAATTCTACTAAGCTCACCTGACAAATGCTGCACTTGTTCTCAACTTGACTTTTTGAAGTCTTGTTAAACTTGGAAAGCTTAAATTTCCTAATGCAACGTCTAATCTCGTCTTCTTTAAGTCCAGTGTTCACACAACCAATTCTTTCACCAAGCTCCAGCAATTGCTGTCACACACAACGCCCGAGTTTTGGCACGCGTAAAGTCAGTATGCACATGGACGGCATGTAAATTGCCAACAGGAAATATTGCAAACAAGAAAAAACATCTGACAGTTTGACAGGAAAAAGAAACCAACCTCATAAGACATGTTATCAACATCGAGTCTCCAGTCTCTAAAGTGGTCGCGAGAATTCAATCTTCCCCCCATTAGCAGACTTCCTTGAAGCAGCATCATCTTCATTGGCCAGCACCAGCCAACACACACACACACACCCACCAGTCAAGGTTTTATAAGTTATAAACTTGAGGTATAACGAAACTATATGTATGTTCATTTCCGTCGTAGTATCTAATTCATGAATTCCTCATCCCCCTCCCCAATGCATATTGATCTAAAACTAGGGACAGGAAAAGACACAAAATACTAAGCCTAGCAACTTACTACTAGATCTTCTAATCGTCATCATAGCCCTCAGTCATGGCAGAATCTCCCCCATGTTAAAATTAGTCCGTTTTTTTTAAAAAAAAAAAAAGAAAGGAAAAGAAAAGAAAACAAAACAAAAGAAAAACCATAACACTCATCCTTCGTCAAACATTTATTAGTCGACTTTTAAGTAGGGCCGAACTGACTTCAGCAGGGTAAAACTGATCCTCACAATCACAAATGCATGAAGACACCAGAATTTAAAAGGTAACTTGAAATGGAACCTAAGGTTGAAACCAATAGTGTACAAGGATCCATATAAGTATTGTTTTCTTTGGTTTATCTAAACCCATTTCAAGACAAAGAATAATACTAGGTTTTATATTCTTAAAGCATTTTAGGAGGACTAAAACCGGGGAAAAAAAATGAATTGAGATTGTATCAGTTCTTGACTTTTATAGCAAGCTTCTAGAATAAGGCGCAGTAACAGCACGTGATACCGTGGTTTCAATTGCTCAACAAAAAATTCAACGGCAGACGATCATATGCCTAAACAAATAGCTTGTATAAGAATTACCCAAATCATAATCTAAGTTACGGAGAACCATATCGGATTAAAATCAAAAAGTTATTAGGAAATGATGGAAAAGCAGAGTGATCAATGTCCGCAACAGTAAAAAAGAAGGTAAAGAATGTAAGAGAGGGAACCAACCCCAGCAGAGTTATGAGAGGAAGGAAGTGGAACATGGCGATAGGATCCAGCAGTACCAAAAGACTCAGAGAGGCGCGCGAATCGCTGCCGATATTACGATGACGAAGTCGAAGCCACGTATAGGCTCCAATGCATTAGCGTATCAAATAAAACACTCTAGTTATATAATGACTGATAGGAGAGCGGACTTATCCACTTCAACTCCTCGATTAATTGCACTACTAATCCAGAACCAGTTTATCCGTGCGTGCCTAGGTTACGAAATGCGTGCACGCATTAGGGTTTAGGAGAGGAATGGTCATAACCCAAAAAAAAAATCAGTTCTTTAATCAGTAGGTGTCTTCTTATAACTATTCGCTATTCCGACGTCCACGAAAGTTTCAGTTAGAGAACTTAGTTACTTTACGAGACTATAAAAAATAATGTATAATTTTTTTAATTAAAAAAAGCTGACTATGAAATTGAAAGATCAGGCGTGGGGCCCACTGATATAGAATGATTCTCAAATTTGTCGTCTTTGGGCCTGCGGATGAAGTGAGAAATTAAATAACAAAGACCAGTCCTCTCCGTTTGCTGTATCGCCACAAGCATCCCAAATCAAGAAAGAAAATCATACCCGAGCGTAAAGCTTGATGACTACAGAAGATGAAATTTCCCAGTTACAAGATTAAACAAACAAGATCAAAATGGAAATTTTACATAAGCACCATATTGAAAGTAGGAGAATCACACAATCGGATCGAAAAAAAGACGTACCCGTTAACTTTAACAAAGATTGAAAAGGAGGAAGATAGAGAAATACGTCAGAATACCTCCCTGTGGCTGTGAGTCATGTTCTCCAAATCAGTCTTCCCTCTCGTAGGCCCATTCTTCCTTGCCACAACGCAATCCGCATGGGCAGCAACGTCCGCCGAAAATCCAATTCCAGGGCCACACCAAACATCTTGAGAATCAACGCAACCAACGGAACCAGAATTTGAACCTTCAAAGACGCCTTGACCGTTCACACTGTTCTTCGCACCACTCCTCCGGTGCTTCTCTTTTCTGGCTTTGGTTTGCTGCCAATCAGCCGATGTCCGAATGAGAGCGGGAAGCGATACCTGCCGCGAGGCGCCAGCAGTGCATCCGAATCCTCTTAAGGTTACCGCTGAGAAATTGGTCTTTTTCTTGTTGGTGTTGAGGTTGGGTCGTGCGGTTTCACCGCAAGCGTCGTGGGAGGAGGCAGAGAGGATAGAGGAAATGGTGGATTTGCAGCGAGTGGAGTGGGGCAGAGAAGGGATTTGTGGGTCGGGATTAGTTTGGGAAATGAGGTGCGAGAACTGGGTCCTGGGCCTCGTGCATTTGGAGTGCTGAGATTCCGAAGCCTCTGCTGCATCAGGCATGGTTTAGAGATTGAAGATGAAAGAAGAGAATGGATGGATGGATGGATGTGGTGAAAGTTTTCAAAAGAATGGGAACCGGAAGGGATTTTTTTTGTTTTGCCCGGGGGGGAGAGTTTGTGTGGTGGTGCTCTGTGGAATGTCTGCAGGAATTGTGAGGTCCACCGTGAGGGGAGGTGTTAATGGAAAGAAAAGACGGAAATCCATTCTGCTCTGCCTGTGGGTGAAGCTTGAAATGGGGAACAAAACAAGAAGCAAACAAAAGCGTCACGACAAGGTAGCACTGCGCGAAGTCAGAGTTTGGGTCTGATGAAAGAAGCAGACAGCATCTGAGGGTCCCACATCCTCATGATACCAAACTCTCCCCAGACGGCATCATAATTTTCCCTCGGAGAATGTCTTCCTATTTTATAAAGCACCCCCTGCGGATCAGCAAACACCGAAGGTCCACTCACTCTTGGCTCTCTACTTTCTTTGTTCTCTTCTCTTGCGGCCTCCATTCAACTTTACACTTTTTATTCTTGAGATTACTAATTTAAGTTTTTGACTTGTGACTAGATTTCCATGGTGTCCAGTTATTTAATTTTATATGGTTGATTTAGCTACCCATTATGTCACATCATTTAATGCTTACTTTTTCCGGTGATTATCAGTAGCGACTAGCGAGGAAAATAAAATCTGCTGAAATTACACCCTATCTGATTTCTTTATTAAAGCCCGATGGATTTACCATAAGAAAAGATGGGGATTTCATTATTAATTACCATTGTTTCTCAATAATTACCGAGAGTGGGGGCCTCTTGCCCGGCAACCAGCACTCATCAGATCCCCTTCTTCCAGCTCTTCTTGCATGGTCCACATTTTTACATTTTACTCTGCCTAAAATGAATGATTATTGTTTATACTTTATAGTACCCCACAACTCCTCCTATTAATTATTAATTTTAGGAATAGCTAGACCCTGAGCTCGGTGTGTAATCTAGGCCCCTTATTGCAGAAACCAGAGTCCTTCAACAAAATTGTGGCAAAGAATTCCTAGTTTATTGCTAACTGGGGTTCATCATCCTGTAACTCAAAGCCTTTAACTCCAGTATCTGATTTTGTTCTCTTGGTCGTGTAAAAAGTAGACTGAAAGCCATACATGTGGTGATGTGGAGTTTTGCTTCGCGTACCGTTGATTCCCAACTTGTTACTTGGAAAAGCATAGTCGCCTTGTTATGCAGTTATAGATAAGATCCCTTGATGATAAAAGGAAAAGAAAACTTTAAGCTATACTAGTAATTTTCTAAACTAGAAATTTGGCACCAATCAACTGAAAGTAGACTTGCTTAAAAACCTCCACTGGAAAGATTCCTTTGCAAACGTTCACAGCCACAGCGCAGAATCATATAGGTCGAGCGGCGTTGTCATCCTCCACAGATCTTGCAAGTGCTTCATCCCGTCTGCAGGAATCAACTCGTTGGATGTGTCTGATATTGAAAGATCAAAAATGGGAAGCGGACTGGTGCTTGGAGACAGAGAGAGCGTAAAACCACTCGGTGGAAGGCATGATTCCGGGAAAGCAGGGGCTTGTAATTTGATGTCTCCTCTGCAGGAAGGACCCAAATGCAAAGAAAAAATGATTGAATTCCTGTGCAGTTGTTGTTTGCTGTGCTTATGTTGCCCTCTATCTGTTGTCTGCTGCATCAAGCTCCCTTGCAAAATCTGTCATCAAGCGTTGCGGCGAGCGTGGCGGTGGGGTTTCAGCGGATCAAAACAGAGGAGTTCTGCAGATTATTCTTCGTTTTCTGACATTGATTCTGACGTCGCATTTGCAAAGGTTGAATCTGGTGTTTGCAAACACTGAACAGGCATATCCATTTTTGGATTCCCAGTAGGCTGCAGCTGCGTCATGCTGCATCAGAACCACGAATAACCCGATTCTTCAGGTTTTTTTTTTCTTCTATATTATTTGATCAGCAGTCATTTCACAAGGCATGTGAATGTTGTGGAATATCTGATATCATATCAGAAATATGCACCATGCTTATTTAATCTGGAATTTATTTTCGAAGGTTTGGTCTTGGCCTTGGGGGATTTGTTGAGCTCCTTGAATGTAGTGGTATCTTTAAGCCGTACCATATCCTTTTTGGTTTGATAGTAGAACATGGAATTTTAAGCATAAGCGTGATGTATTCAAGTAAATTTTCTTTTACTAACCCAATTATAAGAAAAGAGCATTTCGGTGGGAGATTTGTGACACGATGAAACTGAGGGCACAATATCTCACACTATGAACAGAGCCTTCTTTGTCAGAGTATTCGTTTGGATGCTCAAGCATGGGTACCCAAAAATGAAGGAAAAGACGACTTGCAGAAAAATACAACATGACAATCCAGAGTGACGTGAGAGGAGCGGCGGAAGGAAGGTAAATTGAGATCAAAATGTTGAATTGCAAGTCTCCAGCGGTATAAGTAACCCAGATCCCATAGCTATGGCTTTATATCACTTCAATTCTGTATTTTTCAATGGAAACATTCTCTCAGCACCTGAATTCCTTTTCGCTGACAGACATTCAAACATTGAAGTGATTCAATAGTAAAATTCAATCTTTTTGAAGGTTAAACTCTCCTGTATCAATTATCTAATCTCTAGTTGATAGGGCAAAGACAAAGAGTTTTTTAGCAGCAAGATTGGTGGGTGTGTGCGGATAATATCAACATAAAAGCATAAGCTATGACTGTTGGGAGCTAAAATGACCTGCAGCGTGCCAATTTATGGTGACAGTGGAATCTCTCGAAGGGCGAATCTAGTGAGACCAGAGATATGTTCTGTTGGAATTCGTGTTGCAATTGAACCGAAGAAGCTGAGCAACCTTTTGCTCCTATGGGTAGCCTCCAAGTAGTAATATAAATTATTTGTCTTAATGGATGGCTGCTGCTTGCCAACAAAAGATTAGAAGCAAAACAAAACACCACTACTGGGGTTTCCACTCACTCTGCAGACAGTTGTCTGGTCTTCCCGAAAACTTCTTGAGGTTATCGTGCTAGAGTCTTATTCTTCGTAATTAATAAAATGGATTATTTTATTTTTGTTCCTTATATGACTATGATTCTCTCCACTTCAGCTCCACAATGAGATTCCAGATTCGTGTGGAATTTCTTAGTAATGTCCCATTGAAGTCACATTGGTGAAGTATAGTTTATAAGTTAACTAGACACCCTCTTCTTACAAAGCGCCTTTTGAGGGTGTGTTCTACTTGAAGGGCTTGTGGTCGTAGCATTAGTACTCTCATTGAGAGTCTTCGTTCTTGGAAAGAGTTGCCTATGGAGGGGCTGACCATCTGAAGGTTGAGTAAAGCACCGTGGAGTGTGAGCCATCGTGGACGTTGGCTCTTGAAGGGTGGGCTATGTTATGAGCCCCACGTCGGGAGACCACATTGGTAGAGTGTGGTTTATAAGTCAGCTGGCACCCTCCCCTTAAAGAGCCTTTTGAGGATGAGTTCTATCAAGAAGGCTTGTAGTTGTGACATTGGTACTGTTGTTGAGAGTCGCCATTCGTGAAAAGCCCACGGAGGGGGTGACCGGCCAAAAGTTGAGTGAAGCATCATAGAACATGAGCCATCATGGATGTTGGCTTTTAAGGGGTGGGTTGTGTTATGAACCTCATATCAGGAGGGCACATTTGTAAAGTATGGTTTATAAGTCAGTCAGGCACCGTCTTCCTACGAGGCGCCTTTTGGGGTGAGTTTTACTTGAAAGGCTTGTGGCCATGATATTGGTGTTCTTATTGAAAGCCGTTGTTTGTAGAAAGGACTACTCATGAAGAGGTTGACCAGCTAAAGGCCGATTGAAGCATCGTAGAGCATGCCTAACTAACTTATAAACCTTACACCTATTGTAAGGCTCACTGATGTGAGACTCATGACAAAGCCACCCTGTCAAGAGTTGACATCCATTGTAGCTTCACTCCACAGCACTTCACTCGACCTTCTGCTGGTCAGAATCCTCCGTAGGTAGCCCTTTTTTTGACACCAACCTCTCACCTAGAGAACTAATGTTACGACCACAAGCCCTCTAGATAAAACTCACCCTTAAAAAGTGCGTTGTAGGGGGAAGGGTACCCCGCTAACATATAAACCACACTCCAACAATGTTATCAGTCTTGATGTGAGACCCAGAACATAGCCCACCCTTTAAGAAGCGATGTTCGCAATGGCTTACTTTTCCTAATCCTTCACTCGGCCTTCAGCCAATTAGCCCTTTCATGGGCAGCTCTTTCCACAAATAGCAGCTTTCAACGAGAGCACCAATATCACGACCACAAACCTTCTATGTAGAACTTACCCCCAAAAAGCACCTCACAGGAAGAGGGTGCTCAACTGACTTATAAACCTCACTCTACTAATGTGGTCTCCCAATGTGGGACTCATCTAATCCAAAATCTCTCTCTCTCTCATGCATGCCAACCTCATTCGTCATCAATTATGTGTTATTCATCTTTCCCAAAAAGCATATATCCAAATCAAATCTACTCCTCATAATCGCATTGAACATTAAAATTGATATTCTGAAAGCATGAGTGTATGTACATATCAGTGCACTTGTATCATGTGTACATTGATCACTATATTATTCATGACATAACTTTGACGCCCTGGCTGCGCAGGTGACTCAAACGTTGTGTAGCAGGTTTATCTGATCTTCTTTTCCTTTACTGGTCCTCTGGGGATTTTGTTCAGATATTTCTTTTCGAACTTTATATATTTCTTCCTCAGGTCGAGGATGACATCTCCAACAAGATTGTCAATCTCTCGCTCATATCGTTCGTACAAAAAAGGCAGGATTTGCACGCATAGACAACCTTGTATCCACCCAACGTCAAAGAAAATGAAGGTGAGTTAGCGCGCGGCACATTTACTTTTTCAATAGAAAATCATGAACACAGAGAAACCTAGAAGTGGAGAAGTTGGTACCAAAGTAAAGCAGATTGACAAATCTGAAGTAGGTTCCAATCACTGCCAAGATATAGAGGGAAACAATGATCTGTAAAGATGAAAATTGTATGAGAAGTAAAATCTTAGGTTCACTTTCTGGTGGAGAGCTAAAGTTTACAGAGGGAAAAATCATAGGTGATGGTGATACCAGGAAAAACCGCGGTAGATCTTTTCCATAAGAAATGTAAAGGAGTGTTTGAATAAACTGATTAAATCTTGTGTGGATGATGGAAGCAAGGCTTTGGAAGAAAGAATCCTGTAAAATAATATCTGGGATCTGGGGACCACTCCTGAAGATGAAATAAATATTAGGCAAAATGGAACAGGAAGACTTCACTTGCATTTATATGAAGCAGAATTGGTACCATTTTAAGATATCTGCAAGTGTGGACCAAATAAAGAGCAGAAGCATGGTGGTAATGGAAACGTGACAGAGCAGGGTCACCAAATTGTACTCGACCACCTCAAATAGAAACCATATGGCTGTCACTCCAAGCAATAGGGCAGCTGATACATTTTTGTTCTTCCATAATAACACGTCTGCGACTGCAAGTTAAACTCCCCTTTTATCAGAATACCCAAAACTCCAAACATGATTAATGTTAACGTTACCAGACTGACAAACATGAAAATGGTACCTTTTCCTCCTCCAAGAACTTCATGTATAGGCCTTTCATGTTGAAAGAGCTTTGCTCGTAATGTGGTAATTTCATTCTCTGAATCAGATGCTTTGTGCGCCATGGTCTCTCTTGAACCCATGTTGTGATCATTTGGTTCTGTCACATGTATATATATATGCACATAGTCTTTCAAAAGAAGAGGGGATTCTTATCCTCTGCTGAATACAAAAGTAAGGAATGACTTGAAGCTTCGCTTGAAGATCGCTTAGAACGCCCGCCACCACTCCAGAGTATAATCTTTTTCTGGACTAGTCCTCATTCTTCGGCTTATGTGCCAACCATCACAGAATTCTCTTCCCAATTTAGTCCCTTAAGCATAAAGATAGATTCTTTGACTTAATTCTTCACAAATATAAAATTTATTAATAACCAGCTTGTTATCTGTGCAAAACATTGCACGAGTCCCCATCAAATCAAATTATACTTCAAAACAACAAAACACACGTTCAATATAAACTAAATATTTCTAAACACATCACTATTACTAAGTCAAATTAATGAAATTGTCTTCTTACTAAAATTATTTATCGGGAGAAGTAGATGGTCATTAATAATTGTTTTATTGATGAAGAATTAAAGCAAAAAAGTGTTTTTGGTGAGGGATTAAATTAAAATCATCTAAGTGTTTGAGCCTCGGGTTTGGTTAGAAAGCGCAATCATGGTTGATGATTCTGCTTCCCTGCACAATATTGTAAATCAGAAACTCAGATTGACATCTTCCCCAATTTGAGAACAGGCCCAAGTAGAATCATCAACTGTATAACTATATACGCAACATATCATAGGCCTTTGATGATGGACAAGTTTTAGGAATCATCTCTTTGAATTTCAACCATTTCCATCAATTATTGATTCAAGAAAAGCATAAACGAAAGAATGACGGCTGGACTGTATTGCCACTAAAACTACGCGTCAACATTTACATTACTCGTAGAATCTTCATTTCTAACTAATTATTTACATTAATTCACATTCTGCAGACACATTTAGAAATTAGAAGCACGCTCTCTTACTTATTAGTTATTACTTTGCTCTCTCTGCACACTTCAAACATCAGACACAACGTGCCATTACTGTCTCTGACGCTAACAATAAAGAGATGATTGGACAAACAAAAAAAGAAGAGAGCAAAGAGATGAATGTCGTGAAAAACGAAAGTTGGGTGCTCGACTGAGCTAATGCAGATTGATATGTGAGCTGATGATTGTGCGGCACGGTCCCTGACAAAATAGACTAATGTGAGCAATGATAAATCATCAATGATCAAGTGAGCATGAAGATTAATGAAAGTTGGCGGTACCATTATTTCAAGGTCCCACACGCTGCAGCTGCATGCATGATGACGACCACTTTAAATTTGACTTGGAACAAGGCCACGTTAATGCAGTAAAAACGAATGATGATGTGTGTTAATTCACGCTGATTCTATGTCTCTTTTACTTTTATCATATCAATTATCGTACAAGTGAGTGGATGATCGTTGTTGTTTGGCGTGCTTCAAGCACAATACCCTCTCTTTTAAACTAAACTATGATATGTTCCAGTAATGCGTTGCCAGATATCAAAATTTAAGAAACTCGACATTTACACACAAATGGATTGGATACCAATGCTCCAGCATGTACTGGCTTTTCCATTTCACAAGGGGGGAAAAGAGGAAGAAGCGATTTTTTTTTTTTTTTTTGAAAAAGGAAGAGAATGCTTTTCCTGTCTTAGCTGGTGAGAGATTTGCTTTTTCTTCCTCTGAGACAAGAGGTCAATGATAAATGCTGCAAATCTAAACAAAAACAAGACTTTCAGTTTTCAAAGATCAGGCGCCGCATTGGATGCGAATAAGTCACCACTTTTGTAGTTTTCCTTTAGATAAAAATTTCAGATTCGGAATATCAAATCCATCCATCCATCCATCCTTCTTTTTCTAAAGGAATCTTCAACAAGTGACGACGGCACTTTTACCTCATTACTATGCTGGAGTTCTGAAAGATGCCTTGAAGGGAAGATCAGAGAATGGTCTTAATTAGCTTGCTTCTTAGAGAAAATTTTACATGGCTAATCATACTCAATGTTCTTCATTTGCCTAAACCTCAAATTGTATAGTGCCACATCATGATGGCTAGTGATCATAAGATGGATCTCACAAGTCACTAGTTTCGCAGCGCCTGAAATCTTAATCACAAGAGAACATGTGGCGTTATTATAAGAACCATATTGGTGGATGTAAACAAATACTCACATCAACATCACCGAAAGGTACCACCGTAGTCCAAAGAGTGGTAGGTGGGTCATAATCCTTGCATGGACAGGAACAGAGAAAGCAATAGGACAAATGAACGGGAAAAGTTTTCTGCTTCTCATGTGCTTGAATTATACATGTCATCATGCTGTTAATAAAGATGCGAGAAACGGGCCCACTAGCATGCCCAGGAAATGATTTATTTCTTTCTAAATTTTCATCCCTTTAGCTCCTTAATTCAGAATATACCTAAGTGCCAAGACCATACGATTCAGAACCATGATGCTATAAATAAGTTCTGATGATTAAATATACTGGCAAAGGTCCAAACAAATTCGGAGAAGATAAACTAAAACGAAGTAATAAACAAGAAATCAAACACCAGCTGCATTATTATTGTTAGTGATATTTCGCTTTCTGATTGGGTGGGGAGGTTGACTTTCTTTTTTTTTTTTTCGCCTTTAAAAAACAGTATGAAAAAGGGGAAATCATTGTAGAAAATGAAACAGATTGGACTTTAGCAATTCCAACTTATCTGTTACAACTGGTTTGACCTTGAAGCTCCACCGAAAGGTGAGATATCATGCTCCTTGGTACTGACCTTAGAGGCCCTAATACTTCTGAAAATCTCTAAAACTAGATTCTACGAAACTCGAGAATGGAAGCTATACTGTTTACAACTATATAAGTAAGTAGTGAAAGAACACTTGGAAAATAATCATATAATCTTCACACGCATGTGCAAGAAAGTAATCTAGTCTGGAGAAAAAAGGACAGAGAAAAAACTCAAACTTGTGGACGTCACATCTAAACAGTTTACTGCTCGCCAATTCAATAAGATGTAGATTAAGTGCTAAACCTCTGGACTCGGGTAATTTTCCTCTTTAGAAGTGGGCCAAATCTCTATTTATTCTCCCTTCTGATGCTTCCATCCCACGTTTTCAGATCATTTCTATAATTAATAATTTACTTGTAAATGACATAAAAAAGAATTGCTCTACTTCCACCTCTTCTTTACCTTTGTTATGTTGCGTATGCTTTTTTAAAAAAATATTCTTCCGCCAGTTCGCCCTATAAATAGAGAGGAGGCTGAATCTGAAATACATCAGCAAAGAAGCATCATCCCTCTCATTATCACGCTCAAAGCTTAAAAGTCTCAGACATCCTTGGCTGAAAATGAAGGCATCAACCATTGCTCTGTGCACTCTGGTGGTGCTGCTTGTGGCCGAAGTCCAAATGTCAATGGCAGTGACATGCAGCCCAGCACAGCTGAGCGCATGTGTGAGTGCAATAACATCTTCAACTCCTCCATCTCAGCTATGCTGTTCCAAGATCAAGGAACAGAAACCTTGCCTCTGCCAATATGTCAAGAACCCTAACCTTAAGAAGTTTGTTGACTCTCCTAATGCCAGAAAAGTTGCTAGCACTTGTGGGACCCCCTTCCCGAGGTGCTGAAACTAAGAAAGAGACTCTAATTCTCTGCCTCCATACATTATACGTCTAGATGATGCATGGTGTTATGGCCAGAGATTTGAAGGAGAAGATAATGTCATATTCTGTGTGGTCTGTCATATATATGTTTCACTACAAGTAAAACCACTAGTTGTAATGGATGTGATGCTGTGGTCCCGTGTCATTGCATTTGGTTCCTTGGCGTGGTTTCATCTTGCATTTCTTGCTGCAAAATGCTGTATGGTATTTATAATTTAAAGCAGTGTCACACTATAACTATTTCCTATCACCCTCTGTCTCTATCTCTCACTTTTAAGTTTAACCCGAATCATTACAGAAGCAGCTGTCAATCTTCTGGATGAGTAACTAAAACTTAAAAAGAGAACGACAAATCTGATTTAGAGTATTCAAGTCCAAGAATGCTAGTGGATATTATCAGAATATTTATAGCGCAGCCCAGCGGTTAGCCAAGTTAATGATGCGACTAGGAATGCTTTGTGTTCGTTAACGACTATGTACAACTAATTGTCATCTGAGTGATTGATCGTCGCTTGGCAAAGATCTTTTTTTTCTTCTCTTCCCCGTGTTTCTTCTCCTCTGCCCATCATGGTACCGGAGCATCTCTCTGGCGAGGTTTCTTTTGAGTCTTTGCCGTGATTGATATAAAATGTAGATGTTGTTCTCCAGAAGCCTTTGGAAGAAAATCACTGTGCTTAGTTTAACAGTTTATGATGCTGTCATTCTATCGCCACACACGGATTGCACTTTGTCAATCAATGCACTCTGCTGCGACCACGAACAACCAAAGAAAAACTGATTTGATTAATTTTTAGAATATATTAAAAAATTTATGATACTTTTACCCTTTCATCCTCTTTTATTCGAGGCTCATATGCTTCTGAATTCTGTTTGGCTTTTGTTAAAATACCCATTTTTTATTCTAAAATTTAAAGGGATCAAATATCAGATATCCCCGTAAATCATTCAAGCCTGAATAACATTTACAATTAAAAATGAGATTCTTTGATAATTACACATTAATGCCTGTATAACCTCTCAAGTTCTATAATGTTCTCTCTAAATATTTTTATACTTATACTGATCCTGTTGTTTAGCATGGGCAACTCAGAGAAAAATCTTCATGTTACACACACAGCTTGACAAATCAATGAATAGAAGTGCAGGTAACCGTGAACTTGCTGAATGCAAGTCTAATAAAGTGTAGTAACTTTGTTGATCACCGTTATCGTAAATGACTAATTCGGTCAAGAGATAACAAAACTTCAGTATCAATAGAAGTAGACGAATTTTTGCCATTGGACTTCTTTCAATGTACTTGGTTGGAGGGGTTCAGAGGAAAATGGAGGGATTTTGCCATGCTTTCCTTTCCTCTTTTGGTTAAATAAAATGGCAGTTAGTGCTCTCATCTCTTGACTTGGTTAGAAAAAGAGTTTCCCTCCCCTCTAAAAGTAGAACTTAGAAGCATCGTTAAAATTTCTTCCATCCAATCAACCCAAATAAGGGATGATTAAAATTCTTCCCGTTCCCTCCATTTCATTGAACAAAATATTATGTTAACCACGGAAGTGTTGAATGCAAGAGATAGCAGCAACCTTGTCATTATAATAGAAAAACCAAGAATATTCCCAACAAACGACAAAAGGAGCAGAGTATATCAATGTTCAATTTTTGTATGCCTTCTCATGTGAATCATCAGGCAGGTATGAATTCTGGTGAAATTAATTTTACAAACAGTTTGGATCCCAGGAAAGAGAAGTTCCAGTTCTTGCACTTCTAATGCTCTTAAGCCTATCCAACACTTCTTCCATGCAAGGTCTCCTATCTCTGTGGCGTTGCAAACAGCTACATGCCAACTCTGCCACTGCATTAATTGATTGAGTAATCCAGTCATCTGATTCAAATCCAAGAGCAGGATCCACAAGGCTTCCAAGTTGTCTGCCACGGATTTTATTGACGGCATAATCAGAAAGGCAGGGATGTTCATAATCCTCAAAAAATGCTGGCTGGGATGATATTAGCTCAATCAGCACTACTCCATAGCTATACACATCACTCTTATCAGAAAGATGGCAACGCTCATAATACTCTGGATCAATATAACCAGGAGTCCCATCAGGATCAGTTGTGATATGGGTAACACCTAGTGGGAAAAGGTGTGACAATCCATAGTCGGCAACTTTAGCATTGAAGCTGTGGTCAAGAAGAATATTGCAGCTTTTCACATCACGGTGTATTATATTGCAAGAATGGAGATAAGCCAATGCACTTGCTGTTTGTATGGCAACATTTAATCGGATATGCCAGGGGAGTGTACCAGGTTGGAGCAGGGAATCAAGAAGACATTTAGCGAGATTTCCTTTGGACATGTATTCTTGCACTAGAAGTAGTTCACTGCTTTGAGAAGAGATGCAGCCATATAGTTGGACAAGGTTTTCATGGCTCACAGAAGTTAACATTGAAACTTCACTCATGAACTTTCCGAGTTTCTCGCTGTGGAGCTTCTCGTCATGTAACCTTAGGGCCCTGAACTTGTCTTCATGCAACTGCTTTATTGCAACAGAATGCCCATCTTTAAGAATTCCTGTAACATTTTGAAAAAAAAATAATAAGTAATATATAACTTTATCCAAACCATTTTTCTTTATGGCTAATCTTGTCAAATGAAGAAGCCAGACTATCAACAGTCTAGAACGAACAAACTGTCTCATGATTTTCGTAGCATGCATAAAATTTTACTGAAAAGGCATGATTAAGAATTGAAAATATCAAAATATTATATCCATGATCAGCTTATGACAAAATATGAAGTCCCATTTAGCAGTAGGCTTACTATTTAAAGGTTTTAATTGAATAAATTCAATTGAAACTTCTACACCATCAAACTTCAAATCTAGTAATCAAATCCTAAATCTTTCAGGTTTAACGTTAACTACAGTTGGTTGAGCCTACACGGTGATATTTCTACAATATAAATCAAAATCTCTTTTTTCTATCATGCGCAAAATCCCGTTTTGTGATGTTCCAGTTCATTTAACTGGACAATGTCCGAAATTATAGCAATCATGAATTAAACTTCCCCTTTATGATTCATCTTATCCTGAACAAAAGAAACCTTGTCCCAGTAAAGCTGCTCTATCATTGGAATCGAGACCGTATTTCATTTTGTTTTCATCAATTGTCCACCACTAACCTGGTTGCCTTTTATAATTACAGGCACATCGCATTCTGCATATTTGCCCCCTAAATTTAAATTTAATGTGTTTCTCATCACTTTACCATCAGGAAGCTCTACGCCCTACAACTAACCTAATGATAAATTGATAATATTCCCAATTTCCCACCTGCACATTTCACTTAAGGGACTGGCGCGCATATTTGTCCTCCAAATCCAAATCCACTATCATTGAAGTTCCTTAGTTCATTTTTTCTCATATTTTATGCAGCGGTTGGTATTCACAAAATAAAAACTATTCCAACATTTTGTACAAGAAAAACGAAAGGTTAACTTTTTTGCGGGTGTAATCTTATACAGAAGATATCAAAAGGGAGGTTTCGGTGCATTTACCGCAAATACACTCAACACTGTATAAGATGAAGTTAGAAACATGATGGATGATGCTAAAAGGTTAAGAGTACAATTTTAATAAAACCGGATTTCAATCGTTATGGCATGCGCTGATATATGCCTTAAGTCCTAATCCTAACTCTACGTAAGCATCATAAATATTGAAAATTGAGATCCAGGGGATTTTCTTACCAAGGTATACCGTCCCATGTTTTCCTCTCCCAAGCTCTCTGTCGGAGTCAAAATTGTTGGTGGCTATTTTAAGTTCAGAATACTTGAATATTTTATTTCTGCTGCCGTGGCCGCTCAGTACCTCAGATCGAACATGGTTGATCGGTACCTCAGAAACCACAGGCACCGATTGGACCGGGCTGCAACGGTTGCTAGTTACCTCAACATTCACACTCACTATTTGACTCCTTTTCCCCTCACAATTACTAGGGGTCGAAGCATCGTTTTTACTTACACTGGGGACGAAACACTGAGATATAAAGGAGAAGATCGGCATTGTCACGGCTTATGAGCAGTGCCCAACATTTAGTCCAACAATAAATAGACCTGAAGGGATTGTGTTCTATTTGATTTCAGTCAATGGACAGATGAAAAAAAAATCATAGCAAAAATCAAATTCACACGAAAACGGTTCTCCCAGGTCATTACGAAGAAGGCAGAGTCATAAACAGGCAAGAAAAAGTTGAATCAATAAAGATGTTCAATTAGAGAGTCTCACCTTGGAAACTAGGCGATGCAAATATTCATCCAGTCACCAAAATAACTCACAGGATAGAGAAGGCACTCTGCCAGAACAAAAGGGAGGGATCGAAAATTCGAAGCGCAATAATGGAAATTTCGGGGCGTGTTAAGTAGAGGAAGTTGATGATGACATTTCTAGGAACATATTCAGTTTTTTTGGCCCTTCCGAAGCTAAACACGCCCTTAATGAGGCCGAAACGCGTAAGAAGAGGGGGAAATGGGGGAAAAAAGTAAACAGATAGAGGTGCAAAGGGAAGGAAAGGAAAGAAAGAAGAAGCAGCACTATGAGCGGAACGAAGAATGACCTGAAACTGAAGTCAACAGAAGCAGGGCGGTCAATAATTAATATCCTGAAAAAATTATATATGTTGGTAAATAATACAGGTTATGGTAGATTCTATTTACAATTTATATGGAATTATGGATGATATGGATGTATTAAAAAAATTAAAAAAATAAAAAAGTAAAGGAGCACCCTAATGAGGACCAACAAGTATGTGAGACGGTAAAAATGTTAGTTTAAAGTTAGAAAGATGCCTTAACCTAAATTTGGAGGTAGCATCATATAATATTTTAAGAATCGAACAGTCGAATCATCACCTGTTGAAAAAAATAGGCTTATTTAACCAATTAACACGTATTAGCAGTTGCCCCGCCTAGAATTGGATGATTTTTAAAGACTTAAAAAAAACTCAAAACTCGAAGTGAGTTTTTGTGGGCCAAAAGCAAGTCACAAAAAAGAGGATAAAATTGGTATTTTGAAAAATAAAAAACCCTTCTCCTCACTCTACCTAGCAGACTGACACCTATAAGGACCCATTCTACTTCTTTTCAATCTTAGTTCTCTCTGTCTCGCACAATGCACGCGCTCGTTCTCATCGCTTTCTGAAATCTCAACCATCTGGGTTCTGTTATGTATGTCTTCACCCTCAAGCCACTCAGCCATCTGGGCTTTGTCTTCATCATCTTCACCGTTCAACCATCTTGGACTCACTTTCTCAACCATTTAGGTTCTATGTTCACCCTTCATTGTCTTCACCATTCAACTTCAACCATCTTGGACTCTCTCAAACTTCAGATGCTTCTTTATTTTTCATCTTCACTTCACTTTTTTCATTTTGGTTCGTGACTTCGCATTTTTTGTTAACTCTAGTGTAGGCATGAAGCTATCAAAGACAGTTAGATGGCATCGAGCTCAACCCCGTTCTTCATTCTTCACCTTCTTCATCGATTACTGTCTCTCTCTCAGTCTCGAGGAGGTTTTTTTTCTTCCTTATTTTTTTCTCTATCCAATTTAATCTAATCTCCATGGTTCTAAATGGAGCAAAATAAATGCTAATGGATTAGCTTATTTTTTTATTATTTGAGTTGTTTATTGCAAATGAAGGATTGTTAAATGAATGAAGATGAATCTATTTTTTATTGTCTAAGAGTTGCTTATTGTAAATAGAGGTTTTATTTTTTTCAAGTGACTATGCCTAAATTCTGATGTATTCAAGAATCTAGTGTTGTATTTTTGCTAGCTTGTTACTTATATATATATAATTTTTTATTTAATTATTAGGTCACCAGTCCAATCACCGATTTAACCGATTGAACTATGAGACTCGTGATCTATTAATATTTTCAGTTCGCTGTTTGATTCAAGTTTTAAAACATTGGCATCATGGGTCCTTGTTAGAAGCAGGGGGCGAAGGCGGAAGAAGCTTGTGTTTTGGTTGCAGATTTTTTTTTTGAATTGGAGGCCATGGATAAACCGTGCTAATTGACAAGATGAGTCATGTCAACATATAAGATATTACAACAACTAGGCGGCAGGATATCGAAGATACGAATACAAAGATTGTCAGTGTAAGCTTGATGAGATAACCAATCGGCACATCTATTTGCCTCCCTGAAAGTGTGATCGAACGTGATTGTCCAATCTCGCATAATGAGATATCTGATTCTACTAATGATAGCAGTGAGTAGATGAGTAGTAGAGAACTCATTGTGAATTAACGAGAGAGCTTCTGTAGAATCAGTGTAGACATTAACTTTCTCGAACTTCTCTACCCAATAAAAATTTAAATCTTTTAAGATGTTCATAAGTTCGGTAGCTGTACTTGGGAAATAACCGAATACATTTGTAGGCAACAATAGCGGCAGGCGGCAGCACTAGCGTCGGTGGGTATAATTTGAGCAAAATGCAAACTGTTTTTGGCTTACTGGAGATTTAGTGGGCTCTTTCTGGTGCGTAAATAGTTCTGGGCCTAAAATGTTTTATAAATACAAGAGGGGAGCGTGCTTTATGGACATGAAAAGCAGGAAAGGCAGCGAATCGGATGCCATATAGATTTAAATTAATACAAACGCAGCTGCATAGTCAACACACAACAGCTCTGCCTCCATCTCTTTTCCCTTCCCTCTTCTGCTTCCATGTGCTCCAATATTATATCATATTTTTCTCCCCTCCTCCTATCTTTCCCCACCCATCCCTTCCCTCCATGGCCATGGACGTCCAGTTGCATTCTCCTGCTTTCTTCCTTCCGTGCATAATTCTTGCCATCTCCTTCTTCTGAGTAGAATCACACGGTCACGACATGCAAGGCACCGGTTACTCTGCGTGTAATCACACTTACAATTGTGGGAATATCAATAACATCGCTTACCCTTTCTGGGGACAGAATCGACCCCCTTATGGCGGCTGCAGCAATCAATTCGAGCTCACCTGCCAAAATGATACCACCTTCATCACTGTCGGCCAACAAAAGTTCACGGTGGTCTCCATTAACCCAGAATTTTACTCCATGAAACTGGTGCAAACTGCTCTCTCCGTTTCTTGTCCCTGGAATTTCGCTAACACTTCCTTGGATCCTGCTCTCTTTCGCTTTGATAATTTAACAATTCAGAACTTGACCTTATTCCACGACTGCCCTCCTCGAGTCTCAAGCCCGGCCAACATCACTTGCCATCGTGGTCAAAAGGGTGAGGGCAGCGTTGCTTTTTTTGCGAAGCAAGACGAGAAGCAAAAACTGCAAACGTTTTCGAAATGTAAGGCTCGTAATCAGATTCTAGTTCAAGGTGGGATTTCGGATGTCGAAGACACGGGTGTGCTGAATAAATCTTTAAGGAATGGGTTCGTTGTTCAGTACGTTGCAAACTGGGATGCGTGCTTGGCATGCAATTCTTCGGGAGGAATATGTGGGGCTGACATCCATGATGCTTACCGATTTGCCTGTCACTGCCGGAACGGGATTCGTCGTCCTTATTCCTGTCCAAAAAGTATGCCTTCTTCCGTCTTTCTTTTATTTTTCTTTTTTTTTTTTGTTAGAGATTACCATCAAATGAGAAAACCACGGTGATGCCCGGGATATGGGTTAAAGGAGAATAGATAGTATAAATTAAAATTTGTCGTGCTCTATAGTGAATAGGAAGATGGAGACGAGGAAGAAGCAGTTTGCTTCAAGAAGAAAAGCATGGCAATGGATTAGTCTAGCAAAACAAAACAGAGACAGCGACCGGAGTCGGGATTAGGTGTGAATATTGTAGAAACCTTGAGGGCCGTTGATTTTTATCTTGGCCCATGCAAAGGAACAAAAAACGAATGTGTAGGAGTAGCAGTTGAGAGTTGAGTGGCGTGGTATAAAGTTAAAAATTAGGAAAAGGGGTTGAAGTGAGGGCGAAGAATAAGAAGAGACATGGTGGTTGATTAGTCATATATGAATATTTGCGAAGTTAAATCCTGAGAAAGAGGGAAAACCTGTGTTTGTGAGAGCAAAACATGTGGGCAGCATCATTAGTGGTTATATCTACCATTGAAGGACGGGGAAGTAGCTCCTTTGCAGTCTGCATTTAGGCGTTGAATAATGAATAATGAATAATGAATGGTGGCAATAGTATCTCAGTTATATTATGCGAGACCCATCATGATTTTAAATTCACCTCCAAATTGAAATTTGGTTGCCCCTGCGCTGCCTTTGTCGTATCATACATTACTGTTCTCACACTGCAATTCTAGAGATGACTGTGCGTGGATGTCTGCACTAAATTCTAATGTTAAAATTTTTTTTAAATAAACAATATTAACTTCGAGTCTAAATTTCTGGGCTTTAAAAAATATTTGAAATGATCTTCAAGGTAAAATATTTAATTTAAAATATTAGACTATAACACATTTAATTTAATTTAATTTAAAAAAAAAACTGTTATTGTTTCTGCTTTTCTGGTGATTTTACCCGTCAACGGAGTTGCCGAATTGCATGCAAAGTCTTCAGTTTCTTTCCTTCTTAAAGGTCCACCACGTACGTCTCTATCATCTCGTCCCACTCTTCATTTTCTTCTCTCTCTTTTTTTTACCATAAACGAGAGAAGGGATTTCAACGGAAGAAAAGGAAAATTTGTTTTGGCTGGGAGGAAGAATTAAAAAGGATTTTAATATTCGGTTTTTGTTATGAATTTTTTATTCGCGTCTTTTTTATGAACACAAAAAGGGTCGGAAGCACGAGGATGCACAGTAATGATGATGATGACACGAGAAGTGCGGATGAAATATTATGCTAAGATCTTATGGGCAGTGTCCGGAAGATTTATTAATACATTTACAGATCATCAATTTCTTTTGCACAGGAGTACACCTTTTTTTTTTTTTTTTTGAGTGTGAGATAACATTGAATAAAGAAACGAAATCAGTGAAAATAATTTATCTTCTGCTTCAAAAACTTCACATTTGGAGGCAGGTGAGGGATGGCACTCCATAAGAATTAGTTATAATATATTTTCACCGAACTATGATATAAAATATCTTCTAAAAATCTTATCTTATTCAAAATATAAAACATTAGATAATTTTTATTTTTATTTTTTAACTATAACTCTACTTCATTTATTATTTTTTTAAAAGATCATGTATTAAAACTTTAATTAATATTATCAAGACTCTTATATTTTTAATAAAGATATAAATAAATAGATGTTGATATTTTTAAAAATTTAAAATTTTAATTAACATTATTAATAAATTATTAATTAATTAATTATGATTTATCTTGTGGTTGGGACGGAGAATCAATGTAAGAGATGACAATGCAGACAGACTTCTCCCTTCTCCACTTTTCCATCTAACCTCACTCATCAAAGTCACAATCTCGTTCATTCACATTCACTTTCTATATTTTAAGTAGGAAAAATTAATCATTTGATATTTATAATTTTAATTTAATTATAACTTAATTTTTAAATTTTAATTTATTATAATTCAATTTTTAAAATTTTGATTTAGTTGTAAATTAGTCTCTGAACTTTATCCCTTGTAATTTAGTCTCTGAAGTTTTAACATTTTAAATATTAGTCTCTATATTTAAAAAAATAAAATAAAAAAATTAATTTTTTTAAAATTTTAATTTTTATAAATATTAAAAGGGTTTAGTAATTTAAGATATTAGTAATTTATTTTAAAAAATTTTCAATCTTTATAATTTTATTTTTAAAATATAAGGATTAATATTTAATAGGTTAAAATTTCAGGAATTAAATTATAAGAGACAAAATTTAGGAATTGATTTACAGTCAAGTTAAAACTTTAAGGGTTGAATTATAATGAGTTAAAATTTAAAAATTAAATTATAATTAAATTAAAATTATAGAGAATAAATGATTATTTTTTTTTTAAATAATACCGTTTTCATGCTATGTGCCACCGAACGCAGCCCCCAGCTGCAATGCTTCTTCTTGGACGTATTCGGTGGGTATACAAAAATGTACGTTCTTGACTGCTTAAATAGGAATTGATTTCCCTGCTTATCCCACATGCTCATCAGATCGTTTAGATTTTTAATTTGAATAATTTAAATTTAAAGTATTATTATTATATATTATATTTATTAAAATAAAAATTATAAAATATTTTTGATAATTTTTTATTTTTAATCTACTCTAAATTTAATTTAAAAGATTCAATTTAATATTAAAATTTTTATAATTGATGTATATTAAAAGTTTAAATTTATTCTGCATAATTCAGGACTATGCAAAGTACATCTAAATAATCAATATATATCAATTATAAAAATTTTAATATTAAATTAAACTCGCCAAATTAAATCTAGACAATATTAAAAATAAAAAATTATTAAAACAATTTTTATAAATTTTTATTTTAATAAATATAACATATAATAATATATTAAGTTTGGATCATCCAGATCTCATCCTTAGGACCAGCTTGAATATATTGTGACGTCACCTTTAGTGAAAATGATGGGATCTTTTCTTTCAAGTATTCCCTCCAATTTCATTTATAAATCATGATATTTCTTTTTAGATAATATTTAAAAAGTATTTTTAAAACTATACTTCATGAGAGAGAAAAAGTAACATGACATTACTTTTTAGATTTGTTATATAAGGGCATATTTAAAATTTTATATATTTTTATTTCTTACATTTTTTTGCATTCATTGATGAGATTCATAAAAATGACTTATAAAGAGCATGGGAGGAATACTGTTTTAGCCTTCTCCTGCACGTATCTTCTTGTCTTTCGAGAAAGACGTACGTACTTGAGCCATTTTACCATACATAGCTCTAGCTTATGACATCTTATATCATGGCCGCCAAACCCAGAGAAGAGTTCATCTACCTGACGAGAACAAGCTTGTGCGACTGGAAGTTGGCCGGCTTGTAATTAATGTTGTTTAAACACTGTGTTGTCTTCCTCCAGCTTTTCCAAATACCGATTTATGCGCATAACATACCCAATGTGAAATTAAAAGCCAAGTATGGTGGACTATGGTACGTAACGCATTTCCAAAAATTCTCTACTCTGGAGCAAGTCATTTAAGGTTGTAGAGCAACCAATCGAGACTCCATAAAATTCCCAGCATTACATACACCTATTTTCCCCGTCTGACTTTTGCTTCTATCTCCTGGCTGATATAATATCACATTACGTTATAAGTATCAATGCTCTAATTAACCTAGCTAGCTATTTGCTTTTACTGATTACCGTTGCAGAAAGACATTGGAACTGGAAAGGGAAACTCATAGCAGGTAATGGCTCCAAAGCTTCTTATTTTTCCCGCAACCGGCCAGGTGGTGCTGCTGCTTCATTCAGTGTGATAGTCATGAGCATTGGCCTCTATTTCTATCGGCGCCGAAAGAAGAATCGTCATGCAAAATCAGGCGAACAATCTCAGGGCCGGACCATATCTTCCGATTCCTCTATAAACGATGCTGAGAAAGGAAGTAAATACTTTGGAGTTCACCTCTTCACCTATACCGAACTTGAAGAGGCCACCAACAGCTTTGATTCAGCCAATGAACTTGGAGATGGGGGTTTTGGAACAGTTTATTGCGGTAAGAGTGGACAATCTTTATTCTTTGCACGGGACCAGGGACGTATCTGCATTTGGAATAGAGGGGGCAATTAATTGGCCCCCGCTAGAAAAATAAAAATTTTATCTAAATTTTAATTAAAACTACACTTGTCTCCCCTTTAAAATTATTATTGCCCCCATAAAAAATTAATTTCCCCACACTCTCTTTAAATTATTAAGCATACATATTTAAAAACATTGTTTACTCATATTTATTATAAAAATAAATTTATGATGCAAATGACATTAATATATATTTTTAAAATTATCATACTTTTTATTTATATATTATTTTTATTAATATATAGAATTATATTTTTTTTCAAAATAATTAATATTTATATTTAGTACTCCCTCCGCTAGAAAAATGTAAGATATTTTTTGAGAATTAGGTATTCAAAAATGTAAAATATTTTTAACTTTTTAAGGTGTAATCATTATTTTTTTTTAAAAAAAACATCCCTATTAATAAATGACTTTATATTTATTGTAAGTTATTTAACAAGGGTAAATATAAAAAGATAAGATTAGTTAAAAAATAGGTAACTACTTTATTGAGGGGTGAGATTCGGTTAAAAATAACTTATATTCTTTAACAGAGAAAGTATAAATTTTACCCTCACTAATAAATTTTTCTGGATCTGTCACTGCACGGGACTATAGTTTTTCTCAAGTGTTCACTATCAAGCATCCTTTTCAATCAACGTATATATAACAAGTTGAGGAAATTTTCAATCAAGTACGAAACATCTCCTTATCTGCTGATAGTAAAACATGCATAAAGCTGCACATAATCACTGACCAAGAATCTTGCTTTGTGGTATCTCTCTGTTCAAGGAAAACTAGGCGATGGTCGCACAGTTGCGGTGAAGAGATTGTATGAAAACAATGGCAGGAGAGTTGAGCAGTTCATGAATGAAGTCGAGATCTTAACTCGTGTGCGCCACCAAAACCTTGTCCAACTTTATGGCTGCACTTCTCGCCATAGCCGTGAACTTCTGCTTGTATATGAATACATTCCTAACGGGACAGTTGCCGATCATCTTCACGGCCAAAGAGCAAAACCAGAGACACTCCCATGGCATACCAGAGTGAATATAGCCATAGAGACTGCGAGTGGATTGGCATATCTTCATGCATCTGACATCATCCACCGTGATATAAAAACCACCAACATCCTTCTGGACAATCATTTCGTTGTGAAAGTGGCAGATTTTGGACTTTCTCGTCTCTTCCCAAATGATGTCACTCACATTTCAACAGCCCCACAGGGAACTCCTGGGTATGTGGATCCAGAGTACCACCAGTGCTACCAACTAACTGACAAGAGTGATGTATATAGCTTTGGAGTGGTGTTTGTCCAGTTGATATCGTCAATGCCTGCTATTGATATCACCAGGCATAGGCATGAGATCAATTTGGCAGCCATGGCCATTAACAAGATTCAAAGCGGGAACTTGCATGATCTTGTGGATCCAACTCTTGGGTTTGAAGCAGATTCCAAGGTGAGGAAGATGATAAATGGAGTGGCAGAGTTGGCCTTCCGGTGCTTGCAGACTCTGAAAGATACGAGGCCTTGCATGGAAGAGGTGGTAGAAAGATTGAAGGAAATACAGAGTGATGGGACAGGTAAAACGAAAGCTGAGGAGATGGATATCTCAGCAGATCATGTTGTGTTGCTGAAGAACGAAGTGCCTCCACTGTCACCTGATTCAAATATGAGGAGCACGGCCACGACGCCAAATGCCAGCGAATAAACTGCGATTCCAATGAATATCAGCCAGCAAAGTGATCAAAGTGATTGCAGAGAAAGCATCTAGTGTGTCCAGTAGGAGCCCGGATCGTGATATCGCTCCAACCTCCAAGATTGAGATGTGCAGAGAAGACGAGAAAAGACAATGAATGCTTTTTTGTTTTGGGGATCAAAGACAATGAATGCTTTAAATTGCGTTGTAGAGTTTAAAAGGAGAAGAGTTTTAATCCTTTAAAATTGGGGTTGGTAAAATTTTGTAAAGTTTTTTTATTTTAAAAAAGAAAAAGAATATTTTATATATTTTATAAAAAATAATAAAATGAGTGAAAATACTGAAAACAAAAAAAAATTTACCTAAATTTAGCAACCTTTTTTTTTAAGCAAACCTAACTTCAAAAGATTTAAATCCTTTCTTATAGGAATAAGTACAATATTATTTTCGAATAATTAGGATGATTGGAATAATAACTATAAGGATTTGGTCAAATTTTACAATAGAAAAATTACGCTCAAGAAATCAAATCGCATCAATTATTAATTATAATTAATAAAATAAAAGAAACATGATTCAGACAAGGACGTAACCCGTTCCTTATTCTAACATGCCCTTTGTAATTACAATCTTTTTATTTTTGTATATTTTAATCAAACCTTGAAAGGCTGTGGGACGGATAGCTTATGAGTTTGACCACTGGATCGTTTCTATTTCTAAGATGCCCTTTTCTCCATACGTTATCGATCCGCTTTCTCATAGTTGAATGCGTTGCCCTCCCTATGCCTGCTATCACAGTAAAGGATCCAATTTTATTTTATTTTTTTGCAACAATGGGATGAGTTGAACCGCAAAAATGCCCATTACTCTGCTCAATATTAATGTTTGGAAATGGGATTTTCTCTTCGATTAAAAAAAATAAACAAAAAAGAAAACGGGAATCCTTTTTTTTTTTTATACAAATAGGATTGCAGAAGGTCCATTTCAATAACTCATTTGCTTCAGAGATAGGATTCGGTATTATTCGATGAGGATAGAAACTCCAAACCAAAGCGCAAAATAGGAGAACAGACCGCATGCATGAAAGGATGTTCACGTTGCAGCACGCCGTGTTGCAGAGAGAGGAGTCTCTAATTGTTGAACATCAAAGGGCTGGTTGACTTTTGAATTATATAGAGCCGTAACCTTAAATGGGCCAGAAACTCCCCACAAATTAAGATATGCTGTATGAGATTTGGTGAAAGAGAGAATACAAGCCCAACTTATACAGCTAAGTCATGACATTCACATTAGTGAATAGTGCATGGAGATGCAGTTTGTCAACAGGCTAATAAACAAGAATAGGATCATCTTCAGCTTAGTACAGTAACGGGAGATGATCTTTTCTCAATCAACTCAGCTCCTACTTCCAGATTTAGAGTAAAAATAATTTCAGGGCCACTTGGGGGGTCCATGGATGACAGATCCTGAAGGCGTCATATTGTCAACATCTGATTGTGACTCTGAGAAGCTGAAAGGGCAGGCATTCCCAAGCAGCGTAGGATATGCTGGATTCAACGTCGGCCACTCACTGCCTCCCGCCACTTGACCATTGCCCAGTCCAAAGTTGGCCGCTTCTATTGAGTTATCTCCAAAGAGATCGCAACTGACTTGATGGCTTTCTGGAATTTGATCCACTACTGTTTCCCCTATCCGTTTCATTTCCAATATTAATTCTGAAAGAAAGTGTTTTTAATTTGTTTGAAGAGATCAATGTATGGATACCTTGCCCTTGATCAGTTAACAAGGAATTGTTATCATTCAAAAGCCCTTCAGGCTCTGCTTCCTCCAACGTGTCCCATCTGGCGTATGCTTCTCTCACCAGCTTCTCGATGTAGCTCTGCTAATGTCACCATCCTCATTCATTCATTTATCACAAGCATGTTTAATTTGTGGGAACTTAAATAATATCGAGGACAGATGAATTGGCCATGTGTACCGTATTCATGTTGTTGAGGTCTCTGTCTTGCAGGATCTGACCATTGATATCAGCTCTGACCACTTGGCATATGGGATCCAGAAACACCGCAAACTGAGGCCCACGGTATACGTAAAGCTTCTTCTCCATCTTACAGCTCCTCGCATGCTTCAACGTCGCTTCCCACATTTTCTCAGACATCCCTATCCCTAATATCTAATTTTGCAAACCATGTATCCATGTTGTTCTTAATCAATAATATCAATTTCCGTGTGTGTGTGTGTGTGTGTGTGTGAGTGAGAGAGAGAGAGAGAGAGAGAGAGAGAGAATTAGAACACGTACAAAGCAGTACAGAAGAGTATTTAGATTTATATAATATATACCTCTCTGAGTCTAGCAGGATCCACCACAGACAGCTTGAGAAACTCCTGAACATTGTTAATACCCTCTGAGGACAACTTCTTGTGAAATGCCCCATCCTTCCCGATCTTCTCTAGCCGCCACACTTCGTCTTGCAAAACTGGTGGATGGTGCTTTTTGTACACTTCGTTTATATATGTGCATGAAAATAAGCATCTTTTAGGTGCTACATATATGTAATATATTATGCGGTGTGTAAATATCAATATAATATATTTTACTTTTCAAGACAACAAAAAAAAAAAAGACATTTTTTAGTCTTGAAGTAGTCGAAAAACCCCCAGCGTCTAAAGTAGGAAAAAAGTTTATATATCGTTCGTGATTGCGCATTTTATGATATATCCACAAACATTTCAATCTTAATTGAAGGTTAGAGTATAAATATATTCATTCATTAGAATTCAACCAGATTTTGTAGCTTATTCTAAGCAAATTAAGACCAATATAATTTGGAATATGTTAGAGCACTAGAAAGAGAGCACACAATTAATTATATCTCAATTTAAAATTTAAAATTATAATTATTTATCCTAAATTATAAAAAAAAGTTTGACCTTTATTATGCCCTAGAAGCCGTTTGTCTGAGATGCAGGACCAACGAAATTTTGCAAACTAATTAAGTTGTGATTATCATATGTTTTCACTAAATATTGGTTGTATCATTAATAAACCTCTTAGCTGATTTAGTTTGACCAAACCATCACTTTCTTTCCAGTCAAGATATGTATATATAGAAAAGGGTCGATGCAAACAAACTAAATTGAAGAAAAAGGAGTTAGGATGACAGCCAAAATTGCTTGTATTCGGAAGGGTGAAAGGGATGTACAAAAGCTTCAATTAAATGGGTATATATATATATATATATAAACTTTTCACAGTTAATACTTTAGTTATGAGTTGAACATAATAGCACCCACCAAAAAATTAGTGCCCTAGCTATCAAATCATTTCGCGATCGATTTATTTCTTCATTTTATTTTCTGGCATATTGAATGATCATGGGGTGAACCAAGATGATGCGACAGTGCATATTCTTCGATGTACATACATACGCCTCCCTCATGAATACGTATATGAATAATTATTTACTATCGCCCCAAAACATTCAAAACCTAAATGTGTGTGTCTCTCTCTCTATATATACACTTGCACCATGCAATTAATAATAAAGGTTCTGTAGAAAGGAGATGAACATAATTGGATGCTTGCGAATAGCAGTGGACATAACGTGAATTCTTATGTATTGCAGGGAAAAAAGTAATGGCGGGTAAGAATATATACTTACATTCGCCTCGATGATCCTTGACGACAAAAGATTCAGTGAAGCCTTCGAGAATCCTAGGACCTCGATTGGTCTGAGGAACCACTTTGACAGCAACTCTGAACTTCCTGCTCCTGATCCAACTCGAGTTATCCGTAAACTCAATGTCCCCACCCAAACATGCGATGCCATTTCTCACGGTCATGTTGAGTTCTCCAGCGAGCAAGGGTCGCTTTCCTGCTCTCTCCTTCACTATGTGGTTGTTGAATTCGTCGCTGGTCCATTCTTGCTTATCAGCAGGCGGGAAATCTCCATCGAGAACCACAACTTCTAGCCTCATGGGATAAGGCACACTTGTAGGAACCCTTCGATCCCCACTTTTGTCTACGAGAACCACCTGGATTGGCTTCCCATTAATATCCAGTATTTTGCTTCCCGTGAATATAGGGAGCCTCAGCTTTTCCTTAAAGCTCAGTTGCAGGTTCGGTGCTTCCTCTGATGCTCGTATCCTCAACGATGCAGACCTTGTCATGGTTCTAGGATACATGTGTCTCATTACTCCTTCCACCTCCTCACTCACCTGTCCAATCATATCACCAGGCCATTCAAAGATTGATTATTTGTTTCTTATGATTATTTATATATATATATATATATATGACTTACCACCCTTCTGAGCAAAGGTTCCAAGCCTGAGAGAAGGTTCTGCAAGTTTTTCGCCATAACCACTTCTCCAATCACCCTGTCCATTGGTAACATGCACGAGAGATGAAGCAAAGGAAGTTAATATGTACGCAGTCCATATATGAATGGAGGGCCTCGACTCTAAAGGAAAACGAGAGGAATTATGTTAAGGAAAGAGCGAGCAGATGAAACCAGACGTACGAAGCAAGAGTGGGTCTTGTGCGTTGGTGAGGGGGCTCATCCGGGTCTTGATCATGATCAGAGTCATCAAAGAACCGCTTGGTCACCATTAACGTTCGGGCAGATAGATCAGAAAAGTATATATAGATTGTGAAAGGATAGGTGGTTGCACTGACATAGAGAGATGAAGAAACGCGAGCAGGCGGGCTTCTCTTAATTTATAGGATAAGGGATGATCGGCTTGAATAGAAAAATAACAAAAAGTACGAAAGAAGGTTCTGGGAATGTCAGGGGAAATAGGCACGCAAGTTCAAGCACAACAACGCCGTGACCTTGAAATTGAATCCTTGTCATATGATGTAGAGACTTTGACGCGTCAACAAACACATGGAGTCAATCTATGATCTCGATCGAAAAGACATCTATATGAGCTGATATTTTGTATAATAATGTATCTAAAAGATTAACAAACAAATAAAAAGACAGATGAAACTTTCATATAATTGCGTACTTATCTTTCTAAATGTGTAGAAAATTTAAAATTTCAATTAAATATCTTGAAATTAAAATGCATGGTGATGAATAGATGAGACCTGTCATGGCATGCATAAAGATCAAACATGTAATCAATTGCCACGTGTCATGCACACACGGGCGCATGTGTAGTTGAGAGGGGCAAAAGATGCAGCAAAGATGTAATAATATATATATATATATATTTGGGTGGTGGGGGTGGAGAAGAAAGGAAGAGTCGACAGATACAATTTCGTGGCAGTTACGACATAAAAAATGATACGTGGTGGGGTATACAGTATGGTATTTGCGTGATGGAAGAGAAATGGGATTGAAGGGGTATGAGAATAGGAAAGAGATTAAATTTTGGGGTTTGGTCAAATTAAAGCGTGTTTCTGGGAAAGAAAGAAGCCGTGTGGTGGCTTCACTTTGAGGCTGACCGTCCCACAAGGATCCTACCACACCCCTACTTGTAATTAATGCTTGTTTTTACCGTCTCTTTTATGCTTTTCTTTCTAGTATTAACTTCCAGGGGGGAAAAAATTTCCTTTCAATATTTAATTTTTAAAAACTCATGCGGACAATAAAAAATAGAAACTGATCACATCATTACTAACACTTGAAAGAATATATTCCCCTCATGTTATTATTTATCTTATTCTGTCAATAATTAGTAATAATGGTATTGGACCACTAAAACCAGTTGCATGATAAAGAGTTGGGTTAAAACTTAAGAATGATTGTATTGAAAATTGATTTTTTTTTTTGGGAAAAAAAATTCAATTCAGACACTTTAGCCAAACATAATGAAAAAGAAAACCTCCTAATTGAAACTTCACTGCACCCTAAAGGGAGTAAAATGAAATTAAAATATTTAGGGAAGTAACAAAATTATTCCTCTTTTAATTTCTTTTTTTTTTTTAAGATTCTTCAGCTAGAAATGGCCAAATTTCGCAATCAAGAGACAACATCATTGAAATCTCCAAACTGGCGAGGAGCAACCAAAGGTTTTATAGAGGAAACAGAGGAGAGAAGGGGTTTGGGAAAGAAGAGTTTGATAAAGGGCTTGTGGAGTGAGAGATATGCTGCTATAGCTTGAATTGGAGAGAATGTCATCAATGACGGTTTCATGGGAGAGAGAAGAGGAAAGGGAGAATCGTATCATCCCAAAATTTAATACAAAAGTTAGATTAATTAACTAAGAAGTTTAATCAGTTAATTATGATAACTAGAGGTTAATAAGAGAGCTTGGATGGTCATTTAAGCCTATTAGACCCTATATGAGGATTAAAATATGGCTTAAGGAGCTTTTGGGTTGTTTTAAGTCCAAATTATTAGGTTTAAGTGAATTTACTTGTTTTGGATCATTCATTGTGGTAAATGATTCTTCGCACCACGGCAGATGAGATAAAATTTCAAATTCCAAGTCTACTATTCATGAACATTTATAGAAGAGGTATTTGAGTGTTTGTGAAATAGGAGAAGGGAGATCTCTGCTAAAACTTCATTTTGAAGGTCTTTAGGAGTGTTTGAAGCCTTATAATCATTAGGTAAGTCATTTCCTCTCTTCTTCTAGCACTTTTATATGTCATCGTCTTCTTCTAGGGGCTATAAGGGTAGGGTCCAAATTTGGGACCAAGTTATGTAGTACCCAAAAATAAAAATTCTTCCAATGAAAAAACATAACTCTTGATCCCTACATTTTATTCGTATTTTATTATAGGTCTCTACACTTTTTTTCGATATTATGGGTCCCTACACTTTAATTTATTAACTAAACCATAGTAGAAAAGAATTTATCATGATAAACAAAAAATAACTAATCCCTTTTTAAAACAATTCTTAAACTTGAAAACACTACCATGGTAGAGTGTGGACTGTCATGGTAGTGAATAATGAAACATAAATTATACAATATAAATTATCTTTTAAAAATGATTACCATAGTGAATAGAATTTAGCTTATTTTAACATATATTTTCAAAAGCTAGGATCTCAAGCATTTATAAATAAGAATAAGTGTGAAATGCTTATATGATCCTATATAATCTAAAACCATACAAAACAAAATAAAATAGGAATTTAGAAGCTGTTATGCATTTTGCAAACTTTTTGGAACATTTCATAAACATTTTCAATTAAAAATATGAATATATATTAATCCTGACATTCTAACATACAATGAGTTATAGTTGGGTTATAGCAACTTAACACAATTTATATAGAGAAAATTAACATAAATTCATCTAGCACTCAGCTTTGGTTTACACAATACAATGTCTTCATAAAATTATCCTCCCACATGCCACTTAAGCCAAAACATTATTTTGCCACCCTTATGCTCCCTTCAATTGCAAAACCAAAGCCAATATCCACAAATAGGCCAATTGTGATTAATGCATGTTTTGCCTTATATGGTATTTTCTACTTATTTGTTGTAAATACCACACTTTAATATACTTTAATTAAATTACTTAGTTATTAAGATTGTTTACTCTCACCCTTATTTATTAATAATCTTTCTAGGAGATGATGAGGCTAGAGGAAAGGAGGAAGCATCACAGGTAAAGAACTAGATCTTATCTCATGAAGCATATATTTCTTGATGGATGTGTGATTGATACTATTTTGTTAACACTAAGAACATTTGTATGTTTGGATTATTTATCATTTGCAAAGGCTAGTTTTGGATACCAAATGTTCCATAATTCTCGATGGCTATTGGATTGAGTTGAGATTGGCCATTAAATAGGTCATTGATTTATTTTTCTGAATAAGCACTTATATCACTTTAATCGAAGGTTTGAATAATTAATTAGGTAATTCAAAAATCATTTTGTATGTGCTATTGCAACTGGTTGGCCGTGGCGGATGACACAATAAAGTTTCAACCGTGGAGGATGTGAAGTTTGGCAATGACAGATGTGCTTTGCTGAACAGGCTACGACAAATAGTCTCTTAGTCGTAGAAGACATGCACAATTTGTTATAATGTATGTTTTGTCCTGTTAGAACCTATTTTAAATGCTCAACCTATAGTCATATTTTTGCAATCTTTTCTACTCTGATTTTAAGATATTTCAAGTGTTATTACTCTATTATTAATTTCAAACATTTTCGAGATCCCATTACTCTTTATTTTATCCAAGCTAAATGATTTAATTAATTATGATCATGGTTGATCCTTATTCAAAGGGGTTGGTTTATTAGTTGAGTTAAGTTAGGTTAATGACAAAGGTCATAACAAGAAGTTTTTTTTTATATTTAAAATAAGGTTAATGAACAACAGCTATAAAGAAATGAAAAATTTCAATATGAGAAATTTGCAACTTCATTTATCATGATAACAACACTAAGAATAAAATCAAATAAAGTTATGCATACTAACAACTCTTAATGGGAAAAGTAACAACTTCAGTATAGGCAATAAATAATTTTATTATGGGAAATTTGTAAATATTTTTTACCATGATAACAACATTAAGAATAAAATTAAGTAAAGTTATGCACACAAACAACTTCTGTAGAAAAATCTACCATTTTAGTACAAGAAATAAACAATTTCAATAAGGGAAATTTGCAAGTGTCACTTAACAGGCTTAAACTACTCCTATAAAAAATAAGTCACACTAGTTAAATGAACAACTACAGTATGCAAAATTAACAATTAGGGTAGGGGAAATGAACGATTTGAGTTTATATCGAATGAACAACTCGTGTATAGTTTTGCAAATTAACAACTTATATTAAATAAGAGTTGCAAATTTTGCATACTAAAATTGTTCATTTTTTATATTGAAATGGTTACTTTGTTTATAGGAATTATTTGTGTGGATAACTTCACTTGATTTTATTCTTTTTTATGTTATCATGGTAAAAAGAGTTACAAATTCTCCATGCTAAAGTTATTTATTTTCCATACTAAAGTGGTTACTTATTCTACAAGAATTGTTAGTGTACATAACTTCACTTAATTTTATTCTCAATAATGTTATCATGAAAAAAGAGTTACAAATTTTTCATACTAAAGTGGTTGCTTTTCCTACAAGAGTTGTTAGTATGTATAACTTTACTTGATTTTATCTTAGTGTTGTTATCATGATAAATGAAATTGCAAATACCATATACTAAAGTTGTTTATTTTCCTTCAGCAATTATTCATTAACCCTCTTTTAAATTGAAAAAAACAAGAAGATTAAGGTACAATCTTGCCCTTAAACTTCTTTCGAAGGAGCAATTTTGTTATTAAACTATACATCGTAGCAATGTTACCCTTAAACTAATCAAATCGAAACAAATATTGCCCCCACCATTTAAAAATTTGTTACTATAGCTAGTGAAACCCACTTTTTATGAATTAAGATGCAAGTTTATCCTTAAATTATTTTTAAAGGAGCAATGTTACCCTCACAATTTAAAATCATAAAATTAAATAAAAATAAAATTATAATAATATTAAATAAAAATAATATTAAATGCATATATAAAATAAATATAAGAAAAAAAATATAAATTATAATTTTATAACTTGTTAAATATAAATAAATCTTAGTTAAATTAGATATGAGTAAACTCAAAAGTACCTATATTTGCACCTATAACTATCAATATCTTTATAAAAAAAAGTCTCAAATCATATTTTATATATGTAAATTGTTCAAAAATAAATTTAACTTTTAGTAGGATCTAATTTTTAAATTTTTATTTTTTTTAAATTAAGCTTTTTTAATATTATATTTAAAACCATCAGATTTTTTGAAAACCGCTCTGGTTCCTAATTCAACTTCAGTTTTAGACTTAAAAGTTACTCAACTCTTGTTCAATCCAACTCAATCATAAAAATATTTTTTAGTTCAAATCAAGTCGTTAACGACAATTCCGGTCGATAGTTATAAGTGCAAATGTATATACTTTTTAATCTACTCATATCTAATGTAACTAAGATCTAATTATATTTTACAAGTTGTAAAATTATAATTTATAATATTATTAATTTATGATATTTTATTAACATACTATAAATTTTTTTCTTATATTTATTTTATATATACATTGAATATTATTTTTATTTAATATTATTACAATTTTATATTTATATATACATTTAATATTATCTTATTTAATATTATTATAATTTTATTTTTATTTAATTTTATAATTTTAAAATGATGAGAATAACATTGCTCCTTTAAAAATAGTTTAGGGACAAAATTACATCTTAACTCATAAAAAGTGAATTTCACTAGCTACAATAACAAATGTTTAAATGGTGAGGGAAATATTGTTATGATGAATGGTTTAGGAATAATATTATTCCTTTAAGAATAGTTTAAAAATAAAATTACACCTTAATTAAAAAAAAAAAAAAAGCCGTATCCCTTTCTTTTTCTCTCTCCCATATAAACCGCCCTTGAGGACATTATCTCCAATTTAGGCTACAGCTCCATGTTTCTCACTCTATACGCCTTTTATCAAACCCTTCTTTTCCAAACCCATTCTCTCATCCATTTCCTTCACAAAACCTCTGATTACTCCCTGCCAGCTTGGAGATTTCGATGATGATGTCTCTTGGTTGTGAAATTTGGCCATTTCTAATTGAAGAGGCTTTTTTAATTTGAAAAAAGATCGATTTTGTCATTTCTCTCAACATTTTAATTTTATTTTTACTCTCCTTAATGTGCTGTGAAGTTTCAGACTTTTAAGGGGTGTTTTTCATTTTGTTTGTTCAAGAGATCTAGATTAATTTTTTTTATCAATATATTGAAAAGGGATGAATTGTGAGAAATGTAAAGAAGAAGTTGATCATGAATTTGGATCATTTTCATACTCATGATTTGGATCATTTTCATACTCTCTCAATACATTTTTAAATATTTAATATCATCCATCCATTTCATTATTTATTTGATTTAATTGTGTCAAATTATTGGTTATGGCAATTTAATGATTATTATGATAAATCACAAAAACTTAATTTCAAAATTATTTATGAGACACTAGTGAATAATGTATTTATTTTATTATTATAATTAATAATTTAATATTATTAAATTAATAAATAATTAAATGAATGAATGTGGTTGCCTATTGAAAAATATATTGAGAAAAAGTATCGGGAAAATCTAAGTTCGGTTGAACACTGCGAAGGATTGCCAGGAGTGGGTTCCACCTCCACATAGGATGATCGAAAATGAAAGATGGAGTGTTTGACAAGACAAGATCCCCATTGGCTGAATTTTTTTTTTTTAAAAAAAAGGGGGGGGGGGTGCAAGAGAGCAGCACTCTCCTCTTTCTCGGCCCAAGAAATCCTGCTCCTACCCATACTCCACTATTTTCTTTAACACAATAAAAGTTACTTTATAATTATTTTTAAATTTCATAATATGTGCATGTAATTTTTGATAAAAAAAAAAAGATACGTGAATATAATTTTAAATTGTTATAAAATTTTTTATCTGGTTTATTTTTAGAAACTATTTAAAATAAATTCTTAAAATAATTAAATATATATTTTTAATTTTAAATAAATATTATAAAAATTTAAAGTTTTAACACGTAACTTTTAAAAAAAATTAAATAAACAGGACAGACAGCCCTGAAATTCGATAATTACATATAATTCTCTGTCTCTTCGGCTTTTATTTACTCAATCATCAAATCAAACCTGCTATGTAATACTCTAGGAAATCCCTCCCTCTTCCTTCCTGTTATCTTCAATTTCAAAATCCATCCTAATAATATGCAAGAAATTTGGCTGTTGGAGATATGATCTTGATGTATGGACTGCACTGTGACATCTAATTGTAGTAAAAAAAAAAACAAAAAAGAATTAATGACAAGATTTCAATCCTGTGTTACACAAACAAATGGAGAAAACATTGGGAATGGACAGGAGTCAGTTGAAATGCATGAGGCGAGGAGCAAAGGTAAGGAGTCAAGTGAGAGCATGAGGGGTGAACTTCCTGGCAAACAAGTGACAAAAATGGGTGGCGCGGCCATTGTACTCACAAGTCCTTCGTCCGTGTCTGAGCCTCTTCAAGAACTCCACAGTCACATGGGTTGTGATGAACCTGGAAGGATGGGCGCCACCCTTGGACCAATCAACCCAGGTCAGTGTCCTGTTGGAGTTTCTGCTCCAAAACTTGATACTCACCAGGGTGGCCAAGTAGTGCTTGCTGAACACCGCAAAGTACTGGCGGTCCGAGACCACCTCGACGGCCAGACCACGGTCTATTTGGAACCACTGCGACCCTTTTCTCCACTCTGACAGCCTCACCAGCGGCCTCATTCTCGGGGTGTACCTGCCCCGACCCACCGCCCCCGGGGCGTCGTAGGCTTCCACGAAGTTCTTTCTCGACTTCACCAGGTAATTGTATACTGTGGAGAGGTTAAACAGAGGAATGCATGACTCCGAAAGCAGAACAAAACGCCGATTCCTGAAATCTAGCAGCGCGTTGGCTAACAGACGTCTCTCTGCTTCTACCATGCTGATTTCGCCCCACTTTACCTCCTGTAATTGTTTCATCAGCTATTGTTAATTATATCGGTACTGCATAATAAAAGGGATGCAGAATATATGAATGTGTAGGTCTGGGTGTTGCATGTGATGGTGTGGAACGTGAAGGAATGAAGAAAGTTGAGTGAAGGTTGTGGAAAAGGTGGCATTTGGAAACGTAGAAGAGTGGAATTTTCTTGGCGAGCTGGAAAAGGAGTGGAATGAAAGAAAAGGATGGAATTGCTTCCCCGACTCAACAAGGAAAAGGGGTCGGACTAAAACTCTCAACCTTTACATTCTTGTGTTTACCCCCAGAATCCTTCACTGCCGTTTATCTGGGGTTAACCTTTCTTATTTACTGAGAACCATGTAATGTCTCCTGAATAAATGACACTACCATGGACGCACCTTTTTAGGTCACATTTATCTATTTGTTTTTCTTTTAGGAGAAACAGCTCATACATTTTGTAAAATCCATTAAATTAATTTTAGAGGTACACCATGTGTCGTAGGACATCATAAAATCAGAATTACTTGGAATTGAATGAAAACTGCAGTGTTTAATCTATGCATGATACCGTGCCATTGCTTGCTTCGTGGGGCAAAATAAAATGCACCCTTACCCTTTCCTTATATTTGCAGAAAATGTACGTTTATGCACCATATGCACGTTTTTTGTTATCGATCGAATTTTATCTTTTTTTTTTTAAAAAAAAAGACTCGAGAAGATTTACTTACTGGAGCAGAAGAGGAGAAGTAGAAGAAGCATGTACTGACCTTACTGGGGATTCTGCGACCATAAAACACAGAGCTTTGAGGCAGAGTTTCGTTGAAAGATGGATGAGAATGGACATAAATAGAGTAGAGGCCTTCATTGCCTTCGAAGAATCTCTCCCACAGAGGAGCCAACAGCACGGGCCCTTTTGTCAAAAACATGAACTTAACCTTGGGTTTGTGTTTGAAGGGCGGTTCCTTAATCTTTGGAACCAATGAAGCTCTCCACAGCAACTCTTGCTCGTTCATGTCATGCATAGCCTTCTGATCATCGGCTTTCAACAAATCTCGCAACCCATGTCGGGTGACCAAGGTGGTCGTCACATTCGTGCGGTTTGACGAGACAGGATGAGGCGGGGAGGGCGAAGAAGAATGAAGTTGTTGCCGGATTCGAAAGCCGAGAGGCGACAAGTCTGGGAGACAGAAAGCAAGTGCGATTCCAACGAGTAAACCAGAGCCGAAGAGCAAGAGATGAGAAAAGAAGTTAACAAGGTGGAGTTGGGAATTGAAGGAGAGCCTGAGCTTGAGATATGAGACTGAGGACGCCGGTGAAGCTTCTTGTTGGCGAGTCTTCATTGTCACGATGATGGCGAGAGAGGCTGAGAAAGCGACTGCTGGTTGATGGGGTTATAGAGTACTGCTGTCGTTGGCGAGACAGATTTCTGGTTACCATACAGAAGGCTCACTCTGGACTCAAATAGATTCTTAAATTCGTCACCAAACAATACCATATTCGGTATTTTATAAAATAACTCTTAAGCTATGACGGATCAGCATAAATTTATGACTAAATCATCCGCGTGCATATGCATTCGGAAATCATACTTTTCGCAGACAAATGCGGCATGCACTTCTATGATATTATCTTATTTTGCGAAATGACTCAATTTGAATGTAATTTACTCATGTTAATTTTTAAAAAATGTAAGAGAAAAAAATTGTTCCAACTGTTAGTATTTTCCTTTTAACATACTTTAAAAAAGTTCGAAATTGTAAATAAATTCTACCTTTAACAGAAAAGGTCGATTTGGTTAGTATAACGTCAGATTTTAACTTGGTGAAGGGAATCGTACGTATTAGGAAATTGGGTATTACAGCACATAACATTTAGCCGCTCACAACCTTCTTAAAAAAGAAAGATATGGCAGGCAAGCCTAATCTCCGTGGTAAGCTTTTGAAGGCTTAACCTTTTCAGGTTTTGGAGTTAAAATGGTGAATCCAAGGAGGGGACAAAAAGAAAAAAGAATGGCAAATTGAAGGTGGAGAAAGGGCAAAAAGGTTCCTGCACGGTTGTATTGAATCAAACAGAGAATGAATTGAATGGCCAAGGCCGCCGCCATTTGTTCATCATTATTAATCAAGCTGGAATTCTAGATAATTAACAAAATGCTGTATGGTATTTATAATTCAAAGCAGTGTCACACCATAACTATTCCCTATTATCTCTCACTTTTTAAGTTTAACCCGAATCATTACAGAAGCAGCCGTCAAGCTTCTGAATGAATAACTAGAACTAAAAAACAGAACGATACAAATCTGATTTAGAGTATCCAAGTCCGAGAATAATGCAAGCGGATATTATCAGCCCAGTCGTTAGCCATGTTAATGATGCGACTAGGAATGCTTTGTGTTCGTTAACGACTGCGTACAACTTACTTCTCCTCTGACTGATTGATCCTCCATTGCCAAAGATCATTTTTTTTTCCCGGTGTTTCTTCTCCTCTGCTTTTTCTTTCAAAAAAATTAATCAAACTTTTTTTTTTTGTAAATATTTAAATTCAAAACACTTATCCAAATTTATTTTCGCCTTATAAAAAAACACTTATCCAAATAATTTTTTTATTTTTAAAATACTTTTTAAGAAAACATAAGTTTATTATCATGCCCAAATGCATAAAATTATAGTGATCGCATTTCTTTGTTTTCAAGTTGAAAAAGACTGAGGATGCATTAATTAATTAGAAGTTTATAGGCCAATGCAAGAACTACTGTCAAATGTTCCATCTTCTTCCGTGTGTTATTTATTTATTTTGAATTGAAGTTACAAAACATTCCATGAATTAAATTCAAATTTGCATCTTACATCATGGGTTTGTTTAACATTGCCCCTCATTTTGTCAATTGTCTGATGAGTTATATCACATATTTTTCTAGTAAAACACTACTTCCTCCATCTTAATTTCTAAGATATTTTTTAAAAAATTTACCGTCTCAAAATATAAAATACTTTTTAAAAAATAAAATTTTATTAATAGGCTTATTCTAATATTACCTTTTCTCTCTCTATTTAATACTAGTTAAATATAGATTTAAGGTTATTAAATGAAAAATATTTTTAAAAGTTTATATTTTTATTTTTAAAAAATAAGGTTGTTAAGTATATTTAATTAGGGTTATTGATATGTAAAATTTTATTTAAAATATTTTATAATTTAAGATGCAAGGAGTATTAATTATTTTTTATATTAGAAATCCTATAATGAGATATTTAAAATTTGATTCAATTTTTTTCATGCATCAGTAAAAGGCATGTATCGAGTAAATAAGTTAAGGTGCTTTTGACAAGCCTCAAACTTAAACCTTAAAAAAAAAAATAATATATATATATATATATATATAGTCATTTTATAATTGAGAATTCCTATTATCTTGTCTTGTCTCTTGAATTTATTCTTTTTTCTCTTATCTCTCCATTTCTTTTCTTTTTTATTCTCCCTTCTCCTTTCCTCGGCTTGTATCAATGTTTTTATTTAGAAAAAAAGAAAATTTTTGAAACATTTAAATTCAAATGACTAATCCAATTTTTTTATTTTTAGTAATAAAAAAAATAATTTGTAAAGTCAAAAATCAATCACATGTTGATGTATAAGATTATAATGATCATATTTCTCCTTTTAAGTTGGAATGAAGTCAGAATGCATTAATTAGTTAGAAGCTTATGGGTCAATAGAAGGACTATTGTCGCGGATTTTCAAAATCTTGTGTGTTTTTATTTATTTATTTATTTTGAATTGGAAATTACAATGCATACAAAACATCAAATTTAAATTTACATCTTGCATCATGGGATTGTTTAGCATCCCCTCATTTTTCCAAGTATCTGATAAGTTAGAGCACATAATTTTCCACTAATATACTATTAGTAATTTTTCATATTACAAATCTTTCAATGAGATATTCAAAATTTGATCCAACTTTTATTAGCATCAATAAAATGCATATACCTGGCAAATGAGTCTTGGGTTATTGATAGGCTTCCACCTTAAACCTAAAAAATATTATAGTGATCTTACATTTAAGAATTGCTATCATCTTATCCCAAAAAAAAAAAAAAATTGCTACCACCTTATCTTGTTTCTTGGAGTTTCTCTTTTCCCTCTAGTTCTCTCCTCTCTCTATCTCTCTCTTCTTTTTTATTATCCCTTTCTTCTCCCCACATCTTGTATCAATGTTTTTACCTAAAGAAGCAAAAAATGAGAACTATTTTTGAAACATTTAAATTCAAAACTCTTATCCAATTTTTTATCTTAAAAATAAAAAATAATTTTAAAAGTAAAAAATCAACCACACCCTGATGCATAAGATTATAGTGAATTAGTGATTGTATTTCTTTTTTTATGTTGAAACAGAGCCCTACAAGCATTAAATAATTAGAAATTTACAACCAATGTAAGAAGTATTGTTTAAGATTCCCAACTCTTAATTTATTTATTTATTTATTTTGAACTGTAAATTACAATACTTACCATAAATTAAATTCAAATTCACATCATACATCATGGGATTGTTTAACATTCCCCTTTTTGTCAAGTATATGATGAATTATAGAACATAATTTTCTAATAAAATACTATTAATTATTTTTATATTGAAAATATTTTAAGGAGATATTGAAAATAAATTTTATAACGTATTAGATTATAGCACATAATTTTCATTTAATTTTATAACTTCTAAAATATTCTCATATTTGTTTCTTGGGTTAAGATTGAGGCTGATCAAGAGCCTTAACTCATTTGCCTGGTTTAGGCTTTCTATAATTAAGAATTACTATGAGAGTGTTAGTCCTAAACTCCCTTTTCTCTCTTATGTGCTATCGTTCTGTATATTTTTGCTTTTCTCTTCCCCACTCCCTTCAATTTTTTTAATTTTTTTTAAGACAAAATGAAAACAAATTTAAAAACATTTAAATTTAAAAAAACTTATCTAAACATTTTTTTATTTTAAAAAAGAAAAATAAATTTTAAAAACAAAAATCAATCAAGACCTCATATATAAGATCATGGTGATGATATTTCTTTATTGTCAAATTGAATAAGAGTTAGAATGCATTAATTAATTAGAAACTAATCACCCAATACAAAATTATTGTCTAAATATACTTCCAATCTCTTTTTTGTTTTATTTTTTTATTTTGATTTATTTTAAATTGGAAATTACAAAACATACCATGAATTAGATTTTAATTTACATCTTACATCATTTAACTGTACAAAACACTCTTAATTATTTTTTATATTGGAAATTCTTTGAGGTATTAAAAATAAATTTTATAATTGAAGCATATCCCGTTTTAATTATTGTAATATTACATTTATTTAAATTATGGTTATCTTTTAGAATTTTCTCAAGTATTATAATATTTTAAAAATATTTTCACTTAATTTTAAAATTTTTTAAAAATATCCTCGTATTTGAGATTATTGTTATCTTTTCAGGACTTTTATTTTACGAAAGAAGATGCAATTATAGAAACAAATTCTAACCAAGGTCATTTTGAATTGTAAAGCTCCCAACAATGATATTTGTTTTCATAAGGAGATAATAATGGAATTTAGATATATTTAGTCAGGAAATAATAATGGATGAGAATTTATTTAACAACTTTTACCTTGCAAGAGAGCTAAATTTAGTTAAATTCATTATCTCTCCGTTTAAAAATATAATGTATTTTTTGAAGAGTTAGATGCTCAAAATATAACACATTTTTAATCTTTCAAAATGTAATAATTACCTTTTTTTTTTCAAAAACACTCCTATTAATAGTGACTTTATATTTATTATAAGATGTTTAATAGAGATAAATATAAAAAGATAGGATTAATTTAAAAGTAAATAACTATTTTATTGAAGGATAAAATTTAATTAAAAATACTTTACATTTTTAAACAAACAACTCTAATAGAATTGACAATATTTACCCACTTTCCATTGCCAACCAGATTTTGCAATTACTTCTACATTCCGGAGAACTTGCTCAATTTAACATTTTTCGTTCACGAATCTTCAACCGCTTTGCGTACATGATCGCCTTTCCGATGAGAAAGAGTTACGTAGTACGGGCAAAAAAAAAAAAAAAAACCAACATAACCCGTGTTCGATGGAAAAAACTTTATACATTGCAATAATTTTGTAACTCAAATGGATAAATTAGATGCTGCATTTTGAATAAAAGTTGATATATTTTTTCAGTAGCAGCTCGACGCTAACCAACCTAAATAATAAAGAAAAATAAACAAACCATTGCATAATTAAATATTAAATAATTGTATAAATGGGATAATAAACAACCATAATTCAGCAACATCCAAAATTTGCATTTTAATTTCTTAAGTCAAATATAGAGAAATAAATATAAACATATAAACATGAATAAGGTAATGAAAGGAATGCTATACATTAATGGAAAGGAAAAGAAACATGTAAGTCAAATAACACTTGGTTTAACAATGTTGAAGATTTTCTTATACACCACGTTGATAGTAGTGAAATTTGATTACTTGTCATTGTCCATAGGCAAATACTTGATATACATTAATGGAAATGAAATGAAAAATAGAAGAGAAAGTATAATGCAATTAACACTGGGTTCCACATTTTGAAATAAAATCCTACACTAAACATTGATGGCAATGAAATTAGATTTCATGTCAGAATCATCAAAAGTTTTAACCCTTAAGATAGCTACAAATAGTTATCCATAGGTAAAGACTTGATTTCATAGATTGCAGTCGCTGGCCGAGCAAATATACTATGGTGCAGCCCTCCCAAACCACTGAACCATCCAATTGACCAATTTTTCATGACGATTTAATTCGTTGGTATTTGGTTAGATGCTTCTAAATATCCCTGCGTGGTTCAAACATAGTTCAACCAAGCACAATACATTTTCCTTTATTTTCTTTATATAGAAAATACTCGTGATTCCATCAACATTTTAAATGAAATTTTGTGCAGTTAAATTTATTAAAAAACTTATCACTGAAAGACGCACAGGCCAGACTCTGCAAATTCCAAATCAACCTGGACACAAAGTGTTAAGCCATATAGAATAGTCAAAATTCGAATTAGAAAAAAAGATCCACACCATCATGGGAATGAACAACGAAGACTAAAAAACATGTTTTTCCCCACAATAGTATTATGCCAGCCAGTGCAAGCCACTCACTGTCCACTCAATATTGAGTTAAAATTATTTAAATTGCGGAAAACATGGGAAACCAGTTCCTAGATGCAAACGGATTGAGAAATTTAAGTTGCTCAAGTATCCAATTACTCTCCTATTCCATACTACTTGCATCTAATTGAGTAGCATTAGCAAATACTCATTATATGGTGCAGAACATCACCCAATGTCATCTGAAGTTTTCAAACTGTAAAAGACACATTTAAAATGATACCCATAAGAAGATAAAAATGATGGTATGTGAAGAGATATGAAATTCTATCATAGCCAAATATTATAAATAATACAAATTTCTAACGTCAATATACCTCATAATAAGCAAGCTCCATCGCGACCAAACAAAAAGCAATGAACTTGTTTGTTACACAGCACATGTCACAGGCAAGCAATTGATAATAAACTTCATAAAGTACAAAAATCAGCAGTAACACCATTTTTCATCCCTTCAATTGCCACTACGAATAGTTTTGGCATGCATAGAATTTCATTCTGCAAGGTTTTCAAATATTCTCTACCTAATGATTCCCAAAATCTTGGTCAGGACCCCTACCTTGGCTGAAAAAACATTTTCTTTCAAAATGGAAATTGCTTCATAGAATACATAACACATAATCACGTTCTGCTTTACCCCCGCCCCACCCAGGGGAAAAAAATCAGCATTCTGCTTCATTATTTAAAACACTAATATTGACAAATGTCATCAATCATGATCCATGATGACTTATGCTTCGTCAAAATAAGGATTGCATGAAAACGGCATGAACAACAGAGAAAACATTACAACTTCAGATTAGTCTTGACGCCATAAATACTACCTCAGCTTTTCTCTGCAGCCTCGCTTCACCTTCAGCCTGAATAGAATCCAGTTTCAGCAACTGCCTCAACGGCATTTTTCAAGCTTTATTCCATGTATTTTGCATCTGATTCATCAACTTCAATCCTATCAACTTTGTCCACCCACGCACGCACGGACAAAATCTCCAACTAATATACAAAATTAGCATTCTGAAACACCTCAATTAAGCAACAGAAACCTTGCTTGATGACACAGAATGAACAAAGAGAAGGAACCCATTAGCTAAAATTAACTACGAGAGATTTTTAAATTATGATTGTAATGTTGAACCATGAGCTTTAAAAATAAACAGAAATTATCCATATGTTAACAGCAAGATCAACAATGGTACATATTATATAAAATCATATGTAAAAACTACCAAGGAAAACTCAACTGAATGTCCCTTGACCACCTTAGATGATGCATCTCCCCCAAATCTGAAAGGACTACCTGACAGCAAAAGCACAATATCAAAACGCATAACTATATGAAATCTTTTTAAGGCATCAGGAGTTTGTTTGGCCATTTGCAAATTTAGACATTGCCCCTGCATGATTTGTGTAATCTTTTTCTTTCAAAAGCATAACTTTGATAAGAAGCTCCTATCACCAACTCCACCGCAATTTTGTCTACTTTTTCTTTTACAAAATTGTCACTCAAACAAATAATAAATGGGAAAAGAACCAAATAAAGCTCATTTGTATTTCTAGACACATCACATTTCTTTAACATAACTCTTAGTAACAAAAATCTAAGACATGAACCAAAAATTATAAATATCAAGAATAATAAACCAAAAGCATCTCGCAAACTTTTTGAATGACTAAGATGTGAGCGTGTTTAAATTCCTTATAAGCATTCCGGAGACTTGTTTACGGACTTTGAAACAATGACTGGTGTATTGCTCTGTTCCAATTCAATTCTTTTTGAAATCACACAAGACATTGTCGTTTGAAGAAGAATGACACTAGAATGAAAAAAATTCCAGAACGATTAATTGATGATCATGTTAACTCTCATTTATGTCATTGCAGTTAATTTATTAAGCAACTTTGATTTTGTTTTAGAAGACTAAATTATGAAAATAAAATAACCTTGTGGTAAAAGAATTGCTACAAGCTACTCTAGGCTATATATTTCAGTGCCCATTCATTGATGACTCAAAATTTTCCTACACAGCATTAGCAGGAAACATAACCGAGATTAGATTCTCTGATACTGAGAGCTTGTCATTAGTAAGGCAAGCATACATTTTCAGATTTCCTATCCTGAGCCTAAATAACATAAAAGTATGTGCTAAATTTACTGCCATTCATGCATAAAAGTTCATATGCCCCAAAAACATGAGAATAAAAAAACAACAGTGAGGTTGAAGTACTGTGCCAGCTGCAACAGCCTCTCCATGAAGCCACTGTCCATAGCCAACTGAAGTTTCTATTGCGTTGAAGGAGTGTTTATTCCGTTGGAGAACTTATGCTCATAAGATCACGCACAGAAAATTTGCGTGTACAAATATGATAACACAAATCTGAAGCAGCAAACAAACAAATAGTCAAGCTCCCATATATACATAGAAATAATCATACACACGATTTAAAATATAATCAGGTTGCATCGGTTGCATCTGAGACACAAAATGGTTATATCAATGAGGAACCAGAACTCAAGCAACTTCAATATAAATGCATTAACAATGCTTCCAGAATTAAAGCCAATAAAATAACTGAGATAAAGGCATTTTACCAGGCTATTGGAAGGATTCCATGAGTGGCCAATCCACAGAACAGAACAGGAGCCTGGTACATGTTTATCCAAAAATAATCAGAACAGAAGGATGTACTATACAGCGAGCATCTTCCAGTACTCTATAGTTTCATTTAGTGCTAATGAGCAGAAAAATAACTCCTATACACAACACACACCAATCCTGTTGCAATCCAACATTAACCAATGAAAGAAACTAATGACAAAAGAGGAAGCTTCATAGGCTCAGACGGTGGTGCTAACAAATGATCGCATTTATAAACAGCAAATTTATTACTCACATATGTTTATTGCTTAACCCTTGAGCATTATTGTGCATAATGCAAGTAAGGAGTTAATTAAAGGGGCACTTGTCTCAATTCTTTTGCTAACAAATGATCGCATTATTGAGCATTATTGTGCTTTACTATCAGCTGCAAGAATTAAATTGTGGCCAGAATCAACGAAATCCAAAATAGCAGCTGCACCAATGGATCCTCCGAAACCTGCATAGTTGTAAAAAGGTTGCAAAAGAATTGAGAGCAACAGACGGCCAAGTAAACTTTCCACAAATACAGCGATAGGGGATGAAAAGGATGACCTCCTGGTTCAAGATGAGTCACTCCCTCCCCTACACTCTCCACTTTCCTAAATATAATATCACCATCCACACACAGATGTATATTAGTTTTTAGGGTAAAGGAATTCATAACCAACATTCAATACGCTCAAAGGAGAAGGAACATGTCATTGGTAATATAGGATATTACCATTTAATTAGACTATGTTTCAGTACATATAGTCGCAGATAATATGTTTACTTATAAAAACTGAAAAGCAAATATGTATAGGAAAAACATCAAATCTAACTGCTACATGACCCAAAAAAAAAAAAACACTTCTTTCTATAACATGCCCATTTCACCAGAGGAAGTTAGGCAAGTATGCAACTAAAAGATATTATGAAATAACATGCACATATTTTTAGGGAGGAATATTTTCTGAATTGAAATATAACTTAAAGGAGACATCCGAACCATAAATAGAAATGTCTGAACCAAGTAGCAAAAGAAAATATTTTGCATACTACATGCACCAAAACGTAAAGCAAGAAAAGAAATGCAAGTGAAACATTCTATTTATTTTTCGATAATCTCAAAAAAGATAACTTGGGGCCAAATTAATGAACAATATAAACATTACAGCATTGATACATTCTGGCTCCAGCTTCCAAGTGGCATAGATTTAGTTATTACCTAATTAATAAAACCAGCAATGATTAGTTCTATATTTTATATAGCCAAACATGAACAAACCTCTTTTCCAAAAGACCAGGGCTCATGGTCAACACTATCTTAAAACCTAACATCCATCGCATAATGATTTCAAAGCGGGAGACCATGCTATAGATGATAATCACAGTCAGCAAGATGTAGATATGTATTGATGAATTACAGATTTGAATCTCAAATTTAAATTTAGGCGGGAGATTGAATTGATAAAAAAATGCACGCAGCCCAATTGCAAGCCGTCACTATTCATTTGAGCCATACTATTCATCAATAATCATCCTCTACAGTGAATCCCCTCACAAGCCGGCACTGTTCATTGGCTCAAGTTATTCTGCTTTCTAGTTCGGTTAATTGACATCATTCAGCTCCATAAAAATCCAGAGTGTCAAGGGAACTTCCAAAGAAATAGTTGGAGAGCAATGTCTTCTAGCATTTAGTTAATATCAACAACTAAGATTTAGGTGCTAAACTTTTTGGGTTTGCAGTCCCAGAAACTTCAAGAATTCATGGTCAAAATATCATGGTAAAATTTCAATAATTTATTGTAGATAAAGAAAGCCAGAATATATCCAACTCGAACATTTCTCATATATGCTCTCTGTGAATGAATGGCAAAAAACAAACAAAAAAGAAAGAAATTATAGACAATGACCAAAAGAAATGCAACTAAAATCTACATGACTGATCTAAGGACTGAGGGGCGAGGGCAAAGAATACAGGTAAACAGCCTCAACCAATGAGAGCAGGTAGCCATAAAACAAAATCAAATGCAAAATCTTTGGTCACTACAAAAGAAAATCTGGAATTACTGGGGTTTGTGAAGCCACACTCAAAGGTGAACTGGATCCTTGACGAGCTTTATGTCTGTTATGGTGATGACTACTCTTTTTCTTTCCCCTTTGATCAGGTTCTTCACCTTCAATAGTTTTCCTTGGACTTCTTCTCTCTTTATGACAACTATGGTGTTTGCTCTTTAAATCTGGATTTGCTTGGTCAGGCATTTCAGCACCAATCAAGTTTTCTTTGATCTCAGATGGATGATGTGTGCTTAGATTCTTTTTCTCCTTCTTCATACCTGATGACTTGTTAGAAGGATTGCTTCGAGATGAACTTGGTTTGTCTTCACTCCCCAAAAGAACATCTCTTACAGCACCAGAAAGTGAATCATCTCTTGGCTCAGGCTTCTTAACTGAAATTGGTACCACATCTCCATCATCCAGTTTCACCACTACAGGCCTGGGCTTCATTTGGCTTGGCCTTTTTTTCAAATTAAGAGATTGCCCTGCCAACTTGGCTAGATCTTCAGATCCATCATTTAAGTTATTCTTTCTCTGAGGGTCATTTGCAGGAGGATAATCATCAGAACTAACCTCATTCTTCTCTGAAGGAAGGTAATATAATCCATGCCGCTTCCGATGTTCAAGCAAAGAAGTAGATTCATTCAATGGCTCTGTCTCGTCTTTCTTTGAAAGATTAAATGGAGAAGCGTCAGGAGCAGTGCCAAAATGAGGGCCTCCTATGGAAAATGAACTAGAAGAAGGCAGTTCAATATCACCACATATTGCTCCTAAGTCATCAAGATTCTCATTCAGAACTAATCCATCTGGTACAGCAACTCTTCCCTGAGCACTTAATGAGACTGGACCAAGTTCGTTGGCAAAAGCATCACACATCAATTTAACAATAGCTGAAACTTGAGCATATTTCTTGTCTGAGATGCCCACATTCTGGTAGGGATTATCAGATATTTCTGCTTTAACTAATCGAACAAAAGAAAGTACACTTCGTGCTCTCTCTAGTACTTCAACATCCTGATTTGCTGCAAGGGGGCTTAAAACTGATTCAATTAGATTTAAGAGACCAGTGATAGATTCAAGTGTGAAATTATTCTTTTCCACAGAAGTGGCAATTGATGTCTGGTCCAGAGTAACAATTCTCTCCGTATTATTTTGAACAGCAAACTCCTTAGAGGAGTCCACTGTATTTTGCGGGCTAAAGCCCTCATTCTGAGCATTATGTGGTGGACCTTCATATGATGCCAAATTAGGAGTCTCTGTGTGTTTTTTCCCACCAACCAACCCAGAATACCCTCCAGCCAAATTGCTGGAATCTAATGAGGATACAGAACATTCATTTTGCACAAGGTAACAATCCAGACAAAAAATCAATATTTTAAAAGAAGAATGGATATAAACTGCCCTAACTGATGGTGGCAAGAGATTTGTACGAGGTTGGAGTAGTGCATCCATCAGTTCAAATGGGTTACTTGCAACCTCAACATATTCCCCGACAACCCAAGCAGCAGCACATAGTATCCTATGCAAATGCACATTACCAAGTAATGCAGGGTCTATCAACAGATCACGGCCAACCCGGACAAGCTCCAATCTAGCATCCTTCACTCTCATACCAATATCAATGAGCTGGTTCTCAATTTCTTCACCCTTTTGGCAATTTGGAATCCTTGACACTTCTCCGAGGAGTGAAACGTACCAATCAAAGTCAATAATGATCTCATATACATTTTTACTACATGTTGTTAAAATGGAACCCAAAATCTCATTGCAAAATTCTGGGTCAGAAGACTTCAATGCATAATTGACCAATACCTTTGATATCTCTGTCACATTGCTCTCTGACACCATAGCCATAACCAGGTGCAGAGACTCGAGTTTAATATTAGGATCTTCATCACTCAATGATTTGATCACAACTTGCTGGTTCTCCAGGACTGCCCACAAGTGGGTTGAAGCAACGACTGAAAGAGCGTGAAGTCCAAGAAATCTGAGATTTGAATCCGGATCAACCAGCAGCTCCCCAATCTTTGAGACAGCCACTTTGACTGCAGACTCATAATTACTCAAGCTGGTGACCACAGTCCTAACGCACTCAAACATTAAGGACTTCGCTCCAGTTCTCCTCATAAGTTCACAAACAGGTTCAACAATCCTTTTAGCCAACCTCGGTTCAAGTGGCGCCAACTTGGCAAATATTTTTAGTGTCTTTATCAAAACCCAGTTGTTCCTGGAATCAATCAAAATTCTGTAAAACTCAGGCGCCAAGGGAAGATATGATCGGGGATCTTTAGAAGAGAGCTCACAGAAGACCCCCACCACCGCAGTCACAATTTGTGAATCCGAATTCTCTAAATTCTCAACTAAGCGCTTAAAACACACCCTAACTGCATCAGGGTATTTATCAAAAACCCTTAAGACCACCCCAATCGCTTTCTTCCTCACAAAAACCTTGCTACTAGACAGCAATGTGAACACGTCTGGTGTTAAATCTCTAGCAAGATCAATCGTGGCAATCCTCGATAGGCATTCAAGAGCAAGACTTACCTCAAACTCGTTAGGGCTCGAGAGATCTTTGCGAAGTTGGTTAGTAATAAGAAGTAGGACAGAGGTACCCTCGTGAAAGGACTGGGAGGCAGCAAGGTACCCGATCTTTTTGTGGGCAAACCGAGAAGATGACATAACCTCGACGACATGAAAAGCAGCCCAAGACATGTCGACGCCATAAATTGCACTCAGGTAAGATAACTTCTGAAGAGCAATGGACTTGGTGTCGAGATCGGTTGACTTGATCTCACGGCGAATCTCCTCCACGGCCTTTGAAATGAAGGCAGATTCGCCAACGAGCTGGAGGCGGAAACCTTTGATTAAATCCTCCAAAGTGCGCTGGAAAAGGTTGTCCATGATCGAAGAACCCGCCATTGAAGGAGGAGAACAACGACAAAGTGAACAAGTTCGATTCACGGTGAGCACAATTGGAAGATGAGAAACCAATAGAAGACCTAGAAATTCATGGCTGCAAACAGCAGAATCGTGCGCAAATTCGGATTCGGAAGGAGTCGGAGTCGGCGATGTTCCAGCGCCACATTCGATTTGATTCAGGGAGCAAAGGGGTAACTGGCAAGAGTCTTGCTTCTTTCTTTTTAATTTTTTAATTTTTAATTCAAATAATTAAGCTTTTTTTTTAATTATTTGAATTAAGCTTTTCATGCCGGCGAAGCTGGAGCTGTCAGGTCGGGGCCGGCCATGGGAATGGGCCTGAGAAGGGCAATAAACAGTAAGGCCTCGTTCGGCCTTTTTTTTTTTTGGAGGGGTAGGGGATCAGGATTTGGTTTCGATGCTCTGTGCTGAGCATCAAAACACTACCGTTTGACAGTGTTAATTTTTTTTTTATTTTTTTAACAATAAATTCATTATAATAATAATAAATAAATATTATAAAATTATTATTTTAATATTTAATAAATAAATAAATATTAAGATGTTAAAATTGAATATAAATAATTTAAATAAAAATTTTGATTTAAACAATTTAGAACAATATTAAAAAGATAAAAAATGATCTAAATAGTTTAAAATAAGAGTTGAGTGGAACAAAATGAATTAATTTCTTACACTACAATAAATCAATGTTTGAATTTGTATTAAAAAAATTATCTATATTTAATATTAAATCATGCCTTGAATGACATTACCTTTCATAAATAGACAATTGTGTAACAATAAAATAAAAATTATAATTCTAATTTGTTTAGTACAATTCTAAATTGTTCGGATTAAAATTTATATGTGAATTGTTGAAGTTAAATTTTAATGAGTTAAACTATTTAAGTTTAATTTTAACATCTTAATATTTATTTGTTTGTTAAATATTAAAATAACAATTTTATAATATTTACTTATTTATTATTATAATAAATTTATGATTAAAAAAAGTTAAAAAAATTGTCAGACGATTGTGTTTCGGTGCTCAAGTCGCAAGAGATTAACAAATAAATTCTGAATTTTCTTTTTCTTTTTTTTTTGGCAAGTAGATGGGCCAAAGGCCCATGGAGAAACCTTGATTTCAATTTCGTACATAGTTATTGGTAAAAAAAAAAATCGTAAGTAATTTAAGTTTGGTTCGAAGCATGATTGGTCTAGGGAGAATGATGAAACCCTTTTGAAATATGAAAATCTCAGGTGAAGACCTTGAAATAGTATAATCACTCTAAAGTCTCAACTGAAGAGACTTGTTTGGAATTAAATTTTCTCACAAAATTATCATGCTAGCCTTCGTCCAGCTCACTCACTTTAATGCCATGTTTGGTTGGGAAGAAAACATGAGAGACAAGAAAATTTGGAGAGAAAACAAATTTTTTTCTATTTAAATAGGGAAGAAAAAATAAAAGGAAAAAAAAAGTGGGAGGAAAATAAAGTGTAGGATTCACAATATTTTTCTTTTAACCTTTCTTTTTAAAAGTGGAGAGATTTTGGGATTAAATTTTTTTTCCACCGTCTATCCTCTCTCTCTTATTTATTTCGCACTCTGACAGTCTGACCCTCAGAAGATTACTTAATTACATTAATTTAATTTTAATTAAACAGTTTAGTTTATAATTTTTAACTTTTATGGTTATGAATTACATTAATAACTATTTAATTAAATAATTTAACCATTGACTATTTCAAGTGTCCACGATTACATTAAATTTATTTTAATTATTTGATTTTAAAATATAATATAAAAATATATTTTTAACAAATAATTTAATTTTAAATTAATTTAATTATGTTAATTTAATATAATTTCTCCTTCCAATTTATTTTTACAAATACAATTACATGAAACATGATATATTTTAATATAAGGACATTATAATTATTACGATAAATATTTATTTTTTCTCCCTATTTTTTTCTGTTTATTCAAATGGGGAGAGTGATAATATTTTTTTTGTTCGTTTTCTCTTTTCTTCAGTTTTTTAGGTAAAACAAACTAACACAGCTCTCCCTCCCTTTATAACAGTGATCGAAGTGATTTTATTTTTTCCCCATGGCTATGATCAGAAACTCAGTGGGCTCCATGGCACAGTGATGTTATATCGTCTTTTATTAAGTTTAGTAATTCTTCGGAACTAAGTTTTGTGATTTTAGGCTAATTATTTGTGAATGAAATGTCCTCGCGTCAATTATTAGATCTCTATCATTTTCTTTTCTCCATTAGTTCTGGCAAGGAGAATGAGCTTGCTGCTTCGCTCTAAGTTCTAGAGCTCAAAGATCTGGACTTGACAATTCTGCTTTTAAAGGTGGCAATCACGCTTTATTAAAGATCTCTGTTGCGAAAATGCGACTGGTGATCATAACGGAGAACTCGAGACGAATTGGAGAGCATGACGATCGGAAATTTGGAGCCCAACTGGAGAGCTTGAAACGAACTTAATTCGATCGAGACTGACAGGAACGACTTCTGCATGATGAGAACGTCTGTGGCACTGGCATGACAGAGACGGCTTTGGATGAGCTGCGACCTTCGGATCATAGTGAGCTTCAGACATGCAGCGACCTCCATATCTGTTTTCACTCTATGATTTTCAACGATGACATCTACAATTGTAATTATACTAATCACACTGTCAAGAGCTGGTGGATGGAATTTTATCCTTTACCCTTGTTTGTAATTTCATGTCTTTCATTTGTCATGATCCCAAACCTTTCAATAGAAATATCCACTCGCTGTTATGGAGAGAGATGTCTTTGAATTCATGGAGAGAGGGGGTGACGCAAGTGCACGAAACCGACATACAAATAAATCTTAAAATATTTTAGGAGTCAAAAACCAGAAGAAAACGATTAACTTTGTTGTTTCAGGAAATCAAAAAAGTAGTTTTAAAACTGATAACTAATTTAGATAATGGTGGTGCGAAAAAACAATAAAAGTGATGGAAATAATGAACCAATCAATCAAATGAATGTTAGAAATCAAAATTCATGTATCAGGATCGATTATTTACATTCAATTATTCACTTTATTAAAAAATATAAAATATTTTTTGATGGATTAGATGTTAAAAAATATAAAGTATTTTTTATTTTTTAAGGTGTAGTTATTATTTTTTTTTCAAAAGTACTCATATTGAATAAATCACTTTATATTTATTTTAAGGTCAAGTACCCTATTAAATAAAGTTAAATATAAAAAGATATGATTAATTTAAAAATAAATAACTATTTTATTGAAAATGATATTCAGTTAAAAATGCTTACATTTTGTAATAGAAAGAGTAAGATATTCAGTTAAAAATGCTTACATTTTGTAATAGAAAGAGTAACTGTCTTCCCTTCCTTTACAGTGAAAATCATTTCGAAGGCATCCTAATTCCCTTCTAGTATATTAGAATGCATTTAATTAGAATTAAATTTAGTTCTCACTCAATTTTATTTTATAGATCAACCATGAAACTAGGTTTAAGGTAACACAGATTCCTAAATTATTCCTAGTATAATTATATGCGTCTATCTCTTTAGGTTTAGATAAGTTTTTTACCTTTTAATTAATCAAACCATCCATATACAATTTATATAGCAGAAGAGTGATCAAAATGAGAGAGATAAATACAAATTGAAACATTAAAATCTCCTAAATAAGATGTTAAGTTCAAAGAAAAAAATAAAATAATCAAATCAAATCAAAAAAGCAAAATTCATTACAATCAAGCTATTTCTTGTCCTGATTGAGAGTTTAATAATAATTCATAAAATCAACACAAAACATCTCAATAGAAAACATAAATAAAATAAAAAGAAAAACTCCTAACTCGAAGGAGGTCCTCTAGATTCTGTGACCTGATTTCTAACACTCAGGTGATGAATTTGGCTAATTTTAAATAAGCCTTATATCTTTTTTTATAGACTAGTTTACATATTTTTGCTGAATGATTCATGGTTGAATGCAATCACAAAATATCTTTGGATCCTCCTCGACATGATCCTGCCGCTGATGATATCCTTACACAATTATCCTATGATTCCTATGATTAATATATATATACTTCTCTAGGTGGGTGTATTCTCTCTCTCCTTGATTTCAATTACTATTTCTTCAGCAAAATATAAAACAAATAGATATGAGTAGATTTTGCAGCAAAAACTATCTTTATCTTATAATTAAGTAATAAGAGAAAAATCTGTAGAAATTAATTAAATAGACGTAAAATAATAATAAATATAATTAAATATAATCTAAAATATATGCCTATTTATCAGTAAAATACGCACTTGTCAAGAAAAGAGGGAGGAGTGAGGGAGTTGAGTAGAGGGTTATTGAGGTAATTTGGTAAAAAAATTTAATTCCAAAAAAAAAAAATCCTTGGGACTTCGAAGTGATTAGACAATTTCAAGGTTTTCATTTAAGATTCTCACATGTTAAAAGGATTTTTTGTCATTCTCCCATTTACCTACATTTGTGGATAAAAATCCGCTTGGATTAGTTAAATCTTGAAAACTTCGATGTTAACATTACAGTGGGTGATTTGATTTTTTTAAAAAATGCGTGTATGCCTGTCTCATAAATTTTGTCTGGGAATTTGCACTGTTCACAGCAATTGACTTTCCATAAAATTTTAGGTGGAATGATTTTCTATAAATTTATTAGATAGATAGATAGATAGATATATATATATATTATACAAGGCTATAAGCCGTATTATTTGTACATGAAAATTTACATATTCTTATTTACCTGCACACTACACAGATGCGTTTCTCACACTCTCTTTTCCTTCTTTCTTTATGCCTTTTTCGGGTGGGGGGTGCACCCTTTGCTCTTGTGGACCTGCTATTGCCTCGCCTTCAGCATTGACAAAGAATAAACGGGTAGATAGAGAACCCCTCCCCCAAAAGAAGAAGAAGAAGAAGAAGAAAGTGACTATTCAATATTCACTGCCAAGATTGAACCACATTATATTATGTTTCGTGCATAGTACTAGTTGGTTTCAGTTTCATGGCAATATGGCATACTGTCCCTTGCTCCCCTGCCCTAACGAATGACAGAGGCGGTGAACTGGTGATGCTTATGCAGATCTTTCAATGTGCATTCAAAATTGTGATTTGACATTTCAGAAGTTATTAACTTTTTATGCATGACTAGAATATTTTATCATTCATGTAGGATAGTATTGTTTTTTATATGATTTATGTTACAGAGTTAAATTTGAGCATTCTCAAATTCAATTACAAATAACTCTTTATATGTGTGTGCGTATTTTAAAAGGTTTGAAGCTTTGTTTGTACTTTTATTATGTTTTTAATTATGTCTTAGTTTGATTCATGCATTCAATAGAATTTATGAATCTATCGATATTTCGTAAGATAATAAATAAGCATGATGCACTTATGATTTAAATTAATCGCCCAGCGAATTGAAGTTAAAGTGCGTTTAAAGTCAAAACCAGGCATACAACTAATGTAAACATGGGAGATTGATTGTAAGAGTAAAACACTAATCAGATTGCGAGGGAAAAGGCCAAGTGACGAGGGTGGTGTCATGAGCTAGTCCATAGTGGACTATCTTTACACTCACATGGAGGCAATATAAAAAGGTGTGAAAAGAAAGCTCACATTAAGTGAAAAATGGATTCACCTTTCATATTCGAGGGGAGGTCAATACTATCTCTTGCATTTCACAGTCAATTTGATTTGACAATCCATCATCCTCCGCATGGGAAGCAACTTTGAGTCCAACCCATAGCTTACAAGATTCGTGTTTCTACTCTGCTTTAATTTAGTCATGTTCCAATCGCTTTTGCAACCCTCGTTTAATTAGCACTCCTCACATAAAAGCAAATATGGCTGCACCAATCAAGTGTCCAAAGCCCCCGTCACTAGAAAATCCGGACAGGGCTAAATGGAAGGAAAACTCCTCACACCGTTCAATATTTGCGCCGTACTTCGAAATACTGTTGCCTATTCCGCGACCCCATTCAATCAAATAGTTTCAGGTGCGTTCATGATACTTTCTCAGCTAAAAGAAATTACAGAACAATCACAAACAAAAATTTTGATTAAATTGTCCCAATACTGCTCTGTGATGCCCCGTGGCTTTTAGGCAAATTTCCTTTCCAACTTTATTTGTAGACCCCCGAACAGAGTGTTTTCTTTAAGTAAAGCAAATTAGTGAAGCAACTTGGGTGAACAATGATTTGAGCACCGTTAACTTCAGATTTAATGGCTGAGCAGTGAGCCTGCTTTTTCCCTCCCTTCGCTTTCGAGGCTTTATCTGCGCTAAAGATTTTCCAGTCAATCTTTTATAGCACTAATCCAACTATTTTGTTTGGATTTAGTTGGCGAAGCAAAAACTTTATTTACACGAATTCAGTAGTAGCGGATCCCGTCCAAAAGTGTCGAGTTTTAATAAATTCTACTCTCCTGATTCCATTTATTCTTCACTTTCAATATATTTTACTGATATTTAAAAAAATTTTAAAATTTATTAATTCTATCTTAAAATTTATTAAATTCTCGACTCCACTCTTATTAGATATATACGTTTCAATAATATATTTTTTTCTTTTCAATATTCAATAGAGAGTAAAAAATAAATTTATAATAAAAATTTTATGATGTGACTTTAAATTCTAAACCTTTAAAATTTATTAAATTCTCAACTTTATCCCTATTAAATATATATATTTTAATAATATATTTTTTTTCAACATTTAACAGGGGGCAAAAAAATTTATAATAAAAATTTAATAATATAATTTATAAATATGATCAAAAAATTATTTCTTCTCTATTTTGTAAATAAGATTAAAGAAAGTAATTACTTCAGCTAGCTGGATCATTGAGTCCATGTTCTTACGGACAATAAATGAGGGCACTTTTTTTTTTTTTTTTTGTGTGGCCTGGAGGTGTTAATTTTCCGCTCAGAAGATGTGAGTATTTATTATTTAGCGTTTATATATTTTAAAGATGGCTCAGTCTTAATGCATGGAGGGCAGCGCATTGATGAGAGCACAGTTCTTCTCGGGAGCTCATTTTATCCAGCACTGCTACTTTGCCGACCAAATAGCGTCCTTTTAGGGAACATTATTTTCTAAAAGTTTATTTTATTTTTAAATATAAAAAATATCATAATATTTTTAAATAATTAAATAATTTTATTCTTGTTTAAAAAAATACTCCATTCATCTTAAATTATAAGTCACATTTAAAAGAATTTTTTCATTTCAAAATATATGATACTTTAAATAAATTAAAATTTTATTAAATGTATCAATTTAATATTACCCTTTTTTTTATAATTAACTATCATCCATTTTCTTTTCAATGCATTAAATAATGAGTATTTTTAGAAGTTTATATTTTTATTTTGAAAAGATAAAATTATTTGATATATTTAATGAGGTTTATTGGTATATGAAATTTTATCTAAAAGTATTTTATAATTTGAGATGAAAGGAGTATTAATTATGTGTTTTATCCATGACCAACATTATCATGATATTAGTTGACATTATTTAAAGTAAAATTGGAAAATTCCTTTGATTTAATGGTATTTCAACTATATAACAAATTTTTATTAGTATGTATAATTCGGCTAAAAGCATATTGTATATAAAAATGGAGGAAGTATGTTATAAAAGATCAAGTTATTAACTGCATGATCACTAGCGTGGCACTGCTGATAATGAAAACAAAATTTCAAAATTACTAGGTACTAATGGATATATAATCCCAGCACCATTCATGTGGGAGTCTTGGCATTGCCCGGAATCAGAAGCCCTGAGGGGTGCGATGATTCTTTAGGAACTCAAGCACTCCCATATATAATAATACTCCAATTTGCGCTCGAGAGTGCGCAGGAGAGACAAATGCAGGTATGATGGCGTCACTGTATATACCTGCACTTCACGGAGATGTGGCCCCAGTTGCTTCAGATGAATCATCCCAGTCAGTGCTGCCTATTATAGCCAGCCACATGCCAAAGTGCCAAGTGTGAGAGAAGCAAGAACCAAAGAGTAACGAAAAAGGGGTAAACAAGTGGAATTATTGTTAATGAGACGATACGGGAGAGTGCACGAAAGATGGAGAAGTGGACAAGGAATCTCCAAATATAGTGGGATTAAAAAAGGTTGAGACCTGAGATTCAAAAAGGACAGGGGGCGAAGCATGCAGCCATGCACAGTGGAGATTGAGTGGGAATTAGAATTACAAGGAACGAACAACGACGAGGCTACGTGTGGGTGGAGGGCTAGAGAGGGATCCGCGTATGCCAGCTCATCCCTCCCACACTCTGCTCGTGCCTCCCACGTGTAATTCTCATCCCCCTTTCTCTCTCTCTTTCACTCTCGCTCCCCCGCCCACTAAGCAACATTATCTCATATTATATTCATATTACATCCTCCCCCCTGTTTTCCTTGCCCCGTTGCCTTTTTTTCCTTAACCTCTCGCAATTTCCCACTGTTTTTTAATAATAAAATCCACCAAAATGCCCACGCCAATCAGAAAAGAGAAAACAATGGCGGAGCCGAACATGACCTTACAAAGCCTTTTTTTTTTTTTTTTTGGCCCCAAGAGGTTGCGTCTCGTCATGAACTTGCCCTCTATTTCTCCCTCCTCCTATCCTTTCATTCTCATTAAATAATACGTGCTGTCCAAGTCTAAGATTTAGATGATTAATTTTTATATATTAAAGAAATTAATTTAATTAAATTAATCAATCACTTGTGAAAAATGTGTCTCTTTTTACGATACCCTTCCTTTCAGTTATTTACATTAAGAATTATCCTCAATAGGTGATAAATAGGAATAGTTTATGAGAAAAAAATAAATACAGCAGATAAAAAGAGTTAAATTTTATATTTTCTAATCAAAGTAAAATCTCCAATTAACTCATATACATTTAGTACAGGGACTATAAAATAATAAGAATGATAATACTAATGATTTATAAACAATAATCCAATAGAATTCTCGAAATTACCTTATTTGATAATGGAAATTGAGATTGACATTCAACCGCCAGTGTTAAAAGAAGATTAAGACCCGACGTTCGAAAAAAGAAAAATTTCTTAAAAGCCACGTGCCCGAACATTGGCAGCACACATCATCTCCTACGTGGCACGTTTGAGCCACGTGGACTTACCCGAGTCATAAACTTGGCTCTCGCCTCCTGAAACTGAAACCTGGTTCTCGTATCGCCGTCGGCTTAACTAAAACACCAACCCATTCATTTAAGTCATATTATACTTTCCTCGCCTATTGACGAATTAATAATAATAATAATAATAATACTGATAATGATAATAATAATAATAATAATAGTTCCAACCCCCACACCCCCCCGGGGGCCTTATAAAAGTTATAACGCGCTCAGGCTCAGCAGTCAGCGCCAATGCATGGACTATAAAATAGAAATATTTAGAGAGAGAGAAGCACCAAAAAATCTAATTCTAAAACTAAAACTTAGACGAAGTTAGGCGACGGCGACGAAGGGAGCTGGATGTATAAATTTCCCGGAAAATAAAAGGTGCGAGAAGGCCCGAGAAAGGATCCCCGGAGACGAAGAAGAAGAGCATGGCGACACCGTTGACGGGACTCCAGCATTTGGAAGGTAGAGGAGGAGTGCCTGTGCTCTCCAATTCTGTGAACAGCGTCGATTCCTCCTCGCCATCGACTTCGGCCTCCAATGGTGTCTTGAACTGCTCTGAGTTGGAGTCTCCAATCTTGATTTTCTTCTTGTTTCATAAGGCGATTCGAAATGAGCTTGATGCTCTTCACCGGTTGGCCATGGCATTTGCGACGGGCAACCGCGCTGATATTCAGCCACTCTTCGAGCGCTATCATTTCGTTAGATCCATTTATAGACACCACTCCAATGCTGAAGATGAGGTCTAGTTTTTGTTTTCCTTGTTCACAATCTACCTGTCGAAATTAATATATTCGAGCCTATTTCTCAAGTTACCGCATAATCAGATTTTGTTAAGTGTTGGCAATGTTGTGGAAACAAAAATTTCTCGGCCTCATGTTGACTAACTGCATCTTTCGATGACCAAACGGCGTTCTTTTCCTTTTGTATATTTTAGGTCTGAGTCTGATTCTTGGTCACTTTAACATGGCTCTTCTTTTGTTATTAGCATAAACATATATACTCTCCTCTTTTTCCACCTGGAGAACAAACGGGAATAAATTCGTAATTACTTTTGCCCTTATCTTCAACCCCTTTTGCAAATTGTGGTTTATTTAAAGCTTATGCTCCTTTCTGGTAGACTCTTTTCATTAGGGGGTTTTTGGCTTTTATCTTCCGTTACTCCTCATCGAAAGCTATGAAACAGATACTTAATAGCCAGAGCTATATCAAATACAACTCGACGCAGCAAACAGGACACTTCAAACTGGATTACATATTTTGTTGCAATGACCCTATCGTTGGAATGCGTATCCCGTTGTCTTCATCAATTAGTTTTTGGAAGAACTTAAGCTGAAATGCAAAAATAATCGGTAATCGAAACGTCGACGGTTATTTTTTTATAAGCAGCCTATTTATTTAGACTGTACTATTATTTTCATCATCCTTTTCAGGGTAAGAATTAGTGACAATGTCCTAATATGGTTCCTTTGCTGATTTGCTCCTAATAAAAATTACTAGCGCTTTTAATATCCTTGAAGCTATAGTGGTTGGCCCAAGTATTTCATGGGAAAGACTTATTGGTGTTTGCCGTCACCAAGTAAAAGCATCAATGTGCTGCGCCCCCCGCCCCCCAAAAAAAAAGGAAAAAAAAAAAGAAGAAAAAAGGGTAAAAAAATAACAACAACAGCAACAACTAGCTACCCTGAAACAGATCGAATACTGATTCATGTCTACGTTGAGGTTATAAGAAGGTAGTTAGTGTATTTGATAAACAGGTTGGGGAACGACCAACAATTTTGGGTGGTATGTCTTACAGCTAGTCCTTCCATGCATGGGAAACTTTTTGTCAACTTCAAATTTAAATTATCAAGTGTTCCCCTTGGCCTTGATTTGTTTATTGGAGAAATTTTACAGATTTCTTGATAGAGTCCACTGACTGCTTGTGTGTGATTTCAGTCCTATATGCTCAACTTGTGGAACTTGCCTACTTTCTTGAAGTGTCTTTTATTTTATTTGGCATTATTGCCTCTGCTTTTCAGCTGTACTCCAAAGTTCTCAAGGAAATATATTCTGGACATGTAGGTGATTTTTCCTGCTCTTGATATACGTGTGAAGAATGTGGCTCAAACATATTCTCTTGAACACAAGGGTGAAAGCAATCTGTTTGATCATCTATTTGAGCTGCTAAATTCTACCATCCAAAATGATGAAAGTTTTTCAAAGGAGTTAGCATCTTGCACAGGAGCTCTGCAAACATCAGTTAGTCAACACATGGCTAAGGAAGAGGAGCAGGTATATATATGTTTGATAGCTTTTTCTTTTATTCCTCTTGGACTCATGGAATGAGAAAAATACAAAGATAAATTGTCTTTTTGTCTGATGAATTTTCACTTGTGAACCATTCGAAGCCTTTTTCTCCCCATGTCTTTACTTTACAATCTTGAGGATCTTATGATTGCACAGGTTATTGAAAATTCTATGGCCAAGTCAGCATAAGTTACAAAGTGTTTTCTGGTCTTTGATCTAGAAACCTAAATAAATAAATAAAAAAGATCATTGTTCAAATGAAAAATATTGAAACCCCTTGACCCACGTTATTCCATCTCAAATCCCTTGTGATTCACATGCCCATAATGTGTGTTAAAGTCAATAATTTATCTCCCATTTTCTTTCCTTATTTCCTGTGATTGTAATAAACTTTAATTTGGTCTTTAGTTCTCCATTTTTCCTTTCCTGGAGGGTATGAAGTTGTCTGTTATTAGGTCTTTTATCATGCATTTGTTTATGTTGTCCCCCCTGTCTTCAAGAGTGTGAAGCTGTCTGGCCCTCTTTATGAGCGTGCCTTCTGTTTTGCACATTAATCTCTAAAGTCCTCTGTTTTGTTTCTTATTAAATTATGTTACTGGAAAAATAATTATTAAATTGTAATTAATGCTGGTAGTTTTTAAATGAGATAAGTCTTATTTCTTATTAAAGTCATGTGAACACTGTTGGTCCAATTGATTAGAAATTTTTATGAAGAAAAGAACACTATCAATATGGAACTCTTTTATAAAGGAAAAAAGAAAGAAAGAAAGAAAGAAAGCAAACCTCTGAATCGTAAAGGACGGTTACTCCTTACAAATTTGTGACGTGGAGTAAAACTTAAATACAAAGTGATTGACTAATGGTTTAGTAGGTACAGCAAGTAACTTTAGAAGTTTTCTGTCATCTTGTCTTAATAATTGTTAAGACAATTAATTGTTCTCTTCCTATTTGCAATATCCACTAATGCAATTTTTATATATTAGGAAGAGAATGAAGTTTATGTGTGAATGAACATGTTTTCAAGTCTGGCTCCCTTCAGGGAGTTTTCACGACACAGAAATCTGTCTATGAAGCTGGTGTCGTAAGGAATTCATTGTAGGAACATTCATTATTGCCCTGAATTTGTGAAATGTTGTTTTTATGTTATGGGTGTTAATCATTTTCTTTTTGGATTATATCAGGTATTTCCGTTGCTTATCAAGAACTTCTCAGCAGACGAGCAGGCATCTCTAGTTTGGCAGTTTCTGTGCAGTATACCTGTCAATACAATGACAGAATTTCTTCCCTGGCTGTCAACATCTATATCACCGGATGAATCTACTGATCTGCAGAAGTGCTTAAGCAAGATAGTACCAGAAGAAAAGCTTCTTCAAAAGGTATAGTTTTCAATAACCTTCAGAGTATGTTGTTTTCAATTATTTAATAATGCTGCCTTTTCCTCCCTTCCCCGCGAAGTTCTCCTTTTGGAGTGTACTGGTTGAAGTCAAGGATTTATTCTATAGGAGAATTTGTTATGTCATGCTTATGAATCTGACTGCTATTCTTCCATATTGAAGGTTATTTTCACTTGGATGGAAGGTAGAGGTGGTGTTAACGCAGTTGAAAGTTGTGGACATCATTCTCATGTTCAGTGTAGTCCTAGCCCATTAACCCATCTGATTGGGAAAGCAAACTGTGCATGTGAGTATGCGACAACTGGGAAACGGAAATATCCTGAATCTATTCTGGATGTTTCTGATGCTGCTGGAACACATCCTATTGATGAAATATTGCTCTGGCATAATGCTGTCAAAAAAGAGTTGAGTGAGATAGCGGTGGAGACCAGAAAGATACAGCTTTCAGGAAATTTTACTAATTTGTCAGCTTTTAATGAAAGGTTGCAGTTTATTGCTGAAGTTTGTGTATTTCACAGGTATTGTCTTAATGTTGATTTATCAAATTCAGCCTCGTGGAAGTATGTTATATTTTCTTAATTAAAAGATTCCTTATTATGCTTCTTGTAAGATTTGTTTTTCTTTTTCAACCTGCTTTGCTTGTTATAACTCATCTGTTCTGTTTTCCCGTCTCACAGGTCCATATGCATGATGTTGTTGTCCCCTCTTCTTTGTGCTTTATTCTTTATATAGTAACAGACATGTTCAACAAGAAATGTTGACGGAATGATGTTGCTTGGGTGCTAAACAGCTACCTTGTTTATCTGAAGAAACAATAATTTCTGTGGATGCAGTATTGCTGAGGACAAGGTTATATTTCCTGCTGTAGATGGCGAGCTTTCTTTCTTTCAGGAGCATGCTGAAGAAGAAAGCCAGTTTAATGACTTCCGGTGTTTGATTGAAGGCATTCAGAGTGAAGGAGCAACATCCAATTCTGAAGCTGAATTTTATTCCAAGTTATGCTTATATGCTGATCATATAATGGAAACCATACAGAGGCATTTCCGCAATGAAGAAGTTCAGGTGGGCATTGATAAAACAGTAATATTTTGAAATTGGCTATTGTGAGATATAGGCAAGTATAATGTTGATCTGCAAGAACGAGAACGAGAACAAGAACAAGAATAAGAACAAGTTTTATTCCATTTGGTGGAGTCAGCTATATGGATTATATGATGTCATTGTGCTCTATCATTTATTAAGTTTTTAGGAATATTATTAATTAAAAGGTCTTGTTCAACAACCTCTAAAAGTGTTTTTGTCGGTCTTTCTTTGCCCTTTTTAACAGGGGTTAAAATCATCTGTTTCACTCTCTTCAAACGATTTTCTATCATTTTTTCTTCAATAGGTGCCACACCCACTTTTTCTTGCATTTGCTCATTTCAAATTTTGTCTTTTTGTGTATATCCACACATCCTTCTCAACATTCTCATCTCTGTCACTCTAACTTTATGCTCTTACTGTTTCATTAAAGCCTAACATTCATTACCATATAAAATTACTAGTTTTATAGCAGTTCGATAAAACTTTCTTTTAAATTTATCAGGTACCTTATGATCGCAAATAGCTCCTTTAGCCTTTCTCCAATTAAACCCACCCTGCTTGTATCTTATGTGTAATATCTCCATTTTATTGATTTGCAAGAACAAAGTTATCTTAATCCTGGGATCTGTGTGTGACTTGTAGCTTGTCAAAGGTTGATGAACATGGTTAAATTTTGTATTTCCTAAGTGAATATTTACTGCATTTGTCTTGGCAAGAATATTTCGATGTAAAGCTGCATGTATTATATTTTTAGGTATTATATTTTCTGTAGGTTCTTCCACTTGCTCGGAAGCACTTTAGCTTCAAAAAGCAACGCGAACTTTTGTACCAAAGCTTGTGCATGATGCCTTTAAAATTGATTGAACGTGTCCTGCCATGGTTGGTAGGATCATTAACTGAAGATGAAGCAAAGATGTTTTTGAAAAACATGCAACTAGCAGGTTCTGCATCTATTTTAAATTCTCCTTTGCTAAAAAGAAGTGATTATATTAATTTCTTTTTTGTTTTTTATCTGAAATTCTGTCAACTTTTTCCAGCTCCTCCAACAGATTCTGCTTTAGTCACTCTCTTCTGTGGTTGGGCTTGCAAGTCTCGGAAGGAGGGTCTGTGCTTGTCTTCAAGTGTATCAGGCTGCTGTCCTGCTAAAAATCTTGCTGATATTGAAGAAAATTGTTCGCAGTCATCCTGTGCTTGTTCTTGTGCATTATCTGCTAATGGTTGCTCAGTATCAGCTGAATCAGATGAGAACAAAAGGCCAGTCAAGCGAAACATATTGGAGTTCTGCAAGAATGGAGATGTCCCTGAAACTTCAGAAACTGAAAGTATCCAAGAGCAATGTTGTAATGCTCGGTCTTGTTGTGTGCCAGGTTTAGGAGTAAGCAGTAATAATCTGGGGCTGAGTTCTCATTCTACTACCAAGTCCTTGCGCTCCTTATCTTTCAGCTCTTCTCCCCCATCTCTGAATTCCAGTCTTTTCATATGGGAAACAGATCATAACTCTTGTGATGCTAGCTCTGCAGAAAGACCGATTGATACCATATTTAAATTCCATAAAGCTATACGCAAAGACTTGGAGTATTTAGATGTTGAATCTGGAAAGCTTAGTGATGGTGATGAGACAATTCTTCGTCAATTTGCTGGAAGATTTCGCCTTTTATGGGGCTTACATAGAGCTCACAGTAATGCTGAAGATGACATAGTTTTTCCAGCATTGGAATCCAAAGAGGCACTTCACAATGTGAGTCATTCATACACACTGGATCATAGGCAGGAAGAAAAATTATTTGAGGATGTATCCTGTGTTCTTTCTGAGCTTTCTGTTCTCCATGAAAATTTGCTGACACTCAATATGTCAGAGCATACAAGTAATTCTGAAATTTCTGATGCCACAGTGCGTGAGAATATAAGAAAATATAATGAGTTAGCAACTAAACTTCAAGGGATGTGCAAATCCATAAGAGTGACCCTAGATCAGCATATTTTCAGAGAAGAGCGTGAGCTTTGGCCATTGTTTGGGAGACATTTCACTGTGGAAGAACAAGACAAGATAGTTGGCCGGATAATTGGAACTACTGGTGCTGAAGTACTGCAGTCAATGTTACCATGGGTAACTTCTGCACTGACTCAGGATGAACAGAACAAAATGATGGACACATGGAAGCAGGCTACGAAGAACACTATGTTCAACGAATGGCTTAATGAATGCTGGAAAGAGAGTCCATCGTCCATCCCATTGACTGAAACATCAGAGCATAGCACTTCCCAAAGAGGTTTCTAATATGTTATTAGTTTATTTCATGTCTTGCAGAATTTGTGAGATAGATAGGTAAATGTAAAATGTCTTATGGTTCTTTCACAGGTACTGAATATCAAGAAAGCTTGGACCTGAATGATCAGATTTTTAAGCCAGGTTGGAAAGATATATTTCGGATGAATCAGAGTGAGCTTGAGTTAGAGATACGGAAGGTTTATCGGGATTCTACTCTTGACCCTAGGAGAAAGGCATATCTTGTGCAAAATCTAATGACCAGGTTGGTTCTAGTGAATACTAATTTCATTGGTTCAAATAACAGTGTGGCATAACCAATTACTTTTTCATATCATTGTGCATGCTATACTCTTAAAGATCCAATTTTTTATTAGTAGTTTGTACATTGTAGTCGCTGGATTGCTTCCCAGCAGAAGTCACCCAAAGCTGTGGCTGGAGGATCCTCAAATGGTGAAGAAATAGAAGGAAGGACACCATCATTTCGGGATGTGGAGAAAAAAGAATTTGGATGTGAGCATTATAAGAGAAACTGCAAACTTCGAGCTGCATGTTGTGGGAAGTTATTTCCATGCAGATTTTGCCATGACAACGTGAGCGATCACTCAATGGACAGGTAAATTTCTGATGGTTTCTGTTATATTTTATTGTGCTTGATATCTCTAATAAACTGTTTGATCATTGCAGAAAAGCAACATTAGAAATGATGTGTATGCGCTGCTTGAATATACAAGTAGTTGGGCCCATATGCATGACCCCTTCATGTAATGGACTTTCAATGGCAAAATATTATTGCAACATCTGCAAATTTTTTGATGATGAAAGGTGCTTTCCAGTTTCCAGTTCCTCTTTTATGAATGCATATAGTAATACAAATTTCAGTTCATATTCTTAACATCTTTAATATTCTTATGTCAGCACGTGAAGTAGTAGTTGAATTCTTCTCTTTGTATTTGATAGTCTCATTTGGGACTTGTTAATCTGAGGTCTCTCTCTTAGCCACTTAATTTGCTTAGCTACTGCTGCAGACTTGAAAACAGACACTATTCTTTCTTCCTCTTCTAGCTTTTGTTCATTAACCAAGCATTATTCGTTTTCAGGATTGTATATCATTGCCCATTTTGCAATTTATGCCGTGTTGGGAAAGGGCTTGGAATTGATTATTTTCATTGTATGAAATGCAATTGTTGTCTGGGGATTAAAACAGCATCTCACAAATGCTTGGAGAAAGGCTTGGAAATGAACTGTCCAATTTGTTGTGACTTCTTATTCACATCCAGTGCTACAGTCAGAGCTCTACCTTGTGGCCATTATATGCATTCAGCTTGCTTTCAGGTCTATTTCACACCATTCTTAGTTTGCAAGTTGCTACTCCCCTCTTTTCTCTATCACTCCCCTTCTGCAGTTCTTTTACTATTCTTAGAATTTGACTCAATCCTTCTTTTGATATGTTAGGCATACACTTGTAGTCACTACACATGTCCAATCTGCAGCAAGTCTTTGGGAGATATGGCGGTAAGAAAACAATATATTTACTACCATGTGCATATGTTAAATTGTGTTGTCAATATGCATTTGATGCTTTGAATCTTTTCTGAAAATCGAAAGCCTGTGTATAACTTTTCATTTTTTTTTTAATTTCAGTAGTAAGTTGCTTCATGCTTGTCACTTCAAATTTGGAGTCTTCTACTCTCTTTTAATGGCATGGATTGACTGGAACATGAGGAAACTTTTCTTGTTGCTTTCATATGGCAATAAGTATTTGTATTTTAGTTCCCCCCCGCCCCCACCCCAAATAAATTATCAAAATGGATGCTAAATATTAGTGTGCATTTGCTGATCTTCAGCAAATCTATTCGTGTGTTGATCAATACTATAATTAGGAATTTGAGGTTATTATATAGTATATGTGGAAATACACCCTTTATGACGTTTAGTTAAAAGATTTAATGGATTGTAAGAAAAGTGATACGATTCGAATGCACATTTCAATTCTATTAATATTGTTTAGCATTTTTTTTTTCCCTGATTGAGGAGCGTAGGGTAATTGGGGTATCATTATTATGGCACAAGCTACAGCCTTTTGAACTTCCTGTTGCATCTTTGTTAGTGGAAATTGAAATATGTAGGAGTAATAGCGATACAAAACGTACTTGGTTCTCTGCAAAACCAGGTTTACTTTGGCATGCTCGATGCCTTGTTGGCTGCTGAGGTGCTTCCTGAAGAGTACAAGGAACGGTATCAGGTATGTCGTGTCTGTACTCTTCAATAATTTTTAATGTTTGTAAATGCGTAAATGTTAGATTTATCTTTTGTTAATTCCTTGCTGAAGTTAGTCTGGATTTTATAAAATAGAGTATTCTTGCTTTATATTTGTTCGATGTTTACAAGAACACATTCTTAAAGAAAAAATAAAATGAATTAAGATTGATACAACAACAACAACAAGAAGCCTTTATCCCACTAGGTGGGGTTGGCTACATGAATTGCAAGACGCAATTGTGTTATATCATTTATTAAGCTTTTAAAAATATTATTAATTAAAAGATCGTATTCAATAACTTTCAAGAGTGTTCTCTTAAGCTTTCCTCTATCCCTTTTAACAAGGCTCAAAGTTATATGTTCCACTCTTCTCACTGGTGCCTCCAACTGTCTTCTTTATACATGTCCAAACCATCTCAAATGATTTTCTACCATTTTTTTTCTCAGTAGGTGTTACCCCCATTATTTTGAGTTCGTGCTCATTTAGAATTTTATCTTTGCGTGTATGTTCGCACATTCATCGTAATATTCTCATTTATGCTACTCCAATTTTATGCTCTTGTTGTCCCATTAGAGCCCAGTATTCACTACCATATAACATAGCCGGTTTGATAGCAGTATGATAGAACTTTCCTTTAAGTTTATTAGGCACCTTACGGTTGCAAATAATTCCTTTAACTTTTCTCCAATTAAACCACCCAACTTGAATTCTATGTGAAGTATCCCCACTAATTTCGCCATTATTTTGAATAATGGCTCTCAAATATTTAAACTTTTTTGCTTGAAGTATAATTTGAAAAATGAATTAAGATTGATATCCAAAATAATTTGACTAGCTTGTTAATTGTGCTTGTTAATAACAAATTTGTTCTATTGTTGCACAATTTTCCTTTCTCCCTCGACTTACAATATTGAAACAGCTCTTCTCTTGACTTCGCAAAACCAGATGAAATGCTTCATATAAAGCATCAACTGTAATATTTATATAAGTAGTATTTGCATGATGTGGCCATTGTTACAGAACCGAGAGCTGTTCCTATAGAAAGACATCTAACAGTGATGATTTGTGCTATTTCTGTGGGTCATTTTTGTAATGGAAATGCAGGATATACTATGCAATGATTGTGATCGAAAGGGCTCTTCACGCTTCCACTGGTTATATCACAAATGTGGTTTCTGTGGCTCATACAATACCCGAGTGATCAAGTCTGAGTCAACAAATTCCATCTGCTCCTAGTCTGCTTCTTAGGACAGAGGGGGATAGAGTTTGTAAATAGCTGTATAGGCAATTCAAAATTCCCCCCCAAACCAACGACCTGGTCCTTTTTTTAATCTAATCATCTTATACATAGCGAAGTGAGTCACTTCCAATAGAGGCCTCTTGCGAGTTTGTTTTCTCATGAGCCGGATGTAGAAGCGTCTTATCTCTTTATATCATTTGATGTATAGAATACGAACCAACTTTCTTCCCGTTGCCCCCACCCTCCCCACTCCCTCTTTTTGGGCAATAGATGCTTTCGCAGCTCCTCTGCACTGAGGACTTGAGGTATCTTCAAGGATGTCTTGGTTTCAAATTTCAATTCTTCTGCGGCTTGGATCCATATTTCTGTTCTTTACGATGTAAGATACAAAAGCTGAAAGCCAGCTAGAAAGTAATACTCGAGGAAGGCCTTAATAAAATCGTTCTATAAGTTTTTGTTTTGGGGTGAAAATGACAGTTAGGTCTCAAAGAATTAATTAATTTAAGTTCAGTTTTAACTAATTTTAAAGTGTCAACAAAGTTTTTGATCCTTCATAATAAGATATCAAGTCTAACAACTTTAAGATTTGTAAATTTAACTTTAAATTTTACAATTTTATTGTAATAAATTTTTATTTTATTTTTTAAATGTTAATAAGGTTAAAGAATAATTAATAGATAATGAAAAAAATGAAGGATTTATTTATTTTATCGATAAACCCACCCATATTCTGATATATCCATTTTTTTGTTAATATTATCTTATATATATATATATATATATATAAAGGTGATCATTTGTATTTCCTATCAAAATTTGAAAAATAAATTATAACTTTATTGTAATAAAGTTGTAAATTTTTTGGGTGTCAAACTTATGAATTCTTAAAGCCATTGGATTTAATATTTTAAAGATAGACTTAGATATGAAATTAAATGGTATCCTTTGAAAGCAGGGTGAGTCAGACTCAATATCGAAGGTTCTATTAATTCTTTTGGGGCAACAATTTGTGATGGAGTCTTTTGCGATAAGAAAAGAAATTCAATCATGGGATTTTTTAAATATTTTGGCTACCAACCTAGTATTGTAGTTAAATTATTAGGCATTTTATAAGGTTTTCAACTTGGTTGGAATGTTAAACTTATTAAGATTAATTTACACACTAATTCTATGGAAGCTCTCTCACTTATCTAGCATAGCTTCTCTGTTAGTCATTTTTTAACATCAAACATGAAGAAAATCAAGGAACTTGTTATGAAAAATTGGACAATCATCTTTGATCATGACTTTAGAGAAGTAAACAAATGCGCTGATCTGCTCGCATGTGAAACCTTTCTTGAAAATTATGATCTCATTATTTATAATGAACCACCTATAGCTTGCAGGTCCATCCTAAACTTTGATTTGACCTGACTTCTGTAATCCTTGCACAGCTTTGTTCGTCTCCTTGTATTCAAAAAAATAAAAATAGAACATGTTTTATCTAGATTTTATGATATCATTTTAATATATATATACATATACACACATATATTTAATTTATGAACTTTCCAAGCATCTTTTAATTTTTTAAATAACTTATATACAAAATATGTCATTTAAGTTTTTAACATGCAAGGCTGGTAAAAAAAGGTTTTTAACATGCATGAGATAATAAATTATAAAATGAAGCAAGTTGTTATCTAGATTTTAATTTCCATGGGTGAAATATTCTAAAATAAAATAAAGGGAGAATCACACATTTAATAACCTTCCAAGAGAATTATTCCCAGGCAATAACCAATACAAAATTATTTATTGTTAAAATAGCAATAAAAACTTGTTTTTTTTTAAATGGTGATTTGTTTTTTGTCATTGTTTGTAAATAATTTTTTTAAAGATTTTTGGATGCGATTATCCCTAAAATTCAATTTATATTTTTAATATGCATAAGATGATAAATCCTAAAATAAAATTAGTAGATATTTAAATATACAAGGTAATAAATTATAAGTTAGAATGCATTGTTTAAATTTTGATTTATGTGTAGATCACAAATTTTAAAAGAATAAATTATTTTTATATTTTTAATACGTTAAAGGTAAAACATTTTAAAATACTCGGTGTTGAAAGTAGAACAAGTTATTATTAATATTCTTAATTAATATGTACTACAGGGTAGTATAATATAAAGTGAAACATGTTATCTAAAACAAATTCTCAAGCCAAAAAAATGTGTGATGTTTTTAATTGGCATGGACACAACAATTTATAAACTAAAATAAATTATTGTTTACATTTAAGTATAACAAGGTAACAATTTTTAAAATAAAAAAATTTTTTATTTGTATTTTTGGTATTATTTCACACCTTCCAGCTACTATTACTTTATTTTTAAATATTTACATAATATTTAACTTCTCTTTATTTTTATAGTTTGTTTTGGCAAAAAAAAAAAGTTATAGGTTGTTTAGTTTGAGGGGAATCATAATGAGGAGAGAAAAAGGGAAGATATATATATGTCTATTATATGACTATTTAATTGAGTCAAATGAAAATATTTTAATGAATTCAATTTTAAAAAATAAAGAGGTGAGTTTAAAGTTTTAATTAATTTTTTACTCTTACTCTCTCTCTATTAAAAATTTGTAATTTAATTTATTTATTTTAAAAAATAATTATTTAGTTTTTATAGTTTTTTCTTATATTGTAATTGAGTCTCTAAATTTTAATTTGTCATAATTTTAATTTGAATGTAATCTAATCTTTAAACTTTAACTTATAAAATCTTTTATCTTATTTTACACTTCCTCCATCCTGGCTAAATAGAGAGGAGATATGGTGTAAAATCTAGTTATCAGAATTTTTTTTAATAAAATTTGATTAGAATCAGAACCTTTCTTAATTATGATTGAAGTATTTTAAAAAATAATTTTTATAAAATTAAAATTACTGACTACAATTCTTTAATTAATTTTATGAAGTTAAAAATAAAAAAAATGATTAATTGAGGAGAACAAGATGAATGCAAGAGGACTAGAGAAGTCTCTGGAAATTAAATACCAAGCCATATGGTTTGTGAGAGCTACCCAAACTCCCACCGAACGTTAAACCGCTCTCGGCTTCTCCCTGTCATCGTTTCATATCTTTCTTTTGTGTGTGTGTGAGAGAGAGAGAGAGAGGGAGAGCGTGTATTGTATTCGTATAAATCCTCCCCTCCCATTGATTTTCAGACCCAAACAGGAAATACTCTCTCCAATCTCTTGGAATCAATATATTCCTCGATTCCCAGCAAAACATTCACCAACGAGGACCTCAGAGACAGGAAAACGAAGACTTGAAAAACAAGAGCTTTACCCAGATTAACTGACTTCAGCACTAGAAAGAGAAGGAAATAGCATCTCTTCGACAGTGTAGGACACGAGTGTTGAGAAGCTATCATGGCTACGAGGACTGAAAGATCATCAAAGCCATTGCACAACTTCTCATTTCCATGCTTGAAATGGGGCAACCAAAGATTCCTCAGGTGTGTCAAAGTCTCCCCCAAGGCCGCAGAACCTTCCTCTTTTGATCGCGGATCTTCGCGATCCCTGTCGAATTCGGGTAATTCCCTACACAGACAAATCAACCGTCGACCTTCCAATCCGAAACGTAATTCCAATTCATGGGAAGATGCTGAGATTAATATCGAGGCGGTTCGCGAGAAGCTCATGATCGATCTCAGAGTGGCGGCTAAGAAGCTCAAAGTTTCGATTCTTGAAGAAGGAGCCGTCGAGGACGAAACGGCAGCCATTGCTAGGCCTTGGAATTTGAGGACAAGAAGAGCTGCTTGTAAGGCTCCCCATGAAGAAGAGCGCAAGTGCAATTCGTCTTCTTTGCCGACGAAGGTTGTAGAAGCTGCAGTGACCAAGGAGAACCCAGTCAGCGTGGCGAAGAATGAGAAAACCAAATTTTCGGTTTCGTTATCGAAGGAAGATGTTGAAGAAGATTTCTTGGCCATGGTTGGAACGAGGCCTCCGAGAAGACCTAAGAAGAGGCCTAGGATTGTGCAGAGACAATTAGATGTAAGTCGCTGCAAGGGTTTTTGAACTTTGATACTCATTATGCTTCCATGGCTAGAAGGTGTGAGAGAAAAATGAAAATCTGCTCAACATGTGCTGAAAGAATTCTGGTTTTGTTGTCGAAGGCTGAAAACTTCTCTCGGCTTTATTTTTAATGTTCCTCTCTCGGCTTTTCCGTAAAGCAAACAAGACAGTTGTCTTCTTCGGTTATTTTTGCCTGGTTATGTCACAAAGCTCATATTTACGTCTTACATTACCTACATTTCTGCTCATAACTGTTTTGGGGTTCAACACTGGCAGACACTTTTTCCTGGATTGTGGCTGACCGAGGTCACCGCCGAATCATACAAGGTGCCTGATGTTCCAGAGTGAGGTACAAATATGTAGTTGTATGTTTGTCACTGTTTATATTTTCAGAAGTGAATTGGATCGATAACTATAGTTTCTGATTTAATTGGCATGCAGGAGCTGAAATGATAATGAAACTGGTTTCTGCCTTCTGGAAGTATCAGATATTTTGCTTGCTGACTGTTCCACACCGTGACATAAATAATGGCAATGGTCAAATCATCCGTGTAAATAGGGGGAAAAAAGTACCTCAACAAACATGAATATCTGGACCTCTTGCATTAATGTCTAGCCAAATCTGATATTTGAATGTATTTGCTCGCTCGGGCTTTTTATTACTGGCTTTGCTCTTCTGTAAAAATCTTCAGTTTACCATCACTTGGCTGATGCCTGCTGTAATAAATTTAGCAGTTTTTCACTTGTATGTTTATTCACTTGCTATCTTCGAAACTCATTCAAGAAAGTGAACAGCATCTGACCAAAAAAAAAAAAAACAAAGAAAGTGAACAACCCTTTGACTGTGTAGGTTGCAAAGCTTCTGTTGTTCTTCAAAATCAGGAAGCACTGGGGTTATTAAGCATCTTTCTGAGAACAATATTGTTCTTCTTTGCAGAATCACCGGTAATATTTTAATGGCAAAGTTTATTGAGTTTACTCTTTTCGTAGGCATCATGTGTATCTGACTTCTGAAGCTGATTAAAGTGGTGTTTTGCATCTTAATCTTCAAGGTTAGCATTGATTTGAAAACAGATAAACGTGGTAGTAAGAACTTATATATACAGTGTAGTTTTACCTTTACTCAGTGGGAGAATAATTAGCTTGTTATACATAGATTTCTTTAGTTTATACAAGTATCCTCGAAGCCTTAATGGAACTGTTTATCATTTTGTTTATAGAAGCAAGGTGAGAGGTGTTCCTTTTTATTTTGTATTTGGGAAAAAAGACAGAGAAAAAGAAAAATGGTGGTTGGGGTTCACTTCATGCATGGGAGGTAATAAACCCCTAGTGACATGTAATGTAATACATGAAAATCCTCCAATCAATCTTCTATTGACTATTCTACATGAATAATCTAGCAGAGAAGTATAATCATACTTATTTTCCCTATCTGTATTGCAACCAAATACTCCCCAGCACAAGTATTAAAAAAAGGGGGGGTGGGGTTTGTTGGAAGCAGCTCAATTGGTTTGCTTTCGCAAATAGGAAAGGAAGATGAATGCCTTCTTTTTGAGCGAAGTTGGGGAGTGCTTTAGAGTCATTTGCCCCGGAAAAGAGGAAAAGTGGACACCAAGCTGTTTGGGTGGTAAATAGTGGAAGGTTCATTCGGAAAATTTGTGCTGTTCTTTTTTTCTAAGTTTCCAAGAGAGAGCCAGAGAGTTGTGGGGAATATCTGTTACTTTGATTTTCTAGTCAGTGGCTCATTCATCTAACACTGGACAGAAGCAACAGTTGCTGCAATGAGTATTTGGCATGTGGGTTAATGGTCATCTTCAAATCAAGTTGCATCACTGATTTGTACACCTATCTCTCAGGCGTCCATCGTGAAAAACTTGAGCCCAATTAGTTTGCACGTCTAAATACAATGACAGCTTTATGATTTGTTTGTAGTTGGCATTAGCTAGTATTACTCTCTGGCATTGGTTAGCCATGCGTTCACTAGTAGGTAAGATTGTGTATTTCAAAAGGAAATAAGTCGGTTCATTATGTTTTAATTATATTAGTTAAACTATTGTGAATATACCTCCTAATTCAGCACACCATTAGTATACTAAAATCATATAATAATTATCATCATCAATTCTACTTCTGTACAGTGGAGTTATCATTTTTCCCTTTGAGAAACAACCCTCTTGCCTAATCCTCCTGTCATTTCTATCTCCTCTTCCTATTTCTTTGAGTTGCATTGTTTTTATTTTGGATAATTCTGATCCTGCTGATTAAATCAACAAGAGTTTGTTTAATTACGTGGGATTGTAGTAATATGATTTATTTATTTGATGCGGTACACTATTCCTCAAAACCAACATATTTTGACATGATTCAAGCTTCTACATGCTAACATGCTTTGGTTGAGAAAGAAAAGACCGCCAACATTCCATTCGGTGGACACGAATGATTCTAGGGAGGCAGGTGTGTGATTCCACAATCCACAAGTTAGGAATTGGAACATGAAATGGAATATGTAGGAGTAGAAGTAAGAGGAGGAAGAAGAAGAAGAAGCCATTGGCGTCATGAAGGTGAATGGAAGGGAATTATATCCCAAAAATAAAAATTCAACATTTAGTTGGGAATGAGATGAGATATTATATGTGCATTTGGTTTTTAATTTGTCAAAATTTTATTTGACAAAAGTTTATTTGCTAAAAATTAGTTTAGTAAAAGTTAATTGTCGTAATAAAATTTGTGTTTGGATATATTTTTTTAAAAGTCAGTTTGAAACACTAAAAATTATTTAGATTGTGATAATAAAATGTATTTTTGAATATACAATTACCAAAAAAAATATTAATTTATGATGATTTGTAATTTTTATTATACAAATGTAATATATTTAAAATATTTAAAAAATATGATAAATATTTTAAGTACATAAATTTTGATCTATAATGTTAAAAATTTAATCTCTAGTTATTTATATTTTTTAATTTATAATTTTAAAAAATGTGATAAAGATTTATAATTTTTATTATGCATTAATGCTGAAAATTAACATAATTAATTATTTAATTTATAATGCTAAAAAATTGATACCTAATTATTATTATTAAAATAATAATTATATTTTTAATAAATTAAATATTTTTTAAATAAAAAAATAAGAGATTAAACTTGGAGTAATATGGTTAAATAATATCTTACTTTTCAAATCTACTTTTTAAAAATTTTAAATAGTTATATTTTAAAAATTCATTTTCAGGTACTGTTTAAATATATTTTTAGGATATACTTTTTATAAAATATTTTATTTAAATAATTTTTAACTTTCTAAAAATAAAATTTTATTTTTAAAATGTGAAACACAAAAAAATCAAATGGACCCCATAACCTCACGCGTGCGTGCGCACGAGAAATGTTTTAACCCTCAACCATTACACTTTTTAACTTCCTACTCTATCTTTCCACATAATCTAATCGTAAAGTGCATTTGGTTTGTCCTTGAGCATTTTAGCATTACATCTTGCTGGCAATAGAGAATATCTTTAAAATTATCTCCCAGAAGAATAAAATAAAATAGGCCATGACTTGAATAGTGACGGAGCTACGTGTACTTGAAGAGGGGCATATGCACTCTCTTGACTTGAAAGAAATTATACATAAATAGTAAATAATTTATTATTTTATCTTCTTTAATTACAAAATTTTAAACCCCTTAAAAACTAGTTTTTTTTTATGAATGTTTTAACTTAAGTTCAATTATGAATTCACTAAATTTAAAACTCCAACATGATTTTTAAAAAGAATATACTTATTTATTTAATTTTTTAAATCTTTGGTTAATTATTATATATTTTTATATATAAATAATATCATAAATTAGTGATTTATATAGAAGGAAATATTTTTAATAGCATTTGACAATAAGTAGGGAACAATTATAAAATATATAATTATTTTTTTAAAAATGTTAAATAATTTTTTTTGAATTATTATTTTTAAAATTTATCTACACCCATATCAGGAGTCCTGGCTTCATCATTGGACTTGACTACATTGTGAAAGAAAGATCAAACCCGATTATTCCTGAAGCAATAAACAAAGGTGGATTTTTCCAGGGAGGTAATGAGATCGAAAGTTCCTGATCATGAATGAAGAGACGAAAAGTCAACCTGGAAATTTAATTCAACAAATCCATTGCTATCATTCTACTGCTACAATCCAACAAGGTCCAAGTCTTACGGTGGAAGCAGGGTGTTCAATTATTGACGTTCAAATCATATTTTGTTTTTTAAAAAAATTACTTATAACACAGGCTTTTCAAATATGACTCATTAAGATTCATTCTATTAATTTTTGACTTATTTATAATTTAGTCTCTCAATGTTTGTTAGTTTTCTTTTTTCATGCTAGCTTAAATTCCATATCAAAGAGTAAGAGAAATGTATTTTAGAGTAAGATATGAGCATTTTTTTATTTCTCTTATTTGATAAGGATAATTTTTACAAAATCTAAAAAATAAAAACCAAGTTTTAAGTGAGTTAAAAGTTGAGAGATTGAGTCACAGCAAATCATAGTTAGGGGATTGAGTTGCAGCAAATCATACATGAAGGAGTGAGTTATAAATAAGTTAAAAGTTGAAGAACTAAAAAAGATTATTTTTTTTTATTTTTACTATCATGTCCTTTATGCTTCTAATATTGACACAACATACTTCTCAGATTAATAACTGAAAATATTGATAATATCTATGAAATAACACGACTTAAGTGATTCTAATCTGTTGACAAAACAAAACAAATAAAAATAGGACTAGTCATACTTGCATTTAAAGGATTCAGTAACATTATCCTTGACAACAACATGAAATGCAGCTCTATCGTAAAGTTTGACTTGTTGCTGTTTACATACAATTATAATGTAACACGTATCAACATCCAAAACTCCAAAATACAGAGAATAATAGTCCATATTAATGTATTTAAATACTCTTAGCTTACCGTTGGCCGAAAAATAAAAGAGAAATCATTTCAGTATGAAAACTTTAAACATGCTATATGACCCTCTAAAACTAATACAAAATGTGAATAAATTACATGACAATCACATCATCGATATCAATATACTTGTAAAATTTGCGGGGACTAACTTACCTTGGGCTTTAATACATGCATTGTGTCCGTAATAAGATCATAGGTTCATCCACAACGACGTCGTCCCGACCTTTTTCTGCTGAAACTATTGTGAGGATCTCACCTTTGGAACCAGAGGCTATGGCAGGTAACTATACCTAGCTAGTCTGAGAAATTCCATGCGAATAGAATTATGAGTGTTTTCTCACAGATGATGGCCGTGAGAAAAAATCACTGTTTTGTTTTGGGCAATGCAACTTAATTACCATCTTTTTCACTTTTATCACAAGTAATAAGCATGTACATATATGAAGTTGTGAGATTATTCTGATGAGTTGTTGGTGTAGCTGGCTAGCTAGCTAGTTCAAAATTGAACTAGATAGCATTCTTTTTTAATAATATCTAATGGGAGAAGCTATTTATTTCATGGATCAGAGTGATGATCAGTGACTAATTCATAACCATGAATTAATTAAAGTGGGTTGCTTAATGATAGAGGCAGTTACTAATTATGGAGCATGTGGGTGTGGGTTGAATGAGTAATGAATCATGAATGGAAGTTGAGAGTGAAAGACACCATAATTATGGGCATTAAATGGAAAATGTGGCGACTGGAGGCAATTAGAGGAACGAAGAAGCTGACAACATTTTGCTGAGCAAACAAACAAACAATTTTTTTTTTTTCCCCAAAGAAAAGGCATAAGGATTCCTTTGATGCTTGTGGTCCTAAAGGCAGTGTTCTTGCGAGACTTGTCAATCACTGTTGATTAATTCATAAACTAGGCTTCTTGTTTTACAGATCATGAGCACAGAGGAAAAAAATCAATTGTGAATCATTAAACGGAATAAGTCTAAACTGTAATAAAAGTGCGGAGGAAAAAAAATCAAACACCGGCATCAAGTTAGAACGAAAACAGCCAAACAGGAACAGCCTCAGCACATGAGTGAATATTAATCTGGTGGAATTTCTGTTAAATGCTTATGTGGAGACTTAATTTTAGGAAGGTTCAAAAAAATTTTAAAATTTTAGTTTAATTTAAGAAAAAAAGTTAAAAAATGTTATTGATAAAAAGATCAAAATATTTTTCACTTATTACACATAATCACTTGTTATTATTTTTCTTACTCTACTTGTTAATTTACGAATATGAATTATAAATTACATGAGTTAACATGTCAATAATTACATAAGACTTAACATAAATTTTTAATGATAAGTAGCAAAATCAATTATTAATTTACTAACATAAAGTATAAATTACAAGACCTATCTTATAATTTATAATTAATGTTAGTAAATTAATAAATAAAGTTAGTAAATTAATAACTAATGTTATTAATTTTCTGACAAACGAATGTAATTTATAAATGATATTGATAAATTAACAAGTATAGTAAAAAAATTAATAATTAATAATTTTGTATAATAAGTAAAGTATATTTTATTTTTTATTAAAAAAATTCTTTTAACTTTTATATCTTAGAGTGAATTAAAATTTTAAAATTTTTTAAATTTATATAAAATTAAATTTTTATGAAAGCACTTGAATGAAATTCTCCCTGTTAATCCGAACAACAGGCCACAACCGATTTTTTTGTTTCACAAAAAAAAAATCATTTATAAAAAAAATCATTATAAATGATTTTTTTTTTTGAATACATGTCATAAATGATTTTTTTTGATCGTGTAAAAAGGTCAAAATCAGGTCATGATAAAAGTCATAAATGAATTTCGTACCAAAGTGAAATGCATAAAGTAAATGCAGAAGGCGAGTTCGCTGGTGATAAAAAAAAAAAAAGAAAAGTGTGCAGAAGAGGAGTTCAAAGCGCGCGCGTTGTTGGAGAAGCTAATTCGCATTTTGGATTTCCATTCCATGTATACGAGGAGAATCAACATATGAAGGTCGCCGTTGGTGAAGCCGCCGCGGAATTCGTGCTCTTACTGCAATCCATGAGTTTTGTGTTTAGATTATGCCCCTGCTTGAAGAGGAGGTTCAAGGCCAACGCCGCCTCTGATTCTCCCCATCCTCAACCACCCAACGATGTTGCCGACACGTGGGACCTGTTCTTCGACCTCCACACTCTGCAGCTAGCCACTAACTTCTTCTCCGAGCTGAACCAGTTAGGTCATGGAGGTTTTGGTCCTGTTTACAAGGTTTGTCTGTCTTCGACATCCTTCCACGATTACTCTCATAAAACTCAATCCGACTGTTCCTTATTTGTTCTGAGGGCTTCTTTCTGCTTGCAATTTCTTGCTCTAATTTCCCTTTTCGATCCTGGTTTGTTTGCTTGCTTGCAGAATCATCCTTGAATAAATGCAGCTACTATTTCTCTGTTCGTTCCATGAAAATTGCTTCAATGTTCTAATCTTTTTGACAGGGCGAGGTGTATTATTATATATCGGAAGAACTGAAAGAATGATCTATAATCCAACACTCGAACATTTAGTTTTCCAAGTACTTAAAATTTCGCTTATGAAGAGTTTGGACATGATCGACAATCCCTTGTTTAAACAACATCTAAATCTTGGATTTTTCAGATATTGTATACCTAGATTTTTCAAGTTCATATGATATTAAAATTTCGACATCAATTATCAATAATGAGTTTTTGGATATAGATCCCATATTGGTCATCTAGTATACAACAACAACATTATCTAGCATAATATTTTAAAATATTATCATCATAATTGTCCATTGGTTGACTTTGCTGCGCTTCCCGTAGGAGCAAAATCTTGTTAGTATGGTGAGCTTCTAATGCCTTTCAAGCTTCATGTTACCATATTTTGAGGGAAACATCCGCTATTGCCTCATGTCTCAGTAACTTCGAAGGAGCCATCTTGTTTATAAGCATTTAACTTATCGCGTGAGGCAAAAGTAACTTAAGCTTTAGAGTTATCATAACGTTGCAGATGAGTTACTGGTTTGTAATTTGTCTTCTTTAAACAGTCAATAAAGTAAAAATATAATGTGGGGGAAATGCATACACAAAAAAGAGAAGACAGTGAGCTAATTGGGACTGGGAGGTTTGTGTTCTTCGATATTACTTCCTTGGTTCAACCTACCCGAGGGACTTCTCAGGGGCTTGTTCGTGGATGCAATAATTCAATTAACATATGCATGCTCTACAGGGGTTGATGCCAAATGGTCAAGAAATAGCCGTGAAGAAGCTGTCTCTAGAATCAAGACAAGGAGTTAGAGAATTTACCAATGAGGTCAAACTACTGCTGAGAATTCAGCATAAGAACTTGGTTACATTATATGGGTGTTGTGCTGAAGGACCTGAAAAGATGCTTGTTTATGAGTATCTTCCAAACAAGAGTCTTGATCACTTTCTCTTTGGTAAGGCAACACTTTCTACCCAACGCACAGGAAAATATGCCTTTTTTTCTTTTTACTATTTTCTTTCTTGGCTGTTGGTGGTAAGTGGTTAATGCGTATATAAACTTTCAGATAAAGGAAAGTTACCATCTCTGGACTGGGCAACACGATTTAGAATAGTTACAGGTGTGGCAAGAGGACTTTTGTACTTGCATGAAGAGGCCCCGATAAGAATCATTCATAGAGACATCAAAGCCAGTAACATTTTGCTGGATGAGAAGTTAAGTGCAAAAATTTCAGACTTTGGCCTAGCAAGACTATTTCCTGGGGATGACACTCATGTGCAGACATTTAAGATTTCTGGTACACAGTGAGTAACTGGTTCACTTCACTTTGTCCCTGTGATACAAGCATCCTTATCCCTTACTATTTATACCCTTGATGAATGTAGTGGTTACATGGCTCCTGAATATGCAATGCGTGGATATTTGTCTGTGAAGACAGATGTTTTCAGTTATGGAATCTTGGTATTAGAAATTGTTAGTGGGAGAAAAAACCATGACCGGCTACTTGGTGAAGAGGAGGCAGATCTGTTGAGCTATGTAAGTTTCTTGCATGGACCACGATTCTAGCTATAAAATTGTGATCAGATGCTAGGATTTCCACACTTTATATATGGAAGGATAAAATGGGAAAGCGGTCCCATGTCATGAATCATTTTTTTGGGCATTCAAATTTATCCGTGAATGTTGGTGCCTAAGTTATTTAGTTGATTCATTTTTTTGACATGTTAAAATTTATTTCTTAAAATATTCTGCAAACTGAAGTTAGAGGTCCATGAGATGTTGATATGGACAATATCTCATACTCGTTATAGTAACTACATTTGTGGCCAACAACCTACTGTTGCTCTTTACGGACTCATGCCAATGAAATGGTTGCGTGGTGTTCTTTTTTTTTTTAATGAACAGTAGCGTTCTTAATTCATATCAAGCATTTGATGTTTGACTGTCGGGCTGGCTTTTATATGGTTTTCTTGGAGGATGTAGAGATGTATAACCTTGACCATTTTGCAATAATGAAGTAGCATGCCATTACTTGAAGTAACATATTTATTTGAAAGCTAAGTTTCTTGTGTATACGTAGGCATGGAAGCTATATCAGGCGGGAAAGATAATGGATTTAATTGACACAAGCCTCGCCAAATACAATGGTGACGAGGCAGCGATGTGCATTCAGCTGGGTTTGCTGTGCTGTCAAGCAAGTATATCAGAAAGACCTGATATGAATGCTGTTCATCTGATGCTCTCAAGTGATTCGTTCACTTTGCCAAGACCTGGTAAACCAGGAATTCAAGGCCGTGTAGGACGTTGGACTACGACCTCATTATCTGCTTTCACCAATACTAATGCTACTAGTGCGACCAAGGCTTCTGGGGGAACTAGTATGATAGACGACTATTCTAGAAATTCTATCTCTACTTCTTCCTTTGATGAAGGAAGATAACATCCATTCTCATTCTGTAAAGATTTTATGCCAAGGTATTCTTTTTGTTATATTGTAGATATTATAGTAAAATATGATTTGATAAATCTGATTGCATAGGATGCCGCTTGCCGCGCTGGGGATTCTCAATGGCTGTTACTTTTTAACATAAAATTTTCGCATGGCCAGACTCCAAATTCTTGATCCGAGATAGCAATTGAACAAATTTGAGTCTTTTTGTAGAGATAGGACAGAGACACGGAAAGACCGTGCAAACTACAAGAAAAGCTAAATAGAAGACATTAGATGCTTAATTTGTTAAAGCATCAACTCTGCGCGCAGATCTAGACCAGCTACATGAACAAAGTCGAGTTATTCTATCAAGAAGTTGAAAGGATAGTTTACTGGTTGAAAAGACATCGTATTTTCACGATTTGTGAATAATCGTTATTGAAAATTATAAATTATATATTGATGGTAAGCATAAATGTTTGATTTTTACATCTGCAATAAAGATCACTCAGTCAATCAAATTATTATTTTCCTATGAAATAAAAAATAAATAGTTAACGAAAATTGATCTTGTTAGTAAAATGCTTAATCCATAATTCACAAGGATGTAAAATTAAATCTCATTGCTAATATGAAAATTTTATTAATAAGTGATTTGTATGGTACATTTTTGGATATACTTTTGCCATCTAGAAACATACCTCTATTCTGATGAATTCTTAATGAAAACTCATTTAAACTTCCTTTCGCCAAACAAAGTTACAAAAGCGATGCTCTTTTTTTTTTTTTTAATCAAACTCTAGTTTAATCACTTGATCAACGACCGTTGCCGTAATTTGTCCATCAAAATGACAAAAGTGGTGTCCATGCATGGGTTATGAAGGCTGGAAATGAGGCATTGTCCTTCAACAAACCATTTATACAGGTTTTCATCAACAATATGCCAATCGATCACAAATTGTCAAAAAGGAAAAAAAATTATTTTTCCTTTGAAAAAAAAAAAATCTACATCCATCAAACCAGAGCACAGGACTTAAACCTTCAACCAGCGGACAAAATTTCAAGCATCCAGCATTGGGAATTCTTGAACATGTTCAATCTGACAACGGAGACGACCTCAAGCTTCGGCAATACGATACTCAAACACATCTTTGCCTGACAGTTTCCTGTATATTGCAGCAAAAGCATCCAGCTTGAACTCGGTTTTGTTTCGCTCCTTTGGGTCCAAGAAAACCTGGATCGTCCACCCAGATACTTAATGTGTTTGAATTAAAAAATTTACAATTAAGATTACGGTTCAACTAAAATTAGCAAACTGAGGTTAAAAAAAATCAATTAACATAACGTAATTTATGTTTGAATATTTTTTTTTCAAAAGTTAATTAAATAAATTAAAATTCGTTTGGATAATTTGATTTAAAAGTCAGTTGAGATATTTAATAATAAAAATAAGTATAAATTTTTTATATATTTTTTGACTAAAAATATTAAATTTAAAATTACAACTAATAAGTGAAAAATTTATAATATTCCTTGACTATGTCAAAAAAAAAATCTTTCTGTATGCTAAAAAAAATTGTTTCTATATGCTAAAAAAATGATCTGCAAGTCTGAAGCGATAAAGAGAAGAAAGAAGAAGCAATGACGAAGGCGAAGCTAGAGTGATGTTGGCGAGCTAAGCAGCGACTTGGATTGGCGACTAGGGACAACCATCAATGAGTGATGCCCAACAACTAAGGATGACCAATGATAAGTGACGACTATAGCAAGGACGAATGCATACTCCCAGGCACAAGGCAGAAAAAAGAAGCTAAGAGAGACTGAGAATGAGCTAACGATAGTGTGAGAGAGACTCAAACTCGTCAAAGAAGAAGAAGAAGAAGGCCAAGGGGTGAGGGTGACTGCTACTGGTAAGCCGTGAGTTTGTGACTGTGAGCAAGAATGAGAGAGAGTACTAGAACTCAAAGAAGAAGGCTGAGGGGTGAGGCCATGAGGGTGACTGGTATGGTGAGCTTGAACCATGGCGTGAGCGACAACCATGACTCCATAAGAGAGAAACCGAGAGTGCAACTGTGTGAGGGATGGAGAAAGTAGAGACTATGACCTCAAAGTGCATGGCCGAATAGTACTAATTGAAAGGTTCAACAGCAACCCCCTCTTCTTAACATAACTTGACAGCTAAGTAACCCTGCTCCTTCTTTCTTTCTCTTTACATGCTCAATTATGAAACTATGCTTTCAACAACAATATCGCTTGTAAAAGGAGTGGAGGAAGAGTGCAAGGTTCATCGTATTGAAACTAGTAGACCGCTTTGGATAAACTATATTCAAAATATTCAAGAAACTATCACACGGTAATATGGTTGTGTACAATAAAGCTAAGAAAAGTTATAGCTGGCCAAGTAAAGGTACTTGTGATATGGGGACCGCTAGAAATTATTCTATGTACACTTTTCTGCGACATTGTCTACAATAATTTCAAGGTCGACTATTGCTCTTTACTATTTCTAAACTCAGTAATGTATTGGAATAATTAAAGAGACATGAAAATGAATTTGCTTGTAATAATGTAGGGGAGTTCTTATTGATAATGAAAATTACGTTCCGTTGTAAAATTCACACTAAAAAGACAAAAGAAGGCTCCTGCAAATAAAAAGACATATAAAATTAGAGGGGAAGAGAAAAAACTCACAATATTCATGTTTTAGTAGAGCTTGCACCTGGACCGTGCTTTCCCATCACTAAACACTTCTTTTCCCCATTGAAAAAATACAATAAGAATTAGATAATAGATATCAAGGGATCCCCTATTAAAAAGCTCCAAAATGCAGACAATGCTTTTCTTCCAAAACATGGGGCCCATATTGTCAGCGTGCAAATTTCCCTATGCGTGGGACCAACTAGAGGGACATGGCTACTCAAGCTTGAGGTTTCTCACTTCGTCTATGTAGCTGCAATTCCTCAACATAAATAGCAGTATATCCCACATTATCCAGATACTAACAGCCTCAACCTCTTAACAACTCGGTTGTTAGGATTCACATGGCCGAATTTGCAACAGATTTGCAAGCGTTTAGATCATCTTTTCATTTCTTAGATATTGATCCAAGCATGGAACTGATAAACCAATTCACAGGGATGAGGCCATGTGTCTTGGACAACTCAGCTCTTCATTTTCAAAGCTTGATTTCTTTCTCCTGTGACACCTCCTTAGCCTCCCCTCAGCCTCAATTTGAAAGAAAATTGGAGGAAATTTTTCCTAGCCTTGTCCATCATGTCAACCACAATGCTGTTCCAGTTTCTTCGCCCAATTTTCCTGGGGAAAATGAAGTTCATGAAAGTAAAAAGAGGAAACCAACAGATGTGCTACAGACCAATTCCACAAATTCAACTCCTGCACCTTTTGAGAGTGGAAGCAAAACGAAAAATGTAAGTTCTTGGACTATTTCTCTATTAACTCTACAAATCTCATACTGACGACATGGTATGTTTTGAATTGGCGTTTCAACTTATGTGTGGGACAGAGTTTCATTTTTTTCCTTCACGTTTTCAGAGTTTTAAAAGAAGTAAGAAGGTAAAAAGCAATGTAACAGATGTAGACAATTCAAAGGACGTGGTTCATGTCAAAGCCAAAAGAGGTCAAGCTACTGATAATCACTATTTAACAGAAAGGGTATAATTCTTGAAACCCCATTTTTCAGACCAAAAAAGATCTTCCAATAAATTTAACCTTGATTTAATCATTGTTTTAATTATCAAATATAGATAGACTCAACGGACTGAACCTTGTTTCTTGTTTCTTTGTTCAAGATGAACATGGAATAATCCAGATTTATCATTTGTTTGGATTCAGGTTAGAAGAGGGAAAATCAATGAGAAGTTAGGGTGCTTACAGGACATTGTTCAAGGATGCTGCAAGGTAAAATAAAATTTCTTCACAAAACATTGTTCAAGGATGCTGCAAGGTAAAATAAAATTTCTTCACAAAAGCTTAGTTTGTGTAAAAATATACGACTGTCACTATCATATTATCATCTTCGTAAATGGACTTGTAGACTATGGGTATGACCGTAATGTTGGATGAGATCATAAACTATGTTCAGTCCTTGCAACATCAAGTGGAGGCAAGTGATCAAAAGTTCAAGAAGATTTATTCATTGCTAACTTAAAAAATAAATTTTAATGAAACATATCCTTAAATTAAATTTACACATGGTTTTATTTCCAGTTCCTCTCCGTGAAGCTTATTGTAGCAAGCAACTTCTGTGACTTCAATTTAGAGACAGATGCCTTGGAAACAATGCAGGTGCCAACTCTAAAAGATTGATCATGAGAAAATGGGCGTTATCTTATAAGTGTGTATATATAATATAAATTCTCTTACGGTATGTACTTACTATATATATGGATTGTCCAAAATTATGTTTTGTTTTTTTAAAAAAACAAGATTTAATAATGGTTAGTTATGAGCTTTAAGCTCAAATTATGTGATCCCTATTGTGTTGGGCTATACTAACAATAAAAGGATTAATCTATATATATGGTGTTGCTACATTATTGACATAACACGCCAAATAAATATACAAGGATTTTTCATCATGTATATAAATATATTCAAATAGTTGTGATGGATAAGAGGTAGTTAAAAATAGAAGCACGTTTGATATATAAATATTTGACCACTTTAGCAAACTTCTTTATCGATTTTGTTTCGTTTGTGGCGGAGAGCAATGGCAGCTGAGGCAAAAGAGTTATCTAAACATGGGAGAGAAGGCTTCGTAGGAATTTCTTATTTTCAACCGACCTAGCCCTTCTAAATTCAATTTTGGATGTTACTTCTCACAAACCACTTCTTCACATGAGCTCAAGAGCACATAATTGTATAATCCCTTAAACATGTGAAGAAATTGTATGAAAGTTAACAAAAACTTAAGAGTTCAAATGCTTTTTCTTTTCCTTTTAACAGTGTGGTTGCAATTGCAGATCTAACCATTTATGCATAACTTCAACTTCCCTTTCAAATAGTAACTGCCATGATTTAGATGAGTGTTATCTATTACTACCATATAAAAAAGTCATAGATGTGTTTTTGACCGACAAAGTGTAAATGTGATGATTAAGTGCAAATTTATTACTTAAATATCCGCTAGAATATCTTAAAATTTAGAATTTAAATTACTTGCTCTATTAAAAAAAAAGTGATTAGAGAAGATATTTTATATTTACACTAGATGATAAGCTTTTTGTTTGGTCCTTGGTATGTGCAAAATTCTAGTTAAAGTACAAATAACAAAGAAGAGGGAGTGGGTAAAAAGAAGTTGTAGTTTTCGGAATAACGTTTCAATTTAATTATTTGATTTAAAAGCATCTTATATTTTTATGTATTGGGATTGTTGGAAAATGATGGATGCAAAAGTTGTTATAAAAAATATACCTATTTGGTTGTGTCTATTCCATCAAGTTAGACACGCAAAGCCAAAACAAAATGTTGGGATCATGGTTCAATTGAAAAGTCCATGTTTAGTAGGATCAAGGGTAGTAATAATATTATAATATAATAAGCAGTTTAAACAAATATGAGAACAAATTTTAGTAATGTGATAAAGTTCAAGCCATATCTAAATAAAAGTTGGGTAGGGAAATGGAACTCATAAAAACAAAAGAATTCATAAATTCCTAAGGACATTGCCATTTCATGAAGTAGAATGACTGGGGGGATGTTTATAAGATTGCAACATATTTGATGTGATTGTATAATCCAAAGGGAGGAGGGGTTAAATGCATTGTATGGATGTAATGGAGAGAAGATAAAGGATTGAATGGGCCAAAGCATGCTGAGAAAGAGGATGGGACAATGTGTAAAGACGACAGAGGCAATATAACTTCATCTCAAAGACTATTTGACTCAGGGTCTTTTGTTGCGTGTATGAATAAGGACCAAAAAGGTCCCAAATCATGTATCCTCGATGTGGATTTAGAATTGGAAGTAGTAGTTGGGTGTGGAAGAGGAATTAATTAAGGGATAAAGGATGGGATATTGAAGTAGAAATGAAAGATCATAGTTGGTAAGACAATTGATACAATTAAAAAGAAAAAAAGAAAAGAAAATCCACTAAGTTTAAAAAGCCAAATCATGAGTAAGTGAAAAGTGGGTGTGTTGGATAGAGGCCAAAAACAATAAGGAATGACTTTAAAGCTAAGAAGAAACAATATCACTTCATTTTGTTGATGTATTGCCAAAAGTGAGGGGATATGTTGAGTGGGAAAAGGTTAAGTGGCCTAAATAGTGAATTTATACTCTCAGCCTTACATCTCTGCCCCAATTTCTACACCTCTTGCATTTTTTTTTGGTCAGACACACCTATTGTTTATGAACATTCAATTTCTAATCTATTTATATATTTTACAATTACGTCATAAGCCTCGAATAATTTTGCCTGCTCCTCTAAGTTGAGTATTTGCAACTTGTAAGGATTTGATATCTAGTTCAACCAAAACCTTTTATAAATAGGTCACATCACTACTAATATCACCATGTAATTTAATATCATTGATATAAAACATAAAATCTATGATACATTATGCAATTTACAAGCCATGTATTGAATGAGCCATCTCTTGTATTCCATGCAATATACGGGTGGATAGTTTTATATAATATAACATCTATAGCAATAAACTATACTGTTTCCAAGCTATGCATCAATAAAAATTATGCTTACCATTAGGCTAGTCCCTTAAACATTAGTAGCTCTTTCACCACTTAATTCAATTAATAGAATGGGCTTTACTGTTGCAGGCCTCTTTGCTTAGGAAAGCTGGACGTAATTTGTAACATCCTGATTTTTATATAATAAAGAAATTGTGGAATTTAGGTTTTGAGGAAAAATAATAATAATAATAGGAATTTATATTATTTGAGGTTATTTAGAAATGATATTATGGTTAGGTATTTAATTATAAATTTAAAAATTTAAATTTAAAATCACATAAGCAATATTTAGTTAAGATATAATACATAAATAATTTTTTTATGTGTGTTAAAAAAAAAGAGAAAGTAGAAGGAACAAAAAAAAGGGGGGGTGGAAGGTTGTTGTTTCTAAGTCCCACATTGGTTAGATGAGGGAAGAGAAGAGGTGCCTTCATGTATAAAAAGGAGGGGGTGTGTGCATTAGGAAGCATGAAAGGCTAAGATGCAATTTAGAGAAAATTGCAACTTTTGGCCCAAAGGTTTGAATAATTAAATTCAAACCTATAGTTTTTTTTAATATAATTTTGGGACCACAATCTCATTTTTATATTATTTTTCTCTCTTCCTCTCATGTTGCTCGGCGTTTTCTCGCAAGGGGGGATTATTTTCTTTTTCTTCAAGTATGTTCTAACTTTCCTGTTTAGATTAGCATTTAAAAATTTATTTAATTACAAAATTAATTTTATAGTTATTTTCTAAATAATATTAGCTTTCTAGTGATATGATTATTTTGTAGGATAGAGTAAATATTCTGATTAAAATTTTTTCTATAGGATAGTTAATCTGATGATATGATGGAGTAAAAGTATAGGTTAAAACTCTTAGGGATACAATAAATATTATAGAATATTTTCTTGAGGTTGAAACTCATGCTTAAGAATTTTTGAGTTAAAATCTAGATCTATATGGTTGAATTTATGTGGAATCTGAGATGTAGGGATAAACCTATGATTATTAAATATTTATTTAAGTATGAATAGGTATTTTGAGGTTATAGAAAGGTGATTTGAGGTTTCAGGATAATTCTAAAATTTTTAATTTATTTTTAGATGAATTTTTAGAATATAGAAGGATGAAATTGTGATACTAGAAGTGAATTGAGGATAAAAAAAATAGTGTATTAGGGTACAAGAATTTTAAAAAAGAATTTGGGAAGTTAAATGAGGCATAAATTTTAAATTAGTGTTAATATAGATTATAGATCTAAGACTTTCTAACTCTTTAAATTAGAGTTATTTATTTTAATGTAAAATTAATATATAGTATTGTGAAATAATTATGTAGATTATATTGACAAAAATAGTGGTGAAAAAGAAGTTGTGAAAGGAAACTTGTTATTCAAGACACAAGGTAACCATTATTAATGTGTTGTGATGGGTGTGTTTGTGAATGGTTATGTGTTGTTTTGTTGTTTGGAAAAAATTATGAAGTATTGAAAATAAATACTGTATATACTTGTTTGGAATTATTGCCAAGTGGGTTAAAAATTTATTTTTGTTTATCATAATGAGATATTATTGTTTGGATATATTCTTGTTTGGATATTTGAATGATGCATGACTTGTCAGGGTATTTTAATGTATGGTGTTAATGGGAATTTTTGTTCGGTTAATTATTACCACGTGGTAAGCCCTTATTGGACCCAATGAGTGGCGTGTCACTTGGTCCAACTCACCTTTGGCTGGGTGATTTGGCGTCCAAGCATGGCAAAAGGAGGATATAAGGTGCAGTCATGCAAATTAAATACTTGTTCGGTTTGTTTGAAAGTATTATTCGGTTAAATGTTTTATGTGCCCACTTAGCAATCGCATGATTAGTTACATCCGCATGCATCATTACATATTAATTTTTGGTTACTGGGACTTTTAAGTCTCATTCCCCGTGGTTAATATTTTTACAGGAGCGAGTTCGGTCGAGAAAGCACCAGAGGTGTAATTATGGTGTATGAGACACCATCTTTTACGTTGCCTCTTATTTTGGATTATACAATGTATCTTGTGCCAACTTAGGACATATCTTATTTGTGAAGCATGTAAACTCTAATCCTTTTTATTAAAAGTATTTATTTGACTAAGAGGATTATGTTTGTCCCTCTTGATTCATGACCTAATTTAAATATCACGCCATGAGGATCCTGTCTGTCCCTCATGGTTCTAATTGCTTTTTGAGATATTTTAAGACCTGTGGTATATTGTCTTGGATGTACCATGGTAGAAATTTTTCTACCATGATAAAGGTATGATAAAGGTTCAAAAAAAAATAATTTATTGAATTAATAATTTACGAAAAATCGGTTTGTAAATTTGAGGGTGTTACACAATTGAGGTTGTTATGCTTGCAAGTCGTTGTTCACTTGGCTTACTTCAAGTTCTTGATCTTAAGGCCAGGGGAAAAATCCTACTTTATTCTAGTCATTATTGTAACAAAGAAATAAATTCAATTGCATCCCATACACAATAAATACACGCTTAATCATCTCTTGTCAATCTTATTAGAAGCATTAGAAATCTTCTTATGCGCAATAGAGTGACATCTAATGACTACGTTTTTTTTTTAAGAAAAAAAACCAATCGTTGTAATGATTGGCAAATTCATCAAGCTAATAGGGATAGTTTTAATATTAAAATTTTTAGGGATTCTTGCAAATATAGCTCATGTCACAAGAGTAAACCAAGCAAACAACCAATATTTATTATATTTTTCATTATGGTTGATTTATTATATTTATCAATGATATACCATTGTATATAAATGATGAACCGCTTATAAATTTTTAAATTTTCAACGATAAATTCCTTATATATTAATAATAAACTTTTTGTATATCAATATGAATCGGCTATACTCTCAAATTTTCAAAAATATGGTCCATATTTTTTGGACGCAAGATTTTTTTCTACTAATGAGCTAATTTATCCAAATTTTTAATGATCGGCCTTAGAAAAACTTTTTACGTTCAAGTGTCTCCTATTGTTTTTTTTGGTAAATATGCAATTGGAAAAATTTTAAGTGAGGATCCTTGACCGAACATAATGAAAAAGAAGACCTTGGAATTTCTAAAATTTCACTACAGAACCTTGTATGGAAAAGAAATTAAATTTGTGACAGAAATGATAAATTTTTTCTCATTTAAACAAACAACATACCATAAATAAGAGGACTTGTTTGTTCTCATACTATATGCTGTTCATTTATTTACAGAATGTTGTTAATTACCTAACATCACTTGGTTATAACCTTAATTTCACTTGATTTCATTCTAAGTGTTAGTTTAATGATAAGACAATTTATTCATTTTCATACTGTATCTTGTTCATTTATTTACAGAATATTGTTTGTTTCCCTACTTTGCTTGTTTATGGTCCTTAGAATGAAATCAAGTAAAAGTAGGCCTATAAATAAGTAAAGTAAGGAAATGGACAACATTTCATAAATAAATAAATAACATATAGTATAAAAATAAGCAAATTGTCTTATTTCCGATATGTTATTCATTCAAATGAGGGCGATTTTATCTTTTTCGGCACAAATATAATTTCAATTCAGTACCTGATCTTGTAGTGAAATCTTAAAAATTCAAGAGTTCTCTTTTTGATTATATGTGATTAAAGGTCCCTTATTGAAACTTTCCCTATATAATTTTAACTGTGTGACTTTATCAACTCAAAAGGAGAAAAAGAAAAGAAAAAAAATAAAAAAGAAATTCAACTGTAGTGGGCAACTTTAGCTTAAATAATGAAGATGACGATGAGGAATGGAATAAATACAATTGACATTGTAAACTTATTTGTGGTTATCATTTTATTTATGCATTTATTTTTAATTTTTTATTGCATATATGTATCTTTTCATTCTATTTAAGTCACAATTTAGTATTAAATACAAATACATCTCCCAACAATGATTAAAACCTTAATTCACCGAAGAATTAGCCTCAACCCTTATTAGTATCGTTTTATTTTGATATGAAAGTTTGATTTCTTTACTACTTATTACAAATAAATAAAAGACAGTTTGAAAATGGACATTTTAGCCTTTAAAAACTGAAAACAAACACCCCCTTATTGGTAACTAATTTAGTCTAAAATAACTCTCAATTTTTTTTTTTTGGGATAACCAAACGAAACCAAAATGCCAGCTAGCCAGTATAGATAGAGGTATTATTACAATCCTTAACCAGTATCCTTAGTCTAAAATAACTCTCGAATTTTAATTACAAGCGATTGATTGTTGGTTATATGCTTGCTTTCTACGTTTTCACGCTTTTTAATGTTTGTTTGATATGAGCACTGATCTAGCTGTCAGTACTTGTGTCTGCAACAGAATAAATGGAACAGCAAAGTATAATTGAATCCCGTGCTTTTTTTGACCAAAAGAAAAAAAAAAAAAGAATTCAGTAATAGAAGAAACTTCTGCAAAATAAAAAATTTGAGCTCGTTAAGGAGTGCTCTCTCCTATTTCATTTGTAAGATACTTTTTTAAAATAATTTTTACTTTAAAATATAAAATATTTTATAATATTTAAATTATTTTTTAAAATTTTATGATTTTTTATTAACATAAATATATTTAATTTAATCATATCATTATTAAAAATGGGTCAAAAAAAAGTATATCACAATTTTTATTATATAAAAAATTAAATTATTTATAATATGTAAAACGGTTGAAATTATTTTACAATAATTAAAGAAAATGCTTTTCAAAAGAAAAAAACTGGCAGTACTTGTGAAATAGGGGAAAAAACAAAATAATATATTAAAAAAGATTTTTTTTTTTTTGATGTTAAGAAATGCTCCAGGGTCATTGGATTGGTAGGATTATCATATCTCACCAGTTAAAAAATACTTATTTTATTAAAAAATATAAAATATTTTTAACTGAATCTCACTCTCAATAAAGTAGTTATTTACTTTCAATTAATCCTATCTTTTTATATTTACTCCTATTAAATATCTTATAATAAATATAAAGTCATTATCAATAGGGGTACTATTGAAAAAAAAATAATCATTACACTTCGAAAAACTAAAAATATTTTATATTTTTAAATATTTAATTCCTTAAAAAATATCTTAAATTTTTGAATGAAGGGATTACTGTTTATAAAAACTTTCAGACTTATAAAAAAAATATTTATGAAAATAGTTACACTTTTTTTTTAAATCAAAGAAAATACCTCCACGTTCCTATTAATAAGATGCCATGAATTAGTCTAATCATCATTGCCAAACTTTGCTAGGTATTTAGGTGTGCTGATAAAAAAAATGGAGAAATGACAGATAAATTTTAAGGAGATTAATTAATTTAAAGTGTTAGTAAAAAAAATAATTTAAAGTGAGTATTCAAGTATCAAACTTTAAAAAATTACAAGTTTAACTTTTAATTTTATAATTTTATTATGATATTTTGTAACTTATTTTTTTAAATTTTAACATAATTAAAAAAATAAATTTATTTTTTATTAAAATTTAGTACACAAGTTGTAAATTTGTTACAATCACAAAAAATTATAAAATTAAAATCTAAACTTATAAATTTTTGAAATTGAGCACTTTAAAACTCACTGTAAATTAATTAATTATCTTGAGATATAGTATATGTTATTCTTCTGAAAAGAAATGTAAATTGTGGGATGATAAAAAGAAAAAACGGTGTAATACGTCCAGCCAGCAATTAAATTAACGCAAACAAAGAATTAAAAAAAAAAAAAAAACCGCGAATCAGACCAACAGGCTCCGTGCGCCGGAAACTCTCGATTCTATCCCACTTATTCTGGATTATCACTCAAACATGCTATTCTGATAGGGAAGGCGTCTTTGTCTTTTAGTTTCAGGTCCCCCTTGTACTCTTGTACATTAATAAACCCACAATTTGCAGACCAAAAAAAAAAAAAAAAACCCACAATTCAAGACAGAATCTTGCATGTCTCTTCTTTGGCATTGCCCGCCGTCGGCCTCCCTCTAATAGTTTATCAGTCACTGTGATCCTATGAATGTCGCAACTTTTCGATAAGGTTTGTTTCGCAATTCTTTTTGTCTGAGATCGACGGCCTGATTCGGGAAAATTGGCAGAAGTTGAAGTTTTTATCTCCTTTGCTTAGAAGTTGAGATATTCTTTTGCTGTGCGAGTCAGCATTTTGAGACGGGTCACGTCGGTAGTGCTCAGTACAGCTTTTTGGGTAAACGAATGGTGTGATTTTGTTATTTAATTCTTCTCCGTGGATTTGGAATTTCGATGAGAAATTGTTGGTTTATTCAGGTCGTCGCAACACTCTTTTATTTCCTGTCTGGGTTTCAAAGGATGTTAATTACCTTGGCGTTTATCCCAAACATGCTTATTCCTTGTTGGTTAGTGTATCGTCACTGCCTACCAAGTGGACTAAATCGTATCTATTGAGCCCCATTTTGTGACTCCTGATAAGTTCCAGGGGTTGTAAGAACTGATGCAGTTTAGTTTGTTTCTATATCTATTGACAAATTGTTCTTTGCTTCTCTATCCTGGTTTCTCTGGAAGTCTGTGCTCTATCTGAATTATCATAAAGATGGATTTTGATTGGTTGAATCTTTGATGGGTCGATTTTAAGGATTCGTCTTGATGCAACTTCTTATTGGAAAGACCAATGGATGCAAGAACTGTTACAGAAATCCCATAGTCGGTATCATTTTAAGAACTTGACAAAATAGTGTGGAGAAAAGAGATGGCTGTTGCGGGTAAAACTGGAAACTTGCTTGAACGCCTGGTAAGAGAAGGATCCTTTAAATGGTTGCTTGGCAAGAGCAGTTATTTTGACGAAGAATTTGAGGAGATGAGAAACTCACCATCTGCTGGGAGCAATTGGATACACGAGCTCTCTCCAATTGCTAACATAGTTGTTCGTAGATGCTCCAAGTACGTACAATTCTGGATGTCTTATCTCATTTGCTTATAGAAACCTATGAAGGGATCCAAAAGTTATTAGTAATTATCATTATTTTTAGTAACTAATTTAATAATGACATTGTTGTATAAATTGTAAGCGTGATAGGGTATGTAGACAAATTTGAATGAAAAACACTTTGTGAAGAGATTTTCCCTCCTCGTAGACACGAGTGTACTGGTGTACATGAGTTGATTTTCAGAGTCATATTAATGTGCTTTCACTAAGCTTCCCCTTGTAACTATGGCTGGAGTAATACCTAATGCTAAAATAGAAGAAGACTTGGAAATAAAATTAAAGATGATACAGGAGGATTCAGAGATACCGCAGCTATAAATGAAGCTTCATTAAGAGTAATGTTATTTCGTGTATTAAAAAAAAAAAAAGCAGGGAGAGAGAAATAATATCTCAAAATATTTAGGATTGAGTCCAAACATAAACTATTAGGTAATCTATCATTCTTCATATTTGTCCCTTTGACACAGTGGCCGGTGATTATGATTGGAAATTTGGCTGTAATCTAAAACAAATAATGCAGAACCCTTGGAATCTCTTCAAGTGAGCTTCAAGAGGGCTTCGATCAAGAGGCTTCTGATTCTATAAAGCAACCATTGCGATTTGCAAGAAATTTTTTGGAATATTGCTGCTTCAGGGCACTTGCTTTGTCAGCACAAGTGAGTGGTCATCTGCCTGATAAAATGTTCCGACGCTTGACATATGACATGATGATAGCCTGGGAGATCCCAGATGCTGCTGACCGACCTTTAATTAATGTATGTTTTCCTGAAGAGCAAGTTGATTTTTCTTCGAGTCTTGTAAATGTTATCACAGTAATCCAGAAAGAAGTTTTGGAATTACATGTAGAATGTCGTCTTGTTGTGTGCCTATATTTGTGTGCACAATATCAGAATTGTGGCGTCTGGAATTTCTTAACTGAACAATGTTCTTTCATCTATGCTAATTACTGTTCTTGATTGATATCAATTGTTGAATTAATCTTAATAGAAAGTAATTCTTTGTTATTCTCTGAATTTGGTTTTGGGTTAACCTACTTTCTTTTGGCCTAAGAAGCTTCATCATTTTTTGGCTGCTGTATTTGTATCGGTTTCTTGTACTGTACACTAGTCTCTGTGTCCGCTTTTTGCTCTGAAAAATATTTTGGCCAAAATTTTTGTTAATTCCAAAATGGATTGAAAGTGATTTGAATTGTTTCTAATCCACTTCAATTTGTTTTGAAGCACCAAAAAACTTGCTGAAACCATTATAAATTGTAAACTGAATAAAACATTTGACTATGTGAATTCCATGTATTTTAATGATATATTATATGAATTTTCTAACTGCAGAAGTCATATTAGTTATTAAGCTAGATACATTTTCTTGAATATTGGTCAAAGTCTAAGATGGGTGACGTACTGACATTGTTTATGACTTATAATAATGTAGCTTGCTATAAATTTTACAATTTATATTAATTTTATATTTATAAGTAGAATTTTGATATTTTATTTTCCGTTACTAGAAGTACCCATATTCTAGTTTATACAAAATGTATCATATTGTCCGAAACATGTTTCTCCACATATTAGCATCATAAATTTATGCAACTTGTCAAATAAATATAACTTACCTTAAAAATGTGCCTTCCTGATCTGTATAAACCTTGCATCTCAAATGTTCTAGCTTTTTTGTGGTGTCTATAATATTCTGGCCTTCTTAATAATGATGGGCCTCAAATTTTCTTGAAGGTGGATGAGGACATATCAGTTGGTTTAGAAGCTTTCTGTCGAATAGCTCCTGCAGTTCCAATCATTGCTAATGTCATCATAAGTGAAAATATTTTTGACGTGCTGAGTGCATCAACCGGTGGACGCCTAAAGTTCTCTGTCTATGACAAGTACCTAAGTGGTCTAGAAAGGTTAAAACTTGTGACCGTTGCCTCATCTTCCTTTGACTTGTGTGTTTATTTTATGCAGCAACATTCTGTGCATTTTCTACATGTTTGAGGATTTATCTTTTTCTCTTTTTACTGCATCTCGGAATTCTTTTAATAAGGATATTACCTTTACAGAGCAATAAGAAAAATGAGGAGCAATTCAGACTCATCTCTACTCTCTGCCCTTCGATCATCTAGAGGTGAGAAGATTCTGGAGGTTGATGGAACAGTCACTACACAACCAGTGCTTGAACATGTAGGATTATCTGCATGGCCAGGTGAGTTGCTTTGACAAACATTTTCTGATACCATATATCCTATGAATATGCTCTTCTAGACTCTATATTTTTGTAGATGAATTGGAAGCATTCATGCTAATTTCAAAGTTTTAGTGAATTTTTTTTTTTTCCATGTGCATGCAGGCCGGCTAATCCTGACAGACCATGCACTTTATTTTGAAGCACTTCTTGTTGTAAAATATGACAAGCCAAAGAAATATGATTTAGCGGATGATCTAAAACAGGTCATTAAACCTGAGATGACTGGGCGATTGGGTACTCGACTTTTTGACAAGGCAGTCTTCTATAACTCAGCATCCCTGTAAGTAAAAGTACAATTATTCGTGGAGCAAATATGTCATATGTTATTGTTTACTTTGCATCATGATATCTCTGTTTTTATCTCTTTTTGTTGATTGTTGTGGCACTAATTGGTATTAACTTCAAAAAATGTTTCTCTTGTAGATCAGAACCAGTTGTTATGGAATTTCCAGAGTTTAAAGGTCATGCTCGTCGTGATTACTGGTTAGCTATCATACAAGAGATTCTGTTTGTTCATAAATTTATAAACAAGTATAACATCAAAGGAGTTGCTCGCAATGAAGTACTTTTGAAGGCTGTTTTAGGAGTTTTGCGTTTACAAGCCATTCAAGATATTAGCTCTGCAATCCCTAAAGAGTTCAAGGCTCTTCTGATGTTTAATCTTTGCGATCAACTTCCAGGCGGAGACTTGATATTAGAATCCTTTGCAAATATGTCAAACTTAAGGGATTTAGATTGCAGCAGTGATTCTAGGGCTGGAAGTGTAATGAATTCCATCTCAGCTTTAGACATGGTTCCTAACTTGGGATTTGTTTTTGGTACAAGTACAAACACCTCCAAAGAAAGCAGGCTTGCTGTGGGCGAGATATCTGTTGGAGAAATGACTTCATTGGAAAAGAGAAGTTAAAGAATCAAAGAGCAACTACAAAAAGGTAGAATCTGCAAAGGCAACAGTTGATGGAGTTAAAGTTGATGGTATTGACACTAACTTGGCTGTCATGAAGGTATTATTTTATTTACCTTCTCCTTTTATAAATGGGTCTTTTATTTTCACAGTAAATATGCATTGCTTATCATTTTCTAAACAACACCTTTTTGATAGAACTAAATTTTATTCTCGTGCAATGCTAGGAACTAAAGACTAAAGGTACAGTTCCCTGAAATTATCCTTTTTGACACTGCTAATTATTATTCACTACTTTACTTGCAGGAGCTACTTTATCCCATAGATGAACTTGGGAAGTCTCTTAAATCTTTAGCATATTGGGATGATCCGTGGAAGTCTCTGGGACTCTGTTTGGTCTTCATTTATATTATCTCCAGGTAAAACTTCAAGTGATTACTTTGCAGCTAACCTAATATTTTTCAAGACGTGTGAGAGTTTATATATCCTGAGAATTGTAGATATATAGCAGAAATTGGAAAAATGATTTCTTGTGAGATACCTTCAATTATTTTAGTTTACATGTCTAAATTAAAATCCTTATAATCCGAGGCATGGATGCTATCTATAGTGATGGGAGAAGGTTTCGACATAACTTAGTAAGCATGGAGCTTCTGAGAATGTTTATCCGGAATGCAGCAACAAATATGAAGGTTCAGTGGTTTTACTTTGGCTCATCTTGAGGCTGAGCCATATTTTCAATCCAAATTGTTAAGATGAGAAAACTATTGTCTATTGTTATCAATTAAAACTAGCTAATAATTTAATCTTGAATCTTATAGTGCTCAGTACACAGGTCCTCATAATGTTCTCTGCCCTGTCAATCTTCCTCTTGTCAATCATAAAGCAAGTGGGCGTGGGATATAATATGACTAGGTTCAAATTTAGCTTGTTTTTTAGCGATAGTGTTGTCGCAATCTATGTTGGAAATTCATTGGCTTTCCTTCAGTTGATAATAAATTTTAGATGGCCTGAATCGCAGGGGATGGATTGGGTATGCGGTAGCACTGATGCTTCTGTTCCTTTCAGCTTTTATGATAATGACAAGATATTTTAGCCAGGGTAGGCCTGTGGAAGGAGTTAAAGTAATAGCTCCTCCTCCAATGAATACCATGGAGCAGCTTCTGGCTGTTCAGAATGCCATCACTCACGGCGAACAGTTGGTGAAGTATGGTAACGTCATTTTGCTCAAACTACGTGGCTTATTTCTCTCTATTTTCCCTCAGGTTCTTCTCTCATACCCTCTACATTTCAGGAAGTTCTGGTACATGTTAAAATGTAATTCATGATCTCTCTTATTTGATAATCAGGCCACGGAGAAGTTTGCCTTTGCTCTTGTAGCAACGGCCTTGGTTCTGGCTTTGTTGCCCAGTAAATACATAGTTCTAGTTGTGTTTTTGGAGATATTCACAAGGTATTCGCCGCCAAGAAAAGCTACCACGGAGAGACGGTCCAGGAGACTCCAGGAATGGTGGTTCAGTATACCTGCGGCGCCTTTTGTGCTTGAAAGAGATAACGACGACAAGAAAAGGAACTAGTGTCCCCAAGGATGAAATTCTTTGTCATGTTCTGTACATACGCTTGTGTAGCGTTTCTTGAATACTTTTGGCTAATTGCAGTTTTGCCTTAAACCATGTTTACAGATCAATTATATCTAAATCACTCCCTCAATCGAACATCATAAAACATTATAATTTATTTTATTTGATGGGACCTAATCCATTTAACATAATTTTATCTATTTATTGTTATTAATTTACAAATGGAAAATTTTCGACAGTGTTAACATTATTGTGTCATCATTAAGGACGGGATATGAAGTAATATAAAATATTTATATAATATATGCAGGCAGGATGAGAATGAGTCCGGAATTTTTTTAATTTTAAAGAAGCTATAATTAAAAATTTACAGTATTGCCTAACTAATTTTTTAAAATTATTTTTGCCAATAAAAGTCTAAAAAAAATTTCTAAAATTTTAAAAGCAACTTTTCTCCTTTTATGACTTTGTCATTTGTTTCTCGCCTCCGTGAGCTACACGTGTCATTGTTCAAACGGAAGCAGCTGAGCTTCAACATTCCTCGTATACGTCGAGGTCGCACGTATGGAGGTCCATGCCCAATAGCCTGCCATGCAACCAGGACCCTCGATTTCAAACGAAGAAGGTGGGACCTGAAATCGAAACTCAAAAGCTTGACATGTTTTTAATTTAGCCACCTTCTCTTAATTATCCAGACATGAAGATTGTCCGTACAGTGATGCGCGCGAATTTGGTTGTGATGTGATCGTTTATGTTATGACGTCGTTTATCTCTGCCATTTTTTCCCCCCATTTCCATCTCTCCTCTCCTTCCGTCAACCCAAAATGCGCTATCCCCCGTTTTCTCAGCTCCTTCAAGGTTCTTGCTCGGCCGAGAAATATATATTCTTTCGATTTTAATTCAACTCTGCAACCCCTTTTCCCATAATTTTCATCCAGGGTTTTGTTTTTTTCCCTCCCAGCGTTATGGATGGCAAATGCTGACAAAGGGAACAACCGAAAGAAGAAAAAGATCTGTTATTTCTGTGATGTTTTCGGAGTAGTTTTCTGTAATGACCAGAAAAAGAAGGCAGAGTAGAAGGAAAAGGTTCCTTCTTAGTCTTGAGAGGGCGACTGAAGATTTCCTGAACCATATTCTGCAGGAGAAGCCCCGGGTTCTATTGTTTATTCCTCTCATATTGATTGTTTGGGCAATTGAGAGATGGCTATTCTCTTTAGCCACTTGGATTCCGCTTGCACTCGCTGTATGCGCCACTAGACAGGTGTTGTTTCTCTTATTTCACATTTCCACTGCTCCTTTTCTCTTTTCCTGTTTTCAAGGTTATAAAATTTGTTCACATGGGAAAGGATGGACCTTGGGGCCTCATTTATCATTTGGGGAGACACTGATCTTTTTGTTTACAGTATGGGATTTATCAATGCAAACTACTTGCGGAGGAATTGAATAATAAATGGAAGCGAGTCGTTCTGAATACCTCGGTATATTTTCCCTTCTCTTTTCTTCATTTTAAATTACCCAAGAGCATTGTGAACATGACTTCAACTTCCTGTACAGCCCATCACACCATTTGAGCCCTGTGAGTGGCTGAATAAGCTGTTGACACAAGTTTGGTTCAACTATTACAACCCAAAGCTTTCAAGAAGGCTATCAGCTATATTCGAGGTGATATTTCCCTGGCCTTTCCCGGTTGTTTCTAATCTTGTTTAACACAGATATTGCTGCTTAGCTTTCTTCATGTCTTGGGTGAACATCAATTGTTTTTCTATGGCCAAATCAGACCACTTTAGAACTGATTAACCTTTTCTTTCTTTTGTGAGTCTAGAAACGCTTAAAGCTCCGGAAACCAGGACTTATTGTAAGTAAACTTATAATTTGGAAGAATATAATTCATCAAGTTTTTATCAAATGCGTGAACAATTCTGAACAAAAAGCACCATCTTATCGTGTAGGAAAGAATTCAGCTGCAGGAGTTTTCACTTGGAACATGCCCTCCTAGCTTGGGTCTTCGGGGGATCCGCTGGTCAACTTCTGGAGACCAGGTTCTCTTTTGTCTCACATTCAGATTTACTAGAAGTTTTTTATATGTCGTTTTAGTTTTAACACACAAACGCCCCCATTCGTTGGTTCCATATCTTTTTTTATTATTATGATTAACCCCCCCCCCCAAAAAAAAAAAACAAGGGGGAGTCCCTACCGTAGCTTAATTCGAAACGTGGAAGTGGAAAACAGATTTCAGTCCAAATCTCCAATATTTCACACTTTGAATTTAACCCCATCACCACCACCACAATCAAATAATATCTCTCTAAAGGTTTTGTGTGGCTTCTATGTTGCCGCCATCTCTCTAAAGGTTCTGTTTTATGTTCATATTTAGTTTTGACAAGGATTTATGAGAAAAGGGCAACATTAGTTGATTACTTGCACATAATTTTTTTTTTTGACAAAAAATTGCAAATGAAATATTAAAACATCATGATTCCGGGTATCTAAACCATGTTTAAACAAATTTGAACTGCCTTTTTGGCTCCTCAGACTTTTTGAAGAGACGATGCTACTGCTTATCTCCGTTACAGCCGTTGATGCCATTTAAATGATTATATTTTTTATTCCTACGTCTATTCCACTTTCTTTGCTAGGTTATTTACCTTCTTCTTTCAATGTGATTATGGTTTGTCCTTTCCAATGTAAAATCTATCGTTTATATGGGGTTTCAACAAGCGTTCCATTGGTATGGCATGTGGCAGCGAATATTGCAAATGGGTCTTGATTGGGACACAAATGAAATGAGTATTTTGATGCTGGTCAAGCTTGCAAAGCCATTAATGGGAACTGCCCGGATTGTGATCAACAGTCTTCATATTAAGGGTGACGTATGTTAATGATATCATTTTCATTCTCTCAGAAATGTTGTGCTTTACTGACATAAAACTAAAACATATAAATTAAAGTAGGAGACACGAAAAAAATACTTGGGTTACATTGATTTTTGAATCAGATGAAAATAGCCGCTTTGGCCTTGTTGTTGCTCTTAATCTGTTTTTTTTTTTTTTTTTATGTTGATTTGTCAGCTTCTTTCTATGCCAATTCTAGATGGTAAAGCACTTCTGTATTCATTTGTGTCAACTCCTGAGGTGAGAATAGGAGTTGCCTTTGGAAGCGGTGGAAGCCAATCACTTCCTGCCACCGTGTTGCCTGGTGTTTCTTCTTGGCTGGTACGTTTCTTTTCTGCTTATTCTTCTTACATTTATGGGCAAATAACAAAATTGCATTTGCTTATCTTGAGGCCCTGGACTATCTTACACTTATACTGTAACTTTTGATGCGGATGCGACTGTGAGAAACAATTTTATAGTAACAGATATGGAAGCTGTTGTTGACTTCAGACTGATGCCTCGGTTAATTGACATAATTCCTTACATGCGTCTGTCAATGTAGTTGAAAGTCTATTTTGAACCAATTGCTGAAAACGGAAGGATAAAAATTGAATATCGATATTGTTAAGATTGTCTGTGAAATATGTTTATTATGATACGAATCTGATGTTTCAAGCTAATAGTAATTTTTTTTTTTTTAAATACAGGTTAAACTTTTTACCGAAACCTTATTCAAAACAATGGTAGAACCTCGCCGCCGATGTTTGTATTTGCCTGTTGTAGATTTTAGGAGAAAGGCAGTAGGAGGCATTGTATATGTTACTGTGATTTCGGCAAATAAACTTTCCAGGAGTTGCTTCAAGGGAAGGCAACAAGATGGTTCAAGCAATGGCCCTTTGGATGCCAACTTGGATGAAAAAGACCTACAGACATTTGTGGAGGTAGAACTTGAGGAATTAACTAGGAGAACAGATGTCAGACTGGGATCAACTCCTAGATGGGATGCAGCATTTAATATGGTTTTACATGATAGTACAGGAACTCTTCGTTTTAATCTTTACGAGTGTCCTCCTAGCAGTGTGAAGTATGACTATTTGAGCACTTGTGAGATCAAGGTACTGGCTTTCATGTTCTCCTTTGTGAACAAGCAACAGATGATGACTTATTGGCAATAGAAGGCATCAGTCACCAATTAATAATATTATTATTCATATCAGACAAGCAGCTTTTTTCCTTTCCTTTTCTATTGGCAGCAAATACTTGAGCTAACTTTTTGTTTGGATCTTTGAGAAGATGAGGCATGTTGAAGACGACTCAACAGTAATTTGGGCAATAGGACCTGATTCTGGTATTATAGCAAAGCATGCAGAGTGTTCAGGAGAAGAGGTTGAAGTAGTTGTTCCATTCGAGGGGGTCAGCTCCGGAGAGGTACAATATTCATGCTCATCTTATAATAATATTTCACCTCAAGCATATTGATCATTTTCAAGCCACAACAGTTCATATGGTATTAAATTTAAATCAATTGAATTCAGGAGAGTTTCATATTGAGTCTCTTTGGAGCAATGCTGCGATTGCACTGGCCTTGTGCCATCCTCTATCAATTGAGCTTTGTGTACCAGTTTGTTTTCCTTGTCATTGCTAAATTTAATGTACTTTGGATGGTTTTCTGCTTAGTTCTCTTTAGACATATTTCTCATGATAGGGCTAAGAATGAAAATTATCATATAAGCGCTTTTGCCACCCAGAACTTGATTGATTATTTGCCTCAGATCAGTCAAGAATTTGGATTTCTTTTTTTCATTTTACCTCTTCATTTCATTTTCTAGTTGAAGGTGAGAATTATAGTAAAAGAGTGGCAATTCTCTGATGGTTCACATAGTTTGAACAACTTCCGTATCAACTCTCAGCATTCACTTAATGGGTCATCACAACTTCTGTCAAGAACCGGAAGGAAACTTAACATAACTGTCGTGGAAGGAAAGAATTTTGCTGTGAAAGACAAATCTGGAAAGTTTGAACCCTACGTTAAATTGCAGTATGGAAAGGTGGGTCATACTGGGTCTATTTGAGATTTCTGATTACATGGTGTGAATGATTGTTGAGCCAAGGTCTCTCTTTATCTGATTTTACTGCAAAATATTTTTACAGAATGTCCAAAGAACAAGGACTTCTCATACCTCAAGTCCTATCTGGAATCATAAGTTTGAGTTTGATGAGATTGGTGGGGGCGAACACCTGAGATTAAAATGCTTCAGTGATGAAATTTTTGGAGATGAAAACATTGGTAGTGCTATTGTAAATTTGGAAGGATTGGTGGAAGGGAATGTAAGGGATGTGTGGATCCCTCTTGAAAGAGTGAGTTCTGGAGAAGTAAGACTTCAAATAGCTGTTATGGTGGATGATAAAAAAGGCTCAAGGGTATGTGTTTCCAATAGGAATTTTCCTAATTGTTCATTTGCAGATGAATATGTACAAAGATTAAACTAGCCAGGGCTGTTTTTCTTTCTTACTTTTTCAACGTATATTATCGGGACAGTTATTTAAGTAAGCTGAAATCTCACCTCTGGCATATTCATTCAGTCCTGCGCTGAATTTTCATTCCTGGCATATTCATTCTGTCCTGCTTTGCTCCTTCGCAATGGCTAGGGTTCAGGTCTGGGCTCAGAGCATGGTTGGATTGAACTTGATCTGGTAGAAGCAAGGGATCTAATTGGTGTCGATCTCAGAGGGACGAGTGACCCATACGTGAGGGTAAACTATGGACAGTTGAAGAAAAAGACCAAGGTTAATACTGCAAGTCTTGTTTCCGAATTTCTCTACGTTTTCTGTGGGCCTGCATGTTGTGATATGTTGATATTATGGTAGTCTCACAAATTGCCGTCACTCAGAAGTCGCTGTGGCATTGTTTGGCAGGTCATACACAAAACTCTTAATCCTCAATGGAACCAGACATTAGAGTTCCCGGATGACGGGAGTCGCCTTGTACTGCACGTGAAGGACCATAATTCATTGCTTCCGACACAGAGCCTTGGTGAATGTGTAGTGGACTATCAGAGGTTGCCTCCAAACCAGATGGCCGACAAATGGATCCCTCTCCAAGGGGTTAAAAGGGGTGAGATTCACGTTCGAATTACCAGGAAAGTTCCAGAAATGCGCAAGAGACCTTCTTTAGACTCTGCTCCTTCCTTGAGTAAACTACACCAAATTCCTGCCCAGGTGAGAGTGATTCTGCCGTATGTGACACTACTCTTTTCAAAACATTTTATTTGCAGATGCAGTTGTCTCCTTCAGTTCAAAAGAGCTATGAAGTGTGTGGGTGTGTTATGCTTTTACAATTTTAATTAAAAATAAATGGACCAGACTCAAGTCCTATGGGCAGGTTTATCATTATTCGCATTTCCTATTCATGTCATGCCAGGCCATTATTTTGATAGTGCTTGAATTTGGATTATGTCAGATAAAACAGATGATAATCAAGTTTCGAGGTTTAATAGAGGATGGAAATCTTGAAGAAGTATCTGCAAGTTTGAGCGAGCTTGAAAATCTAGAAGATATACAGAAAGGGTATATAGTGCAGCTGGAGACAGAGCAAATGGTTCTTCTACGCAAAATAAAGGAGCTGGGTCTGGAGATCAGTAATGGCAATGGCAATTCTACCTCCACCCTGAGCAGAAGATCTTCTAGTCTTCGATAATTTTTCACCTGACACAGACAGTTCTTGTGCATGTTTCTCACACCACCAAGTCGTCTTCTTATGGTTGCATTGCATCTCATATAGCAATTAATTGTACATGTTTGTTTGATCAGTTTTTTAAGCTAGAACAAGATCCCTTTGTTGGAAGAGGGATGAAGCAGTGTTCACTCTCTCACAAGCGTATATAGTATATTCTCCGGTATTTCCTTTGAATTTTGAAGAAGTAAGTGAAAATTAACTTGTTAGTATCAATGGAACGAACTTGCCTATTTCTTTGAATTTTTCCCGTCAAATCGTATTTGTCATGAAGGCTCCTCTCTCGCAACATTCATTCTTCATAGCATAGCATGTGCTGCAGTGTCATATTTGTCCATTAGATTAGGCCCCCACTCGCCCCCTTTAACTGTTTTTTCAAACCCCAAAAAAAAAAAAAAAAGAGCAGAGTCAATTTTAAATTATTAACTTCACATAAAATTTTAATTTAATTCTTTAATTTTATAAAATATTTTTTTAGTCTTATTAACTTAAATTGTTAAATATTACAATTTTAAATACTAACAAAGAATTTTGAAATGTTGATGGGTTAAGTTTAATTTTAAAAAATTAAAATATTATCATTTAAGTACTCTTTGCCAATATTTAAAATTGTTGACTTAGCATTTTAATGTTAAGATTGAAGGATTGAAAATATATTTTATAAAATTAATAAATTAAATTAAAACAAGAAAAAATGATAATTTTAAAATATATAAATAATAATAAAATCTCTCAAAACGTGTTAATATACTTGTTTGTTAATAAATTTTAAAATTAAAAAAAAATATTTTTACCCTTGACCTTTCTCTTTGGCCTTACTGTGTCTCTCATAAACAACATTCTCACTAATATTTAATCCCACCTTGGGATCTTCCCAAGACCTTACCCGCAGCAGCAGCCTTCGATTTCAAGGCCACTCTGTCTTAGGAGGAAGCAACTCAAGCTCGTGAAGAACCTTATGGACATCCAACACGAGACGCTCAGTAAGGGCTCGGGAGAAATCCTTGCGGATGATGACATGGAGCAGGGTCATGTGTTGGGCGTCGAGAGGCATGGTGTAGGCCGGCACGATCCAACCGAACCACTGCAACATGTCGGAAACCTGAAACTCACTGAAGCGGCTGTTGTCCTTGAGAGAGAGAGCCATAATTGGAACACCATCGTCCTTTGAAATGATGTTGAACTTCCCTGTCTTCTCAAGTTCTCCATCATGTTCTTTGTATCCCTACAATTAATACTTGTACACCCCGTTTACACAACAATTAACGTCACAACTCACAAATAGTAGCTTAAGATGCGTGTATATATGCATATGTCCGTATTTTTTTAATGAGAAAAGACCTCAACTACAGGTCACTGGCACATTGCATGTCCTTATTTAGCAAAGACAAAAGACTATCAGAAGGAAAGCTAATAGTGTAATGGCCGGGTTCTAAATCAAGTGCCTGTTGGGCCAGGTGATGAGCTGCTGCATTTACAGAACGAGGAATATGAGATAACTGCACCATCCATTCACGTTGTCGAAGCATCTGAATCTCCCTTAAAATTTCCTTGTCAAGGTCTGACGTACTGACATCGGAAGTACTTAGTCTAATGGCCTCAGTGGAGTCCGACTAAAGAGCTATTTTGCGATAACCCGTGTCCCACCCCAAGCGAAGACCAAGAAGAATCCCCCAGAGCTCAGCACTCAAGCTATCTCCTTGAGTCATCCTGTGAGTAAATCCAACCAAAAATTTCCTAGAGCTGTCATGAATAACCCCTCCACAGCCTGACTTCCTTGTCATTTGAGACCAGGCTCCATCTACAGTTATCGAAGCCCATCCGTGTTCCAGAGGTTGCCATATTTGATGCAGCATAATGTATATATGATTCACGTTGACGTAAAAAAACAAAACAAGAAGAAAATTCCTTTGAATTCATCTTCGTCCTAGAATTTATTTATAAATTATTTATATTTTTTGATTTCGTAAATTATTTATTTTGTAATAACTTATAATTATTAATATTTTAAAATATTAAAATTTAGTTTGTGAGTGAAAATATATTTAATATATAAGATTTAAAAGATAAAATTGAACAACCCAGTGACCTGTAAATTTTTTTTGTTTTGGTAAGGAAAAGGTTGCGCATTTAATCTCAAGCGATTTTGGTAAAAAAAAACAAAAAAAATAAAAACCTCATGCGTTTAGCGTTTTAGTTTTTTTAAATTAAAATATATAAAAAATTTTTAAACTTTAAAATAATTATATAAAACTCCTCTCATTTTTTAAAATTTAAAATTAATTTCTTAACTTTTAATTTTATTTTTTAAAATTATCTATTATTGATTATATTATTTTTTATGAGAATTAAAATATTATTTAATTAAAAATATTAATAAATAAAAATATTATAATACATAATTATTTATAATAAATTTTTTATATTTTTTAAATAGTTGAGTTATTGGTAAAAAATATTATTATTATAATATAAAATTTGAAATATATATATTTATATTAATTTCATTCATATTTTTTTATCATCAGTAATATATAATTTTATTATTTTTAAAAATAAATATTTATGTTAGATTAATATAATACATATAATTAAAATATTTAAAATTTTAAATATTAAATATTTAAATATTAGGTGTATTTTAAAATTAATCAAATATAATAATATTAAATTAAATTATAATATTTTTTAATTGAAAGCTATTTTAACTCTTAAAAAAATATATTTAATAATTAATTATTTTAAAAAATAAAATTAAAAATTAAAAAAATTAAATATATAACTGTTTTAAAATTTGAAATTATTTTATATATTTTAATTTTTTTAAGAGAAAAGGAAAAATTGAAAATATCTTATCGTCTTCGTCCCCGTGCTGCGGCTCTGCAACTTGCTGAGCATCCAAATAATGGGTGACGACGTACATGGAGCAAATACTACACAAATTTAACTCCTTTCAATTAAAAATGGCCCTCGCGGGTAATAAATTTTGTGAATTTCCTCTCAGGACTTCACTCTCGCTTAACTATCGCTCCTCCGCTCATGGCCGCGCTTCCTTCTGTCACTCCAAATTTTCGTTTCTCGTTCTCAGGCCTTCCTCCTCCCTCCGAACAACAGAGCAAAGTGGCCGCGACTATTCTTCCTCTTGGGATGACGGAGGCCCCAAACCCTCCCCAAAATCAAAGTCCCCAACAGCCCCATGGATCACCAAATGGCCCTCTTCTAATCCTGCAACTGAATCACCGAACCGACAACAGAACAGAAAAGTTTCTGACTTTAATGCCGAGGAGCCGGTTGATCAAGCTGAGACTCGCTTTTTTCATAAGGATAAGGGGCAGAATGCGATTGAGAGAATCGTTCTTCGACTGCGGAATTTAGGACTGGGGTCAGATGATGAGGAGGAAGACGAAATGGAAGCTGGAGGCAGGGCTGAATTGCCACTAACCGGAGGGGAGAGACTGGGCGACTTGTTGCGGCGAGAGTGGGTTCGACCGGATGCTGTATTGGCTGAGGATCAACGTGATGAGATGGTCTTGCCGTGGGAGAGAGGTGAGGAGAATGATACGGCAGTGGACGGAGAGAGGGGGCTGAAGAAAAGGAGGGTAAAGGCACCAACTTTGGCGGAGCTAACTCTTGAGGATGAGGAGCTTAGGCGACTGAGAAGAATGGGAATGAACATTAGAGAGAGGATCAGCGTGCCAAAAGCTGGGATTACGCAGGCTGTGCTGGAGAAGATTCATGAAAAGTGGAGGAAAGAGGAGTTGGTGAGGCTCAAGTTTCATGAGGCACTTGCTCGGGATATGAAGACAGCTCACGAGATTGTTGAGGTTTGTTGGTTTACCTGAATTTATTTCTTCAGTTGATATGAATTATGAATACTCCGCCCTGCTTTACGTTTTCACCACTTTAGTTGGCTGCATTGTAAATTTTCGTTCCGGTAACTTTGATCTGTTGAGCGAATTTCATGAGCTGAATCTGCTGTCGTTTCGGAAAGCTATTGCTGGTGGTGTTTTGGAAGATGCTTTTTATTCCAATACCTTGAGACACAATCTGTTTACTTCATAGAGCTTTCTATAGGATGTAGGGAGTTAATTGATTTGGATAAACAGAGTAGTTTCTACTCTGTGTCTCTGTCTCTATGTCATAGCCTTTTATTCCAAAAAAAAAAAAAAGTTTTTTTACCTTACTTCTTTAAGGTTATTTAGAGCTGCATGACCTTCATAAGCACGGCCAATTTGGATAACCTACAGTATGCCGATAAGTTCATGATGTCTAATATTAACTAACTTGCTTAATTATGACAAAGCCTTAAAATATCTGCCGTCCTCTTCTTTGCAACAAATCTTAATTTTCTTATTTGAATGACATTTCCTGATGACCATTGATAAACTATCAGCTATTTATCTTTCAAGTTATCTTCTTAATTTTGAAATTATATAACACTAAAGTATTCTTAATGCTTTTGATGGTTTTTTTTTTTTAATCTCACTTGGTAGTGCCCATGGCTCTCCACAACCTGAAAGATGTATATAAGGTAATTAAGTGTAGTGTTAATAATGCAATGTAATTAATTTCTTGCCTGGGCTTTATTTGTCATGTCAATATGCCGCTGCTGCTAGATGAGACTATTGTACGGAAGTCCACTTGTACAATGTTTACCTTTAGCGTGTTGTAGAACATATGAACTAACTTTTGCTAGTATTGAGCAGCGTCGAACAGGAGGATTAGTCATATGGAGGTCTGGAAGTGTTATGATGGTGTATCGTGGTGGTCATTATGAAGGACCTACATCTAGGAGCCAATCTAATGGAAGGGAAGTTGAAGACCTTTTTGTGCCTAATATTTCCACAAGCAATTTGTCATCGACAGAGGACAGCAATGCAACATCATCCCAGGAAAAGAGTGAGCCAGTTGTGAGGAATTATAAACAAGCAGAGAACATGACACAGGAGGCAGCAGAGTATAACAGCCTGCTTGATGGTTTAGGTCCTCGTTTTGTTGAATGGTGGGGCACAGGAATACTTCCTGTTGATGCTGATTTACTTGCTCCTACAATTCCTGGTTATAAAACACCCTTTAGGCTTCTTCCTACTGGAATGCGTTCTCGACTAACAAATGCAGAGATGACCAATTTAAGGAAAGTTGCCAAATCACTTCCTTGTCATTTTGCCTTAGGTAAATCTCATCTACTACATTATCTTTTCATGTTTATTTCTCGGTTCCTGATACAAATCTGTTGCTGGCTTCCATAAAGGGAGAAATAGAAATCATCAAGGTTTGGCATGTGCTATTCTCAAGCTTTGGGAAAAAAGCTTAGTTGCAAAGATTGCTGTCAAACGAGGTATCCAGAATACAAACAATAAGCTGATGGCTGAGGAGCTAAAGGTTTGTTCCATGCAATCTCTTTTATACTGCACTACTTCTGCAAACTGCGCGAGAATCCGCTAAAGGCATTGCATTTTGGGAAAAGTACAAACTGTTGAATTGATGTGCATTTTGTCAATGCAACAACTTAAAAGGACTCAATTGTTGTTTCATTAATCTTATCAACTGGCAAATGATCGAAAGGAAAAAAAGGCTGTTGTAATTTCAAAAATTAATCCATTTTCTCCATGTCTCAACACCACATACGACAGTAAAATGAATCAACATTTTTGTAATTATGATGACAAATCACTATTACTTTGAAGATATTGCTACTCATTATAGGATGACATAATCTTGGTAATGTGACACAAACAAATTTGTTTACATGAACCAATGGGACCTCTTTGTTTTTTTTCCCTTCTCTTGTATGCATGATATACTAAGAACTAGGAATAATAATTAGTTTTCATGTAAGAATGATGTTTTTATTTTCTTTTGTGGTCCAGAATTTGACAGGTGGTACTTTGTTGCTAAGGAATAAATACTACATAGTAATGTTTCGTGGGAAGGACTTTGTTCCAACAAGTGTTGCCGCAGTTTTAGCTGAAAGAGCAGAATTAGCAAAACAGGTACAGGATGTTGAAGAGAAAAAGCGCTGTGAAGCTGTTGGTACAATTCCTTCAACATCAACAGCACAAGCAGGATCATTGGCAGAGTTTTATGAGGCTCGGGCACGCTGGGGGAGGGAAATATCTACTGACGAACATGAGAAGATGATGGAAGAAACTGCAAAAGCCAAGAGTGTTAGGCTTGTCAAACAAGTTGAACATAAGCTAAATATTGTACGTTTCTATTTACTTATGTTCATTCAAAAAAAGTAGCTTCTTATTTCAAGAAGATTATTAATATATATAATAAAATCTATTACTATCTGCACTATGCTTTTATATATATATGCACAAACACATACACACCACTCTAAATGCATGAACAGGCTCAGGCAAAAAAGCTTAGAGCAGAAAGGCTGTTAGCTAAAATAGAAGCATCCATGGTTCCAGCTGGTCCTGATTATGACCAGGAAACAATCACAGATGAAGAGCGCGTGATGTTTCGCCGGGTTGGTCTAAGAATGAAACCATACTTGCCACTTGGTGGGTAATTTTCAGCCATATGAAAGTTGCTATATTGCATCAATTCAGTGCTAACATTTTAACATTCTATTATGAACATCTCCAGGTATACGTGGGGTCTTTGATGGTGTCATTGAGAATATGCATTTGCATTGGAAGCACCGAGAACTTGTAAAATTGATTACCAAACAAAAGACCCTTGCTTTTGTTGAAGACACAGCTAGGTTGTTGGAATATGAAAGTGGTGGAATACTTGTGGCAATAGAAAGAGTTCCCAAAGGATATGTCATTATCTACTACCGTGGAAAGAATTATAGGCGGCCTATCACTCTGAGGCCTAGAAACCTTCTAACAAAGGCAAAGGCATTGAAACGCTCTGTAGCCGTGCAACGCCATGAGGTTTCAGCTTTTTTATTTTCAAATATTGATCTTCTCATCTCTTTGATATCTATGGTGTCAGATTTGATCATTTATGATCTGTGCAGGCTCTTAGTCAGCATATAACTGAACTGGAGAAAACTATAGAGCAAATGAAAAAAGATCTTGTGAGTTATCAACTTGTAGTAACTTATGTCATTGTGTACTCTAATGAAATGATTGCATTATCTTAGTAATTGAAAACTTTCTGCCTCCAATAGTGAGACTCCTTTTGTATTCCACCCAGAGGTTGTAATGTTTAATTAAAATGACTTTATTTCCCAGAGTCTATATTGTCAACCTTCCCCCACCCCTCCTCCTCCAAAAAAATAAAAGGAAAATGAAAAGGAGACATTGACATTTAAATCTTTCTTGATTTTCTGCCTATCCATGTAAATGTGATGGTGATGTAAATTGTTGGGATAGCATAGCTCATCATCATGTTTTTGTGCAAGGTAGTATGAATTAGTATTAATTTTATCTTTTCATAATTCCTCAGGGTATGTCTCAAGATGAGCTTGAAGATAGTTGGAGCGTAGAGGATAATAATCAAATAAACCCCATCTCAGAATTTAGCCAAGTAAGTTACCTCTCATGCCTTCTCAGGTTATCAATGAATTCATCCTTCTGTCTTAATTTTTTCGTTAATGGTATCACTAGCATATATAAGTTCCTTGGACTAGTAGTTCAGTTTGTCATGATATTCTTTGGTCGTAAGTTCTGGGAACTGATAAAGAAGTGCTTATTATCAAGTATGAAAAGAGGGAAACGAGGAGGCGTGATGAAAGAAATAATTATTTATTGGGATTACAGTTAATTTTTTTCAAATTGTATGTTTGGCTAACGATCTTATTAAATTATTATTTCCAGAGTGACGATGAAGATTCTGATGACTATAATGATGTTGATTATGATGATAAGGAAGACATTGGTTGTGAAGATGATGAAAATTTTGAGCCCTGAAGCTTTTAAAACGATATGCATCCTATGAAGAAAGGTTATTGTGCATCATTGAAGCTTCCTCAATGGCGTCTTTCATTTACTGCAACCAACTAGGTATCAGCACTACTATTTGATCACTTGATTTGTAAGTCGGTAACAAATGTATTCTCATGCTGCGGTTTAGGAGAGATTGACCTACTTATTCCTGTTACTTCCATCTCTCTCTCTCTCCCTCTCCCTCTCTCTCTCTCTCCCCGAGTGAAAATAGGATCTAAGCCCAATTTAGAGAGTCACAAGGATAGGGTCAGGGACGGGGTCCAACGTCATCTTCAGTTACAAAAGCTCCTACGCTACTAGGAACTTCATCAAAGAAAGTAAAGGATCTCATATTGGCCACAGTCAAACGAGCTAAAGCGTCTGGAGTTCTGTTTTCTCCCCTAGGGGCATGCATGGATAACTCGAACTTGCCTACATCTTTCCATGCAGAAGTGACTAGTATATGCTATGGTTCAAGGCTCTGACAATTACTGGAGTTCTAACATCTAAATGATGTCACCACGTCAGTGTAAAGTGTAAACCTCTATCTTGTAGAATCCCATGTTCTGCGCAAGGTTTAAGCCTCCGAGTACACCCAGTAGGTAATTGATTTCCGGCCTTCTGGTTGAGTCTTATACAGTTTCCATTTATGCAAATAAGAAGCAATCTCTGTTCCTCAATGGAGTTATAGTGCCCTGGGGTCTAGCGAAATAATCGTCGAAGATGCTGAATTTTGCCATTTCTAGAACTGATTTGACTGTTTGTTCAACAATTTGTTAGGATCAATCAGTCCAGTTCAAACAACTTTAAAAAAGAAATTCCTTTTGTGAGATGAGACTTCTTTTCCTTTTAAAATCTGTAATATTTCTGGGAATTAAAATCTAGTGCTTTTTATGCAGTCAGATTGCGTTTTCTGTATTTCAAGTCATTTTCCCTGTTTGTAGGTGTGGACATGGGGAGGCGGATTTACGACAATGAATTGATCTTTTCCCCTGTTTGCGCGTCATTGGAACTTCAGCAAAATTCTATCATCAATGATGTGCCGATCCCAGATTTTCCATTTCCAATGGCGCCTGATCTTCTGCGGCTCTCTTTTGGCTTTGAGTATGCTGGTTGGCTTACGAGTGACTGTAGACTATATATTTAATTTATTAGTATAATCGCTCGTCCATTGGAAGAGTTCCGCGCCCCTGTATGGAAATCCAATAAATTATGTTTCCTTGTGTTCCTTATTGCCTTCAATGGAATTCAGATTGTAATGGTAAATTGGTAATCGATCGAATACGAACCATCAAAGAGTTAAAAAGCCCCAAGTCTGTACACTGTCGACCTCTACGAAATCAAATACCGGCCGGGGAAGGAGAGAAATAGTGGGGAAGGAGAGAGATGGTGCAGAAACTGACAAAATATTTGTTTTATAAAACTCCATTGGGAAGGAAATACCGAAATGATGAAGATGAACCAGAACTTCGGATAATAAAGGAAAGCCCGCGAAAGCGAAAATTAAAAAAAAAAAAAAGAAATGATCGAGATTTCTAAGATTAAATTACATTACCTTGCTCCTATGTTTGGCTCTGGCACGAGGTCTTCCATTCCAGCCATCGACCAGATTAAGCTCGCCGTCGCCCCCCTTCCGAATTTCGGATCAATGGCTCATTCCACTAAGCATGGGAGGACGAGGCTATAATTTTCCTGTTTGCCTTGAGTATGGTTCGAGTGTTAAATCTGGAAAACTCATAACTGATGTTTTCCCCTCTGGGACCAACTTAGTACGGCATGGTTTTCAGTTTATTGGTATCATCATCCGATTCCATTTTACCGTTTAACTAGCCATTTCCCTTGTGCTGACGCACAGCACTGGGATAAAAATAAAAAAAGATGGTTCTATAATGTTGGATATAATTGTTATATAATATAGTGATTAATTACGTAAAAAGCAGGCGATTATAGGAACATATGTAATTGTAAATCACAATTTACTTAACCGTACGTGGGTGTTGCATGATTGGAAAGAGCAGAGAAAAAGACATGACACATTCGGAGAGAGATCCGGCAGAAGGCCTGCATTTAATTTATTGTACAGACCGGTTTGATCTTTTCTTGAGATTTGACTGTGTCAAACACTGAAACATATAAAAGCAACTGAATGAGGGAGGAGCTTTTACTCCCTAAGAGTACCCTATTTTCACTGTAAATACGTACACCGACAATAATGATTGGGTTGAGTCATTTAAGTGTGGACATCAACAAGGGAGGTTTACACAATAACGTTAGCTCTTCATTCTTTAAATACGCAGCTTTCACCAAATGGAGTCCAGACTGAACGGTTGCTCCTGCTGCTGTTGCTGTGGCATATCTAAAACCTTGGATGAGGAAGAAGCATCCAGTCTGAGATTTGGAGTGAGATGATTAGTACTTTCCATCACTTGGGAAACCCCTTGAGGCGGAGCATATGAAACGAAATGATCCGTCATTGCAATTTCTCTTTGCTGACAACTCCGGAGCTGCAATGCCTTGAGAAGCAAGGAATTCACGGAAACGTTAGGGTTCAGCAGACCAGAAGGCCATGGGAGGGATGGAAGAGAGGGAAGCCGATGATCAGATGTCAAGTTCATATTCGTATTGACATGGCTATTGTAAATTTGGGAGGACATGGCGGTGAAGCCGCCACTGGATGAATTTGCAGTCATGGTGTTTAAATTTGGGAGGTCAACATCCCCAAATTCATTGACCAAAGAGGTATTATCAGGAGGAGAGTCCAGAGATAGTTGTGAGGATGACGTCTGTTGTGCTTTCTTTGCCGCCGAGCTTTTCTGGAAGACCCTACAAACCACCCATTCTTCCTGCACACCCCACAAGCGAAAAAAAATATCATCATTACCCTGTATCATCCTCCACTATAATTATCCATGGATAGAAGGTTAATGTTAATAATCATGTATACATGGAAGTGAGTTGGCATATCTTACGTCGAGAACTATTACCTTAGAAGGCCTAAAAGAGTGGTTGATGTGAAGGCGGTATTCATGCATGACCCAGTTGGTTTTCTCGCCCCTGGGAGCTCTGCCCTTGTAGAAGACGAGCGTTTTCTTCATTCCCACCACTGCGCTTTCCCTCATTATTTCTTTGTCTTTTCCTGTCGTCTTCCAGTACCCTGCTTCTGTCGCTCTGTTCGTTCTCAGCCCCGTCGGGTACTTGCGATCTCTCACGCTGAAGAAATACCATTCCTTCTCTCCCATTCTTGCTTTTCCTGTTTTTCCACATTTTATATTATATAGGCTAGCTGGCTAGCTTCATAATTCCCATGCATACACGGGTTATCAAAGAGACGTGAAAGTGTCACCGACAATCAAGGGATCTAAAACTATATCTACCTGGAAGATCCCAAGGCTCGTTCTTGTTGAGATCAACGACTGCTATGGCTTTGGATGTGAAGCTGGTATCGCACACCTTCCTTGTCAGATAATGCGTGATGAGCTCTTCATCTGTAGGATGGAATCTGAACCCAGGAGGTAGGTTTTCCTCCATCAATCTCTCGTTAGGATCTCTTGAATAAGCTTTCGCAAAGAGGAGAGGAAAAGGAGGAACTGTAAGATCAATAACATCACCAGAATGAGGTGCTTTATGGCTTTATAACGCACCCTTCAACACGAAAGCATTCACGGATATTCTTACATTTTTAATTTGCTTCATGCAGCTAACCCTTTGACAAAGATTATATCTATGTTATTGAGTAGATTTCCCAAGTTGCCCTAAGGGTTTTGGGATATTTACTAAGAAAAAGCAAGAAAACCAGCGACTTGACTTCATATATCTAATGCTATATGTGTTGATTGGGACGTGTATTTTATGATTAAATTTCTTTTTTTACAATATTAAGAAGGCTAGGTAGTGGGAATTATTTTTTGTGCACGAGCGAGTTGAGCCTGTTACACTGATTCCCAAAATTTCTTCGGTCCTGTCCAACCACCTTCACCCATTTCTACCCACCAAAACCTCTCCGATAACCTCACGCCAGTCCAATCAATGGGAACATGAACTGTCTTCTCTTTTATTCATTTTTTATTGCCAACACTTGTCAACACCCACCGTCATCTCTCTCTCAGTTTTAAGCATGGGGACTGTTCTTCTACTGATCATGTGTTCATCAGTATCATTGTAGCAAAACGCACAAGATTATTTTCACATGTACGTGTTACATCCATATATTACGAATTTTACTGGTTAATTATGAGTTCAATGTATATATACGTGAAAGAAGAATAAACTGAAGGAGGATGCATGCATAAAAGATCAGAATATATACAGGTATATAGTACAGTTGACGCTGAATGGAAGTGCATTCCATGCATGAAACTTATAGAGTTCTTGAATTCAATAATGTTTGGCCTAATTTATCATTTGTAATGGCTACGCGCCTACGAATAATAATGTTACTATGAGTGGTTAAAATGGTCACCAACCCCCCGAGACTGCATGTATGTGAGGCAAGCATGTGTGTTGGACCTTGTTTTGTTCATTCATTTTGCCTATACTCTTCTAAGCGTCGCAAAATGTCAATCCTAACAAGAACTTTTGTAAATGTGTATCCATATACTATATATATCTTCATGTTTCCTTCTCGCCAGGGTTTCTAGAAGGCGCGTCTTCATGAATCTCTCCCTGTGCCCCCCCCCCTTTATAAATCACAGCTAACTCCAACAACACCTTAATTTATAGCCATTTCAGCCAAATTAAATAGGGATATTAAATAACACAGTAAAGTTAGTGGCTTTCTTGTTCAGATCTTAATTTTTGAAGCTACTCAGAAATTCCACCACCATTGTCCTAATATCTCACTTAGTGTGTCTCCTCCCCCTCCTTATCTAGAACCACTAACTCGGATAGAGCAGGTTTATTTAGGTCGAATTCAATTCAAGTTGTGCTTAGAATGCCTTGGCATATAAAAACGCTTATATAGTTAAATTCAGCTCTAATTCCTCTAGCTTTTGGGCTTATTTGGGCTAGCCTAAATATGTAAATTGTGAAATATTATTTTATTTTTTATGTAATTTCAATTTTTATATTTTAAAAATTAATATTTTTAATTTTTATCATATTTTTATATTATTTTATAAATAGTAAGAAAAGGAATTCAGATATTCAAGCTAAGTTCATTTAGGTTTGTGCCTGACTTGAATTTCTTTGAGTTTATTTGGGCGACCTAAGTAAGCTCAAAGTAAAAAAAATCTTCTAAATTCCCAAATCCGACCCTATGATTTTTTGGATTTATTCAAGTTAGCTTATCAAGCTTAGTCCAAATTAATACCTTTATCCTTACCCCACCTAATTTTCCCAATTCCCATCCATGTACTTCAAATAAATATACTAGTTTAAGGTAATATTTGGTTGAAGGAGAGAAAAAATTTTCCCTCCACCTTACCAAACAAGGTCCTCCCCTTATTTGGTAAGGTGTTCCCCTCCCCTCTAAAATCTCCTTCCTAAATTGGGGAGATCCCCCCTCCCCTTCCTTCCTCCTCCTTCTCCCTCTCTCTAAGGAGAGGGGGAGGAAGGGAGGGGAGGATCCCCCTAGTTTAGGGGGGAGGTTTTGGAAGGGAAGGGAGGGAAATTTTTTTAAAATTTTTCCTCCCGTCCCCTCCCCTCCAACTAAACACTATCTAAGTCACTTAATATTTTAAAATTATTTAACATGTTATTACATATATTAATAGTAATTTACTATAATAAAATAAAGGTTTTTAGGTATATATATCAATTATGGTTTAACATATATGACAATCCATTCTGTTCCTTTAAATTTAAAAGAACCAAGAAAAAACAAGGATTTAATTATCCTTTTTCTTTAATTATTTTGAGCCAAAAAAGCTTATAATCTAATATTCTTGGGAAGTTATTCATACTGAGTCAATGAAGATATAGAGTGCATGCAATGGGAGAGATTTTAGGGGGTTGTGATATATATATATATATATATATAATTATGAGATGTGAACTTATAGACAATATAATGTATAACCTAGCGTTATTCTCTCAAATTTCTTTAGACTGTGTTAGATTAAACGATTGATTGAGATATATAAGTTTGTGCTTCCATGATTTGTCCCCCTAGTAATGGACCTAGAACGTTCACAATGAGTCATTTTTAAGGCCAAGGTGAGAAGAGAAGAGAGGCCCACTATTCCCTAGTGAAATTAAATTGAGTAATAATGGGCAGATTTCACTTCTGATATAATGAATAGTGAATACACATAGCATGTCATGATTTCTCCTTTATACTTATGGGTCTCGAATGAATTAAGTGTTCCAAGAGAGTGTTTAGGAGGTATTGGTTCACCACAAACCATCTTTATTTGGAATCTAAAACATAGAGGAACGACCAAGAGCTAAAGTATGGATATACATACAATTAACTATATAAGTCGACAAATAAATTCTCAAAACATTAATGTCTGGACAAATCAAATACTTAAAGTGTCCTACTCATGAAAAGATTAAAGGCTTCCTTTAATTTGAAAAGTAGCTTGGGATCAAATTTACATAGGGCTCCAACAAAGTAATGACCAGTGACTTATGCAAACCTCATGTCCTTTTAAATCTAGTCTGGATAAAACTAGTCAAGCCTTATATGAATACTTTTTACTTGTAGGATTGGATACTCTAGCATGCATGGAATATAGCTAGAAGTAATGCCACAAGAAGGCAACCCTAGTAAAAAAATATTGATACAAGATTAAGATAAAACCCATGACTCGGTGCATCTAAGTCCATGATATAAACATTGAATCATGCTTTCCATTGAATTCAATAAACAAGTGGTGAGCTTAATTTATGAATATTTGCAAAATGATGATATAAATCTAGTTATAGAGAGATGATCTAAAAAGTAGGATATTTTGAATGCATTTAACATGATATTGTGGATGGAATTTAGGAGGGACTTTCACTCGAGAATGTGTTCCATATGAAGCCAAAGTAGTTTTACATAAGGATTTGGATTAAAGAGGTTAAAAATGATGAGGGAAGGATGGCAAAGGGAAAAGGTAGCATGTGAGAGAAGGTAGGAAGGTACATAAATTATAGAGGGGATTGGCAAGAAATTGAGGATTCATAATGGCATTACTGTTATTAAAGAGTGCAAAGCATAAGGTTGAGGGTTGAAAGGATGGAAATTGATGGTGATGAGTAGGCTCCATCTCCCCCATCCACTAACATATTATCTCCTTTTCTACAATTTAGGAATTTTTAATGCTCTCTCTCTCTATATGTGCACGCGCGCGCTCCTTTTGCAATATTCTTTGTTTTACTCCTCCATTTGTCTCTTTACTTCTCATCTTTACTTGCCTCTTCCAAGCAAGTTCCTGTATCTGACTTAGCTATTTGACTGCTTCCTCAATCAAATAATATATTAGTACCCTTACAACTTATTTTAAGAGGTTTCTATCTTTTTGGTACAACCTTCTCAATAATGATATGACCTAATTGTTCCATATAGAGAATAAGTAGGTAGGGGCTAAGTGGATCCCCTTGATGCACACCCCGAGATGGTGAGAAGGTAAGTGTTTTGTTACCACTCCATAAAATCTTCATGGTAATCAAAGAGACACATGTCATGATGATTCAAATGAAGTCTTGGTGAAGACCAATACTAGGTAGTGTGTTTTCTAAGAAACACCAATCCAGTCTATCATATGCCTTTTCCATATCCACCTTTATAGCTATAAATTTCTTCTCACTCAATTTATTTCTCGTTGTGTGGATGGCTTCTTAGGTGATGATTAGATTGTTACATCCCTGGCAGCCCACAATGAAGCTATACTAATTAGGTAAGATAAGTTTATCCATCACATTTCTTAATTTCTTTACAATGATTTGAGTAATAATCTTAAGGCTTACATTGCAAAGGAAGATCGACCTCAATTCCTTAAGTAAGGATAGATGATCAACTTTTAGAATCAGGACTATACTTGTATAGTTGATATCCTTAATTTGATCAAGATTAGTAAAAGCCCCCTTAATAAAATCACATATTTTCCTACCCACATTAGCCTATTAAGTATAAAAGAAGTAAGCTTGTAAGCTATTCGTCCCTGGTACTTTGAAGGCATCCATACTAAAAGTTGTATTCTTGATCTCAATGTCAAAGACATCTTGATGACTAAGGCTAAGTTTATTAGCTGAGAGAGTAGGGAAATTATGGGGTAAGATAATATTCTTGTGTATAGCTTGGTCTTTAGAATACAGTCTTTGGTAAATATCACAGGCCATTTGTTTCAAAGATTCTATATCAGAAACCTAGTTACTTAATTCATCTTGTAAAGCTTTAATGTTATCTTTTTTCCCACTCGTCTTAGCGACAACATAAAAGAATTTGGTATTCTTGTCCCCTCATTAAAGGCACTTACACTAGGATTTTTGAAACCAAATCATCTCCCCTTAAATTGTTAGCTTCTAATAGTCTTACTAAAGACATCTTTTAAGTTTAAATAATCCTTAATGGCTGTAAGATTGTTGTTCTTTATCAATTCCCTCAAGTCTTCTCAAAGTTTGAAATTTCTTTTTAGGTATACTGCCTATAGATTTTTCATTCCATTCAGATGCAATTTTACTAAACATCAACACTCTGGCAACCCAATCTTTATTATTCCAAGTTGATTTAATAACCTTGGGAAAGTCTTCTTCTAAAACCCATAAGGCTTGATACATGAATTCCTTTAATTTTTTCTACAAATGACCATCTAACATCATAGAACTATATGATCAGATTTTTATCTTAGGCAGCAAGAAACTTTAGCATGAGGGTGTTGTTCTTCCCATATAAGATTATAGGCTATAGAAAGCCTAATCAAGTCTTTCTTTAACTCCATTTTTCTGCCAAGTGAATCGACCACCCACAAAAGGGATCTCGATCAAGCTAGAATCATATATATAGTTATTAAAGTGATTCATAGATTAGGAGAAGAGAAAGGTCCTCCTGCTTTGTCAGATAAGTGTAAGAAGGAGTTGAAATACCTAATCACAAGCCATGCCTTGTTACTTAAAGTTATTGAAAAGGAAGAGATACTTTCCCATAGGGCTTTCCATCTGATGATTTGAGTTTCACCATAAATGAAAGTAACCACAAAAACTTCCTTTGAAATAAGAGCAATATTTCTATTATTAAGGAATTGTGAGGAGGAGCAAATGTGTTCAACACTAATTAAATTAGCATTTTAAAGCACTTGAATTCCCCCTATAAAACCATTAGCTTTAACTCTCAACTAGTAATAAAAACTAAATTTCATAAAACCTTATTAGCTTGATTCCTACTTATGTGAGGTTTAATTAAGAAGAGGACATCAATTCTATATGTAGAAACAACACCTTTAATGACATTGAAGAAAGCCTGGCCTCCAAATGATAGTTCCAAGATGCACTAATCATTAAAATAATTAGGAATATTGAAAAGACTAACCTCAAATTAGTCCAGAGGCTCTTCTTTCAAATCCTCATCAACATGCTTAGGTGCCATGGCCGCATCCAATTCTTAGGATTCTTCTTCCTCCTCCATTTAGGTTTTCAACACAACCTTTAAATTAGGGGGTTTTGTGATGAGATATAGTTCACCTGCATTTTTAGGGGATATGTTCGATGGGGTAGACATAGCAAATGGGTAGGTGGTGATGTAAAGGTTGGGCTTAGGTTGGGTGAAGGGAGATAAAGGCTTGGTTGGACATAGCAAATTGATATTTTTGCTAACAATCACGTGATTATATTAATTGGGCTTGGCATTTAGGCTATGGTTCAAGATAATGTTGTTATCTAATGTAGTTAAAAGGCCATTGGTCGCCTCTATTTTTTAGGCTTTTGGCTGGTTTATTAGGCTCAGAAGGCCGAATATTCTCTTTTCTTGAAGGCCTATTATTGACTTTTTTCGTTATCCTTTTTTTACTACCCTATGCTTGGGATAGATCTTTAGTTATTAGCATGAGAACTCTAACCCTTCTCGTTATATCTATCCGTCCCCTTACTTTTCTCTGACATCAAAATAGTATACTTATTTGTGTTAAGATTTTGATTATCTAAAGGATCTTCCTCCTCCTGCAAGTTGGATACAGCTTGCAATTGAGCCTGATAATTAAACTATCTTTCTTTTTTGCTGTGTCTGTCATTCCTTCTCTAATCACCTCTTGTCTCTTTCTCATAATCCTTCCTCAAGAATCAAGGTTTCACAAGGTTAGGCACCAACATCCATTACCCATGTCTCTCAGTTACTGCCAATAGTTTGGTTGCCATGATGTGGATTTTAAAGCAACAAGGGGTTTCCCTAGTTCTCTTGGTTAGTGTGATATACCCATGGGAAATTTTCACACAACAACCATAGCAACTGTAAGCAAAAAAAAATCATGTTCAGGGCTTCATAAACTATATTGAAGAAGGCATTGGCTGTAATGACATGTGTTATTGAAAACTGAGCTCCACACATATTTTGGCAAATCTCCCCCTTTCAACTTAAGCATTGGCCGCTGTTAAATCAACAATGGTATGCATATCCACTTTTAGAGTATGTCCAATTCTTTAAGTTGAGCAAGATAAATTTTTTGTTGTGGCAATATATGAGTATGTTTAGGACTCTAACCCATGTTGCTATTCTGCCTAAGGAATTGTGAAGAGGGTCAAAATATGAAGTCCAACGTTGTACTAGAAGAAAGTGGAGCTTCACAAACTAGGGACCCTTAAAGAGAACTTTCTCATGATGTAGCATTTCATTTTCAGCATCTTTGAAGTGAACCACAAAATAGTTGTTTGGAAGATCAATGATTTCACAGCTTGTGAAGCCAAGATTTGACTAAGGTAGTCCTTCAAGTCATGGGCATTAAATTATTTTTCAAGCACCATGATAATCAAGGCTTTGTTCCATGGCCTACACCATTAATTGAATTCCTGTTGAAAGATAGGCACTTTAGGATACATCTCTTTCAATTGTTTAACCTCTTCTGAAGCTTCAGGTAAATCCCACCAGATCTCATCGTCGTCAAGGAGAAGATCTTCCTCTTGCTCTATTTCCCCACCATTAGCCACTCTATTGTAACCTAATAAGGAGTCCTTATATGATGTTTGTTTTGTCTCACTTCTTTGTTTGTTCTCACAGCACCATTCACCTTTATGTTCTATGGTGTTTGGCTGTTCGCATTCCTGTTCTCCCGTCATTTTATCATCCATAACAAAGTCCACAACAGAATCAGAAGGATTCTCTATCTTCTTCTTTGATTTCGAAGAATGGTCGTCCGCCAGCCAGGGGCACTTTCCGATGGCCTTGGTCATCCATGAAGTTATGAAAATAGAGGCACATAGTTCAAGGGAGAGCAAGGTCAAAACTTACTCAGAGTGATAAACTTCATTTCATTTCCACTCTCGTTGTAATTATTCAATCATTATTGTCGTTGTTGTTAGGGTTGTCTACAAGAGAATCATTTTGCTTTCGCGGGCGTGTATTTTGCATTTTCCAACTTCAAGTTGACAACTAACATTTTTTCATCTAAAATGATAACAAGCCAGTATACATGTACTCCCAGAGAGACATTTACTTTCTTTTTAAATTTGTTTCCAAAAAACAAAGACGATGCCCCATGCTCTTACATACATGTATATAAAATAAATCAACAAAGCTGACCGCTGATCAGAGCCTTTATTTAGGGTGGAATAGAAGCCGATCAAGCAACCATGTATAAGGAATGTTAATTAATATATATACATATATATCTGATGGTGCAAATGGTAGTGCCCGCTAGGCATGCCAGAACTTAAAAACAGCCTGAAGACCTAACTTCTGCCAAACCAAGCATGGTTGGGCCGGATCCAACATGCCAATAAATCTTAGGCTTCTTGAGCCTTCTCGCTCCGCATCTTTTTGTATTCGTTTGAAACTGTGAAATAGATGACACATTGGGATCTCAAGATGCTTACCCAACCCTAGATTTTTGACATTTTGTAGGCGATGTTGGGCCTTTGATGCACGTTTGAGTCAACATTGGCCCATCTTGTTTAATCCCCCCAGCTACCCCGCATGCCTCCTCAACATACCCAAAAAACAAAAAAATCCCAAGCTGTAGTATTTCTTAAAGGCCGGGCTGTGATGATTCAAAGGGGCCAACCACAAACCCACTTCCCAATTCCAATTTCCAAGTGACTTTTCGTAATTTTCCCAGCTCCCGTGATTTTCTCAGTTTTTCATTCTCATTCACACATTCCCCACTAAAAGAAGAAAAAGGCCCCACTTCTGAATCAACTATCAAGGCATGTACGAATCTCAAAGCACCTTGGCGTCAGTTATCAGTGGTGGTACCTTGCTAAACGTGACCCCACACACCAACACTCGTATTTGTGTAACATCAATCAATTCTTAATTTTATTCTTAATAAAATTAAAAAAAATCGGTTATTCAATGTGCTGTGCCAATCTTCCTTGCCTTTATAATTATATTCTTAACCAGGAATGTTGACCCCCCAACGATTTGGACACCCCTTCTCTTATCCGTTCTTCGGTTCTCGCCCTCAGATCGATCAAGTGAAAATTATACGATCCTCCATTACCCATCACCGTTTGAAGAGAGGGAGAGATCAACACACACAAAGTAATGTTTTTCTTTTTACCTAAAACTCCTCAGACTTGACACTACAGTCAAAAACCTCGTTGATATTTTAATTTGAAAACACTTTGTTTGATTAGGACATGGGTGAAAAGAAAGGCATTATTTCAACTTTGCGTCGAATTATTTATGGGTCCTTTCCAGCTCGTGGCTGACATTAAAAGAGAAGCGGCGAGAAGTCAAGATATATATATATATATATATATATGGTATTTGTTTCTCTATTTTCTTTTTACGTTTTTTTTTATTTTCTTATCATCAATATTAGTTCTTATAAAGATTTTCCTATAAAGATTGAACTATATTAGAGATCATCTCTGAGTCTTTATTTATTTAACTTGATCTTAAAAGTTTTGACGGAACATATTCAAAGGGAAATTCCAAAATGTATGCTTTTCGAGGATGATATAGTTCTCATAGCAGATACAAGAGAAGAGGTTAATTGCAAACTTGAGTTATGAAGGAGGACATTGGAGTCGAAAGGTTTTCGTCTAAGTAGAAGTAAGACGGAATATTTATATTGTAAATTTGGTAAAGGATTATTCGACAATAATTTGGAAGTGAAATTGGGAGATTAAATTATACCTCAAGTGAAAAAGTTTATATATTTGGGCGCCATTATTCAAAATAATGACGAAATCAGTGGAGATATTTCACATAAAATTCAAGCTGGATGGTTTAATTGGAGAAAAGTTAAAGGAGTTATTTGGGACCGTAAGGTGCCTAATAAACTTAAAGGAAAGTTTTATCGCACTGCTATCAGACCGGTAATGTTATATAGTAGTGAATGCTAGGCTCTAACGGGACAGTAAGAGCATAAAGTTGGAGTAGTAGAGATAAGAATGTTACGATGAATGTGCGGACATACACGTAAAGATAAAATTCGAAATGAGCACGTATGCGAAAAAGTGAGGGTGGCACCTATTGAGGAAAAAATGGTAGAAAATCGATTGAGATAGTTTGGACATGTACAGAGAAGACCAAGGGAGGCACCAGTGAGAAGAGTGGAACATATAACTTTGAGTCCGATTAAGAGAGGTAGAGAAAGGCCTAAGAGAATACTTTTAAAAGTTATTGAACGCGATCTGTTAATTAATAATATTTATAAAAACTTGATAAATGATAGAGCACAATGACGTCTTGCAATTCATGTAACTGACCCCACTTAATGGGATAAAGGTTTGTTGTTGTTGTTGTATCATCAATATTAGTGTCTCAGGTACATGCATGTTGGGATATTTATTTACATGTGCAAGTTTCATTCCACTGTGCAAAATTCAAAAGGGCAAACACACGAGCGTTGCTTTATGATGAAATATATGCGCCATCTCTCTCAGCGTCATTGTTTGATATATTTGCAGCATCGCCTTCCATTTCACTTCTTTTCAGATGAAAATCAACGACACAGCAGTGCATAAAAAATACAACTGCTGTTAAAGTGCTATAATTAATCATCCATGCAACACGATTCAAGATAATTGAGAGTTGAATCATATCACTCTTCCGCTCATCCTCCTCTGTACTTGAAGTAAAAGAAAGAATGACATTTCTACAATAACAATTTTCATAAAAAATAATAAAAATAGGCTAAATCCCCACATAATCCAATGGGTACTGTTTTCAATAAATTAGTATATATTTTTTTTTTTATTTGTGTTTAGAACGTGGCGAGTCGATATATCACGCGCACGCACAAATATATATAAGGAAGAAATTAAGAAGCTAAGGGAAGAAGAATGAATGAAAATGGAGGAAATAATGGGACTTTACCAACTCAGAAAGACAGAATTATGAACTAATCAAAATCACATGAATGATGAAAAATGGGACCTGAAACATGAATGATGAAGAAACATGAATGACGCCGTAGTCTCTTGAACAGCAGAAAGTGGTGGTACCAAAACCAGCCAATTCTGGGGCCTCTGGCGAATAGGAATTAAGGCAGAATAAGAATGGGAACAAAAAGAGACACTTCCTCCTTTTATCATTAATCTTGTTCTAATTTCTTGCCTTCTGTATTTTTCTGGAGTTCATCCCTTCCAATTTTTACCCAACAGAACATTCACCGCAAGGGGATTTATGAAGGAAAAAAATTGTTATTTTTCTTAATAATATTGAAACCTTCATCAATCAAATTAAAACACCTCAAAAGGTTATGATAAAAAGTCACGTGCAAGATGCAGGCTTCCTTTAAAAAAAAAAAAAAAGGAATAAAATGAAGACACATGTTTCCTGCTTTCATCATCTACTGCCTTCAAACATGTAGGTGGGGGTTAACTGGAAGTTAAAAAATCAAGACTAAAACTATGAGACATAAAGTTAATAGAATCATGTCAGTCCTAGCGCAACATCAGTCTAGCTAGCTAGTAAGTTCAGTGATATCTTTGAAAGGGTGGTCTTCACAGCTTCTAACGAGGTTAGTAAAATAAGATAAAATAAAAATGTAATTAATGAGGTTAGAAAATTAAACTTGATGCTAGCTGGCCAAAAATTTATACTCGATGCCTCATTCGTGCTAAAATTCATTCTTGGATTCTTCAACAGGTCGATATGAACGCGTGTATGTGATTAGTAAAAATGCTTTCTTTAACTGGTCGTAGAAAGATTATTAATTAACCCATGCATCAACTTGTAATTTTATCAAACACAATAAAATTACTGTCTAATTGTCCATGTGTGGAGATTCGGTGGGTGCGGTGAGATCCTTATGGAACATTCAAATAAAGTTTAATTTAAAAGGTCTAAATTTAAAATTTTTATGTTATGTTTTTAAATGATAAATGTATTTTAATAAAGAGGCGATTAAAAATTTTAAAACTGTTTTTATTTTTATTAGTCTGGACTGTGGGAATTGATGCTGAAGAACTCCACAAAAAAAATATATCTAGCAGTAATTAATAATTTTAATATGATAAATTAGTAATTTCAATAAAAAAAGTTTTTTTTATTGAAATTATCTGTGTACGCGCTGAGAGTACCCGGGGAGTGACCGAGCGCAGAGTGTATATTATTGGTGTGATGGACAAGAGGATTCTGGATCCTGGCCTGTGACTCAAACCAATAATCAATCGCTCCATCCCACCTGCCGTACGTTGACCTCCCAAGTTCCAATTCCAACCAACACTACCCTGCTCTCTTAATTCAGGACTCTCACTACGTATCTCAATACAGACACTGATCGATAGATTTGTAGGGATTGGTGTGTAATGAATCTGACGAACAGCACCATTTCAACTGGTATATGTACAGACGTTATTTATTTAATTAGTCACGCATTTGCAGGGATTAGTTGTATTATTTCTGGGTATGCGATCCCACAACATTAAATATAATAAACAACCATGCATGCAAGTCCAAGCTGCACACTTATCGATCCTTTAAAAAAACTAAGTCAATGCAACCATAGTACGTTGCCCTCACAAACCCTTAGAAACGCTGTCAATTGGTTGTACATCGGACCCACTAGCCACTTAAGATCAATGGAAGTCTCTTTTCATGAGAGCTAGGAAGCTAAGGACGAAGTTTCTCACGACTCCATATGAACTGCCCACTGGAGATGAAACAACATCTTTCGGCATTTAAAAAAAAAAAAAACACGGACTCCGGAAACAGCAAAATGCAAACCTACTTCTCCATTGACAGTCAAAAAATAATTAAAAATAAAAAGAGAGGTGGCCATCTGTCTAATAGTACTGGCCTGGTAGGATCGAATTAGGTGTCCCTGGCTAGTTATAGTGTTGATGGAGATTATATATAGTGCAATCCGGCAGCGCCAGAGTATTTTTAAATCCAAAAGTGGTCAATATAATTGTTGCCTTCAAGAAACCTAACTGTGCACCAGACTGCGTATACGAATTAGTAAATAGTAGTACATGGTGAATGAGCATGTGCTAGCGTCAAGCTTCCGTATCGTTGTGGTTGTTCGGGCTAATCTTAGAAAGTGTTGATTCACATCAGAGGCCACTTCAACTAATTAATAGCTTTGACAGTCTTGCACACGCCAATTGCTCCCAAATGGGGCCTTACCATATTTCACTATCGCCTTGTTTCGTTGCACTCTTCAAATGCATCAAGTGTAAAGGCCAGGGCTTATGAAGGCTAAAATATAGATAATTCATTATCACTTTCAATTCAGGAAACCGAGAAAATGAAACTAATCTTCTTCAGACCGGGGAAGGCGATATTCGGTAACGCTAAACGTCATTGATAAGATACAACCTCTTTTACAAAAATACAAATACTATATTGAAAATTTAAACAAAAGAGACTATAAATGAATCGGTAATCGCTGTCACGTGGTTGTGGCACTTGAGTTTAATAGAGACGTGTGGACTTGGAACGCTGTCCTGGGAATGGATGACCATAACCAGCAAAGATTGGACCTCATATGTCAATTTTCTGGGAACTAGGAAGCCGTCCGCATAAAGCAAAATTCACACAAATGGCTGAATTTTCAAAGGTGCGTACAGAGATCAAATCAAATACGAATTAGAACAGATGGGTCAAGTCTAGCTAAAAATAGATATCATTAGACGGATACATAAACACGAGAGTATTTCTTCGGTTTAAGTTCATCGGATATGCGAATTTCTTTTGGTATTTAATTTGACACCTTTAATTCCAGCATGTGAAAGGCAGGCAGAAGAGGGTGAAGTCAAAATGATGGTTGTAAAGGTAATCAAAAGTAAGATTTATGTCAAAACAATCGCAGACAAGTAATTAAAGTGGAAAGCTATGAGTCAATGAAGAGAAGAGTGGAGAAGGTCAACGTTGTAACACGAAAATTTTGCTAGTTGTGCTTCATTTTAAAGTACATTATTCCTCAATCCCCATAAAACAAGGGAAAATAAATTCAGTAGCTCATTTTCTCCCCCCGAAAGTATTTCATTATAGTATCAGTTTAATCGTTCCCTATGGATTCTCTCTTTCTGGCTGCATAAATATCCCATTATTGGTTCACAACTCCCTATACCATCTGTTCTGTACTGTACTGAGAACTCCCACCTTCCCTCTTCTCTGCTTACATCCTTCACGTACTACTCTCTTTCCCGAGTTTTCAAACCCCTTAGGAAACATAAACCTGAATTTTGAGCATTTGAAAATTCAATATATAGATATGGTGGTGGCTTCTCCACACCCTATTCGGGACGAGAAGAGTTTGAGCATTGATCTTCCAATGGTGGACCTTTCAGCTGAAAGGTCAGTGGTGTCACAGCTCATAATGAAAGCCTGTGAGGAGTTTGGTTTCTTCAAGGTGATAAACCACGGCGTCCCTCCAGAAACTATAGCTAAAATGGAAGAAATAGGACTTGGCTTCTTCGCGAAACCAGCAGCTCAAAAGAAGCAAGTTACACCTGCCAGTCCTTTCGGCTATGGCTGCAAGAACATAGGCCTCAATGGAGACACGGGAGAGGTGGAGTACCTTCTTCTCAATGCCAGCCCTCCTTCCATTTCTCAAATGTCTCTCCACATCTCCAATGACCCTTCCGACTTCAGGTGCGTGTCCTCTCTTTGCTATTATCCTGCTTCTCCAAAAACAACTGTTTTTTGTCCGAAGATGATGTCTAATCACAAGAATAGTTATTATAAACTACCATGGGAACAATACTTCTGCTTTAAACAGCATGGCTGCATGGGATACTATTAATATTATGTTTTAATAAAAGCTCGTAGTAACTAACACACACACACACACACAGTCAATTCATGTATGAATTTTATAATTCAGGTACTAGTTAGCCCTAGATATCTGTCATTTTCTTAACCTTTTGCATCGTATTTCATGGCTGGCCTTACCTAGCTCCTCCTGTGTTGTAGTCGAGGGAGAACTCTTAGCCCAAAAAGAAGAGAGGGGGGAATGGGATGAACCACTGGTTCTGGCCATTTATATATTGGATATTTTATTTTTCAGGAATATGGTGTAGGCAAACAATGGGTGAGAGATGGTGTATATTGTATAAGAAAAGAAAGTGACAGTTGGGGGGTGACAAGGCCTTCATGGATATATAATATAATGTGTGTTTAGTTTATCTCTTGTGCGTCTGCTTTCTGTTCTTCCGTCTTTTAACTCACAATCACTTTCCTTATCATGTTTCTGGTGCTGGAGAAAACTCGACATAATTTTGCGTACTATTTACATAGATATATGTAGAGGGCATTCTTTTTTGAAAGCCACGCACTCTTTAACCCCCTAAGAAGAAAAATAATTAAAAATCACCTGACAAGACCAAGTAAGGCAAACCATGGAACGAATGTGAAAGGTTGGGAACTGTAATAACTTTGTGCGTGCAAGTTGTGAGATAGAACCTATTGATATGCAAGTTGTGGGATGGATAACCTTTAAAAAAAAAAAGAAAAGAAAGCTACGTTAATGTTTAGACTTTAGATAACACTTTAGCATGATCTAGACTCTAGAGCCTAGAAGAATAGTCAGCATGGATATGAACTATGAAAAATGTGTAAAATAGAATTATACACAGCGGTGATACAATATTTGTAAATTTAACTTGTAAAATTTTCCATGGGGCAGAGAGTATCATTTTATTCCTGTAAAATTAATTTTTAATTTTATGAAATCCGATAATAACTTTAATTTTTAAAAAATGTATGTGAATATAAACACGCAAGGGAGGGAGGGTTTCCCACAGGCCATGGCCATATGCCCATATTCAAGTATGTAGTAGATGCAATTTGTTATCTTTAATAGGACTGAGGTGGCGCTGGCCCAAATGGGAGGGCATGGGATGGAACGAAGGAGGATGCCCTGGGAGGAGATAAAAGAGGACATGTGTCAGAGAGAGAGAGACACACACTCTTGAATGACGTTCCTGTCATGTCATTGACTCCCCTATGCCTCTGCTTTTAATTATTTTAGAAGAAACCCGAGATGAACGTCAGACTCCGTACTCCATCGAACAAGGCTTTGCGCATTAGAATGACACATCAATGACGTCCAATCATACCAAAACTGCCTATATTTCAAAAAATGAAAAGGTTCAAGTTCCTTAAAAAGGAAACAACCCGTAGGTATTTTTATTGTTACCTATATATTCTCCCCAATAAAGGACAAGGGAGAGGAGCGGGTGGCAGCTTAGCTCGGCCTAGCGGTTCAGTTCAAGATCCACTGTGTCACGCATACCTTCACCTTCACGACTAACTACTCGACGAGTAAAAGAGTGGGTTCTTCAGCTATCAATGCTCGCGCAGTTTTCTTAGGAGCATTGGTGTGATGACTTGAGGAGTGAATTTGATTCATGGGAAGTAGTTTTATCATTTAAAAAGAGTTGTGACAGAGAAATAAGGATGAGATATAGAAGCACAGTGATGAGTGTGGGTCTGAACATGACAGGGCTACGGTGAGGGAATACACACAGGCAGTGAAGAAGCTAGCATGTGAAATGTTGGAGGTGATGGCAGAGGGACTGGGGGTCCCGGACTCGTCGGTGTTCAGCAGGCTGATCAGGGACATTGATAGCGACTCGGTGCTGAGGCTCAATCACTACCCACCTACGCTGCCCTGCAAGGACAGGGACAGGTCATCATCATCCCCATCTCCTTCCTGCAAGGTTGGCTTTGGAGAGCATTCTGACCCTCAGATCCTCACCGTCCTCACATCCAACGATGTCGGTGGCCTCCAGATCTCACTCCAAGATGGCGTGTGGATCCCCGTTACCCCAGATCCCTCTGCTTTCTGTGTCAATGTAGGTGATGCGTTGCAGGTATGCCCCTGTTCCTTCTTTTTGCTTTTATTTTGTTTCTCATCCTTCAGAATTAAGGGATCCATGCTAGTGGGGCACTCTATCTATCCCCGCCTCGCCAGGCAGTCGAGAATCTCTCGTATTAAGCCCTGACTCGAGATCTGCCACTGTTACTCCAGCTTTTACACTGAATTACACTTGATCCACTCTGTAGCTCAGAGCATCGATTGGACAGAGCACTGGGGAGGAAAAGGGATTTTTTTTTTTTTATCATAAAATTTGGCGTGGCACATGAGTGAATTGTGATTGTGAATTGTGAAGGTAATGACGAATGGAAGATTCAAGAGCGTGAGGCACAGGGCAATGACAAACTCGCACAAGTCAAGAATGTCGATGGCGTATTTTGCGGCTCCGCCCCTGGATGCGTGGATCGTTGCTCCGCCAGTTATAGTTACGCCTGACACGCCCTCTCTTTACCGTCCATTCACTTGGGCCGAGTACAAGAAAGCCGCCTACTCTCTCAGGCTTGGAGACGCTCGTATTCACCTTTTCAGGAAGAGCAGCATCTGAGATACTATGGCCCTTCGTATTGCAGTTATAGCGTCGTGTACAAATGCTCGTGTCTCCCTTATAGATATCTATCTAGATCGAGTGTTCCTTAGGTTTTTTCCTTTAGCTGCTACCCTTGTGCCTAGCATGTGGGTCAGTCCCCCTTGCTGTTAGAATGAGACAGACAGTATCCATGGCTTGTAACCTGCTGCCGGTGGACAGTTAGCTGTTTGAAGTTTAATTCACGGATGAAAATCTCTAGTAATCCATTCTATTTATGCATCATATCATGACATTCCAAATTCATTTCTCTCAACGTCTTAAAATGGCAGTGTTTTTCAACTCTTGATACGCTAACCTACATAGATCAAAAAACCTGACACGACCAAGGCAGTGACGAAAGATAACGTTTAACATTTCAACTACATATAAACAATCAGTCGGATCTCCTTAAAAGATGAGCATCTGAATGGAATTTTGTCTGCATAGCTAATTGATACAACATAAGTTACATGACCAACCTAGCCGTTGTCATCAAATAACAAGACAACAGGCTTAGAACAATTCTATGATCTTTGATAATAAATGGAAGAGATTTAGTGTTAAGGTGTGAACTCTAACTTAAATCAACTATTTTTAATCCAAGGGGCGGCCGTGGGTGGCCGCTAGACAGACTGAAGAGAGGTGAACATGCAGGGTAAAACAGGCACTGCTTCCCATTAGACAGCAAATCGAGATCTTGAACCGAAACGGGAACACTTGCTTCTCCCACTCTTTTTGAGCATGCAGACACAAGACTGAAGGACTTCAAAATCCTCCTCCCAGAACAGCAAGGATGCCTTCTCTGGATTCTCTAAAAGCATCTTCGAGGTCAGCAAGCCAGCAATTGTCCACGTTTGCCTAAGCCGGGACTGCTTCCCTATAAACTTTCCATTTCGAGTATCATAATACTCGGGCCATCCATCTACAGGAAGTCTTCTCTCTGCCGCATCAATGGCCTTCTGCGCCAAATCAGGCCGTCCCATCTTGATGCAGGCTAAAGTGAACTGATGTTTGGAAGAAATAGTGTCAACAGCGAGCTGTTTGATCGACTAAATAATGTCTCATCAATGAAGGGAACACTAAAAGTTCCAATCCACCAAAATGTTCATTTATTGACCGGTTAAAGAATAGAAATCTATTAGACAAGAGGCATAATTAGGCTGTTTCATTTTTCAGGCTTCAGCAAAGGAAGTAATTAAAGTAATAGGCTTCCAATTGCTCTTACATTCTATAAATAAATACTGAAATGCCTGAGACTTTGAGAGTACTTTCCACAAAATACATCTCAAAGATAGGATTAAACATCAAACTTACCAGCCAGAGAAGTGTTGGCCATGATCCCCCATTGTGATATGACCACGGGCTGCAAGAAGTCACTGAAAGTTAATATGATTGTGCAACTAACACCAGGGGGAAGGAGACCACTCACTAAACACAAATTGTGGCAAAATGACAAGTGCGTGTGTGCGTCTCGGGAGGGGGGAGAGCATGATATAAGAGAGCCTTACGTGTTCTTAGGGTCACTACCAGTGATTATGCTCCATTCATCACTCTCCAGGGCAGGATAACATATCTTGAGAGGCATTTGAGCGACAAGATCGTCCCATTTGTCCTCTATTAAATTCAAAATGCCCCTATTCTGTTTTGTTGTGCCTAAAGAAGATATGATGGTCCAAAGATTTCCAAGTGTGAAAAACCTGAAGTCCATGTGAGCAGGTTGCAAATTGCCAATGAAGTATCCACCTTCCTCAGAGATCCAGTCTACTAACCAAGAAGGAATTTGCTCCGGATAGATGTTAAACTTGTTAACAGCATCGTTAGAATACTCTTCTGTCTTGTAACGATATATTTCATTAATCTTCTTTATATCAACCCAATAATATTCTCTCATGTGGAAAGAAAGAGCGCTTAGGCGATTATTAATAGCAGCAACCAAACTCTTGGTTGCATCACTGACAATCAGCATCTCACGTGAGCAGCGTAAGGCTGAATAAAATAATGCCTGCAAGATCGAATTCAAGACCAAACAAGGAGAAAGTTAGAAACACATGGTATTTACTTGGAATGCAGGACCAAATATGCAAGAAAGGGAAAGTAGGAAACACAGGATAATAGAATGTCGTCCAATCAAGGATGACAAATTTTGAGCAATTGGAATCCCGTAATATAGGAGTTCACTAGACTAAGTTATAATTCTCAATCTCTTCCAAACTACCACCGCACAAAACTACGAAAATCCCATGACATCCAGTCACCAAAGCATTAGTCTGATCAAAATATTGAAGGAAGTCAAGGAACATGCCTACTCAACATTCCTTGATCATTTTTTGACTCATACACCTTCCAAAACAGATAGGAAAATTCAAATGGCAAAGATAGAAGTTCATCAATTAGACAAGTGAGAAGGTTCAGGAAGACAGCCAAACGTTCCAGGATCAACCAGATCAAATTCAATACCACTGGTTCTATGAAATAGGATGTCATGCACAGCCATTAAAATCCCAAAGAAGATCATTTTAACAAATGTAGACGAGTTAAAAACATTTTTATAACATCACTTTAGTGTTAAGTGCAATAGCAGAAAATAAAGTTTTCTACAACAGAACTCGTTCAACGAAATCCACTGAAGGAAAAAAAATGAATGACATTCTAAGAATACCGCATTTAGTACCAATCTACTAACGAACATAATAAATGCCAGGTGCTATTTCTATAAATATGCATTGAGAGTGGCACAATAGCATCATTAGCTTACTTGGATCTCAAGAGGGTGACCATGAATACCCATCCGTCTATCAATCATGCAGGAACCATCGGTGACCAGTAAAGTAGGAAACATATCAAATCCATCAGTCAGACACTGCTTAAGAATTAGTCTCATGCCTGTCTGGACATCCACTCTTTCTTGCAACGCATAATCGCCAGTGAGCTTCCCATAAGCTCTCAACAAAATGATCCACCACAATCCTGTCAGCAAAGTATTAAATATAGGCCTAAAATTTTGAACCTATAATTCAATGTAATTCCAGTAAGTGATATGCAGACGAAATCTTGACAGGTGAATGGATAATATTGTTGAACTTGGACAAATGGACAATCAATATACCAATGTATCCATATACAATACAAAGTTCATAACCACATTATTCATAGGCCATTAATAGTGTTTACTTCAGACTCTCCACAAAGCACGGGACCCATAATCTTGTTATAATTATAAATGCTAGCACAGTGGCATTTCACTAACAGAGCCATGATGTCTTTTCTTTCACAAATAAAACGACTCACCAGAATCAACAGGTGCGACACGGCCAATAGCTGATTCACCAAAATCCGGATCCAAAACCTCCTCAAATGCTTCATTGCTTCCATCAAGAGACACAGTTCTAACTTTGAAGCTTGCTGGCATCAGCCCTTGTCCTGGACTGTAACAGTCGACAGTCTTCTCCCAACTCTAGTGAATGTAAAAGGTTTAATTGAATTAAAATGTTAAAAAGGAGAAAAATCAAGAACCATGAATAAGAGTCTAATGAAGGCTTATTCAACGTTCTACCCTGAGAACGCTCCAAATACTATCAAGAACCATTAACTATTCACCTTTTCCTCTGGACAAGATTCTCATGCGAGAGAAGTAACAAATGTCGGCTAAGTGGACACTTAACTCTAAATTTTAAGATATGATTAAATGATGTAATGCAAATGAACATTCAGAGAGAAAAACGTGGAAGGCTCAGGTACTGATTTATAATTCTGGACAAATTAGAATGATAAAAGAAACAAAAAATCAGAGACGTGAAGTTATTGGGTACTATCATTCTTCTACCCACACAGGATCTACGAAACCCATTAAACTACCCAATTTCTATATAGGCAAGATCGGCTACTATCCGTTATGAGGGAAAAAGTGTTAACGCATCATCTAAAAGAAGTCTTCAAAACCAGAGTCTATACAAAATTATGAGCAGTAAGCAAAGAAGTATATCTTCTCAACAGTTCTCAGGAGGAATGTTTGTTTTCGAGCATGTGAAAAAGGAATTTGCACATTCAACAGACAAAACATTTAGTCACTGCAAATAAAGCAAAGAATGACAAAGTAATAAAAGCCATGAAGTCCATAATTTACCTGCAATTGCAGTGTGTGAAGTAGAAAATTCTTGACAATCTCTCCTTCACCGTTGAGCAAAAAGGCAAGTGCTGATGGAACAAAATCACGAATAAAGATCTGATCATAATTCAATGGTTGTTTGTCCGTAGGATCATTAGCTGCAACAGTCCCAACTGGATTCCCACAATATGTGACAACAGCACCTCGAAGCAGCTTCCAAGCTTCCTTTTCAATATCAAACACCTCCCTCTCAACCTTACTCTCATTCAAACCATTCAAATTATCTATATTTACATTTGACTCATTAGTTCTATCTTCAGGGACTTCCTCCAATTTACTTTGACCAGTTTCAATTCTTTCAAACACCAAGGGCTTCACGTTTAATCCACTTTGAATATAAATCTTCTCAAAGCTTGTGTCACTAACATGAGAATCAACCGATGTAGAATGGTTTCTAAAATCCGAAACTGCATTCGGTAGCAATGAAATGCCCCTATAACTGCCTATATTGACACAACTATTACAAAAAATTCCAGAGTGACCACAATTTGAACCGGAAGTGCTAAAATCTCTCCGATTCAGATTGATTGTATGAATACATCTTACAATTTGATTATTATTACAGGTATGGTATCTATGCCGACGCACGGGTTTGGGATATGATTTGGACAAGATGTCCATGATTGAATCATTAAACTTGGTTGGAGAAAACCGGAAAAGAGAGGAGCTTTTACAGCTACTCAAGATTTTACAACAAGGCTTCATGGTAGAGATCCCAAGATAGCTACCAGTAGTCATTTGCACAGCTAAACAACCACACCCAGATAAAGAAATCTCTTTGACCAAAAAAAAAAAACAAAGAAAAGAAAAATTTATGTACGACCCCGTTGATCTTCAGAAAGCTAAGAAAAAAATTGGGTATACAAAAAAATGGGTAATAATATATGGGGAAAATAAAATTAATAAAGCCAGAAGATCCAAAATCTAATTTGATCACTAAGCTAATATGATGCGAAATATATGGCAACTTTGTTTACTTACAGTTTGAGGAGACGGTGATCAGACGAGCAGTTTGAATGAGAGCGCAAAGGTGTTTGAGATTCGAACGGAGCAAGGAAGCTCGAAACGCGGATTTATAAGCTGAGGAAGGGAAAGTTCGTAGCAGAGAAGACAATTGCTTCCGCAGCCGATCAACTCTGAATACGCAACAAGTGTAATTACGTCAAGGTCCCGCACGTGTCTGTGTGAAGTAAAATTACTATAATACCCTTATAATTCTTCCACAGTGTGGGATAAAACGCGTGGGGGTTCAAAGATCGTTAGTGAGGAACGTTAAGTAGAGGGATAAAACTGTCCCGCCATTTTGAGCACATTTTAAAAAATAGCAGGAACCCATGAAAGTGTCGCGGAGCCATTTCTTGTCCATTTTCTATTCTACACAAAAAACCAAAAAAAAAAGAAAAATCTTTAGCCGCGTAACAGTCCACGTGGTGTCTCGTTATTCGACACAATGCTGGCTCTAACAGTGAAAATATCTTTTATAATTACTACTAGTGTCGCCCAACATCCCATCTCCAATCTCCAGAGCGCCCTATGTCTTATATTTAGGGATGTTCAGTCTGGACTCATTCTGATTAATTTGATATTATCCTGATCATATTAAAACAGGTTTTATCTCGACCTGAAAATAATCGAGACAGGACAAGAAAGGAGTTCGGGACAGGACAGAATACAGAATTACCATCGGGACGTCCCGTCCCGTCCCGAATATTATATATATTATTTTAAATATATTAATTATATTAATATAATTTAAACTTATATTAATTATACCAATTATAATTTTAATACTTGTAATTTTTATTTAAAACTATAGTTTTTTTATATTGATAATTTTAATGGCATGGAGTAAACATGGCAATATTTTTTTTATAATATATTAATTATATTAATATAATTTATTATTATATCTATCTATTTAATAACTTTTATTTATAACATATCTCTTGCTTATTTTTAGAAGAGTAATTAACTTAGTACATCTTCAGTAAAGTAAAAGAACAATGATTTAATGTTGTGTTTAACTTGCCTGTTATTGCTAATCTTATAGCATAAAATTACTTATATTTGTTATTATAATATGTAGTTGTGATTAATATAATTCAATAATTGATTTTAAATTATTGTTATTTATGTGCTTGTGTTGTTTTGATTTTAAACTTAATAAATTATATAATTTAAAATTTTAATGAACGTTATTATTCAGATCTTTTTTTGATATTGTTCCATTTATCGGGACGGCGGGACATCCCGATCTTGTCCCGGTCCCGTCCTGACTCTTAACAGGACAAGATGATTTTCGGGACGAAACGAAACACGGGACTAAAATTCAGTCTCGATCGTTTTTTTGGGACAAGACACGGGATAGGGTGTTTCGATCCCATTCCGTCTCGTGAACACCTACTTATACCGTGAGATTTTTCTTTCGTTCTAGTCTACGTCAGCACGTGAAAGTAATGGTTTTATCTTGATTGCTTTATTTTCATTTTATTTTCATGCCAAAATTGATGATTGGTTGATTTTTAGTGCTGGGGAATGGAACCGAGATTGCGCACGCTTCCGCGTCACAGTTCACGAGGGATCCTTCCTTCTCCACGAAACTGGGTGTCTTCACGGGAAGAGAGACAACTTTAAATTTTAATTATAGTTATAAAATAAATTCAGATATAAATATCAAACAAAAAATTAATCAAAATTTAAGAAAAAATAGGGCTTGTTTAAAAATATTTTTATTTTATTATTTTAAAAACTAGTATTTTATAGAACATGTTCTGAAAATAAAAAATAAAAAATAAGTATTTTTTTATTCTCCCTGTTCTTCAAAACAATAATTTCATAATACCTAAAAGATGTTTACATTTTTTTGTTCTTTAAAATAATTTTTTATTTTTTTATTCTCCAATATATTTTTTAAAAATACATTATCAAATAAATTTTTTTATTTTTTTATTCTGAAAAATAAAAAATTATTCTCAAAACAAATTACTCAACAGGCCATCTCTGTTCTTAAAAATAATACTTTGTTGTTTATATTTTTGTAATTATGTTTTTGATTAAAAATTCCTTAAAATACATAAATAATCTTCTAAAAGCCTGCTGTGGGGCGTGCACTTCTTTTATTTATAAAATTTTGCAGTGGAGTGTCAATCCAAATTTCACGTATCGGGCCTAATTTGCAGAGGCAAGAATGGGCTTGAAACATGTTTTGTGTGAAATGGGTTCGTTGTTATTAAATCGATCAAAGTTGCTCAGTTGAGGCCCTTAATGATGCAAATTCGAACACTGGTTTTGGGGAAAATTACATTAGGCCCTGTAAAATATATTTACTTACAAATAAATCTTATAAAATTAAAAATAACAGATAAGTCCCTAAGACCTAAGTGTAATTTAACATTAGAGTCAAAAGACAATAATACCCCTGTTAAAAATGTATTACATCAATCAAATAATTTATAATTATTTTATTAATAATTTATAATTATCACTTCAACTTTTTGTAACATTAATTTCACACATCTAATTATGAAATTGATAATGTATTACTAATAAAGTTTAATATTAATTATTTACAAACACTTTATCACTAATTTATAATTATTATTTTAATTTTTTATAATTATAACTTTACATATTCAATAGTTAAAAAGGTTTGAATATTTGATGTAAAAAGTTAAAGTGATGGTTGTAAATTATTGATAAAATAGTTATAAATTATTTATTTGATGCAATATATCTTTATAGGGGCATTATTGTCTTTATACTCTAACTTCAAATTACATTTAATTTTCAAGAGACCTAGCTGTAATTTTAAAATTTTATGAAACTTATTTATAAATAAATATATTTTACAAAGCTTATACATGATTTTTTTTATGTTTTTGTGTATACAAATATTTAAGGAACCCGAGAGAAGTGGCTGAGGTTAAAATAGGCGTCCGGGGGCTGTGTCCATTTGCTTGTGTAAACTTGGACACAGAAACCCTCGTGATCAGAATCATGTTGAGGATACGTCGCCAAAAAGAGGAACAGAACGGATCTGAAGTATTTTGATTCTGTTCCTCCCCCCCGCCCCCCGGTTTTTTTTATTTTTTTTCTTTTAAAGGTGCCGTGTGCGTAGGGAGATTATGGGATCTCAATCCCCTAACTCTGTCCAGTTTCATTGTGTAATTGGGCTTAGCCCTCTTTATTATCAAAAAACAAAAGTTTGAATAAAACGAGTTGCAACAAAACAACAAGGAAAAGAAAAGAAAAGGAAACAAGACTAGATGAGTAACAACGCAACAGAAAAGTCAAAGCCCAAAACAACCAAAGTGAAAAGTGAAAGAAGAGTTGATAACAACACTACCGTCAAAAATGTTGATTCTGTTACTATTTATGAAAACTGCTAGCTTGTATGAGTAGTTTTTTTTTTCCAGGGTTTTTCTCTTGATTTTGGCTATTAGTGTGTGTAAAATCTTTTTTTTTGGTTATTAATAAAGTCGGTTCTGTTCTCGTTTAAAAAAAAATATGTAATAAAAGAATAACTAAATTTCAAACGTTCACTGATTGCGTAATATGAAGTCAGGCTGTGAGAATTAAGCAGAGGCAAAAGGTTCCAAACCATTTCATTTAAAACTTGTTTCCTAAAAACTGACACAGCCATGAACATGCGAGGAGAAGTTGAACTGGTGCACTGCCTCATAATGATATCAAGATTAAAGAAAGCAGGCAATTTCGTAGTATGACGCAAGCGGTGATGCAATTTCACATTAACGCTTAGTTAAATGAGCATACATGCGTGCTGTGTGTGTGTGTTAGCTTCCTGCACCTCCAATATATATATATATTTTTTTCAACCAAGTTGCCATTCATCTTCCATGCATGATTGGTTTGCTAAACCGAACGCGTTCAATAATTACTAATTAAATAATTCAGACATGAAAATTATTTATTTTAAAATAATGATAAAAATACTCATAACGTTACATAAATTAACACAAAAGTGATTAATTTGTTAGATTCCTTAATTATTAATCGTTTAATTGATACCTAAGTAAACGTTAATTATTTTTTGCTAACATGAACTAAAATAAAAAGCAAAAATACTCGTGAAGATATCAACCAAAAACATTTAATGGCCTAGCCTAAAATGAAAAAATGGCAGGAATACATATAACATTACTCTAGTAGGTGCAACAATGATTAATTTATCAAATCTCTTAAATGTTAATTATTTAGCTAACACCTGAAAAAATTAATTATTTTTTACTGACGTAGATTAAAAAATATTCTCAAGTGAAATTTTGCAAAAGTTGATCGGTCATCATATAATAATGAGTTTTCACTTGATGCTTTGGTTTTGATAACGGAGGTGACACAAGAGGGCGATCCACCCCTGCTTCTTCCATCTTCTTCTTAGTTCCACTTCTATATGCCCACTACCACTTCTACTACTCCCTCCTCTTTTCAAACTACCATTCAAAGACCCTTTATTTTTTTTGCTACTTCCTCTTTTTCAAATGTACGTAATATCAATAACATGTAAAAAATTATCACTTTGACCGAATAATAAGTTAAATGGCTTGATTCTTTAAAATTCTTGTACCATTAAAACTTCTTCTTAATGATCCAAATTGATAAAAGGTATCGCATGATGAAAAGAAATCACATAGCATGAATTTTAATGGATTAGTCATTATCATATTCACAAAAGTAATATTATAGGTATTCCTGCCTTTTTTTCTTATTTTAGATTCCTGAATGTTTCTGGTCAATGATTTCGTTGATATTTTTTCTTTTTTTTTAGTCTACATCAGTGAAAAATGGTCAATAACTGCTTAGATGTTAGTTAAGTGATCAACATTTAAAAGATGTAATAGATTAATTACTTTTGCACTAAATTAGGATAACATTATAGGTGTTTTTATCATTTTTTTATTTTAAATTATTGGATGCTCTTGACTAATGATTTCATGAGTATTTTGGCCATTTGTCCTTTATTTTATGGAGCTTGAGAAATAAGTTATAAATAGACCCTCTAATAATACGAGTTCTTATAGTTATACTGATTAAAAATAACGTTGCCGATTTGGGCTATTATTAGAACTCTCTCATAAACGAAGCAAAAATACTCACTCCAAACAGTACAAAATCTTACGTTAGTATTTCAAGTCAAACTCTCTTATTGACGCAGTATCTATGTGCAAATTAAACAAGAAAAAAAATATTTTCATCGTTTACATATATTTTTCTTCCTTAGTTATTGTTGTCGTCATTGTAACATCCCAATTTAAATTTTAATAGTTAATTTGGGTTAATAGAAATTTTAAAAAAAATATTTAGAGGTAAATAAATTAGTAAGAAATGATCATTAAATCTAACTTAGGATATAATTCTAAATTAAAATTTTTAAAAAAAAAATAATTAAAAAAATATTATTAATTAATTAATTAAAAAAATATTATTAATTTATTATTATAAAAAAAAAGAGGTATGCAAAAAAAAAGAGAGAAGAAGAAAAAGAGAAGTTTGCTTTCGGCGCCGCCTCAATAGTAAAATAAAATAATAATAACAAAAAGAAGAAGAAGAGAGAGGAAATAATTTAAAAAAAATGTGGAACCCACTGAATTTTTATAAAAACTCACCTATTCCTTCATTTCTTCATTCCTTCTTGCGTGCGTGAGCTGAGGCAGAGAGAGCATTTGTGAGCCAAGTTCACCGGTGCTGGGTTTTAAGGTAAGAGTTTTTAATAGGATATTTAGGGTGTGATTTTAAGCTTTTCAAGACTAAATAAGTGTTCTAAAATTTTTTCTTAGTCATCCTTCTTCTTTGGTTTCTGATTTTGTAGTGGTAGAAAATTTAAAGATCTGGAAGATGGATGAATTTATGTTGAATAAATATGGTTTTTGAGGTTGTTAGTAGTATAATAAATATTTTAGAGTATAAATTTATTGATGATCTTTGAATTTGTGGCTTATGGATCAAATTCTAAACTAGATCTGAAAATATATGTTGATTTATTGAGGTTTAGATGATTATTTGGGATGAGAAATGAATTATTATAGTTATAGGATTATGATTCTAAGCTAGAGACTCAATTTTTAATTTTTGAGTATTTTAGGTACGAATTTATGAAATAAAAAGAAAATTTTGATAATAGAAATTAGTTTAGAAGCTAATTTTTTTTATTATTAATGTTTATTGATAATTAAAAGAGGAGTTAAAAATTTTATTTAATAGTATTAACTATAGATTTGTATTAAGATTGAGATTAGGAATTATGTTATATTTTTAATTCTATTATTAGAATTATTTTATTAGTTTCAAAAATTAAAACTAATATTTATAAATAATATGTTATTTGTAGATTGTATTACTGGTGAAGATTGTGGTGAGAGAGAAATTTTAAGGAATAATTTATTGAAAAAGCCACAAGGTAACCATGCTTTTAATTTGTGATTAGTGTTACTTCGTGTTAATTGGGTGATTATTGAGAAAATTATGAATTTTGTAATATTGTATAATTGTGCAATATTATTATGAATTTGTTTAATTATTGTGGGAGGTGTCGGGAGACCTGTCATTGTTGTTGTATTTATGTGCCACGTGATACGCCCCTATTGGAGCTCAATAGGTGGCTTGTAAGGGCTCGGGCTAATTTACCTTTGGCCGGGTAATTTAGCACCGAGTGAGGGCTACGGCTCGAGGTTAATGGAGGGATATAAGGATGGTTGTTTGTGTGTATTGTAATATTTCATATATTTATTGGTATTATATTATTTTTAATTCTCACTTAGTAAGCACACACTTAACTGTTTGTATACACTATCATAAATTGGCTTTGGTTACTGGAACTTTTGAGTCTCATTATGTGGTTAACAATTTTCAGGAGAAGAGCCATGAGTGACACGTGGAGGAGTTCCAGAGGCTTAGTGGTATAAATTCACTGTCTCTTTTGGGTATTTAATTTATGATTTATAATGTGTTATATTGTCAATATTAGGGCTTTTTGTTTATTGTCAATTATATGAATATATAAATGTAATCATGCTTTTCAAACTATTTCTATTTGTGGTACAATTTGGATGACTGTACTTTTAATATTTGGTTTACTTTGGATTGGTTAAAATGGCATGATTATAAGGCCAAATAACTGGTTTATGTTGAAAAATGACTAAATTGCTTATTTTACTTGTTGGGAGTATAAGGATGGACAAATGTGATTTAGTTTACTTGTTGGGAGTATAAGGATGGACAAATGTAATTTAGCCTAATGGCATGTGGGAGGTAAAAATTTATCTGAAATGTTATAGTGTATGAGTTGAAGCCAATTATAAAATATTTTATAATTGAAGTTATTGATATAAAAATGTGATGGGTGGCTGTAACCCAACTATAGTTGAGTTAAATTATTTAAAAAAAAAAAATTTTGGTGTGTTACAGTCATCAACTTCCAGATAAGCTGGACCTGTATGCTTGACCGTATCCATTATTAGGTTTGAAGTGCTGACGCAATGCAGTAGAACATAGATTGGTTAATTTGTTCGTTAGAAAACAATAGAAATTGTGATAGATATTAACTATTTGGGAAACAAGATGCTAAGGTTGGGAATTAGAGACAGAGACTTGTGTTTATCCAGGAATCACAAATTGGTTGTGAAATGGTGAAAGGGCCGGCGTGGTTTAATTTCAAAATAATAATTAATGATCGGAGAGAATGATAATAGGAGAAAGTAAGAGTTGCATAGCAGAAACGCAAACCCTTAACTGGCAACAAAAGTAGAGTTTGCATCAAAGTGAAGAGCAGTGAAGGGATAAGATTGAACCATAAATATATTAAATATGAAGAAATGCGAACGAAGCATGTGTTAGGAGTGGGAGAACGCTTCGTTTGTTAATTGTTACGGCTTGGAAACATATTCCCTGCATTTGTACACGCAGGCGCATTATAAGGTGTGGGCTTTTCAAAACTCTATGCTTCACTTCGTTACAACCATTGATTTCATTTCTTTAATTCATTTGATTTGATTGTCGATTCCGATTCAGAAGAGTTGACAAGGGATTGATGAGAAATTAAGAAAAGAATGTCCTGTCCTTGATATAAGACAAAATTAACAAACTTCATACTAATTAAAAAATGTTAGTTGTCCATCTTGAAAATGTAAAGAAATTTAAAAATTGTAACATTCCAATTTTACCATTTTCTTATTCAAATAACAATAAATAAATAATGGGTAAAATTAAAAAAAAACGTTAATCATTCTAACTTTGTCTTATATTTAAAATTAAAAAAATTTCGTACTTTATCTTATATTAAGAGTGAGTAACAGATCATGTCTGAAAACCACATACAAGCGCAAATCCAAAAAACAATTAAAATTGAGTTGATGAATATCGTTCGATCCGTAGAGTGGTCCAACCTATTGCGAGCAGATAATCATAATCCACAAGTATTTTTCAAGCATTGAGACCTGTCCATCGTTGACAAGCTATAAGCACTTAGAATATAATTCATCTTAATATTCTTAATTATATTTTTTTTAAAAAATACTCTTTATAATGTTATTTACAAAACTCTATCATGGTAATGAATATAGATATATAGATAATAGTCTTATAAATTGAACTATAGTCACTAGTGAAATTTAAAAAAAAAATATTTCTAAATTTATATAAAGTCAACTATGAACAGATATTCAAAGATAGAAGAGTGTTCATAGATTTGCAATCAAGATTATTCACTGGTCTACAAGTAATTATTCTTAAATAATTTACAAGTAACGACGCATCTATTCACAAGTAACCTTTTATAAATTTATAACATGATTAACTATCTGTAAATTGCGAGTGACGGTGTATAAATTTATTGGACCATATATTCAGTCACAATTGGCCTTATCTAAATTTACAATTGACCTTCTAAAAAAAATCACAAGCAGCAATACATAAATTCATGAGTTTATCTATTCATTTGCAATTAATTTTTAATTTACTCACAATTGACATTACCTACAATTCATGACCAATGATCATCAAATTCATGAGTGTCCATTAATTATTTTAATAATTATTTAATTTTTAATTGTAAATAAAGACCATGATCCGATCCTTTCATAACATTTTAATAATTTGAGTTTTTTAATTGTCATCAATGCCCTTGTTGAGGTTTACAATTTCCATTTTCCCAAAGCCCAATCAAATTTTTTTGTTATTTTTGAAAAAAGCTAAAAGTAGAATTTAAGTTTTGAAACAGGGGGCGAAGGAGCTTTCGAACGGGAATTAGATGATACTACGCAACAACACCAGCCCACAAAGGCGGGTGGTCCCATCCCAACCATGCCACTTGGAATTCCCATCTGGCTTTCTCACTCCTCTCGTCCATCCCTTCAAAATGTTCTCAAATATATACTTTCATTTTAGTACGCAATTGTAAATAAAATTATTTGCATGCAAGTGTATCTTAATTATTAACACTGCACTTGCTTGGGAAAAAAAGGACCCAACACTGTACTATTTTCTATTATTACAGTTATCACGATTGAAGCGGCTCTCGTTCATTCTCACAAAACTATAAAAAGCTAAACACATTCACTTTCCTTTCCTTTATTTATTTATTTTTTTTTAAAAGGAGGATCATGTTGTGTTCTCAGCACTTGTTTACCTATATAACTACATAACATATATGATATCTGTAATGCATTGAAAAACTTATCTTCCATATCTCCACCAAAAATGGCTCGGCCATGCGAAAGTCTGCCGCCACGTTGTCGTGGAGTCCGGTTATACATCTTCTTACTATCTCATACATACATAAATACATACATACATGTAGGCCTCTCTTGAACAATCCATATCATCGCCATCCTGTAATTTTTTCTGCTTCCTTCCACCCGTTCTTATGTATACATGTATCCTTTCGGAGCCGGCGATATTCAAATTAAATTTGCAAATACAAGGAGTGAACTTGATTTCTGTGTATATGAACAAATAAAGTCTGCCTAATTAATTTGATTATTTTGAAGTTCAACTCAACACCTTACAAGGAGGGCCAGAGACAGAACATGCACGCGTAAACAAGTCAATTTATTTTTCAGTCATTGCGAAAAAGAAAATCTCCTACACAAGGTGTGAGAGAGAAAAGATTGAGATGATGATTTCACACATACACATATATATTAAGCCACCTATTTCACAATACATGGAGTACTATTGAATTTCCCTTTCAATATAGTGTCCCCCACAGTAACTACTCTTCCGTGTATATTTCTGAAAAAAATAGCATCGATTTGCAACAAATTTAATGAATTTTAACCGTATTAATTTTTTTTTTAAAATTTTACATGAGGGTAATCAAAGATAGAGTGCCCTATATTTGAGATTGGAAGAGTATTAATTTTGTTGATCACGAAGATGTATTATATTGAGAGAAAGTGTCTTCAAGAGGGAATGTGAAAGAGAAGGAAGGAAAGGAAAACACGGACAGGGGGCACGGAGGTGGTGGACTCATGAAGAGAAAGGCAGTTTCAACGGTTGCGGCCGTGAGTGCTTCGGTCCAGAAAGCCTCCCCCCCTCATCTCATTTCATTTTCCACCCTCCTCTCCCTCCCTCCCTCTCTCTCTCTATAAAAAATTCGTTCATCACTTCCACGTGGCATCCTTGTAACACTTCACGCTCCTGGACCATTTCCATGATTCCCGTCCCCTTCTCTTATAGGCACGCGCCCTACTGCCTGATTCCCCCGCCGCCATACCCTCTATCTCTCTCTCTCTCTCTCTAAACTATTCTATCACGTGTTGCTCCTCCCCTCTCCCTCTCCCTCTCGCCTGGCACGTGCACCTCCCCGAACTGAAAATTACCTTTTCACCCCTTTTGGCATAAATTATGTGTCCCATTTTGGTCCACCTCATTCTTCTTTCTATGCATATCAGCTAGCGGATGAGATCAAAAGTAGGTAATTTTGGATTTCCCATCAAATTTGTTTGTCCGTACTATGTCCAACAAAGCGTGACCGAAATTAGGGTTCTTGCAATCGTACCTTGGTGACAAAGCTTTCCTCCATCATTATTAACCTTTAATATATAATAATACGACGTACTAATTAATATTCATTTATCTTTTCACTTTTGAAAAATGTTGCCATTAATGGCCAACTTGAACACCGGGGCAAACCCTCCAGCCCCCAATCAAGTGACACCACGTCTACAAATGTATTCTTGCCTTAATTACTTTTTAATTGACAATCTAGAAGCCCTTGGGTCTCTGTTCACCCTTGGTTCATGTCCCGTGAACGAGATTCCAAAAAGCAGCACTCCCATCTATTATACAATATCAGTTTTAATAGTAACCGGCCTGGTGGAACCAATTATGCACACTCTTTTATATATTATTATTCCTTCGAAATCATACCTGTACGATCATGCATCTCTCGTGCGCTCATAGGCTATGTCCGAGGAATTTAAAAAACAAACGCACACGCACACACAAAAATGAAAAACAATCAAATCATCAAAAACCGAACACAGAACGGAGTTAGATAATTTCAATGAATGAAATCTCGAATTACAAATGTGTCCCACCCCACCTGAACAAGGAAAATTAAACGCCGATCGAGCTAAAACTGAAAATTAATTCACAGTTGCTATCAGCTATCAAACCTATATGTAATATGTTGACCACAAAATTAAACTATATGTATCCCACACATGATTTTATTCCGTTTCATGATTTTAATTTGCCTCCCCGACCTAAATAATCATCGGTGTTTAAATTTTACCCCGGCCCTGATCTGAAGATCTCCTATAACTGCGAGTTTTTACATGGTGTCGATATTGAGCTGCTGCTGCAAAAACATCATATTCTCAACATTCCACAGACTGTCCAACGTGTCCCCTCCCTGAATCCACGGGTTGCCCGCCTCCATCACCTGGGAATAATCCAGTCCCTGACTGTATAACCCAGATGGGCTGGTAATGCAATCAGAGTAGCTGATCTGAGAGGGTTGGTAGTAATCCTGACTATTAGGGACAGTACTGTAATAATCAGTCAATTCTGACACCGGTGAAACCTGTGTCCCGAACGACTCCGATGAAGCGCCCGTGCTGCTATTTTCCGGCGTGTAGCTCTGCGTCACCTGCGAACCTCCAAATTCATTATTATTCATGATGGCCGGGTTCATCATCATGTTCCCATTCTCAACTTCCATCTTGTTATTATAATGATTGTACGTGGAGTTTGTGGTGACGGTCGTGGCGGCAGATAACGTCTGAGAACTAGCCGTTGTGGAGGCGGTGGAAGCCGCCGTGGCTGCTGCTTGAATGCGCTCAACCAACCTGGGCATCCAAAGGTAGCGCATGGTGTCCTTGAATTGCTTACTATTCACGTCACATTTGAGTTGCTTGGCATGCTTTTGGACGCGGGTTCTCCAGTAATTCTTGATCTCATTGTCGGTTCTCCCCGGCAAATACTGGGCTATCTTGGACCACCTGATCAAATCGGTGTAAACAATTTTCATCAATTAAATATTTTAGATGATAACTGATTAAGAGAACCAAAAAAAAAAAAAAAAGATATGTATCTTGATGTCGTTGAATGCATGCAAATATATGTATGTACTGTATGTATACATTTGGGCTCACAAATACCTGTTTCCCCAGCGAGAATGAAGTTCGAGAATCAGAAGCTGTTCTTCCAGCGTGATATTTCCACGCCGAACATCGGGACGGAGATAATTGAGCCACCTCAATCTGCAACTCTTCCCAGTACGCTTGAGGCCTGCAGCACCGAAAGGAGATTGCTCAGATTGGTAAAGTTCTATGAGATAGAATAACAGGAAAAGAAAGAGCATTATTGGCTTTATACTCCAAAGAGAGGACTTTCTTTTTCCCCCACACACGTCTGATTTCAATAGTGGTAGAGTATATCATAACTATCATTCCCTTTTCAATAAGTGGGCTGCGTCTACACAATTATCATCTCTCACTAACCTATATGTCATCCTGATCCACATAAGTTATGTGTGTGCGTGCGTGCGTAGCACCACGCAAGTGTACATATCTTTTAATCCCAGGAAGCGTATAACTCACTATTATATCCAAACCCCCCCGAAAACTTTGGCTTTTAGAACCCGATTTGATCCTTGATAGTTCTGTCCCCAGAAAAGATTGATTGGTTGTGTGGGGAAAAGAACACGAGTGGAGATTGAACGCGACAATCTATTATTAAATGAAAAGCAGGAGAACCGGAGAAAATCAGAGGCGGGCAGATTGTTGACAAGACATATAAAATTAAAGGACACGATTAGAAGTTTTACCGGCGGAGCGGGCAAGGGAGTTCCAGCGACCTTCGCCGTGAGTGGTAATGTAATTAATGAGGGTGAGGTCCTCGTCGACGGTCCAAGGGCCTCGTCGGAGGTCGTGGTCGTCGGCGAAGTCCGGTTGGAAAGCGGCGGAGGTGCTTCCTCTTACTTTTACATCCATTGCTGAAAGGATCAAGGAACCCAGAAACTCACGAGGGGCTCAATCAAATTGATTTCCAAGTTGGAATTTGAACTGGGTGGGTGGCTGTTGCGCTTTTGCTCCTGCCTTTAGTCTGAGGAGGAGAAAAGGGGAGAGAGATGAGAGAAGAGAGAGAGGCTTACAGATGAGGATAGGGGAGGGAAGGGCTTTTATAGAGATACGATGGGGGACACGGAAGGGAGGGAAATTAATGATTTAATTAAAGAGTTCAGTAATATAAGCGTTTGCGGGGGAGGGGTAATTAAAAATTAAAATATCATATTAGATGTAAATAAATATAGCAGCAGTGTACTCTTTTTGTAAGTAAAAGAGGTTAAGAAGTTTGACGCTTTTGACAGTTTGACTTTCCCGCCTTTGTTGTGTGCGCGTGCCTCCCCACCCAACTCAGTGCCTCGGTTAGCGTTTCGTGCTGTTGACGGTTGAGGTTGCGATTCTCAGGTCTCTCCTCAGCTGATTTAGATTTTTTTTTTCAAAAAAAAAAAAAAAAACAGAAGGAATATTTAGAGCTCAACACTCTGCTTCTTTTCTGTCTATAAATATATCTTATGAAGCAAACAAATAGGTTCGGCAAGCACTAGTTTTCTTCGCATGCAACCAGTTGAATTTTTATTTTTGGAACATTGTGAAGGTGGGTTTTAAATTAAATTTAATTAATGTGTTGAGTGCAATTCATAACAATTAACTTGTTTCGAGTTAGAGTAGTTGATGATGGCAAAAAAAAAAAAACGGAAGAAAGAAAGTTATAATCATTATTAAATCAAATGGAGATCCACGCTCATTATTTTTGTGGATTGAAAATATGTAATGAATATATATATGTATGTATCTATGTATAAGTTGCAAGATTAGTGAATGTGTCATAGTGTTACTGTACTGTATTTGATTGATCCGAGCCCATGCCGCCAATGCCCAATCAATTAAAGCGATGAAGCTGATGACATAAAAGAAAGTAGGAGCAATAAAAACTAGGAATTAAAAGCCGCAGTTGCTGAGCAGCCCGGGCGCAATACAGTGCTTAATTAATTTCTTGATATATAAAAGTTGAGTATCCTGCTGTACATTCATTTCTGTTTTATAACTGTTCGGTGCTTGTATCTTTTCTTTTCTTAATAAAAACCTTGTGATTATTATTTTTTTTATGGCGTTTTTCTCAGAAGATTATTTCAGAATTCAAGGTTGTGTGTATTATATCATATAACTATATATGCATGTATGAATGGCTCATATTCGATCATACCAGATAACATAATTTTGATAAAGTGACGGGAATATGGATGGATTAAATCATGTGAGAATTAACAATGAGGACGGTTTTTCAAGCATCCATGTGAAACACTGAACTTAATTTTGTGGCCCCTAATTAGGACGGCTTTAGTCATCAATTTTCCATTTACAATTAGCTTTAGCATTAATTCCCAACTTTATACTATTATCTGTTGTTATTTTCCCGCTAATTTAATTACTGATGGGAAATCTACAGAATGTGCGTATGGCATCCACTAATTAAAATTTAAAAGTCATAATTAAATTGTATGAAAATTTTCACCATCACAGTCCATAGGAATTGGACCATCCCGGAGATAGCGTGGTCCTCGAGGATAAAAGGCTATCATTTGTAGTAGTCGTATAACATCCATCTTCATATTTTATAATTAATCAAATATTATTATTAGCAAAATCCAAATGACGCTTTCTTTTTCACCCACAAATTTGAAGGAAACTAACATTTTCGTGATCTTGCACAAGCCAATGAAACGGCGCGATCTCATTTAAACCTGTGACCTTGAAAGTGAAGTTCTTAAAATACCATATGATCATCATGGAGTGTACCGACCTACATTCTTCGCATTTAATAAAAGCTGCGGCTATTCAGATTTAGATATCTTATTCACCATTTGTCCTAAACATGAGGGAATAATAATAACAATGTTTGGGCTTAAAATAAAGCTACGTATGATTATAATCCAAAAGTACAAAAGAGAAAAACGTCAAGTCTAATAAATCATCATTAAGATTGGGCTCGGTTTATTTAAAAAGAGACATTTTACACTAAGTAAACATTGACTCGTGAAGGTAATATAACATTTAAGACTTAGAGCTATTGGGTCAGAAAAATAGTTATTTGAATGTATGATTGTTATTTTAACATGCCCCAAATTTTGAGAGACCATGCCTAACAAGAGCGGACATTGTGGCATGAAGCAGTCGAGCTCCTATGGTTTATTATTCATGATGAGCTACATGAACAGTATGGCTTGCATTGATTTGAATACCTATTTTTATTCTATTTTTATTTTACTCTTCTCATTTTTTTCTTTGCCTTTTGATTGTTTTTTTTTTCTATTCACCATATAAATATATATATATATATATATATTGACTTTATGTATTTGGCTGAAAAAATGGGGTAACGAGAAAGGATCAATATAGGATTATATATGTCCTTCAAAAAGATGTTATAAAGTAAGTCCTTAAAAGTATTTATATAAGCTTATATTCATTTGATGCATCATGTAATCAATATATTCATAATTGAATGTTTTCCAAAGAAAAATGTTAAGAATGTGACTTAGTGCTTTTTAAATAATACACTACATTAATGTTCCACAGCAAAAGTAAGAAACAAACAATTTTAATATTTTTAAATAGTAAATATCGTTGAGAGACCAAGCCTAGCAAGAGCGGACATTGCAGCATGAAGCAGCTGAGCTCCTATCGTTCAAAACCATGAACAAGTAATAATTGCAATTTCTTGATTTTCCTTATTTCATTTATCAATATTACAATTCCTGCAAAGCTCTTCTATGAATAAAAGAAGAAAATTTCAATTAAATTAAATTAATTACCTCATTTCATGACCAGATCATTTGAACACCACACTTCGATAAAAAATCTCAATGTATATGAATTTATGGGTACTTTCACTTAGATGCCTTTTTGACAGCCTGATATTGTGTGATATGGAACTTCTTGCACTTTCTATATGTTAAATCAAGTCTACTTACATTTACCATATCGAAATAAATAATGCGGCAAGCAAACATGGAAACCATTGTAATTGTTTGAAAGATTGCGGTTAATATTAATTAAAAGATATTTAATAACAATAAATGATTTAATTAGTCAAATGCTTGTTTGTTTGTATACTTTGTTATCTATCAATCTATCGTAAACGCATAATATAATAGTTTAGCTTTTCTAACTTGAATTGGCACTCTTCTCTTTTCCCGTATATTGTCTAATATTTTTAGCTTAGATAGATATAAGATACTATTTCCTTGATTTTTATTACAGGACACTTTCAACTGTTTTACTCATATTTAAAAAAGTTAATTTTTCTTTATATAATAAAAAAGTAAAATCTATTTTTATTTTTATCATTGACTTTAAATAATAATATAACTATATTAAATACCTTCACACTAATTAAGAAAGGGTAAAATTTTAAAAAATAATTAATCATTACAAAGTGTCATATATTTTAAATTAAAAATTACTTTTAAAAGATGTTTTATGAATATAGAATTGGAGGGAGCATATAATTAAGGAGGGAATTTACAGGAGACCGATCATTGCAGATCTCGGTGTGATATTAAATAAGTCGGACGCATCTTAAAAATTATTATCACTACCAGGCTTCGAGGGACCATGCCCTATGATTATTTGTTCTCCAATGAAATTTTATAACTGGTTTAAGTGAGAGAAACGAATGGTATTATCGACGATCTCTCTGATTCCTCAATGCTTTTTCTAAAACAAAATGTCATTCATTTTAAAAAGCATTTTGTTTCTTCCTTTCCGGATAAGACTGCAAATGGAGGCTAAAACTTGAACCAGCATGCTTATTAATTTATTGTTTCGTAGATTAATCTATATATATATATATATATATATATCTACGTATGTAGGTATATGCAGGCAAATATTTCTATCGTTCTTCAGTATTCAGTTTTTATATATATACTCTCTCCCTTAAAAAATATAAGATATTTTTAGTATTTTAAAATATAATCATTATTTTTTTAAAAATACCTCTAGTAAATAAATTGCTTTGTTTTTATTTTAAGCTAAAACATTTTGTTAAATAAAGATAAATATAAAAAATGATGTTAGTTTAAAGATAAATAATCACTTTATTAAAAAGATAGATTCAGTTAATTTTTAATCAAGAGTATATAGGCAGTATATAAGTACATTTGCCTGACAAAAGTATGTATAATAAAACACGTAGCTCATGACATGATAATCACGCGGCATTCTTTTAGTGTAATCCGCAGGAAATTAGTAGTTTGTTAATATTGCTTCTTTAAAAACAATGGATATGATGCATCTTTCAGAAAGGGAGACATAATTTGGTTTTTGTTTTTCAGTTTTAATGTCATTTCTTCTCGAAGTGATCGATCCATGGTGTCATCTGCGGTCGAGAGGCTGTCTAGCCGAGTAATTTATTAGGACGGTGCAAAATGCTACAATTCTACGCGGACTATAACAATATGACTGCTTCTCCCAAATAATTAAAACGTGCAAGCTACACAGAGGTTCTCTTTGGTTCTTTTTATTACTCGCATACATTTTAGAAACTTTTTATTTTTTGATTCTTTTATATAAGCTACTTTCCCTTATTTTTTTTTTATAATAGTTGATGTACAATTTTAAAACTACCCTTCAATAAATTTTAGAAAGAAGTGCAATATCTCAATTTTAAAAATGATTTATAAAAAACAAACAGATGTAAAGAGCAAAAGTAAATTTAGAAGTACTGATGACATTCCGAGGAGGTTTATGGCTCAGTGCGGGAGAAGCAAAAGAGGAAGGCAGGTAGAGGGAGAAAGAAATGAGGGCATATAATCTTAGCGAAGATATAATAATGGGGGAAGATTCAAGTTAGTTCTAGTTTCGGGGATTAAGGCTTTAATTTAGTGAGAGTGATGATTAAGGCTATGTTAAAAAGGTGGATAGGTTAGAGGGCTTGTTCGAATCCCATTTGTCGGGTGATTAGAAAATGGGAGTCCGCAAGAAGTTGATGTAACACTCTGCTTCGTCTGCAACAACTAATCACACTGTACAGGAAGCTTCAATTGCTTTGGGGGAATATTTATCGCTGGCGCCCACCTTCCAATTATCTCCGTCCATCGCCTGATCCATCACCAACGACAATTATTGATGGATCCCATCCCATCCCATCGCATCAATCAAAAGGCACACCCCATGACAACATTCCTCTTTGATGTTGTTTCTCTGGCGTGGTATGTGTGTATTTGGTGCTTTTCATTGAGTAAGCAAAAGAGAGAGCGGAGTTTTGTATGTTTGTCACCCATCAAACGCAAAGGAATCCGGGACTGAACATGCATACAATTATGGACAGTGTCTGCATATGTAAATATAAAAATATGAAAAATGGGGGACAGAGATGCAGTGTGAAAAGGGGTCATCGTGGCCAAAAAAGACACGGGAGGAGAGAGATCCTGGAAGCATTAGATCCTACTCCCCGCCGGGAAACTTGAAGCCCGAAGGCAATAACAAAACAAAATCAATCCCCAACTCCCATTTATTTTATTTTACTTTCACACTTGTCACACGCACCGTCTCTCTCTCCCTCCCTTCCTCTCTCTCTCTCTCTCTCTATATATATATAAATTATTCCACATGTTAGTTCAGTATTAAGTTTTGATCCTCTTTCTAATCTTATTTATAAATTATTTTCAACATTTTTGCTGAAATCAAGAAAAATTTTAAATTTCATTAACTTTGTTTTAAAATTTAACAAATTTTTAACTTTATCCTCATTGAATACCTATTCTAAAAATAAAATACACTAACATCTAATAATATCTCTAACATTGAACAAGGGCAAAAGAGTAAAGATGACATAATAATTATTGAGGTGTCCTGTAAATAGGAACAAAATAAATCTTCCTTTTTCATTTTGTAAATAGGACAAGAGGAGTAAGAAAGTCAGTTATTTAATTGTTAGTTTCAAAATATACATTTAGATATCTACATTTATACATCTATATGAATAGATTATTTCAATTAAGAATTTAAATATAGACTAGATATTTTTTATATATTTAAACATTAAATAAAATCACGGCAACTTTGCTACACAATCATATAATACCTGATAGTCAAATTTAATAGTAATAATCTTTTTAATACTTCATTTGTTAAAAAATCTAAGACACTTTTAATCAAATCTCATCTCCCAATGACATAGTTATTTATTTTTAAACCAACACCATCTTTATATATTTATCTTTATATGATAAAATGTTTTACTTTAAAATAAATATAAAGTGAATATTCAATATGAAAACGTTAAAAAAAACTATAATGATTACATTTTAAAATATTAAAAACGTCTTATATTTTTTAATATTCAACCTCTCAAAAACATATCTTATATTTTTTTTATAGAAGGAGTATAATTAAAATTTTCCACCCACACCATTTGAAGTGAACCTTTGCTTTTGCTAAGGGACCAGGCTTTGCTATTCAATCCAACCATGGTTAGTAAAATTAACGCCCAAAAAAAAAAAAAAAAACACACTCACGCGCGCAGGCGCACACACAATATAATGTAATAAATAATCCTCGGCACCCAGATTTCTTCAAGCCCGCTGCAAGCTCCTATTACTATTGGTTCATTAGCATATTGTCGTATCAATTATTTTCATATCGTGTTTTGATTATATATTTTTCCTTTCAGAACAATATTCTGCCGAGTGTTTAATTAGCCACCTCATCATCAGGAATTTAGAATCTAACCTTATTGGCCGCTTCAGTCTTTGTAACCAGGAAAATTTCAGAATTCAGATGCAGCGCGTGTTTCAAAGACCGCAGAAAAGTCACAGGAAGTTTCGACTTTCAAGCTTAATTTAATTTATTATTAACACTACTAGTTACCCGTAGCTTTGCCGTATCTTTTCTTCAATTATATTGATCCTAGCTCTTACTTTATCCTTCCAAGCTGTCAGAATTAAGATATGTATGCATCTAATCCCATATGTTAATTTTAATGAGATACGCGTATCATTCAAAGGCAAGGGAGAATAAAAGCTATCATTATTAATAACACAACTTGGGACGGAGCAGTACTCTGGTTTGGAAGGAATTGAAAAGGCCATTCATAAGAGAAAGCAGAGCGGGAATCAGTAGGAGAAGATCATATATACAAGGCATTCAAATCAAACCAAAGTGCTGAGAAAATGCCAAGGTTTGATGAGGAAAATGGCTCCGATGAAACCATGTAAAAGGCATCTAGACCAACCCCAATTAAATGGTTAAGTGATATTCTAGTTAAGTAATAATTTCATCAAACGTAATAGTTAAATTCATAAATAGAGCGATGAGTGCGTTATTGGGATCCATGTCATTAGGAATATCTCGGGTTCAATGAGAGTGACAGTATCCATAGTTTAGATGTGGTTTTGTCAAAAAGATGGCCGGGTTTTCAGGACTTGTGGCGTTGACGTTTCCGTTTTGGACGGTGTCTTCCTCTCCTAAATTCCATCATATTACAACTATGTCTGTGTCAGTCACATATATTTGCAGAAGGAAGAAAAATGAGCGTAACTCTTATCATAATTAATTATTACTTGATGTAATATTTATCATCTTTGGCCGCTGTATTCTGTCGATCTCTGATGCGTCTTTGACCCAAATTGTCCGCATGTATATGGGTTCGTTAGCCACTCCTTTTTCTTTTGACCTCTTTTGAATTGAGGCAGGCGTGTATTTTCTCTCCTCTTTAGAAGTATACTCCGGTTAGGTATAGCGATCGAGTTGAGAAAAAGTTTTGCGTCCATCATTATAATGGAACCAATCCATTGTATTCACTATTTACTTCTTACTTTTAGCATTTTTTTAATAATTAATCGGAGCTTTTATGATCAGGCATTCCAATGAAATTTATTAATAAATGAGCACTGCTGTCTCGTTTCAAATATATATCCTCAACTCTCGTCTCTGGGGTATCTATGCAGATGAAAATTAAATAATCACAATTTCTCAAATATATTTTCCAAATTGAGTTATTTTATTGAATATAGAACCATCATCCTGCAACCTCAGTGATTCATTGTCTTGTCATTGGACTGCTACAGTATTAATTAACAATTCACAAGTTGTATGAGTGAAGTTAAAGTGAGGAGGACTATCATCTTATCCTTTTTCATATTTTCTGTGGTTTTTGAACTGGAACATAAATAAATCATACTTCACTGCATTCGGAAACTAAAGTTAATTAGGAGCACGAGAGCAATAATGATTAATGTTCAACGCTTGCTACAGGTTGGCTCATTCATACATGTTAGCGAAACTATAATTAACTTAAATCACATAAATTATTAAAATATTAGGTCAATGTCCAATGGTATAGTTTTAAATTTCCCTTGAAACTTCTTTTATGTGTATCCAGTTTTATTCAACCGAGTTTATCTATGACGTGCTTGATTTTTTGGGACCATTCACTGACCATGAACAACAGAGGCGAAGGGCGTTAATTACTGGTGTGAACTCAGTTAGCAAATTTCAAATCGGAATCGGACTTCTTAGCCTAGTACACATTATATTATATTCACGCTCATATATGCGTACGTGTATAGTATACGACGATCTGAATGCGCCAAAGGAAAAGAGAAAAATATATTATCGAGCTGTATTAGCATGAGAAGTTTGACCTGGTTGGCACTTAATAAAACCGAAACTGAAGCAGCTTAACTCTTCCCAGCCATCTTTCTATTTCATGTCCACCCATATGATTGTCTGATTGTATTGTAAACTATGACAACGTGCGTTTCTAGATTGTCATAATTAAATTATCGCTTGAAGAAAGGAGTGTTGCGTTGTCCATTTATTTTATCCCTATGTTTTGTGTGTTTCATATAGATATAGGCATACTTTTTTAATCTATGTACCCCCTCGAACTCGATCTTCCTATTTATAAAATTTTTTGTTTTAATGAACTATAATTAATTAAACGTCCTAAACGGGCAATGCATTATTCTATGTATTCATCGATCGGAAGACTGGAAGCAAGTGACTCCCCCTTTTCTTTTGCCTCCTATTACTTGGTTATTTATTTATTTTATTTTTTGCAATAGTCTGCGGCATGTGTGCAGTGATACAATTAGCTGGGTTCTGGTAATCCGAGGAAAATAAAAGCAAGGGCGCTTTGTGGCAGTGTTCAGACGTTTTATAATTGTGATGGGAAATATATGCGGAAACGTGCATAAAACAAATCCGATTACGCAAACGTGACTTAATAAGAAAATATAGCAAAACAAGTAAGAGGAGGAGGAGGAGTAGCCAAAGCATCTCATGAGAAAAGGACGACCACCACCATGTCTCGTGTCTTTGGGCGCACGCCTCATCGTTTGCGAGTAAATTAAATCAGAAGGTTCAAAAGCAATATTATAAGGCTAAGCCAGAATCTGTGTTCCCTACAGTGTCTTTGGCTTCTCCCCCCCCCCCTAAAACACACGTAACGTAACTATGTTGGTTTCTAACTCTGCATTCGATCGCAGCAATCCCATACCATATTGATGATTAAATTATTAAATAAGTATAGTGATCCGATCCCTATATTTATATAATGACAAACAACCCCTCGTGTGGTCTACCATTGCGTTTCACTGCACCCACTCGAACAAGAAAGGTCCACCACACGGCCACACCACAATAGCAATAATTATTAATAATAATGATAACGCCTTGCCTCGGTTAATTTAATATTATATCCTCGTGTGTTGATTTGATAGTTCTTACTTCTCATGCCTCAAATCGGAGGACTTGCCATTAGCTACTTGCCTTTTCCCTCTCACGGTTCACACCGAGGGTGGCGGCCAGGGTGATCGGATTCGACCGTGACGTGGCCCCCCGTGTTTTGAGGTGGCTCCGCGGTTTGGCCACACGTGTGGTGGTGTAATCTGTTGTGTGTGGGAGACCGTTCACCTCGGATTGTTCTAGTAAAACCCCACTTTTTGGGTCGGTGATGACTTTTCATGCGTGGTGGGGATTATCATTGAAACTGAAAGTTCTCTTTTTTGAGGATTCTTAGATTTGATAATTTCAATCAAAACTTGACTAGCTACGATTAAAAACGAAGATTATTTTCCGTCATTATTAATTAACTGATATTCGCATCTCTTGCACCGGGGTAGATGCCAAGTTGCTAAGTTGTGATTGGTGCACGCATGCACGAAGCAAATTATGGAGCTGTCTTTGTGAATGTGAGTGAGATGGCTGTAGTTCAGAGATGAGGATAAAAAATTTGAGATACGATTAATATTAGAATTAATTGAGCAGCAAACCATTCGAGGTTACGTTAGTGTGTGGAAAATTGACCGTCAATAACTATCAGATTTGTCATTTTACTCGAATCCAATACAATACCAGCTCACCAAATCCCACAATATTCCCCAGTTGACTGATACTTCTATCCAAAGCATGCATATTTCAGAACCCGATCCCGTGAAAATGATCGAATGGAACGAAGCGATGGACAGGGAATTGTAATTCTCTTTTATATATACTTTCCTGTGTGTGTAAATCATCACTAAGGAATATCTTGAAAATATATATATATATATATATAGGGAAGAAGTGCTCGTTAGTGGTAGATGACAGCAATGATGACGATAAAACAGATGAAAACGATGACGAACTGGAAATGTAACTGCGCGGTTAGTGATAAGAGAAAGTGCTCGAGACAGCGATGTGTGAGATTTAAATTATTTTATGGTGAGACGTGTGGCTAAGACTAATATATTTGAAGAAAGTTAAGTCACCTCGTTTGTCCAGATTCAATGGCAGCTGTTGAATCTAGTCCACGTTGTAAAAACGACGTGTCTTTTCGAACTCGTCCAATTTTCCACTTATGGGTTTATTCAATTCTCTAGTTTTACTTTCTTAATTATAATTATAATTATAATATTAAGCCCTATGCCCCCATTATGCCATGATTAGCTCGGTTCTTGGCTCTAGACGAAAATTAACTTAACAATATATATATATATATATATCTAAAAAGAGGTTTTCCTTATTAGTATCATGTAATCAACTAGAATTAACGGCATTTAATCATCTTGAAGCAATGTCTCATATGCGCTTGTATATTCAAAGGCAGAAAGAATTGCACAGTAAAAAATATGCCTACTGCGAGGGGTGGACCTACGTTGGTCCTTGCCTCATTGGGTGGCCCTGGCCACTCCTCCCCCAACCTTGTATTATATTTGTGTCCACTGTATTAGGGATTTGAATGAATGAATTTAGTAACTATACTAATTAAGATATTTGAGTTGTTAAAATTTATACCAATGATTTTAAATTCATAAATTCTCCATTTGAGATTAATAAATAAATGAATTTATTTAAATCGTTGATCTGAATATTTCAATGACTCAGATGGTACAGATACTCAATACTTATATTAAATATAATCACCACACATTAATATTTTTTAATTAAATTATATTGTCTTGAAATAATTATCATGCAAATTATCTATTTGTATAAGAATGTATTTAATGTTTTTGTTACTCAATTTGAATACAACGTGAATAACTAATAATTTAAATTCGTCGAACACTCAATTTTCAATGCATGTATTGGTTTTTGATAAATCTTTATTATTATCCATCCAAACTTTTTGTTTAAAACATCAATATGGAAAACGTATTTATAATGTAAACATTTTTAACTTATAAATTTATTTCAATAAATATTTAAAAAATATACATGCATAACACACATTCATTATTCATAAGTCTGCAGGTTCCTACTGCATCAATCACTAATTAACAAGCATGCAGATCTTTTTCTTTGAAGCTTTAATTAAATTAAGCAGATGAAGCAGAAGCAGAGTGCATGCATGCACCCTCATGATGGTCAATTATTTTGGTTTTCCTTGATGAGTCGGAAAACACATGATGATGAATTCTCGTGCAGTTGCAGATATCCTTTTTGTTCACTTTTACGAAGGAAGGGAACACGATCACGTTGCAGTTTGCCCAAGTGATGCACATGGTTACTAGATGCTCTGAAAAGCAGCTACACAAAACGCGTAATCTGGGCCACAGCTTGTCGTTTTGGAGGGGGGGGGGGGAGGGTTGTGTATGCAATAATATAATGCAGTTCAGTAGGTGACTTGGGGATTGATGCCAACAAAGAAACAACGTAGGCGAATGACTTTGGAGTGAGAGCTGAGCCGAGCAGCAAAGCGGCGAGAAAGGCACTTAATTGGTTTTTGGATTAATAGTAATTCAAAAGTAATGAGCCGTTTCATTTGTGTTTCATCAGCTCTTGGAAAAGTGGACGGCACATTCAGGCAAAGCAGACATGAGGGTTGGTTAAAGCCCAGCACCATTGTTCATCAAAGTCTTATCAAACCTGCTTAAGTGGGGACTTCGCTTCGGGCACACAACTAAATGATACCAATAGTATCACACGCTAGCTTTTAACAAGTTAATTATAATTTAGCATGTGTTGGTAGAAATTTTAGGGGCTTTTATATATATATATATATATATATAAAGTTTCTCCGAGCTTTAATTTGTCTCCATAATGAAATTAGTATTCATCGTTACCGCAGTTTTACTTTTCACCCGCGTGATTGATTATTTTAAATTATAGGTTTTTTTTTTGTCAATTTTTAGTTTTATATATGGGAAATTTTGTATTTCCCATTTTTCTTTCTAAATATTTGTATCTTTTATTCAAATTTTCCACATACATTTTAAATTTTGAATCATTTAAATATATACGAATAACAACAAGAATAGAATGGCTCATTAGCCAAAAAAAAATTCCTATGCCTAGAAAGCATGAAATTTTTTTAAAAAAATTTGGAAGTATAGTTAATTTACATTAATATACAAAGAGTTTATTATTGATAAGCAATGAGTTTATTATTAAAAATTTAAAAATTTATAAAGAGTTTATTATTGATAAACAACAATATATCATTGACAAGTATAATAAATCAGCCATAATATAAAATATAATAAGTGTTAGGCTGTTTGCTTGATTTGATTCTATAATATAGACTATATCTATAAAAACCCATAATAACAATTATTATTTTAAAATATATTTAATGATTCTTTTATAAAAGGCATAAAAATTAGATGACAACTGGTATATCTCTTTTATTTAAGTTTGTTGGATCCAACGAGTAGGATCTAGTGAAAGGAATTAGATCCTCATTAGATGGTGAATCAATGTTCAAATTCTCACAAAAAAATATTGTTATTTGATTAGACATACCTTAAATTTTATGTATTCTTATTCCATTTTTAATTATTAAATGTGAGATTTTTTGTCTCTAACCCTTCACTACTTTTCTTTTCTCATTTTTTCACTTTTTTCTTCTTACAAGAGCTTTTATTTTTTTTTTTTTAAGTTTCAGAGGTCTCAGGTTTATTTATTTTTTTCCTTTATTTTTTTCTCTTTTTTTTTAAATATCTTGTTTTTTTAATCTTTCATCTCTCCCTCCTTTTTGCTCTCATGTTTATTTTTTGTTCCCAATCAAATGACTTTGATATCATGTTAATTCTTTATATTAAGTATGTTTGAGGGCTTTACAAAAATAAAACTGCTACTTACTTATACACATCTTAAGTTTTATATATTCTTAATTCATTTTCTAATTACTAAATGTGAGACTCTTTATCTCTAATAAAGGTGTCCATATTTAATGCACAATCCTATATCGAATAAGATTACCTTTAATAAAATGATACTTGTGCATAATAAAAAAACAATTCACTGTTTGCAAAAATGTAGTAGTGGTGGTTGCTAAACTAGTTTAAGAATTTTTTTGGCTAGCAGCCTGTATCTCATTTTTAGTTGGCTGTGAGTGGTGAATTCTAATTTTAAAATTCAAGTCTTAAAATTTTCAGAAGCCATTATCATGTTTAATCAGAATATGCTTCTTTTGTTGGTTTTTTGTTTGTTTTGTTTTGTCATTGACCAATTGTGAAAGACGCTTGGATGCCAGTACTTCATTTTAACGAAGTATTAAAGTCATTTCATGCCTGCTTGATTACTTATTTTCAAAATAGTTGTGTGTTTAATTAAAAAAATAAAAAATATATTTGAAAATGTGTTTTCTATAATCTGTTCTGAAAAACAAAAAAAATTAAAAATTATTTTGAAAAGCTAAAAAAAATCATAACATCTTTTAAATATTTTGTTATTTTTGTTCTGCAAAACTAAAAAAAAAGGCATATCATATTTTCATTAATGACAATTATGTTAATAAAATAAATTATTCCTTCACCCTTTATTTCTCTAATTAAGATATGTTTTTCAAAATAGAAATTCAAATAGATTTTTTTCCTTCATTTTTTGCTTGCAAAACTTGTTCTAAAAAACTACTCTACAAAATTATTTTAAGAACATAAAAAATAGGAAACAGAATCAAACAAGCGTTTTTGCATGCAATAATGTTTGTCTGATTTGGGTTATTTAAACGCTAAGTGGGGAGATTAAATTTCAATACATTAAACCAATCAATATGCCCCATCTTGCTGTTTCCACATCTATGGATAAAAATCTATCAAGCCTTACACCATTCGTGTGTTGCTTTAATGCGCTTGTCAAAACAAAGGAAGCTTCCCGCATTAAAATATTATATCCAATGAAAGGTTTCAGTCAAAATACGATTGTGGGTATCGTTCTTCTGGATAATATAAACTAAAATGCAACTGGGAAAATTAACATAGATGATATATTATTTACTTTGGAAAAAAACTTGGGTCACCTTGATCTTACGAGTAGTTTATGTACCATGATTACATTTTAAAGGTATCTAAAACCTGCCACTTGATTCACATTCGCGTTTGCCAAAACTCTCCCCAACAACTCTACAAGATTAGAAGGTCAGAAACGAAGCTATTCCGACCAATAAACAAACTAAATAAATAAAGGTCAAATCTAACGGTCAACTACCAAAGTATCTTAAATTGTTTCTCCCAAGTGGGGTGAGTTAGTGTGTCAGCTGGGGGAGCATTGTTCATAAACTAATCTTTTTGGTTGATGACGTCTTGCACATTGAATTAGAACGAAGCACTCGGACCTTAATTTGTAAACCTTATTCTGCTGCAACACCTAATGCCCTTTGACATTGAACTGTTGACCTATATTTAATTGCATCTTTTATTTTTCAACCACGGGGCTGCTGGTCAACTACATTCACTTGCATTTGAGGTCGGCTGGCCGATTTCAGGTTCAATTCATTCTTTGTTTGGGTCGAACGCGTACCCAAATGTCAATTGACGGCTACTCATCGAACTGGGATGGTCTGTGATATCCTCCTTCGTGGGTTTGGTGTACTTTTAAGGCCCGTGGACCTGGAATATGAGACAATTGGACCTCTCGTGCTGTTCAGTATTATGGGATTTGTGTTTTCACCGGCGAGTTATCATGGGAATTACCAGAGGCCCGAATTGGTTCACTACAACACTAGAACTAAGGCACATGAAGTTTCGGGTCCTGTAATTAGAAGAACCAGGGAATTGTAGTGCATTGAATATAATGGCCGTGGTAATTTTTTTTTTTTTAAACTGCATGCACTATCACGGGAAATTTCATGGACATTGAGGACGTTCATTTAAACGCTACCCTGCCAAAATGGATTATCATATGGTGATATAGAAGCCAGCAGAGATAGTTCCAGCCAAAATATCTAAAAAAAAAATCTTCGCAATTTGTATATCCGAGTCAAACACACTAGTTTCAGAAAAGAAAATAAAATTGGCCCGTCTAAAGTAACTGGACAACATCAAATAGGCTATTAAACACTATTATCAACCATAGTGAATATATATATATATATATATATATAGTTGCTGATTCGAGGATATACTCCCACATTCAATAACATTGCATGGGAGCTGCCTACGAAGGTGTGGGGATATTTTGATTGTCGATATGACTTGATTTTATTTTCTTTAATTTTTCTTTGTATTATAAAAAAAAAAAAAAAAGAGCCTATGATGGCGAATCATTTCCTTCATCCTCAGCATTACAGCTTCTTCCATCCCTTTTAACCGGAACTTCTTCAGCATCATCTCTCTTTCTTTTCCCATTGCCATTGGCTGCAGCGTCTGCCTCCTCAAGTTCTCTTGACTGTATTTCCTGGGCATCAGATTCCCCAACTAATCATTAAGCTTCTGAACTGACGCTCTCTTGTCTCCGCCCCCAGCAGAACCAGCATCGTCACAGTCTTCCTCTGCTCCATCTGCATCCTCACTGAGCTCTACCGAATCCCCATTTTCTTCGGCTTTAGCTTTCAATGATTCAATCACACCCTTCAACTCCGTATTGACCTATCACACGAGCATATGCCACCAGCGGAACTTAGCAAGCCAGTTTGTAAGGAATTTTACGATTAAGCAATCATAAATATCAATCAGATGTTAAGTGTAATAAATTATGCCCTAACCACCTGAAGGTTCTGAAGAAAATCAGCGATATCAGTGGGGCAAGAAGGACATTTCATAACATTTTTTTGAGACCGAAGCGATCTTCCACCTCTGCTTCTGTCTCTCACGAAAGCCTGCCCCGCAAATGGCCCTTCCAAACATGACTTACAGAAATTATGACCACAAGGTGTCGTAACAGGAGAAACCATTACTTGATTGCAAATAAGGCAGCCAAATTCTGCACATAGAAGCAGAAGAGAGTAAAAATACAACATTCGAACTAGAAGGGACAAATCTAAGCTGTGGAAGAACAGGTTGACTGATATAAAAGACACGCATATCATACCTTTCAGCAATCTTCTTATTTCTCTCCATGACCTTTTTAACTCTTCGGGATTCATACCTTTTACTGGCCTTTGACTAGGTGGTGGCGGTTTTTTCCACTTCCAGCAAGATTCTTCTTCCTAAAGAAACCATTAATTCATTATATATTCTCAAAAATCTAATTCTAATAACACGATAATGTCCCAATTAATATCAATTAATAACCAATTTTAGGAAAGAAATGAGTTATTTAAAAAGACATCAAAATCCTAAAATATTACTCACATCAAAATTCCATGATGGACTCTCCTTTCGTTCAATAATGCCTATAGCCTCTCCCAGCTCGGAAATTACTGGCAAGGGTCTTGGGCGATCACCATGATCATCACTATGTTTCATTTGAAATCATTCAGTAAAAGGAATTTCAATTAACATAAGAAAATTAAGGGAGCCACAGAACACATGCCTCGTCCATGGAGCGAGTTCATTGTCACATCTAACGAATAAATACCGGCAAACTTTGAAACCCTAAATGACAATGAATTATAAAAAAAGTTGCGTTAGATCAAGAACCAAGATAGTCCATAAAAGAATAAGGAGATATCGTTCATTTACCTGCAATCCCAATTTCTGCCAACATTTCTCAATTCTGTAAACGCCATCATATCTTAACCCTTTTTCGGGTGCATAGGAAGAGCGTTTTTCTTTATGCGATCTAGCCATTGAAATTTAATAGGTTGCACCAAAAAAAATTCACACAAAGCTCAATAATTTATATCATTGAAACTCCCAAAGTGAAGCACAATTTAAACAGGTAGTCAATTATACAATACATTTTACACCACAGTCCAATAAAAACGTTCATAAAGAGAAAAATCAAATCGCATGATCCACCACTCGATATTAATTTGCTAAAGATGACTAGCTTAGGAAATACATGAAGAACAATGATGTTAACAACAACAACAACAACAAGCCTTTATCCCACTAGGTGGGGTCGGCTACATGGATTGCAAGACGCCATTGTGCTCTATCATTTATTAAGCTTTTAGAAATATTATTAATTAAGAGATCACGTTCAACAACTTCCAAGAGTGTTCTCTTAGGCCTTCCTCTACCTCTCTTAATCGGACTCAAAGTTATATGTTCCACTCTTCTCACTGGTGCCTCCCTTGGTCTTCTTTGTACATGCCCAAACCATCTCAACCGATTTTCTACCATTTTTTCCTCAATAGGTGCCACCCTCACTTTTTCACGTATGTGCTCATTTTGAATTTTATCTTTACGTGTATGTCCGCACATCCATCGTAACATTCTCATCTCTGCTACTCCAACTTTATGCTCTTGCTGTCCCGTTAGAGCCCAGCATTCACTACTATATAACATTGCCGGTCTGATAGCAGTACGATAAAACTTTCCTTTAAGTTTATTAGGCACCTTACGGTCGCAAATAACTCCTTTAGCTTTTCTCCAATTAAACCACCCAGCTTGAATTCTATGTGAAATATCTCCACTGATTTCGCCATCATTTTGAATAATGGCTCCCAAATATCTAAACTTTTCCACTTGAGGTATAATTTGATCTCCCAATTTCACTTCCAAATTATTTTCGAATAGTCCTTTACCAAATTTACAATATAAATATTCCGTCTTACTTCTACTCAGACGAAAACCTTTCAACTCCAATGTCCTCCTCCATAACTCAAGTTTGCAATTAACCTCTTCTCTTGTCTCTGCTATAAGAACTATATCATCCGCGAAGAGCATACATTTCGGGATTTCCTCTTGAATATGTTCCGTCAAAACATTTAAAATCAAGTTGAACAAATAAGGACTCAGAGATGATCCCTGATGTAGTCCAATCTTTATAGGAAAATCCTTTGTTTGACCACTAGGCGTTTTTATACTAGTTTTTACCCCCTCATACATATCTTGTATGGCTTTAATATAAGCAATCCGTACTCCCTTTTTTTCCAACGCTTTCCAAAGCACTTCTCTTGGTATACGGTCATAAGCTTTTTCCAAATCAATAAAAACCATGTGTAGATCTTTATCTTTACAACGATACTTTTCCATTAATCCCCTTAGTAGATAAATTGCCTCTGTAGTTGATCTACCTGGCATAAAACCAAATTGATTCTCAGAAATACTTGTCTCCAATCTCAACCTGTGCTCAATTACTTTCTCCCACAATTTCATTGTGTGGCTCATGAGTTTAATCCCTCTATAGTTAGTACAATTCTGAATATCTCCTTTATTTTTATAAATAGGAATTAATGTACTTCTCCTCCACTCATCAGGCATTTTCTTGGACCGTAAAATCATATTAAATAACTTAGTTAACCATCTCACCCCTTCTTCACCTAAACATTTCCACGCTTCGATAGATATACAATCAGGTCCGTTAGCTCTACCATTTGCCATTTTCTTAAGAGCTTCCTTTACCTCCTTATCACGTATTTTTCGATGGAATGACAAATTTTGTTCTCCTTCACCAGTTACTAAATCCTCCAAGTTACTAGATGAATCCTCTCCATCATTGAAAAGTTTAAAAAAATAAGTCTCCCATCTATTTTTAATTTCATCATCTGTAACTAAAATTCTTCCCTCTTCATCCTTAATACACCTTACCTGTTCTAGATCTCTTGATTTTCTTTCCCTACTTTTGGCAATCTTATAAATATTTTGCTCTCTTTCCTTCGTCTCAAGGTTCTTATAAAATTCTTCAAAAGCTTGGGAACGAGCTTCACCCACAGCTCTCTTAGTTTCCTTCTTAGTCATACGGTACCTCTCCCAATTTTCCTCATTGTTACACAAATGTATGGCTTTAAAACAGTTCTTCTTATACTTGATTTTGTCCTGTACACTATTATTCCACCACCAAGATTCCTTATCTCTCGGACCAGAACCTTTCGATTCTCCCAAAACTACTTTTGCAACCTCCCGTATCTTTTTAGTCATATCCTCCCATATGATGTTAGCACTTCCCTGAGAATCCCAAATTCCTTTATCCAAAAGATTTCGCTTGAAAATATCTTGCTTCTCACCTTTTAATTGCCACCACCTAATCTTTGGTGTTACTACTTGTCGACGTTTTTGGATTTTACTCATAATACACACATCAAGGACTAGGACCCTATGTTGTGTCGTTACAGCATCTCCAGGGATCACCTTACAATTTTTACAAAGTTTTCTATCTGTGCTCCTAACCAAAAGAAAATCAATCTGCGACCTTAAGGCTCCACTTTTGTAAGTGATGAGATGCTCATCTCTCTTCTTGAAACAAGTGTTGGCAATCTTAAAATCATACGCCAATGAGAAATCAAGAAGAGTTTGCCCCATGAAGAACAATGATGTTGAGATCAGGTAAACCAAAAGACATACTCCACGTCGAGAGCGCCAAGTCAAGTATAATATTAAAAAATTCATCAATAAAAAAGTGCCATTTTGGATGTAGATGCTTACCTCACCACTCGAACCGGACAACCTTTTAAAAAACTAACTTTAAGAGCTAAATTAAACTTATCAAATTTTTGATCAAATGATTGCACACTGTTCGTTCTTTTATTACCGCTCAGGTCTCTACCGCCACTGCAATAATGACATCTCAGTCAATTCAAAAACCCAACAGAAAATGAGGAAATATGAATCAAAAGCACAGGGTAAAAAAGGAAAAAAAAGAGCAAGGCATAAGAATCTACCATCAACCCAAAGAAAACGAAAACAGAAGAATAAGAGCAGCAATAAGAAAAAATAAAGTGCAGTAGATCGTCCAGGACACATTAAAAAATAAAAAATAAAAATAAAGCAGAGGTACTCTCAGGAAAAGGAGGGCAGAGTCAGGGGATGGCGCATAACGAAGCAAAGGCTGAAATGTTTCTAGAATTTTGCATTAACCAACATGCAGCAAGAGATATTAGTAGCCATGCATTGGTAGGATGGCAACAATACTATAACAGCCCAATACCAGTGAGCCCCATAGGCATGGATAAAATGACAAAGCTAAATAGGCAATGGTCACAACAGTTTCAACACAGACAACCACGTCAAGATGAAAATGACAACACAACAATCCAAGAATATTTCGCAAATCTTCCTGCGTAAAGAAAATATTCTCCATGATCCTCATCATCAACATAACCGCCAGAAAGAACTACAGATTGTGCGCCGCAGTTTGACTGTCCAGCGATACCACTAACATGAGGGAAGTGAACACCCCATTGTCGGCATTCAAGCCTATCTTCCCAACATTCGCCAACCAGCACACCTTGATTCCTCACTGGATCATTCTCAGCAGGGATTGGACCAAAATGATCCTGAGGCACAGTTACAAAGATCTTTCCACTTGCTGCATTTGCTTTGCCTTTCCTTTGGGCCCGTTCTGTTGTATATGCCTTCTCTGGTTTATCTTGGTTATGCACAAAATGGTGAACTTTAGAAATTTCCCCGGAACCAATGTTTTTGGATACTTTTACCATACGAATAGCAATAACAAATGCAGAATTAATACGGGGCTGGCTGGCCATTTTGGAGGGGATATTGCTTCGACACTTCGCACATGTTAACTTTCCTTGCCCAATCCATTTCTGGAAGCATTTTAGACAGAAATTGTGCCCACACGGAGTCTGAAGAAGGTCATTAAATTAGTTCCCTTGTTGCATTGAAATATTATAATATGCTCATTATCCCTATTCCTTCCTTGAATGATACACGATAATGAATTTCGAGAAAATAAGCAGACCACAAGAACCTTGAGAAAATTTGTTTTCTTTGCTTGAAAATCCTGAAGACTAGTAAGCAAATGAAATGACAAATACGGACACAAAAGAACTCTACATTGACAGTGCAGGCGTTGGTAGAATCATAAAATAAGCTTGCATCCATGTAAGTAAATTGTCAGATAAAATTAGACTACATGCTCAAAGACCAGAATCTGCTCACAAGAAAAGATTCAGCGCGAAGGTCACACGAAACACTATCATGTTAAAGTTGAAAATATGTGACAACGAATGAAATAATTGAAGGGTTGTTTTGAATTTGAATGCTCAGTAGTCAGTATATATTCACAATCATGTCGATCGAATCAAGAAGGGGGGAAAGAAAACGAAAATGCCCCGCGCCCCAAATATAAAATTTTTGGTTCAAGTCAAATGGGACTAGTGAGAAAGAATTAGCGAATAAAAAGATTTAGCAGTAGCCAGTGGCAATGTTGATAACGAAGAACATAACACAGAATAGAAAATGATCTGAATCGGAAAGTTACCGTGACGGGCCTCTCGGGCAGCTGCATACAGAAGGAGCAGTTCAAAGTCCCACTGAGAATATCCAATACGTCCTCACCTTCGCCCTCTATCTTCTCCACGCCACCTTCGTCTTCCTCCAACCCAGCATTCACGCTAAGGAGTTGCTGACGTTTCTTGGCCTTCTCCAGTTCCGTTAGAGAAGCATCAGCCTCAATCACTCGAATCGCGGCCATCAAGTCGCCAGCCCCGTCGAGTAGGACTTTGCCAATGGTCACCGGAGGAAAATCGGAGGGTGGAGTGGAGCAGTCGAGGCATTACCACTGAACCGTTTCCGCCATGGCAGCCGGCGGATTAGAGAGGCAGCCAACATGCCATCGGGTCGCGCAGGTTTTGCACGTCAACTTCTCTTCGTCCGCCGGCACCGCCTTGCAAATCATACAGGCACCGTCACAATTGCAGGGAAGTCGAGCAACGTGAGCCATTGTTAAAAGCAGACAAGCTGGACAGAGAAATGAAGAATGAATGGAGCGTTTAGCGAATGAGACACAGAAATTGCGGGTGCCTATTGGTTCTTATACTGAGGGAGTGTGAGTTAAAAGGAAATGGGAAAACGGCGGGTTCTGAAAGGTGTTGAAAAAGAATTGAGCGGTTTTGAATTTCAAGGATCGTCTGATCTTCTGTCCTCTGGTTCATGCTATTGCTACTTCTATGTTCCCCACTTCTAATTAAACTCGCGAGTCCTTACTGCATGTTACAAGTCAAGACTTTTTTTTTTTATCAATAGACCAAAAAGCCATGAGCCTTTGATAAAAAAGAAATGAAGAGGCTAAAGAGCCATCGAACGGGTAATTAAAGCGAGTTGGGCTAAATTTATGTCAAGTTTATTTAAATTAAATTTAAAATATTTTATTTTATATAAAATATTTATAAAATTAAGTCTGATCTTAAGTTTTAACATTGTATTTTGAAATTGGCTCAAATACTCAAACCTTTTTAAAAATATTTTTTTTATTTTTTAAATTCATTTTAATTTTTAAGTAACTCTATTAAACATAAAATATTATTTTAACTTTAAAAAAATAAAAATAATAACTTATCAACTTTATACTTAAATAACTCTGTTATTATTTTGTTGTATTGTATGTAATTTATTCATAAATATTTTCTTTACTTATAAATTAACTCTTAATTGTTTTAATACTGCTCTTATAATAGCAATATATAAATATGTTATATATTTTAATTAAATTATATTATTTTAATTATGATCAAGTTGATCTCAATTTAATTACGATTAAAATATTAATTTAAAATTATTATTTTAATTAGTTTAAAATTTTTAATAACTTTTGGATAAACTATACTTTTTATTTTAAGAATATGAAAAAAATATCTATCATTATATTATATAAAATAAAATTATTTAATTATGAGAAAAATGCTGTCTTTTAATTATTTGTTCTTAATTTTTATATTGTTTTACCCCTACATGTAAGAAGTATTTATTTTAATTCATTCTTAATTTTTCATCAAATCTAGCGTGGATAATAATCAAATAATTATTTAAAAATATTATTCTATTTGTTATGTTTATTTAGTAATAAAGTTGAGAATTTATATATGCTTAAATTTTTTAAAATTATTTTTAGTTTATTTTTACTTTAAAATTAATTTTTATTTTATAAAAAATATAAAATATATTTTTTTGGATAGTAAAATAATGTATAGGACTCGAAATTTATTTTTAAAAATAAATGGTCTTGAAATATAAAAATTAATATTAAAATATATTTTAAATATTCTTTTGAAATATTTTATTAATTAAAAATAATTAAAACTTTAATATTTTTAATTTTTTAAAAAATAAATATTGTAATCCACTTAAATATATAATATTTTAATATAAAATAACATCAAATTTAAATAATTAATTAATATGTATTATATTTTATATATTTTAAAACTTATTATTTTTTATTTGGAATTTCAGGCTAAATTTGAACCTAAATTTTTTTAAACTTACTCAAATTGACTTGAATAAATCAAACATTAACAAAATATTTTTTTTGTGCCTGACCTTAAATTTGTTGGTCGTGGTTTGGATTGACCGACATCACTGACTGTAATTGTGTATTGTATCACACAACTTTTCTGTAGGCCCCACGACCGAGAGTAATTTCTTCAATCCATATTTGTTTTCTTTATCTCATTGTTCCTTTACTAAGTACAAATAAATTAGTGGGTAACTATTATTTTTTTAACACAATTATAATTATCGTTTCTGTTTTGATATTTAGCATCCTTATGTCATACTGATTTATTTATAAGTTACTATATATATTTTATATATTTAAGTATTATTACACATTTCACTTTCATATGTATGTATGGATGTAATGATAGTGTTTGCACTCAAATTATAAATTTAGAGGTTCAGGCCCAACTAAACTTAATTGACTTTAAAATAATTATATAAAAAAGAATATTTATGAAGTTTTAGCTATTAAGTCAAAATCATCACCTATGATAAGTGAACATGATGGAGGAAGTACTTCCTAAATTCAAAAAAAGTGACAATCATATGGCTTGGGCACCAAGCCAAGATCATCTATAAATAAAGGAGCTCTTTCTCAATAATGGTATCATTAGATCATCATCAATATCAACAAACTATCAATTTCAGACTCCGCGTCTGTTACTTTATTTTATTTTTTTTTATCATATAGCTTTAGTCTTTATGTTTCGTTGTACGGCCGGTATAGCCCGTTACCCTTTTTTTTAATTAATGCATCTCTATTTTTTTGCATTTACATTAGTGTTCTTCACTTCACATTCTCATATTCGGGTGAACTATGGTAAGGGAACTCAGATTTCTCGTGTTTGATTAGAAGTCACATTTTTTTCATCATTTTGAGACCCTGCATCTTTGGCACGTCTCTCAACACCACACCGCCCCCTTAATTATTTGTTTTTTAGAACAGATAGAGTGTTTCATTTTATTTCTCTTTCCACCATTAAATAGTAACTTATTGTATATGTAGTTAGTCGCGAAGAAAGTATTTTAAAATCTGTGTATATAATTTCTTACATGTATTTAACTGCAATGAATGTGGGATTTTGCTTAGGCTAATACCATGGTACATTGTAAAAGGAACCAGTATGAACACAGTACATTATATAAGAAACTAGCATGGACATGGTACATTAAAAAAATCAGGGGTCTTGAATAGCTTTATGTACGAATATTAGAATATATATATATATATATATATAAACCTTTGGAAAGGATTCTGTTAGATTTTATGGTACGGTTATGATTTTTTTTTTGTTAAACAGTCTATTAGTAAAATAAGAAAACAGATATAGGCAAAAAAACAAATAGAAAAACTAAAAAGACAAGGCCTGTTTGATTTGTTCCTATTTTTTGTTTTGAAAAATTGTTCTCTATAATACAGTTTTTAAAATTATTTTTCAAAATAAAAAAATATGTTTGGTTGTATTAATTTAAAATCAAACAATCGACCAACAGTGATAGTTCATTGGCAATTAATGATAGTGATATAATTATTGGTTCAGGTAATTTTTGTTTTTAATAATCAAATATAATGTATTTAAAAAATGAAATGAAAACTACTTTAAGATATTTTTATTATTTTTTTAAATAAAAATTGAGAACAATTTTAAAAACAATTAGATATGAAATAATTATCGGAACAATTTAAAAAAAAAATTTAAAAACAAAAAATTGATTTTGAAAACAAAAATCAAACATGCTCATAGTATTATGATTTTGTTTTAGCTTGAACCGTGCTGTGAAGTGAATCCGAAGAATTTTATAAACTCTAAAAGAATGAAGGCGGCGGAAGAAAAAAAACATGAGGAGGAGGGAGAATGAAGCCACGTTCGGCAGTACATCATATATAGCATGAAGATATTATATGTAGCTTATGATTTGATATTAGTTGAATGTTTTGACATCTCACAAGATATGCTTTCAGTAACAACAACATTGGACTCTACGCGCATTGGCTATACGAAATTTAAGAAGTGAGTTGTGCCATTCATTATTCTTTCCTATGTTTAATCTACTAATTAAAACTTATTTAGAACTTGCTCTCGCCTCTTTCATGCAAGGCAACAATAAAACGAGCATTCACCTCGCTCAACGTTGCATTGCTAGATATCTTTCTCAAATATTTATCGTTTTGCACAAAATTAATGAGAGTGCCGCCTCACATGCACTAACCATGTCAAAGGGGCTGATCTTCAATCAAAACTTTATAATTTCAAAATTTTTTATCACAATTTTCTTAGATCAGCAACTGAACAACTTTGAGAAATTGAATTGATACAAAGTGTGTTGTTTCAGTTGTTGATCTAAATGGAACTAAAACTCCAATGCTCAATGGGTAATCACAAAAGGAATTCACAAGAGAGCGTTGAGAGGACTCGCAAGGTTACAAAAGGTGCATGGCGATACAACACACACAAGGGTTCATCTTGATCAGAGCAAGTGTTTGGTTTTATTTGAATGATTGTGTTTATGTGTCCTCTCTTGTCTCCATGCTGCCCGATACTAATGCTGGCGAATTCCTTCTTTCTCGCCTTTTGTGTGAGAACGACATTCCTCTCCTCTACCGATTGGCGTGTTGCTTCAATTTTGTTGGGATCGTGGTTAGTGACAGGCTTCAATGCATAATAGCAAGGGTAAGAATTATCCGGTTTTTAAAGTTTAAGACGATGAATGGATTAAAACTGAATTTCAGACACTGGGTGTCCCTAAGGATCTAGTTTAGTGACAAGAATAAATGAGCATTAACCCTTAATTTTAAATGCAATTGCAGAACTTTTAAGGCCTATTTGGTTTCTGTTCTTTTTTTTTTATTTTTAAAAATTATTTTATAATACAGTTTTTATAATTTTTTTTTCAAAACAAAACAAAATGAAAATCTGTTTGATTATATTAATTTAAAAACAGTTTTTGAATTAAAAAATAAATTGATAATTATGGTTATAAATGGTTAATGGTAGTAATTAATGAAAAAAATTAATTAAGATAACTGTAATTTTCAGCAATCAAATGTGGTGTATTTTGAAAACAAGGAAAATAAAATGTAAATAGTTTGAGATTGTTTCTATTTTTTGTTTTAAAAAGTAAAAAATAAAAACAATTTTAAAAATAAATAAATCAAAAGCACTTGTCTAAATAAGTTTTTAAATTTTTCTACTTTCGAAAACAAAAAACAGTTTTTAAACATTGAAACTTGTTTTTATCAATTTTTGCCTTCCTAGCTGTGTTTTTCTGCATCAGCATCATCATTGTTACTCTTTCTTTACTCGTGACACAAACTACATGGCGGTGTTCATGGGAGTGTCATTCTCGGTCGTCCCATCATCATCTCGATTATGTTAGGATGGGTTTACCCCAATCCAGAAAAAGTTGACACAAGAAATAATGGGACGAGATAAAATTACACTCTGAATGGGACGAGAAGCGTGTTTAATGTGTGAAACATCCCATCCCATCCCATTCTAAACAGGTGTCTATATTCTATTTTTAAAATTTTATTTTGTTATTACTTACTAAATTGAAGATACATGCAGTTTTATTCATAATTTCATATTGAATTTTCGGGGAAAGTAGTTATATATTAAAGCTGAATTTATTGAATATTCTGAACAAAATAGTTATATTTAGGCTTGATTGATTTGAAGTAAAGACATACTATTATAATAATAGCTAGAATTAAAACATTGTCTATTGAATTTTCTTTCTTTCTTTTTTTTTTTTTTTGTAATTGAAGTCTATCGAATTTTCTGTTATGACTAAAAAAAATTTAATCTATTGTTTGTGATTTTATCAAGTGGAAAAAATATTCTTGATCATTCAATATTCAGAATTTGAAGACGTAGATATCGCGAGTAGAAGGAATTATGGTCACACACGTGTAAAGTTTGAATCCAAGTTAGTAAAAAAAAAAAAAAGGCTTTTGGAGAATTAGCTTCAAATTAAACCTAATAATGCTTAAATCTAACTTGATTGTATCTAAATATTAGGCAACTATATTTGGGGAACCTTGATATTTATTGATGGTTTAACTACATGCTTTAAATCAATGTTAAGAAAACAAATAACTAGATTGATTATTGAATCGGTTGAGATATTGATTTACAGTTCAATAGTTAAATTGTAATTTGACTGATCGCAAATAAATTGATATGTTTTAAATACTATATACTTAAAATAAAAGGAAATAATTACATATGATTATAAAAGTAATTTTTTTAAATTTTAAACAAAATAATATAAAATAAAAGGTAATATTCATTAATATTACATCATTTTAATCCAAAATAATACAATTGTTTCATAATTTATTACTTTAAAACATATACAAATATACATATTCTAATTTTTATGCATATTTGTTCATTTTTCTTCATTTATTAATATTCATAAATTATAATTTATAAATGAATTAAAATTAAATAAAAATAACAAAACCGATTCAACCACCAATTGGCTTTGACCGGTTTGAAACCGATTCATGGCCGATTCTTAGATATGTTGATTTTATACTGTAACCTGACTGAACTTTGGATTGGTGGTTGAATGGGCAGCCCGATTCTTATAATACTACTTTAAATCATAACTACTAACAACTAATATTTGTTATAAAATTATATTTATTGACTTTTAAATACTATTTGGTTGACCTTTTTAATACTTTATAAATTAACACCAAAGGTATCGACACTGGCTGAAAATATTTGTTATAAAAGATTTTGATGCAATGCACCTCCCCATGGCCAGTAGAGATGTGCTTTTTTGAGTTGAGGTTTGGTTATTTCAAACAAAAATGTCAAAATCAGCAAGCCAACATCTGAAATTATATGGATTGAATATCCATGGTGCCCGTCCACACGTTGAATGTTGACACAAACCATAATTATTTCTTTCCCGCAATTCCGATGTAAGTTTACTTTAAGCCAAAAACATCCGAACGCATATCTGATTCAATTATAATCGTACAAAAATCAGGAGAATTCTTGTCGAAGAAGCGTGACTTCTTCAAAAATCAATACAATAATATAGAGATATGTACATTTAAACAGAAATTATTAAGAAATATCAAGCATGCATATATACACAAGGCGCCGCTACTCTCACTATAGCATTTGATAATTTGTAGATTCCTGTAGTTTCCAATGCCGCTGACAGCACGTCCACCAGTGAGCCGTCGTCTGGCAGTACCGAACCGAAATAAACAGTAGTGGAAAGCAAGTCTCCGTTTAGCTTAAATCAAACCCAGCGTCAGCATTTATGGCATACAGTAATTTTGTTTCCAATTGCTCCTTGCTGCACCATCAAAACGTAACTGGTGAGAAAAACAAATGCAAACCCGAAGAAAATTATTGAACTAATAAACCATGAAGAAAGATGGCAACCAAAAGGACGACGAGATAAGCAGCATCTACAGTCCTGAAGAAGGGTCATTCAAATAGATGCGTGCTAAGACTAGTTAAAAAGAAAAAGGATCTTCAATGAGCCTTCAAGGAGTAAAATAATTACCAAATATTAAAACATGACAAATGTCCTTCCTTTTGTGGTAAAAATGCAGAGAACTACTACGGCCACGACAATGTACGAGCTACAATTCATGTGAAACATAAAAAGAAAAAGGAACAAGAAGCCATACAACCAATGGCGACCATATATTCAAGTAGAATCCATCAGTATACGTCCGTTGATAAAGCGCACAACATATAATCTTTTTTCATAAATCACCACGAAAAGATATAAAGCAATGAAAGTTGATTCAGATGCTAACAATGTCAAGTCCTGCCATGATAAGACAGCTTTTCTCTTCAGCACAACTGCCATCGTTTAATTTCCTTGTGATATTTAATTATGCTAAGCATAAATTTTACTTCGTCTCACCCAACATCACTGCCGTCAACTTCCTCAAATAATTCTAGTTTCAGAAGGCATCCAGAAATCTTTAGTATCTATCTGTAACCCACTTTCAGTTAAATTGTAATAGCTTAAAAAAATCCATTTCTACAATGCAAAGATAAGTGCTAAGACGAACCTTTTGTAAGGAGGAAGCTTGAGCAGATTCATACAAGTAGCTGACGTTGGCAACCTATCAAGAGCTTCCTCAGAAGCATTACCGGCAGCTCTACAAAAAAGGACACCAGACAAGTTCATTTTTGTCATCCAAACTACAAAGAAAAGAGGCAGGAAAACAATGATATCTGAGCGGTCCATTTTGTGAAATCAATCGTTAGCATTAGATATCAGCACACAACTGCTGCAGCGGAATTCACCTTTGTATGCAGAACAAGGGTTCAAGATATCGGAATCCAAGCAATGGTCCACGAGAACAACCTGTCACAAACCTGAGAGCATAATAAATTAGTAATTCATACTGATATTCGCCACATAAAAAGGACAACAAAGTCCCAGATCTATGCACATCTTACTTCAAAAACTTCTTCTTGTTTTCCAATGAAAAGCCTTTGAGAACTTCCCAAAACATCTCGATCACATAATGTTCCTATCAGAATAAATCAAACATTTGAAAATCCGCAGGCAGTGATATACTGCTTAAGGCAGATAAGGTGCAAAGCTGTTGTCATCATGACATGAAAGTGAGACCAGATAACAAAAGAAAATGCACATTGCTAAAACATCTGCAAATACTCGTGTAGTTCCAACTGAATTGATTTTACGTGAAGCAAGCAACATGGCTAATTTGTCCTAAAATTCTTCGCTTTCACTTATACAATAACAGCCAAGGCACTTACGCTGTGATAGCCTCCCACATAGTTGGTGTGCAGCCGCAGATCATCAACATCCAAGCTGTCAAGTGAACCTGATATCAGAAGCTGTGGAAAGCAGTTGTGTCAAGTGGGATATCAAAGCAGTTATGTACGTAAAAGAAATTCTGGTCCCAAGGGGAAAAATGAGTACAAAAGACAACTACTAAAGAAAGTTCCAGAAGAATATGCTGATATTAACAAAGCAAGCATTTCTGCTGAGGAATCAGGTCTGCCAAATCTTCACGCACGGGAACAAACCAAGATTTATCATACTGTGCATCATGCCTTTAATTTGAAGTTCCAAATGGTGCAATGACATATAATGCCACAATAGTTGGAAAAAAGTGACTATATTAGTAATGAATTACCAACCCCATCACCGCAAAAGGAACCAAAGCAATAAACCCCATTTTTTAATGTGTACCAAACAAACAAAAAAGATAAGAAAGCAGATAAAAAAGGGGAAAAATCAGCTGAAGTGGATGCTAAAAACAAAGGTCACAAGGGTACAGCAGCAATGATAAAAAGGCCAAGGCACATTTCTTTGTCAATATATAGTGCAAAACATTAGAAACGTAGTCACAGCCCAGACGACTCTATACCTTTTAACAATGGGGGGCATAAGATGTGGGAGAAAATGATAAACATTCTTCCTGTTGTTATAAGGATCTTAAACACAATCACGGAACAGCAAATATTACAAAGAAAAGTATGATGAGGGAAAAAAAAAACTTGCCCTCTATACGACCCAAATGGCCAAATTACCTGAAGTTCATGCTCATTAAACATATCAATCCAATCCTTCTGTATAAGTTGTTGAAATCCCCTCAAGAAATGGGAACTTTGCTGACGTATCTGAAATCAATATTTTTGTGATGCAATTATAACACTAATTCATTGGCTGTCCAAGCATAACACAAAATTAGGATTACCACTTCACCTGAAAATTTAAGCGGTGATTGGCTACAAGATGGATAAATGTGATGACATTCTCATTAGTGACACGCAGGTTCCTACCTCCAGGAAGCAACTCCTCTTCTGTTTGCTCTCCATATTCATTATTTACAATGACAAAGTATAGTTCCAAACCCGAAATGTCACCATCATAATGCTGTGAACCAAATGTCAAATCACACCCCCAAGAAAAAAGTCAGCTTCAGATCAAAATTGAAAACTTCGAGTCATTTAGAAAATAGAGGAAGCCCTATATCTAACTCCTTCCCGTTCCACCAACACCCATGTCACCAAATCTTACCCTAGCCAAAACCTGAAATCTATACATAGTTACACACATGGATGCTGATTTACAAAGCAAAAACACTCTATTTTAAATGCATGAAAATGTTATATGCCCACCAGAAAGTTTAAAAAAAAAAAAACGAAGCAGATAACAAAGTGGAAATATTCTGAAATGCTCAGTTTTGATTGAGAACTATACACATGAAACAAAGTAATACATTTCTCATGTCGTTTAGTGGCTAGCTACACCATACAGTTGATTTCTTGCCAAGAAAGCAGTAGGAGAAAATTGATCCCTAGTTACCCGGCCTAGTTTAAACTTATTTCTTCTTCTCGTTAAATCTTTGACACTAAAAAAGAATAAGAAAGATGTATAACCAAAGAAGTCACAATACCTTCAAAAAGATAAGATGGCGATATAACTCTGGATCCAAGGAAGGCAAATCATTTAAATAGTTGTACCTGGGATAAGGGGGGAAGTTTGAGAAAGCAAGAGCAATATAATCAAGCTATTCCACGCCATTATACAGTAATTAATTTACCAGAGTGCATATCACATGATAAAATTAAAGCCAATCAATTTTATATCTTTTCCATTGTCTCATTGATTTTCTGGCTTTCTCATTTCTACACTTTATTTAAGGATTCTTAGTCTATATATTTCTCCTTTAAAAAGCCATCTACTTTTAGGTATAGGAAAGCTAACACCATATGTGCGGCAATTCACTTTCAGATTTTTCTCTTTATATTTTCTCTGTATTTGTGTTCAATCCTTTGCCCGTTTACTATCTGAAGTATGGTCTCTGATAAGTTTTCTATGTGCAAAATAATCTGGAGTTATATTAACTGTCTGCCCTTCCCTTATTTTTTTTTTTCCGGAAGAAAGGAGATTATGATAGTGAGAAGACTGCAGCAGATTGTAGCATTTTCTGGAAAGGGAACAAGACTAATATTTTAGTATAAATCAATGTGTTGCAATCCAAGAATTGAGCATCAGACAACTTTAATCATCACTAAACAAACTATCAAAGACAGATTAAAAGACTCCTTAAATCTTACTTTAGCTTCAATTTGCTCAAGAAGAAGGTGGCAAACGGAATATCAACAAGAATCCCTTCAAACATAGCCTGCAAATTTAACCACTCATTAAAGTCACAATCACACACTTAGAATACCGTACAAAGATGTACTCCTAAAAAATCATAACAGGAAAAAATTGTAGTACGTATTCAATGACAGGATGCAAAGCTTTACTTCATAAAAGAAAATAAATAAATAATGAAACAAGGCTATACCTTTGCAAGAAGAGTTCCAAGAAAGTGGAAAAATTGTAGATGTTGTTCATGAATCATTCCTGATCCAGGATTTGGGTAAAGCAAGTGATCTGCTGTTTCCTGGATGCATTGATAATCAGCAAGCCAGAAATACAAAAAACATAAGCCGCAGATATAAGTAAGGCAAAAGCAGGAGTATATGCTGAAGTAACATCTGGATAGACATTTTCAAATGCTTATTTACTCCCTCTAATCCTATTTATAAGACAAATTCAATCAAATCATGCGAATTAAGAAAGGTGGTTAAAATTAGTTAAGTGTCTTCATTTTTTCAAATTTTTTTTTATAGAAATCCCAAATTACCCTAAATTAAAATCATTCATTTTACCTTTGAATCTAAAATTCAAACATGCGACCCAAATGAACCAATTTGATATGTGGGTACTTTTGGAAAAAACACAATAATGCTTCATCAAGTTTTATCAGGACCAGAAAGAGTATTTTACAATATCATTACTTGCACTAAAGCATAATATTGTAAAACTAACTCAACAATCACTTTAAATGGTTGTCCACAAACGTTTAACTACCAACTACAATAATCTCAGTGAACCTTCTTTTTCTCACTTTAAAACACCTAAAGGCAACCACACTCTCCCTAATGCTTCAATTAACTTTGAATTCATGCAGTAAGCCAATATAAATAAACCTCTTTCAACTATAAGTTTGTTCTGGCCAAAAAAAACACATATAAGTTTGTTAGTAAATTAGCCTATTATATTTGGTGCTTGGCTGAAGTGATGACACAACTCTTTACATGAAGCATAAGTGATATCAAAATATTCACAGAACCTTAAACAACCCATACTGCACATCAAAGGCAGCTCGTGTGATGTTTTCCATGAAATCCTTGAAAATTCCACCACCATCAATTCCAGCCTCCTCCACGCCAAATTCATTGACAAAAGTCACACGAATCTGCAAAACAGCTAAATCAATCACTGAGTTTAAAAAGCAATCTTTCATGAAGACCAGCAAAAAAGAAGTGACTAATAAATCTTAAGATAGGCTTCAACAACAGAGACATTACCAGTCCTCGTAGGTCATCTTCTGACAACTGGCTCATTTGATTATAAGCATCTTCCAAAATACGATCTCGTCTTATTCTGAACCGGTTTCTAGTAAATACAGCCTGTGACCCATGTCTTTGCCTGACCGCAGCTAGTTGAGACTAATTAAAAAAACAGGGGGGTGATAATCACCATCAACTTTAATACATGAAAATCACCCGTGATTCAAAATAAATTGCAGAAAAAGAGCTTTGTTGTTAATGCTGCCATCAATCGAAGACCAGCAATACAGAGATTATTCAGAAATAAATCTAAGGCGAGCAGAGTGATATACTTACAGTGAATATTTTGACCCTGCTTGTAAATGGTATCAAAAAAGGGGCCTGCTTCAATATTTCATTTGCTCGTGTATTTTCTATTACAGCCTGTTGATAAAGGATTGCCCGCTTAGATTTAAGTCTTCATTTTTATAATGTCAAAAAATAACATATCAAGAATGCTGGGAACTAAAATCGCTGGCAAAACCATCTCTACAAGGTGTTCCAAGTTGAGCATTATCGGGAAATAAAACAAGTCCAAGAAAGTGTGCTATTTTCATTTTATCATCATCATCCTTCTATGTATTTATTTATTTATTTTGTGTACTTCGATTTCATTCAGTTTTCTTCTTTGTTTTTCAGTCATGATAGGATTAGTTATATTTTCAAAATTTCTAAAGTTTGTTCAGGTTGTTTGGATAGGATTAGCTTGCATTTATCTCGTATACTCATTTTTTCCTTTTGTTTAGATAGGCTTTATTAATAAGTTACTTATGAGAGATTGAGTCTCCCAAGACAATAAATTCAGAATAAAATTAAACTTGAATTTCCAGAGAAAATACCTGAGAGATGAAGAAGTCATTCACCCCATCAGCATGAAAGTCACTGGGGGATGTAAACTGTCGCCTATTGTTCCAATCTTGCAGCTATCAAATAAATTCAAAGCAAATTAGAAGCAGCAAAAAGAAAAGGAGACTAGATTTATGATAATATGGTTGCTCCTACCTGGGAGAGGAGCTCAGATATTACAATGCTAACCCTCTGTTGAATGACTTCAATAGACTGCCTCTTATTAGCAGAGCTGACCGGGACAGATCTCGCTGAGTGAGAAGATGTGGTATGGTTTACCCACAGAAGCTGCCACAGGGCCTGCAGAAACAGCAAACTTGCATGGACTTAACAGCAAATGGCAAGCAGGCAAAATAGTACTTCAGCATTTTCGCAAAAATTCTGGGCAGCCTTGCAACAGTTTCAATTAAGACTACAACATTTTGAAAAAGCAACACATTCAAGTTCTATGCACTTGGACATACAGTAATTAAACCATCTTGCAAAGATCCATCAATTGACTGTTCCCCACCTCGATAAGTTTGAAATCAATTTTCTTATTCTTATACAAATCAATAAATAGGATGTACCTGTCTCAATATAATGATAAGACTTCTAATATCCTTCAGTGATAACGGTTTCTCCTGCTCATAGAATTCTTCATTATCAACTATCATAAGCATGTGCCTAATAAAAAGAACACCATTACCAGTATCAGCAAGCTCAAAGTGGAATTTATTTAGAGTTTAAGGAAAAAAGTCCTGCAACACATATAAGATTGTTGATTTAATTAGGAAACCATATAAAAAAAATTAAACAGAACATAAACTCTTACTTATAGACAGGGCAGAATACAGCCAAAGGTAAAAGCCAACCCGGTGCGTCTCCAGAGAGGCATGCTAGCTGCTCAGACAAAGACGACCAATTTTTATTCTCATGGCACCGCTTCATAAAGCTCCAAAGCATAGGAACAACTTCAGTTCTGTAAGCAAGTACAGTCATAATCCGTTCAAGTGGCAACGTGCTGAAAGTAACGTGCAGAAATCCACAAACTGCACCAACAGCTGCCATTTCCCTAACATCCGGCCCATGATCCACACCATTAACAAATGGAATCTCTCTAAATAGAATATTTGTCTGCACCAGAAGTCACAATTTCATCAAAACTTCCAAATTATATGCTGAAGCATGTTTTCATTCAAATGATGTTCAAGATATGAATATCATTTGCCATAATGGCATACCAGTTGCAGAAGAAAGCGAGAATCTATGGCATTGCAAATTTGCTGTTCCAATTTCCTATCCATGGCTACTTCCATAACTTCATCATTTCCAGTCTTATCATCCTCAGCAATCATAGAACCTGACTTATATGCTCCATCAGCTTAGGAAGAAATTATAAAGTAGGAGAACCATTTGGCTTTGACTAATATAGTAAAAACGGAAATTTAAAATGCTAAAAGAACAAACTGATTTTTTTTCATTAAGTAATATAAGACTAAATTCTTTAACAGACCGATTTTACAATAATCAAACAAAAAAAATTGAGCATAAGATTGAATACCCTACTTTCTTTAGTCTCTTTGTTGGAAGTTTTTACAGATGGAAGTGCCTCCAGTAAATACGTGCTAACAGCAGCAAGATCTATGGCCTGAATATGGACATGCAGAAATTAACTACAAAATCATGCTGAATTGTTAAGAGAAAGTATCAAACTTCTAAAGGTTTTACCCAAACTGCTGTAGAAATTTTAGATCAAGGGGAAATATAAAAGAATAGGTTGCATATTTTTGCAAATAAGCTCCCTAGTTACCATATCAAATGAACAGTCAGGCTGAGACAAAGCAGTTCCAGCAGTTTCTAGTATATTCCCCAGCAGACAAGCATAGCTAGGGCATTCATCTGATATATTGTTAGGTAGTAAATTGATCTGGTCTTGCACACATTTTGCCATTTGATGAATATAATGCTGGCTCGGGCCCTGGATCGCAAAAACCTAAATACCAAAAACATACAAACCTATGATAAACAATACAAATATTGAAAGAAAAGATGGATCTAAAACATTGGTAGAAACCTAAAACATACAACGGAACTCTAGCAAGAAGGATAAGGATGCCAAGAAGACCTACTACTTATGGCAAACATGCATTGCAACGAGCTAAAATAATCAGTAACTCTTGATCAGTTGTAAAGTCCATCCAACAGGAAGATTATGCATTAGTTCCTGCAATGGTGCCTAAGCACGTCTAGTGACAACCTAATACATCTATTTTGCAGCAGCAAGTTAATACTGAGTTATGGATGTTGATTTTTTTTTTCCCCAATTAGGGTTCATCATTGCCCATAGGAGAGCTAGCTTTTAGAGTGAGAAGAGATCGGAAGATATAGGCATATCCGCATATGCACCAAGTTATATCATGCATTTGAACATAAAGGATACAAAAGAATTTAAAAGGCTCAAAAATCACAAAATGAATTACAGAGACAGTACATAAAGACTTTTTCAGTGTTATTTTTCTTTCATAAATTTTACATTTTTAGCAATTAAGAAGTTTATCTTAGGTTTTCAAAAAACCTTGAATTTCATAACATTGTTTCTTTTTCTTTTTTCGGTACAAATATCTGATTTCCAGTACTACCAACTAATTTAAATTTGAGCACTATCATATCCAAACAAGGGGCAGCTGCCCCAACACAATTTTCTGTTATAAGGTTCAAAACCTCAACCAAACCAATATTGGTTTTTTCCTTACTTTATAAAGCAGATACACATCCTTGATAATTAAAACCTGTTTGAAATTTCTTCATTTTTACTTATTAAAAGATAAAAAAGAAGCCCCATCAAGTAGAATTAATAGGAATACCTGACTTAAGCATGGAAAAAGATGCCACAAGAAAGGAATCGTAAGAATTTGAGATGAGAAGCAAGATCTTGGCTCAAAATTTGTGCAGATACATGGCTTCTGACCAATGTGAGAAATTAAAACACTGAGTACACGCTCCAATGATGATCCTTTTCCGCTGGGGAAACAATCTTCCACATCGTCCTACATATCATTCAAGTGCCTCTGTGTGATGACTTGTATCATAGATTAAACATGTCTTTTTGAAAAAAAAATAGCAATAATAATTATAATAACCAGGAATCATCACATAGACAAAATGACAAGGATTTTTATCATCACACGTGTGTAAGTTTGGGTTTGTGTTAATGGCGAAGATGGAGTAAGTAACTTCAATGGTACTGGCATATTCTGAGTGTAATTTTCTCCAAATTCCATAAAGGCTTGTCAGCTATTGGCAACAAACATTAGTTGAAGTGGATATCGTTTTGGGGGATAGAAAGATGTTGAGAAGTTTGGACTACCAATATATAGCATAGACTGCATGAGTTTCAGGAATTCGAAAGAAACTATTTGCCATGTCTCTGGAAAAGCACATATCATCCCCTATCATTAATTTATTAAAAAAAAAGGAAATAAAGGAATATACAAAATGAAATAAAGAAATCAGAGAAGAAATACAGGAATGAAGCCAGAAATAATTCAATGGCTTTCATCTCAAGATAAATATGCTTTGACAACTGTTACTCAGCAGAAATAATCAGGAATGAAATAATCATTAAGCTAAATTATATCACCTCACAATGATTGCCATGTTTCTCAAGCATATAACAAACAAAACAAATAAATGTCTTCCGGATTTCAGATACACAAAATAATCAAACTAATTGTTTAATTTTATTTTATTTTCTACATAACATTAAAGCCTTAGGTTAGTTTAACAAAATGAACATTGGCACAATAAATATCAGGTCCCCATAAGAATAGAATTGAATAAAAATATAATTTACAACTAAAGCAATATGAATTCAATCTCCAGACAAAATATTGACATTTGAAAGATGTACTTTTTTGCCATCAAGAAAACAAGATGAGGCTTATAACGGGAACAAAAAACTCCTACAGCATATACATATCAAAAGGACAATTGATTTTACCTAACAACAACAATAAGCCTTATCTCATTAGGTGGAGTCAACTACATGGATTGGACGACATTGTTGTTTTCTATCAACAAAAATAATTTTTACCCAATATCACAAAAAATAATAAAGAATTCGACAGTAATAAATAGATCATTACCTTTGCAGTGAGAACAATCTCTCTAAGAAGGGAAAATGCATTGTTTTGAAAGAGATATCCTACTATTTTACAGCTCCATGGGAGTTCGGGATCAACCAACAAAACTAAAACTTCCAATAATGGGATAGCTGAGGCATTAGATTCCTTAGAATTCAACAAAAGCTGATCTTTCAACTGATACCTATCCAGTCAAACACTAGTTAAGTAAGCAAGCAATGAAAACCAAAAACTTAAAAAACAAAAGGATTCTTCATATATTAACAAGAAGTAAAAAAAGTATCATCAAAACCTAAGGCAGGGACAGGGTACTAATGAAGCAGTAGTCTAGCACTCAGTCACAAATATGCCAAACAAGGGCAGAACAGAATAGCAAAAGCATGCGATTGATTAAGTCTCATGTCATGTCACAGAATCAAAAGTACCACTCCGTGAGTATAGCAGTATAATCCACATACGATATTTGTTTAAATTTCCAAAAGAACATGACAAGAAATAAAAGGATAAGAGGGGCAATTCACCACAACATAAAGAAACTAAAATAAGGTAATAAAGCCAACCTATGATGGTGTATGGCACGAATACACACATATATCAATCTCTTCACCCGGTAGTTCACTAAAGCACATGCGGATGAGTAATCCAAACCAGCAAGAAGTTTAACAACATCCCCTGTTGCATATGGTCCACCCAGTAAGTTTCATGAAAATACTTAAGCAAGAAGGCAGGTATTTACAAAAATTTCAGATTGCTTTTTTACTACAAAACACCGAGGGAAGAAGCTTCCTCAAGTGTTCTTCAATGATTGAATTCATTAAACAATGACAAAATTTACAAACTTTTTACTGCCCAATTTTTTGAAAAATAATAAAAAATTATTCTTTCAGATAATTACGCAGCTAAGAAAAAATGTTGCAAGTGGTGTGCTTTTCAATTATCCAAATTACATTATCATTCTTTTTTTAAGAGAGAGGGGCAGAGTAAGAATTCATGAAGAGAGAAAAGGGCCATTCCAAAAACGTCCTCACTGTTGCACGGAAGGCCCAGAAAATTTGACAATACAACAGAAAGTGCAGTTAATGTCAGAAGGAAACGAGCAGTGGGTACCATACAAGTGGGTTCCACGACCATGTTTCTTTCTCTCATTAACTGCATAGTGCATAGTTACTGAGGAGAAGCTAAGAGAAGGGTAGGAAGAGGGAAGCCAACTCCAGTGCAAATTGTGCCTGGAAAGTTTATAATAAGTTAACTAGCAAAAAAGAAAATAGTTACACAAGTTTTTTACTTATTATCTTTATTGGCGCGTGGAAATATCAAAAGTAAGGGGAAATAGAGGCACAACTTTATAAAATCAGCAGAACAATAACCCAGGCTAAGAAAATGGGAACAATGAAAATATAAATTAACAATTACCACTATCTTCAGCAAACTGTTGAAGCAGTTGGCATGTTTTCACAAGAATTAAGAAATCGTCCAGATTTTCTGCATTAAAGAAGTAGAGCAACTGGCGAAGGAAATCAGAATCTGGACCAAAAGCATTCCTGAATGCACAATAGATGGTATTAATCTACAAAATCTAATCAGGTCAACGAAGAACCCAATCAGACTAGTAATGGCACAATGGTAAAGTAAGATAATATTAGACTTAACTGACTTATCAATGTTTAAAGAAGCTTTAGGAGAGAAAGAAATGAGCAATTTTCAGACAATAATTCAAAATTATATTAAAACATCACCTGTCTACATTTTGGCAGCACTTCCCATAGGTTTTATGGAACTGCTCTCGCACCTTAGACTGTTCAGCTAAGACAGCTTTTCGCCCTCTGAAGCATTTCTGTAACAAGAACCAGATAATCTTCGCAAGATATTCATGAAGTAATAATGATTACCAATCAAGATTCATGCACCTTACCTGCAGCAAGCATACATCAATTACAATACACACCAAACCAGAATCTAGGCAGCTAAACTCTAAAGTAAAGTAATAAAATGTACTATCTTAATTTAACATGGCTAAACATTCAAAATGAACAGAGCCAAAGAAAAATCTCAAAAGTATCTTACATTGCGTGAACTAGTTTTTCAGGGAAACAGAAACTGACATTACTTCATCACAAAAATATGACTCGATTCAAGTGACTATTTTTAGGGGGATGGATTCAAGTGACTTTTGCCATAGCATGAATTGTAATACTTACAGATGAAAACGTGGGGGAAGTAGGTAGTGATGGTAATTTACCCAGGAACACTTTCTACTTGAAATTGTCAAGCACAAAAATATAATTTTTGAACTTAGTCTGCTTGATGGAACCACAATACTGATTAACATTTTCATATAATTTCTTATATAAGGGGCATCTAACATTGATGATGCAGCATACATTTAGTCTGCTTGATGGAAACCACAATACCGATTAACATTTTTATATAATTTCTTATATAAGGGGCGTCTAACATTGATGAAGCAGCACACATGCTATTCTGGGTTTCTGAACTTTTGTCGATCAATAGAATGAAAGACAAAACAACTACAAATGGAGTATGGACCACATCAATCTAAATTGCTATAGCCAACTATTATGAAGTTACAATTTTAAACTACTGCAGCATGATAAATCAATTAGAGACGCAGAGTCAATCACTTTTATTATGTCTATGTGTTGTGTTCCTTCACCGAGTGCATCTATGGCAAACAACTGACCAACTTGATTATGCTGAGGGCTTCAATTGAAAACAGGTTACATTAAATAGCACAGACAATGTACAATTTTTTGCAGTGCAGATACCATTGACTAGCACTTAGCACCAGCGATATGAAGAATGCAGTAACTTTCACTGGCTACCGAACTTGACGTAAAATTAAGTATTTCAATAAACAACTAAAAAGAAACGTGAAGTGCACCGACTGCCAGATTGAAACCATTTAAATGCATTCAAAACAAGACCTGAATTTTAACTGCAGAAGAGTTTTGCTGGCGCAGCCATAAGCGCCGGTTCCGCTCTAATCTCGTCTGTTCAAGGAGCTTTTGCCTATCCCTTTCCTTCGAGCTGCGGCCTCCCAAATCAACACGTTTCCTGGTGGATGGATCGCCTGAGAAGAACATTTTTCTTCTATGTGCGCTTGGCCAACTCGCGCCCTAATTCACATAATAATAAAAATCACAGCACGTAGCACTGTTTAATTTTCAGTCACAGCTCGCTCGAGTAAAAAGGAACATGTACGGAGAAAAAAGTTGCCCTAGAATCGAAGGAGATGTGAAGCAGCTTCCATGCGAGGTTGGTGGAAAGAAGATTTGGAACACAATATATGAATGTGATTAGGAAAAAAAAATTAAGGGAAATTGAATATTATGTGCTATATTAATATGATTCTCACGGAAGTTTTCTGATCTTCCTCTCACTTTCTCGGCGAGTCTGTCTTGGGGAGAAAGAAGTCCACTTGATGGGGAACACGGAACGGTGGCAATCAACCGGACTATGTATGCGTGCGTAATCGTGCTTTTTTAGGTAATTTTAATCTGAATATTATCTTTTAATAAAATAATTATTTATTTTTAAATTAATATTATCATTAAACGTCTTATAATAAATATAAATTCATTATTATGGTATTTTAAAAAAAACAGTAATTACACTTTAAAAAATTAAAAATATTTTATATTTTTTAATATCTATCTCCTTAAAAGATGCTTTATAATTTTGAATGGAGGAAGTATAAAATATCTTTTAAAAATATTACATAATTTAAAATATAAATTGTTGTATAATTTTTATATTCATCTCTTTAATTTTATCTCTACTTCATTAATTACTTTTTTAAAAAATTATGTATTAAAATTTTAATTATTATTGTCAAGACTCTTATATCATGGTCCAAAATGAGTATAATATATGTGCATGTATTCATTTATTAGTACTTCCTCCATTGCTATCTATAAAGTGTTTTTAACCCAGTGTCATATAATGATAAAAGTTTGTTTAGTTAAAATCATGTAAAATTGTCATAATTTTTTTTTAATTTTGCTCCTAATAGTGTTACAATTAATATCATGATAATAGTAGGTAAAACATACAATCAATATTTCGTCTATTTTTCAAGATAAAGGTAAAATTGTTTAATTATTCAAAAGTATCATGAAACTTCTTATATTTATGGATAAAATAATTTTTTAGGAAGTATCTTATATGCTCAGAGAAAATAGTTAATATTCTCAACTTTTCCCCCTTGCCTTCTTGGTAGCTCGGGCTACAAAGATTGTGTTCCATTGCATTTAGGGCTTTTTTTTTCCTTTTGTTTTTCAAAAAATGCCAAATAGAACCATGAACTGTCTTTGCTAGTTGCTTTATGTCTTTGAGATGGGATGCAGTAGGAAGTTGCCTGTGGTTGGTTGGAACAATCAAATATCTTTAGAGCATTGTTAGGACTAGTAAAGTTTCTAGGTAAGCATGAACCTGTGAAGTCAGTGATTATGTTATGTGTGTTCTATGAAAGATAGAGTGTGAAAGTTGGATATTTCACAAAATCATAGTTAGGAAACTTGCTATAAAATGAATTGAAAACGTTGACGGTTATGTTTGTTATGCCATGCCATAATTGCTATTGTTAGCACTACATATCTATGATATGGTCATGGTAAAGTTGGAATTTCATGTTAGATTCCTCTGCCGTAGATATTAATTAAGTTATTCATACAAGTATTGTTAAATTGTGTATTGTATACTTTTTTGGATTGGTCAGTCTTTACGACACAATGCTTTATGATAGTCATAATCATATTGCAGGGAAGGAATGAGTATGATTTGCTTCCAGGGGCTATTATTGCATTTATTGGAGTCAACGTTTACTATGAAGTCCTCAAAGAAAATTTAAGCAGTGTAACAATAGCACTTTGCTTAATTGCATAGATCGCAAGTCAACACTTCCAATCAAGAAGTAAAAACATATGTTTCATGAGCAAAATTTGAGCATACAACTTTATCTTACGAAAATAGAATGTAAGTTAAGTATGAAATAATGATGTTTGAATTTCATTTAAACTATAGGCAACTGAGGTTGAGAAAACAAAGCAACAAAAGGTGCCAAAGTATGATAATAGCAAAGAGTAAATAGCTACTCAATTGGCAAGTTATGCCTGATTTAAAAACTTATATGTCATGCTACTTCACAATACTAGAAATAATAATACCAGCTTTTTGGACTTTGAAAACTAGAGTTTCCAACTACATAATTAGTAATAGGTTTGATTTTCAAGTAATGACTAATAAAGCCATCTTAGATCGATGAGTACAAGCCACCTACTAGAACCTAATAAGAAAAACATAGAAAAGGAGAATGAGGAACCCTATTTATATAGACAAGTAGAGTGAACTCATGCAAAAAGAACAAAAAAAATTATGCTCAAGCTCAACAATTGCTGCAAGCAACCAATAAAATGTGACTTAAAGTTGAGAAGACGATTGATGACAAACTCTTATAGACACTTATTCTTAATGCCTCGGTTGATAGCCCATGTACGTATAGCCCAGATTTCTTCAATAATGAGAATTCAATAAAAAATGCAAGCATGGCTGAAATCCAAACTAAATCTTGTTAGTTGTCATAACAACTTAAGGGTGAAAACAATCCAAATGTGACAATTAAGTATCTTAAAGTATACAAACTAGTCCATGACCATGGAAGTTCGTCGAAGCCTTATATGGCTTTTGAACACAGCAAAGAACTAGATCAAATCTATACAGAGAACAATCCAAACAAAGTTTCATGTCCTAGCAGTCCACAGGTTTATGACAATCTAAGTAGGAGTAAAGAATCACATGGAGAAATGAAATGGAATTGCAGTGGGAATTTTCGAGTTTCATTAACACGCGTATACGGGAAGAACACGAGAAGCCCACGGCAAAACGTCACTCTTTTTTTGTCAATTAAGTTATGAAAGGAACATCAACGCCAGTAAATACTTTAAAAATTTTAAATAAAATAAATTCATCTATAAAACAAAGTGATAGACTAAAAAAATTTCTATGACAGACAACATTGTGATACTTAATTTCTTAGAAAATTATTAGTTGAAACCTTAATTTCTTTAAAAAAATTATATCTTTTTAATTTCACCCTTATTAAATACCAGGTATAAGTGCTTTGTTAATGATAATTACAATTTCAATGCATCATATTTTCAAAAAGAGTAATAAATAAAGTAGGAATATGGTTGGAAAATAATTATAAAAATTACCCAATGTTCTATATTTTAAACCAAACAAAGCTTATAGAAAATGCATCGTGTTGTAATGTAGAGAGAGTAATTTGCTCATGTGGCAACACCTTACTAAGTTGAAATTAATATCAACATTGTGCTCTAATACATGTAAGCTTTCTAAGTTCTTCGCGGTGGTTTGTGTGGCAGCAGACGATACGATGGTTGCTTGATCTATAACTAGGCTTTGGGTTAGGACATTTTTTTTGGCTGTCAAATGCATCATGATCTTTTCAAATTACAACTAAATATATCAATTAGAAGTTATACCATAATTTTAGAGGTATACTCAATATATTTTTAAAGGTTAGGGGTCTTTGAACTTTCTTCATAGCATTTGTAGGTATCTTGAAATTAATTTTGGGTCATTTTTGTTTTAAATCTTTTAAAATTCAATGTCTTGTTATCCCATTACTCACGCTCTGCTTGTCAATCATTACCTATTTAGTTGAATACGATTTGTTGACTCTTTTTAGATTACATAGCATCCAAGTTAGGAAATATACGTGGTTAGGTTTTTTAACGTTTAATAAAGAAAATAGTTCAAAAAATTGAGTTCAAACATTAGGTATCTCTAAGTAATCATTTCAAGGACAAAAGTGACTGTATTTAATTCTAAAAGGCTAAGCAAATAACAGTCACAAGCGGCACATGAATAGTAGGACAAGAAGGCATTGAATTTTTAAAGTTCAAGGATAAAAATAACTCAAAATTAAATTTAAGATACTCGAAAACCCTGCACAAAAATTTCAAGTACAAAAATGACCTTTAACCTTATTTTTAAACTTCACTCTTATTGTTTTATATCAATTTTATTTTCAATCTAACTCTCATACAAAACTCTTTCAAAATATCAAACCAGACATTAATATGTACATATATAATGGAAGGATAACAATGCCACTTTCTTCAAATACTCAAATTCTAGGAAGCCACACAAGATTTCATTCATGAAATTATTTTTTAATTCATGAATATAATTTATTTTATTCCTTAGCTGGCCACTTCTCAATCCCCTCTAATAACTTCCTATTCATATTATCTATCTTTTAGATGCAGCTAGTCATTCGGAGTATTTTATTATTCCAATAATTTCCCAACCCTACCATCCACGTATGATGTAATTTGAGATTTTTTAAATTCATACATATAATTAAATTTCATATTTTAATACAATGATCCCTCTTTTAATTTATTCAAATCAATTTGAACTAATTATAAAGTTTAGATTTAAATTTAAATATGACTAGTTATTTAAATTATTATAGCATCCTAAAAACCTCCTAACTCCACGATACACATAGAGTTGGATGAGAACTATATTGAAAAGACAACCAAAAAAAGAAAATTATATTGGAAGGATATATTATTTATATTTTAAAATTTTAAAACTTATAACTTCCTAATGCTATTATCCATTATCTTAATTTGAATTTATATAATTCTAGTTTTTACATTTAAAATTTTAATTATGAATAAATAATTTTCTTAAATTATTTTAGAATTCAAACTAAGTAAATAAAAAATACAATAGTTCATTTAAAGGGAATAACATATATTTATCAATATCAATTTGTGCGTGTTTTAATTATATATATACCCCTAATTATAAAAATATAGCTGCAAGTTTATGGATGGCATGTGTTTCTTTTTTAAAAAAAAAAAATACCAACCTTCTAACATGCTTAGATTTGAAGCTCAACGATCCCTTTTCCCTTAGACAGTGTAAACAGTTAAAAATCACTTATGCTTGCCATTTCTAATAAGAGTTAGTATTTTAAATTCATGACATCTCTACCTCTAAAGTCATGGCCGATTATCATGCCATTAGCCATTATATACATGTAGGTGCATGATTATTTAGAATTTCTTTTTAGCATTACATTTTTTTTTTTTGCCTTATCTGTCTCACTTTATCATGGGTCATAATTTTCCTCCTATCATTGTAACCTCGTTTTTATTGTAACTCTCCTATTCTTTTTTTCTTCCCTTTCTATATGCATATGCATTTAATCCAAGTATCACTCTTGGAGTGACCATCCCTCAGTAAGGCAATTTGGTACACCGCTTTAAAGGATAAATTCTTTGTTTTAGATACTAACGAACTAATAAAGTATAGTTATGAGTGATCGGTGTTGATTTAGTTCATTATTCACTTCTTCTTTTAATAAATGCATTGGGGTAGGTTAATGCATGAGAACAAAATACTTAATGCTCACTAAGATTTTGGTGTGTGGATTTTCTATTGAAATAAATAAAAATGCTTATCAATTCCAGGATAAATACCTACAATATCTTTACAGGTCAAAATAGACAAAATTGTTATGATTTATCTTCATTAAGGTTTTCTTTTTGTCATTTGTTTGATCTTATCTTTTAATTAGATGCCTACAAACTATTGTATACTTGAGGAGCAACATCAATGAGTTTGCTAAGTAGTAATGATGATTGCATATTCTTGCACCTTTCATCAAACCAATTATTTTCCTTTGCCACAAGTTTTTGAGTCTCTTCCTCTTCAATCACATGTTGATTTTCAGATCCATCTACAGATAAGGTGTTTCAATGGTTTGATCTAATTAAACAAAAATAAGCAAATTTTCTTGCTTTATTGTCAATAACATATTTTCTTATCAACATCTATCTTTAAACACTGATTTATGTTACATTACAATTTTTTAATTTCTATGAAAATTCTCCCTTTTTAGGAGATTAATAATTCAAAAATTCAGAAGATACAAGACGGAGATGAAGGATGATTGAATAACTTTATTGGTAATGGTTTCAATATAAGTAATTGTCCATTGATGATTTAGATAATGGGCATTCTCTCTATGTTTTGTTGAATAATCACATGATTTGATGATTGATAATTAAAAAATGTGAAGTTAATTAAGTTTGCGTTATCGCCTTCAAAGCTTTGCTACATATTCAGGTTTCATGTTTTTGCGTGCGGGTTTGTGTTTTTCAAGGGAAGTTAAAAGCTTATTCTTGCTATAAAATTTAACAGATGCTATGTTTTTGTGGTTGTTTTTTAGGTACCACATACTTTTTATAACTTTTTTTTTACCTAGTACTTTTTATAACTATTGAATAATAATTTCTAGAACCTTTACTACATTAACACAAGCTTTTGATGAAGAGACATTATTTTTTGTTGTAAAAAAAAAAGGCATTTTCGGGACACTTAGAAATTACCTATGATTTCTTCAATTATTACTAGGATGAACTTGATAACTTAATTAAAGTTATAAGTAACAACAACAGTAAATAATATGTATTTATGGATATGGCATAATTTCCTATAGAGATTGCCTTCTTTGAATGATGGACCAGGCATAAATTCAGGTTACATCGTCATGTTTTACTTGGACCATGAATACCGAATTACAATTCTGGCCTCTATTATCAACATCAACAATGAAAGGGAGATGCTATAATTATCCCAACATTATTTTATGAGATTGTGGGGGTTGTCTTTTTATATTGATATATAATGCTAAAGTTGTTATAGAGATTTTGTCTTTTGATTTATATACGATCATGTTAGGTCTACAGGTATGATGAGTACACACACACACTCTCAAGAATTAGTGCATCCTTTGCCAATTGATTATTTCATACCAATTTCATATTTTGCCCCAACTTGGATTTTCTCAAGCGTAATATCATTTTGAATTGTATAGAAATTACAATTATATATATAAGGTTATTGAGAATTTCATGCATTTTTAAAGTTATATTTTTTTGGGTAAAGGTGCAAATTTATCTTTAAACTTTTCCTCTAGGAATGCTTGATATCCTAAACTTTTGTTAGAAGCAATGTTAACCTAGAATTCTAAAAAATGGTGTAATATTGTCCTGCCACCAGAGTTAACCATTTGTTGATTGTTTTGTTTTGACTGGACTTGTTATGTGGCATTTTTTAAAAATTAAAAAAGTGATAAAGGTGCAAATTTACCCTAAAACTTTTTCTCTAGGGGTACTTAGTATCCAGAACTTTTTTTCGAAGCAATGTTGCCCTATTATTAGAGTTGATTGTTTTGTTTAACTTCACTTGCCATGTGAATTTTTTTAAAAAAAAACAAAACAATGTTTCGTCCTTATCAGCTTTTTCTTCTTTTTCTTCATCCATGACATTAAAAATATAAAATAACTTAGAACAATAAGATGACAAATCAAACTTAAATTTTTAACATAAAAAACCAATCGAACCCAAATTTTAAGCATTAAAAAACAATTAAAGATAGGAGGTAGAGAGGAAGAAAATAAAGAACACAACTTTTTTTGTTGTCGGAAAGAACACAACTCAAAAATCTAACAATTCAAGAACAGCTCAATATATCCAAAAAATTAACAACTTAGATGGTCCAACGCCAAATAGGGAGAAATAACAACTCAATGGGTGATAGCTATGAGGCTTCTTATTTAGATCTTGTCTTGCAAATGCCGATGGTAGAGGAAGGAGGAATGAAGACAAGAAGAATGGCCAACTGTGAGGGAAGGAGAGCGATGTGTAACTGAGACACAAGAGAGAGGGGACGGCATTATTTTATTTGTTTTTAAAAAAATGCCACGTGGCTACTACTTGGCAAATGAAGTCAAATAAAATGATCAATTCCTACAACAAGGTAATATTACATTATTTTGGAGAGTTTTGGAGTAACATTGCTCCAAAAAAAAAAGTTGAGGATACTAAGTGCCTTTATAGGAAAAACTCTAGGATAAATTTACACCTTTATCATTTTTTAATTTCTAAAGGCAGCCACGTGGCAAATTCAGTCAGACAAAACGATCAACTCTAATGGCAGGACAACATTGCGCCATTTTTTAGAGTTCTGAGGCAACATTACTCCCAACAAAAGTTTAAGATACTAGGCATCTTTGAAGGAAAAGTTCCAAGGTAAATTTACCCTACTTTTTTTAATAATCATGCAAAGCTATACTTTATTTTCTGTTTTTTTTATAGAAAAAAGAAGCATAGGCTTGTGTGTTTATTCTCATTTTATTCTAGCTATGTTGGTAAATGAATTCAAATCGCTTTTCTTGCTTCACAAATTCATAAAAGTTCAACGCAAGTTGCACAAGCTAATTAGGATAATTTTTGTTTTCGTCCCCAATTACTAAAACAATGAAATGAATTTATAAATAACTTGATTTCAAAGATACAAAAATCCAAATATTAGTGCCATGATTTGAATAAATTATTTTGAAGGATTGGATACTAAATGCTACAAAAATTTTAATTAGTAATTCAAAAAATTTAATTAAATGATATGAAAATTGTTGAAATAAGAAGTAGTTTTTTTTTTTTAAATTTAAACGGTATGTTTTATTAATTTCATTAATAATGACTATATAAATAATCTACATAACTATATTTTTATGGTTAACAATATAATATACTTGATAAAAATATTCTAAAATGCATTGACATGCGATGCACAAGAACATACTTGATACTAGTTAGTAGCAAACTTGAAATATCCAACTAGTATGTTCCTCTGGGTGTTTCTATTTAATTATGATTATTAATTATTAATTTTATTATAAGATTAAAAGATAAAAATATTCAGGAACATTTTTATGAGGGGCGCCTAATATATATATATATATATATAAAACAATGTTACATGAAACTTTCAAGACAAGTTTAATGTGCCTTGCCATTAATATGAAAAATGTGATAAGTTAAAAATTGAAGTTTGGCCAAAGCATATTTTTAACCCCGGCTCCCTCTCTCTTCCTTCTTCTTCTTCAACGTTTTTGGTCTCTGTCTTCTTCGTCACTGCCCTTCACGGTTTGGTCTCCTAAACCACTTAATTCAACCGGACTCAAAACTAATTTGTGAAGGTCCAACACCTCAAATATTTATCGGAGAATATTTGTCGTGGCATTCTGACCTTGAATACAAATACCTATTCTCTCGTACTCTAAAGTTGCCTCTTCTGCCATGTCAAAAGTGCCCAGCCACTACCTTTGCCAACTCACCGGATCTATGATCTCCGCCAACCACCATCCCTTATCCTGCTGACCTCTACTTAGAAGATGAGGTGTTGGTACCTCCCGCAAGTTGAAACCAGCACTCTCATCACTCTTTCATAGTCCCCTCTCTACCCTGCTCCCTCATGATTCTCCTTTTGAGGAATTTGATGGCCCTTACTTTTTCTCCCCTTATGGTCTCAACGAGTCTATCATCAACTTCAAGACCATATCATTTTCCCTCTACACTGGCAAATCCAAGGATCAATTTGAAGAGTCTTGACACGACTGCGTGATCTGCTTGTTGGAGTTCGAAGATGATGAGGACATCCACACGCACTGCCATTTTGTTCACACACTTTCCATCAACATGATTGCATCAACATTTGGCTCAGGTCACATGCCAATTGCCCCCTCTATCATGCCATAGTTTTACGTGCGAAGTTGCCGTTCATGCCTATATTGGAGGCAAGGATTCGGCTGAGTCTTGACCACGACATGACTTTGCAAAAAATCAGCATGGACTAATGATCAAGGAGGAAGGGGTGCTTGGTCAAACTTCATTCATTTTTAACATCAATGTTTTTGGATTTAATGAATGGGGGGAGATTGTATCAATTTTAAAAGTTTTGAGGTCACATTATTTAAAAAAAAATAAAAATACCAAACACTCATCATGCAAAAGTTCAAAAGCATTTTTGTCCTGAAACTCATTATTATAATATAATAATCATTATGAAAGACAAATAGTATTTTGCTTAAATTAGTGGGTTTTTGACAAGATCTTAAACTCTGCTGACAAACGCTGTTTTGTTTAGCTCAACTTCATATGCCGTCCGCACGTCTCATGGAGATAGCCACTAGAACTACAACAAAGCCATCAGTCCATATCTAATAATCCAATTAATGTTTTAATCCTTACTTTCCATTCCCCCGTGACACAAAAGAAACATCCTTCCGTGAAACCCCAGCTTCCACGTGTCTCCCTCTTCCTTTTTATCTTCCAATGAGCCCAGACAGAGAAAAAGGGAAATCAGCTTATTAGGGCTGCATGTGATGATAATACTGTCCTTTTCTTTTTGGATAAATTTGTGAAAATATTACCTTGGGAGTTGGAACTGTGATACGATTTCTGGATCGACTCGTGAAGCATTAAACCATAACTTCGCGCGTGATAGGCGTGCGCTTAAGCAGATTCCACCTGTCCTTGTTGGAAACCACTAATGTTGCCAACGCATCGTATCACAGGGCATAAAAAGGTGCACCAGAATCTCTCTCTCACTTTCTCTCTCTCTCTGAGAGATGGGAAGAAAAGGCTAAAAAGTTTGGGAAAAATCAGATGCTCCACTTCCACGAATCATAGTTTAACTTGGGAATAAAAGCTGGTTCAAATCACAGTAAGCGAATAAGGTCGCTGACCACATTTTTTTGTGGTAAAAAAAATAAGGCCGCTGACTGATGCTGCAAGAAACGAGATCCCGGATCCAAAGTGAATGCATAACTGGCAAGAAAGTTAGCCTAGCGATTGCATGCATATGCTTAAACACGGATAACATCAACCTGACAGATCACAGAGTTTTTAAGTTTTACGAACCAGTTTCGAGAATGAATTAGGCCTAACATATTTGCTTTAGCAAAAGAAAAAGAAAATCAAAATCTCTCTATCTCTTTCAATGAACAGAGCACCGGGATCCCTCCAAAAGTCGAAATCACAAACTTCTCTTCTATTAAATTTGCGATTGCTTAAAACTCTCGACCGTGAGATTACACACGTGAGAGGTTGAAACCACTCGCATGCTTACCCAGTAATTTCAATTTTCTACATCTAAAAGGCCGCACCCTCTATGTAAGTGTTTTACAAGGCAATAATTATTTTTTATTGTTGCATGCCAAATTTTGCTCAGATAAACAGAGTTAAACTTAAAGTAGTCACACGTTTTGCATGGTCACAGAAACTATATAGATGCTGAGGGCTGTTCCTAGCTTAGTGAAGCCACAAATTATCATAGCTCTCCAATTTCTATATTTGCTTGAATGGTCACGTAAAATAATGCATTAGTATAATGGTAGAGGTAGAATTAAATAATTTCATGTACATGCATGCATGAGGGTCTCTCTCAATATGTTCTTTATGTTTGCATTTAATTGAACAGTATAGATTCCCCCCGTGAATGTGTTATTGTTCTGTTTTCCCGCTCTTGATATGCGCTCCTTGTTTTGATGGCCACAGAGAGCTAAACAACAAGAAAGAGTCACGAGATCGATTGCCTTTGTATCGTAACCACATTCACCTAAATTGACACCTCAGTTTTATATTATATTCCTCTCCAACCCCACAATTGCCAAACTAAGTGTGTGGCTGTGTGGACTACGTGTGCGCTCGAGACTTGTGATGACAAAGATATCAGAAATGAATCACAAAAATAATAACAACAACACAATAAATTAGTAGTAGATGATATGTGATTCACAAATTGCCTTCAATCATAGAATATTGCCCAATGACGATGCAAGCCCAAATTAAAACATTTGTATCCCAGAGTTACTTGCTTAATATATATATTCATGTGTGGAAGTTGGTTGCCTCCCTTGTTTTCTATGCCTTAGGATCGAAGGCTCTTCTGTCCACGATTTATCCTGGGACTAAACACGAAGTAGATACTGTAGTATCTGTCCATGGTTATTAAAGCTTTTGATTTCTTTACCCCACCATCGTGTGATTCGTAGATCTAGTTCTAGCTTACAGCCGTAACCGTGTAAGGCTACACGTGTAACATCTTATAATGATTTTTCAGAAGCTTCATTTTGTTGGTTAGTCTTCCTCAGGTGAAACCACCGTTAGATGTCACTTAATTGGATAAAAAGATGCTGTGAACACCAATAATGTTAACAGTGACTTAATATTATAATAATTTTTTTCGGCAACAGCTTGATTTTAGAATATAGAAATTAACTGAAAAAAGAAAAGGATAATTTGGCCCCAAAAAATAAAGAAAATGACAATAAATGAAGGTGCTTACCATGGTTTCAGCGTGATATTCTAGAAAACCTGAGCCTCACAGCTAAAATCGCTTACAATGCACTTTCTGGATATTCACAGGCACAGAAGAGAAAATATTTTGAGAGGGCATGACTATGACTAACAATAATTGATGTCTGATTAGAGAATTCTGGGAGGGAGGGGTGTGGGATGAGATATGATGGACCATAATACATTGAGCAGTTAGATTGAAAGAAATAAACTTCTCAAGAAAATGCCCTTGAAGAACAAGGAAACTCTGCTCCAATCAACTTCAACACCTTAGGGTGTGTTTGGTTAGGGGGGAGAGGAGTCCCTTCCTTCTTTTGATTAGGAGGAGGGGAGGGAAAATTTTAAAAGTTTCCCCTCCCCTCCAAAGCCTCCCTTCCAAATTAGGAGGGAGCTCCTCTCTCCCTCCCCTCCCCTCTTCTCACTTCTCCTTAAACCAAACAGACTCTTAACGTTCAATAAGGCCTTTAAAACCGTCCAAGTGTTTTCTTGAGTACAAAAAAAATTATATATATATATATATATATATTATAACATAAAAGAAGTCCACGTTTAAAGATTGGAAATTGAAAGCATTCAATTAAAGACAAAAAAACAAAGAGAGAGAGAGAGAGAGAAGGAAAAAAATGAAAGATAAAAAACAAAATATTAAAATGACTTAAGCTATTTTAATAGAATATATTATTTTTAAGCATATTTAATATAAAAAATTTAATATATATATATATATATATAAAGTATTATGTAATTATAAATATAAATTTATTAAAGAAATGAATGTGTCAATTGATAGTCCTCTATGTATTTTCTAACAGGATGCTAAAAAGCTCTTCAATAGGACTTGACACGTATCAACCTGATGGTTGAGAATTGATTCCCGAGCCATCTATATATGCTCTGGATATAAATAAGAAATGTCTGATTCGGGAAAGCTCGTGCAATGCCTATTTGTTTTAAAGCCTTTAGGATTCTTCTCTCTTAGTTGAACTCCACCATCTGTATTCGATTCTGAAGCCGGAGTTTTTGTTCGCATGCAAAGATGACATTGGGAGAATTTTCGTGGTTCCATATTGGCACAGACATTGGCTGAGCAATTCCTCTGAGACTTGGCTCCTTATAGATCTCATCCGTGGTTTTTTATTCATGTGCATTACAATAATTCTTTCCTTCCATAACTTGGGAAATGTTAAAGGAAGATACCACCATCACCGGAAGCACAAGGAAATTTCTCATGTTTCTGAGCCAGAAGAGGCATCACCTCCTTCAAATTCTCCTACCGTTCCTTCTGATCCATACCCAGCTGATCCTGGAGGTTCCCCTTCAGACTGTATTTTTGATGTAAGATCCTTCGGGGCAATTGGAGATGGTTCAGCTGATGACACAGAGGCATTCAGAGCAGCATGAAAAGCAGCTTGTGCAGTGGAGTCAGGAGTTATCTTAGCTCCCGCTAATTATTGTTTTAAAATCACTTCAACCATCTTTTCAGGCTCGTGCAAGCCATGGCTAGTATTTCAAGTAAGCATGTTCGTTGAATCGCTTACTCCTACATGACATCAGTTTTCTTTATAAGAATTTATCAAATTGGATTCAATCCTTCCATGTAGCCACTAACAAAGGATCGATTGGTAACAGGTGGATGGAACTCTCATGCCACCAGATGGACCAGACTCTTGGCCAGAAGCAGATAGCCGCAGTAATGGCTTATGTTTTACCGACTTGACTAAATGACTTTGAATGGGACTGGAACTATAAAAGGCAATGGGGAACAATGGTGGGATCTCCCCTGCAAACCTCACAAGGTAACCATTTTAACCATTTATAAATGCTTTGATTTGACCCCATTGTTAACGGGCTAGGTCTCCCTCAGTGGTTTCTTGCTGAGCATATTTGATGTTGAATGAACTAATTCCTATTGTTAGTGAAATGGCATTTCATTTTTAGAGTCCTGATAGAGAAAGAGTGCGAGGACCGTGTGATAGCCCTACGGTAAGTGAACAAGTTAAAATTCAACTCAAGGTTGTATTATATATGCTCGTTTGTAAATTATTGATTCTATTGGCCTCGTTTCTTAACTCTTGTTCGTAGATGCTACGGTTCTTCATGAGCTCAAATCTAGCAGTGAGTGGGCTCAGAATTCAAAATAGTCCTAAGTTTCACATGAAGTTCGATGGCTGCGAAGGATTACTGATAGACAAGTTGTCCATTTCATCACCAAAACTCAGCCCGAATATCGATGGAATTCACATCGGGAACACCAAGTCCGTTGGGATATACAATTCAATTATAAGCAATGGTAACGGCTAAGGACTTGCACATCTTATAACAATATCAAAGTTTAATTTGTACATTTTATATGTGTTAGGCGATGATTGCATCTCAATTGGACCCGGGTGCTTGAATGTGGACATAGAGGGTGTAACTTGTGGTCCTAGCCACGACATTAGGTACACATCTCCTCTTAATTAAATTGAAGTTGAACCGGCTAATCATGACTAATCAAAAATTAAAAGCCCTAATTGATGAATCTTAGCTGTAGTATTCGTGTCTCTGCTTTTTGTACTTCTTCCCTGCTACGATATAAGTTGAGTTTTAGAAGCCATCAATAATTATACACCATAAAACACAACGCTTTCGATGTTAATTTTCTATGAATCGCTATCCTGAGAATGCCGGACTAAGCTGAGTGCTGTGTTTGTCTACAGCATTGGAAGCCTTAGGGTACACAATTCACAGGCATGCGTCTCAAACATAACTGTTCGTAATACTATCATAAAAGAATCAGACAACGGGCTGAGGATCAAGACATGGCAAGGAGGGATGGGCTCAGTGTCAGGCTTAGACTTTAAGAGCATCCAAATGGAAAACGTGAGGAATTGCATCATCATAGACCAGTATTACTACCTGTCAAAGGAATGCCTTAACCAGACTTCAACCGTGCACGTAAAGGATGTGTCGTTCAGGAACATAAAGGGAACTTACAATGTGAGAACCCCTCCCATACACTTTTCCTGCAGCGACACGGTGACCTGCACCAACATAACGCTCTCAGAAGTTGAGCTATTCCCACACGAAAGGGAATTAGTGGACGACCCTTTTTGCTGGAATGCTTATGGGACGTAGCAAACCATGACAATCCCTCCCGTCAATTGCTTGAGAGATGGTGAGCTCGAAATAATGGGAGAGCTCTCTGCATATGAATGCAGTTAGTAGATTTTGGTTGCTTTTTATACAGCAGGATATGTCCTGTACCACACGCATAGAGCCCATATAGCCTAATGAAGTAGAATATCATATATGTTGTAGTTAGTGTATGTCAATTAGTTTTAATTAGCATCTTATTCGAATGAATTGGTCTAATTCAATATTAGGTTGGAGTATTTAATTAATATATCTTGAAAGAGACCCAAACACAGTTATAAAATCTATAATCTTTTTCAGCGGTAATTTCGTTAATTATTTCAATATTTTTTATACATACATTACCATTCATGTTTAGGTCCAATCATCTCATGCTAATCTAAATAATAAGAATGGGATGTCAAAATGGATTAGGGGTCTCTTCATTTTCTTCCCCCTATCCTTTTCCCTCAACTTGTCTGGCACTCACCCCTCATTAATTCTATAATTAAAAAATCATTTTATAAAACGATATAAATAATAAGGATTGGGGGAGTGAAGGAAAAGGAAGGAAAAAAATGAAGAGGCTATTCTCCCTGTCAAAATCTAGAGATTCAAATCTTTTTGCTATTAAAAAATTGATAATCAATATGAATTTATTAGAATCCAAACTCTGTCATTCTATCAATATTATCAAGAAAAAAAATCATAAGCATTAGTTTAAAAATTGGGAAAAATAAGTTTTAACGATACAATTTGAATCTCTTATATTTCAAAATACTAGGGCCTTGATCATGTTTGACCAAAATTTTAGGAACTAAAAATTCAAGCCATGTTTGGTATCTAGGAATCCTGAAGTTGGAAAGGAAATTGGCAAAGGATTTCCTTAAAAGCAGGTTTGGTACACTTGAATATGCATTTTCAAGAATCCCAACTCTGTAGAATTCGATTCCAATACCATGTCCAGAGAATTTGATTCTTTTCCACCTTATTACTAATTTATTATGTTATAAGTTCCACGTAGAAAATCTTCACAAGTTGAGTAAAGTTTATAAATTCAAGGGATTCTTCAACTCTATCTTTTTAAGTTTGTGCTCGTTACATGGATACATTTATTGAGAGGTGGTGTTATGAAAAGGGCTATCCACAGAGGTTTTGATCGAAAAAAGGTCAAGTGAGGTGTTGTAGAGTGAAGTTGCCAAGGATGTCTATTTTTCATGAAGTGGCATTGTCATGAATCTGTATTGGGGAGTTTTACAAGTTGAGTGGGGTTTATAAATTTAAGGGATTCTCCCATTCTATAGACTAGTCTTTTAGAATATAGCTTATGCTCATCATACACCCTTACCTTGCTTATTACTTTCATCTTACAAATGGAGAAAGCAGACTACGTATGAGAGTGTCCAAGTTTATCATGTGCTGTGCATGTGCATTGAGCACTCGTGGCTTGGCGATTGGGAATTTTTGTGGGCAAGGAATGAGTGAGTAAGTGAAAAGAGAAAGAAATATTTCAGACCGGAGTTTAAGGGACTTGTCCCACCATTAAGAAGGTGGTAGCTCAGCTCAACAGCTTCCTTCCAATCTCCATGCTACTCTTACTTGCTCGATTGGTGTGAGTAATTGCTTTTCTCTTCCCTTCTTTATCCATGTTCTCCACTTGCACTTTGAAAATTCATTTGGTTGTGATCGTATGGTTGAGATTGTCTGCAAGTGTTGGCTTTAAGAAGGCCATTCCTTTACTGAGTCTTAGACTATCAAGATGAATTTTTTGCCTCAGTCATGCTGGTTCTCGAAACTCATCACTTATGGACAATAAATTTTTCATTCTCATGTTGTTACTGTTTTGGTTTGATGCCGTGAAGAAGAAGGATGGGGGAGAGGTTGAGAGCTTTCCCTTTTTTGAGAGGGCAATTTTATCTTTTCTTATTTTAAATAAATATATTTATTAAAAAATTAAAGCATAAAGATATCATGAAATTTTTTCGTGAAAAATGCTTACTATTTTAAATATAAGTAATGTTATCTCAAAACTTTAAAATAAAGAGACATTATTACCTCACTATTAAATCTAGCAGACCCATTAAAAATATGTTTGATAAAGGCATTTTTGACTTTCCACCATTTTTCTCCTTTTGTCGCTCCTCCTAATATTGCTATGCACTCTGGGCATGGTTTGTGAGTTGTGACAGGATTGGCACAGAATTGAAACTCTTAATAGTATGAAGCCATGGCAATTTTAACTCCTTTGAAGTTATAATTCAAGCTTGGGTTTCAGCTCATTGAGAGATTTGTTTAGGAGAGAAGACTTTGCCATAAGCACCTATAGATTTGGAGTTGGGCCGGTCGATCAAGAGGTTGGCAGTGTAAGACAAGGTATGAGGTTGCCAGAAGTAGTAGTGATAGTGCTTAGAGAGGAAAGCACAAATGGGTAATCCAACAAGTTGGCACAAACATAGCAACTTCCCATATCCATTCTTCCCACCCACTTAATTCGAGGTTGGCATGACTGGTTTAGAGATTCACCTTACGTGCCAACAAGATCTTGCTATTGTTGCTGTGACTCTTAAGTTGTTACTTTCCCACTTTATTCCTCGACACCTACAAGATTCCAAATCCATATCTCACTTCTTCTTCTTCTTCCTCTTTTGTAAATGCGCTCAGTGCAATAAAAAATTGAATTCTTCATAAAATTTAAAAATAAAAGACTATGAAGGTTGCTTTGCTTGACAAAAGCCCTGTCACCAATTCAAAACAAACCTCAAAGTCAAAAAGAAAATAAAGGAAAGCATCAATCTAGGGGTCTAGGTATTATCTTCTTTGAAGTTACTTTTAATTAGGCATCTTTCTTTATCTTTTCCTTAATCGAATTAAGTTGTTGTCAAATAGACTCTCAATTGTCTAGTTCTTGATACTTTACGCATTTTTAGTTTTTGCAGGAATCCACCACGAATTCCAACAAGTGAAAGCTTTGTTTAGTAGAGATAACTTTGCTGTTAGGACCTATGAATTTGAAATTGGGTAGGCCAATCAAGAGCCAGCAACATAAGACGGAGGTACGAGGCCGCCAAAAGCAACGATGGTGCCCTGAAGAGGAGGGCATAAGGTTATGTTAGGGGGTCTATAAAGAAGCTGAGAAAGAAGAATAAGAGTGGTGGCAAGTCAAAAATATCCTTCCTTAAAGTTTAGATTACTCCTCAAAAAAACTTCACGATGTTTTTTTAAATATTTTATTAAAATTAAAATTATATTAAGATTTCGCCCTATATCAAACAAATTTTTGTTACTCACTTCGATTATAATTTTATCAAAATCTCATAAATCAAATAAATTACCGAAGGCGTCCTTGTGACATGAGATTTGATGAATGCAACGTCACTTCACTTCTTCGGGCACCGGCGCGGGGAAGAATGGCAGTTGGCGGGCGTGCCAACAAGCGGCTGATTGTGAAGTCCTGATTCAAATGCCAGGCACCGCCAATTTCAAACCATTGCCCGCTGAGAGTAACTTCGAAAGGAGAGAAATCACGTCGGGGTTAGGGTTTGATTCTTCTTTTCTTTACGGATCAAAGGGCTCTTTGTCTCCAAGCTTGCGAGTCGAAGGAGGAAGGACCCTAGGGATGATTTTCTCCCTCGTCAGAATTTCACACCCTCTCCTCCCTTTTACCACTGAGACCTAAAAGGTTTGTTTCGCCGGCCACCTCTTTATCTTCTCCTACCCAGACCTCTTTTACCGTCCTTTTGCTCCATTGATGGCTTGATTCAGCCTGTGAGTGTTAAAGTTTTGGCAGATAAACTTGAGTTGTCAGTGAGAAGCTGCATAAATTAGGTCTGGACTTGGTGGTAGTTGTCGGCTAATCGTGGATAAGTATTATTTTTTTTTATTTGGGAAAAATAAAAAATGCCTCGACCTCTAGTCGTTGGCTCTTTGCAAACACCTAGTAACTTCAAAAAAAAAAAGGAGGGGGGGGGGGGGGGAGGGGGACAAGAAGACGACGACTGAAAAATACCTATTTGAGCTGTCATTCGTCAGGATATGTTAATTTCACTGCTAATAGAGATGCTCCCTTTGGCCACTTTCGAACCAACAAATGGCAAAACTTCAAATGGCAGAAAATATCCCTAGTAACGGATCAATGGAAAAAGAGATACTTTTAAACTGAAGGGTGATAGTCGAAAAGGTGTTTGCAAGTGACTTTAAGTTGAAAGGAGCATATGCATCCCCTCCCCTTTTTTTTTTGGTCTGATTCTCAACTTGATCAGTAACACTGATTAATTTGTGGATTAAAAAAAAAAATTGCTGGTTAATTTTGTTAGGAATTTATGTTGAGTTTATCCGTCTCATTAAAGCACAGGCTGCCAAATTTTCTTTTGTTATTTTTCTTGGATTGGTGTAGTTCGTTCTTCCTATTTTATAAGATTGTGCCTTTATGCATATAACACAAAACAATCTGCTACTGAAATTTACCGGGTAAGTTTATTGTTTTGGAATCAAGTTGATTATAGAGCCAGTCAATAGTGAAAAAATGTGGATGCAAATTTTTCTGTTTGTTATCCTTTTAATCAGATGGGAACTGCTGCTGAGAATGTTATTCCTGCCTACAAAAATGTCCTTAGCTATATAAACTGATACTAGATCGACCAAAACTGATTTTGTTGGCAATTCTCAGATGGGAACTGCTGGTGAGAATGTTAATTGTGGCATTGTTCATCATGATAGGATAATCAAGGAGAAGTGTGATAAGATAGTGGCACTAGCGAAAGAATTCATTAGCTTGGAACAGATGAAGGCTCAATTAGAAATGAATAAAACAAAGGGCGAGGAAAATAGATGCCAGAGAGATGATAAGGCTAGTGCATCTTTTGATTCAACTGTTATGGCAGATTCAGACAAGATGAAAGCACCACAATGCTTGTATGTTCGAAGGAACAAGTCAAGAAGACATGCTCCTAGGTCTAGCCATATTCAAAAATCTCCATTTCAACCTTCAAGAGGGTATGATTTAAGGTCAAAACATGCACAGGAAAAATCAGATCAGACCCTAAAGTTCTCTCCACGGTTGGATGTTGAGGTAATCACAATTCTTAAGTTCGTTTTAAAGGTTTGCATTGAGGACAACTTTTGCCCAAAGTACTTGTTACTTAGATGTTAACTTTTTATGGTTTTGGATGAAAGGATGTGCGAAGACACATTACATATAGATTAAATCAAGAGGAGTCTGAAGCGTTGGAGAGGTGGAGATGCCATTCATTTGGTACAACTGAGGGGGATGCCATAAGGTGTGACTTTCTGTTGCCATTTGTCCATTTGATATAATTCGTAGCCCTCACTTACTTTTATGACATTGTAGGTTCGATGATGCTTCAATGCAAGACTCTGGTTTGTTAGCCATGGATATTCAATGCCTTGTTTACAAAGGTCATCGGGATTTGCATAAATTATGGCTAAACAATAATGTTCGTGGTAACTTGTTCTTTATTCATATACGTATGGTTATCATGATATGCAAAGCGACTAGTATGATGAAAAATTTTGTAACTTGGTGGCAAGCTATTTTCATAATCATTTTTAAGCTTTGTACCCAGGTTGTTCATTGTTATGGAGAAATACTGATGAAATGGGCTCGCTGCTACCCTGATAAGGAATACACTGATTTTTTTATCTCTCCATATGCTGGGGTATTGGTTCTTAAACCCTTGTTACTATGTTATTAATATTAGATAATAGTGATCAAAATAGTTCCATGGATTACAGGTTGTAGCTTTGGCAAGGTTGAATAATAGAGATGACCTCTGTTGGGTGAAAAAATTGATGAAGGGTCACCACAATCGAGTAGGTTTGTCATTGGTCATCATGTACATAGAGTATTTAATTTGTGTAGTTTTACAATCATGTTTTTTTTAACTTTGTATTCATGTACAACATTCATATATATTCTCAGTTTGTGGAATTTGGTGTGGCAGTTATTTTTACCGTGTGTGATAAACCGCCACTATATATTGGCTGTTGCTGATTGTCTTAAGCAAACAGTGGCTGTTTATGATTCCCTGAATAGTGGGAGGCACAAAAAAGATGCAGGAAAAGTGGTACGAATTCTCACTAAAACTATTATATACTTGATATAGTACTTTTTTTGGTTCACACCTTTCCAAATCTTGTGTTGAATTGGATCTAATAACTTTTACCCAGGGAAATTGGCTGCGGTGGATTTGTGCCACTGTACTTGGTTATGAGGATTCTGACTCATGGGATTTTATTTATACAAAGGATATTCCCCAGCAAGTAAATGGGTACTGTCATATTTTGATTTTGCATACACGCACGCACAATGAGGTTTTTGTACTTTGAGCGAGTTTTATGCATTGCATAGAGTATGAAAAATGAATCATATTAATCATGGTTTATAAATATTGAGGCTTGTCAGAAATTTTATATTATATATAGATACATGAATTCCAATTCCAAAATGGATGTCCATTTTGTTTAGTATAATTGGTGGCATGTAAAATCGAACCCGTGATCGGGCGCAAGTGAAGGCAACAATCTGCCAATAGTGACTATACCACAAGGCAATTGGCAAAAATGAGTGTCCGGATTCGACTGATGTGGTTATAATGAACTGTGCTTAATGCATATTTATAAGTATGTCATGTTAATCCGGTTAACTACAATATTGATTGAGGCAAGTTTCATATTGTCTTTTATTAAATAGCCGACTACTGGTGTTGTTATTTATTGCTTTTCTTGTTTCATGAAATTGTCCCTAATGCAGCCATGATTGTGGTGTGTTCGTGCTGACATATATGGCCTCCATTATTATGTGCGGGACAATTGTACCTTTTTCTTCGGTGAGCCAACATGAACACTATGTTAGCTATTTGTACATTTCTTTATTATTAGAATATATTTTGATTTTTAGAAATTTACCAGATCTAGACTCAAGAGTTATTGCATTTCAGGAGGAAATTTGTGGCATTCGGGAACGTGTGCTGGTAGAGTTAGCAAAAGGCCAATTAGTTGGGTTTTGACTTCCAAGTGATGGATCGCTGGATAATGGCACACTTATTTTCAAAAACGTAGGTTCTATTTTGGGAGAATGACAGTGGGGTCTTAAAAGAATGAATTAATAACAGTTAAGTTTTTAATAATTTTTTTTAAAATATAAGTTAAAAATATCAATTTAAATTATCATAGACTCAGGGGTTTCAAATGCAAATATGTATTTAAGTATTAAATGTAACTTTTAAATTGTAACAGAAATTTTAGTTTGTAATTGTTTGAATTAATATTTATAATTTATTTTGTAGAAAATTTTGTTGGCGATCAAACTGTCATTAGTTCATTTATTTGGAATTTAATTATCATTCTCTCTTATTTTATGTATTACGTGTGCGTGCATCTTATATTGTAGATTTATATTGTATTGCCTTTGTGTTTGGATGAATGACTTGAAAAATTAATTAATATGTAGGAAAGAAAAATAAATTGTCGCGAAGCATTCTGTCATTTGGCAAAATTGCAAAATTATGAAAAAATGAACTTCATGTGATTTGCTCAAAAGAACTATCTGGTTTATTTCTTTCTAATCTGATGGCATCAAAGATTTTTTTTTTTTTCAGAAAAGAGAATTATTTAGAAATTCTTCCCTTCTGGCTTCTGCATCATTTTAGTCCAGCATTTCATATGAAATTTTCATGCCATATTGTAGCACGTTGACATTCAGCGGGCATATTCTCACATATTCTAATAAGAGTTGGTGAAACAGATTTAATTCAGTGGATTGGATCATTTAAACCATTTAGCTTTTTTTTTTAAATAAGAACAATTTAGGAGATTGGACGGATGCTTTGAAAAATTGGTTTCCTTTTTAGGGTTTATTTTGAAAAATTGGTCATTTAACCCATTTGGTAATGTTTTATTTTAAAAAAGTAATTTTTAAAAATTGATTTACAAAATAATTTTTAAAATGAAAACAAGTAAACATGCTTAGAAATACTACTTTATCTATCCTAAATGATAAAACACTTTCAAAAAAATTTAATATTATAAAATATAAAATATTTTAAGAATATTAAAGTTTTACTGAATAAATATATTTTAATAGTATATTTTCTCTTTATTTTTTAATATATTAAATTGAGGACATTTTTAAAAATTTTTATATTTATTCTTTAAAAAAAGTTAAATGTATTTACTAAAATTTAATGATGTGTGAAAATTTATTCAAAAATATTTTATAATTTGAGTCAAAAGGAGGACAACCTATACTAAATTGACTTAACATAACCTAATGATTGTGCTATTTTAACTAATTAAAGACGTGCCAAAAAAATTACCTTTAGTATTTTTTCACATCTTTTCTTGATGCAACTCTATCCCTGATTGCTATAAACTTTGATAGGAATTCTATTTCATATAGATATTTGTTCATGATTCACAGTGCTGCATATTTCAAATGGTGAAAGCTGAAAAACAGTCGAGTTTGGACCTCCTACTAGGTGTGCATCATTCTCTGTCTAATACAATTTCACCTTTAAAAAAAAAAAATTCATAAAAGAGCTCTTCCAGATTTATTTTTTTTTTTTGTTAATGAAGATGACATCATACCAATAACTTTTTTTTTTTTTTCGTTGCGCGACCCAGATAGACGCTTCCAGATTTTTCTAAAATTGCTTTTGGATTGAGCTTTGGGGGGAAAAAGATTGAAATGTAACTATCATACATAAGCTATGATAGAAAAGTAATTACCAGTGAACAGCTAGCAGCTTAGGGTTAGCAGTGGCCAAAAAAAAAAAAAAAGGGACAAACAGACAAACAAAAAGGAAAGAAAGAAAAAGCTAGCAGCTTACACAAATGTATGTAGCAACGCTAGATGAAATGCGATCTTTTAAGAATGATAAATGATGCAGCGCAAAGTAAGACTCACATCAAGGCTTAAAGTTGGAGGGAACTACCAGCAAAATAGCTTCAGCAAAGATGGGGAAAAAAGATAATCATTAAAAGGCAATGTAGAAGGGGAAAATGTTCTAAAACACATATTTACACTTCTCATAATATGATGTCTCAAATCTATCGACCATAAATAACATCGCAACCCAAAATATTAAGATCATACAATAAAACTAGTTGTAATTTAATACTTGGGGAAAAACTTTTTTTCCGATTTACACTCTTTGAAATAGCGGTTTTCCATATGAAACTTATCACGAAGACACAACTCTGAAACTTTGAAATCACGACATACTTATCTCCATTGCTGGAAATACGACCCATGCTCAGGAAAAGCATTCAGAAACTTCCCCACGAGATGCGAGGACAGAACTTGTCCATTTATGAGCACATGAGAATATTTGTCTATCAAGGACGACAGAACTTTTTTCTCGTCTATGTCTATCAAGCGACCTGAATGTCCACCAAGACAGCGGCAGATGGTTTAAAACATATTTTTCATCTCTAGTCATGAACATATAACCCCAAAAATGAGTACGTAAAAAGTCATTTTGTCAATTGCATCACTTTCCAAAAGCAATTTTTAAGCGTGCATGATGTTTGTTAACTTTCTTTGACTAGGAATATTTGTTGATTCAATAAATGAATTCAAGTTAATTATGGTAATACTAAAACCAAATAACAATAAATTGTCTCCAGTCCACTTTATTGGTCACTTTGTAAAAGGGTGAAGTGGTTCACTTTATAAGTCATTAAATTGATAGTAATGTTTTGTTTTAAATAAAATGTCTAAATTATCCTTAAAAAGTAAGAAAGAAAAAAAAAATAATATTATATAGTTTATTTACTTTTTAAGGGATATGTTTGTAATTTCACAAAATTTTATTCTTTATACTTTTGTTGTATTGATATTAATGAGGTTGATAGAAATGACTTATAAATAAAACTGGAGAGAGTATTCCATATTCAAGCCTTACCTAATTCTGTCTCCGGTTCTTCATCTTCCACATCTCCCTCTTCAATGATTGAACCATTTTCCAATGCCTCGGCAGCTTTAGCATACCTACTAAGAAATTCTTCTTCTGTTTCTTCATATTCCTCAGCCTCAGAGTCCTAAATCAAGCAAGAAATTTTTTTTTTAAAGAGTAAATAAGAAAACAAAGCAAACGCTGCACATGGCCCAATCCGTCATTGAAAAGCTTATAAAAGTAGCACTCCCATCTTTCTCAAACATCTTCATCTGTAATAAAAGCTTTTCCTTATTCAATAGATGTTACATTGGCCCAAAGCTCTTGATTTCGTTTCCTTATTAACCATTATTTGTCCCTAAATCCTAGTAGAACTCCACAAAAGTTCGAGACAACGCCTTGTTCATTGCTTTCCTAGTTTCCTTCTAGCCGATACCTTCCTTAATTTGCAACATTGTTGCATTAATGCAAGGATCTCAAACACTTTCTTTAGTGTTTGACCATCCCCTTTATACTCTTATTCCATCACTGGGATTCTATGTCTTGGCGAAAAACTTTTTGACAAGTGTTTACAGTCTTAAAATTGTATGCCATTAAAAAATCAAGCATGAATTCCCTCTCCTCATTTACACATCACGACATTTCCTTCCTCTTTGTTCAATTACAAACCGAAGTAACACCAAATGGAGTATGATGAGCAAAAAACAGTTGATAAAGAACATAACAACAAAGGGCCAAAGGGGTCATTTTGGGTTACTTGTCTTGAATCATTGATCAATCATCTAGATGACGCTTTCAAGTTTCACCAGAATTATATACTTCTAAGTCAGACGCCCCAGTTGGCTACACACAGAAAAAAAGGTAGGAGGTCCTAACCTCAGAATATGCTGACGTGCTATAGACAATACTTCTAAGAGATATGAGATAAATGAAGAAACTAAAAAAGCAAACCTCATCATCATCTTCAAAGTCACTGTCGCTTTCCTCATCATCCTCCTCATTTTCAGATTCTTCAGTTTCTTCTTCCTCCCCTTTGCCTTCCTGTACTTCTTTCAATCGCACAGATACATCCAACAGTGAAATAAAGCAGTCCTGCAAAGAAACAGCGCCTGACTTCCCTTGTCTCAAAAGTTGCTCGATCAACTTGGCCAGCGTCATCACTAACATTCACCAAGAATATAAATAAAGGTCAAACAAAATTCAGCAGCTTCCACATTTCAGAATTCCCAAAAAAAAAATCATACAGTTGGTGCAAATAGATTAGACCATTCCATTATGTTTACTATTAAACATAATTTCACAGTAGAAACAATTACTATTAAATATCTGAGGTCATATCTCTGCCTTTACATAATTATGGGATAGAATTGGGTGCATGGCTTTTTTTGATGGATTCACTATAAAAGATAAGCTAAGAGCTGGAACACTTCTTTAACATTTACAAGTCTTCTGGAGCATTTGGCTATTTGTTACTCCATCTGTAATTGCCTCGCCTTCTGTTTCAAGTATATCTTATCTAACAAGTTATATTTTTTAGGATACATGACATTCAAGGACCATCTAAGAATATTAACTACAATTAAGAACCTTATATTTTGAAAATTTTCAAAAAGACCAACGACCTTAGCTGGAATTGAAATTTTTTCAGTTAATTTTTTCAGTACTCATGTTTGATCTCTTTAATACTCATCTTGTTGGGTTGTCAAGTGTGAGTGGACTCCACTTGGTGTGGAGAGAAAGTCTCACATCAAATGGAATATGGCTAGATAAGAGGATATAAGTGAAAAGGACCTACGAACTCAATGCCTTAAGGTTTTGGGTTAAAATGTGATGTCATACTCACTTATATATGTCTTCTTAGAGCCATTGAGTGACCCAGCTATGTTCTCCCCCTTCTAATATACTCCCTGGGCTCAACAAGTGGTATCAAAGCTTGGTTTTGGAAAGGGACCCAGTGTGAAGACGGTGGAAAAAAACCTTAGAAGCCCATAAATGTTATTAAGCTAAGCTATTAATAGCTTCAAAGTGTGGGCGAATTGGGGGAGCATGTTTGTGTGGTCAATGATAAACTCACACTTAAGGAGGAGATTATTGGGTTGTCAAGTGTGAGTGGACTTCACTTAGTGTGAAAAGAAAGTCCCCCGTCAAATAAAAATGGGTTAGATAAGAGGTATATGAGTGGAAAGGACCCCATAAACTCAATGCCTTAAGGTTTTGGGTTGATATGTGGTGTCATACTCATTTATATGTATCCTCATGAAACTAACGCATATGCTCCTCAAGCCCAGTGCATCTTTGATATTTTTAGTAGTGATCACTGATATCTTTCAATACTCATTAGTTCAATGTTTTCAATACAAAAATAAAATAAAAGTTAGTGCCAAAAACATGAAAGATAAGTACAGACATTTGAAAATACTAAAGATTAGTATTAAAAAAGGAGTATTGAAGAAGTTATAGATGAGTGCTGAAATATTAAAGTTGAGTACTAAAAATATAAAAAATGAGTACTAAAAAAAAAAGTTCATGCTGAAAACATGAAGGGTGTTTGGTTCAAGGGGAGGGTTTTAATATTACTTTGTTTGGTTTTGTTGGAGGGGAGGGGAGAGGAGAGGGGTTAATGATCCTTTGTTTGGTTTAGAAGGGGAGGGAAGGGGATATAATAACTAAGTTACTATTATATGCCTGTACATTAGTTTAAAATTTTTTTAATTGTTCCTTGTAGAAAATAATTTTACACCTCAATTTAAATTGCATGATTTCTTAAAAATTCATTCCCATCCTATCATATTGTCTATCTGTGAACAAAAAAAAATTAAACAAATAATTATAATGATAACAATTTTTTATACAAAATAAATAACTCCCTTAAATATATAATAAAATATGATGAATTATAATTTTTTTTTTAAATCCAATGAGGTCAGTTGAGGTCTAGGAGTGAAGCACAATCTAATATGAAAAAGAGTTTTTTTTTTTTTAGCTATAGGTATACTTAGAATATTAAAAAATAAATAAGGGTGAAATAGTCAAAAAATTAGCTCCCCTCCAAAAAAACCCCAATTTGGAAGGGAGCAATATGAGGGAAGGGTCTCCCCTCCCCTCCAAAATTTCTTAACCAAACGAGGGGGAGGTCCCTTCCACTCCTCTCCCCTCTCCTCCAAAACCCCCTAACCAAACACATCCGAAAGATGAGCATTGAAAAAATTTTAAAAATGAGTATTAAAAATGTTATAGATAGCAATGAGAATACCAAAGATGAGTGATAAAAAGATTAACTCAAAAGAATTTCAATTTCAACCAAGGACCATGGTCTTTTTTGAGAATATAAAAAATTCATGGCTCTTAATTATAATTAATGTTCTTTGAAAGCCCTTGAATGTCATCTACCCTACTTTTTTTGCTCCCTACTAAACTTCCATATAGAGTGATTTAGGCAGAATGAAGAAGCAATACAATGGAGTCATTGGACATTTATGATACAGCTCAGTTAAAGCAAATCAATTGATCAAAATAAGGTCTGAAAGCAAAATACTTACCTATTAACTTCATATCAGATTCAGCAGTGAGACCAGCGTCAAAAGAGCTATTGGATACATGACACAAAGCAGAAGCCCAAATTGCAACGCCTCCCTCTTCACCCTTCTCCAGAATACCCTCCACAGTATCAGGATAACACAAGTAGCATGAGGAAATTGCGAGCAATAAAGGTTTCCAGAGTGAGCATGGCTTGCTTTGTTCTTCTCTAAAACGAGTGAAGGCTGCCTGGCTAAAAGCAACAGCTAATGACTGCTTTATACCTTCAGTTTCAAGTGAGTAGGTTGGGCAATGTAAGATTAAATGAACACAAGAGCAAGCCCTCCATGCTGCAGATGGATATTGCAAAATAGCCTCACTAATGAAAGCAGAAATGCTCTCTATAACTGAACGTTCAGGTACAGGAGGAGCTGGAGGGGATGGCATCTGTTTCACAAGAAACTTTTTCAGCCCATATTTCTGATCTAGATTTACAGCTTCCTTAATGCAATAAAAAATTGATAAATCCTCTGATTCTTCCCAAGCATGCCATTCTGCAACCACATCAGCCCAAACTGACAGTAACTCCATCACTTTAAGTTCTTGAATCATATGATCTCCGGTAATAGAGAGCATAACGAATCGGAGCAATGTTGACAGATCTTCTATGCATGACAAAGGGGTAGAACGCTGCCCTTGTTGATCCTTTTTAGATTCAAGTACAATGAAACATTTTTTAATGAAAGATAAAGAATGTTAAAATATGATGCAAAAGATTTGATCAAGGAAAGGTTTCCATTATCAGGAAACAATAGAGAAGTCTGACCGGCGCAAATAAATTTAATACATAGCAAATACTGCTGGGGGAAAAATGATAGTCACACTAAATAGGGATCATGGTTTTAAATGGGCTTTGAAGAGTTGAAACCTTGGTATATTGAGGGAAAAGGGGGGACATAAGATATTCATCCTTCCACACCTTATTTAATATCAAAATGTACTGGCTCATGATAATTAACGGTAATCAACAATACATGATATGGTTAATTTCCATTCAGAATAGCACAGCCTAAAAACATTCAGCTCATAACAATTAACAGCCTGAAAAAAAATACATGACACAGACCTCCGAGTAGCTGTTGAGATAAAGAGGGGGAACAAAGGTTACTAATATTCTGAAAGCTTAACATTTTAGCAACATAATGTGAATACACTGACTTGGAGAAACTCGATCAATAAATGCATGAGCTCAATGTAAAGTCAGTGAACTGAACTAAAGTTCACCTGCTCTCATACAAATGCACTATTGATAAATTATGGGCTGGGGCCTGGTCCAACTCTCATACATTATACTAATACTTACTAGAGTTTGTACAGGATCCTCCCAAATAATTGCCACAATGTTTTTGCCAATCCAATTATACCTGGATATTGATGCTTCACATTTCCGTCAAACTAATAGGACCAAACCAGCACTAAGAATATGACAACAGAAAAACCAGCTGGCTAAGATGCTCTCTCTATTAAAAGATCATCCATCAGAAACATGTTAACAATGATATAATCGATAAAGCCTACCTCAAACAACTATCAATTCATACAATATCACATGAAAAAAATTATAAAACCTCTTCTTTTGGGATATTGTATCTTGCAAAGCACAAATGAACCTTGTAAGACATGTATGAAGATATATGAGGATTTTCATTAACAAAAAGGAAGCCCTGGAAACATTAAGCGATATCAACAGTCATCTCAGGTTTGGAGCATTAAAGGAACCTAAACTAACCAGGGTGCAGCATAGAGGTGCAAGCCAAGCCTGCTGCAAGAGTTCAGCAAAGGCCCTACAAATTGCAGCCTGATCAGAAGCCCATTTTTCAGGAGACATGTTTGACTCAGATGTCTCTTCAGGCTTAAAGCTTTCCCAAGTCTGAGCCATCACTGCCAGTGCTGCAAATGCGCGTACTACCACCTATTGTAAAGAGATACCCAAATTGAACATTGCAATGTTTACCACTAACTATGAATTTCTCATACCTTCTCTCAATTTACTGAGTCAGTTATAGTGAATTCCTTTCCTCCAGGTCAATGCATTAATGATGACGTATTTTATTCCAGAACAGACAGAAATAACAGACAGGAAGTTCTATATACATGTCATCAAACAAAACAACTCATTGATATAAGAATACAAAATACAATTCTGCACAAGATATTTAGACAAAAATACAAGTGAGAACTCCAAAATCACTGTAATTAATTTTATCAATGAAGAAGTCCTCTCTACGTTGAATTGATGATAGGAGGCATGCAGATGAATTAAGACCCACAAAATAAAGACAGTACACCATATGACAATGACATGCATTAATAACTACGCACTTCAGCAGAAACATCTGCACATAAGAAAGAGGAGGAGATTCAGAAATGACTCAAGAGAGAGAATTTAAGTTTGCAAAGCGTATAAGGTATTAGCTTAAAAATTTCCCCCCAACTCAAATCCATAAATGCCAAGATGAAAAAACAATTGCATTCAGACTCAATTTTTTAACCCGTATTTAAATATTTTATATTAACATGCTTTCAATTAATTGATATTAGTTATTACTCCAGAAATAACAAGTAGAAGTGATTATCAACCGACAACAAAGCAATAATGACCAGTAAATACCTGAGGCCAAGGCTCCAGATTGGGGATTATACATTTTGAAACTGCAGCAACTAACGATGAGACAAGAAATGGGACATGGATTGCGATTTTCTCATCTCCAGCTTCTATCAGAGAGCTCAGAAGCTGATATAAGATGGAGCTCTCGTTATCATCATTTCCAATATTGCCAATTACTACTTGGAGAAGAGGTAGCCACTCGGGTGGCATGTAGTCATTCTGAAAAGAAGGGATAACTGTGTGACAAATAAGAACAATATCGCCCACTCATGACCCACAGTGAAACAGGGATCTAGAAATCACATCAATGAGTGTAATAATTGCCCCCGCAGCAGAAACCCGCACAGGATAGCAAGACAGATCCTGCTTATCTGGCATGACCAATGCCTTGAGCAATTGAGAATATACATCAGCACTCATCTCCTGAAATAACATAGAAACTAATTAGGGTTTATCCAAAATGTGTTCAAAATTATTGTAACATAACAGTCACAAGAAAGCATAAAGCTACAATATATTTGTAAAGGCTTATGATAGTATGATTAAGAAATTGTCTTACTTCTGGCAGACAGGAACCTAGTTCTCCAAGTACCCAGTTTGCACTCGCAACCAAATATGGTAGGCACACAGCCAAAGTATACAATGGTAGAATCCGTGTTTGAACCAGACTTATTTTATAATGAGGTTCTTGCTCCCTCAGAAACTGTACAAGAAAACGCACAAATTCAATTTACTATTGTTAATCCAAGTTCAGAAACTGACCATTGGATGAAAAAATGGCAATATGTCCTTACATCTTGTAACCCACCATATGCAACCAGAACGCCAAAGTAACTGCCATGGCTCATGTCATAGCAATAATTAAGATGTGATAAAAACAACACATGAACTACTAAAAGGGGCGAAAGGAAAATCAATCATCTAACACATGAACCATTTACTGAAACTCACTCATTTAGGATGTTGTCTTGAGACCAATTGGCATTGGAAGGAATGGGAAATTTAGACAAAAATGGAAGCACCAATAATTCCCCCATTGAGCGGAGATGATTGCTTCTCTTGTTCTTTTCACCTTTTTTCCGTTTTGTTGAAGCTGATAAACACTCACTAGAAGCTGCTAATGGAGGCCCCTGTATGAATTAAAGATGATGTGAGCTATAGTAAAAACAAAATGAAATAGTCCAAGGAACTTTCATCAATTGGTGACCTTTGACATTGAAATAACTCCAAGTAAGTTCGTTGCACTTTTTCTGGCTGTGAATAAATCCTCCCTCCATCCAGAAATTTCATCCTGACATTTAAAAAGAAGTTCAGAAATAACAAGGAAAAATGTAAAACAGCAGCAAAAAGGATCATTACTTTTCATACAATTTCTGATGGGTGGTTCTTTCGAAGATACTCATCTGCATCTTCTTCCCACTCAGAGACATCCTATACAAAACAATTTCACCATAAACTCAAAATCATTCACATTAAGCAACACAATATTATTGACTAGTAATAAAGTAATCTCAACGAAGGTTGCAATTTTCCCTTTCATTTAAAGGTTTCTAACCTTCCTTCACCCAAAAAGGGGGAAAAAAGATTTCTGACCTTGTCATTCATTGCCAATGCTGGGAAGATTGCAGAGTCCAACAGAGACATAAAATGTGGTGAAACTAGTCGCCATCCCTGTAAATGAACCATATAAAAGTTGAATATTTCAGTGAAGATATAGACCATCAAGAGGGCAGTCCTAACAATTGAAATTCTTATTTAAAATAATTATAATTTGTTATCTTAAATTAGAACTTGCCAATATAAAAAATACAATGATGAAACTTACCAGCCTGGTTTCCAGTACATGTGAAATTACATCAAATCCCAAGGACAATATCCTCTCCGACATGAAATCAAGTTTCTGCAAAAGTAACATAACTGCTTAAATTAGCCATTCCCAAAATGCAGGAAACATAGTAATAAACAGTGAGGAAAACTCAAGTCCAGAATCATACAGAAAAATTGTCAAAGCACACAAAGCAGTGACATCAAGATATAGCAGGAGACTGGTGGTTAATAACACATCAACCAATGGTGAGTTGATATTATGTAAGTTTTTTTCATGAGTGATAATATCAGAACTTTGGCAGTCAAAGAACTGGAAACAAATAAGCATTGCCATTGTTCATGGTATCAAGCTAACTAATGCCACAACAATAAGAGGAGGAATCAAAGAACTTATCTTACACTGATATTCTTGCTAAAATTGACAATGTTTAGAACACAGTTAATGATTTCTGGCATCAACCTGAAAATGGAAGCAATGCATATCTTACTCAATGTATGTATACAAAAATAATTCCATTCAATAAACAAAAGTTGTTAATCACTGTATTACTTATCAGAATGCTTCCGGTGACGGGTGATGAGGGAAGAGAAGATGAATAGACTTCTTTTTCCTGTCTTCAGTCTTGTCAAGTACCCGTCTTCTAAAGTAACCACACAATCAAATCTCAGAGAACCCAAAATGCTAATCAGGTCACGAGTGAATGAAGGGAGTAGAGGAACTAAAGTAGAAGGCATATACGACCTTATCTACAAGAGTTTTCAAATAATTTACAATAGAAGTGAGGAAAGGAAGTCAAGTGAATACTTAAAAAAAAATATTATAACAAGGATGAACCCAAAAAACAAAAACAAAAAAAAAATTAAAAGAAAGAACAAGAGCTATAGCAAGGGTCAAATAATAAAAAACAACAGAGAAAACTGAATCACAAGAGCTACTAATAATCTATTGTGCAGGGAAGAACCAATGGCCCATCAGCAACTCAGAAATTACATAAACTAGGTAAAATATATATAAGAAAAACTGAAGCTACAGTTGATGTTTATCAACTTCAAGTTCATTAACCGATAGTAAATTACCAATTTGCTCTCCGCTTATGAATCTACTCGCCTATATAATAAAGGGAAGCATATTTTGCCTAGAATCAGTGGCATTATGGCAGGGCGGACCCACGATCATTGTGGGGGCACTTGCCCCCACTAAAAAGTTAGAAGCACGTATTCTATCCCAAAAATTCAATTATCACCCCATTCATTTCTAGAAACTTACATATGTGCCCCCATGAAAAATTCCATTTACTCCCTCCTATTAACAATTTCACTGCCATACAAACTAAAACTTATTGTATGACTTTTAATATAAATACAGCTTATATTGAGATAATTTTATTTTTTATGTTCTTATAATTGTATAACTTCAGTATTGTTTTTTCATATTGAATTTTAATAAATTATATTGTCGTCTTGTCAACAGATATTTATAATTATATTTGTTGAAAAAATGTATTTTAGAATATGTATTATTTTCCCCTATATACTAATTTTTCTGGGTCCATTACAGAATTTATGGCTGAAGAATGTCAAATGGGACTAGCAAGGGCCAAAAACTAGTGTCTAGAACCAACTATAGCATCCAGGAAAGAGGACTTATCATAAATAGATTATTCCAACACAGCATAGATATTGCGAGCAAGGCAGAAGGCCACTGCAGCATGTCATTATAAGATTAAAAAATTTGTAGGATATAGATCCACTTTGATTGAATATTTCTGAAATGCATGCAGACACTAACTGATTTATAGATTCTTGTTCATCCCATATACAGATATCAAACCATTACTTACAGCAAAATGTAGGCATTTGCAGACAGTCAGAAGGATTTTCTCCATTTCTATACCTGCTCTGTCATGAGTTGCTAAAGCCTGATCCATGCATGATATAATCACAGAGATGCACAGCTTATAAGGTATGAAAACAAAGCAAAGCGGAAACATACAATACCTTTTTGACAAAATGATGGAATAATTCAAGCAAAGGCACGAGAATTTCTGCAGCTATAAGCTCCAGTTGAGGTGGTACTGTCTCCTTGGCAACTTTAGGATTCAGAAAATACTGTGAATTGAAGTATTGGAATTTTAATTCAGGTCAAAAGACAAAAGAATATCATATACAATTGTTGTCACTTGTCGCAATTTCATGCTTTTCAAATTTTTTGCACAGGTCTAATAAACATAACAGCTTTCAAACAAACTCTGGGAAGTTCAACTGATCATCAAGAAACAGGCTAGCATCAGAGCACCGACAATTAATGGGATGCAGATGCATGATGTGAATTAAAACTGCAAAATATTTTTTTGATACACTGAAAATAAATTGAAAGTAAAATACTATTTCAGATCGCATAATTAGCAGAAACTCTCAACTTCAAGTATTTAAGATAAAAAAAAAATAGATTTTACACACCAATCAAGGGTCATTTTCTTCATACACAACTTTATTAGAGAATGAAAGGAAAAAAACCGGGGGGGGGGGATCCAAAAAATCATGCAAGCTAAGATATTGAGTACCTGGAAGGGTCTAAGAAGTGCATGAAGAACAGTAAGAGCATTGATGGTGTTCCATTTAGAGTTTAGACTGTTAACAAGATTACTGTTTTGAATAGCAGATCGCAGATTAGGCACAAGATCTGCCCACAAATTCTCCTTAACAAACTCGGCAACAGCTATCACCCGGAACTGCCACCAAAGAAAAGCTCAGATGTATAAGCAATCTAACTAAAAAGATGCAACAAGCAAAGACGAGTGAAGAATAAAAATCAAGTACACATACCACTTCAACCAAAATTTTCAGAACAGAGGGTTCAGCTTGAAGCAAAGCTTGAATCAGCTGATCCTTAAACTCCTTGCTCAACTTGAAAAATGCACGGTCACTCTCAATTTTCCGCCGAGTGAAGTTCTTTAGGTAGGCGGCAGCAGAAATATTCAGACCTTGACTTTCCTCTCCTGTAAATATGCGACAAAAACCATTTCAGATTCAGATGGGGAACGAACGGGTTGATATTACACAGGCTCTAATAGAGGAATTACATTAGGGGATCCTTCTAAATAGCTATTAACATTCCATTCTGCGGTCAAGGCCAGTAGCACAAAGCAATAACTATAGGCCGAAAGTTCTTTAATAAATGGAACTGAAGGGTCATATTGTTTAAATGAGCAACGAAATTAAATTACGAATTTCACAATTTAGAACTTGAAATTCTTTTTACCGGAGTTCAGAACTTGGAAATGAAAAAGACCTGAGGCAATGGAGAGCAGACAGAATGGAAAGTTTGGGTTAACAGATAGACGATCGAGCGAATCGGTGGCGACACGAATGGCGTTGTCGTCTGAACTGAGTGTCAGCTTAAGCAGCTGAGCGATCTGTGTAACCTCATCCATGCTCTCGGATTTGTTACGGCAACTCTGGTTCGGAAAACCCTATAAGTCGTCTTCACTCTCCAGAGTTCAGAAGCAGTTGGCGGGAACACTAATAGCCCGCGGGAGACATTTATAATTACGAAGCTTTTCGGAATCTTGGACTCGTCCTTGTGGGAATATCTGCCGTTTCAAATTATTTTTATTTTATTATTTTTAAAATGAATGCTATGTAAAACATATTTTACAAATAAAAAAAAATATGTTTTTTTATTTTTCAAAACACGTAAATATTGTTTTTATTTTTTTTTCAAAATAATATCTTATCTTTTTAAATATATTTTAAAAATATATTATCAAACATATTTTTTTATTTTAAAAAATAAAAAATTGTTTTTAAAATAAATTACCAAATAAGCCTTATGTCAATTGTCACATGATCTCATTGATGAACCAACAAGATTTAAAGGAAAAAATTAAAAAGAAAAACCCATTGAAATTTAAAACGGTTTATAAGATGGAGATGAGGGGTATCGAATCCCGTACCTCTCGCATGCAAAGCTAGCTCTCTACCGTTTGAACTACATCCCCACCTAAACATTTGACTTCAATTTAAATATATATTCATTATTAAACTCAATAACCATCAAATCTTATCAAATGCCAAAATGCATCTGGTGAGAAAAGGAAAATTTTATAACTAGATTCGTGTCATGCGTTGTTTTGACAAAATGAATTCATAAACCACAACTTTTGAATATTCTTAATCTATAAATTCATTATCAAAATTTTCAGGCAAACACACTTGGTATCTTTAGGTTTTTTTATTCAATATCATCCCAACATTTTTTAATTTAGTACATTGTCACCCTACTACCATTCATGTTGATCGTTAGTATATTAAATTTGACAATTAATAATAGTGCTAGCAATCACGTGGCTTGTTTTAAAAAAAATTAAGGTACAAATTTATTTTTGACATTTCCAACCACGCACGTATCATGTCTTGAAATATTTTTTGACACGACTTAGCCTCAACTTTTTATTTCAACACAATCTCACCCTACCATCATCCTTTAACAATTTTGACTATTAGTTTGATTCATAATAACCGCATCGTATATTTTCAGAATTAAAAAATAAAAAAAAAATAATTGCCACGTTCCCTTCCACTTCCTCCTCATCTCCTCCCCCATCGTTTTTCATCTTCTTTTGTCTTCTGCAAAACCCATGAAAGGGATTAATTGAAACCCAAACCTCATGTCGACATCAATGTCCTTACACAATGGTAGATCTCAAGCCTAGCCTTGATTTCAGTAGGGAAATGGAATCCAAAGATAGGTTTGATGGGTTCACTTTGGGTTGAAGGGGTGAGTTGTTGCAACCATCGAGCATCTTTGACTCTATGTGATTGCTGTATGGTTTTGTGTACATTCATGGTTAGGATTTTTCTGAGTGTGTTCGTTTAGGTAGACCACATTTAACTTGGATCCAAGCAAATGCATTCGATCTAAGCAAGTGAGTTTGATTTTTAGACCTAGGCAAGTGCATTTGGTCTATATTTGGGGGTGAGTGGATTCAGTTTGCACAAGCATGTTCACGAAGCAAAAGTGGGTTTGAAGCGAGAATCTAGATGTGTTTGCTTTTGATTTGGGCAAGTATATTTGGCCTGGTTCAAAGATCGATTGAATAATTTCTTTAAATTCTTCAAAATCCATTGTGTTTTAACTCTAACCCATCAAAATTAATCCATTTGAGTTACAAGTTACCTAGTCTAGGCTAAAAAAGACTCATGTTTATATGATTTAATGTTTTTCTTACCCAACCTGACGCTTCTAAGCCAATTCACATAACTTTATTTATATTTTCAACTCTACTTAAAAGATTTGAAGAAAAATAAATGAGTAAAAAATGTGTTACTTCTAACATGGATTCTCACATGGCAATTGGGGAAGCATTTAATGGTCAATATTAACAAGTTCATAGTCAACAACAATGGTAGGACGATATTGTATCATACTGAAAAATATTGAGGTAACATTACATTTTTTTAAAAAAAAATCTTAAGATTATGAAGTGTGTGCATGAAAACTTCGATGATAGATTTATATCTTAACCTATAATACCATCACATGTTTCACATTTCATATAAATTTTGAAGGTTTTAAATACAGTTCTCATTATTAAATGCTTATCAGCAATTCAACATGCAACTTATTTTTTGTTTTAATTTTTTCTGACTTTTCGCACCTATTACAAAAATGACAGTTTCACTAATTTCTCACGCATTCTAGTTACTGGCGTGGATCCAGAATGAACAGTGTGAAATTCCAATGACATGCAGACAACAATGGGCTAACAGGCATGCCACGTTCTCTTCGTGAAAGGAATTTGCTGTTCTTTATTGATAACCTCAGTGGTAAACTGCACCTCTGATAAATCAGTGACAGAATAAAACGCAAGAGACGTGAAAGGAATTTGTTGCTCTTTATCTATAATCTCAGTAGCAAACTGCACGTCCGATTTTCAGTGACAGAATAAGATGCATGAGAGCTAAAAACCAGGAACATTCCTTCGTCATCTTGTAATCAAAGCTTCTATGAAGATATGTCACTTCGAAAATGCCAGGCCATACCATCGGTTATTCGGCAGCACAATTTCGGGAGTCGGGACCTCGAAGTTGAGACCACCATGGCAAAATCAAGCTCGACCAGTTCTGCGCGGATTACCATCTTCTCTCCCCCGGCTTGATCTGGTCTTTCTTATTGATGGATCACTGGGTCTCTGTTCCAAGCTCCAACCCTTATCTGTGTCATTTTAATTTTCTTTCTTTATGATTCTATACATGTTAGGTGACGTCACCTGATTTGTACCCCGGAGCTTGGTAAGATGGCTTAACATTCTCAGAAATCTGATCGGCGATGATAAAAGCTTCTGAGTTTGTCCTGTGATGACCTGCAATCCCATTCTCAGTAGATCAGAGACATTGAAGCCTAGTAAGCTAAGCCAACAATGTTTGGCAAAAAAATTGTGTAAATTATGGCTTCTGAGGGTCTAAGCTTGTTCCCCTAGTCATACGCAGTGAAGTGCCAAGGGGAAGTATCCACTATGGCAGATCCCAAGCGGGAGATCATCAAGCAACTCAACACGGTGGCCCCAGATAGGATCGACCCTAGTGGTGGCCACTGGCCATTGTTTTATCTTTTTTACTCGTTCTCTTTTATCACAACAAATATTTTAGAGGAAATCTATTTGCCATTATTTTTTAGCCGTTGAGGATTAACTATTCAGAAATTTTAGTGTTGAATCAGGAACTTTTGGTAACGGGAACATGTAAAAGCTAAATTTAAACACCAAATATGATTGAAGTATATATTTCCACTTTCCAGTGACTAAAAAGGCAAGTTGCTACAATGTTTAGAAGGAAAAAAAAAAAGGCAGCTTTTTGGGTATGGGTATGGGTAAAATGGATTGGGGGCTACTTGCTGAGTTTATTCCCGTACCTGCAACAACTTGAAGGATGGAGAGCGTTGAGCCGTTGAGTCTCTGGTCTCTGCAGAAGGCATCGAATCACGTAGAATTATAAAGGGCCACGCATCCCAACGACGCGCTGGCTGACTGTTGACAAATGGAACTCGTTATTGAGTCGCTTTTCATCACTTTTTCAACGCGTGGGCGAGTGGATCCCAGCAAGCACTAGCCTGTGCCCAACATTTCAAAACTCAAGAGCTGTTCGAACTGTGAGAGTAAATTACGGACATTTCTGTACCTTTTCATGAAAAAAATAAAATAAAACTGGGAACACAAATTTACTCATCTTCTACTCCAGCTCCTACTGCTGCTTGCCTGCATTCTTTCTGCCGTAACCTTAGAGAGCGTAAAGATGCGGCAGCCTCAACTCCTAGAGCCACTCTCCATCTTCAAGCCTTTTGTTATCCTAATCACTCTGCAACTACAAGCAGTTCCGATTGTTACCCTCTCTCCCTGCAGGAATTTCTGTGGTAGCATTCCCATAAACTACCCGTTTGGCCTCGACGATGGGTGTGGGGCGCCTCAGTTCAGGCACATGTTTAACTGCACAACTGACTTGTTCTTTCAAACCCCTTCAGGTGCTTACAAGGTTCAGTCCATTGACTACAACAAGAAATCTATGGTAATCTACGACCCTGCAATGTCTACTTGCTCCATTCTTCAGCCTCACCATGACTTCGTTATGACCGATGTTCAATCAGCTATAATCCCCCCGTCACAGGACACTGTTTTTGCACTCCTTAATTGTTCTATTGACTCCCCTGTTCTCAACCATTATAAGTACCTCTGCTTCAACTTCTCGGGTCACTCGTGTGACGAGCTTTACGGGTCCTGCAATGCCTTTCGGATGTTCCATTTGCTGACGAATAGCTCACCACCTTGTTGTTTTACAAGTTATAACACGGTGAAATTCATGAGCATGAACATATTGGACTGTACACATTATACATCGTTGTTTAACATAGATGATTTGAAGGGTGTTAGCCCTGTGGACTGGGTATATGGGATCAAGCTGTCTTTTAGTGTGCCAGATACTGGGTGCGAGAGATGCAGGAAATCTGGTGGCGCGTGTGGGTTTGATACTGAAACGGAAGGTTTGCTCTGCCTCTGCTCAAGTACCACCAATTCTACAATGGGATGTGGTGAGTAGCTGTGTGAACTGTGAACACGCATGCTATTCGATTTTAAGGTGCTTTGATTCAAGTGACGCGGTACTCGCTACTTAGTGTGTGTTTTTGCATATCAGCTGCAGGTACAGGTACCCTGATGGCAAGTGGACAGTGCAATGCTCCAAAGATACTTTACCAATTAGCAGCGATTCTTGGATCATTTCTTTACATGGTAACGAGGCTTGTTTGAGGGTTTGAGCTAATTATCTCTCGCTCTTATTGATATTAGGCTTGCAGAGTTTCTCTGTTTATTGGTTTGTGATTTTCTTCTTTTAGAACCCAAAATGATAGTGACAGAGTTGGCAAGTTTTTCGTGTGGCATGTTGCGCTATGAGCATGATCTTTGCTTCCTTTCCTTTTTACCAACTTTCGGAGGCATGTGTCAACAAAAAATATTTTCTGAGCATTTTTATTAAAATATATGCTTTGGTTGTTAACTTAAATTATTTAAAATATTTAAATTTTAAAATTTAACGTGGAAGTAATTTTAACCTGAAATTAAAAATACGCTGCGTAAAGTCGAAAAAATCACGCTGTCAAAACAATCAATATATGCTTTATAATTAATTTTGATTGAAATTTTTATGTTCAAAATTAGTGAAGCAATCTCATGATTAAATGTTAGTCAGATTTTTTTTTTTTAGGGGGTGGGGAGCCATCACTGGTTGTGAGATCGTGGCCAGCTTATCTCATGCTATATACAAGCATACGTGCAATTCCCAAGTTTGGTTACCCTAGCTTTTGACTTGAGTCACGACACATTTAAAATATTGTTGAATTGTTGGATGTTAATCAAGGTATTGAAAGTTGATTCAATTAATTGAACCGCTCAATACACTATTTTAAAAATACACTATTTTAAAGATTAAGGATGATTAAAATTGTAATTGAATGGTGATCAAACTGTAGTTAAAACATAATCAAATGAGTTATAAACAAAATATTTTATTAAATCAGTAAAAATATTAATTTAATGGTTCAATAAGTAGATTGACCCATATCTACATACTAACATTCAAGGATGGGGACTATGATGTGATCATCATGATTGTTTTTCCCAATTAATTAATTATTTATTGTCACCTGACGCACAATTTAACTGATCTGATTATTTGGTTCTTAAAACAATAGATGGATAGAAGAAAGAAATGAGGAGTATCATTAAACCTCATAAACAGCAAGTTTTTAGTTAAGAATTGATCAATACATGATTGAGAGATTAAATCTAAATAAAAATTTGATGGTTAATTACAAGGATGCCTTTTATTATATTTTTTCAAGTACCCTACAGCCATGATTGTCACGAAGCAGATCCCCTCGGTGTCCTTCTCCTCAGTGTCCTTTTGCGGTGTCCCCCCGCCCCCCGCCCCCCAAAATTCCATCTCAACACTTGGATGATTAAATAAGGAATGCCCAAACTAATCTTAATCCTATTTCTAGAATGTTTTTGTTATATTTATTTAATGGGATTGCATATTTTAAGATTTAAATTTAAAATTATAGAATAAGTTGATTTAATTTTCTTGACTAGTTTAACCAAGTGCCATTCAATAAAATAAACAAATAATTTGAAAGTGTTAAAATTTAATTTGCACAATATATAACTGCAATAAAATAAATAATGAAAAATTAATTTATAAAAATTTGTTAATAATTGTATGCAACTGTAAAACTGTGCAGATCAAATTCTAACAATTTAAATTTATTTATTTTTATATAATAATTATATTTGTTGGTAAAAAATAATTAAACCTGGAACGTTCATCCTATAATTTAAAGGTTAGGATGAGTTGGAAAGAAAAGAGGAGAAAAATAGATAATGAGAGGATTCGACGAGTGTTTGCCAGTGGCAGTGGTGACTAGAGCACCATTGGCAACCGTGGAAGATTTGACACCGGTGGCTGGAGCAGCACCGCCCCTGGCTGAGCAAAGTTGAGCTTCAAAAGCCAACAAAATCCTGTAAAAAGGCCAAGGTAATCTGAATTTTTGCCACTAAACCAATGGTACTGTTTCCTGGATACATTTTTACCATTAACCAACCCCCTCAATTTTTTTTTTTGGATTGCCTCATTAATATACTTTTTTTGGTGATAAGGCCTCGTTTATTTACTTGACATTTTAACTCCATCAATGAAAAGGTTTTCCTTTTTAGAGAAGGGAGTTAAAACCAAAATTATAAAACAAGAAATAAACTAAGAACAAGCCCTGCAAGTGGCATAGCCATGCACGTCCTCATAAAAGAGTTTGACAAGAGAAGACGAGTTCAGAAAGTAATAAATTATCTGATGGAACAAGAAGCAAGGTAGATTTAATGAAAAGTTGAATGATTGCTTCTTTGTAAACACGATGGAAATAATTTGCTAGTCTAATTGAAAAAATATGCTTTTTTTACCCAAAATAAACAAAATTTATATATTTATAGCAGTCTTTAACAGTAATTGCCATTTTTTATTTTTATCTAACACGAACACGAATATATTTTCTTTTCATCACTTTTGATTATTTGTTATTTGAATAGATCAAGTATTAGTACTTGACAATAAATAACACCGCTCAGTCATATCATTTTCAATTACCATTTGTGTAGACATAATAATATATACTACTTACAAATTATAATTATTGGGTTGGATTGCAGATAATTTTTCCCCATAATTTATCAGAGTTTATAAAATTTTATGGGTCAAAGTGCAAATTAACTCTTAAACTATAAGTTTAGGAACGTCTAAGATCCTCAATTTATTTTTTATATAATTTTTTTAACTTTTAAAAATAGTGCAATTTGGCCCCGTCGTTGATAAAAGTTAATTTTAATTGTTAGTTGACTAGAAAGTAAAAAAAAATCTCAAAAATAAAAATATAACTCATAAGATTTTCTTAGTCCATGTCTATAATTTTTGAGGTCCTTATGTGTGAAATTTGATCCTTTTTTGTAATTTTTGAAGTCTTTTTTCTTATTTTTAATCAACTAATAATTAAAATTAATTTTTGTTAATAACACAGGTTAAACTATACCGTTTTTAAAAGTTGAAGGAAAATGTTATCCAAAAAATTAGTTTAAGGTTATAGCTACTCAGGGACTTATAATTTAGAGCTAATTTACTTAATTACCCAAATTTTATTTTTACTACTTGTGCGTGCAACTCTAACTTATCCTCGGATGAGATATAGAATAAGCAATCTTCTAACTGCCAGGGAAAAGATCACGGATGCTAATTGGAATGGTGCGGTATCACGTGAGTTCAAACAATAGTGGTCACCTCCTGCTCTTGGTTGGGTGTCCGTTAGTGTTGACGGTGCTTTTTCCCAAATCATAGAAAGTACAGGTTGTGGAGGACTGACAAGAGACAGCTCTAGGAAATTCATTGTAGGTTTCATGCATCGCTTGTTCTAAGGGGATAGTCTCACTGTTGAACTTTAGGCCATGTTTGGTATGTAGTATTGAGGGGTTGGGTTTGGCATTGGTATTGGGAAAGGCCCAATTTAATGTGTTTGGTATGAGATATTAAATCATACTTGGGTTTGCTTAAACCCAGTCAGATGGGATTGCTTAAACCCATCTCCCCTATGGTATTGAGAAATCAAACCTAGGTTTGTTATATTTTATGACAAAACTACCCATGGTAATAATAATTTTCGGACAAGAGTGCCTCTGTCATATTTGCTCTAATAAACTTCGTCAGTCTCGCATACCTGAGTTAGATACCTCAGACACCATCTCCATTGCCGACTTGCTCCATTGAACTCAGACGCCATCTCCATTGCCAACTTGCTCCATTGATCTCGCCTATCACTCGTCCATCTCCTTCATCGCGCTGTCAGGTACTATCACTCATCCATTTCCTTCGTTCGTCTTCTATGTTTTTGGGCTTTGCTTTTCCCTTTAAATGTTCAATTTAGTTCCAAAGGGTGCGTTTACGAAGCTCTTGAGGTTCACTATAGATAAAGGAAGCAAGCATAAATTTTGAGGATGATAAATTTATGATTTTACAATGGAGAATTTGAGTGCTAGACAAAATATAATCCACTGAAAATTGATCATCATTCGACAAAACCCAAATTCCACCCATAAACCCAGTTGCTTCTACTCTAATCTAATATGTAAAGCCCAGCTTTTGGACAATATAGTCAGCTTTATATCCACCAATTCTAGCTTCCACTGGAGGCTCTTAACTCCATTCTTATTTTCTCAGGGGTTCGGCCCACATTGGTTGTAAATATATTTTTGCTTCTCCATCTTTTTCACTCCATCAAGTATTGTTTCTTCATCTTTGCTTCTCCTTTACAGCTTTCCTGCGTATATGCTCCTCAACCTGCCTTTTCAGAATTAAAAAAAGAGAAAAACAATAAACACAATTATGTTTCTGCTTAGACTTCCTATTAAGCTAGTATATAAAGTACATACACACTCTTATACGATCAAGCACATTTTATGGATTTTCAGTTTTAGAATTTCATAATCAGTACTTCAAGTAATTAACAAAGCACAAACAAAGAAAATAATGTCCTCTGACAAATAACTCTGGATGCATCTCCTCAAGCATATTTTCAATGCAAGATTGATAAAAAGATGTTTAGGAAATTTTTGCCTATTTTGATACTGCATTAGTATTAGTAGTATTTTATCTTTGAGATGAACTTTTATTGCTAATTAATAAGGCAATAGAATGATTGAAAGTCCTATATATTATAGAAATTCATTGACCTATTGTCCTAGTTTAATTAAAAATGATAGATAAAGTTATTGGTATTTTTTTATATGAAATTTTTTTATAACTTTTTATAATTATCAATGAAAAGAATTTATATATTTTAGTTGTTATTTTAATTTCATTGAAGAATGTTGTCATTGTGATTTAGTGTTAACCATTAATTAGTTTTATTCCATTGTATATGTTAGATATTAATCTTTTATATATCTGTATAATTGGTACATAGTTATGGCACTATCTGAAGAAAAGAGAATACTTTTACATTTGTTTCTCTTCTGGATGAGCATGACTGAGGCAGTGTATGCATTTTGTACTTATATGTGTATGACTATTATGCTAAGGAGGCGAAGAAGCATACATGTACCTTATAAAATGGGTTTCACTGCTAAGAGATCTTATCTAAAGAGAATGATATCTAGTAGTGATGTAGCATGTTACAACTTACTTAGAATGCATAGATCAACATTTGATAAGTTATGTTCTATGCTAACGGATGTGGGTGGTCTTAAACCTTGTAAGAACATGCTTGTAGATGAACAAGTTGCCATGTTTTTACACATACTAGCTCATCATGTGAAGAATAGAGTAATACAACACAACTTTGGTAGATCAGGAGAAACTATTAGTAGGTATTTCAACTCAGTTCTTACTAGTATGATGAGACTTGGAGATATGTTGTTGAAGAAACCAGAGCCTGTGCCCGAGGACTCTAACGACGAAAGGTAGAAGTGGTTTAAGGTAAATACACATGTTATGTATTTATCATTGTTTGTTAAAGACATGTGAATAATTTGTGTTAACTTGTATTTGACTTTGCTATTTTACAGAATTGTTTAGGTGCCTTGGATGGAACTCACATTAAGTTGAGAGTTCCTTCTCTTGATAAGGCAAGATATCAAAATAGGAAAGGAGAGCTAACTATAAATGTATTGGGTGTTTGCTCACAAGATGGTTTCTTCATATATGTTTTGCCTAGGTGGGAAGGGTCCGCAGCAGATGGACGGGTTCTTCGTGATGCCATAAGTAGAAGGAATGGTTTGAGAGTTCCACAAGGTTACTATTACTTGGTTGATGCTGGGTACACCAACTGTGAGGGATTTCTTACACCGTATAGAGGGCAAAGATACCACTTAAGTGAATGGAGAGAACGATGACATCCTAGAAGTGCACAAGAGTGCTTTAATATGAGATACTCTTCTGCATGAAATGTAATTGAACGATGCTTTGGCATTTTAAAGTTAAGGTGGGCTATTCTAAGAAGCTCATCATTTTATCCTATCCGAACATAGAATCGAGTTATAATTGCTTGTTGTCTCCTACACAACTTAATTCGACAAGAAGGTGTGGATCCACTTGAAAATGAAGTTCAAGAAATGGGTGTTGATGTGGACGGGATGGAAAACACTCCAATTCAAAACATGGATGCTTCTGATGAATGGGCTACCTTTAGGGATACTCTTGCTAATGAAATGTTCACTGCTTTTGCTTCTAATAGGACATTTAGATGAATTAGTTATTTCATTTGAATATTATTATTTGTTTGAATATGTTAGTTTCCTTTGTTTGTTTGAGTGTGGTGTATGGTATGATAGAACATGTATTATTGTCATGTCCTTAATAATACATGGCTTTATTCCTTAGTAATAATATATTCTTATATTGTTATTTATGTCATTGTCAATTTCTAACATTTTCTCCTTATAGTTGAACAAACATGTCAAGCAAGTCTGAAAAGTCGGATAAGCACATGTGGACACCTGAAGAGGATGAGTTGCTAATCCAGTGCATGATGGCACTACATGATAAGGGTGAACTTGTCTCTGACAATGGTTTAAGACCACGTGTGTTGAACACTTTGAAGGATATGCTTGACGGTTTGATACTTGGAAGTGGTATTAAGGCCCATCCCCACATCTAGTCTAGGGTTGAAAAGTTAAAAATTAACTATGGTGTAGTTTCTAATCTTCTCAATTTATCTGGTTTTGGTTGGGACATTGAAAAGAAATGTGTGACAGCTCCTAAATTTGTTTGGGATGAATACGTTAAGGTAAATTTTTTATTTCTGTCAGATTCTGGTTGTTAATTGCTGCTGTCAAATTCTATCTGTCTCTGGTTATTTATTTCTGTCAGATTTTGGTTGTTAATTGCTGCTGTCAAATTTTGTCTGTCTCTGGTTTTTTATTTCTGTCAGTTTTCTGGTTTTTAATTGCTGCTGTCAAATTCTGTCTATCTATGGTTTTTTATTTCTGTCGGTTTTCTGGTTTTTAATTGCTGCTGTCAAATTCTGTCTGTCGCTGGTTTTTTTCTGTTAGTTTTCTGGTTTTTAATTGCTGCTGTTAAATTTTATCTGTCTCTAGTTTTTTTCTGTCAGTTTTCTGGTTTTTAATTGCTGCTATCAAATTTTATCTGTCTCTGGTTTTTTTCTGTCAGTTTTCTGGTTTTTAATTACTACTGTCAAATTTTGTCTGTCTCTGGTTTTTTATTTCTGTCAGTTTTCTGGTTTTTAATTACTGCTGTCAAATTTTGTCTGTCTCTGGTTTTTTATTTCTGTCAATATCTGGTTTTTTAATTGCTGCTGTCAAATTCTGTCTCTGTTTTTTATTTCTGTTAGTTTCTGTTATTTTCTGAATTGCAATTGTTGCAATTTTTCTTCTGGTTTTTACTACTGTTTCTATTATTTAATTTGACTTGTAGGTGAACAAGGAGGTTGCAAAGTGGAGGAACAGGACTTTCCCTTATTATGATGAGCTGTCCAATATTTTTGGGAAGGATAGGGCGACTGGAAAAGATGCTCAAGCATGTGAAGATGTTCTTGAAGAGATTCATGATCAAGATGATCATATTTCACCCATAGAAAACACTCATATTGAGTACATTCCAACTAAATCTTACATGGATGTATCACATGGGAATACTTCACCACAAGAGAACTCTCTAATTGAGGTGTCCCCGTCTGATGCAACTTCAGGTGCAAAAAAGAGGAAGCGAAATAGCAATGAAGATCAACCTTCCATACTTGAAGGCATGAAAATGGTTGTTCAAACACTAGCTGATGGGTTGCAGGAGTCATCTGAGCGTTTGGGCATGCATCTTGATAGAGTTGAATGTGAAAAACGCATTGATGGCATGAGGTCGTCTTTCCTCATTGAGTTGAAGAAGGTTGAAGGACTTTCCCACCAAGAACGTCTCAAGGCATATGTGAAGATTATTGGTGATGAAAATATGCTAATTGGCTTTTATTCCATACCTGAAGAGGACAAGGCTGACGTGATTCGCGAAATGATAGCATAGGCTATTATTGGTGACTCAATATTTTGGTGTAAGATAATCTTTCAGATGTAATGTTGTGTTTGGATATTTAATTTTTTGTGTTAGATATGGCATACCTTACTTGGGTGCTTGGATTTATGAGCAATACCATTGATTGTATTTTGTGTTAGATATGGCATATCTTACATGATTATAGGAATATAGTATGAAATTATGTGCTTCTTTTCCTTTTTGGAAAATTTATTTACCTTTGCATGAAGAAATTTTAGATTTGTTCTCATGATTGAATTGATCTTGAAGAAATTTCACCATCTCAACAGTCAATAAATCCAATAATTTCTCTTCTATTAATTTTATTGTCAACAAAAAATAGATGAAAAAGAGGATACCATTTTTTAATGTTAAGAATATCAGATAATAACAAGTTTCAGCAGAATTTTCTTCATTCATTTTAATAGGGAAAGCTTCGTGGGGAGGATCAAATTGCTGTCAAGAGGCTTTCAAGAAAATTTGGGCAAGGTTTAGAGGAGTTCAAGAATGAGATGATGTCAATTGCCAAACTATGAATATATGAATATATGCCAAACAAAAGCTTGGATTTCTTTTTATTCGCCTTTTATCTTACATATGCCTTGAGCAACAGCATTGATTGTATTTTGAGATTGATCAATACTATCTGTGACTTGTATAATAGCCTCAGTTATAAATATTAATGCATAATACAACATATTTCTTGTACTTGAATTTATAAAAGGATTACAATAGCATCCATATTTCTTGTAAAAGGCTTGAATATAAATCCAGAAGGTAATCAATTTGCCATTGATGGTTGCAACTCCTTTGCTTCCTTTCAATGGAAAGGTCTCCAGCCCAGTGTCGGAGGACGTCCCACATGCCTCCCACAAAGCAAGGAACAAGTCTAATTTGTAGTAAGGTATTGCATCTTGTGCTATGTCTGGTGGAACAATGGCCTTTAAAACATGTCCTCTATGCCTACAGTAATTCCTTGAAGCTGACCTTAAATGATCTGGCCGTTTTTTGCGTTAGTTTCAATGTGAACATCAACCATACCAGGTATTGGTTCCCTTGGCTCCAATTCGATCACCACTGAAGGTCTAAATTTATCCGCTTCTCTGGTACCATTTTCTACAGGTACAACGCTTAATGAGAGATTCTGAGATGCATCATTACCATAACGTTCACCAAGAAGAAAAGGTATGTGATAAGATGGAATGGACCCATATGGTGCCGAAGATGAGAATTTTAACACAGTAGCATAAATAGCGGGAAGGGCATCTATCTCTTCCACGGGTGAAGTAGTGGTATCAATTCCTAACATGCGGATGGAATTACTAGACTTAAGTCTCAAATTGCACTGTATTCTAACTCTGAGTCCTGGCATATATCTTAAGTTAGGAATGAAAGAAAAGTACTTCCTCAATGTGTTCAAAATCTCTACAATTCTAGAATCCATCATGCGTAGTGGCTCTCGTGGTTGGCTAATTCTTCCCACTTCAAAAATAATCTCTGCACTAGAACTTTTGGTAGATTTAGTTTCCTCAGCAGGGGCCTCACTGTCCTTGACACCCTCCAGGTAAGAAGGTTTGCTGTTACTAACACCAAAACTTGACAATGACCAAAATTGTTTAACAAGCAAAAGGGTCACACGTTCAAGGTGAATGCAGGATGATAAGTTCCCAAATGTCTTGAATTTTTTAAAAAGTCGAGGTGACGGGACACTATAAAAAGAAGTTGACTGTGAAGATGGTGAGATGCCAAGAATCAAGTCCCCAAGCTTCAAGATGTTTCTAAGCTTCTTCCTTAGAATGCAGATTAGCATACGCAAGTAGATTCTGCAAAATAAGCCACAGAAAACATTAAAATAGGTGAGTGGCCATTTTGTAGGCCTTTGAACTTTTTTCAAGCTATTTTAAACTTCAAGAATGAAAGATGCTGAAAAGATATCGCACAACCACTACAACAACAAAAGGGGAAAACAATTATAAACAAAAATACCTTGCATTATCACGAACTTCCAAATCAGGATAATGGAGACAAGTAAAAGCAAGCATATGAGATAATCTAAGGAACAATCTGGAACTATGTTGGTGAATTAGCATGGTCTAACAAATCCCCAGAACCCTACTTCCATGGGACCAAGATTTCATTCCTGTATTTGGGCCATGTTTCTCCACAAGGAAAAAACATGAAATTTGAGAGCAGCTCCAACAATCTGAGTGGAGGTATTGTTTCGTTTTTAGCAATTCTATCAAATAATGGGAAGTAAGAAACCAACTTATAATCCATTATCATTTTTGGAAGCAAATGCTCATCAAATTTCTGAAGTAAACGCTCTCCCAACCAAGAATGCTTTTTACAGGAGAGAAAACGATCAACAAAGGCAACAACAACAGGAACCAATCTCCAACTAACCAACATCATGTTCACATAGGAAAGTAAACAAAGTAATAATTACCAAAGAAGTTTCTGTAAATAAATACATGGTTAAAACTTAAAAAAAATCATCAACTTAGCAAATTATACCTGGAGTATTTTGTCAAATCATATGATATATCTATCAAGTTATTTTTTAGTTGCAACTAAATTTACAGTTTGATAAGATTTACAACTCATAAATAAGCATTTAAGTTTGCAATTAGGTAACAATGCTCTATACCCAAACATCTGCGACTCTGCGTGCATGTATTAACTTAGTTGTCAAGTTGGCCATCAAAACTCTATGAGAAGAATCCCCATGCTTCGTTAACGACAAAGAATCCCTTTGTGAAGGAAAAAGGAAAAAAAAATCAAAATCAAAATAAATATTCTTACCACATATAAGGCCATAAAAGCAACCATGTTCCAATTGGCTGCTGGAAATCAATCTAAGAGAGGTTGGCTGCTGGAAATCTTGCGTTCCTTAGAATTCCTTCCAACACCAGAAGACGTAGAAATGTGTGCAACAGAATGAAAATCTGGGTGCAATCTAATACTTTTACAGAATTCAAAATAGGGGAAAAATAGGGGAAAAAATCATGGGGAGGCACCAATCGAGCTAAAAGCGTATTCGACTCGTCAGCGAGGCCACCAAAGAGAATGTTATAGCTCATCAAAAATGGGCTGATAAGGTCGTGACATGAGAGAACAAGAAGACGAGAAGCTCCAGACTTCGCTCATTAAGCTAGAGTCCAAGAACCCATACGACTACTTGAGTGTCAGAAGTGAGGATGAGGAGGTAAGGTAAGAGTAAAGGACGCACTTACCGGATCGACTTTCGATCTGTGTGGAGAAGGAGAATGATGGAGGAGGTAATAGAGAGATGCATATGAGAGTGAGAGCGAGAGCTAGTGGGGAATGATTTGGCCGATCCATTAGCGAGGAACCACGATTGTCCAGGACAGTGACCAAGGAACCACATTCGACGGCAACAGGGCGAGAGGGGGAAGGAGGGTAAAGATTGATCGACATAGAGAAAAGAGGGCTCTGGGTTACAATTTTTTTAATTAATTATAAAGAGTATTATAGTCTTTTCATCATTTATGTTTAATTATAAAATAAAATAAAAATAAGCATTCCCTACAATTATTACCACATACCAAACATAATTTTAAAGCCTCATTCCCACTCCCACTCCCATTCTCAATCCCAATCCCTTTAAATTTAAGCTCACGTACCAAACAGGACCTTAGGGTATACTCCTTGGCACTTGTCTAGCATGGGATGCTGGCTATTATAAAGTGATCATTGAATTAGATTCCTCTCAGGCTGTTTGACTAATTTATAAGGAGGACAATACTGCTCATCCTGATGCTAATATTTTATGAGATATAAATGAGCTTTGGAAACGAAGTCGGGAGCTTAAGTTCATGTATCTGCCATGTACTGCAAATGCAATAGCTAATGATTTAGTTCAACAAGCACTAGACATAGAACTTGGCTACACGACTATTAGTTCTCTTGCTATTAGCTTTTTGCATGTTTTAAATAAGGATACCCATTATTGTACTCATGACCCATAGTTGGAGTCTCTTCTTATCCAAAAAAAAAAAAAAAAAGAATCAGCAATCTTCTCATCTTAAGGAGCATCTGTTAGCATGGAGCCAACTTTTAAATCTTAATTTTAAATTACATGAAAAAGAAAATCCAACAAATTAGGTGGGATCTACAAATTACTTCATCATCAGTGAAATTAAAATTAATCACTATTTATTAATGGGGTAACATTTAGAGAAATGGGCTAATCTTTTATAATGTGACAAACTGAGGTTTGAATCTCAATTAAAAAAATACTCATATTTAATATTTAGCTGTGTTTCAAACAAAATTACACTGCAAATAATAAAAATAAATAATCACTATTCAGTAGGATTCTCTTCGGCCCTGCCTGCTTAGTGCTTTGCTTGTTTGCTTCCGAACTAGACTTTGAATTTAAAATTCAAATCTGTCTGGGGGTCATATCAATAATTGCATTTGTAGGAGGGTATCTCCGTAAATTTTCAGTTTGATTTGAAAACAGGCGGGCCTCCGGTTTTATAATTTATTTATTCGTCACCCTCAGCACTGCATCTGGTTTCCGAGCTTCGGAAGTTCTGATGGTCATCTGAAGACTACAGGTCCATTATCTACAAGCAAAATTCGAGTAACAGAATGTTTAAAGAAAGCTCTACTCGAACTCTAGGTCGGAACACATCGAGGAACCCTCAATTTGAAGCAAACGAGAATGAGTTTGAAGCCTCACAAAACAAATATAACTACCCACCTCCGAGAACCCCTTTGAACACTATACCAGACCCGTGGCAGTGCCAAAAGGAGCCTGAAGAATCTGATGCTAATTCTCATTACAAACTCGAAGCTCGGTCGGGTCGATCATCCGATAAAAGATGTGAAGCTTCATCCGATAGGTTTGGAAACCTCAGCTTGAACTATGGGACTCCGAGATTTTTGGGTCGTAATGGAAAGGCAAATTCGGAGCCAAACTCTGCGCAAAGCACCCCGGCAAGAAATGCCTCTAGAATTTCACTTGGTGGCGCAGGGGGAATTTGTCCTGGCACCAGAGTTCAATACCCAGGAGGAGGAAAAGCAGGGAGTTCCGGTACATTTTTTAAGGGTGTTTCAGTTGCAAACTCAGAATTTTCCGAGGAGGTTCAGCATTTCGAGCTCAAAGAAGACCCTTCTTTCTGGATGGATCATAATGTGCAGGTTTTGTTGATTGATTTTCTTGTCATAATCAGTGCCTGATATCTTATTTCATCAAGTTTCTTGAGTGTGAGTCGTGGTTGATGCCTTCAGGTACTGATAAGAATTCGACCCCTAAATAATATTGAGAAATTTTCACAAGGACATGGCCGGTGCTTGAGACAGGAAACTGCGCAGACTCTGGTTTGGGTTGGCCATCCTGAAACCAGATTCACCTTTGATCATATAGCATGCGAGACATTATCTCAGGTGCGACATAACCAAAAAAATTCTCAATCAACGTGAATTTTGTTTTGTTTAACATGGCAGAGATGCCTTCTTTCAGTTTTCGAAGTGAATTGCAAATTAGTTCAAAGGGGTATATCACGGTTGTGGTTGTTCAAAGAGATATATCACGATTGTGGCTCAAGAGGCCTGGAAAATCAACAAATGAAGGAGCATATTGAATGTTTATTTCTTATATATGCTTACTGCATAAATTGGTGCAGGAAAATCTGTTCAGAGTTGCTGGGATGCCCATGGTCGAGAATTGTTTGTCTGGTTATAATAGCTGTATGTTTGCTTATGGTCAGGTATGAGCGATGAGCCTGCGTTTCGGGCAGTTTGTTTTTCTAGTTGTTATTTCATTTGTCTTGCAGCTGAACTTAAAGCTTCTTCTGCAGACCGGCAGCGGCAAGACGTATACAATGATGGGTGAGATAAAAGAGGAAGAAGGACACCTAACTGAAAAAAGCGGGATAACGCCAAGAGTTTTTGATTTTTTATTTATGAGAATTAAACTGGTGAGATGTTTAGAATGTACACGTTTCTGTTTGAATGATTTTTATACCAGTTTGATGTGGTTTCCTGGATTACTGTTGTTTTTGACATTGAGTTTATCAAACACGTTCCGTTATGTAGGAAGAAGAGAGCAGAAGGGATGATAAACTGAGATACAGTTGCAAATGTTCCTTTTTAGAGATATACAATGAGCAAATAACAGATCTTTTAGAGCCTTCATCCACTAATCTGCAAGTAATCCAAAATTTGTATTTTTTAATTTGTTCCAGATCTAGTTCACATTCTAAATAACTGAGCCTATAACGTCCTGTTTTCTCTGTAGCTCAGAGAAGATACAAAGAAGGGGGTATACGTTGAAAACCTTTCTGAATATAGTGTGGGAACTGTGAGCGATGTTCTCAAGCTCGTGTTACAGGTGGGGTCTGTTCAAACGTGTAAAATTACAACCTAGATTGATATCATAGGTTAGTGCTTGACCATGCATGGCATACTTACATCATCCTACATAATTGCTTACACAGGGCACTGCAAATAGAAAGGTGGCCGCAACTCATATGAATTGTAAGAGCAGTCGGTCTCACAGCGTTTTCACTTGTATTATTGAAAGCCGTTGGGAGAAAGATTCTATGACTCATTTTAGGTTCGCAAGGTTAAATTTGGTAGATCTAGCTGGTTCTGAAAGGTAAGCACTGATTTATGATCATAGTGTTCTATGCATACTGTCAGTATCCTCTGTACAGTTGTTTTAACTTCCACATTTATGTAGGCAGAAGAGCTCTGGCACAGATAGTGAACGATTGAAAGAAGCAGCAAATATAAATAAATCCTTGTCTACACTTGGGTAAGTTTACTAAGGACCTGCTTTTTATTTGTTGTTCATATACTGCAGTGACGTGTTGAGCACAAATACAGTACTGACTAAACTAGATTGATCTTTATTATTCCTTTATTTGGTCTACATAGCTTGGTCATAATGAATTTGGTGGATCTGACGCATGGGAAACCACGACATGTCCCCTATCGAGATTCACGGCTTACATTTCTTCTTCAGGTCATTCATAGAGCTTTGAAAGCCAGGAATTTTTCTTCTTGGCAACTACATTCTACAACTTTACACAATGTTCTATGTAGTACGATTATTCTATTTTGAAAAATTTATATACAGGATTCTCTCGGGGGCAACTCAAAAACAGTGATGATTGCAAATGTCAGCCCATCCATTTGGTTTGTGGAAAACTGTTTATTGAAATGAGGTGATAGTCTTTTGCCCTTTATTTTGTTTCCTTAAATACTTAATATATATTTTGCTGCTCATGCAGCTCCGCAAATGAAACGCTAAGTACTTTGAAGTTTGCTCAGCGAGCCAAGCTGGTTCAAAACAATGTAATCATTCTTCTTCTTCTTTTAACCCAAACAATTTACTCATTCTACCCAGTGATTTTACACACATGCATATCATTATGAAGTTTCTTTTCTATTGATTGATAAGAGATGCCTTGATTTTCTTCCTCGTCCTCCAAAAAGGTAAAAGTAAACGAAGGCACTTCAGGCGACATAAATGCACTGCAGTGGCAAATCCAACAGTTAAAGGTATTGACAGTAATAGTTATGTTGTTGAAAGTTTCCCACAGAAATGTCACTTCACAGAGCTGCCTCAACTGTGTTGTTAACTGAAATTGAACAGAGTCAATTATCCTTTCTGATAAAGCACAAAAATTTTCGGAGTCTCACGTCAAATTTGGAGCCATATCCTGAGCTTCATAGGTTGAGTGAATTGTCAGAAGGATGCAACTCTTTCATGGAGAAGGCAACAATGGGCCACAAGCTGTGTCTTCAAACCAAAGAGGTAATTTTCATGTCAAATTCTCTGGTTAGTTGGCTCTTGGTATCAAGAGCTTTATTAGTTTTCAAGGGATTGTATCCCAATGATGTCAGAGGTGTTTTATATCTGGCAGATGACATGCATGAAAGCTACTTTGTTAGGAGCATTGAGGAGAGAAAAACTGGCTGAGATCGCAATTCAGAATTTAAATGCTGAAATCGAACGCCTGAACCGCTTGGTATGTCCACTTTTGGTAAACAAATTCCTTTTTCAGGTTTCCTCCCTTTAGTCGCACTAAAAACACTAAGAGATGTCGCTGCCCAAATTTATGTTGCTTTGTCATGTGGTTAAGCACCTATGATGATTGATCTCACGAGCTTAAAATCCATTTGTCCTCTGTAGGCTCGGCAAAGGGAAGAGGATACTCAACATACCGCATTTAAGTTGAGGTTCTGTGAGGAGAAAATTGATCAACTTGAATTATTAGTAGATGGTGCCTTGTCGCCCGAGGAGCACCTCTCGAAGGAAAACAGGGCTTTGAAAAAGGAGATTAAGGAGCTTCAAGCGAGGATTGAGAACAACACAGAGACAACCAGGCTTGCTTTGGAGAATGATAGAATTTTACACCAACTGCGACAGTAAGTTAAATGGAGAACTTATGCTCTTATCCGCTTGCTGGAAGCCAATTATCAAGTTGCATTAATGACCAGGTTCCAAGACTTTTACGAGCATGGAGAGCGAGAAAGATTGCTGACAGAACTTTCCCAATTACGCGATCATGTTAAGTAGATCTTAACGTTTTCCCCATTCTCTTCTAAAAGGTAATTTCACCTTGCTCAATGATCGATATTATGGATTTCTGAAACCGGTGCTTCATGTGCAGCTAGTTGTCAGCCTTCAAGAAAAACTCACGTTTTCAATGCGAAATGAAAGCCAGGTCAAATAATCTACTAATTAATAATTATGCAGTTCTAGTTTAGCTTTTCTAAGTGTCCTATTTTTAGCCGGTTACTCTTTGATTTCAGGATAATGATACTAAACAAGAGTTGGAAGATTGCCAGATCATGAATTCTAAATTGCTTCGGTAGGCAGTGTGCCTCTAGAAACCATAATAACTTATTTTCATTCTCCAAACGACTGTTTCGGCCATTTATGCCATTGCTTTGTTTCCTCATTAGAAATGACAAAGTTAAATAAATCGAGGCCGGAAATGTCTAGCTGGACTTAAATTTTCTAATCTCTACCTTTCTCCTTAATTTATTTTGCAGCGATGTAGATAGATTACAAACAGAACTTGTAAAGTATATTAGCTGCGACCAAGCAAAGTCCGATTCTGTAAGAATTGCTTATGATATATCTAAAGTTCTTTCAGCATGTGGCTGAATTCTTCATATTTAATCATTCTTCATTTTTGTAGGTTCTAAATTCTTCATTTGAGCTTCCAAATGAACTGATGAAGACTGATAAATGTTCGCTGGTGAGAATAAATATAAGAATGATTTTCAGCTCAACATATTTTTTAAAGCAGTTAGGTTTTTATTAGAGTTTTTTGCAGAAACATATTATACACATATGATGATCGCTTCTATATGCTTCTGAATGCGTTGTATTTTCAAGATGAATATGATAGACATTTCAGGATTTTAAATTTGAGAAGCAAGAAAAGAGATACTACTCTCTTCCCTTGCAATTTTGTCTTAAGCATTGAGCAATAACTGAAACATCTTGCGTATATTATTTGTTGACAAAATTACCACCGGAGGATATCTAATAATTTCATTCCTTAGATTATTTATTATTCACTATATCAAAAGCAGGAACTTATATTTAGGGTTTGGTGAAACTAGTCAAAGAATATACGGATACGTCCTTTTTTCTTTAATGATCAAGTCCATTATCTTTATATTTTACAGGTTGGTACAGTATCTCTGAAAAGTGATTTTGGAAATGAGATGGCATTCAATACTTGGACAGTTGATGATGTCGAAGGACATGCTTTAGGTGCCTCAGAAATGCTCACTAATAATAATGAAGAAAACAGGCAGAAAATGTTGGAAGCCAAACTGGAAAGAATGAGTAAGGATCTTGAGGAGGTTAAGCTGCTTAACGACCAATACCAAGAAAAATGGGCGCTTCAGTTATCCCAAAAACACCAGATTGAATCAGTCTGCGACGAGGTTGAGATGGAAACAACAAGAACAATTTTGCATTTGCAGGAAGAGATTGCAAATCTTCAGTCAGATTTAGAGGGGAGGTTATGTTCCACTGCTCGGGAAAATACAGAGCTAAGGAATATGGTAGCTACAAAAGAGGAGGAAATTAGGACACTGTGTTTGGAGTGGGAAAGAGCAATCTTTGAGCTAACAACCTTTCTTCTAGATGGCTCTAGATCTCTCAGAGATGCCTGTGGCCAAGTAGAAAGCATCACTGGTTCATTTCCTGAAGGAAACGCTAGGATTGCTGAACACATCGGCATGGCTGTCAAAAGCCATATGGAGAAGGAGGAAACAATTCAGAAGCTGGAACGTAGCTTGGAAGAAGCACAGAAGATGGTATTGGACATGGAGTTGAAGGTAAGTTCCTTAAAAGAAGCAACTGCAACCTTAAGTGCGTTTCAACAATTACACAATGAAGACTCCGTTCAGTTAAGAGTGTCGTTGGATGAGAAGGCCGATATGTTAAGGTTTTTAGAAAATGAAGTGAAATGTAAAGATGAACAGCTTAGAAAAGCAGATAAACGAGCTGACGCTGCATTTTTGTTAGTGAGATGGCTTTCTGATAATCAAAATATTTTTCATACAAATGATTTAGCAGGAGATATTTCGATCCCTGAACAGGATGTGCACAGTAAGCTGGGTAGTCAGACCATTTTTGAGGAGCAAGGTGATAGGAATCATCTCATATCAAATGAACTCATGGCTCAAGTTGAGTTGACGAAAACAGAAGTACTGGAGATGAATGCTGCTGCTGAAGCCTTTTGTGAAGATAGAGAAATGCATATGGCCGATTTCCAAACAAGTGCCTTCAGCCTTTCTCCTGCTAGTAGGGACTTTGTTCTGGACCCTGTCAAACAAAATCAGGATACGAGAATAAAAATAAAGGATTTAAATATGCACAATAACAGTTCTGCATGTTGTGCGGCTGACACCCTCATAGCAGATACAAACAAATTTCTGAAGTTGGAAGACTGGCCTCACATACTACATCAGATACAAAGGGAACTAGTTGACATGAATATAAAACTGAGCATCATACAGAATTATACTAGCACAGAAATGGATCTGTCTAATTGCTCATTAATAGACAACGATCTCATGGATTTTGATGCATCGAGTGCTGATAGTTCTTCAGTTTCCGATTCATCAACTGAAACTGAGAGCATTGTTTCTGGAAGCATATTGCGTGGATCCAGAAGTAAATGTGGAATAAAGTTCCCTGGAAAAATAACTGAACAGATAGCGAATCCAAAATCTGAAATTCAAGCTGATAATCAAGAATCAGAAAATACAGATCATCATGTGAAGATATCAATCCAAAGTAAAGCAGCAGCATCCTTTCTTAGAAAAGAATTATATGCCACGTACAAAGCTTTTAATGAGCAGAATGTTCATTTTTCTGAACTTCTTAAAGAATTGGATGATGGAAGTTGTTCTTGCATAAAAGGTAGCAATTTACTCTTCTCCTTCCATTTCTACTTCTTCCACTTTCCATTTATAAATGTTGTTGATTAAGAAACTTCCTTTTGTATCCAGTCATCTGAAATTACTAGAAAGGTCTTAATCATGTTATTGAATCACAGAACAAAGAAAGGAGACTCCTTGTGAGTTGATGATTCAAAAAGTTGAGGCAGGCAACCAAAATGATCCAAAGGTACCCAACTTCCTTTTAATAGCCAGACTCTCCTAAAATGACTGAAGAACAGTTATATAATCTAATAATTATTAATTCTTAACACTGCTCGACATCAGAATTTTAACTAAGCAGGCACTTTTATATTCTTTGGTTGTTTACCTATATTTCAGATATTAGTTGACATGACAGCGAGACTTGATGATGGCTTGACCAAATTTGAGCAAGCTCATGCAACGGTTAAGGAAGCAGATTTTATGCTACATGCTTTGACAAAGGCATATGAAGATGCAAAACAGTTGAGTGTTACATGGAAGCAGGCAAATGAAAACCTGATGACAGAGAGAGCAAGCTTGACAGACGAGATTCAGAAACTTAAATCTTCAATATGCCGTAAAGAAGAAGAAAACCAGTTACTGAAGGATCACATCAATTCCAGTTTGACAGAGATGGCAAACTCAGTTTCTATACTTGAAGAGTGTTTTTTGCAAGTGCAAACAGATGTTGAGAAGAAATTCGTCTCAATTTTTTCTAACGTTTTGCAGACTCAGGGGGAGATGATATTCTCCACAAAAGGCCTAAGAACATCTCTAGAAGATATAATTTCTTGGGCTATGGAGGAAAGATTTGTATCTTTCGTACTAAAAAATTGCTATATAACGGAGCTTGTGAGTAAATTCCCCTTCTTTAGGGTAAAGCATAACTTCCGATCAACCAAAGAAGAGAAATTGTGTAAGTTTCTGGAAGTTTGCCCCAGTGCAGAGTCTGTCATGGCTACAAGTAATGAAGGCTCGGGGAAAAGAGATCAAGCAGGCCAAATTTTGCAAGAGGAGCAGGACTTGCCCAATAGTAATTTAATGTATGAACATATGGCCCTTAAAAAGGAATTAGAGAGGAAACAAGAGCTACTGGAGGGTTTGTTTTTTGACTTTAGGCTGTTGCAGGAGTTAGCTTCCAACGGAAAAGACATTAAGGAGGAGACTGAAAAGTTAATAACATCTTTGAGCCAAGTTCGATATGAGCTTGAGATAAAAACAAATCATCTGGAAGACACTCTGGTACAGAATAGAAAACTTGAAGGTTCTCTTGCTGAAACTGAAAGGATCTTATCCACTTCAAATCACGAGCTTAAGCTTGCTCAAGAATTGATCGGCAAACTTTCAGATCAAAATACTGAGTTAAGGGAGATTTTGAAAGAACTCTATGCTAAAAAGGCTGAAGCCGAGGAGCAGTTGAATGAACAGAAAGATGTGATCAAAGGTTTGGAGAAAGAAATTGTTAACTTGACCTCTTCACTGGAAAATAACTCACTTTCCTTGCTGGAAGGCATTGAGGATGAATTAAGGAAGGCGATCATAGAGAGAGACCAGCTTCATGAGGAAGTTTCTGTCTTAAATGACAAACTTGAGATGGCTTATTCATTGGCTGACGAAAAGGAAGCCATTGCCATAGAAGCCCGTCAGGTAGAAGCCATTGACACTTCCTTTTTCTTTCTTTCTTTTTTTTCTTGGGGTCTTCACCTGTCGAATGAAATTAATAGATGGAATTTCCTTTGGTGAATCTTAATTCTCACTTTTAGAAGTCAGAGGCTAGTAAGCTCTATGCTGAACAGAAGGAAGAGGAAGTCAAGATTCTTGAACATTCCGTTGAGGAGCTTGAGGGTACCATAAATGTTTTAGAGAAAAAGGTTAGTTGCATGTATTATTACTGTGTATGGGAAGTCTTGGGACAATGATCAATGTCATGTTATAAATATTTACTATCGTATGTACTTGACACTTAAGATGGCGTGGCAAAATAAATATACTTGGTGTTTTACGGAAGCACTTATTCCGGATCAGATCATCTTTCTAATGAATAAAATCCGTTATCGCTATAGGTGTATGAAATGGATGAAGAGGTGGGAAGACATCATTTAATTAGGGATTCACTAGAAAAGAAACTCCAAGCTTTGGAGGAGAGACTGCAAGCAGTTGACAGTTTACCCCAAAATGCAGATTCAGATATCATCAAAGTTCAACAACCTGAAGAGCAAATGTCTAGGTTAGAATTGTTCTCTTGATTTATTTTTGTAGAAATTCAGGGTTTAATAATTGTTCTCTTCTTAACAGTATTGTTGGTTGTTGGTTTTAAACATCTGAATGTCCAACAAAAAATTCTGATGCAGACAACCATCCCGTAGAATAACGGAACTTCATGAGGCACTTAATCGGATAAGAATTCTTGAAGAGGAAAAGGCCGAACAAGATAAGCAGGTATCTTCCATAAAGCATTTTTTTTTTGGCCTGAAAATAAAGGGCAGTTGAATCATATGCAAGTTTTGAATTTTGACATTGTTCATATTTTGAAAGATTAAACAATGGAAAGAGTACATATCTGAAGTCGTATTGCATGCGGAAGCTCAGGCCTCGCAGCACCAACAGAAGGTAAAAGCACATTAAGATAACATTCTTCCAGCAACTTTTTGGCTCCAATTTTGTTGAGAATACCTGTATTTTTTCGAATCCAAGCAGTAAATTTCATCTAGTTGGTATGCTTGTCTGACACTCTCTTTTGCTTCCGCATCCTTAATAGTACAAAACCCTGGAGTCCATGTTTCGTGAAGTGAAAAAGGAAATGTCAAATTTAACATCAACAGCACCATTGGAGAAGGTCGAGAAAAGCTCAATGAGGGCACGAGGTTCTAGCTCACCATTCAGATGCATTTCAAATCTTGTTCAGCAGATGAATCAGGAGAAAGATCAGGAATTGTCTGTGGCAAATCTCCGAGTGGAGGAACTAGAAGCACTAGCAGCTAGCCGGCAGAAGGAGGTCAGATCGTTTCTCTCCCCCTTCACTATCACTGCATATATTCTTCTTCTTCTTCTTTTTTTTTTGCCATATCACTGCATAGATTCTTGAAAACCAAACTCCCGTATAATCTTCATGCGGAGATGATAAGAATTATAATTATAAATCTTATAACGAAAGAAAAGGAAAAATGAAGTTTTGATACAAAAGTTAAATGATTCCATTGAAGTTCTCTTGAGGGTCACTTGAATCATAAGTAGTTGAAAATTGTTTAGCATGTAGTTCCGTATCCAGATTCTATAATACTCTCAATTTGGATGTGTGCATAGCATTTGAATTCAAATAGAATCTTTGGATGTTGTTAACCGAAAAATTCTCATGTGCTGATTGTGTTTCATATCTGTCAGGTATGCCTGCTACAAACAAGGCTGGCTGCTACCGAAAGCATGACCCATGATGTCATTCGGGACCTTCTAGGTGTCAAAATGGACCTCACGAACTACGCAGTAAGTTTCGGTTTCATCTTTTATAAACGAGAGTTTTTCGTTTGCAGTTTCTCATTCCCTTTCCCTTAACCTTTTTCTTCTTGCATTTTAGACTTTGGTAGACCAAAACCAGATTCTGAAATTAGTGGAAGAGGCTCATAATTTAAGAGTGGAGTTATTTGCTAAGGTACTTGATGCCAAAACCATGACGTATTGTCTATTTTACTATGCGTCATCTTAATTATCGTTTATCTTTATTAGGAAAAAGAGATTCAGGACCAAAGTCTGCTGATTAATGAACTGATTGAAGAAAGAGAGAGGTTAGTATAATGAAATTATGTTTTAATAATCCGTTTCTCCTATGTAATGCGATCTGATTGCCTTTTATCTGGAATAGTTATGATTGCACGAGCATCTTTGTCAAATATTTTAGCTACTATCATCCGTGTATGGGGGCATTTGGAAGAGTTTCCTCTTATTATCTAAAAGGAACTTTGACATTTATTAGTCACTTGCTAGGGATGCTTCCAAATTGTGAATTAAACAGAAGCATCCTTCTGTTTGAATTATAAGTTCATTCTATGAGTTAAGAGCACAAGCAGGGGTTATAATGGCTCCAGACTTTCTTAGCCATAATTCTCAATTCATTCATCATGTCACTCAGCTGTAAATTGGTGATGAGAAGTAAAGATGCAGATATAATAGCTTCCCAAATAGCCTTACAGAGACTCCAAGAGCGAGATCAATTGCTTTCAGCACAGAGGGAAATGTTGAAGGTTGAAAATATCACATATTTCAAAACTTTTCAATTGTAATATTCGCCCCCAGTAAATATTAATTTATTTTATGATGAAGCATCGTTTATCAATTCTCGCCGTTTTTCTTGTAGATGGATAAGACCAGTCTCATGAAGAAGGTTGCAGAACTGGATGATATGGTGAAAACTCTTTCCGCAACAAGAGATAACCAACTTGTCCAACACTCGTCAAAGATTAAGGCATGCTGACTCATTATTTATGCCGCAACAGTTACTTCGCAGTTCTCACTCATGTGCCCTTCGTTTTCTCGTTTACAGGATAGGAGCTCTCAAAAATTGGATAGTGCTGGGATCACTAGGAGACTGTCACAATGTGAACGGCTTCTTTCTCGGGAGAATGACAAGCTTGTTCAGTATTGCAAATCTTCTGCTGCTAATAACCCACACCGCTAGACCACCAGCTTAGAACATGGAAGCAGAACCGACTCCTACGCTGCTGTATTTTGCCTGAGTCATGCTTGTTGGTTTAAGAAATATTGGTTACTTTCACTCGTTACTGCAAAATATCCTCATGAATCAGCTTGTTTCACCTGACTTAGCAGGCATCCTTTCTGTTTGTGTCGATGCAGGCACCATTATGTAAAGCAGTTGATTTTGAACAAGTTATTCTCACGTTTACCAAAATGTTTTACAACTCTCAACAGTGATGGGGCAATTCATGGAATCAATGATACAGGCATACGCTTTCATTCGATCCCAAGAGTATGTAATATATATACGTGCCTAAGGCTTTCGAGGTTAACTCTTCTATTCGTTTCTTTTGCAGAATTCTTCCACAGACCATGAGGATGCAGCGAGCACGTTTATTAGAGGACCAAAAGACATTCTTATAAGGTTCCAAGTATTGGCTGTGTTTGCTACCATGCTGCTTGTATTTTACTATTCTCCCCACATTTTCCACTGTATGGAAAGATCCCCATTCCCTTGGTCTGTATTTTTTTTTTTTTCCTTCCAATTTTCAATTTGTGTAAAGATCAACGAGCAAGTGATAAAATCTGCGATTGCAATTAACAAACGACAATGGGGAAAATACTGAAAGAAAAGAAAATGGAAAGCTAATTCCTATCATCCGTAACCTGACTAGTACAAATGTTTATCCCCAGATGATGAAGAGGGAACCGGAACTTCCAAACAATTCAATTAGCTATTCAAAATACTTATGATTAATCCTGAAAATCCCGTAGATTGAATATAACTTGCCCTTGGATGAATTGAAAAGTTCAGAGTTGAAGACGAGATATTAACTCAATCCACTTTAACAGGAAATTATACGGCTAATCTTTAGATAGCTCTCTCTGTTTTTTTCTTTTTACCAGGGATATTTCACGGATGCCTCCTTTTTAATTCTAATAAACTATGCATATATTTGTCTGACCATTTCAAGTCTTTTTATCGGACCAACGTAGATGGCGCAGAATAGAGGTCCAGTCTTTACTTCTCCCTTCTAATACTAGGTCCGCCCCTCACAAACATGCACCAGTTCTTACCAATGATTATCATCGTCATTTTTATTTTTAAAAGTCAGCCCCATGGGTTGCCATGCGTAATCTTTCCAATCCTATTTATAAATTATTTTTATCAATTTTATCAATATCAATATAATAAAAATATAAAGAATAATTGTGAATGAAATTTCAAATTTACCCTTCAAAATAAAAAAGTCAAAATTACAATCAATGAATAAATTATTATTTTTAGAATTTCTCTCTCATACTTTATCAAGTATGAGACACAGGCAGGGCGTCAGAAATGTCATACCACTTAAGGTATTTTGGAAATTTCAATGTGAAATGCACAGTCATCATCTCTTGGTGACTTGTATTGTGGACCAAAATTTTCTTTTAGAAAACGTTTAATATTGCAGACCAGAGGGAGTATAATATACCGCAGCATATGATATAGAGGCTTACAAGCCACGACGGATGCCTCTATTTCTGCACAAATTTACTGATTTTCATTTTCACGTAAATGCATAGATTTTTTTTTTGGTGAACTTATGCATCCGCAAATGTTTTAAATTTTGATTTAAAAATTAAAAGCGTATGGGATCATTTTTAATTGTGAAAACTTGACAATTCTTTTTGAGTTTAGATTCTTGACTACCTTAGCTTTTGAAGTTAATGGTGAATATAAAGTAAGGAGATTACAACTAACGTTGGCGGAACATTTGTAAGTTTATAGCTATATCCTTTAATCTAGCTTTCTTGATGGTCCCAAATGATTCTGCCACATCCCCTGCTACCATTTGCAAGCACAGACCTATCGACTTCAAGTTTGATAGCATTACTTGCAACTATAGGTCTACCCTGGTTGTGTTTGTTCTCATAAACCAAGGAAGGTGTTAACTTTTCTAAATCTAAATTTGCACAAGCTCTAAAAAAGCTAGAGCATACAGATTAGTAACATTTACATGCTCTATATAAAAAACTTTTTTACACCTATCAATTTAAAGATCCCAACAAATGTATCCAAATAGAGAAGCCCAATCTACCTTTTTTGTATACCCCTTACTGACTCCATGACTCAAGTTCCACTTCAACCAATCTATATCAACGGCCTTTGATCCTTCTTAATGCTACATTTTCAGTTTCATGCTAGGAACATGGGAGAATTTCAAATAAAGACTATGGATGTGATATAATTATTAATGGGTCTCAAAAATTTTAAAAATTTAACTCAGTTCAAGAAAATAAAAGTAAAAATAATTTCAATTGTCTAAAGTACCTTTTATTTATTATGTAGAATTATTAGTTGTTAATTTTCTTACTTCTCTTATTAATTTATCAATATTTCATGTAAATTACACCCATTTGTCAAACAAACAATAACATTAATTGTTGTTTTGGTAGCTTTACTTATTAATCTACTAACATCAATTACAAATTACAAGACTTATTAGTAATTTATAACTGATAATAAATTACAAGACCCATCAACAATTTATAATTGATATCAATAAATTAACAAATAAAGTTAGTAATTTAATAACTGATATTGTTGTTTATAATTGAACAACTGATATCAAGTCTTATATAATTATTGACATGCCAACTCATGCAATTTGCAACTTATATTAATAAATTAATAAGTAAAGTAAAAAAATTAACAAGTAGTGATTTTGTATAATAAAAGAAGGGTACTTTGATAATTATCTTCACTTTTACAATTAAAATTATCTTCACTTTTATTCTTAGACTGAACTAAAATTTTAAAATTTTTAAACCCATTTGCAATTATGTCACATTCTTAGTCTTGAGATTCTTCCTACGAACATTATGCTTTCATGTCATCTTGTTATATGGATACACCAGAGATAAAGCTACTCTATTTGGTTTAAAATATAAGTTATTTTTTTTTAATTCATCTTGATCTAAAATATAAACAACTTAATATTTGTAGTTTTTTTTTTTCATTCCACCCATCATATTTATCAACTTAGATTCTTTTGTTTATGGTAAATTTATAGTTTTTTTTCCACTTATCATAAATCAAGATTGGGCTAAAAAAGGGAAAACTATAATATGTATTGATGATATACGATTTATTGTTGAAAACAGGTTATATTTCTAATGGGAAGTATATGATAAGAAAAAGGGGTTACCCCCTCCCAAAAAATCGTAAGAAGTATATATTTATTCAATTAAATTATGACATGTAAATTTTAATATGATAAAATATTAATAAGAAAAATGTGTTATATATATTAAATAATTTATAAAAGATACTCCTCTATTTAAAAATGTAAGTTATTTTTAATCGAATCTCACCCCCAATAAAGTAGTTACCTACTTTTTAACTAACCTTATTTTTTCATATTTATCTTTATAAAATATCCTACAATAAATATAAAGTCATTATTAATAGGGATACTTTTGAAAAAAAAATGTAATAATTACACCTCAAAAAACTAAAACTACCTTATATTTTTAAACATTCAATTCCTCAAAAAATGTCTTACATTTGCAAACATGGGAAGTACATATATCTCAATTTATTTGAAAACAAATTTTTTACATGTATAATAAGTATATGAGTTTTTCTAAACAAAATGCATGTATTTGTATATATGGAAGCATATATTATATTATTGTCTCCCACATATTATAATTCACCCCCTCAAGATATTGGAAATTATACTTTTCCCTCCTACACTCTTTTTTGACTCCATCCCTTACTAGACACTATAATGATGCAACCGATGAACTTTGAAATTGATATTAATATCAATTATCAGTAGTGTATATAGGATAGACAATATAATTAAGTGTTATAGAGGAGAATGAATTTCTGTGACTTGCCATATGATTGCAGCAAATAGAGTCTAAATATCAAGTGAATTTACCAATGAGTAGGAAAGGCAGCGGATGAGCTAGAAGAATTGGAGATGAGTGTGCAATAAAGTTTCAAGTTTAATTAGAGAGGATTCAAAGTAAGTCGAGCAAGATCATATTTTTCTAAGTAAAGATGGTAATTGCAATCATTTAAAATAACTAAGATAAATTGAGCAACCTTTAAATTTCTCATTTTTAAGGAAAAAGAGTTTACAAAAGAGAATGAAGGGTGGAAAACATCTAAATCAAAGACTATAGTATGAACATAATAACTCTCTTACCAAGCAACTAATCAACGATTTGATGTTAAAAATGACGCATTGGATGTTTTGTACTTGTTGACCAAATTTCAGCATGATCTAACAATTAACAAATCCATAAATGTTGATTTATCAAAATTATGTTATGGATATACGAAAATAGATTTGAGGTGAATTTAAACTTGTAATAAAGGATGACAACATTGATGTGAAGGAAGGTTAACACTCTTTAAAACTAACTTATTATAAAAAAATAATATTCCATGACTCTAATACCATGAAAGTTATTAGGAATGAGAAAGATAAACTAAAAAAAAAATTAAAAAATATTGTATATATTACTGACATGAAGGGTATATTATATAAATTAAGAAATAAACAATACAGTAATGGTTAATAATTATATAATAATATTAAATATGATATATAAAGAATAATGACAGAATATTTTTCAAAAACATTCTATAACACCTTTAAAATTGAAGAAATGTGTGATGCGTCCGTTTCATTTCTTGGATGCGGACGTGGTTGGTTGGCGATAGTGAAATCACACCATAATTCACCTACCCTCGCTTGGAGTCGCAATCCTGGCTGGTCATGACTCGAGTCTTTCCTGCCCCAATTCCCCTTCATACACTCAAATTTGAAATCAAACAATTTTGATTTCCTTTAAAAACAAATTGAATCTGGAATTCAAATTCTGGGCAACTTCAATTCGAGTAAAAGTACATTGAATAATAAATGCGACATCATCAGAGCAATTAGCGAGCGTGAAATCTGCCCTCTTGCCAAATTCTAACAAAGTGCAGTGATGCCAAATAAATACGCGTGATATCTAAAATCTGACGTGTTGCCACATGTCTAACATTTATCATCATATTGACCGAAAGACGAAAACTAACACGCCCGGCCACACTCCTCCGCCACTCTGCCCAACCTCCCTCTGTTTCTTCTTTCATCGATGACCATGGAGACTGCAATGTAATCAAATGGATTAATCTTAAAAAAACATCATCAAAGCGAATGAGAGCCACATTAGATTAGAGAGTCAAAACTAGGAAGGTCAGTTAGAAGGTGGCCGTGCATAAAGTATTCATCAGGTCAAAAATTTAGAGAAGCACATTAATTAATGAAAAAATAATGCAATATGACAAGGTCAAATTTTCATTTTTTATTAGCCTTCCACTGAATAACAATATGAAGCTAATAATAAATAAATTAATTGAAGTCCGTGTGGGTGTTGCGGAACTGTATGTTACCCGCGGTGTACGCAAGAATATCTCCTCTCACCGACTCCTCCTAATCCTCAGACGGATCAGATCAATCCGAGAAGCTAATCTCAGCCGTCCATGCGGATCGCTCGTGGAAGTGGACGACTCCAGCTTGGGGGATTTTGCGCGTCCGAGAACGCTCCATCGATCCTTGCCCTATAAATGCATGCCCAGTGCCTCGTTTAGACTTGCACCGCTTGAGCAGTCCCGGGGGAGTATCCTGTTCAAGCAGCCTGCGCGTATTTCCTTGTTCACGTCTCTTTGCTGCTTCTTCCTCGCAAGGTAGCTTGCCTTCCTCTCACTTAAGTGGACGAACTCTTGTCCTTCTTCGATGCTTCGAACAGTTCTTAGTTTCTACCGTGAAGCTTTATGTGAACGTTTTAAGTAAATTCATAACAGGGATCTCTTTTTTCGCTTTGGGATTTCGCAATTATGGGTTGTTTCACTTTTACTTTTCTTCAGCATGGTCGATCCTAGTTATTCGAACCGGTTTTATGCTAAGTAAGTTGTATTTGTCGTCTTTTGGTTTGTTAATCGAAATCTGAACTCCATTCTGGGACTTGTTACTATGCAAAGGTTACTACTCTACGCTTTGCGGAGAGATTTACTGTAGGCTCTCAGATCTGCCCAAATATGCATGTTCATTGCGGTTTCTCTTGCTAGCAAGTTAAGATTTGGGGCAGAAAGTATGGATTATTCTTGTGGCTTTAATAGTTTGATCTATCATCCAGTGTGTTCTGTCACGAGGAGTGGGATGGCTTTTTGGCAAGTTCATGATAGGGTAGCTTTTGCGCTAGACTTATAGTAGATTTGGCAAATGGATGGTGGCCCAATTAGCATGTTGTGATTAGAACTTTGTTTTTTTTTGGGTTGAATTTAAAGCCGTAGTTTGAAAATGGCACTTCCGTAGGATTCTGTTAATTCTTATGCACCATGGCAATTTGTCTTATGTGAACGCTTGAGCTAATATTTGTTTCCTTTTCCGTTTGGCGTGTCTCTGCAGCTACAAGGATGGAGACTTTTCTATTCACCTCCGAATCAGTGAACGAGGGACACCCAGATAAACTCTGTGACCAGATCTCCGATGCTGTGCTTGATGCCTGCCTGGAACAGGACCCAGATAGCAAAGTCGCCTGTGAAACTTGCACCAAGACCAACATGGTTATGGTCTTTGGAGAGATCACAACCAAAGCCAATGTAGACTACGAGAAAATTGTTCGTGACACCTGCAGGAACATTGGGTTTGTTTCGGATGATGTTGGTCTTGATGCTGACAACTGCAAGGTTCTCGTCAACATTGAGCAGCAGAGTCCTGACATCGCTCAGGGTGTGCACGGCCATCTGTCCAAAAGACCCGAGGAAATTGGTGCCGGAGACCAGGGTCACATGTTCGGCTATGCTACTGATGAGACTCCTGAATTAATGCCCTTGAGCCATGTTCTTGCAACCAAGCTCGGTGCTCGTCTAACTGAGGTGCGCAAGAATGGAACATGCCCCTGGTTGAGGCCTGATGGCAAGACCCAAGTCACTGTCGAGTATTACAATGACAAGGGTGCCATGGTTCCCATTCGTGTTCACACTGTTCTCATCTCTACCCAGCACGATGAGACGGTGACTAACGATGAAATAGCAGCTGATCTCAAAGAGCATGTCATCAAGCCTGTGATTCCTGAGAAATACCTCGATGAGAAGACAATCTTCCACCTCAACCCTTCTGGTCGTTTTGTGATCGGTGGACCTCATGGTGATGCTGGTCTCACTGGGCGTAAGATCATCATTGACACTTACGGTGGATGGGGTGCCCACGGTGGTGGTGCCTTCTCCGGGAAGGACCCAACTAAGGTTGACAGAAGTGGAGCTTACATTGTGAGGCAGGCCGCAAAGAGCATTGTGGCCGACGGGCTTGCGAGGAGGTGCATTGTGCAAGTGTCGTACGCCATTGGTGTGCCCGAACCTTTGTCTGTGTTTGTGGACACATACGGTACTGGAAAAATTCCTGACAAGGAGATCCTTAAGATTGTGAAGGAGAACTTCGATTTCAGGCCAGGCATGATCTCTATCAACCTTGATCTCAAGAGGGGTGGCAATGGCAGATTCTTGAAGACCGCTGCCTATGGACATTTCGGCAGAGATGACCCCGACTTCACATGGGAGGTGGTCAAGCCCCTTAAATGGGACAAGGCTGCGGATTGAATTATTTCATTTCCTTGCCTCCAATCTCCATGGTGTTTGATTTAATTTTCCACCTTCCCTGTCCCTTCCCTTTTTCGGATTTTTTCTCCCTCGGATTTATTGTTCTGTGTTCGTTCACGACGTTTTTTTTTTTTTTTTTTACCCCCAGTCATTAACCATAAGCTCAATATATGTAATAATCATCTCAAGTTGAAGGATGTATTCAATTTTATATGATTTTTTTCTTTGAATGTTGTTATATGCGTTTTTCCTACACTTTTTCCGACCACAATATGAGGAATTTTTTTTAAAGATCTTGCCTGAGTTAGAAGTAGAACAGAGCGTATTAGTTAACTTTTATAGTTGTATTTTCAGTTATCTACCTATTTTATTTATTACCTTTTTTTGGAAGAAAATAATGAATTTAAATTTTAATTATTATTATTACAGTATTTACGAAGGAAAAATGGAAAACATGTGAATTCTTTTTAAGAAATTAAAAATTTTTGTAAGCATAAATTAATTATCAATTTTTTATATTTTGATTCAGGAAATATAGAATAAGGTTTCACCAACTCTAGGCTAATAAGATGTACACCTGACTGAAGAAATAAAAAAACGAGAAACACGCAACGCTAGACTAATTATGACATGCGTTTGATTTAATGTATTTCTTCAAATTAGCTTGTCTCAGATTGAGTGTTTGGAAGACTGACTGTTAAACTTTTACTGTTAAATCCTAAGAATTGAATAAATTGAAGACAGAGAAGGGATTCCTCACAAACCATTTTTGGTGCACTTACACTGTCTGAGAAGAGGACGTGCGTCATCAGTCATCTTATACATTGTGATTGGGATGTTGCAGCCTACCATAGTCACAAAGATAATCTTCGATGACCTGATCAACTAGTTAAAGAAGCTCATGAATGTACTTTTGACACTTCCCTCTGTACCTATTTCTTGTATGGGCATAGTCAGGGAAGAAACCAGCTGGCCAGATGATAGGAGACACGGCCACTAGGGCCTGATCTCCAGTTTTCTTTGTCGTCTTTCTCTTTATTCTCAAGCTTTTGCTTGCCATATAACCTAAAAATAAAAAATAAAAATAAAAATAAAAAACAGAGAGATATGGTATTCTAGCGAGCACTCTTCATCTGGACGGGGAAGCGAAATTCCAAGGCAGGAAAAAATGAAAAGACAAGTTTGCCTCAAGTTAATTTAGAAGTGAGATTTTGACTCCCTCTCTCTAACGTGAAGTGCACATTTGTTTCGGGCACAAGCAGTAAAATTAGAAAAAATAATGTGATGTGGACTTGATTGGAGTAGAATGTGATGATAAAGTTTGCTGCGCGTATATACAGATATATAATCAGCTGACCAAGACGCGAAATCAGAAGTAGAGCCATGGTTTCAAGTATCAAGGAGCGGAATGTGACGTGTTTGCCCAAACGAAACGGCTCTACCCCTATGCTTTTGCTTGCCCGCAGCATATATTTGGATTTATGTTCGGTTAGATATTGAGTGTTTATAGCCTCTGAATTATAAAAATTTAAATTAATAAGTATAAATTTATATTTCACTTAATATTAATAAATAAATAAATTTATTCAAATTTTTAATTTAACTTTCACTGTTTCTAAATACTTAATATCTGTATTAAATACAAGTTGCTGAATCTAAATTCCAGCAAATTCTCAACCCTCTCTGCAGCCCATTCATAGCCATTCTGGATTGATGACATTTTGACAGATTCATTTTTTAAAATAAAAAAAAAAAAAGGAGAGAGAGGCAATGTAAATGGAATAGTTGCGAAAGATGCCGACTGAGGGAGGGCCTGGCAAATCCGGCTTCCCCTCCGAAAGTTGACACATCAATCACTCATCACTTTCACTCGCTTTCCTTTCTACTGCTCTGCAACACATAATTTGTTCGTATACATCCCACCGGTAACGTGTTGCAAAAGGCTTCCTGTTTTGCTTTTTAGCTTTTGTATATTTGGTATATCTTAATAAATGCATCACTAATTGTATAATTTTACGACTGACGCAATGCATGTTAGGCCGTTTACCAACCAACGCTGTTCATCCCACTTCACTGTTGAGATTAATTCTAATCCGTCTGGGTCTTTACTGATTAACTAATTGTCCCCTAACTAACGTCATGTTGTCGTTGTAACATCTCAATTATTTCAGCGCGCCTCAGTTGACATGCTATAAAGTTTGAAAATCGAACTGCTACACATGGCTACTCCTTGTTTCCTAGGATAGCGATGCACCCAAAAAAAAAAAAAAAACACTTATTTAAACGATAAGCCCATAAAATCTATAGATCCTGTAGTATTATGTAAATTTTTTTACATAATCCATGTAAAAATTACTCTCTCCTGTACAAAATATAAATATTTTTTTAATTAATCTTAATTTAAAATATAAACAACCTAATACATGTTAAAAAAATTACATTATTTCACCCCTCATATTTGTTAATCTAAATATTTATGTACTTATCTTTTATTCATCATAAAATTCATTGGTGATTATGATTAAAAGTAATAAAAAAATAATATATATTTTTATGAAACTGGACTTTATTGGTATATGTATTTTTGTAAAAAAAAATGCTTATATTTTAAATTTTAGAAAATATTTACTTCAAAAACTGTAGATCCTAACTCCTATGTACTAAGACCTGTAATATTCATTTTCGGCAGGCGTAAATTTCAAGCTGAAATAAAAAAAAATGCATCTAACCTTATTTGGGACAATTTTATTGTTGAGTATAATAATTTAATATTGTTATCTAAAATATAAAAAAAATTAACAAGCCGTACTCTTCATAAGCTATCAATAGTTTGATTTATTTATTAAAGAGCTCATACTTAGTTAAAATTCATATCGTAATAAAGACGGGATGCGTATTCGCAGATTTTTATTTTTATATACTTGAATTATGCCGCGGCCAAACTTTTCTAGTTGAGAAATTGATGAGCAAATTACGTGGATCGTTTGCCCTAAACAAAATTACGTGGATGTTGCTTGCTAGCTAAGTTGAACAACGAAGCATCGGTAAGATGGATTAGGTCTATGACGAAGAGCATGCAAAATTATTATTATTACTATTATTATTATTATTTTGAGCTGTTGTATTCGTCTCGGCCGACCATACTTAGCGTGTCACAAATTACTTAATCGTTACCATATACTCGGCGGTTGTCTTTTTACTAAGCGAAAAGAAAATATTCCTCGGTTTCTGAATTCCAAATTTTTTGTATTATAAAAATAAAGTTAACTTTAAAGAAAAAAAAATAAACATACTTATCTTATTTAAAAATATAAAATATTTTTAATTGAATCTCATTTTTAATAAAATAATTACTTACTTTTAAACTAACCCTATCTTTTTATATTTATTTCTATTAAATATCTTATAATAAATATAAAAATATTTATTAATAGAGGCACTTTAAAAAAATAATAATTATACATTAAAAGATTAATAATATTTTATATTTTTTAACATTTTAATTTTTAAAAAATATGTTATATTTTTAAACAGAGAAAAGAAAAGATTGCAAATTTTGAGGTGAGATTTCTGGAAATTCATGGGAAATAAATACGTCACATTACCCGAAAGATCCACAAAGATAGCTCTCCAATGAAGCGTGTTAAAAGAAAGGGGAAGAGTTATCAAGTGCTTGAAGATTGCTGTTTATGGATATCATCGATAGGGCCGCGCAGACGAAGGGGAATAAATTAAGAAGAAGCAGGAGTGAGGGATATTAATTGAAGGTCATTCTTGTTCACGACGAGGCTGTAGCATGTACATTTCATTCATTATTATTTCTTTCATTTTAAATTATAAAATATTTTTAAATAAAATCTTACAAGATACTTGATAATTTTATCTTTTCAAAATAAAAATATAAATTTTTTAAAATATTCATCATTTGATATATTAAAAAAAAACAAAAATTAATAAAAAAATAATATTAAAATTGATGTATTTAATGAAATTTTAATATATTAAAAATATTTTATATTTTGAGATAGAAAAACTTTTTTAAAAGTATCTTATAATTTAGGATAGGAGTAATATAAAAAAAAGTAAATAGAGAAAAAACAACATAGAATATCATGAGCTTGTTTTGTTTTTATTATCATCTATAGTTTTAAATTATTTTATAATACAATTTTTAAAATTATTTTTTAACATAAAATAAAATAAAAATTTATTTAATTATATCAATTAAAAAATAATTTTAAAATTTTAAAATGAGTTGATAGTAATGATTATAAATAGTTAGTGGTGATGATTAATAATAAAAATTAATTAAGATAACTATAATTTTTAATAATTAAATGTAATATATTATAAAAAAATAAAATAAAAACAACTTGAAGTTTTTTTTATTTTTTATTTTTAAAAATAAAAAATGAAATTTTTTTAAAAAATAATTAAATAAAAAATATTTATTTAAATAAGTTTTTAATTTTTTCTGTTTTTAAAAATAAAAAATAATTTTTAAAAATAGAAAACAAACCGCCTCTATAATTGCGTATCCTGCTTTTGCAAACGGAATTCTGGCCTTGCCTGAAATAAATAACGCTTATTCTGGGCGAGTCTCGGTATGCGGCCTTGCCCTTCCTATTTCGTCACTGAGAAGAAACCAAGCTGACATTCCACCAACAGAACCTTCTCTTCTGAATTCTAAGGATTCCTTTTCTCTTACCTTTATTCTCCCTCCCTCCCTCCCTCCCTCTCTCTCTCTCGCCCCCCCCACCCCTCCCTCGCTTCCTCCCTTCTCCCGTTGATCAATTTCTGCCCACTTTAGTCCGGCGCCTCTGTTGCCTGTCGCGCAGAAGCGCAATCACTGAGCATTTGTAAAGGTGCCTCTTTCAATTTTCAAACCCAGATTGGTTTTTTTCCTTTCTCTCGGTTTTGGCTCCTCAGATTGTTGGTTTCTGAGTGTATTTGACCAGTTTATATCCTGTTCTGAGCGTTGCTTTGGTTGATTGCTCAGTTGTTTCTGAGTTTTAAGGAATCAAAAACATGTTTTCAATCCTTCAATCCAGTCACGGAGGCGCCGTAACTGAGAGCATTTCTCTTCTGGAGTTGATTTCACTACTTTATTGGTTCCGGGACTGATATGGCACTCTCGGTTGTTACTTTGATTATTTAGTATTGCCTATCATCTTAGGAAGGCAAGGATACGTCTTATTGAAAATACGTGCCTAGTCTCGTTAAAAATAATTGCCACGATCTTTACTAATGAATATCGATGTTGTGGACTTGTCTCCAGATTGGAGGATCATGGGCTGCTTTAACTTTTGCAAAAAAGGTGATGATCACCAGGCTGCTGATAATGGACCCTTCGTGCCAAATCAAGGCCATCCCACTGGTAATCCACGACTCCCAAATCCTTTCTTTCTAGAACAGTGTATCCTCTAATTAACGTATCTGCACGAAATCCTCAGGCTTGTTGTGGTTTTAACTCCTGTACACGATGCAGGGACCAGTGGCTATGCTGGCGGACAATTTCCAACGACCACTCGACATACTGTTAATGTTCAACCAATCGCTGTCCCTTCCATTTCAGTTGATGAAATGAAGTCTCTGACCGATAGTTTTAGCACAAAATCTTTCATTGGTGAGGGGGCATACTGTATGGTATACCATGGTGTTTTCAAAAATGGGCCTCACGTGGCGATTAAGAAGTTAGATTCCAGCAGGCAACCAGAAAGAGAATTTCTCGCTCAGGTGTGGTTCAAATGCGTCCGGTTTTTGTTATTACCTTTGCAGTACACGTTCTATGGTGTCATTTTTTTTCCCCATTATCTTTGATTTGTCACTTAGCAGGTGTCGATCGTATCCAGGCTAAAGCATGAAAATGTTGTTGAGCTTCTTGGTTATTGTGTTGATGGTGCTTTGCGAGCCCTGGCCTATGAGTAAGCTCCTAAAGGAACTCTTCATGATATTCTGCACGGTCAGTTAAACCTTTCGTCTCATTGAGGAAATGCATTTTTTGGCCCTTTGAATCTCAGGTTAAATCTTTGACTTCTTGTTGCTTATAGAAACGTATGCACATTTGTCCTGTTTTTGAGTGATAAGAGAATAATCAGTAGCAAATGAAAAACCTTTCAAGAATTGAACCATAATTGGAAGGTATTTTTTCTTTCTCAATTTATGGACATGACTGAAGCATTCAAACATGCATATAGTTTTGAAATCTGAAGTTTATAGTAACAAACAAAGTCATTAAGAACTGGAACTTGTATATTTATATATAGGACGCAAAGGTGTGAAGGGTGCGCAACCGGGTCCAGTATTGTCATGGGCACAAAGAGTTAAAATTGCAGTGGGGGCAGTTAGAGGACTTGAATACGTACATGAAAAAGCAGAGACTCATATCATCCACCGTTATATCAAGTCTTGCAACACACTACTTTTCGAAGACGATGTTGCAAAAGTTGCCGATTTTGATTTGTCAAATCAAGCCCCTGATACGGCTGCTCGTCTCCACTCTACTCGTGTTCTCGGAACCTTTGGTTATCATGCTCCAGAGTAAGCTGATTATTTATCTGTGCCCATATTCTGAACTGCATTAAATGACAACATTTTCTTCCTCTTTTAAGATATGAGAGATTTTAGTTAGTTAACATTTTGGATCATAGTGTCTTTGTGATTTCCAAAACTCGTACTTGAAACAAGATATTTTACATGATGAGGCTCAAACACAAACACTATATTTTGACATCATGGATGTATCTAGGATACTTGCTTAGATTGAATAATTCTTGTCCATTGGTATGAATTAGGCAACGCCAAAGCTGAGTGAAGACAAGGTGAAGCAGTGCGTGGATGTGAAATTAAAGGGAGAATACCCTCCAAAGGCTGTTGCAAAGGTATATTACGTTGTAATTGTGGTGATGAAATATGATTCAGATCAACATTGGTGTTTAAAATTCAGTATTATTTGTTTGTGACAGATGGCTGCTGTTGCTGCGCTGTGCGTGCAATATGAAGCTGAGTTTCGGCCAAATATGAGCATTGTAGTGAAAGCTCTGCAGCCTCTACTCAATCCTCGTTCTTCTGTTCATCCAAAGCAACCATCCAACTTGTAGATTCCCAAACCCTTTGATCTATCATGCAACCAGTATTCCTAAACCATAAAACACCACAAATCATTGACAGTGGCGTGCAGCTCCTTTGAGCTGAAAGTACCGTGTATGCGCGATTCTGTTAAGCATTGAGCTATGTAGGTGGCAAAGATGCCATCACAGTTAAGCCACTAGTTTTAAATGCTTAATAAAACTTTGTTTTTTTTTTTCTGCTAGTTCCTCTATAACACACACAAAAGCTATTTTTTCAAAGCTTTAGGCAAAATTATTGGAGGGTTTAGTGTACTGCAACTCAAGAATTTTCGTATAATTTTTTTAGCTTTTGGAATTGCAAAATCATTTTTCTAAATTTTATAATCAAATAATTCAATCATTGGACTTTCAAGAGATCACGTTTATATTTATTCAGTCTGTCTTAGGTAGTTTATCTCAAATACTACTTTCAAACTTATTTATAAGAAACAAGTTATTGTTATAAATAGGTCCAAAGGCAGTAAAATTAAAATAATTTTAATTTGTAAAAAATTGTCCAGTGATAGCAACAATTACAGGTATGATTAATAATATTTTATCAACTCAAGTTGAATTGAGTGATGGAGACTCTCATTATTTAAGAAAGTAGTTAGTGATGTAACAAGTTAGGAGGGATCAACTCTTTGATGAAAACTGATAGCAATAATTATCTAGAATTTTCAAAGAATAAATATTATGTAATTAGTGTAATATCTCCGTACCCATGGGCTTGTTACTGAAATATCTTTCTACGCATGCATTTATTACTATTATAGTGGGCATCACTTGTAAATGTAGCCTACACTAGATAGAAGGGCAATATAAAATACATGCTAAGGAGACCTAAGACGGCAACTCAAACTTCTCAAGCCAAAAGTTAGTTACATGATGGATCTTTCCAAAAATGTTGAAATACCAACTATTTAATGCTAGGAGTCCGTAAGCTACCAAGTGAGACTAAAGGCAGGCTTTCTAAACTTCTGGAGAAATTTCTCCCAATAAACCGCTTCACTGCGGTAAAGACAGTAACCACATAGTCGGTCGTTTTTGCTTCATGAACTGTCTCATCTTCCTAATATGTAATGAAAACAAATGAAATCACGTGAGACTGTACACACCACTGGTGCAATAGAATTGTTTAATGTCATATTCAATTCATGCACAAAATCCTACGTCCTAACATCTACAGACTACAGCTACGTTATAACACATACATGAGTATCCAAACCATCTACACACCAACTAATTCCTGATTTCTTTGTTATCAAATGTGGCTGGCATTACAACTCGTAGAAGCTCAAGAATGCAAGAATTACCCCTTCATCCTGCCTTTAGCTCTGTTGCTTCATTCTGCCGTTGGACCCATAATCCGAGTTGTCACTCTTTTCTGTATCAGAAGCCTCCCTCTGCTCCTGCCCCCCCGAGTTTCCTGCCTGACTTCTTCGGCGTCTGCGATCCTGAATTTCAGCCACAGTATTGCAACCATTTAGTTTCAAACACTTCACCATGCATCAATGCTATACATTACAAGGAACAAGGTAAGATAACGCAATACTGCCACACCATGTAGGAGACTTGAAACAGAAGATACGGGATTCAGAAGCCAAACCTTTCTTGGTATGGGATATTCCTCCGATTCAAGCATACGAACAACTTGACTCATCTTTGGCCTTTTCTCAGCATCGGGATCAACGCACCTCAAAGCAGTCAAAAGGGCTCGTTTAAGGGCACTTGTTGATGGTCTAGTCTCAATGTTGGGGTCCACTACCTCTTCTGAACGCCTACTCCCTACCATCAACTTGAGCCAATCTACTAAATTTACCTGAAACATCCATTCAAATAAATATTAAGGAAAAGTCTTCAGGGGAAAAATGGTATAAGACGAGAGAGTAACAGAAACCAACTAAGCAAAAAATCCATACAGATTTTCTGTGCACGAGTTCTATTTTTCAAATTACAAGTGAATATATGAAATAGTGAACAAAAGTTCCCTAGCCCTTGACAGGTACTCTACAATGAATTTACTTAAAGATGTAAATGCATACTGGTGTCCTAATGATGACACACCTCAGCTGCTGGTCGACCATAATCCACTGGATCCCTACCAGTAATTGCTTCCAGAAGCAATACCCCAAAGCTATAGATATCACTCTTCTCATTTAGCAAGCCAGAATTGGCATATTCCGGAGCCACATATCTGAAAAATTCAAATCGTGTGTAAAAAGGAGAATGTAATTAGCTAACAAGGACAAGATACAATTGGTCAAATACAGTATTACCACTCTAATCAACAAAAACCAAGACTGTCATTTTTGGAAGCAAAAATGCGCGTGTAATTTGTTAAGGTGGTATTCAGTTTCAAAACAGACTTGATAAATTGATGTTCAAGCATGAAGAATCACTTGATATTCTGAATTGTAAGCACACATTGTAATTAATTTTATATAAGGTTATAAGCAAGAGATGACCATGAAGAGGCCTGTCAACCTAAAAGTTAGACGGAATATTAGATTAAAAATACAAAACAAGCATTCAACATCACTGTGGCTACCAAAGTGAGCATGTAAGAGGAAAATTTCTGTTGAAATGAAAAAAAAAAAGAAAGAAAGATTTGCAGACAGATTTTCTAATAGGATTTTATAAGACGGAAAACATCTTACCCAAAAGTACCCATTACTCTAGTTGTAATATGACTTTTCCCAGCGCCAAGCAACTTAGCGAGCCCAAAGTCAGATATTTTAGCATTGAAGTCATCATCAATTAGAATATTGCTTGACTTAATATCTCGATGAACCACTTTAGGTTCAATTGCCTCATGCAAGTAAGCCAGCCTGCAATATAAAATCTTAGATCATTGGAGATAAAGTTAGGTTATGCTGTAGATTAATTCTTTAGGCAACAATGAGCTTACGCTTTAGCTGTGCCCAGCAGCACTTTCATTCGTGCATCCCAAGTTAGATAACCATATTGCCGCATGGCTCCATGAAGCCATTGCTCTAAATTTCCATTGTTAACATATTCATAAACCAGCAACCTGAAATTATATAATGGATTTATCAAGAATAAATAACCTTTTCAAATACAATTTCTTGACAGTTCAGATTGATCACATATTTCTCGTTTAGACATTGAAAATATTTTGAGCCTATGGGGTGCATAGATCAAATTATTAAATGATGAAAGCAAAGACATAATGTAATGTAGCTTGTAATCCAAACAAACTGCAGAACAGAATATGTGGTACCGGTGAGTCCCTTCAATGCAATAACCCAGAAGTCGAACCAAGTTTTTATGGCGCACGTGACCAATAGCCTCAACCTCCACTCTAAATTCCTTTTCAGCTTGTCTTCTGCAAGATGACATCAACATTTTTCAGGCAAACTTGATGATTCTGCAGATAGTCTGATACAAAAAATCAAAAAAATTTAGAAAATAGAGCTGAAATTTTAAAATAAAGGTGGTTCTGCAGGCTCCAGCCAAAACTTACAAATTATTGAGTAGCTTCTTAACAGCCACTGGATTCCCATTAATTAGCTCACCACGATAAACAACTCCATACCCACCTTCACCAATAACATTTTCCCTTGAAAACCTGTTTGTTGCAAGTTCTAGTTCCCTTAATGTAAACCAGTACCCCCAGCCAAGGTGAGAGAATTCAGGCAGACCAGACAATGGTGATGGTGCAGTCATAGGATGCAATGATGACCGGTAAGCAGAAATGGTCATAGCACTGCTTTCTTCGCCAGATTGAGAACCAGCAGCATCTTTCTCCATATGATTAAATGAACCTGATTGACTGCTGGTATCCCCAATTTTTGTTTGGAACAAAACCTTCTCAGAATCCCTGTCACTAAATTTGTCATTCAGACTCATAAAAGTTCCATTCTGCAAATGGTTATTAGCTGAAACTTGATCAACTCTAATCTCTTTGATCTCTTCTGAAATTGATGATAACATATGGCTAAAAGGAACCTTGCCATTGACACTTTTGGATCTCTTACGGGAAGTAAGACATACTAGTACCACGAGAATTATCACGATGAACAAACCAACTGTTATTCCTATTAATACCCACAGTTTCAAACCAAAAATAAATGTCTTCTTGGACATTCCTGAATTTAGACCTGATGCCATTTTGTTGATGCCAAATATCTGCAGGTAAAAACTTGACAATTAAGAATGCAATTTTGTGTCTCAAGTAAAGTGTTCGCATAAATTGATGTTGAATCAGCAGGGGGGGAGAGGAAGAAGAAACCTCATATTTTATGAATGTCAAAACAAAAGTCTACAGATACAGGCTTATTTATAAAGGATTGAATGAAACATGTGTTAAAAGGAAGGAAATAAAAATTTTGAGAGTGGGGATTGAGTGAAACATATGTTAAAAACTTTGAAAATTAAGCTTGCTGAAAACAAGAAAAGGAAATAACCATTTAAAAAAAAAAAACGAAGTCCCTCATCTCACATTCCGTCATCAGGTTTGAGAATAACAATCACACATCCAGCCTTGCAAATTTGTAGAAGAACATAAAATATATCAACAACCAAGATGGCAAGTTCAGAATCAATGCGTAACAATGACCGGGTTTTAATCCGCAGGTAGAGATGAGGTTAAACAGAGAGTTATCCCCAAAAAAAGTGCATAAACAGACCCAGAATCCACATTTCAAACAAATCAAGCACATCTTTTCAACCAAAAATAAACTGGAGTTGTGAGAAATGCAATGTTGACTTCAAACTTCTCAAGAATATGGATCGTAAGTAGCCAGAAAAGCATTTTTCTCCTTTTAAAAAATGGTTTTATAGAACACATAACAACCCAACAAGCAAGAAAGACTGAAACTTTGTCCGTTTTATCATAGGGAAATTCAGCAAGATGAAGAAAACTAGCTTGTATAGCTGGATTTGTTTTCATATTAGCCAGCAGACAAAGATGTTTAGATTGACAAACGGGAACCGTCATTTCTTTACACCCGGGAGATTCCCAGAAACTTGGCGGAGATTAAACGATGAGCATAATTAGTGTAAGGGAGAAAAGTAAATCTTAGTGTCTCAATTAATACCTGTCGACGAGCCTAATGGCGCATCCTGCAATGAAGCAACTGAAACACTAAATCTATTCAATCTTCTCGGATGTCAGCAAACTACAGTTCGACCCCATTGTCGAAATCTTCCAATGTAAATATATTTCCTCAAAAAGTTTTCTCAATTCCATAAATGAAACCTTGCGTCCAATCTAAAATGACCCTTTGTGGACCAATCCACCCCTTCTTCGACAAACAACAGAGGGTTGCCGCAACGCAACGACGCTGCTGTGCCGTTGGAGAGAATTAGAGAACACAAGAAGCACATGAAATTCTGAGAAGTGGGAATGGTGAGGTTTATGAGAAGAAGGCGTGGAATTATCAGCGGTTGGTGATGAGAAGTGACATGACACACATTCAGTAAAAGTGAAGCATGAAAATGGAAACTTTCTTTGCTGTTTCTTCAAATTTTACCCTCTTATTCTCCCCCTCTATCTGCCAACCTTTTAAATTGTTCTTATTATTCATGAAATTTGTTACGAAGGTGACAGATAATCACACTTATGAAGCTAAAATCCCATTTGAATTTAATTAAGTATTGTTAATATAATTAAATATAAATTAATCATTGTTGATTTTAGATTCTTGTTTAGCTTGGCTTTCTATTATGCTGAGCCAATCATAATAAAATATTTGTTATGTTGTTTGATATGATTTATTGAGATTTTTTATTAAAGCATCCATTTTTAATTCAACATGAAAATTTTCACATTTTATAAATCAAACATCAATTTTTGATTATTTTTTGGATGAAATTAAAAACACACATTACGCTTCAAATAGCATACACTTCAATAGTTTTAGTAAGAAGGGAAAAATCACTCATCATTCTCCAATCCTCAAAGAAGTGTTGGAGGATGATCAAAGATTTTCAAAGGGTGTTTGTCATTGCAACTCTTTATTATCATATATTCTAGATTTCATATTATTAGCTTGGATACTATTCATATTCTAAGTTATTTGAAGAAGAGATGTGCTTTTTTTTTAATAAGATATCACGTTAATTAGTTGTTGATATGAGTAAACTAAAAAAATTGATTTTTAAACTAGAGTTAATGAATTTTAAGAATTTTTTGATAAATAATTTTAATGTTTTCTTATTCCAACAGAAATGTTTAAAAGTGAGACGGGACGATATTATTATTACTATTATTGTGACCGCTGGCCGGACAATTAGTCGCTCAGCCTCAACGCGCCATTAAGATGAAAACGCTGGAGGTCAAACAAGTAGAAAAATAAGGGGGGAATTTAAATATTTAAATTTATATATATATAAATTTGTCTTGAATTAAAGTAGGGTGTGTATATTTTTATTATTAATTACCTTACAACCAATTATTATTAATAATTTTATTTTTTTAAAATAAAACCTACTTATCTTTTTAGCCCAAAAAAACTTACTTATCTTAAATTAGAAAGTACATGAATCATATGAAATTAAACAAGTAACTTTTCTTTTTTTGGAAAAAAAAAAGTAAATATTCTCAAATAGTGAGGTTTCTTTAATAAAAAATAAATAAAAGGTTGAAAGGTCAAGCGAACAACAGACTGCACACCGAATGAGCCCAAAGCCCCAAAGTCATCATTGTTGCCAATTTCCTTATTAATGAGTGGCGTAAATTACTAGGTTTCCTGTTTTCATCTCTTTATTTAATGGGACTTTATTTTCTGATTTAACAAGCCAGATAGTCAAAGAAACCGACTGGACACCATAACAGTTTTTTTTTTTTTTTTGCTACCCAATAATACCCCTCCTGTGGATTTAATTATCCAATCATGTCCCTCGTGGTCGTGGATTCCATCCTTCTACTGTCTTATTTACAAGTAATTTTAATTTTGTCCGGTATCCAGCCAAGACTAGAATACAGGGACATTGCTCGATCTCGGCACGCTATTCTTGTGCAAGGTCATGTTAATCTTCTTTATATCATTCCAATTTTATTGGATGTCCCATGATTTAAATTCAATATTTTATTAACATCTGCATGTTCCATAATTCAAATTTGATATTTTATAATTAGTTCATCCAATTTCCTCAACCAATTCATCAAACGTTCTCGATTTGAATGTACCATCTTTGAAAATCAATTATATATCTCATATGCAACATCTTGCCTTGCTAGTGAAAAATTATAAGTTTTTAAAAAAATTATTATGAAAAGTGATTTATAAAAAAAACTATGAATTATTTTTAAAAGATGAGTTATACAGAGGACTTTGTTGTATTCTGAACCAACATTAATGATGGTTAAGTCCAACAAGCTATACCCTTGTTTCGATCTGGACCCCCTCAAACTCCCACTATCTCGTAGTGTCCTTTTGCGGCGGGAATCTACAACCTTCAAGCCATATCCAATACCTCAAATTTTACCACATCATTCCATATTAAAATAATTTAATTTTAAAAAACAATTCTTTACACTTTATTTTATCTTTATATATATATATATATGGATAATGAGTCAAACTAATTTTTTTATTTTCAAAATTTATTCTAAAAAATTACTCTATAGATTTTTTTTAAATAGATTTTTGTTAAACAAGTCATTCAAAAGTTTAAATAAGTCATATTGCAAGTCTTTATAAGTTAACTTATATTTATGTTTCAATTTTTTTTTTTGTAAAATAGACTTGCAGGGACTTATAGCTTGATTTATCTAAAATCTAGTCAAATCTATTTAATATAAAATTATTTAAAAAATTTACAAAGTAATTTTTTAGGATAAGTTTTGAAAATAAAAAAATCAATTTAAATCATTGTCCTAAAAAACATATATGTAAAGTAGCGAAATAAAGCGTAAATTATTTTAAATTAAATTATTTTAATATGGAATAATGTAATAAAATATGAGACATTGGATATAGTTTGAAGGGTGTAGATTCGTTGAGGGACGCTAAGAGAGTGGGAGTCTGAGAGGATGCAGTCATCCAGGTCCACCCTTACTCCGAGGCTCAATTTCCAAACCTTAACATACCCAACCAGCAATCAATGCCGGTGAGGAAGGAACTTCATGATGACGCAGCCCCAATAATTTGAAGTCGCTGAATTACCCAGCATAGCATATATATATATATATATATATAAACTATATAGGAGCAACAAATATCCCACGTAAGCATTTGGCGGTAATGAATGTAAGTCACGCAGAGACAATTTGTGTGTGTGTGTGTGTGTGTAGCTAGTATAATTTAAAAAAAAAAAAAAAGCGATCAACTTACAATATTAAATAAGAGTTGATGTCTTACAACTGAAAAGTAAAAAAAGTTCATATCATGACAAATAAAAAAAAAAGATGAATCTACACTGCATTGACAGTACAGCTTGTATATTTGAATAGTTTTGAACTACTTGAGAAGATGAAGAACATCTTTCGCATAACACTCAGAGGCTTGATCATCCATGTTGAATTTGCCATGGTGTGCTTCAATACAAAGAGATCGAAGACCACATATTTGGTTCGATTCACCCATAAAATTTAAAATCCATAATAGTATAGCACGTAGACATGCAAGATCAAAGGAACGAGCACTGTCATTATGAGAGTGCGAGATTAAGAGTTTGCAAATCTTGTCAAAATTGAGTAAGATCTGAGCTCCACAACCGATAAGAGCTCCCTTCTTGAACTTTTTATTTTAATCTTCCATCTGAATTCTACAACTGTTTGATCTAAAAAAATATCCTACAATTGAAAATTAAAGGTCTAGTCTGTCTTCTTGAATTTGATGCCACCAACTTTTGTGCCTGTGCATTCTCTAAACAAACATTCTTAAGAAAACTTCGTTGATCCTAAAATTGTGTGATGACTTGCATTGGAGTGAAGTTGAGAGATTCATGTAAGTTTCACTTCATCTATATATAGTGAAGCAGAATACAAATCGCTTCTAGATCATATTCCTTGTTGCCTTGAATGAGCTCATTTGAAACCTGAATGATCCAGTTGGCAAGTTGTAACATTTTGAAATTTAATTCAAGAATAAACCAATTAATTAATGAGGCAACATAATTAATTAATTATGATAATTAGGAGTTGACTATTGGGCTCGGTTGACTACTTGGGCCTATAGGACCCTTCAGGAAAGTCATAATGAGGTTAAACAGTGTTTTGAGCTGCTTTGGGCTCAATGTTTTGAGTTTAAGCAGAGTTATCTATTTTGGGTAATTTGTCGCAATGAGCATGACAAAATTTTAAAATCTAAATTTGTAAAACAAAATGACATATTTGGAGCATTTTGGGAGAGAAGTTTGAAGGGTAGATGTTAAGGCTCCACTAGGGTTCGATGATTGTGATGTTTTGAGATTTTTACAGCATGGATAAGCTTCCTACTTCAATATCCTTGCTCCTTGCTCCTTCTTTTAGTAGTTTTTGGAGTTGTTTGGACAATAATGAGGCATTCAATGATCTTGATGAGACTTAAGGATGCTTATAAGTATCATCATGACGAGGCTTTGATAGTTGCTAGCATTAAGAGTCATTATTAGGAGTTAAAGTGTCAAATCCTTCTTTACTAAACACAATTAAAACCAAAATTCATGATAATCAAGAGATTAGCCCCTAAAGAGATTACCAAGCTTGTAAAGCTTTGATAGCAAGTTGAAATCTAGGGATAAGTAAGGTTACTCTTACCAATCCTTCCCAATCTCCACATACATCATGATGATTATCAAATTTAACAAATTATACAAACGAGATCCAAGTTTTCAAAATTAAAACATCCTAAAAGATCTTCACAGACTGTTTAATAGAGTTCATTTATATGCGAAAGCATGAGGTCACAAAAAGAATTAGTGCATTTGCTAAATATTGAAAAATAGTGAAATAATGTAGAAAATAAGGCATATGTTGTGACTCGTTGCACTTGTGCCGTGGCTCGTGAGTCTCAGTGCCATTCACCGTAGCTCAAACACAATGCGACGAGGTGCATTGCACACTTTTTTGTAGCAGAATTCTGCTATCATTTGATAGCAATCGAGGCAACTTTTAATGCATCCTCTTTCTTTGTTTGATGTTCAATTGACGTGATCTAGATTCTACAGAGAGCTCTCTCCTAAATGTAGCTAATGGCTTTAATTTCTTAATCAAACTATCTCTCAATAAAAAGTTAGACAATCATTTTAAAATTTCCTCTTTTTTAGTATTTACACATAACTTGAATGTTCAAAACTCATATCAAAAGCCAAAAGCTACAAACATCATTCAGATCATACTCAATAAGCTACAATGGACTTGTGCAATGCACCACACTATTAGCAATACTCATGAAACACATTTTCATTGCTCAACCCCTTAATATAAAAAATAGAAGAGGTAGCTCTAATCTCATATTACATTAATTAATCATCATAATTCATATGCCATATAAGACTCTTACTTGCACTAGTATTTTGACTTTGTTATAAGTCTCACAATCAATATACATACATCCTAAGGTCCAAAATACACTAGATAATTTAACAAAACACATAGTGCAAGTAAGTCTCAATTTGCATTATCTTTAGTTGGCAATATCAAGCAAAATATACACATAAATGCTCAAAAAATAAAGGAAGCCTACTAATAGAACCTTTATTCTATGCCTCAGGCTATTTTCCTCTATCTTTTCCTTTTAGACTAGTTCCTATAATATTGAAGATAGTAGGGTGAGTATGATCACTCAGTAACCAATATCTATCTAATTTATACTAACAAACATCGATTAATTTAAATGCAAGTGGTAAAAATAATCAATTTTAAATCATTTAACATGTTCAAGAGCATAATTCAAATTCTCATTCACAATACACATGCTCATGAGATAATGATTAAGTAATATATTTTCATATAGAAATAGGATTCATCACATGATTTATTTTATTAGGGTCACAATATAGATAACTATATGCCTTTTTTATTACTATATGCATGATCACACCTCTTTTATATCCTCTTCATACCTCTGATATGAAACTATGGGCTATAACACATTAGGATCATCTATAAACTGAAACTATCCTAAACAAAATACGCGTGAGAAGTTACCTGGCCAAGGTCTCCTTATCTCACTGGTGAGTCACAGTTTTTCCCATTTCTAATACTATAGGGTCAAAAATCATCATTCTCAACCAAACCTTAACTCCTAACATTAAAAAAATGGAAGAGAAAGATAGATTCAAGTTTGGGAAACTTATCTCTAATATTTTAAAACTCTAAAAACACTTCAAATGCTTGAATTAGAGCTCTTTCATTTCTCCTTTTTTCATCTTAGTTTTTTTGCATCTACTACTCTCTTATTTCCACAGAAAGGTGACCATGCGTCACGGCATGTGGTATAAAAAAGCCTTGCCTAGGCTCATTAGCTCACATGTGTCATAGTGGATCATCCATAAGCCACAGCGTGTGGCACAGGATGTCACTCTTTAGATTTTCTTCCTCCTTTATATTCGAGTCACTTGATTCACTTTGAGCCAGTATTTAAAGCTAAAATTACAACCAAACACACCTGTTAGACTTCTCTAGCCACACCTCACTAATAAACATAATTACTCTAATTAGGCTTAATTAATCAAGTTTAAATTTTTGAAGATGTTACATAAAGTGTTTACCTTAATATTAAATAATTATAATAAAATTTTTATAAATAGCTAGCAGTGCTGGTTGAGCCTAGTGAGGGTTGAATGCGCTAATAGAAATTATTATTTTTTTTGTGCCAATCATGCTTAATTATGTGTGATGAAGGGTTTTAAGCCTCAATCATAGTTAAGGATTAATTAATGATGATTAATTATTAATGATGACTTGTTAACCTCAATTAATCATTAGATAGAGGAAGAGTTGCACTAGAGGGCGGACTTTCTACTCTCGAGGATGATTAAGCTTTTAGAGAAATGACTAGAGATTGACATCTTGAAATGGCAATGATTCAGGTGCAAGGAGTATAGATGATTGTAGCCTTCTTTGACAACAAAAGAAGCATTTTTCCATGCTAACTGGTTCGCAGTGTTGAAAAAAGAGATAGGAACATGTAGAATCTGTTGCATCGTGGATTAATTATGGGTTCCAACTAACCTTCTGCTCAGGATATTGAGATGACATAATTAAATTTGAGACCTTGCTAAAATGTCCTCTGTGAATGATTGTAGCAGTATCTAATCCCTACCATTTTCAATGATTAAGAGGGATGGAGGAGCCACTTTGTACCTGCCATGAAAGATGATATGTAATGGTGTCTGTGCAATCAATGATGTCCTTCAAAAACCAATTAGCATTGTAAGGTTTTTAAGAGAGAATCCATCAACAGCATTAATGTATTTGAGCCTGATAATTGCCCAAAAGTGAATGAGGTTTTGATTGATAGATCCTCGAAATCTGTTCGAGTATAAGGGCTAAGTTCATCAACCTTTTGTTCCTTAGTCCTAAGCCTCCTACAGTTGTGGGGTGGGCAAAAAAGAATTTCTTTAATGGTGAGATGAGTGTGTTTTTTTCCATCCTCCAAAAAAAAAAATCAACAAGTTTGGCATCAATCAAGTCATAAAGCTTTTTACAGAGTTTCAAGCATAAGAGTACATAGATATTAGATATTGAAAAAATAGATCTAATGAGCGTAAGACAAGAAGCTTAAGGGAGAACATATATAGCTAAAAACTAGTATATGATATTGGATATTTTTAAATGAGACTTAAATATTAAGAGTTCTACTCGACATTAATAGTAGTGTTTTGTTAGCAGGGAAAGCAATTTTGTGTGAGAAATGGAATGCCCTCTGAGCCTTTCTTAAGTTAAGAGTTTAGATAAATGATTGGGTTGACTGCACACATTTGTAGAAGTAGAATCAATGGTGGAGTCAGGATTTTATATCAGGGGATGCAGATTAATTTTAAAAACAATAATTTAAAAAGAATTATTTAATGTTTTTTAAAATAATCATACATTTTATAATTGTCCCCTACTTATTGTTAAATGCTATTAAAAATATTTTCTTTCATATAGGTCACTAATTTATGATATTATTTATATATAAAAACATATAATAATTAACTAGAGATTTAAAAAAATTAAATAAATAAGAATATTTTTTTTAAAAATCATATTATTGAGTTTTGAACTTAGTAAATTTATAACTGAACTTAAGTTAAAACATTCACAAAAAAAAGCCTAAATTTCAAGGGATTCAAAATTTTGTAGCTAAAAAAAGTAAAATAACAAAATATTTATTTTTTATTTGTAATTTCCTTTAAGTGGAGAGGGCGTATATGCCTTCTCTCAAGTGTATGTAGTTCCGCCACTGCATAGAACCCATGTGGTCCCACTCAAGTTACTTGTTCAAGGAAAGTTGAGGCGGTACGGTCCATGCTCGAGTGCGTAATTAAACGTAAGTGATTGAACCTACCATCTTCACTCCCACCACTTCCGTCTCACTCTTCATCCTCTCAAGCACTTGTGTTTCAAAGGCCCCACATATTATTGCTCCAGGACACCGTGCTTTTACTCTATGCCCAGTGATCCAATAAATACACACATCTATATGATTGTTTATTATTCTGATGCATGCACTGATGCTTTGTGTCCCCCCGTAACAAATCACCAGCCAGATCTGATCGTCCATGCACTCTTGTTTCCAATCACATCAGCATTCTCTGTTCTATTTCCCTTCTAATGTGACTTCTTTTTATAACTTAAAATGCTTAAATTGTTGAGTGATTCTACTGATGTGGGTAACAGTTTTTCACCTGGTTGTGAGTTCGTAGTGCAAGTAACTATGATGATATATAGCCCGTTTCATCGGCAAAGCTAGCAGATACTTTGTCCCGTCTTCCTAATTTTCCGAGCAGACGTTAGCCGATACTTTTGATTCTTCCATATTTGATGCTGTTGTTTTTAATGTCATATCAACTTTTTTAATCCTTTGTTTACATTGTTCTAGCGCACCTATATATATCGAAATTACACAAGACTTTTATATAGAAATTGCACGGAAATTTCGTGGAAACTATGTACATAATTATATTAAACATGATCTTTTAAATTATGCAAAATTCATAAGATTTAAAAACTCAAACTTATTTAAAAATACCAATATACAATAGTCTAAAATAGTGAACTTTCTTTGTTCACGATGGTTAGCACGCACATGCTTCTGTTGAAGCAGTATAATCTACGGAATGTAGTGCTAACGACTATAAAATAGGCGCGAAACATTTTCTAATTATTTAATGCGAGGGGGGAAATGCTCGTTCCTTCTCCATGGAGGGTTTGATCGTATAAACGAACGAAGAAAGAATAAAGCGTGTTGGACGGGACAATTCCAAAGGAAGGGCGCCATGTCATTGACTTTTTGCCCACTTCCTTCGGTTCATTGCCAGTGTTAAGCCTCCCTAGTATCGAATTTTCCCAACCAATTTGACATATTGTTTGACTCCAAAGTTCAAGAAAGTTCGATTTAATACCCCAGTAAACATTTCTCCATCCATCTTATATATATATATATATATATGATATTTTTAGCTTTGGATTGAGCATTTTGAGTTTGAGAAAATTATTATTCTTTTTATCTTATTTATAAATCACTTTTAACATATTTTATCATAATTAAAAAATCTTAAAATTCATTAACTGTATCTATAAATTTAATAAATTTTTAACCTTGCTCTTATTAATTAAATATAAATATATATACATGCACACACATGCACATACTTTAACAGTTTTTTTTTTAAACATCCAATGGAAGGTACGTAAAAAGGATCAAATTTATGATGAAAATTTATTAACGTAACTTATAAATAAAATTGAAAAAAAAAACTCTCTTTATTCTATAAATATAATAGAACCCAAGGGAGTAGTATTCAGAGAAAAAATTGCAAAGACGGAAAAGGATGGGTTGTCATAATAGAAACTTAAAAAGAATTTTGAGTGTAAATTTAAATTCCAATTTCAAGAGTACTTCACACTTAGCTTCTAAATCTGTGGAGGATAGGTCAATTAATGGATGGAAACTGAAATTCTTGCAACTAATTAAAGGGATAAAATAAAATAAAATATATTTCATTTGGGAGAGCTTTACACATGACTCTAAGTATTACAAACAAAAGCGAAAAAAACTTCCTTGTTCCTATTTTCATACGTACTTATCCACTGTTGTTACGGAATGAGGTCTCATTATTAATTAATTCTTAATATAATCGTTTTCTAATAGAAGGTTTTGTGCCTCACCTTGCTGGATAATAGAATTATATATTAAAACGTCTTCATAATGATGATAAAGTCAACTTGATCCATGATAGATATATTAAAAAATAACCTCACCATAAGATATTGGAGATCATAAAAAATGGATGTGTTAGGGTAAAACCCATGCGTTGGCGGGTCCAACACGATGTAGAAATACAGCGGCCGTGTCATTTAATGTTTTACGGACAGTCCAGGGCAGCTGGGTCTGGTGTCTTCCCATTCCATTGGGTCAAAAGACTCATCATATATCAGCGCAGGAGTTTAAAATAAATAAAGAATTTGAACGTAATTAAAACATCAAATGGAATATTCATTAATACAGCGCAGGGGTGCCTTGCTTGATAAAAATGATATAAGCGGAGAGTAGAGCCTTCAAAAAATCATGAGGACTTCCTTTCATTGTTGTCATTATTAGTGTGTACGTTGGATTCCATGAAGGAATGGGGGTGGGAAACAAACTCTTGGCCTTGGACCTTAGTGAATATATGGACTGGTGAAACCATGATCGAGGATATCAGGCTAAACATATTATTGAGTGTAAATAGATTAGATATCTGATTTCGTTCTCATTTTAAATACGACAAGTTGTTCGATTTCTTTGCAATTGTGTTGTGTTGTTATCTAAATCTATAATTTTTTTTTCTAAACATTGTATATGGTTCATATTTGTACTCTGTTTTTCTTGTTCAAAAATAGAGTATAGTGCTCCTTCCTCCCTTTGGATTTCCATTTTTTCTTGCATCTTGAAATTATTCAATTTTTCCCCTCCCTCCCTGAAAAGATGATGTAAGCAATATAAAACAATGCCAAACAAGATAGAATCACGCTATCATTATCATTTACGAAATTTATCGCAATGATTATTTCAACTTCTACAGCAACTCTCATCTAAAGTAATTATTTCTTTGAATTTTTAATCGTTAATAGTTCAACCTTTAAGCAATGGAATGAATTTGATGGATTCAAACACTGAATTACAAAATGCTCCAATGTACTTCATGTTCATTGATGTCACTATAACTTTATTGCATGTCAGTCTCATTTTCAATCTAGCTGGACAAAAATTTCAACATGGCCCCTGCATTTCGGCTACACAAAGCCACTCGTTAGCCTTATGTCGTGGTCCTCAAAGTTGTGAAGGGATTAATGCCTCAGACGGTGTAAAATATGAGGATTACGCTTTAAGAAAATAAAATAAAGGGACTGGAATCAAAACTAAGTAAAACTATAAGGATATAGGATGTGGTTTTCCCAAGAAAAAATTGGCCTTCGTTGTTATAATTGTTATTTGTGTTTGAAAATGTTTCCATACACACTAAATTTACTTGGGCTTTAAGGATCCACCATATTTTCTACATTTTTCCCATTAATATTTGCATCAACAACTGCGCGAAATTTTCTATGAAAAAAAAAACAAGTGCGTGAACAATATGAATCTCTCCTCTTGCTGTTATTTTGTCACCCAAAATCAACCCCAAAGGGCCTTTCATGGGCGCTAAGACAAAGTTACTAAAAGCCCGATTTCAAGCAAAAAATAGCCCCAACAAAAGAAAAACCCATACAAGCGTACTTCCTTTTCAAGATATCCTGAGGCTCCTTTGCCTTCGATTTACCACGACATGACGAAGTTTCAGACCTCGTTAGCTAATCACGTTATTCGACATTTGCAACTTCAATTTGTATTAACCATCTAATGCACTCTTTACCTGAGAGAAAAAAAAAAACCAATGCACCTTACCCAAAAAAAGAAGAAAGAAAGAAAGAAACCTATGTAATTCACTGCTTGAAAATTTTAATTATTGGTTGCATTAATTTTGTTAAATACTAGTATTCACAATGAAATTAATGGAAAAAATCGTACAAAACTCAATGAAATTATAAAAAAAGCAGAAGTCCCAATCTTTTGACTTATGCACAGTAAAATTAAAATATGAAAGCCTGTTTCACAAGTTAAATTCAAACTGAACGACGTTTTTAATGCAGCTTTGCCCTTCTCTCTCTCTCTCTCTCTCTCTCTCTCTCTCTCTCTCTCTCTCTCTCAATGTTATAACGTAATATTCCATTGAAGATAGATTCTTAAGGCAATTCGATTTCCAATGTTGACCTGTGCAAAATATATTAAATGACAAAATTATTTAACAAACAATTAATAAATATTTGTCAATATGCTTACCAAATGAAAAAATTATATCATGTATAAAAAATTCTTTTAAAAGGAAAAAAATTATAAAAAAAATTCTTTTAGTAGCTAAATTCAACGTTTATTCATGACACATATCATTTAATTATACAATTATTGAATATTCAATCAAATATCAGTTCTGGAGTTCAAAAATATTAATTAAAATTGTGAGACTACAATTAAATTATTACACCTAATTAGATATAATAAGATGACATTATGAATTAAATTTCTATATTAAAGATGTTTATGTGAAATCTAATCATCTCAATTGATTTAATGACAATTCCGTTATTTTTCAAAGAAGAAATAAAGAAATGTCACTTATACTTTACTTTTAAAATGCTAAATTTTGAATTGTAAGGTTATCACTCAATTTTTTTGGGTCAACTTTGTAAAAGTTTAATTCCATAAAGAAGTACATTATTTTCATATTCCAGAATTTATTTTTAAAATCAACCTCATATTGGTAAGAAAATATTTGGGGATGAATTAATTAATTAATTTTTATAAATTTGATTTCTAAAAATTCTGCCAATCAATTGAATTGATTCAATTCAAATTCGTGAAATTGAGAACAAGAAATAATGAAAAAAATCACATTTCAAATGAAATTTTAAAATTTAAAATGTTTTGGTATCAACTAATACATGCAATTATTTTAGATCAACCAAACGATAATATTTTTGGCCATTAGCCTATTATTTGTGGAAGGGTTTAGCGTGGCGCGTGACTAACTAATTACGCACATGCTGCAAAGTCCAATCCAGAGAGGCTGGCACTGGCATTAGCCGCTTCGTCCTGATTTGTGAGATTGGGCTGCCAAATTGCGAAGGCAGACCCCATTTTTGCGATTGAGACAAACTCCGCTGGACACCCACCCGCCACACTCCCTGTCTCTGCGGCTGTCTCTTCCAGGCGAGCTCCTCGCTCTCCAGATTCCGACCGTAGCAGCCAGGGATCTCGGCTTTTTTTTACCCCTCTTTGTCTCTGCTTGTACTCTGTTTCGCGCCTTAGATCGGATCCAAATCTGCATTGTCCTTGTACAATCTCTTCGTTTCCCTCATTGGGTTTCTTTTTTCTCTATCTCATTCTAGATTTGTTTGCCTTCTTTGCGCGACGTTTCAGAAGACATTAACTTTGCTTGAGGGAATGAATCCTCCAGCGATTTAAAGTCTAAACAACTGCAGCGTGCTTCTGCTTTCGGGCCTATTACTCAATTATCTTAAAAGATGTTATAGATAGCGGGAGAATTTAGATTTTTGGAGTCCCTTCCGTGCAACGAAAAACGAAGGTGGAAATGATCAACAAAACGCTTTTCCTCACTTATCTCTACCTGTTCATCTACATCTTACTTTCATCTGGAGTCATACTGTACAACAAGGTAGCAACCTCGTTTATTTGGCTTCTGATTTGGGTTTCTTTTTCCAGGTTTGCGTGGTTGGTATCATTAATTTCTTGTTCCTCTTTTTTCCCCTGGCAGTGGGTTCTTTCTCCGAAATATTTTAATTTTCCGTTTCCTATAACGCTCACTATGATTCATATGGGCTTTTCCGGGGTCGTGGCGTTTTTTCTTGTTCGCGTCTTCAAGGTATGTCATCCTATTTATTCTTTGATCTGCTCAGTCTGTTTCTTTTTATTTATGATTTCTGTTGCCGGTACATGAACTTGACATACTTGTTTATGCATGTTCACTTTGTCAAGCTGATGATTCGTGACTTTTACTAATTATCGGTTGTCAATGATCATTTACTGCTAATTTCACATAATAATAAGGTGGAAATAAATAGCAACATCTCATTGTTCCGGCATTGTTGTTGCTTCTCATATTCAATATAAGCACATGCTAAACTTTTACTATGTCAAGGCAGCAGATAGACTTTATGCGGAATTTGTTATACTAAATTTACTAGGATGTCCATGCTTCTTGCAAGTCCTCATTCTTAATGTGCCTTGTGCATAATTCATATTCTTTGGTCGAACTTTTGCCACCTGCACGACTTCTCATGCTCAGTTTTTAGTTAGTACTGCAAGTGATGTTTTTGGTTCTGCACATGCAGGTTGTAAGTCCTGTAAAAATGACGTTTGAAATGTGAGTTTGGCTTTCTACTGCCATTGATTTTAGGCCATCCTAAGCTTTCCTTCTTTTCTCATGTCCAACTTCTTACTAATGCTTTTTTTTTTTGGTGGCAGATATGCAACAAGTGTGGTACCGATAAGTGCCTTCTTTGCTTCAAGTCTTTGGTGAGTACTGCAATATGGAAAAACTGATGCTTTATGTAGTTTTTGTATAAATTTCATTAAAACGGGATTAGGACGATCCTTAGATTCTCTAATGGGATATGTCCCTCTGTGTTAGTTTACAAATTCTAGTGTAAATTTTAAATCAACAAGTGTTGACGTCTCCTTTATTGGAGGGCTCAACTTGGTCAGACTTGTTAATGAGAGTTACAGTGAAGTCTCTCGAGACTCTTATCAGTGAATTTGTAACTTCTAAGCTGTAAAGCATGGAACTATAGACTACTCAATATGCGCGTGCTTGGTTGAACTTTGATGATGCCTGAGTCAGCTCAGGTCTTCATCAAGTGTGCTCATGAAATCCCATCAAAGGGCAGTGTATATACTTTGATTTTGGTGTAAAAAAGTTATCATTAACCTCAAGCTATGGATAGTGATATAAAATTTATAGTTAGTTTCACTGTCATGAATAGTAGCATCTTACAACATACTCCGCACAGTACATAGGAAAATGTGTCTAGATATAATTATTAGCCTCAAGCTATTTTAATTTGATAATATATGTTCTACAGTTACTTTCTACTCCTAGTCCATCCCTACTTGGATTTGAAATTGTTTAAAGTTAGATTCTTCTAAGAAATGATAGCTTGTGCATATCATATAAAGGTAGTTTATTGTTTACATAATTTCTATTATTATCATGCATAAACTTCAAGTAATGTCAGTAGTTCAGAAGGAACAAGTAAATAAGCAGTATATTTTTGGTTGCTACAGGTTTGGTAACACTGCTTACTTGCACATCTCTGTTGCCTTTATCCAGATGCTCAAAGCTCTAAGTATGTTTTAATGAACTTTTCAATTCTCATCTGATCTCTACTGCTTTGGCAACGTTTACATAATTGTAAAACCTCATGTTTCAGTGCCTGTGGCAACATTCCTCATGGCTGTTTTGTGTGGCACTGACAAAGCAAGGTGTGATGTGTTCATGAACATGGTGCTGGTCAGTGTTGGAGTTGTCATTTCCTCCTATGGGGAAATTCATTTTAATGTAATTGGTACAGTTTACCAAGTCACTGGCATCTTTGCAGAAGCTTTAAGATTGGTCTTAACGCAAGTCCTTCTGCAGAAGAAGGGCCTGACTTTAAATCCTATTACAAGCTTGTATTACATAGCTCCGTGCAGGTAAACTATTGTCAACTACTTTTATCCAGAAAATTCAAATTAGTATAAAATATTCACATTAAACTGAATAAGGCTATTGCGTTATTTTTGTTACTAATAATTATTCAATTGCTTTATAGTCGTTTTGAATTGAGTATAACTTTAATTCATGTGTATATGCTCTTCTCTCTATTTTCATTCAATATGTGATATACGTGCATATTATAATTTTGGGGCAATTTAATTGCAGTATACACAATTTAGGATCAGTTATTAATGTACTTTTGTTTCTTCTAATTATGCACTTTATATATGATGTCATATTGTACCTGTTTTATGCATATCCGGATCAGCGCATTCTGCTTGCCATTTGAGCTACTAACTTTCATGAATTTTATTATATGCAGCTTTGTGTTTCTGTTTGTACCTTGGTACCTACTGGAGAAGCCTGAGATGGAAGTTTCACAAATCCAGTTCAATTTTTGGATCTTCTTTTCAAATGCTCTATGTGCTCTGGCCTTGAATTTCTCCATTTTCTTGGTAATTGGTAGAACTGGTGCTGTGACCATCCGGGTGGCTGGTGTGCTGAAAGACTGGATTTTAATAGCCCTGTCAACTGTTCTATTCCCAGAATCTACAATAACTGGGTTGAATATAATTGGATATGCTATTGGTAAGATTTTGTTTGATGCATGATACTTATTTTAATATCCCTTCCTTCTCATAACTATATATTTTACCTGCAGCACTATCTGGAGTTGTGATGTACAACTACATAAAGGTCAAGGATGTTCGTGCCTCTCAATTGCTTCTGGACACTATTCCAGACCGGACAATAAAGGTCTTTCTCCTGATGCATTCTTGATACCTTTGTATTTTATGCTTCAGAGTAAAAAAAAAAAAAATTACGTGTAGTAGCAGGAGCCAGAAACATGTGGTAGATGAACCTTTTCCCAACCCCCCCCCCCCCAAAAAAAAAGGGTGATGATTATAGTAATTGAATAGGAAACTATCTAGGCCATTGTATAAATGTTGCTTTCCCATTCTGCTCGCGTCAAAATATTTTCCACTGACAGCCTATGGAAATTCTTGTATTCAACTCATGCAGGATTGGAAATTTGAGAAGAAATCATCTGATATTGATGTAGCAGATAACATCAATGACAGTGAGGGGAATAATGGAGGTAATGGCTTCACCTCTGATATGAGCGTTGATGAAGAAGCACCCCTGGTGTCATCAAGGTTATCTCATATTGGACGAACGCAGCCAATTAACCATGCAACCGGAAGGTGGAAAGTACAAGAAAGAGGGAGCTGAGTCAAATGCAACTTATTAAAAAAGAAAAAAAAAATCAAGAGCGGGTTTCCAATTTACGCGGAATTCGGTTTTCTTGCAACTGCTGTCTCGTTAGTAAGACGCATCTTTTGCAGGCTTATGTTTTAAAGCAGCGGTAATTTATCAGAGGGGAGGGGTGAAATAAGCCTATGACATAATTCTTATTTGATGGGATGAAGAATGAATTGTATTGTTGTTAAGTTGTGAATATTATATTTGATTTTTATGATTGATATTGCAGATGCTAATGATGTACCATGAGCCTCTCTTTAACTGAATAGAGGTGGATCATTATAAATGTTAGAATTTATTCCTGTTCGGGTTTGGCATGCTGCAATATCCAACGGCAATTATTATATTATTATTATTATTAAAAAAATTATTCACGACGTGTTTCCATTGAAAAATTTAAAAGCAAATATATATTTTAAACTGATTTTTTTTATTAAAAAAAATCCCTTTACAGCTAAAGCAAGTCATTGCTCCGCCTTAAAAAAATGAAGCGCAAAATCCAACAACCAGGAGATTACAGGTACAGTACAGTCGTACAGAATTATTATTTTTTTTTAAAGAAAAAAGGGAAAATGGCCATAGATCAATGAGTGGAGCATGTACAAGGTGGAATCTCCGAGGAAGGTAACATTCCTTCAAACCCTACAACAAACCTGAAATGTAACATCAAAATAACAAGCCACTCGAAATAAAGAAAAAGGCTCTTGTATGATTGACCATTTTACCTAAATGACAAAGAGGATAGAGGATATGCACACACAAGCCGGCAAGAACTGTTTAATAAAATCTCGAATTGAATGACGAGACCTGACTGACGGCCCAGAATCAGGGGGTTAGGATGGAGAAAACCCTTTAAATGAGAATTAGTCAATAAAATATTAAAAATAATCAACCAGTCCTTGCATACAAAAGCCTCCTGGAGGGAACTGGAGGCGCCAAGCCAGGAATATCCCTGATATTTTTGCTGTTGGGATTCACAATCTGCAAATGAACACCGCCCGTTAGAAAAGAAGCATATACAGAGAAAGCACTCTGGTGCATAGTGCCATCATGCGGGTGCGTAGAAATTAACAAATCGAATGTTACTGTCATAGAAACTATAATATGAACAAGGAATTTTTTGATATATCACCTTACTGAAAGGGGCATACCTTTACAACAATTATGGCAATTACACCACAGACGATGAGAAACAAAAAAAGCATGATGCACTTATCCGTAGCCACCTGTCCATGAGGGCAAGCTTCGGTTCCATGACAAGCAATGTAAATAGTGCATATAGGTCATATAGATATACCGACCTGCCTACCAATCTCCTTCACAAGCTGGGAGGCTTTCTTAATTGAGAACTGAATCGAATCCAGGTCATTTAACAATACGGCCCATTTGATCAGTCTGTACCATTTAAAAACCAGAAAAGAGATATCAAGCTACTGAGCCAATACACACTTTCAATTAGTGCAAATCCAGCTTACTTGGGCCTTTAAAGTTGTACCAGTTTGGGTTCCCACTTCAATTGTTTGATGCACAACCTACAATTTGACCCCAAGAGTTCAGAATAAGGGTATAAGAGCAATGGGGCAATTAAAGAATCAACTGACACCTGCTTAGATCTTTCAATAGCCTGATCAGTTTCATCCATTGTCTTCATCCCGGCGTTGATGAGTTCCGGATTTGACATTGCTGTAATATAAGCCAAACCAGCATGGGGTGAGATAAATACGTTATTTGCCACAAATAAAAGCACAACACGTGCAGAAAAATCCTTAATCCTCTACCCTTGATCCCAATTCTAACTCGTTTTAAACATTTCAAAGCATCACAAAAACATATTGCAGATGTTTCCGGAACGTGACATGGGATTCTAGAATTGTGACAACATGCCCTTGAAACACAATTAAACTTAGGGTGCGTTTGGTTTTCCTCCGTTTCACGTTCAGAAATCAAAATTTTACTTTCAAAAAGTTGAAAGTTGTTTGGATAAAATATTTGACAGAAAAGCACATCCTGAAAGTACATTCAAACAGTAGCTGAAAGTGGATTTCTGAAACGTAACTGTCTAAAGCTTTTGAAAAGTGGATTTGAAAAGTAGGATGTTATTTGACCATACTACCCTAAGTTTAATCTCTTATTTTTTATTTAAAAAATAGTTAATTCATTAAAAATATAATTATTATTTTAATAATAATAATTAGGTATCAATTTTTTTAGTATTATAAATTAAGTAATTAATCATGTTAATTTTTAGCATTAATGTATAATAAAAATTACAAATCTTTATTACATCTTTTAAAATTACAAATTAAAAAATACAAATAATTAGAGATCAAATTTTTAGCATTATAGATCAAAATTTATGTTATTTATAATCTTTATTATATTTTTTAAACATTTTGAATATATTATATTTATATAATAAAAATTATAAATCATTATAAATCAATGTCCTTTTTGGTAATTGTACATTCAAAAGCACATTTCACTATCACAAACCAAACAACTTTCAATGTATCAAACTGACTTTTGAAAAAATATATCCAAACACAAATTTCGTTACAACAACTGACTTTCATTAAACTGACTTTCTCCAAATGAACTTTCACCAAATGAACTTTTGGCAAACTGAAAACCAAACGCACACTTCAATTGGAAAAAAAAACACAAAAAATTCTAAAACAAATCAAAACAAAACAATTGAAAGTTCCATTTCAATAATAAATATATTATTTATAATTTTGTCATGTTGATTTTGAATTTTTGGTGTCATTTAGTAAATTTTTTTAGAACCGATATGTGATGCATTAGCAAACTCCAAAAACCTGTAAGGCAATAATGGATTAAAATGTGATTTAAAATTAAAGGTGGGGAAAAAAAGGACACTTAAACATCAAAATTACAGGAGCTCTCGAGTCTTGCCTGCATGAATGGGGGAAACAGCACAAAATTCTAGGGATTTGATGAGTAATGTGATAGGGCCCGTTATTTTCCTAAGACATATCAGAGGAAGTCAAAGGGGGAGAATAACTCTAGTGGAAATACTTGAACTAGTCCAGAAGTTTACCCTTCAGTCCATAGCCGTAAGGAATAGTATTTTGCGATCTTTTGTAATGATTGGGATCTTTTGGGTAGTATGGGCTATGTGTCAGCCACTGAAGGTATTAGTAGTCTTTTGTTTAGGAAGGGAAAGCCGAGGAGAATGAGAGTGGAATAGTAAGGAGAGATAATGAGAGTGGAATAGTAAAGAGAGATTGGCCTCTCGAATGCCAATGGGAGTGAGACTCTTGCATTGAAGCTTGTAATCTGTGTTGCTAGAGTGTTTTATCTTCTTTTTGAGCAAATAGGGTTTTGGGCCAGAATCAGAGTTTCCATGTACATCTGATTCGGTTATTCATCTCATTAATATCAAAACCTAAGTATTTTCCTCTCATATTTATTGCTGTTGCTGTCTTATTTATTACTCTTTGCTGTGATTCTGGTTTGGGACACATTATAATGAAAGACGACAAATCACCTAAGCATATTATAGAAAATGACCAGTTAACTGTAACACAAATATGCACCTTAACTGATGCCATTAGAACATTTTCTTCACCCATAGATTCACCGGCTCCTGCTCCCATGTCAAAAAGCTCAAGCTTCTTATTACCAATGGCATTCATGTATCTGCCATTCATTCAAATAAGAGTATAAATTCTCCTATATAGTATCCAGAAAACATTTTTTTTCATCTATTGAATTCTACATGTTTGGTACTACTCACACTGACAGCAAACTGTTACTATAAAGTTGCAAGCTCATAGGACAAATCTGTGTAAGTTATCAAAGTTTTCCCAGTGCTTTTGCAAGAATCAACTACATCTCCCCCGGGGGGAATTCCAGCCACAGAAATAGTAATATCTGAATGAACTTGCGTTTTTCTCAATGCCACATAAGAGTTTAGCTCCCTGATCTGCAAAGAAATGTAAGCAAGCATAAAGAATTGTTTGTCTGTTTGAGAGCATGCCTATTGGCTATTGCAAACAGATGTATGAACAAACATTTCGACTACCCGCAGACATTTTCCAATACCACATGAAGATAATTTTGTCGTTAAGTCAAAAACAGTAGGTCTTGACAAGGACACTAATGTAAGAAGCAAATAACAAATGAATACAATCAGAAAGAACAGAATACCAATAACTGAGTCAAAATTACAATAATTATACTTGTGTAGACACATATTAAAGTGCCCATGCCACATATTAAATGAGAAGATGAAGCAAGCAATGAAATGTACGGTTCTCAAACTAATATGTGCAATATATACATTCTTGTTCTGGTCACTGTGAAGGAACACTGCAGCTAAATGAGATATACTGTTTATCTTGGAAAAAGTGATTTCAATATTCCAAACAAGCACAAAAACCACTAGGTAAAAATGTCGAAAAATTTCCTTAAAGTATCTATGAGAAAATGATAGGTAGTTTGTTGCACAAGTGTTCCATATATTAAAACCTCACAAAAAAGAGTATGTCACTGACAATTAACCAGATTTAAAAAAAAAACTTTTGAAGCGCATTTTATTGCTTTGGTATTTTCCAACTTAAAATTCACGATGCTGTTATCTTGTGTTAAAATACCATGCATGAACCACAGAATTCCAAAAAGAAACAATATTTTGAAGTTTTTAAGCCCTTAAATGTGGCCATAATTTGCCTTGGATACTCAGTTAGTCATGCGAATTATAGTCAAAAGTTGATAACAGGATAAGCTGATCAACTCACAGTTTACAGTAGATCTTGCATTTTTCCTACGCAGCAAACTAGACCACCTGACAAATGTGGGGGGGAATACAAGGGCCCTTGGTGCTGACCATGGATTGCTTTTCATCATTGAGTTGCTTGTTCACTTCCAGGGAACTTCTGCCCTCTTCATCTTTAAGTTCACGGTCGAATTCTTTTATCAACCTGAAAAAATTAATTACAATAACTGACACTTTGCAAAAGAACTTGTAGTTTTCCTTCTCAAGTAAATAGACTTAAAAGTTGTCACCAAAAGATGTCAAAAATTAAATTCTAAGCAGATGCCTGACTTGCCTTTTGCAATCCCTCATCTTCCCTGTGAGTTCTTCCAGCTGCTTACTTTGTCTTGGAATCTTTAATCTTATCCAGCTTCTGGAAGCCACTACTGCATGCAAAGGGTGAAAATATTAAAAATTGATAATGGATTGAACAAACTAAATATATCTGCCCAACACTTTTTAACAACCTAAAGTGAATAAAGTATACAAACTGATTATTCCAACAAAAGTACTTTCTTTCTTCAAAATTATGAATTTGCAGAATAAGAGCATGCAATTGCTGAGATTGGCGTTGGCAGGACGCAATCAAATTTTACGAAGTTCAATAACATCTTTATCCTGACTCATGGGGGCAAATGCCGGATAAGAAAATAGATTTCATGCTTATAGCTGAGTCCAACTATACTTCAAAAATAAATATTTATAAAAAAATATAATTTTAAATCCTTGTACTTTATTCACGTTTTACTGTTGATGTTTGTACCTTTTCTCAGTGTTTTTGGTAATAAGTAAACACGTGCAAAATAAAGAAACCTAAAGTTATGTTTCCTGCTTATAAATATTTTCAACACAAGTTGCAACAGTTAATCGTTTAAGTATACCACGCTAAAAATTAAGGGACCAACTTTTGGTTCTTTTCTATACAATATTTACAGTTTCCACTATCACCATAAGTATGTAGATCTAGTGGCAGGGAGGCCACCACGTGCAACTGCTATACTCCATGCCACTTCCACCGCAAATACACAGCCACATTCATTTCGTCCTGTATCAACATTGTCTTCCATATAAACACAACAAGCTACCTCCGTTTTACGATTAACGGGTATTTAGGCAACCGTGCTGCTTTAGAAACCAAAAGCAAACACAGACAATCTTCATGGCACAGTATGACACTGTCGAAAGTTACTTTCGAATCACAAGGATGAACTTTCCTACTAATCAGCAACCCTCATTGTCAGGGGTCTCTCCATTTCTCTTTTATCCTTTTCCCTCCACTTCCCCCGCTATCAGCCTATCAGGCTATCACCATCCATATTATTTTATTAAATAATTTTTTTTAATTATAGAATTAATGAAGGGTGAGGATTGGGGAAGTGGAGGAAAAAGCAGGGGGGAAAATGGAGAGGTTCCCTGAGTTGAAGAACATCCCAGATATTTCAACGCCAAAGTCGCCCGATATTAGAAATCATGGTGTCATAACTTTTACTTGCGAAGTACATAATATGGGATAGAGCCTCAAACGTTTTATCCTTTCTAAGCAGCATTCATCACAAGGGATCCCATCTCGCATCAAATATAACGTCAACTACGAAGCCGTCGAATCAAAAGAAAGCAGCAATGCACCAGAAGAGTCGAAATAAATTTGATGAAGAAAAGTCATTTTTCGGCATACATGCGCGAGGGCGGAAAATATCTCGAATTTCACCGTGGATCTGCTCCAACTGAGGACTCATAGGCAGACTAGCGGCCATGGTTGCCGGAACTATGTCTCCCACCAAAATCCCGGCAAAAACCGATCCTGATGTCTAACACAAACCATAAGTCGTCGATTTGACGAAATTTTACACGGGGTGCATACTTCTTTTCGCCGGCAAGGTAATCAAGGATGGCAGGATCAGGATCAGACTACAGAAAAGAATGTGCCAAAAGGAATGTTAAAAAATGACATTCTGGAAGAAAACAGCATTGAGCGAGGAGAAGTTGAGGCAAAAGGAAAGAATGAGAAGTGGTGTCTAGTGAAATTAACAATTACTCTATTATTATACGCTTTATTAGCTGTTTTCACATTTCTTTAGGATCAAGCTTGCCAGTGTGAACGCGGGACTCGTTAAAAAATGAAAGCCAAAAAAAAAAATGCCGGGTTCAGGACACAGATGCTTGATATGGTATCATGATCTCAAATCTACGGCGGCCTTTTTCTTAGGATAAAAAATACAACAGTAAACGAACCCAACTATTGTCCCCTTAAATGACTACATAATCAATAAATAAGAACCTAGTTACTCCGTAGAAAATGATTTCAAAATTCCAAGGACAGGCCATCCTAGCACAACAGACAATGACAACGCAGGACCCATGCCAGCTCATCAGAGGACCGCACGCGAATGTTTATTGTTGTAACTTCCGGAAAATGAAATTTTTGTTTTTGTTATTTTATACTTTCTTTATCTTAAATTATAAAATATTTTTAAATAAAATTTTATATATTAATAAATTTTATTAACTATACTTAACAGTCTTATCTTTTTAAAATTAAAATATAAATTTTTAAAAATATTTATTATTTAATATATTAAAAAGAAAAAGAATAAAATTTAATCATAGAGAAAGGGTAATATTAGAATTAGTGCATTTAATAAAATCTTAATCTATCTAAAGTGTTTTATATTTTGAGATAAATTTTTTTAAAAAATATCCTATAATTTAAAACGGAAGGAATAGTAATAAAACAGATTAAAATGAGCAAGCTTGGAATCATCAAAAGAAAGAAAAAGTAAGCCAACTTTTTTTTTTAATTGAAATGAGAAGTGCAAGGCTATTTTTGGTTAAAAAGAAGAATTTATTTTATTAATCACCAAAAGAATTAGAATACACATACTAATAGCCAAAGTCAAAGCAAAACACTCAAAAAAACTTACAAATACAACCTAACATATAAAAACTCACCAAGAAAAAATAAACAAAAAACAAATAATAACAAGTTTAAACATTAAAAAAAAAACAACAAAATCATTGACAAATTCATGCTCTAGAAAAACTAGCATATTTATTATTAACAGAAAAATTCAAAACTATAGTTGTATTAAGATTTAGCACCTAAGTTAAAATAACTAAAGGTGAGAACACCACACCAACTGAATCCATCTTCCTTTTAGCATAACTTGCAAAGAAATCTGTAGCCTTATTACAATCTCTATTAACTAGAGAGAAATAAACAAGTCTTTATAGAATTCTTCAAGCTTTGAACGTTTTTAATAACACTAACTCTTTTCCAATCGCAACCTATAAAAACACCTTTAGTTACAGCATTAAACAAAACTTCACAATCCCTTTCCACACGCACCTTCTGTAACCCCATCTCTCTTGCTAATAATAAAGATGTTTTCATTACCAAAGCTTCAACCATTAGTGCAAAAGAGCCAATCACTTTTTTACTAGCATCCATTATGAATTTGCCTTCAACAACCCTACCAACAATCTCAATCCCTCCAATCCCTTTTTTCAAATTAAAGGCACCATCAAAATTCACTTCAATCATAACCCTCTTAGACAACCTCCAACATGAACAATATTTACAAGGTTTAATAACCACCTTATTTACCTTATTTGGCAATGTATTCTGAGCTTCATAAAAAGAACAATCCACCAATTTATCTACCTCCCCAAGATCCACATCAATGCCTTCAAACAAAAATATGCATCTTAATTTCCAAATGTACCAACAAGTGAGAGCAATTAGACATTTAATATCATCAATAAAGCAAGCTTTCATTAACCAAAATTCACACCAATCCTCAATTCTTCACACACCCTGTCTTCTAATTTTTCATTCCAACTGTCCCCCAAACCAAACAGGTATAGACCAATGACATAATAAGAACATATGTGCTCTCGAGTTTCTTCCTTATTGCTACATATATTACACACAAGATTAATTGAGCATTTTTTTTCTTCCACAAAGCATCACATGTAGGCAAAGCACCATTAATCAGTCTCCAAATAAAATGCTTAATTTTTGGCATACAGTCTAATTCCAGATACACTAACACAAACCCTTATCAATATGAATAAAAGTGCTTAGGTCCCTATAAATTATAGTATGTTTCATCCTTGCAAATTTATAACCCAATTTGACTATATAAACCCCATTAAAGGCGCCATCCCAAACTTACTCATCCTTATTATTAAACATGGGTAAAGGTATTTTCATAATCAACTCTCTATCCTCCTTCTTCAGCAAACTAATAATATAATTTAAATTCTAAGTATTATTAGTAATCAAATCAAAAACTAGCCTCCCTGACTCATCAACATCATCAAAATCAACTGATAATCTCCTATCAAGTGAGCCTTAAACCCATTTATTTTGCTATACTTTAATTTGATTATCATTCTCAACCCTCCACCATAACTTCTCATTCAAAAATTCTTGTCCGGCCAATAAATTAGACCACCTCCAGGACGCACGAGGACCCTTCTCAGCATTCGAAAAATCAAAATTGGGAAAATACAATCCTTTAAACACTTTTCTCCAGAGATCAACCACCATATTCCAACAACCTCCAAGCAGATTTTGCTACAAGATAAGTAGAAGGGAAAATCACAATCAATAATCATCGAAGATAATTAATTGCACTACACGATCAAATGATTCTAATAGCTTGAATTGAATTAAAATTTATTGAGAAAAGATAAAACTACCCCTCTCTCACCCACACCCACACACATTCTCTTTTGACAACAACTCTCCATTTGGGAAAAAAAGTCTCATTTTCATTTTAATAGTAATCAATTCCCTTGTTAATAGCTTTAAAAAATTAATTTGGTAGTAGAGAGAAACAAGCATTGTAAGTTGATGTTCCCATTTGAAAAAAAAAACAAGTATAATTTCCATTGTAACAATAACCAATTACTTTAATAACAACTCCAAAAAGATTAACTTAGTGGCAGAGAGAAATAAATATTGTGATTTAATGAATAAGTCCCCACTCGAGGGAAAAAAGTCTCATTTTTATTGTAACAACAATTGTTAACCTCTAGAATTTCATGTCATTTCATCACTTTTTTTTAGATTTTAATTCATTTTTCCTCATTTGTATATATTTTTAGTGTCCAAATTAAGAAAATGTGTATTTTACTTTGAATTTGAATTCTTAGCTTTAATTTAATATTTTCGACCTAATTTCATGTTATTTTAGTTTAAGATTTGATTGGATGCATTTTTTGGAATTTTTGTTGATGTTTTTGGAAGGCTTTTGGATGAAAAAAATCAAGTACAAAAAGGATAAATTTTGTTAATTGCGAAAACAGTTCAAAAATACCAAAGTCGTCAGAAAGTTGTGGCTTCCGTTCGCTACTTCCACCATTGTTAGAAAAACGGTGCATTTTATTTATCAGAAATTGGTTAGTTAAGGCATGTATGTGCCAAGAGCTCGACCCAAAATGTATTTTTCAAACTTTGAACAATCATTTGGAGCTTTATGTGTTAGGATTTAGGCATTGGAAGAGTTGAGTTTAAGAGAATGGAGTTTTGAAGACATTTGAAGCTCGTTTTCTCTGGTTTTTCTGTTCATCTTCCCTTTCCTCTCTTATATTCTGACATGGGTCTAAATATTTTGTGTATTTATATCTTTTGAATGATTATAAATGGTTAAACACTTTATTTTAGGATTATTTTGAACCTTTGTATGAATTAATATTAAGTTCCTCATCTTTTTTGTGATTAATAATGTGTGTGTGTGTTTGTTTGTTTGTTTATTTTACTCCTTTCTTAATACTTTTAAGTGATCGGCCATCATTTTAATATTGGGTTCATTTAATTGATGTTTGAGAGGACTGAATTGAGTGTAGAAATTGGATAAAATGGTGCAAAAACTTGATTTTTATATGTTGAATGAATGATTTTGCTAGTAAGATAGAGATATACTTGCTAGCCTTGCATAGCCACATTAGGGGTGGTGTTTAAAATTAAGTTTTATTAATTATAATAAGAGATTAAGCAATTAATTTAACTAAACGCTTGTTCATGACTTGAAAGAGTTTGTCCAAGTATTTTTAGAACCCTAAGTTAGTATTTATTTTCATTAAAAGTATTAAAAGAGGAGGTAATTTTAGTGTTATAAAATGTAAGGGGAATAAACAATCTTAGGTCTCAATTTATATTTGAAATTTGTGAATCAATTACTTTTTTTTATTTTCTAATATTAGTTTAGTTTGCAACATCATTTTCACTTAATTTTGTATAGCTCAATTTGATTGAATTTACTTAATTTTTTGTTTGATTATTGTTTTTGAATAAATTCTCAAAAAATGATACTTTACCTTTATTATTTTACTTGTTACAACTCGAACACTTGTGGTGAGCAACAATAATTAATTCATTTATTAACAACTCTAAAAAATTAATTTAATGATGAAAAGGAACAACTATTGTAATTTAGTGAATAAATTTTCATTTAAGAAAAAATAAATCATATTTTCATATATTCTAATAATGATCAATTTTTTCATTAACAATTACATAATATTAATTTGGTAGAAAAAAATTGTTGTAATTTTGTGAACAAATTTTTATTTAAAAAAATAAGTTTTATTTTTATTTTAACAATAATTAATTCTCCCATCATAACAAATATATGTTAGGGTAATTTTATCTTTTTTTAATAAATTTAAATTATATTTAAATTTTTTGATCCTATAAAATAATATCAAAATTATTTAGTTCTGCAGGACAATTAACTGTCTTCAATAGCTTTTGATTGTCATCTTTTAAAAAAGTATTGAAAATGTTTATTAGTTAAAAAGACGAGATTTGCCGCTAGAGGATTGCTTCCATTACCCTACGAAGTCATGATATTAAAAAAAGGAGCTTTTTGAAACAGCAGGTCTTCGTGGGAAAAGTACGAGAACTTTCACAAACTTCATGATCTAGCCAGGACCAGTGCAAATGTGCAATGCAAATCTCGGACAACTTGCAAAGGAAATTGAAGAACATGGACGGTCTGTGATAGACCTTCTGGCTTTTTCCCATTTAAATCCATGAAAAACAACTACTCCTCCCTTCCATTAAAAAATATAAAATATTTTTTAAAAAATTAAATATTAAAAAATATAAAATATTTTTAATTTTTCGAGACATAATCGTTATCTTTTTTAAAAACACCCTATTGATAATGACTTTATATTTATTATAAGGTGTTTAATAAGAGTAAATATGAAAAGATAAGGTTAGTTAGAAAGTAAATAATTTCTTTATTAAAAAATAAAATTTAATTAAAAATATTTTATATTTTTAATACGATAGGAGTATATCGGATCTGATATAAAAGTGTACGAAAAAGTTCCTATAGAGAACCGATCTTCCATTTCTGGATGGACCGTCTACAAACATGTACTGATTTACATCACCTGAGGTTTTGCCTGCAGCATGATGCAAGTGCTGGAAGACCACAGGCAAACATTTTCAGCATAACAGTCTTGACATTTGAATTCTCGAGTGGGAGGGTCAATGACTGGAGTTTTCCCTTCATGAATAATTTAATTTCTCTTGTCCGTTTGGTTTTATAGTTTTTAACATCTGAGAAGTATTTTTTTTTATTTTTTAAAAATCAGATGTTATTTGAATATTAATTGTTATGCGAACTAATTTTGACAAAACACGTTAAGATGAGATCTAAATGTACATTTGGCCAACTTAATCTGCTGAAGCTTTTCAAAATTCGAAAGCATATTCCCCATTTTGACACTTCTCTGGCATTTATTACTTCACCCTCATTACGCTTCGTTCCATCATTACGCTCCCTTACAAATTAAATTAAATTATAAAAAAAAATTTGTGGTGAAGACTTCAACACCAGTTGCATGATACTCTTTGATTAAGTAAGTGATTTTTACAAGATCAAGTTAAGAAGCATGGTTAATTCAATATTTTTGATTAAAAATTAAAAAAATTCCTCCTTTTTCATATTTAAACATATGTTCCCATGAAAAAAATTAGTCAAATAAAAAAATATTAAAATTTGGTGAAAAAATTTAAAAAGAGAATAATATTAAAAAACTAATAAATAATTAAATATTTTTGTATTTAAACACATTCTGATGAACAATTTATGATTAATTAAAGAACAGATTGTATATTATATATTGAACAATTAATCATGTTAATTTTTAATATTAATATATGTTGAATTATTTATTATATAATTTTTTTTAATATATCAAATTTTATATTATTTAAAATATTTATCATATTTTAGACATTTCTAATATATTATATTTGTATAACAAATTATGAAGCATCATAAATAATTTTTTTTAATAATTATATATTTAAAAATACATTTCACTATATATAATTAAAATAATTTTTAGTTTATTAAATTAACTTTTAAAAAAATGCACCCAAATATAAATTTTATTATAATAATTAATTTTTGATAAATTAATTTTTGATAAATAAAAAATCAAACACGCACTAAATTAAGGTTAAGCATCTGCAAGCCAGCAAATCGTTGAGCACATGATAATTTACGTCGCCGACTCCACAAAGCCCACTCCCGATGACAATACACGACGACTTTGCCAAATTGTAAGGAGAAGCGCACTTGTTTCTAGGCCCTGCAACGAGTGACACATTAAATGTGAGAAATTTCATGAGTGATTTTGAAGAAATGAAATTGCAGGCATTGATGAAAATTGACGTAAATTGTGGGAATGAAATATTTAATTTTCTCTTATTTATATTATATATATTTATTAAATAATATTCCTGTATCAACTATTATTTAAATTATTTATTATTGATTAATTTTCTCCGGCATACATGCTCAAATGTTTAATTTTTTCCAATTTTATGGAGTGATTTGAGATTATAGGGATAGATAAAAATTGACATAGTTTGTAGACATGAAATGTTTAATTTTTTCTTATTTAAGTTATTTATGTATTTATCACACAATATTCCTGTATTAGTAGTAAACAAGTTCCATTAAAAACAGTGAAAACTTACAAATTTTTTAGGATTAAAGTATGTTTTTATCTTAGAATTACTTTTTAAAGAACATCTGATATTTTAAATTATTTATCATAATAATTTCACCCCAAAGTAAATAAAATATAACATATTTGTGCTTAATACTAAATATTCTAATATTAATTATTAAAAATTTTAATTGAGACTTAAATTTAATTAAAAATACCACATGTTATATCAAGTAAATTTAAATTAAGGTATATTTTTATTTTAAAATTATTTTTTAAGAAGTATCTAATATTTGAAACTATTTGTGTTATAGTAATTTTAACTTTAAAATAACTGAAACACAGTAAAAATGTACTTTAACATAAATACACTTAACGTGATAGGAATCATTTTTTATTAAACTTAAATTACAGTTAATATTTTTAACAGTTAATTTTGAAATATTTAATGTTAGGAATAAATATGATATATTTTAATTATTTTAAGAATAAGTTTTTTTTTGGCCTGAAGGAATTAGTTATTATAACAAATGATTTAGAACATTACTAGTTGACGAATAAAAATGCAACTTAATTCAATTTTTTTTATTATTTACGATCAACAAAGAGTAATAGGAACGGCCAAATTTCCAGCCAGAAAAATTAGTTCAAAGTGAAAAAAAAAAAAAAAAAGCTGATCTCTCACTGAGCTGAAGTGGAGACCACAGGTGGCGCTTGAGTTCAATTCAGAGCCCAATGGAGCTTTCCCGTCCTCCCGACTTCCCACTCAGCCATTCACTTTCAAGGCCCTCCTTCTCCATTCATCACCGTCATCTCCTTACTCTATTGTTCCCTCTCCCCCGTCGCAGACGGACTTCGAATCCCGGATCACGATTCTCGCCTCCCACTTCGTGCGTTGCGGAGGCCGATGCCTCTGTGCCCATCGCTATGACTTCCCCGGAGCATGCCGGCGGCAAGATGGTGATGGAGCTCGTTGGTGCTTTCAACGAGCTGACGGAAAGGATGAATGTCTTGTCTACCGGCTCCTCTCGTCTTCTTTTCAAGTCTCTTAAGCTGTCAATTCCCATCTTGCAAAGCTTGCCTCTTGCTCCTGATGGTCGTTCTCCACTTTCCAAGGCCTTGTCTGTGGCCATGGTTCTCGCTGATCTGAAGGTGGTCTTGGTCGTTGCTGTTTATGCTACTGTGATTTTACCTGACATCACATGTTGACTTTGGTTTTTCGATCTTCTACGCCCTTCACTATTTTTGGGTCTGTTCTTCCGTGAATTTATTAGCTTTTGTGGATACTCAGTTACTACCAATGTTCCGACCGGAGAAGCCATTATATCCCCCCCTTAAAAAAAAGGCACAATGTTTTGGTCATTTATTTTTGTCTACTAGCACGAAGCCTTCCAGTTTTCTAGATTTTCTTTGATCGGGTCTTGGCTTGGAGGCTGGAGCAGACAAAGTCTCGTTTTGTCTTAAGACTAATTTTGTTCTTAGCTTAACATACCTTGCATCTTGTATGTCGTGGATTATTTCTGAATCCATTCCAGAGTTGGACCGTATACCTTTCAAACGCTTCATGACACTATGCTAATTTTGTGGGATGTGTGTGTTTTTTGTTTTGTGTGTGTGTGTGTGTGTGGGGAGGCGGTAGTTGTCTTAAGACTTGGTTCTTTAACGCACTTGTTGAGGCTACTTACTCGTCGTTATTATTTCATTGCTATTTCTTGTTTCTTTATAGTAAATTTGACTGCAGATGGACGCCGAAGTGATCTCAGCTGGAATATTGAGAGAGGTGTTGGAGGCAGGTGCCGTGTCTATAACTGCAATACGAAATCAGATTGGTGCTGGTACTGCTCATCTGTTGCATGAAAGTTTGCGTGTGAGGAACATTCCATCCAGCGTAGGTGTTTTAGATGATGATAATGCTGCTGCAGTAAGAAAGTTCTGCCTGACTTACTACGACATTAGGGCTTTAATTTTAGACTTGGCTTTGAAGCTCGACACAATGAGACATCTTGAGTACCTTCCTAGATATCAGCAGCAGATCCATTCTGTAGAAGTTATGAAAATACATGCCCCTCTAGCTCATGCAGTAGGAACTAAGTACTTATCACTGGAATTGGAAGATCTCTCATTTCAGTGTTTGTTTCCTTATTCTTATCTTTATGTGGATGCATGGTTACGAAGTCATGAGACTGGGGGTAGCTCTCTAATTGATATATATAAGGACGAGTTGCTGCAAACCTTAGAAGCTGATGCGTTGCTGGCAGCCATGGTGGATGATATCTCAGTTAAGGGTCGCTATAAAAGTCGGTATAGCACAATGAAGAAGATCTTGAAAGATGGTCGGAAACCAGAACATGTTAATGATGTGCTAGGACTTCGAGTGATATTAAATCCCAGGCCTGGAGATGATACACTGAAAGTTGGAGAGCAAGCATGCTATAGGACTCACCAAATCATCCAATCTATGTGGAAAGAAATACCTTATCGAACAAAAGATTATATTGCCAAGCCCAAAGAAAACGGGTATAGGAGTCTACATATGGCAGTGGATGTGAGTGACAATGGTAGGACCAGACCACTAATGGAAGTACAAATAAGAACAACTCAAATGGACAATTTAGCTGTTGGTGGACTAGCATCCCATTCATTATACAAGGGTGGCGTTACTAATCCAGAAGAGGTTAGGACACTTTTTGCAGTTATAACTGAAGAATATCAATGAAGAAACAACTATGGCTAGAATTGAGATGGCCCCTATCTTACGCCTCTATAAAACAATTTTAAAGCAATATCATCTTTACATATATAAAATCTAAATTTTAAGAGTGGAAAGAGTCAGTCATATCAGTCCATTTACCAGTGTACTCTTATCTTTAGGTTATTTATAAATATGCTCTGCTATAAATGTATCTGGAGATTAAAGAGAAGACAAAAGTAAATCAATTTTTGATGATTTGGTTATTGATGACAGGCAAAACGTTTGAAGACCATCATGCTTGCTGCAGCTGAGCTGGCGGCTCTGCGCCTTAGAGATCTTCCAAGTACAAATCTGAAGGGAATAGAGACGGACCAGAGAAATAGAGTATTTTCCCTTCTTGACAAAAATGGTGATGGTAGAATTAGCATTGAGGAACTTACAGAGGTCATGGAGGAGCTTGGTGCCCCAGGGGAAGATGCCCGGGAAATGATGCTGCTCCTTGATTCAAACAGTGATGGCTCTCTGAGCTCTGATGAATTCGATAAATTCCAAAAACAGGTGATCTGAAGTCTTGTCATTGATAAATCATCCTTGAATTTGTTCTTTATTTAGTTTTTTCGGCTTGATTTATCTGCTTCTACATGCTTTTTGTGATAACTTCTACGAAGCTGTGGCCTTGTAGGGACTTTCTTGATCATGATTCTATCAGACTATGAGCGCCAGAATTTTTGGAATACAAAATTTTCAGTGACCACATAAATAAAAGCTTAGTTTCTCTGCATGTTCATGGGGGCAACTGCACCAACCTGGGATGGATAATTTCATTCGCACAAATCTGTCTCTTTTATAGTTTGGTCAGAAATAACTTTCAATTGCCCTGGACGCTCGTTTGCTGCCAATTTACAATATGCCAATTACTATTTATGAAGCTCAGGATTGTTCTTTCCCCAATAACTTGATTTTTCTCTCTCAGTTGCTTTAAGTCCTGGGCTAAATTGTTTCTTATTGATTGTATTTGTGATTTTTATCTAATATCTTATTTTTGTAGGTTGATATTGTGCGTGGTTTAGAGGCTCAAGACGAGCAATACAAGAAAATGTTGGATGAGAGGCTTCATCCTGCGGATGAAAGCGGTTTGATTCAGGTGTACAGCAAGGAGTTTGGCAACAGGCTTGCAGGCTAGTGCTGCCTATGATTGAGCCACATAAGACGCTTTATCTTCTGGGCATCCTCTCCCCTTCTTCATGTGGTAATTTGTGGCCTCGGCTGCTATTTCTTTTCAAGCTGGGACTTGGATGATCTACAATGATTGAACCCTCCTATCCTTAGAAACTGGGAGCGATCAATGGCATTTGTAAGTGCTATATTTTTCATGTATATAAATTAACTGTATAGTGAAATTCCTGTGTGATAGAGAGATTGTTTTAAGATGTCATTTCTGATCCGTTATCATATGATGTTATCTTATCATATCGTTGGAGCACTAGTAAGCTTCAAAGATGTGATAACTGTTATCACGGAGAGAAATTAGCTCGCAGCATGTTGTATTGTAGATTTTTTTTTTTTTTTCTCACTTTGTAATATATGTTGCCTGTATTTCAATACATTAATTGCTTGTCATGATACATGGACGAAACTCAGCTTCGATGACGCTGTACTGTTCTTTTAATTAAAACATCCACAATTTGTGTGCAAAAATTGTTGCATCGAGTTCAACAAAGAGCGCACAGTCGCTATTTTCAAGAATTGGTACTCTTGGTATCCAACTTCGATTTTCACATCTAGCTAGCCTTTGTTTTTTTTTTTTGTTTTGATCCTTTTGGGCCAGCCACGAGCCCCTTAATTCACATCTTAGTTATACAACTGTGCACATAGATAACTGACCTAGAAAAGAAAACACACACATCATATGACTTCTTAACTCTTTTCCCCGGCTTCTCCCACTTCCGAATTTACACGCGCTTGGCTCGGGGCTACTGCCAAATCATCTGATAGTTTCTTGCATAACTGCATATGATAATTATATAGGCATCAACATCTGCTATATCATGGGAAGTCATTTTCAATACAGTATTGAGCACTGATTACTTTTGCTATTTATATTTTTCCGTGCAGTCTAATTTTATTTTAGGAAAAAGCCGCATAATCTTTTTTGGGGCAATAAAGGCCTACTTGTCGAAATATGAAAAACGGTGATGCTTGGAGAGAGGGAGAGGGAGAGGGAGGAGCTTCAAACTTCAAATTACCTGCCTATATACAGAAGAGTCTCCAAACGATTTCATTAACTCTACCACATGCAAGGATGCACTTATTTCAACGACCTGTCATGTTTGAAATGGAGATGGCTTTATATGTCAGAAATTGAACAGATACTAGTTATTGATTAATAAACATTGCTTTAACATGGTTTAGCCGAGTCTAAACAATCACTACCTCTGCTGCCACCGAGAGGCCACCTAGACTTCTGTGCGCCTTATTCTCTTGTATCACTTTCAACTGAAATATTGGCATTATAATTATATTAACAATTTAGCTCACGGCTAATATTTCGCCTATTTTTAAGGGTGCTGGAAATAATAATCTTTTCTGTATGTCTCGTTCCAAGTTTTCATCATATTCTGAATGAAAAGGGCAATATTTCTTGTCTTTCATATTACGTGGGATTTGATGAATCAAATTCCAAAAATAGGCGATAATACTAACTTTTCCATTTTTCTTCTGGACTCTAAAACCCATTTCTTTTCCAATGTCTTCAATCTTTGCGATCAGATCTTTTGCTGAATGGTTGGATGTAAATCTCATCTTCCTCTCAGAAACATCCTGGAATTCAAAGCATATCGTGGATTGATGATGTGTAAATTTCCTCACAAGTTTGGCAAGCATTAATAGAACATAATAATATTATAAACATCAAATCAATTAGCTAATCCTCATCTCTTTCTCGAAGAAACCTGAGAGGTCTAAGCATGAAGACATTGCTATCAACTGAAATGCATTGATAAGGGTTGATGACTCAGGACTCTTATGTTCTGCTTCATGTGGCTATTACAAAGGGAGTATGTCCAAGTTACAGCCAAGCAAGAAGAAGAAGCTGACAAGTAAATAATATAACAGTATGTGCCGCGTCATGGATTGAAAAGGCTTCCTCGTCGATACTCACATTCTCTTTCTCTTCCTCTTCGTCCTCAGGATTTGCCGGAACATTGTCCTGCTGGAACCATTCATCATCTTTGATACCAGCCAGTGTTATCCGGGTAAGAGGATTGGGGTCAAGAATCCTCCTTAGCAAGTTCTGGGCACCAGATGATAGCCATTTTGGCATCCGGACATCTCCTTTAGATATCTATACTCCCTCACAAAATAAAAATCAGTTGAAGCAATCGTATTAAAGAAGGACAGTAGGGGCAGAATTTGAATACCTTTTGGTAGAGAACGGCAATATTTCGATCTTCAAAAGGAAGATACCCCGTTAGGATTACAAACAAGATAACACCACATGACCACGTATCTGATGTTGCACCTTCATAGCCTCTATTAGCAAGGACCTCTGGAGCAACATAGCAGGGGCTTCCACAGGTTGTATGCAGCAACCCGTCGGCCTGAAATTTTTCATACAAGTATCAATCACCATTCAGTAAACTACGTGATAACTCTTTGATTTTGCCTTCAGTTGCGGGTTGACAGTAAAAATATCAGATTCAAATACCCGAATGTGCTGGGGCGAAGCACTAAGGCCAAAATCGGTTATCTTTATGTTGCCTTGGGCATCCACCAGTACATTCTCCAGCTGCAACAAAATAGAATCATATTTCTTAAAAAATGCCATTCTTGTAGTCCGACAAACATTTCAAGCTCCAAAATTACGTTGATAATTCTGAAGAGGGCTGAGAAAGAAGGAAGAACCTTAAGATCCCTGTGGAAGACTCCTTTATTGTGACAGTAGCTCACACCATCAATTAACTGTTGGAAAAGCTTCCTACCTTCAGCTTCTTTCAGTCTACCTTTGGATGCCTGTGAGCACAAATAGCACGTTAATTAATTCAATGCTATGCAGTGAGCATACAAATAATCAGCAAATGATCCTTACAATTCTGTCAAACAATTCTCCTCCAGTGACGTACTCTAAGACCAAGTAAATTTTCGTTTTGCTAGCCAAAACCTGCGTAATTAGTTGGAAATCCTGGTCAGAAGATTTTGATATTGACAAGATAACTGCAAACGCAACATGGCACTTACAACCCTTTCTATCTATGTAAAGGCTAGTTGCAACTTAAGCAAAAGATTAATGCATATATCTTTTATGAGCAAATAGAAATAGTTCTAGCTTAATTATTTGTTGGGGGCCGTCATTTTTTTACATGGTCCTAACATAAAGGATAGATAACAATACTGGGGAAAATGTTATAAATGGATTGTTGGAATATTTATATATTATTTATGAATTTGCATTAGTTAATAAGCTCAAAACAAATTAATTTTTATGATCTTGTGTGGACTATAATTGGTGGATCATATAAGTAAAACCAATGGACAGAGGCCCAACCTACATACTTGTAGCAATCAGTTATTTTCTATTTCTTAACTGATTAAGTCAAAGATAATGAAAAATTAATTAATTAATTATTAAGATAGTTATTGATATGATTCATATAATACCATTAGTCAACAACCAACATACATATTTCTTTTCCATTCTCTCCACTATCTATACACTTTTAAAAAATTACAAGGGTTAAATAGGTTGTAAGTTTACCTACACTTGTGGTAATCAAGAAGTTATAAGTTATGGATTCTTTATGTATATATGTTAAATACTTATTTTATTTTAGTTATGTATATTGAGATACTAATTTTGACATGGACAACCTCACTTGCAGAACAGCCACATGAAACTCACACGGGAAGCCTTCCGTAACCAACTATTTATTCTCACAAGTCATTAATTATTAAACCTTAACACATGAGCCCTGTGCAGCGTACCAAGTATGAACAATGAGTCAATTTAAGACTTATTGAGTAATATGATTATTAGTTAATTTTATAGTTTATATTGATACAGGGTACAGTAAAGAAGGTCTGGAAATAAGTATCAAGAATCAATTTGACAGTGAAAAGGGAAGGTATCCAAGTATGCGTATGTTCCAGATGCTAATCTCCCGTTGGACGCAAATGTACATGGAAAATTAAATGGAAAGCATAAAGTCCACTTTGTCTTTCACTTTGAAAAATTGTAAAGCAATACTAGATTCTTTACTTGGTAGTTGGTATGATTGATTTAGATTGCTTGCTCCGAAATTCAGTATCAAATATCAATCACCACGACGCTATAGCAGGAAATGAATGAGACGTTAAAACAAGGGACGTAAAATAAAAATGGAAACGTTTTCCTCGATTAAATGGCTAACCGAAAAAACAAAATTGAAGTTGCAAGTTTTAGACATGAAGTATGTTTAATTTAATTTGAGAGGTGAAATGATTCTTGAAGCTTGAAGCGACGCAAAGTAGATGGGGGCAGTCACCGACTCACCAGCCTCCTCAATCCTCTACTGTGGAGAGAATAGAGTTACTTGAGCGAGGATTGATAAAAACTTCATAAAAATTTGAAAAAAAAAAAACAAACGAAAACGAAAAGTGGGGACCACCGTGGTAGATTTGTTTTGTAGGACGTGGGCATCGGCATTCGGTATTCTGGCTTGGACTCTAGAAATCAGGAAAATCATGTTCCTTTGAGCAGAGATTCACGCAAACATAGATATAGGAGCCAAGACTGATTAAAAAAAGATTTGGGATAACCCAAATCAGTGGCATGATTAGAACAAAGCTTTTACTCAACATCTGCATGATCCATGAACAGGATAGTCGACTCCATCGGAAATTCCCCCCCCCCCCCCCGCAAGGAAGATTTCGATGCGAAAATGCATTCAAATCGGTGCTAACAATCTCATAAATCAATGCACATCCAGACAGGGGGAGGGAATATGATGGGACGGTACCTCGTGTAATCTGACGACGTTGGGATGCTTGAGAAGCTTGAGGGTGGCTATCTCCCGTGTTATCTACAATTTGTTATCAAGAAAATTGCAGTGAAAATTAAACCATAATAAGAAGGGGCTGAACTGCTAAAGCAAAACAGAGGGGTAGAGAGGAGGAGACCTGATGAGCGATATTGAGATGGAAGATCTTGGTCTTGTCGATGATCTTGAGGGCAAAGAGCTGATCAGAATTGACATGTTTGGCCAATTTGACCTTGGCGAAGCTGCCAGTGCCCAGAGTTCTGCCAACCTCGTAATTGGCGAGCCTCATTATTCCTTCATCCTTCTCCGTCGGGGAGTTACCCAGTTTCAGGATCACCATTGGGATTGTCTCGTGCTTTGCTTCTGCATCCACAGATTCAGTTGCTCAATACTGAAACTATCAGGATCACCATTGGGATTGTCTCGTGCTTTGCTTCTGCATCCACAGATTCAGTTGCTCAATACTGAAACTAACACCCTGAGAGCAGCTATCCTGGTGCCTGTGTCAACACATTTTCGTCAACATCTCCCAGCTCACTCGCTCCCTCCCTCCCTACTCCCTAGTCTCTCTATATATACCCGCGTTTGGCTTCGGTGATGCTGCTCATCTGGACCATGTTCAAATTTTTAAGGTTTTATTTTTATATTTTTATTTTATATTTAGAGAATATTGGCTCAAGCCATCAAAAATAGAGTTTTCAAGAATCGTGAATGGAATTTTAAGTATTTTAAAATATGACTCGTCCACGTAATCAGTTGAAAGTGATTTTTTCTTTTATCCACAGAATAAAATATGAATTATTATAAGTTGTTCTCTCATTGTTATTGATTTTTTATTTTATTAATTTAGGTATTTGATTCTCTTGTGATGAGCTAAGGGTTTAAAATTTTTTGTAAATTGTGTTTGATTTATTTTGGGTAAATGATTATAGATTTTTTGTGTTACTGATTTACGATATTACATTACAAATTTAATGGATTTATCTTATCATCAATATGAATAATATAGATTTAATTTCAATAATTTAATTTAATATTAATTTTTTAATAATTTTTATAAATTGACTATCTTAATTGAATTGAATATTAAAAGTCTTTATCATTTTTATAAATGTTTATATTGGTAAATATAATATTAAAAAATAAAAATAAAGATAATCTTTAAATTAGCATTTTAAAAAATTAAAAAGTCACAACTGTAAAATTTTAAATCTAGACTGCCCAGAATATATCTGGATAGTCAGTTTATAAAAATTATAAAAATATTTAATATTAAATTAAATTTACATTATCTAGATTGATGATAGAGTGAATTTATTAAAATATATTTTTTATTTTAATAAAAATAAAATAAAATATAAAAATAAAACTTATAAATCTAGATCATCTAGGTTTCTCATCACATGATAAGCATAAAAACCAAACGCATATATACCCCACAATTTTACTACTATTATTTTGATCCTTTAGTCTATCCCTCTACTCCCTTCGTTTAAAAATATAAGATAATTTTAATTGAATCTTACTCTTCAATAAAGTAGTTATCTATTTTTTAACTAACCCCATCTTTTCATATTTATTCTTATTAAATATCTTATAATAAATATAAAGTCATTATCAATAGGACATTTTTGAAAAAAAAGGCAATAATTACACATCAAAAAAGTAAAAATGTATTACATTTTTAACATCTAACTCCTCAAAAAATGCTTTATATTTTTTAACAGAGGGAGTATTTAATTATATTATTTATTTTGTTGGACTGACTCTTTCAGGAGTTGGCTTTCCTCCACGAGCACTGCAAATTTAGACCGTTATATTGAATTTGATGATTTAAATTTGATAATTTTAAAAAGTATAATTTAATTTCTCCCATTAAAATTTAATCCAAATGGTTTAGATTTGCAATGGAAGCGCATTGGTGGAAAATTGCAATTAAGAGAAGCCAAATCCCTTCTTTCTCAAGCATTTGTCTCCCCTATATTCGTTTATCATCATTGATGGTTTTATTTAAACTTCATTAATCTCAAGCAACCTGTCTTCCATTTAAAGGCCACTAAAGCTCCCGGGCTTGGCGAATATAAGGGGCATTTTAATCAATCATTGTGGGAGAAGGTAAGTGATGTAAAATATGATAGCAAGTTGCACTGTCTCCCTTGTTAATTTACAACCAACTCTAAGTTGTAGGTATCATGATAATAACTAGAAATGATTATTAAATTTGTACAATTTACAAAAGTGAGATCCCGAGTTTCATAATTCAAAACTCCCAATAACAATTTACAACCAAGAATTAGAGTTACATAAGGTTACGGAAGCATGAGAATCCAATTTAAACCAAAGTGTAACATCTCTAGATTAGACAAGTAAAATTACCTTTACTAATCATCCCTAATCTCCAAACATCAATGGCCATATTGATCTTTTCATAATTTGTAAGGTTTTTAAAAGGTTGCCACGACCACAATACTAATAGCTATGTGGTCGAGCACAACATTCATCACCATAACACTTACAAACACATGCGCACGTGGGGTCACAATGATAATAATCATATGCCCCTAACCATTCATGTTGGACTACAATAATGATAATGATATGGCCAGAAATATAGAATGCGTGATCAATGTCATCTTTATATCATCTTGATACCATTGACATGAAATCAGTAGCTATTTTGTAGCCACGTTCAAACTCAAAACCAAGCCCTTCACTCATAAGGAGTTGCCTGGCCAATGTTAACTCACTTGTAATCCATAGTTTTCCTTAATACTAACAATCATGAGATGTCGTACCTCTAGTCTAACCTTTTTATGAACTGATAGAGATTAATTATATTTGAGTCCCTTGAAGAGCAATTGAAATAATCTCTATTAAACCATAGGACAATGATTATCTTTTGATTTCAACAGTCGATACCCAAGTTAGCTTTTGATTCCAATGATAAGCTACTACGACCACGTTAATTTAACATATCTACTTCTCTCCATATGTGAACTCCTGTCAAGAATGATCATGTCATACACACATTGACATATTGTATGCAAAACCAATGACAACTATCATATCATGACAATACTTATCACAAACCATCTTCATCATACTCTACCTATTTCAATATGCACACATCTCATATTATTCATTTTCTAGTATACATATACATATACATATACATGCTTGATCAAATCTAAAGCACACATGTTTAACATACATTTCATTTTCATGTTTCAAGCATTTTTCACCCATCACAATTGGCCAAAATTTGCATAAATAAGTTTACAACTACCTAATAAGTTTCAAACAATGCTTCAACAATTAATTAATTATTTAACAAGCAATTATATAAGCTAAGATTTTAATCTTTGAGAGGTCAAAATTCACCCCTCAAAACACACACTTTTGAAGCTCCAATAACTTGAATGATACCAAATTAGTTAATTTATAATTTAATCACAAGGATAATTATTAATATCCTTATTTAGATAAATTTCAATACTTTATCTCACCATTCAACTCACCCAAAATCACAACTTCTCACTATCAAACATATCCAAGTTTACTAGGTTTTCTTAACTCACATTATCATTAATAAACCCTTAAATCATCATTAATGGCTTCAAAACAGCTCTAACCATCTCATTTATGCCAATTTTTAGACATTAATGACACTCACCAATCAAAAACTTAAAAAACCATTAATGCTAGATTTAAGTAACATAAACAACTCTCATTAATCCTATTTAAGTTGATGAGTTTGGATCCATAATCTATCTAGATTGAAAATTACTTTATCAACTCTAACTCTAACTCAACTCTTTAAGAAAACAGAAGAGAAAGGAAAGATAAGAGTTTAAGAGTCTTATCATTGATAGTTGATGGCTTAAAAATACTTTTAAACCTTCAAATTGGCAAGTCCTAGTAGAGAAAACCTTAGGCCTCTCATTTTCTTCTTTTCCTCTTTTCAAGTTTTCATACAGACACAAAGTCACTCATACAAAATTTTGACCAGGCGCCGCACAAAAATGTCATTTTTCAGCCATAGGTGTACCGTGGCTTGTGGCATAGAATCTCTTTCTTCATATTTTCTTGAAATTCATTTGCAATGGCTATGTTCAACTAGTGACCAATAGGGACAGAGAAGGAATTGGCTAATTTGTTCGCTTCTACAGTTAGTTAGCTTTACCGTAAGGTCTTTGCCAATGGGCTTGTGACTTCTGTTTTGTTTTGTTTTGCCGTGAGACTGTTTCCTTCTTGCGGTTAATGAATTCAGGTTTTCGTTGTTGGTAAAAAAAAAAAAAAACGTATAATTTCATTTTATTTCATGTTTTTAATATTTGGCCAAAAAATTGTTTTTAACACTCAAAATATAAAATTTTAATAATTTCCAGTTAGAATATTAATGGATAACTAGGAAATTTTATCACCATAAAATTGCCGTGGTTTTCCTATCTGGTACTGAGAAGGGGAAAAAAAAAACTACTTATCTAAATTTACTTCAAATGCTAAGGATAAGGTGAAATATAAGTAAGGTTTAAAGATTCAAATCTTTTTTACGTAATTTGACGAAAAAAATATTTTGAAATTTTAAGAGTTATAATTAAAAACTAATTAATTTGGTTGGGTGAATTTTTGGATAGATTTATTTTCGTTGGTTTTCATTAAGCCAAACTGAACCAGGTAGTACTGTTTTTTTTGCCCAGTTTTCTCATTAAAATGTTCGTTGATTTAGTCATTATATGCATATTTAATTTGCAGTTTCGATATAATGAAGGTTATGAACGCATAACAAATCAATAGTTGCTATTTGACTGTTTATCCAATTTTTAATTTGACTTAGTTAGATAATTGTGTGAATAATAGATGGTTGGTAAAATTTTAAATAGTTAGTTAATTGCGGGACTTTCTTTTTTCGCTTAATTATATTGCGTGACTTTTAGTTGTTATCCTAGACTCAGATACATAGAGTTGACAAATAATTTAAATTATATAGCCATACTATTAATACACGATGACTGTTTCATGCCGCCTAAATGGCAAAATCTGTCCCCTCCATTTCCGTCCACGCCAAATAATGCGAAAAATGTTTTTATCTTTTTTTTTTTTTAAATTGGCTGTAGTAACAGTTACCTTTTTGAACCCATCTCTTTTTTTTTTTTAAAAATGAGATCGAGGCATATTGGAAAGACGTGTAATATATATATATATATATATATAAATAAAGGAGAAGTAAATGTTTGGAGCTTAATTTAAGGAAGAGGTTTGAGAGGCAGGAAAAGAGTGGAGAGATAAGGTGAAGAGGGAGGGAGGGAAGTAATAAATGTTGATGGGAAAGGAGGAGGGAAGAAGGGGAGGGAGAAGCAGAGAAGGCACATAGCGAGTGAATGAGTGAATGTGGAGGGATGAATTGGAGTCTGGAGATATCTGATAATTGATATCACCCACTACTCCAACCCAGCAGTTTCCGCGAGCAAGCAAGCACCATCCAATCCAATCCAATCCAATCCAATCATGCTCGTGACTCCAACCGCCCAAGACAAAGCCTCGCACACTCCCTCCACCTGTGCTGCGCACGCACCACACACCCACGCCCTTGCCTGCCAAGCTGCTGCTTCATTAAATGATTCTTCGTCACTCATTCTTCCCATGTCCACACCTCTTTTCCATTTGCTTGCCTCTTTCGCTGTCCTTCTTAATCACTCCCTCTATCTTACTATGCTTTTTTTATTTGTGATTTCTGCATAAATAATTCTCTTATTACAAGCAATTATGATCCGACTTGGAGCCCTTCTACACAGTGACACCCCACTGTAGGATTGCCCCAAAATATGGGCCACAAGCACGAGGGAGTAGTCCATGATGGGCAGCGCTCATAATGGCCTCTGGACTCGGTTCACTCTGGGTTTTGAATGACGGAGTGGCGCCCTTTGGAATTGTATTGTCGACATGGACAACAAGATTTGGGCTCTCAATCCCGATTCTGCTAATGGACTCCAATACACACGCACGCACACACACATTCTAATAAACTACAAAATAATTGATGACCTTTCATAAAGAACAAGAATGCAGAGGTTGGTGATCATATCACAAGTGCTTTAACTGAAAAAGCTACACGCGAACATGCCAAACGTATGCAAAATGTGTGCAGTGTAGTATAGCAGCTTAACAGTGGAATACATGAAACAAGCACGGTAACTCGTACGCGGCATGGGATGCAATAGCAGGTCACAGCTCAGCATCACGGCCTTGCTGAGACTTCTTCTTGGCGGCCTCGTAGTTGGAGGCGATGGTGTCCTTAGCAGACTCGAGGGCCTCCTCCGCCATGTCTTTTGCGGTCTCGTAACCCTCTCTAGACTTGTCCTTTGCCCGGTTCAGCTGCTCCTCCGCCTCCGCCTCCCTCTCCCTGGTCTCCTCCGCCCTCCTCTCTCCCATCTCCTTCGCAGCCTCCTTGGCTTGCTCTGCCCTCTCTGACGCTCTCTCCTTCGCCTCTTGCGCCTTCTCGTATGCTTTTCCCTTCGCTTCCTTCATTTTCTCTGATGATTTATTAGCAGCCTCCTGTGCCTTCTCGGATGCCCAACTCGCCTTGTCCTTTGCAGAATCCGCAGTGCCCGTCGCTACATTCTTAATGTATTGCGCTTTCTCTGCAGCAGCGTCCTTCATGTCCCTCATCCTCTCGGTCGCTGCATCTTTCACGTACTGACCTGCCCCTGCCCATCATGTTCGGTGTTGGATACATCATCAGTTTGCATTCCAAAAATCTCGTCAGGGCAAGTGCCCCAAGTCCTAACTTTACAAACTCTATTCGTTTCATTCCCATTAAATGTTTTCCGTATCATGCCCATTTACCATGTACATGTAAAAAATAAAAAATAAAAAACTGTTTGAAAAGGACACTGGTTCTCTCTTAACCATGAGCATCCTGGAAACAATATGGAGCATTATTATAACAGAAACTAGTAGACTGACCAGAAGCGACGTCCTGGACCTTATCCTTGGTTTTTTTAGCAGCGTCAGAGGCATATTGCTTCGTCTTCTGTGCAGCATCACTGGCATAATCTTTTGTCTTGCCTGAAACATCACCCGCATAATCTTTGCTCTTCTGAGCCGCATCGCCCGCATATTCCTTGGCCTTCTGAGCCGCATCCCCGGCATGTTCTTGTGTCTTCTGAGCAGCATCGCCGGCGTAATCCCTGGTCTTGTGAGCAGTGTTGGAGGCGTAATCCTTGGTCTTGTGAGCAGTGTTGGAGGCGTAATCAGGAACTTTGCTAGTGGGATCATCATGCTTGAGGCCAAGGCCTTCGGAGATTTTCTCTTTAGCCCACTCTGTCCATGACTCTGTGGCTTCTTTCCCCTCTTTTGCCGTCTCGGCCGCCTTCTCCGCAGCTTTCATGGTCTCGGCTTTGGCTTCGTGAAAATCATTAGCTTCCTCTTTGTTTGATGGCATGTGGCCCCCACTGGAGGAGTTGCAACGCAAGCCGAACATGACAAGCCACACCATCAGCATCAAGAAAACCACCCTGGAACCCATTCCCATTCGCGTCGCCCAAATAACACAACCGAAGACTCGACGTGAGAAAATATTGGGGACTTGTAACTTGAAAGCAGACCGCTGAAAAAAGCGGTTGCTGAAGGGGTTTATAAGGGAGGCAGTTGATGGGGGGCTATAAGGAGGTTATGCCACGTGGAATGGTTTGAATGATGAGGAGCAACGTGGCAGTTATGGGAAGCAAGGTGTCACATTTTCATCATTCTGGTTTAGCGCGGCTGTTTCCGGAATTAGGTGCGTGTCGAAGAGTGGATGGAACAGGGATGCACCGAATGAGCAAGAGGATAAGTAGTCCGGTGTAGTTTATTGTGCCTGCTTCATATATTCGGATGGTACGTTCCGCCTTTTTGTATCTCGCTATCTTTCTCTAGAGTTCTGTTTTGTGGCAAATGTCAAATATCATGCAAATGAAAAGTAACGATGATATTTCACCAAAAAAGGAAAATGACGGTGTTAAAAGCCCATTCAACGAGAGGAGGAAATCTTCAAAACTCTAAAACCAGCCGACTGAAATCCCAGGGGAAGCCCATGATGCAGCGGACCTGATCGCTAAAGCAGCTCTCATGTGTTAATGGGTTTCATCCCATCTCTTTTCCTCATTCTGTTTAGTTTGTGTTTTGGAGTAGGACTTATGCACTGCTCCTTTGTTTAGCTTTGTTTTACCTTCCCTGGTTATCAAAAAAAGAAAACCAGCCGATCGAGATCAGATCCCCATTGAAACACTTGTCTATCATATATGCACCATGTATGATGTGACTATATCAAAATAAAAGATGCCGATAGCATGAGAGCATGCTGAGCAATTGTAATTCAGGGGAATCCTTCTGTTACATTACAAATGCGTGAGGATAACAAGTTTCCTTTTCAGTTCGATGTTTAAACCCATGCAGAGCCTGTTTCTAAATTTTTATACCTGTAACCCATTGTGATTAGAGCATAAATCAAATAATAAAGCTTCTCCGGCTATTAAAAGAACAAATGCGTCCTAGCGCATTGGAAATAAACTGGGTATTGATCCAATTACCCCACTTCTCCATCTTCAAATGCAGCTTTCACATTTCTTTCAGAATATTGAGCAATCAAGCTATATTTATATTTATCATATAATGTATTTTATAACTTACAATTTTATAATATAAATATCGTCCATTTGTCCACTAATGTTTCTTACCTGATACTTGTCTGATGGTAGAACCACCAGTATTACCACTTTTGATTGGTTTAGTTTAAGATCGGCTGTGCACCTTTATAAAACTGGACCAGTGACTGGTTCATCGATTTTTCACGAGGTAACAATGTCCACTGATAGCCTAACAGCGACTGCACAATTAATGCGGGCAAATGGAAAGCCGCATCACCTAACAAGATACAGATTTTGGCCTAAGTCAAAATCACTGGAACCCATCTATCCATCTATCGTGCGTTTCCCTATCAACGTGCGGAAGAAGACACTTAAAGAACTCTCAAAATAGATAGCTTCAACTATGATACAAGAGCCATATTAACTTTATAAAGGGTTCCATTCACGCGTGCTCTGAAAGTCTAGTACATGTCCAGATGACTCCAATGAGTTGGCGGAGATTACATGATTATTGCACTGTAACTTTGACGGCTACAACGATTTGCATGTCTTCCTGTTGTGGCCCTGACCCTTGCACTTACTGCACTGAAGCGGACGCTTCATCACGTCTTCTGATTCAACCTGCTTCAACTTCGGCCGTCCCGGAGGCCTCTTAGTTGATGGAGGGGTTACCATTACTGATCGGGCGGATTCACCCAGGAATAGCACTTCATCATTTGACACAGGGCGTATTGATTCCGCATATGTTAATTGGTAGCTCCCAACTGTGAAATATCTTAAGCAATAATCATAAGGACTTCTATCAATGCACTCAAGAACCGCTATTGCATGACAGCAAGGCAACCCAGTAATCTGCCATCCCTTGCAGCTACACTCCCAGCCATCAATATTAACCATTTCTATAGATTCTCCACAGACCTCGTATGTGCCACTTTGTGAGAGTAACACTTGAAGTGACTGTGCAACTGAAGTTTCTTTTTGAAGCATTTCCTCCTTTGATGGCACCAACTTTGTCGTCCACTGGTTGGACTCCACCCGTCTTGAGTAAATTGTTTCCATCATGTTACATCGTAATACATCAACCATGTGAATAATAGGCAAATCATGTGTCTCTGACACCCAACTGTAGAATTCGTGTCCAAAATCGGAGGTCAGGTGGTTATACCTAGCTCCACCAAAGAATGCATTGGACCAGTGCTTTGGTTCACTTTGTAGGACCCAATTATAGGCTTCAAGAGACATATTCTTTATGTTGTCAATACTACGGGCAAAAGCGTCCGGTTTAGTTGCATAGGCAGCAGCATAAAAATCATTTATTATGAGATGCCTTTGCTCATGAGAGAATTGTCCCTTCAAGTCCTTGTTCAGTTTCTCAGCAAGGTGGCGTAAGCAATAACCATGGTAGCAATTCTCAAATATCTCACCTAAAGATTCTTTTAAACCATTCTGAAAATCTGCAACAAATGTCAATTGCTGAGAAGTTGATATTGCCGATTTTAGCTCCTGCAGAAACCAATGCCAGTTATCCTCATTCTCAGCATCTACAACACCAAAGGCTACAGGAAAGACGCCATCATCCCCATCTGCAGCCATTGCGGTCAACAATTCCCCTTGGTACTTTGTGTTCAAAAAAGAGCTAGCAAGAAAAAGCAGAGGACGACAACCTTGCTGAAAACCAGATATTGAGGCGTGAAATGACACAAAGAGACGATGGAAACTAGAGTCCTCTTTGGTTGTAAGTGTTGCAAAACTCCCTGGATTAGTCTCTTTTATGTTCTCGCAGAAGGAGGGTAACTGAGTATATGACTGCTTGTAGGAGCCTTTCAGCAGCTCTTTAGCAATCTCTTTAGCACGCCATGCTTGAGAATAATTTAACTCAACCCCATACTCCCGCTTAATGTCATCAGCAATATCCCTTGGCTTGTAGTTTGGGGAGACTTTCAATTTCTCTTTTATGATATTTCCCACCCAGCCTCTAGTTGACCGATACCCAGCTTTTATTCTAGCAGCCCCTTCACAAGTATGCTCTGCGGTCATTTTCTTAATGCAAATCAATTGGGTGGTGGCCAACCTTGAGACATATATCTTCCAAGGACAACCTTCAGATTTACATTTGACAGTGACACGATGAGCATCATTCTTTTTGCATTTGTAAGCAAAACCATGAGCAATAGAGTATTTATGCAATGCTTCTCGGAATTCACTTAAACTACGGAACCTTTGGTTGACACCAGTGATGATATTTTGCCACTGTTGGGCAGCTTTACGAAGCTTCTCATCATCCGTTCCAGTAAGAACATAGGGCACACGTTTTCTAGCAGCTACAGAAACGTCAAGTCGATTTGTGGGATGGACAGCATCTACAGGAACATCAACAAGGGGACCAGCTGGGGCTTCTGACACAGTTTTCTTGCTTGACCTACAGTGAAAAAAGGTACTATAAGATTATTATTGAAGCGAACCTGCGATGTTTATGACTCTAGTATATCCAATAGCCATTCATTTTGATCATAAACACAGTATCACAACAATGCAGGCTACAGATATGCATATTCTCCAATTGTAAAACCAAGGAAAAATTAAAGCAAAAATTACAAGTCAAGCTCTCAAACCTCATACGCCAAGTGTGTTTTCTATGTTACAGATCAAAGTAAAGAGGAATTCAGGACAGTCCACAAATGATGGGCAAAAGGTGCGAAATAACTACCTACTCTTGGGCACAATAGATGTATTTTGGGCTGCTCCTTCCTCATAGATAATGAACAAATCAACTGTGGCAGCATCGCCAAGATAATTGATCATGCGTTGCAAGTCCTTGTCTTTCGCTATCGTGATGAGAGTTTTCTTATTGCTCGGAAGGAGGTATTTGATGATCATTGGATCTGTCTTACCGAACATTTCTGCCACTTCCGATTTTAAATCACTCAACTTTGTCTGCAGATCAATGTCTGTTGCATAGGCCTCGCCCCCCTGGTATGCCAGTGATCCATCTTTACTCGTTACAAACTCACCTCCCGACTGACATATAGCTATAGTTTTCCTTGTAGCCATAGCCTAGCAGTTTATCTTTACCCAAAAAAAAAAAAAAAGTATTGGTAAGGTAAGCGTGGTTCTCACTTATCAGACCTCAATTTCAAAGGAGACAAGCAGTGGAGGGGTCTGCATTGAGCACTCCGAACTTTCTATGGAAAATAATTAAAGGGAAAAAATCAAGACAAGAAGAATGCAATCTAAATTGTAAACCTCTGTCATCCAGCGTCACGAAAGGCCTTGAGAGGTTAAATTAACCGGTATCATAGTTTATGCTAGACATTAGAAAAAAAGAATAATTTTTATTATTTACCGAAAAGCGCAGAATAGATGTGCAATCTGGATGGAAGGCAAGCCTTCTGTGAGGAAAGACAGATGAAATTCGGCAAAGGGCAGAAAAGCCCTAATGTAGAGCAAATTTTATGGTCAATAGAAAAGAGAAAGAAGCTTATCAAGTTAAGCACAACGACGCATGATGAAGATACTGACCTAGAAGCCAGAGTGAAACAAAAAAAGCAGGTAATCGAACTTTTTCTTCTCCGTCGTCGTCGTCGTCGTCGTCGTCGTCCTCCCTGATATACGTAACATGCCCGACCCAAGCGGTGCGAACAAGTGGGGCTCGTGGAGGCCCAAAAGTCAAAAAACAGATGGGTTCTATGTTACGACGTCGTATTTGCGCATCAGTTACTATAATGCGCCAAAGAATAAAGATACTAATATTTCGGTCGTTGAAGAAGAGGCAGACGCCGCCCTCTACAATATTACTTTGCATGGCAAATGGCAAATTGACTACTTCGTGTGAATCCAACGGATGTGGACGACCCAAAACATACAGCGACTTTGATGTTATTGAACATTTCTAAACTATAGAGTATCCTTAATATTAAATGCATTGAATCATGCATTAAAAATCTTGCTTTTGATCCAATAAACATAATATTTTTATCTACTGATGTTTCAACCTAATTTCTATAAATAAAATTGCATTTTATAGATATCCATGTGAGCCAATGTATCACATAAAACTTAAAAAAATAAACTGCATTACCCAAGACATGTAATAAGGAAGTTTTGGTAAAAATTTAACACCAGTAACTTAGGGTTATCTTAGGTGACAAAAATGTGGTATTGATGTAAGTCAATACTTTAAAAAGCCATCTTAATAGAACAAAGTAATATATTTAATATGCATATTTTTATTCTATTAACATAAAATATAAAAAATATATTTATTATTATTATTCATTAATAAAGTATCTTTCCTAATTAAACTAGCGTTACTTACAATCTTACATGCCTAGTACGGGACTCCAAAATAAAAAAAGGCCACCATTTTTTAAGCCAAATAGCTTTCTGCCAATTATATAATTAACTTTCTTCTGGCAAAAAAAAAATTATATCTTTAATTAGGTAGTAAAAAATTATATATATATATATAACTATTTTGTAAAAATAGATTTCGTTAAATATAAATATTTTGATATTTTTTGGTGAGACGGAGAAGTGAGAACAAACGATTATCCAAACAACTGATAGTCCACACTAGTTTTATACGCATGGAAGAAATACAACCCCAGCACTCGACGGATAGGATTGGTCAATGAAGTCAAGCAAGTTTGATCGGGACAAGAAATAATCAAGTCGGAACCTTCTTGTGAATTGGTTCAGTGAATTGCATGCTCAGTTACTCTCCAGGCACACACAGACTCCTTGTGTACTTCTAATTGATGAAGCCCCTTCCGTTGCCGTACCCTTAAGCTGCATCATCCTCCACGAAATTACCCAGTGCTTTCCTAGAAAGTATTATTTGTTCGTTTGCTTCATCAAAAGAAAAAAAAGAAGCATGTAAGGCTTTGATCTTGAAAGTGGGAAGGATAAATTGTTCATGGTGTATTGAATTAGCCGTGTCGTGGAAGGGACTTGGTCCGTGCTTTTCCATGCAAATTTATATACCGAAGGCAAGTTATCTCCCATGTGCTACAATCTTTGTGTCTCAGTTGCTCTGCTTCTTACCTTGAGGACCCTCAGGTATTAACTTTCAAGTTTTCACTTCTAACTCTATCACACTGATTACTAGCTTCACCTCCCCCTTTCGATGCACGGGGGGCTTATAATATTAATAGTTTGGTAGATTTGTTGTTACTGCTGAAACTACCTTTAACATACTGAACCAGATGACTTGTAACCATGTGTATCAAATATATTCTGGTGTTGATATGTCTGTGGAATTGGTCTGGATCGTTGGCTTTTACAACTGTTAATGATGGTCTGCTGAGGATTAGTCTGAAAAGGAGGAGTTTAGACATTAACAGTCTTCGTGCTGCAAGAATCCAGGAGGCTGTTCATCCCAGAACTCTTGGGAGCTCCCATAAGAATAATAATTTAGAAAAAGCAGCTGTAGTGTATCTCAAAAATTATCTCGGTGCTCAATACTTTGGGGAAATTAGTATCGGTTCTCCTCCACAAAGCTTCAATGTTGTGTTTGACACTGGAAGCTCTAATCTTTGGGTCCCATCTTCTAAATGCATCTTCTCTGTAAGTTATGCATCTTCCATTTTAATTGATGCTCCCTTCATTTGTTGAGTGATCCTATTTTTTAAAACATAACATGACTACATGCAGATTGCCTGCTATTTTCATTCCAAGTATAGGGCGCGACTATCTAAAACTTACACCAAAATTGGTAAATTTGGATCACCGTGGCAGTAATATTGACCTCTTTTTTTTTTTTTTTTTGGGAACTGGTTTAGTTTTAGTGTTATTTTAGTAATTATGGTCATACTTAAAATTTCTGTTCGCAAATATCCAGGAACACCTTGCAAAATTCCTTATGGCCGTGGATCAATTTTGGGCTTCTTCAGCCAAGATAGAGTTAGAGTTGGGGATATCACCGTCAAACATCAGGTCAGCATTTGGACCCTTTTTTTTTAAAAAAAAAATGATTTAAGGTCTGGGAAGTATGAGTTATGATTGATTCAGTTTTACATGCTTCAAATACGTTTCTTCTTTGGCTGCACTGATGGCTAGTTACATCCTATCCTCCAGGAATTTGTTGAGATAACAAAGGAAGGAAATTTGGCATTTTTGGCTCACCAGTTTGATGGGATACTTGGGCTTGGATTTAAGGATATTGCGGTTGGACATGCCACACCAGTGTGGTACAAGTTTGCACATCACCCAAATTTTATCAATCCACTTTCTCCTTTCTTATTCATCTTACTATACTCTCTCTTATATAGTGGGTGATTAATTTATCTTAGATGGTAAAAAATGAAGAAGAACCACTGTAATTACTGATTACAGGTATAATATGATCAAACAAGGGCGATTAAGTCAACCACTTTTCTCCCTTTGGCTGAATAAAGACTCAATGTCAAAGATAGGGGGTGAGATTGTCTTTGGTGGTGTTGACTGGAGGCACTTTAGGGGTGACCATACTTACGTACCGATTACCAAAATGGGTTACTGGCAGGTCTGTTCTATTCAAAGTTTACAACTTCTTTTGCCTCTTTATTAGCTACTCTTGTCATATGCCATGGCAATATTACTGTTTGGTGTATTCATTTCCAGATTGATGTGGGAGATATTCTTGTTGGGAAAATTTCAACAGGTTCTTTTTACATATCTACTATATGCTGTTTATTTTTGTCTCATCTTGTGCTCTCGTCTCATTTTTATGGTATTATTGTCAGCCGCCAGCGTGCACCATTGCGATTCTTGGTACTTAGGTCACGTTTTCCATTATCATAGGTTTACATCACCTGTTAATTTTCATGTTTACAATTGACAGGGTTATGCCAGGGTGGTTGTGCTGCCATTGTGGACTCAGGGATATCCTTAATCTCCGGTCCAATGGTATCATCTCAATATTGATTTATTCTAGTTCCCTTTCCTTTGATGATATTAATATTTTCTATTGAGCTCGTTCTTGCAGGCTGTTGTGACTCAAATCAACCATGCCATTGGAGCATCAGGATATGTCAGTTTTGAATGTAAAAATGTGATCCATAACTATGGGAATATGCTATGGGAATTCTTAACCGCTGGGGTCTGTCGTCTTCTTCCTTTCCCCTTCTTATTTCCAATGATCGTCCACAATATATTGGAATCCTAACCACTCTTATCATATCTGCAGTTACAACCTGAATTTATATGTGTTGAAATAGGACTCTGTTCACACAATAAATCTCATATAGTGGAGTACGATATTTTCTCTTTCTCCAATCAGCCCCCCTCTATTTCGCATGAGTTTTCTTAAGACTCATTGCCTTGTTCCAGTTACGCTAACAAAAGTCCATCTCTGACTTGCAGCAATGTTATTGAAACAGTAGTGCATGATGAAAGTTTAGGTGGATCGAGGAGGGAGAAGCCGCTTTGTACTTTCTGTGAGATGATCGTGTTTTGGATCCAAGTTCAGCTTAAGGAAAAGAATGTGAAGGAAAGAATATTTGAGTATGTAGATGAGGTACTTGTTTTAAGAACAACTTGTTTCTTTATTTATTTTTGTTTACTCTGGGGATACGGATACATCTTGTGCATTAAATTACTAATGCTATCATTTGTTTTTATTTATTTTTTTGATCAAGCTGTGTGAGAAGCTCCCCAATCCGGGGGGACAATCATTTATAAACTGCAATGATGTTGCAGCAATGCCATCCGTGACATTCACCATTGGAAACAAGCCCTTCTCTCTCTCCCCAGAACAGGCAAGTTAGACTTTGTGTGTGAGAGCTCAGAGGATCCCATTTAAGGTCAAAAAAAGAAGAACCATCTTATTATTTGTTTCTGGACACTTTACAAACTTGGATGCTCCCTTTGTATCGACAGTATATTTTAAGAGTTGCACAAGGGCACTCTGCCGTGTGCTATGTGGGTTTTGCTGCTCTAGATGTGCCTCCTCCACAAGGTCCCCTATGGTAACACATGTTTGCGTGCTTATTACTATTTTTCCTAATAATTCTCTGAATCGTATCTTGAGATAGTGGCACGTGTTTGCAGGGTGCTAGGAGATATATTCTTGGCAGCATATCACTCTGTCTTTGACTATGGTAATCTTCGTATAGGATTTGCAAAATCTGCGTAGTCCCGGCCCACGTTGGTTGGTGTCATTACGAATCCAAATTGCTTGCAAAGTAGAAGCAGAGAAGAGATTCACTTAATTTACGGCAAATAATAAATAAATCTCCTTGTAAATGGTGCCCGCTTTGTCTTGTGAATTATTTCTATGATGTTTCGATTCTTAACTAGCCAATCATTCAAATTTCCCTTGCTACACAAGGCAAAGAGAGATGGCTGGGGACCATTGAGGAAGAAATAGACCAGAATACCTTAAAGAAACGAAAGCACGAAGCCGTCGTGTTGTGAGATTCTTGAAACTAATCTCGTGTGATTTAATCCCCAGTGCCCTGTAGATGACGATAAATTCCAAATCCAAGCACAATTTCCCTTCAACTCTCACTCGACATTACCTGACATGTTTCTTGAAACTGGGTCTTTCCCTGTGAACGATGACTGGAAGTAAACGAGGGAGAGAGGGAAGAACTGCTTGGTAACTTTATAAAGCCGTTCCTGCTGATTGCCTTCAATATTCATTCACAACGTATTTCATGTGACATTGAGGCCGTGTATGGCGTGGTCCTAAAACCTAAACTTTTCTTGTAAACTCTATTACAGACAACAAAAATGAACCTTTGTTAAGATCGATTTTTTCCTCGAATGGAAGAGGCATGTATCTCCACTAAAACTGACCTTTAAGAGCATTCTTTTATGCAAACACGTTAATCCCTCCAGCAAGCAGGCAAGGCGCACATTCCTTTTAATTTATTTGGTATCATACAAGAGGAATCATGCTCACTCTTGATACGTTGGTCGCTGCTGTGCTTATCAACGCTGTAAGGAAGTGGCTCCGGCAAATGAAGAAATGGACGCAGCTAAAGCCGCCTTGAATGAAGGATCTTTAACCAAAGCCGCACTGACGACATCTACCAAGGACACGTTTGACAAGGATGAGCACTGAGATTGTGGGGTGTCATAACCATCCAACGCAAAAGGAAATGGGTGATGGGAGTGGCTTGATGAGGCAGACATTTGGAATTGCAAATATTGATTGGAGGAGGGGTGGGTTAAGTCCAGGGTTATGGTAGGACATGATGATGTTGTGGACAAGGAAGCAAAGGCAGGCAAGGCAGAAGAAGAGAGTACAGAAGAGAAGAGACCGGAGTTTGATTGCGTGCTGCCATGTGCACTGATGGTTGAGCTAGAGAGGAACATGTTCAATGCTGCTGATGTTGCCGCTGCCATGGGTGCGGCTGATGCAGCTAGTGCATGATTATGCTTCCCTTCATAGGTTGTAATCACAATGCTCTTATCCTTAGCACACCTTTGCACCTGTCATATTTAAGTCACGTTCGTCATCTTAAACTCTTTCCTTCCTCTTCATATGATAAAAGAAAAGAATAGAACCAAAGTTGGATTCCATCCTCTATCATCAAATATATATATATATATATATATATCTAGTGGTAGTAGTTAGAGATATTGAATGATTCTGAGTAATAATACAAGAAATTTAAAAACAGTCAAGTGACGCCGGTACAGCACAAACCTGCTTACGAACTGGACACCCGGTTCCCATGTTGCAACGATAGTAAGCCCGAGGACACGGGTTTCCCTTGGCTATCTTTTGTCCATACTTTCTCCATTGACACCCATCACCAATCTAAACACGCGACATTAAGAAAGTCAGCGCCTATATTTGGTTCTTAAATGCATGAAATGATGGGTTATGATTAATTCATACCAAAGAAATATCCGAACGTGTCCTTATGGACACTCTAACTTTTCTGCAAGAATTTGCCTGATCAGATGCTTGATCATCCTCTATGTTTTTCGCATTATTGTTGTTGGCTTCACTTGCAGGTTTGCTGCACATGATGCTGTTCCGGGGAGAAACAAATCCTTCTGATTTGTTGCTTTCTGAAGGCGAAGGCTCAAGGATATCCAAGAACTGCTGGATGGGCAACGCTGCTTTCTCCTCGTCATCTCCTTTATCTTCTTTCTATGCAAATGAAGCCAAGTATTGTGAACTTTAGGTTCAAACTCACGCATTTAAGTTTAATCAACCACCAATGATTTCCCAATATTGCATACTTAGATTGATGATCAAGCAGAATCAGTATTTCACGAAAAAGACTGTAGAGTCGGCCAACCTTTTAAGAGGAAACCACGATGGCCAGTTGATTTCACAACCAAAGAAAAATATTGATCGTCACAGAAGCTTGTTACAATGTTAGGAAAATCGTTATTTTGCCTGTCGTTAATTTTTTCTCTCCATTGCAATTTTCATTTTGGCTCTTCTAGTGTGTGTGAGTGTGCGTGTAAGGAGACAGACAACTATCTGAATCTTGATTAATATTGGAGTGAATTCTCTCCACTCAATTCTGAGAAAACTCCATCCATGTTTCCAGACATTAATTTCATTTTTAGCTCCTGAAGATTTAACACCCATCGTGGAAGCTAGAATTTTAAAAAGGGAAGAGGAAAAATATCACAGCCTTTGATGGTTATGTACCTCTACCAATAGCAAATTGAATATGATAGACGTGCATCAAAATTTTCAGATTAAAAAAAGGTGGAGTCAAACTCACCTGCAAATTATGAGCCTTCAGAGGCGATTGTTCTTGCTGCTGCTGATGCATCGTCAAAACCAGGCGATTCTGAAGAGCAGCGTAATGTTGAGTGATCTGACACAGCATAGCTTTTAGATTCTGATTCTCTTTCTTCATTTCCTCTATCTTGTTCCGCAGCAGGCCCAGCTAAAAGGCATATACCCAAATACAACTCGTACATCATGTGAAATCCAATAAAAAAACAATCACTAGAATTACAGATTCTTGATGATTACTGTGTAGCAAGGATTAACTCGTCAAAGACCACTCACTTGGGCTGCGGGATGCTCTTCAATTTTGTGAGACCGTGCTTCCGGGTTATTCAGACTCAAACGGAGAAGAGTGGATCCCAACTGCTCCTCAATATAATTAAACAATGTTAAAAGCGTAAAAGTAGATATTAAAGTTTTAGAAAACTGAAGCGCAGCAAGGAAACTTACAGTATGATTCTCGTGTGATGCTGCATCTGTAATATCATTATCACATGTGTGCGGTGGCTTTTCATCAGCTTCCACCAATCCTTTTACTGCAACTTTCGCTTCCATTTGTATGCACCGGTCAGATGGCAGTACAACTTTCGAGCAGTTATATAATGGATGGTGCAGCTTGATGAGATCTGCTAATTGAGATGCTTGTCCACGACATTAATTAGTCTAGTCTCGTTAAGTCTTGCCTGGCTTTCTGGATAGTAGTCTTTTCCGCAAGGTTAACGAAGTCTTGTTAATTTATTAATTAAGCAGTACTACTCTTCTCCTCCCATTCTCTTTATAAGTTATTTATATTAAATTTATCAACACTAATACATAAAAAGTACAAGAAAAAAAGAGTAAATAATTCTAAATATATCCCTATATAATAAATTTAAAAAATAATGTTATGTTATTTTTTTTCTTTTCATAAAGAATAGTTTTTAAAATATATTTTAAATATTATTTAAAAAATCATATCATGACTTATAAATGAGACTAAATGAATTTTTTAAAATGTGATTTATAAATAAAATTGGGGGGAATATATTAGAATCCCTCCATGTAGTGCTAAAGGAAAGAAAAAATATATACTCTTTTCTATTTAGAGGGTGGAGGGAAATTTTTTTTTCTATTTATTAGTTACGTTGATAAATTTTTATTATGATTTTTTTTATATTCCATTAAATTTAAAGCAAAAAATATATTGTTAAAATATATATATTTAATAGGGATAAAATTAAAAATTTATGAAATTTTAAAATTAAATTAATAAATTTTAAAGTTTTTAATAATTTATAAATAAGATATATACATGTATGTGTGTGTATTAGTGTGTATATATATATATATATATATATAAAAGTTATTATTTTGATAAGAAGTTACCCGCTGCGCGCACAAAAAAAAAAGAGAGAGAGAGAGAGAGAGAGAAAGAGGTTGAAGTGATGCGCAAACATACAATGCACATCAAAGATAACAGTATTGGTTGTAATTAAATCAAAAAGAGGATGTTGTCCACAATTAAAATGTTGAGCATTCATTGGATGAGGTTGCTCATTTATATGACGGACCGCTTGCAAGCAACCAACCGTTTCTGATGAGAGAGGTCAACGATGGGAATCATCATCGTGCCTATCAGAGATTGAGGGGGCATTGGGTTCCCCTTCATTTGGGCTAAGGCCTTTAGGCCTTACCATCAATGTTTCACCAACTCCAGCTTGCCTTGACACTACACTACATTCTTCAATATTGAATCGTGAGCTGTTCATTTTAAGCAGTTAACACGGTCTTTTTGATTGTCCAATTAAATACAAGATACCCTAACCTCAGTCAAAGGAAAATTTTCGCTGGCATGGGGGTTAGTTTTGCTGTAGTCAGCGAAAATATTTAATAAAGAAAAATCTTGATATTTTTCTCTGCCGAGGAGCTTTGACGAAGAGTCAAAAATAGACAAAGTACCGATCCCAGAACGTCGTCATCATTATTTTAAGCTTCATGAATTGACTCCCAGTTGTTCCTTTACATGATAATATGGAACAAGCAGGAACCTCGAAACTTCCTCGAGACGACATGTTCAAACCTTGCGATATTAACTAGCCCTGCTATTAGAATTTCCTATAAAATTCCACGAGCCTTTAAAATAAATCCAAGTTAGCATTCAAATTCGGGAACGATGCGTGGGATTTAAGTTCACTAATCAAACTCGGGATAACACATGAGATGACGTGGGGGCAGAGGTGTTGGAATTTTAATTGCTGCGCGTGTACTTCACCTCTGGAAGAGTTTGACTTTGAATGAAACCAAACAAACGAAACGAAGGGATTGGTTAGAAATAATACTCCGTCGGATCTTATTTACAGGAGAGAGAAAAGAATCAGTATTTTTATTTCATTCATAAGCCATATCATAAAATTTTTATCACAAACTTTTTTTCCTCTTTTATTAAATATTTTTAAAAATATAATATTAAAATTATATATTTAATAAGGATAAAGTCAAAAATTAAATTTTTTTTGAAAGAGTTAATAAAATTTCAATTTTTTTAATACTGTCAAAATATGTTAAAAATAACTTGTAAATAAAACTACTCAAGTGTATGGAAAAGGAGGGGCTGTGCATGCTAGGTTTGAAAAATAAGTAACAGGCCTGTTTGGTTAATCAGAAACTGAAAAGAAAACAGGCAATGGGCGCAAAGAGGTTGAAAGAAGAAAGGACAAAAGTGGTAGCGCAGTAAAGGAAATCGGCGCCAAGCAGCACTTCACGCGCCCTCCTGTTTTTCACCAAAACAAGGAAAGCAAAGGACTTGATTGGTGCCTTGTTTTGGGTTGGATTGTTGACTTGTTTTGTTTGGGTTAGCTTTCACCATTGCTTTTGACTTGACCGAATCATCTACAGCTCAGGCATGTGTTTCAGATATATGGGGAAAGGTATAGATCTGGCTGCATTCCATGACGTTTCAAGGCATCAGTTACAGACGGAGATGCCGGCGTACGAAAGTTAGAAAGCTAACTATATGGATGGGTCCGCTCGTTTCCAGTTTCAATTCACAACCACCCCTTTACCTTTTAGGCCCTACGTTTTCCCTGCCACTTCACTTGCATACAACCAAAACTCAAATGAAGAAATTGCTAACATAATCACACACAATTTTCAAACATGATCAAGTTTTGTTCATACAGCATAATGACACGATACAATCCATGTGATCAATCATATTTAATGGACGGTGCTTCTTGTTGATGAATGAGTAAATTTTCACTCATAATGATCTTTACCGTCACCACCGTGTTTGTTCATCTTTATCATTTAATGAGGACTAGCATTTCCTGATACCACCTCTCTCTCTCTCTCTCTCTCTCTCTCTCTCTCTCTCTCTCACACAAAATGAAAGCACTCTTCAAACGAACGTCTTTTGAATACTGCTCTCACAATGAAATGTAGATGGGGAGATAAAACCTTCAGAAATACCATAATCATCAATTATTAAAATAACGTAGTGCATGGGGACTAGCATATCAAGAGATGGATGACGCCCATACTTTGCAGTTTGCATTAACCAGACGAAGCAATCCTTACTGCAGCATAATACAACTTGCACAAGTCAAATGTTATTATCATTTTCAATAATTGAGATGAAAACAGCCGTGGACAAACACAGTTACTGCGAGGGTAAAATAATGCTGTTGGAGGAAAGTGTGAGATTTAGTACAATCTAAATTTTTCCTTTGTTTTCTCGAAAACTTCTTCTGCAATGATGGCCACGTTCCCGTCAGCTCTTTTAATCTCCAACTGAGCTTTCTGATAAAATCCAGTACCCCGTAACGCATCGGCAATGAAATCGTCGAATCCAATAGCAATGGCAGCCTCAGCCTTTGCTCCATAAACTAGCCTCTGTTCCACAAAATTAACATTTCTATCACAAGATCCAAAACAACACAGACTTGACAAGTATAAGACAAGGAGGTTATTCCAACCTTGATTCGTGAAAGATGGATAGCACCGAAGCACATGGGGCAAGGTTCGCAAGAAGCATATATTTCACACTCTGAAAGTTCCATCCGCTTAAGCTTCTTACAAGCCTGTAACGCATCAAGATAGGACATAGGCATAGAATAATACAATCAATTATTGGTACTCGGGAAACTTAAGAGCAGATGAAGATTCGGTTTGCTCTAAAAGCATCACATTTTTTCACATAATGAACTTCCTACTAGGTACCTAAGGAAAGCCAGGCATACGAATTTTGGCAGAATAAATTTTCAGGACTTCTAATCCTTCTACTGTTCTCACTGATGTTCTTGAAAAATGTCTTCTGACTCTAATACTATCATTGCATTTTCTTTCCTTTCTGATAATTCTTGTTTCATTAAAATATTAAAAAAATAATCTGAATCACCATGAACATCATTCAACAGATACAGCCTTGAAGCAAAGTCTTACGGCACTTAACTGTTAGACCTTTCAGCAGCATCTGTAATAATGTACTCAAAAAAGAAAAATAACAGAATTGCAGCCACTCAAGCAAAAGTTCAAACATATGCCGGTTGAAAAATAACTAATACTAAGCGATTAAAAGTTTCAAATATCAATCTTCTACCACCATCAAAACCTAATTCATTATTTTGCACCCCATCCATCACAGGCTAGAGAGCACTACAAGGCGAGAATTGCCCACTATAAGAAGAATCTTAAAAGAAGGCTTCAAATTTGCCACCAACAAACTAGATCAATAGAGGTTACCTAAATTTTTGTCTGCTATCTTTCAAAACTTATGCAACAAAAATTGAAATAAGTTGTAGCATTGAACAACTGCATATTATTTTGAAATACCTTAAAATGGAACGAAATGAAAAAGGAACAAAAAAAAAAAAGAAAGTTATATGATATATCAAAGTGTTGCACTGTCAAGCTCCAAACATGAGTTGGAATATCACCATCAATTCAAATAGAATTCCTTCAATCATGCCAAATCATGCATGCAATTTCTGACTTTAATCAGAACAGCACAATTCTGAGACAAGTAAAAATTAAAAGAAAAGAAAGCATTATGTCATACAACCAACACTTTTGGCTATTTATGATCTAACCTCTCTTATAGCAGTCACCTCTGCATGAGCAGTTGGGTCTGTGTGTCTCAGTACCATGTTGTGACAACTAACAACTACTTCACCATTACGAACTATGACAGCACCAAACGGGCCCCCATCTCCACATTCTACACCTTTATATGCTTCTTCAACTGCTTTTCTTAAAAATGTGTGGTCCCTATCCTGTACAGCTAACGAAGCAAAATACAACAGCAAAATAGAGGTATTAAGATTTTAGAACAATACGGAGCGAGCAACATGAAATATTCAGGCTAAAATGGAATCGTCGTAACAGTCAGAACAGGTTAAAACAGTGTAATGCATGAATAAGTTAGCTTTACCTTCCTGGTGGCCAGGAAATGCAGAAGCTACCGATACAGTTCCATCCTTAGTTTCGACAACTGCCATAATAAAGAAGGAAAAGGAAAAGGAACGAGTTCAACAAACCAAATAGGAAACCGACTTCTCCAGAATTAGTAATTCAATGGGGCGGGAATTTCAAGGATCAATAAAATCAGAATCAGCCCATCACATTCTGCGCGTGGTGGTAAATTCAAATACTTTATTACTCCCTAAACAGGTTCTCGAAGATTGTAAATACAATCTAAGCAAAAGTACAAAGGAATAGAATTAGAAAGAGCATGGCAATCAAAATGGAAAGAGAATGAGAAAATACGCATCGCAGGCATATGATACATCACAGTTACAAAAGCATCAAGCTCTGTGAGTGATCAAGGGCAGGTCTTTTTGAATTTCCTATAATGTAAAGCAAGTAAAAGGGCAGAAAAGAAGATATCATAATCACTTAATTGACCCATACTTAAAATCAGAAAACTGGATCGAGAGTATACCAGAAGAAAGAGAAAACACAATCAGAACAGACGCGTGAATTGAGGAAGAGATGTGAATGAAATTGTAGAAAGTGAAACTGAGATGAAAGGCAGGTACCGTTAGCTTCCTCCATGAATGCGTCGGCGTGAATGACAAAAGGAAGAGCGATTGTTCTTTTTTTTTTTGGGGGGGGGGGGGTGGGGACAGGTTAGACGGAACTTGACAAGGTGTTTCGATGAAGCTAAAAGGCAACAAAAAAGGCAAGGAAGAAGAGAGGACGCGGTGAAGGACAGGGAAATAAATAACAAAAGAACAAGCATGTGAATCGTACGGGATGCGATAACGGAACAGCACATGCTGATGTTTGGTAGCTCCGGAGATGAGAACCCGGGACAAATCTTGAGGGAAAGGTGTGAAGCAAGTTGGTTTTTTTTTTTTTTTGGTCCCGGAATTGCCAAAATCGTCAATCAAAAAAGCCCATGATCTGTGACTGGATGCGCCCTTTGATGAAATTTTTATTTGGATCTTTTGTTACATTGACTTTTTGAGTAGGAAAAACATTATTTTTTTTAATCTTATCTGAAGTCCCCAAACAAGTCAATTTAATTTGCAACGTAAAGGTGAGGGTTCGCTTCAAATATTAATTTATTAATTATTTACATTTAAATTGTGAATTTAAAAGTCTAACCCAACTCAACTTAATTAACTTTAAATTAAAATAATTATAAAAAAGGAATATTCATGAAATTTTAGCCATTAAATCAACACCATTGTCATAAGTGACCACGATGGAGGAAGTACTTCCTAAATTTAAAAAAAGTAACGATCATGGGGTTGAACACCAAGTCAGAATCATCTATAAATATAAGAGTTCTCTCTCAATAATCATCATGAGTATCAACAAACTACCAATCTCAAGCTCTATGTCTGTTACTTTATTTTGGTATTCCTTTTATCATGTAGTTTTAGTTTTTATTTTTTTGTACGGTCAGCATAGCATCCCACCTCATTTTTTAATTAATATATCTCTGCTTCCCTACATTTACATTAATTTTATTTACTTCTTATTTTCACATCCGGGTGAACCATGATAAGAGAGTTTAAGTTTCTCATGTTTGAATAGAAGTCAGATTTTTTCATTCTTTTGAGATCTCATATCTCTAGCATGCCTCATGACACCACACCTAATTATTTTTTATGAACACTAATTATTTTTATAATTGTGAAGGGTGAGTGTTTCTTTATCAAATATGAAAGGCGGGAAGGCAATGGGGTAATTTGGAATTTGAAGAGTCAGAAATAGCAATGTTGCTTGCAAAAGCGAAAATAAAGTGACCATAAAAACGTCTGACGGAAGGAGCAGTAGGAGTGGTGTACATGGGCTGGGAATGAAAGGCTGATATATGTTGGGACGAGTAGGGCAAAAAAAAAAAAAAAAACGAAAGAAAAGGAAGGGGGGGGGGGGGGTAAGACAAAGGTGATTGAAATGGACGTGGAGGATCAAGACATTTTTTATGGTGAGAAAGGGGCACAAGTCAGTCACTACACCCAGACTTTGAACTTCAAATGATTCGTATTGTCCCGGCCTGGCACTGACAGGGAGAGATTGCATTTTGAAATCGAGTTCCCCATTTCATTTTAGATTACATCCTTCATTTCCCTTCACGTCTGGACTTAGCTTCTTCCTTAAGAGAAAAGCCAAGTCTAGATATATTTTGAACAGTGCAGCTATAATATTAAAAAAAATTTAATTTTTATAAATTAACTGTTAAGGGATATTTTGGATAGTGCAGCTATAATATTAAACATGTTTGGATCATATATATTAAATTTAAACTGTCTAAACTGATAAAAAAATGTATCATATAGTTTATATTATTTTTATTTTGATAAAATAAGATAAAAAAATTAAATATGTACCATCTAAATAATTTTGGATGGTCCAGATTTACCATCAGGTGCAGCGGAGGGCTTCCCTCAAGTCCTTCACGTCCAATCACGGCTGGGGCTCTCAACATCCGGCATCAGTAATCAAGTGTGGGCTGGGCCTTCAATTATGGACCCTTCTAAAACGGCAAGTGTGCGTGTAAGATTAAGTAATTCATGCACATGCAATATAACAAAATATTCAATGGACGACGATTCGCAGAGAAAGTCGGGCCTACAGGGAGAAACAAAATAGGGTGCCATACTCGTTGGCAATAGTTTTGGCAGGGATGGAGCTGCAGCGCATGAATAGCCTGCTCTTTCATCTACGGATTCATTCTTTCTTCTTACATTTTGGTATTTGTTTTCTCCCCTTGTATTTATTCTTCCCAACTGAATATCCTCCCTTGTTTAGCATTTCGTTGGTGGCTTAGAATTTGAACGGGAGATTTAGAATGTTACACCACTTTTACCTTTTAACCATCTCTTAATAAATATTATTAATCGATATAATTTTTAAAATAAAAATTTGGCTATACATAGGAAAATCTTAAAAATGATGCATAATTTCAAATGATTTAATTTATCAGGCTAAAGAAAAAAGATACTAATATGTACATATAAACATCATGCGTCATTTTTTTTATCAATTCAAAATTAATGTTAATCGATAGAAATATTTAATAAATTAATAAATTATATATTTTATAATATACAATATCTATCATATATATAATAAGTATATTATATATAATAGGCATATTTTATAAGAAGTATAAATATTATTTATTTATTTATATACGCAAGCGTGACTGATGAATCAAATAAAAACGAAGTGCTGGTGTTTTTTTTTTTAAATAGTTGAAATTTTAACTTTATATAATTATGGAAGGGTGTGGCTCATGATCAATGTAATTCCGCCCCTGCCCTTAATAGTTTACAAAGACTAAACAACAAGGTGGTGTACTTATTCGTATGGGATTTTGATTAAACATGGATGAGGCTATAGTTATAATTATTAAGTTGGGCTTGATCAAATGGGCCAATTTATTTAGAGAAGCTCAATGCTAAATCTCTCATAACCATTCTTATTATTTTAAAGTCCCACCAAATGTCGAAATATATCTATAGCCCCTAATTTCTTTTCTATAATTTAAGAATTGTGTCAGTTTACTAAATTGCCTATGGTTGAAATCATGAAAGAAAAAAAAATCCTTACATTTCCCTCTGATCTCGCCTCCCTCCCTCCCTCTCTATAAATGAACTCCATCAATGCAAAGAGATAAGTAGACCTCAAGTTTTTCACGGACTATCCCCGCCTTCTCTGATTTCCAAACCCAAGCCCTCAAGTTTTCCATAGACTCTCCCCTCATCACTTCAAAAATATACCCCCTATTAGGGGTGAAGACAGAGAGATCAATAAGAGCCATGGCCCTCCTAATTTTTTAATTTTTTCTTAGTAGAATGTAAGGGTTATATATTTTTGACTCATTAAGTTGGACCATCATAGAAGCCTTGAGACACTAGATAGAATTCTCATGTCAATTCTATAATAATCATTTTACATATATCATTCAATTGTTGCGGTAGTTTGAAGATATAGTTGACATATAATCTACTTATTTTTAACAAGATAACATTATAGGTGCTCTTAAAACATCGATATCATTTGATTTTGGTTTCATTTTATATTTGATGAAATAAATTATAAGAATTACTCCCTCTGTTAAAAAATGTAAGGCATTTTAACCGAATCTCACCCTCAATAAAGTGATTACTTACTTTCAAACTAATCTTATTTTTTCATATTCACCCCTATTAAACATCCTACAATAAATAAAAAAAAAGGTAATGATTACACCTCAAAAGATCAAAAATAATTTATATTTTTGAACATTCAATTTCTTAAAAAATACTTTATATTTTTAAACCGAGGGAGTACTACTAATGATTTTTATAAAGCAATGCAACAAGAATTCCAAAATACATTAATGAAGAACATATCAATTGAAAAAAATTAAATAGCAAATTCAATAAGCAAGTAATATAGTTTTTTATATTAAATAGAACTGTAGATTTCAATTATGTATCTAAATTATTAAATGCAAAATACGCAAATATAAACTATTGTTATTATTTGTACAAAAGCCAGGACTTATTTTTTTAAAGCCAAAATTAAATATTATTTTTTAAGAATCTGTATAGTGTTGAAGGCACTCACGTGACCCTATTGTCTACTAAATCTTCTTTCCTTGCTATTAACCTAACTGTTGTAGAGAGTTTGACTACCATCCCTTCGAAAGAAGAAATTAGGAAAGCAATATTCTCTATGGGTCCCTATAAAGTGCCAAGATTTGATGGTTTCCTATCAATTTTCTTTAAATCTAATTGAGGAATTGTAGGGCATTCGTTCTGTCACTTCATCACAGAATTTTTCCAAGGCATAAGTTTGTTGAGGAGGCTTACAAGACTCTCATTTCATTGATTCCTAAAAGAAATAATCCAGATTTGGTGAGTCACTTTAGACCAATCTCCCTTTGCATGGTTCACTATAAATGTATTGCAAAAATCATCAATCAATAGTTAAAAGTCTGTATGGATTCAATCATACCCCCTTTTCAAGCTAGTTTTGTCCCAGGCAGACAGATTCAAGATAAAATAATCATAAGATAAGAAATCATGCATATTATGAAGAAAACTAAGAGAAGACCAGGTTTCTTCGCCATAAAGATTAATCCTGAAAAGGCATATGATCACATAAGGTAGGATTTTCTTAAACAAGTTTTGATTGAAGTTGGCATTAGCTTTGAATTTATATCCTTAATTATGAATTGCATTTCAACAGTCTTGTATAATGTTTTATGAAATGGGAACCAATTTGAGGTTTTTTCTCCCTAAATAGGCCTTCGACAGGGGGACATAATGTCTCCCTTCTTATTTGTACTATGTATGGATAGGCTCTCCCACCTTATAAATGATGTTGTCGATTTTGGTCAATAGAAGCCAGTTCATGTTACCAAACAAGGTCCTTTGATCTTGCATTTGATGTTTGCAAACAATTTACTTCTCTTTGGTAAGGCTTTGAAGGGACAAGTGTTAGTGATGATGAAGTGCCTAAAGAATTTCTATTCTGCCTCTGGAGAAAAAGTGAACTTTTCAAAGTCCTCTCTCTTTTTCTCTAAAAATGTAACTGTTGAAATGAAAGGTAAAATTAAGGGATTAGTAAGCATAAAAAATTTTACTGAGACAAGCATATATCTTGGCTTCCCTTTCTTGGAAGATAGACAACCAAGAAATAAATTTAGCTACATTGTGGATAAGGTGAAGGCTAAATTAGCAGGGAGATAGTGTCTTGAGTCCTATATTAGGGAGCCTTATAAGCAAAATGAGATCAATAAATTTAAGAGGCTCTCCCATCTAATATGCTAATTTTTTTTGAAATAAACTATCTCTTTAAGCTTATACCCATGATATCGATGTTTTTACTGAAGTGTTGATGTTATAAAAAGAACTACCTGTAGAGTCTTTTAACCAACAAGAAACTAAGTGAAGTATTGTGAAATAAAGCTGCCAATATGTTAGCTCTCAAATGAGGTGTTATTATTATGAGTTTCATATTGAGAGCACACGTGGGGTAGGGTTTTTGCCGGGTTGCATAGTTTCATCAAAATATGCTATCATGATTTCTTTTAACATATAGAGCTAACACCCCTTAGGGTAGCTCACATTGCATCCAAAACATTAAAATAAATAAATTAAAAGCCACAAACCAAACCTCACCTGTTTCTGCAACTAAGATTGGAAGATGGAGTCTAGACAAGTCATGTTAGTATAGTCTGTGTTAAACCTAAGACTGAAAGGGCATGACCGTTGGTGGCCTGATTATTTATTAGCAAAGTGTCTATTACATGTTTAATTAGTCGGTCAAAAGTCAAGACAAGATATACACATCATATTCATATTCACTAACGAAGGTGGAAGCGCAATTAATATGAGTCTCAGTTGTATGTGAATGTGAAGGAACCCACAAATTTTCTCTACTTTGATCTCTTGTGTACAGCAGCTCATAGCTTGCTTCAACAACGCAGACACCTCAGGTGTGACTCTAGCCGTGGGGAGAAAAGAAGTTCGCCATGAGGGGCATTTTTGTAATTCCATCTTTGGGAGGATTTTTCATGCATTTTTTTATTTAAAGCTAAAATTTGAAAATATTGAATGAGAAAGATGACATGATAGAGATGAAGTATTGGTTTCATTTTTTGTTTTTTGAATTCAATGGGCTTGGGGGAAGTATAGGCTTGTTGTTTGAGAAGCTTGAGAGTTTTAAAGAAGAGAGCGAGGAAGGGAATGTGGGCTATGGTGGTTTGTAGGGAGAAAATTTGAGTGTAACGAATTTTGAAAACAGGGAACCCAAGATAAGTGGTGAGAATGAGTGCCTAAATGAATGCCATGTACCATATGATTAAAAAAAGAGGTGACATTACTAATCAAATTGGCAATATACGAGAATAAAAAATTTATATAAGAATGGAGTAAAAGATAAATGAAGAATATTTATCCAATTGATAAAGATTTAGTTCACAACCTGAAAAGTCATATATTCAAACCTTGTTAATGTCAAGGCTTTATTAGTGAGCAATTTATAAGTACGTCTGTAAATATTCTTTGAACTTGAACGTATGTCCTGATTTTAATAAATTCTCAAGATTCAATCATATAAACTTTTCTTTTTTTTTAAAAAAAAAAACCCTAGCATTAGTGCAATTACAGCGATGCAATGTGTGTTTGAGACTTGAGACCAATCTCGCAAAACACGCTCCAATTTGGTCGTTAATTCCACATTATCCCTGTTTTAGAAGCACCGAATACCACTTTTATAAATTATGAATACCATTTCTAACATCAAACTTATAAAAAAAAATCAAAATTTTGTAATTTACTAATGAAATAACGTATTAACATATTTTAATGAAATTTTTGGAAAACACATATCCAATCGCTTATAACCCATGTGAAGTTAATTTCAACAGAATAAAACTAGATCTATCATTTCGTTATATTATGAGTAAGAGGTGTATAGAGAAAAGTAAAAGGTGTATAGAGAAACATTAATTAAAAAAAAATTGGGACACGGTAAGAACAAAGAAAGTTAGAAGAATTGCATTCAGGGACTTTTCAAAAGAATTGTTTACATACAAAGACTAACAAGAAGTCACCATTTGGGGGGAACTAGCCTCTACTATGTCATTTTAACATCAAACAATTTAATATTGCTCATTGTTAATGAATAATTCTCTTAAAAGATTATTGGACGTGATTTTTCTCATAAAGTTATGGGAGACGTGGGTGGGGGGACAAGTTGAGCTGGTTTGGAAGACAATGTGATTGTTGCACTTGTGACCCATTTATAAACTTTGTTGTAAAAAAGATGAGGCATGGACAATTAAACAACGCATAATAAAAGACAAACAAATGGTTTGTTTCTCGATTGTTTTTGTATTAATCCTCGTGATGGTATGGTACGATGTTTGCCCTTCAGATCCATCTAAGTCTAACCGTACCACTTCGCCAACCCTCCTTCTCTCCATCCTCACCATTCACCAACCCCGTGTCATTTTGAATCTTATTTAATTTCCTCTTTCCATAACATTCTGCACCAAAAAACTATACGCCATTTTGTCTTCATCAATTCTCTCTTTTTTGTTTGGCAGTATTGTTTCAATACATAACGTGTATTTGATTATTCAATTAAGAAATTAAATCAAAAATTAGGGTCGTTCAAATCAACATAAAATATGAAATTTATAGGAGTCTTCTCGTTCATGAGCTGTGAAATATGCGTGTTTTTTTTTTGGTAAAATGATCTGCGTGTTTTTTTAAGATAACGGGTAAATCTTTTTTATTTTTTTATACATTTTATCGTATTTCATTTATGATTTATCTTACATGTTTTAATAGGGTTTAAAAATGAAAAATAATCACAATCTCTTAAAAAACTTGAAGATTATAAAAAACTGTTCATTTAGTTATATAGAAAGCGAATCATGAAAGCCAAAATGTAAGCTGCACAAGAGAAAGTGTGGGTTATAAACCAAGCAGGGCCTCTGCGCCTGTAATAAACATATTATGTGAAGTTGAATCATGGAATTGACCAAAAATGAGATGAGGCTGATGACGGGGATTAAACTAAAACGGGCTCAAATTAGGAGGCTAAAAGAGGTGCGGTGCAGCATTAATCCTAATCGGAAGGAGAGCCTCAGAATATTCAAACCCAAGATGCCATGGTGAACGAATAAAAGGATTGAATTGAAAAAGGAAGGCGGAATAAAAATGGGGCAAAGCAGAGGCTTTGTACTTTATAGTGAAACAAGAGAGAGTGAAGAGCGGCCGACCATCCCATGACATGAAACGTGGAAACTTGCAGTCTGGCCACATGTGATGCGGAACCCACCAATCAGGCAAGCACCTCCCTCAAATTCATTTTCAGTTTCAATAGGAACAATAATTGACCAGTATTCCCCTGCCACTCGCCTTTGCATGTGAGAGGGAATATATAATTTTAACTGAACGACGCCTCTGCTCACTACTCCTCAATACCAGAGATCAAAGGGGATGCACTGTTCCATTCATGCACCTCCTTCAAAACCCAATTTGTCTATAGATGTATCGGGGTTGCTTCTCACGATGCTTATCATCAAACAAATACAAAAAACAGATATGTCACTGTCAGAAGATCGCCATGTTTATGGGGTTTCAGATTCCCAGAGACAAAGCAATATTTTTTCTTTCCGCTCTCCATTATGTATTCATTCCCGTTAACCACAATCATGGCGTTAATATATACTCATTAAATCAGACACGCTTTAAATATTAATGGAAGGTAACAATACGGGATTATATTATTAATGAATAAAGAATTAAACATGAAGCGAATGGGGACGCGCGGGTTAGCTTGGATAGGAGCGAATGTCTTGGTCAACCCATGATTTTATTAGAATGAACGGCACCGTCGCAGTTTGTGTTGAGATTAATCAAACTATGATGGGGTGCTATGGATGCAGTTGACGGACCCCTCCCCGCCATGAAATGGGTTCGTCCATCGGTTTCCTGATCTCATCACTGCACTACTACGTGCAATCACTCTCAACTTCAAACCCACTTGCAGTCCAGGGCCAAGCAGAGGGCTTGTCTACCTGGAATTAATGTAATGTTACAGTTCAGTACCTGTCAGCTTGTCAAAATCGAGACCACGGCAAGGGAATGGGTTCACTTATATTAATTATGTGGTGGAGAAGGGTAGCGAGAGGGTGTACCGGAACGACCATGAACATTCTTACGAATACAATCAGTGGAGGGGAATAAAAAATAAATCACGTGGAAGGAAGAGATGCGTGAAAGAGCGTGCGCCATGTGCTTGTGTGCAGTGGGTTGACTGTTTGTTTGATAAGGAAACCCGAGCGGAAAGCAGAGATGTTCCTCTCTTCTATATATAACCTCATCTCACGGATCTTGCTTGCTTCTCTCCCTCTCTCACTTCCCTGTAATATTTTATTCTCTTCCATTGACATGCTCTTGCCAACTACTATATATATATATATATATATATCTATATAAGCCCTGCACTTCACCGTCATTTCAAACAGTGCTGCCATCCACGTACTAGCTCATTCATTCGGCCATGGCCTCTTGGAAGAAGACCATCACGTCCCCCTTCAGAAAAGCCTGCACTTTCTTTAACAACCAGCCCACCAGGGATCACAAGAATTCTCAAGCAGGTTTGTTATTCCGCACAAAATCACCCCACCCTTATCCCAACCTGTTATGTGGGCCAAGATCATCACATTTTTCACTGTGACTATGCAGGGCAAGATAACAGAATCATGGATCTGCAAGGTGAAGTCATGGCGTGTGGCTATGAAGACGTTCAAGTTATGTGGTCTATCCTGGACAAGTCCAAATCCACGGCCTGCAATATAACCTCTTCATGACCCCCCCCACCCCGGGGAGATTAGCCTATGATTTCGGAATTACATCATACTTGCTCGCTGGCTGGCTTTTAGAATCTGGCGTGATTGTAATTGTGTCTGAACAAAATGAAAACAAGTTTGATTTATATGTGCAGGCTCTTGGTAGGCTTGGGTCGGCGGCTCCATCTCCTAAGACGGTGGTGGAGATTCACTCTCTTTAAGTTTTGGACGTCACAGTGTTATTTATAGGGAATCCCCGTGACTGGTGATCAAAAGGTCATGGCGAGATTTTTAATGAAAATAGATTAGATTCTTTTCTCTCTGCTTTCGCATCTCCCTCTAATTTTATGGCCCAAGCTTCTTTTTTCATACTTCTGAGAAGCCCATATGTCCTACCTTATACCTTAAAAGTTAGAATTAAGTGTTCATCGTACTCTGGTTATCTTTTTTTTTTTTTTTGGGTCAAGACACTGGTATAATTCAAACTGATCGCCGGAATGATCCTATATGTCAACTGCCAAGAAATACGCGACAGTTAGTCAAGATCACGAACTAGACGATATGATTTTCAAAGGGAAGCTTAATGGAAAAGGACGAATCTAGTGTCATTTATAAATAGCAGTATGGATGCAGCCGTTCAATCGCACTCTGCTTTTCTGCTTCAAGCCATGTAACCTGCGATACCAGAATCAAGAAAGTGATCACAAGATTGGAGATATTCCAACTCCTGTTTTTTGTCAAGCAGGCCTCGGGGGAAGATCGGATTTTGGCATAACAAGCAAATCGAGGATAACGGCTAGTTAATTGAGAAATTACCCAATGGCTAGTTTTAAATGCATCTATGCAAGGGATGGAAGAAAAACAGGACACAAGAAAAAAAGGGGAAAGTATTTTTTATTTAAGGATATATAATATTTTTTTGCTATATTATACTTATCTATACTCCGTTTATATTTATCCCGCGCACAAGCCAATTTTAGTCTCCCTAAAACAGGCAATTGGAGTCAAACCGAATAAGCCCAAACTAAGTGCTCATAGACATACCATTCCATTTACCTCGTATCTCTTTGTATATCTACCTAAAAAAGTTGGAGCCTGATGTTTCGTAACATTTCCTTTCTTCCCATCGTAGTAGAGTATCATATCACGACAATGATATTTGTATGCATTTATTTTAATTTTCTTCTAAGTTTTCCTTCCCTCTCATTGTATTTATCTTTCTTTGGTGTATCAAATTCTAATTCAAGTGCGGTCAACCCATATTTACCTCGTCCATTGCACAAATAATAACATATGGAGTACAAGTTTCCTATATGACCCTGCATATAGAATGTATGTCTCGTTTATAAAAAAAAAAAATTGTTGAATTACAGAAAGGTCACATTTTTGTTTGCAATAAAATGATTTAAAAATGAACATTTGCTAGATACAATTGTTGGAAATAATGATACACTCTTTCTAATCTTATTTATAAGTTATTTCTAACGTGTTTTATCAAAAAAAAAAACCTTAAAATTCATTATTTTTGTCTTAAAATTTAACAAATTTTTACGTTTACCTTTAATAAATATTCTTAAATTTCATTGCTAGTATTTTTATTCAAAGCATCTAGCAAAAGCAAAAATTTAAAAATGAGCATTGAAAATTGACAAATGCCTTATAAGTAGGACCAAATTTTTTATTCTCTTTCTACCTTATAAATAGGACCAAAGGAATAAATGGTTAAAAGATCATTCCATGATATGTAATTTGAAGTCTATTTATTTCTAGCTAGGGAATCTCTACACATATTGTTACAACTTTGTTCACTAACCATAAGAAATTTGAGTTATTTTGTATGGTTACGTGCAGAGGGATATATCTAATCTTTTTGTCTATGAAACATAAAAGGATACAGAGTCAAACCCTGTTTAACCAAGGAACACGCATATGAATGGGTTTTAAAGATAATTAATTGCAAGAATGAATGAGCTTATTTTGAATTCATGCATAAATGATTAGGTGTAGAGGGTCCGTTACAAGTGGGTAAAACATAAATGATGACAACTACGAACAGAAAGGAAGAGAATTAAATGTGCAAGGAAGGCATGAAATAATGAGATGATTAAAAAGGGCAAAAAAAAGAAAAAGAAAATAGCTGCATAAAGTAAGGGTAAGAGAAAAAGAAAAGGGGTGAGGTGGAGGATATAGATGCAAGTGTAAGAAAGGGAAGCAGGAAGAAGAAGGGAGCAAAAGCTATAAAAAGAAAGGAAAGAGGAGCGCATGCCCTCCTCTAATTTGTAACGTTCAGTCCATACGACTCCTATTCTTAGCATAATCCAGGCTCTTTTGCTATCCACCACTGTTTCTCTTTTCAATCCTTTTCTATATACCTCTCCCTTCTTGCAACCCCCATTCTTCCCCTCATCCTCATACTCTGATCTCACTCCAAACCTCTAAGCCCCATTATTCTCTCACCCACCATTTACCCATGGCTAGTCCTACTCCTCCTAACTGCCCCGCCCCCATGAAGGCCACCTCTAATGGCGCCTTTCAAAAGGAAAACCCCCTCGACTATGCTCTTCCCCTCCTCATCCTCCAAATATGTCTCGTTGTTGCCTTTACTCGCTTCCTTGCCTTCCTTTTACGTCCCCTCCACCAGCCTCGTGTCATTGCTGAAATCATTGTAAGCCTCTTCTCTCTTCTATTCTTTCTATTACACATGCTTTATTTATACATATACATGTGTGTGTGTGTGTGTGTGTGTGTGTGTTTGCTGTAGGGAGGAATCATATTGGGACCTTCTGCAATTGGTCGAAGCCACTCCTTCCTCCATACCGTTTTCCCTAAGAAAAGCTCCACGGTTCTCGAGACCCTTGCCAATGTCGGTCTTTTATTCTTCTTGTTTCTTGTGGGTTTAGAGCTCGACATGCGTTCTATAAGACGAACAGGTCACAAGGCCCTAGGCATTGCCATTGCTGGCATATCCGTCCCTTTCATTCTTGGCATAGGTACCTCCTTTGTTCTTCGTGCTACCATCTCCAAGGGCGTCGAGCCCACTGCCTTCCTTGTCTTCATGGGAGTTGCTCTCTCCATCACCGCCTTCCCTGTTCTAGCCCGTATCCTGGCAGAGCTCAAACTCCTCACCACAGATGTTGGACGCATTGCCATGGCTGCCGCCGCCGTCAATGATGTTGCCGCTTGGATTCTCCTTGCTCTCGCAATCGCCCTCTCTGGCTCCCATACTTCTCCCCTCATTTCTTTATGGGTTTTATTGTGTGGTGCCACTTTTATCCTTTTTTGTGTCTTTGCAATCAAACCTGTTCTCTTGATTATGGCTAAGCATTCTCATGAGGGCGAGCCCGTGAAAGAGCTTTACATATGTATCACTTTGATGATTGTCTTAGCCTCTAGTTTTGCCACTGATACTATTGGCATTCATGCCCTGTTTGGGGCGTTTGTGATTGGCATCATCATGCCCAAAGATGGTCCTTTTGCTGGGGTCTTAATCGAGAGGCTTGAGGACATCATCTCTAGCCTTTTTCTACCACTCTATTTTGTCTCTAGTGGGTTGAAGACAAATGTGGCAACCATAAGTGGAGGAACTTCATGGGGCTTATTATTTTTAGTCATATTCACTGCTTGCTTTGGAAAGATTGTTGGTACGATTGTTGTGGCCCTTATTTGTAGAATGCCTTTCCGAGAAGCCCTTGCACTTGGTTTTCTTATGAACACCAAAGGCTTAGTAGAGCTCATTGTTCTCAACATTGGCAAGGATCGCAAGGTACTTACAACTTGTTCTCTTGATTTAACAATGCATATGTGTCTTGTTAATTAGTCTATCACCATTCATGGAATTGTGTCTCATACTAATGAATGAACTTACTGAGCATGTGTTTCTTCAAGTATAGGTACTAAATGACCAAACATTTGCCATATGTGTATTAATGGCATTGTTTACCACCTTTATTACAACGCCAATAGTGATGGCCGTTTACAAGCCAGCTCGTAAGGGAGCACCTTACAAGCACAAAACAATTCAACGTAAGGATCAAGATACAGAGTTACGAGTACTTGCTTGCTTCCATAGCACACACAATATTCCTACTCTCATTAACCTAATAGAGTCATCTCGTGGAACTCGAAAACGAGGGAAGCTTTGCATATATGCGATGCACTTGATGGAGCTTTCGGAGCGATCTTCAGCCATCACAATGGTCCATAAGGCTCGCAATAACGGCCTTCCTTTTTGGAATAAGATACAAGAGGATAGAGACCAGATGGTGATTCCATTTGAAGCCTATGGGCAGTTAAGCAGCGTGAATGTTCGTCCCATGACTGCCATCTCTGCACTTAGCACCATCCACGAGGACATATGCACTAGCGCTCACCACAAGCGAGCAGCCATGATTATCCTTCCTTTTCACAAGCACCAGCGAGCAGACGGGTCCATGGAGTCACTCGGACATTCAATCCGCCTAGTGAACCAAAATGTGCTCACGCATGCTCCCTGCTCAGTAGGAATTTTGGTGGATCGAGGCCTTGGAGGGACGAGCCAAGTTCAAGCCAGTGATGTATCCTATAAAGTAATATTACCTTTCTTTGGAGGGCGAGATGACCGAGAAGCACTGGCCTACGGGATGAGAATGGCGGAGCACCCAGGAATTTTGCTAACAGTGGTGAAGTTTGTGCCTTTACCAGGGAAGACATTCACATTTGGGGCAAATTTGGTGGCCGTGACGGTAAACAAGGATAAGAAAGTTATAAAAGGGGCAGACATTAGCTCGGATTATGACAAGCAAGAAGACGATCAAGCATGGTCAGAGTTTATGAGTGCTCAAAGCTTAAACCAAGAGTCGATGAGGTGTGAAGAGAGATTAGTAGAAAGTAAAGGGGGAGTGATAACAGCTCTAAAGGAAATGAACAAGAGCAATCTAGTATTGGTGGGTAGAATGCCTCCAGTGGCCCCATTGGTGGAGAATAGTGACTGTAAAGAGTTAGGTCCTATTGGAAGTTACTTGGCATCTTCAGACTTCTCTACCACCTCATCAGTGGTGGTGATTCAACAGTATAATCCTTCCATAGATGTTCATCCCTTAGTGATGGAGGTATCTGATTACCCAGAAGTTCCTGACACGCCAAGATATATTGTGTAAATCTCTTGCATTCCCTATTGCATCAATCGCTTCTTGATATTTCTCCCATGCCTGCCTTGCCTCTACTGCCAATGCCATGGCTAACTCTAGATTGTGGTGGAAGGAGATGTATCTATGCATTAGACCAAACAAAAAATTACATTAATATTTGTTTTTGGTGGAAAAGTGATCTTTTCTTTTTCATCCAAAAAACCAAGTTTTATGTAAGGATGCACATCGAACAAAAGTTATTTAATTATTGTTATCAATCAAGGTCATGACGCTTTTCTTTTAGAATTTCACAATAACAAGCTAATTTTTTTAAACTCCATATAGTTCGTGAAATAAAAAAAAATGCATCTACATGTTAGAAACAAGAAACTGTTTTTTTTTTTAAGAAATTTGGATCTTTTTCATACACTTTTTCAATATATCTTTCCATACTCAATGTCATCCATCCATTTTAATTATTTATTTGGTTTAATAGTGTAAGATTGCTAATTATAACATTAAAATAAGAAAAAATTAATTTTTTAATCCTTCAACTTTTAACTCACTTGTAACTCAATCCCTCAACTATAACTTGCTGCGACTCAGTCCCTCAACTTTTGATTTACCTATAATTTGGTCCTTATTTTTTATTTTTTTTAAAAAAAATTTCTTATCAAATAAGAGGGATAAAAAATGCTCATATATTATTCTAAAATACTCCCTTATTGCTCATTGATGTGAGATATAAGCTAACATGAAAAAAAAAATTAACAAAAGTTTAAGGACTAATTTGTAAGTAATTCAAAAGTTGAGCAACTGAGTTATAGGCGAGTCATAATTGAGAAACTGAGTTACAACAAGTCATAATTGAGGGATTGAGTTATAAGTAAATTAAAAATTAGAGAACTAAAAGATTAATTTTTCCTTAAAATAAATATATTAGTTATTACCATCACTTAAATGCTTTTGAAAATAAGATTATAATATTTCTTTATGCCAGATATTAAATGGATAATATGTTTATTTTAATTTCATAATTAACAATCTTACATTGTTAAACCAAATAAAATAAAATAAAATGAACATATATGATTAAGTATAGAGACAAATATTGAGGGAGGGGATAGAAATGATCCAAATCTGATGCGCCTTTTGTTTTACTTTCTATGAGCGAGCTAAGCCTTCCCCGGCGAGTAAAGATTCCTCATCTTAAGTATTTACAGTCCCCTTTTTTGTGCCTAATTTGATTTGATAATATTTTTCTGCACTTATCTTTCTGTGGATGATTAGTTTATATTGGAATTTCGCCTAAAAAAAGGAGGAACATGAACATTATTATTAAGTCATATTATTAAAAAATTATGAATAATCTTATTCATTTGTCTTGCGTGTGTCGTGTGAAAACACGTCTAGTGTGTGCGCGCAGCTGAAAGGGCATGCATGTTAAACAGTTCAAAAAGGAGCTAATGGTTGCGTAATGGGCCTTTGTTGACTTTTAATTTCCAAGGCCCTACATTTGCAATGCGCATTGGGATTGGCCTTGCGATGATGCTTGTTATCCCATTCAACCAATCAAGTTCCTACCAATAAAAAAGCTAACCAAATTATATGAAAATGTTCAATGGAGAATGACAAATAATCTTTCGAAAATATACAAATGACAATTAGGTATCTGGAAAAAATGCCAGGACTTTACATTAATTTTTGTTGTATGAAATGACTATAATGTTTTCATTTTAAAATAAAAAATTAACTGACTGTGTTTCTCATAGCTTCCTTCCCCATCTTCTTCTTCGCTTCTCAAGGTAATTTGTAGACCCTTACCCTTTGTTTGGATAAGAAGAAGTGTTAAGAAGAAAGAAAATGGAGAAAAAAAACTAGAGCCGGTAAATCGGGCGGGCCGAGCTTATTCGGGCCGGGCTCAATTCGGACCGGGCTTATTCAGATCGGGCTTAAAACATCCTACCCCTTCTAAAAAGCCCATATAGCTAAGCCTGGCCCCAATACCTTCGGGTTTCGGGCTTATTCAGGCTGGCCCAAATACCCGAAACTTTTTAAAAATATTTTTCTGTATTTTCTGAACCAATTTTAATTTTTAAAAAATTCTATTAATTGTAAAATATTATCTTAATTTTAAAAAAATAAAATAAAAAATAATTTATCAACTTTGTATTTAAGTAGCTCTATTATTATTTTGTTGTATTATGTATAATTTATTCATGAATATTTCCTTTACTTGTAAATTAATGTCGTAGTTGTTTAAATATTGCTCTTATCATAGTCATATATAAATATTTTATATACTTTAATTAAATTATATTATTTAATTATGATTAAGCTGATCCTAATTCAATCACAGTTAGACTGCTAATTTAAAATTATTATTTTAATTAGTTCAAAATTTTAAATAACTTTTAGGTAAATTATACTTTTCATTTTTATGAATATAAAAAAATTGCCATCATTATATTATATAAAAAATTATTTAATTATGAGTAAAATATTATTTTTTTTGAAATCATTTTTCTTTAACTTTTTATATTATTTAACTCTTATATAAAAGGGATTCTTACTCTAGTTTACTCTTAATTTTTAACCAAATCTAGCATGGACAATAACCAAGTAATTGTTCAAGAATATTATTCTATTTATTATGTTTATCTAGTAGTAGAATCAGAAATTCGTACATGCCTAAATTTTATTTTTAAAATTATTTTCAATTTTATTTTTACTTTAAAATTAATTCTCTTAATTTATTAAAAATATAAAATTATTTTTTTACATGCAAATGATTTATAGGACTCAAATTTTTTTTTAACAAAAACTGGGTCTTATAATATTAAAATTAATATTAAAATATATTTTAAATATTATTTTGAGATATTTTATTGATTAAAAATAATAAAAAGATGAAATATAACTATTTTGATTTTTTTAAAAAAATAACTACATTAAAACACTTATATATATAGTATTTTGGTATAAAATGATATAAAATTTAAAAAATTAATTAATATTTATCAAATTGTATATATTTTTTTAAAAAATTATTTTTTTATTCGGGTATTCGGGCCAAGCCCGAACCTGATCGGGCTTGGCCCGAATTTCCTCAATAAAAAAATAATATTTTTTCAGGCTTGGTATTAAATTTTTCGGACGGGTTCGGGCTGGCCCGTCGGGCTCGGCCCAAATTACCGGCTCTAAAAAAAACTGAGAAACAAAAAAATCTTATCCCTCCTTCTATTTGGATGAGTAGGAGAAAATAGAGAAAGAAAAAAAAAAGCAAATAGTATAATGATTATGATATCTTTATATCAAAATATGTCACATTTTATGTAATTATTTTTATAAAACCAAATTAACAGGTAAAATTATATTAAAAATTATATTATCATATTATTATATTTTAAAACCAAATAATTTAATAAAAATATATTATTTTTATTTAAAATAGTAAAAGGAGATATTTTATTAAAATTAAATATAAATAATCTATTCAATACAATGGACATCATAGCTTCTAGGTGAAGAAAAAGAAAAATAATAGAGAAAGAGTCTTTGTATAAGAGAGAAAAATTGACAAAATGTAAAGAGGTTAAAAAAAAAAAACACAGAGAGACGAGGAGAGAGAAAGGCACATGCCAAACAACAAATTTCTTTTTAAAATCTCTTAATATATGGAGAAAATTTGAAGAGAAAATGTAGTGGGTTCTACCTTCTATTTTCTTCCCTATTTTTCCTTCCTCATTCAAATAGAAAAAACTTTGTTGTCTTCCCAATTTTTTTCTCACATTTTCTTTTCTCTCACATTTTCTCTCCAAACAAACAAAGCATCAATCACTTTTGAGCCTATAAGTATGGTGCCTCAAGCCCCATTTCACCCCAAAACTTGCTCCACAGTGTCGTCAATCTTCTTCCCCCCTTTGTCGGCGTCGTTTCGTCGCTTGATAATACTCTGGAGTGGAAGGGGTCGTGCTTCAGTGAGAACCGAGCTTGGATATGAATAAACGAGAATTCATTGCAAATGCTTAATTATTTTTGTTTTTCTTTGTATGAGAAAGCCATGAGGCTCATACTGTATCCTAGGTAGTCAAAAGGATGTCCTTCACTCATGGGCTTTCCCTCTATACTCGTATTCTTATTGTAGAACACAAACACAACTTGGAATTCACAGGCTACGCAAAATGCGAATAATAAATAAAGTTCAGTCCCTGCTGGCATAAAGCTTAACCATATAATAGGAGTCTTTAACTTATGCTCGTCTTAATTGCCCCAGCTTCATCCCAATTATATTTAGACAGATCTCGTCTTGGCCTGAAAACAATATTGATGAGACGAAAAGGAGGTTTGGGATGGGATAGAACACGACATTGCCCTTGTCCCGTCCCGTCTTGAATATTATAGATATATATATTTTAAAAATAAACATTAAATATATTAATTATATTAATATTTTTTATTATTCTATCTATCTATTTAATAATTTTATTTATATCGTATTTTTACTTTATTTTTAAAAAAATAATTATCTTAACATATTTCAATTAAAAAAGGAGAATAATGATTTGATATTGTGCCAGCTTATTTATTGTTGTTGCTCTTATAATTTAAAAATTACCTGTAATTACTATCATAATGTGTTATACATTTATAGTTATCATTAATGTAATTTAATAATTAACTTTAAATCATTGTGATTTATGTATTATGTTGTTTTGATTTTAAACTTAATGCATTATAAAATTTAAAATTTTAATGAATGTTATTATTCAAATTTATCTTCCATATTATCCGATTTAATGGGACAGTTGGATGTCTTGATTCCATCACGATTCGTATTGGGTCGTGACAACTTTTGGGACAGGATAGGATACGAAACAAAAATTTAGTCCTGATTTTTTTTAAGATAGGTCCCTTGTTCCGTGCCGTCCCATGAATACTCCTACCATATATCACTTGCTTATTGTTCTCACTGTATTGGCTAAAAATGGGAACTCAGGAAGTGAGGAAGTGAGTATGATGGCTGATGAAGAAGAAGACCAAACCTTGCATTTACGACAGAGGATAATGGAGGGCTTGGTTTACTCCTGCATTTGCAAAACCTTAATCTCCACTATTGCGCACACCCTCTTTTTCCGCTAATCTGGGTAAATGCCAAGTTTCGTCTCGAGAAGCGAAGAATATGGAGAGTCATTGTTGGGAGGGTGAGTGAAAAATGGGAGACCATATTCTTTATTAAATCGGGAGTATTAACACAAATAATTAATGTCAGGAAAATCTCTAAAAAACTTTAAAAAATTATTATGTACTTTGGAGAGATTTTTATTCTCCAATGTTTAGTTGTTCAGGGAAATGATAATGAGTATTTTTTTTTTTTTTTGGGTAAAATATTTAACTGCCTGAAGAAGTACTGGTAGCGAAGGAGCCCCATTTGGGTACTGGCCCAGAACTACCAGTGCTCCTTCTCGCAGTCATCTCCCTCGACTTGAACTGCAATCTCCCATTGACATTACTGGAAGCCTACGTTCTTCCTTTGATCCCTCATCTCCGCTCTTTCAAGGTTTGAATTACTTGAGGGACAGATTGTATAAGACGCACCTTCTTACACAGAACCGATACTTGTCCGCTAGGGCTGCTTCTTCCCCCTCCCAGCCCTCAACTACCACCACGGGTCAAAGGTGATAGTAACGTTAGGGGAAGGGATCATAACGTGGGTAAGAGATAATCAGAGGGAGACACGAAGATGGCTTTGTTAACGTCTCGGAAATTTACTTTAGCGTATGTTGGGCTCCTTGGAGGTAATTCCTAAAACTTCTGCCACTTCATACTCTCACTTTTAAGTATCAATGCTATCTTAGCTCAGGATGCCACAGGAATACGTTTTCCAAGAACCTATATCATGTAATGGCTTTTTCAGTCTTTTGATTATATCTATTCTTTGCTACTGAAAAAATGATCGGGGTATATAAGTTGTCTGTTAAGCATTGTTTGCATATGGCTTTGAGTTCTATTAAAAGCATGTTGGAATGTATGTGATTTTTTTTTTGAAAAAAATAAATTAACGGACTATATTGATACCTTTGTCTGATATGTTAGTATGGTCAATAGTGTCAAATGGCTTTCTTTGCATTTGGTGTAGAGTAATTCGTAGTCAGGCAGATATGCAGGTACTAAGCAACATAGTATTGGTATGGCTATTGAACTAGATTAGACTGATCTGAAAAATAATATTGTTGATGTTCTTTTTCTAGGCAATGGGTGGCGTAATGGGCTATTTGAAAAGCACAAGCCAGAAGTCATTGTTAGCTGGAGGATTATTTGCCTCTCTGCTATATTATTTTTATACAGAACTGCCTGTAAGACCTGTCTTTGCATCATCTGTGGGTCTTGGTAAGTGTTCAGTTTGTGTGGAACGTCTACACTGCACATGCCGTTGATACGTTAGTTAAGATTCCAGTTGAGAATCTATGTTATCTGTTAATAGATTTAAGATTTAATTGCAGTTCCATTAGTGCTTTATGCATTCATAAAACCCTGAAATTGTATAGATGGATTTATTAGTATGCTTTAAAAAAGTATAGGAGATAACTATTTCTTAATCCATGCCTATACATTAAGAATTTCTTGTATGCTTGCTTTGTAGCTTCTTTCATGGCACATTTTCTCATGCACTGTATTGCTTTAATTATGGCTTGTCAGTTGATCATGGTGGCTGGTGGCTGGTGGTAACAACCGCTGTCACAGAGAAATAAGAGTTAAAGCTCTATTTCAACATAGATTAGTGTGACGTATCATATATTTATTTGCTAGTAAATGCCCAACTGTATGAAAATTCTCCTTAAGATTATACAAGCTAGTTACAAATTACCAAGAGTAATCTCCAATAGATAATGTTTTAGTTGATCAATGCTTGTAAGTTCTTCATGTAGTGATAGCTGATGATACAATGCTATCCGAGTATGCGTTCATATCTGAATTTTGCTGATATGCAGGTATCTTTGGAGAACTTCTTGGGGTGATGGCTTCCCGTTTTAAGAGAACAGGGAAAGTGTTTCAGCAGGCATTATGTCGCTTATAATGGCTGGTGGGCACTTGCATGGAATTATGCGCAGCATGCACTAGAAGGAAGGACAGGATATCTTATGAAAGACCTGTATCTGCTCGTAAAATATGCCTCACCACGTGGACGTTCTGTTGTCCGTTTGAGCTTCCTCCGGGCCTTTGATCAAACATATTGCTAGTATTGATATCTCCTTGGGGACGTGTCAAGTCGAACAGTACTTTGGATCACATGGATCTAGATTCTTAAAAAACAGTATAGTATTTATCGTGAAAATATGACACCCTGATTTTTTTTTTAAATAATTAATTCAACCATGGTAAGTGTTTATCATAATAAATAAAAATCAACTAATCCTATATAAAAATATATATTTTAAAATATATATAATTTAAAACACTATCATGGTAGGAAATGATAAAACATAATCTTATAAAAAATTTTATCTTTTAAAATAATTACAATGATAGAAAAAATTAAATTAAATAATTAAGTATTATTATGGTAAATAGAATTTAAACTACTTAAATTGCCCTTTCTGAAATTTGAGATCCCAAACAATTAAAAACAAAATAAGTGTAAAAGGCTTAAAAGATTCCTTTTAAAATTGAGAATATGATGAACACAATAGAATACAAAAATAAAAATAGTTATGTATTTTAAAATTTTATAATCACTGTTAATACATATTTACTCTCATAATTGGGTTACAGTCATCCAATACATTTATATCAATAAATTCAATATAAAAGTATTTAATAATCGGTCTAGATTTGCACAATTCAATACCTCAAATAAGTTTTAACATTTCACATGTCATTGAGTCAAAATCACATTTTTCTAACTATACACTTCCAACAAGTACAAACTATAAACCATAACAAAAATAGATAACTCACTTAATTTTCAAAACAAGCCAAATATATAGCGTAATAATCATGCCATTTCAAACCATCCAAAATAAATTAGATATTAAAGTTACAGTATTTAAAGTGTACCAAAAGCAAAAATAATTTGAAGGGCATGATTACAATATTACATTTATATAATTGTCAACAAATAAAAAGCCTCAGCATTGACAATATAACACATTAAAAATTATAAATTAAAATACTCAAAAGAGACCATGGATCTATGATATTAAGCCTTAAGGACTCCTTCACACATCACTCATGACTCTTCTCCTAAAAATTATTAATTATATAATGAGACTCAAAAGTCTCAATAACCAATGCCAATACATGATAGTGTATACAAAAAAATTAAATATGTGTTTGCTAAGTGGGGAAACAACAATCATATTATTTTAACAAAAATACAAGAAATATTGTAATGCAGTACAAACAATCATTCTTATCTCCCTCCATTAACCTCGAGTCATGGCCCTTACTTAATGCTAAATTACCTGATTAAAGGTAGATTAACTCGAGCCTTTATAAGCTCCTATTGAGCCTCCAACAGAGGCATACCATGTGGTACAAAAACATAATGACAATAAATCTCCTAACATCTCTCACAATAGTCAAACAATTTAAATATTAACAATACATAAATGTATAATGTCACAATTTTTATAATTTTTTCATTTCCAATAATATTATAATATAGCATTCCACTTGACAAAAATATTTAAAAACACATATTTATCATTTCATAATTTTTTTCATAAATATAATAAAATAATTTTCCAACAATAATTCATAAATTTTCTCAATAATCATACAAATAACAGGAGGTAACATTAATAATAAATTAAAATATGGTTACTTTGTGAATTTTTGAATATATTATTTCTTACAATTTATTTTTCATCACAATCTTTACTAACAATATAATCTACACATAATATATTATTTATAAATATTATTTTTAATTAGTAAAACTAATAAAATAACTCTAATAATAAAATTAAAAAATACAACATAATTCCTAATCACATTATTAATACAAGTTTAGAGTTAATACTTTCAAGTAAAATTTTCAATTCCTCTTTTAATCATCAATAAATACTAATAAACTAAAATCATTATTTAAACCAATTTATATTATCAAAAGTTTATTTTTTTTATTTCATAAATTTTTACCTAAAAATACTCAAAAATTACAAATTTAATCTCAAATTTAGAATCATTATTCTATAGTCATAATAATCTGTTTTTCTTTTCAAATAATCATCTAAATATCAAAAAATCATTTATATTTTGATATTTAAAAAAATCTACCCTTAAGAGTCTAATGTTTAATCCATAAGTCTCAAATTTAATTTTCATCAATAAATTTATACTTTAAAATATTTATTATACTACTAACAACTTCAACAATTATTTTTATTCATTATAAATTTATCCCTCTTTCAAACTTTAAATTTTTTACCATTAGAAAATTAAAAACTAAAGGAGTTAAATGATTACAAAAAATATTTAAAATACTTATATAATTTTAAAAATCTTAAAATCAGATTTTTCTCACTTCCACGCCGACGCTCTCCCCCCCTCCCCCGGGGAAATGCGCAAGAGTTGTTTTAAACGGGGTGTGGGTCCCACGGTCATCATCATCATCATCATTTTCATTCTAAATACACCTACACACACAGCCACGGAAATAAATCCGTTAATCACCACCCCCCCCTTTTTTTTATATATTTCCTCTCCCTTTTTTTTAACAACAACAATAATAATGACAATTATGGTTTTTTTTAACCAAAAACAGTGAAAAATCCAAACTCTTATTTAATTGAAAAGTAAACCGGGATCATTATGATCCTTACTATCTTGATATAACGACTCAATGACATTTTTAAGAGGTTCAAAAATAATTTTACACTCAGCATATTGATTCAAATCAGACTTTGCAATTCAATCAGCACACTTGTTGTTTTCCTTGCATGTATAGTTCACCTTGATTTGCCAATCCTCAGCTAGTAGCTTAATGGCGTGCCGTATTTGCCACTGATGACAATTATTCTTATTATTATATTTTTTTTAAGAATCTTAACATAGAATTTTATCCTAAAGTAAATATAATAATCTTCTCCTACTAATTACTTATCTCTAAATATTTTTTAAAATTTTTATTAACTCAAATTAATTATTAAAATTTAAATTAGAATGTTATAGAAAACACTCCTCAAACGATTGTCTGTGACAGAATTACATGCTAATCAAAAGTGGCAGGCAAGAAATGCCTTGTTTACTCAAGTGTTCGTCTCTGTCCTATGAGCTATTGGAAGTTTCGAAGAGATATCAATAAAAAAGGCAAACGCCATAATGTATCTTATTATTTTTACATTCAAATAACAAGAAGAAAGTGCACATTGATCATTTAGGAGTCTGTCATCTAAATTTTGTTAAGGAGATGGGAAAATTACTACCTTTACCTTCCGCCCAAATAGAACTCTTGTGTAGAAGGTATATTTGGCTGAGGTGAAGCCATATGCTAATTGCTTCCTTGTGAGTATGGGTTATTTGATTCTCAGCTCTAGCAGACTGTAGTGATGTAAGAAATGGAAATAAATAATTAATTAGAGCGTGTTATAACTTATGTGTACTTCCATCTCTTTATATTACCCTCTTTCTTGTAGCATTTTAGTACTGGGGAGAATCCAAATTGTAATAGGACGTGCCAGTCATAGCCAGTAACTCAACATAACTTTCCTAATGTGTAACTTAAGGAAGTTTTTTTTATACAACAACTTAAGGAATTGAATCTTTGCCTTGCTCCGAAAAGTAAGTTGCCATTGTTGTTTTCTTGGTCAGACCCGTACTTCAAAACAACTTTGGTGTCAAAAATTGAGAAAGCCATTGGAATTTGGGCATGACTCAAATCACAGTAAAACGGAAACTGTATAGCCAAAGAAATTACAATAAAGGGGCCTCTATTATTTTCAATAATACAAATAGCCATGCAAATAATTATTGATTTCCAAAGAATATAGAGCCTAAATTATGTCTATGCACAAAGCCCACCCTGGTATCAACCTAACTCATCCACAGACATTAAAAATTGATAAATAACAAATGCCTTGTAATTGTTTTTGCACAAATTAAACTTTTGAGGGCGCAGGATAATTAGCAAAAGGGCAGATCGTCCCCAAAGAGATAGAGAAGCCTCTCCACAGCCCAGCTAAGGTGAGAAGGTGGCATACCGCTAGAGCTTTCTGAATCAGATGAGCAATAGGAAGCAAGCAAAGGGGCTCTACATAGTGGGCAAAGGGGGTTGTGATTGTCATGATCACGGTCCAACCATCTGTCTATGCATTCTTTGTGAAATATACAATCACAATTCACGAACTCTCTAACCTCATCCTCCATCGTTAGTTGCCCCCTTCTTCCATCTTCTTTCACATCTTGTGCGGCAAGGTTGCCTCATCATAATCTAAAGGCTTCCCTCCTATATTGATCATGATATACATACAATCCGTGAGGGTGAAAACTACATGCTTTATTAGTTTTGATTGAAAACTGCATGTTGCCTGCAGAGTATATGTTGAAAGAAGTAAACAACATGCGCACGTACCAACGTATATGTTGTTATTATTATACACCATATTGAGGCTGGAAGGATGACAACTTTGTTGGAACCAATGGGTAGATTTAAAGCTTGAGTCGTGTTAAGGATATTGCCCTTAAGAACTACTTCCTCCATTTTTTATTATTAGAGAAATTATCACTTTTGATTTGTTTTTTTTTATAGGTAAAATCACTCATTTTAATAAGTATTTATTACACATTTTTTAAATCACACTTCGTAATTTACATTAACGAGAAACAATTAATGTATATTTATGTTGATTAACACAAAATATTTTAATCCACTTTTTTATTTTTAAACATAATTATCACAGTTAATCAACTTTTTTAAAATGTATGACATCATTTTTTTTATATATAAAAATGGAGGAAGTATTCTACTATACTGTATCAATAGGCGTCTCTTTAATATTAAATAGACTCATTTTACAAAATAAGTAGAGCCACAGAACCAAAAAAAATTAGCATAATATACTTCGGCATAGAGGAGGAGAGAAGAGCTTGGCTCCTGACCCATGACACGCCCTGCATTATATATAGACATAGCCATAAAAGATAGCCTTGAGCAGCAATTAAATAGCAGTTTTGAGAGCATAAAAACATCTTAAGACACTTTATTGTGACGTTGTGAACATTTACGAAGGTTATAAACAATTAAATATTGCTAAATATTATTGAACCTAGATAAACACGTCTCTCCATGATGCAGCTAACTTAAAGTTCAAACACAATAAATTGTGGTTCTTTTGGGAAGCCAATAAGGCAAAATTAATTCAATAATTTTGCAAATACAATTTTGGTAAGAGAACTCGTTGCCTCTTTAACTCTCCTCAAGCCCATGCACTAACCTATTTCTTAGTATATAAATACAAAGAGTTTTACTCATGTAGGTAATATGAGACTTTTTCTTTTGACATACTCAAACACTAATTACAACAAACTATAACCCAACTTAATTCTGTTATGCTTAGCTCAGCCTAATTTTACTTAATTCTATTATGTATCGCACCAGTTAGGGTTTAGTTATACTCTTGTACAATCTCAGTATGTGAATATTACAATGGACTCCCAGAAAATTGTCATACAAAAATTCTTACCTCTAATATAATTTATTAAATATTTAGAATTATTTATTAAATTAATATGCATCTTAAGTTCAAATTATGCTGACTAATTTTTCTGGATTCGTCATTGGAATAATAGATTAAATAACAATATAAAAATTCAGATAAGAAGGTCATGAATTGAGAGGGTTACGGCCCAAAATATTCCCTCCTTTCCATTTTCGATGAACTAAAAATCGCAGAAGGCCCAAAAAGAAACAAGACATCCCCATTGACCTGTGTTGTTAACGGGAAAAATAACAAAGCGAACTTGGGTTTGCGTGGCAGCAGGACTAGCAGTATCGGCAGTTCTGCATGGGACGCTCTTGGGGTGTGCATGATCAATACAGAATACGCATGAACATGAAAACGGACACTTAAATGCGCACAGATCCGCTATTCCTCATCCTAACGTCGCTCCTTTCAGATCTGCGTTTTATCAGAATGCTCCTTCTCCCTTATCATTTCTGAGGTGTAACTTTCTCTTGCTTTCGAAGGCTCTGTTCATGTTCTTCTTCCACTTCCTTCTCTTTAAGCTCTCGCATTTCTTGAACGAGAAAAACTTCTTTATGATAAAAGCATTCAACTTTTATCGCTTCTTTATGATAAAAGCGTGCTGTTTCGATGGGATCCGTATTTGTTTTTCAATTAAAACGATGGTGATCTGGGACGTTTGAAAATTTTTCGGTCAGGCGGAGTGTAGGTGGTTTGGAGGGACTGGAGAAATGGCTGGAGGTGCAGCCGGGGGTTTCGTAACTCGTGCATTCGAGTCGATGCTCAAAGAGTGTTCCGGTAGGAAGCATTCTGATCTACAGAAGGCTATTTGGACTTATATAGGTTGGTTCAATTTACAGCTTTAGGTACCATTTTTCATTTCCTTTTTATTGTTGTTTTTTGGCATTATTTTGTTTTTAGCTCACAATTTTTTTCCTTACCCACGTTATTTTCAATGACCTCGCATGTACTAGCTCATGCGCGATTATAGCTACTGTCTACTGATATCCTGTTTATTTCGTTGGTCACTTTAGTGCCTCTATTGTCATTTCAGATATCACGAAAGAAGCTAACCAGAGACAGCAGGCCCATTTAAGTGAGGTCAATCAAGCAGGACCGTCAGCGGACGCTGGGGGGTAAATATCTTGGATAAATTTTATGGAGGACATCATTTCTGTTTCGATTTCGATAGTTATTACCTAAGGTGCTACAATTCTTTGAGGCTTTCCTGAGTTATTTTCCATATATTGGGTTGGTGTGATTTTCAGATAGTATCTTAGAAATCAGAAATTAAGGATTCCCCCCCTGAAAGTTATTTGGCATAAAGTACTAATCCAACTCTACTCTAATTTTATCATGTCACTCCTCCAGGAAATGCAAAAATACTTGACCTTATAGCCGGCAGGGGGATGATTCTTTTAAGTGAGGTGTTCTTGTAGGATCTTAGAGTTTTTGAACGCAATAGCAATCTGTTGCTAATCGTTTTTGTATTATATTTCTATACATTAAATATAACCACCTTTTGGTTCAATTAATACCGTAGTTATACAATTTTCCTGATCTAAGGTACCTATTAAATCAGTTCCACTGTTCCAGGCAGCTGAATCATGGTTATTTGGCGAGAGTTAGATCAAGCCTTCCATTAATGAACCTTAAAGCCCTTCAGTTTTAACATTTGAATCATTTTGGTTTGCGCCAGTACACCCAAAAGTGAAGGCGGAGCTGCAACCACATCAGAAGCAGGTCAGCCACAGAAGGGTGAACATATTTCTGGAGAGGCAGAGAATAGTAGCAGGCCCAAGAGTGGAAATATTAGTACGGCATTAGCTAATGCTGGGCAAAGTCTTGAAGAAGCTGATGCGGAGCTTGTTTTGAGTCCCCTTCGGCTTGCATTTGAGACAAAGAAATTGAAAATCCTAGAACCTGCTTTAGACTGTCTTCATGTATGTGCATGCATTACTATTATGAGGTCCTTACATATGGTTGAAGAAAGGGAGAAGTCTTTCATCCATTATTGAACGTTTATAGAACTCATTAAAAAATATAGTCCACATGACTCTTATGCTTTATATTTATAAAAAATCTTCAAAAGCTTGTGAAGCTAACTTATGCTGCTTCATAATTGTAATCACAGAAACTTATTGCTTACAATCATTTGGAGGGAGATCCTGGGCTGGATGATACTAAAAATTCCACACTGTTTGCAAACATTCTAAACATGGTTTGCAGTTGTATTGACAATTCATCTCCAGACAGGTATGGGTCACTGCACGTTGACAATACTAACCAAATCCGTTTCTTATAATTAAACCCATCCAATTTTAAGAATCAACCTGCAGTACTATTCTCCAAGTGCTGAAAGTACTTCTAACTGCTGTGGCTTCCACAAAGTTCAGAGGTATGCTTATTGTTATAGAAAAACTCTGCCCATTTTCTTGTGGTATATGTCTGTTGGTAAAATAAAATATCAAGGAAATTTCCATCCGTGTTACTCGTGTATAAGTTTCTATGCAAGGTGTCTTGTGTTTGCCATATTTTCTATACAAGGTGTCTAGTGTTTGTCATATTTGCAGCCATACAGAACATTATATTCAAAAGAAGTTTTCTTAAAAGTAGCTTAAGTTACCTGTTTAATACTTCTTAATTTATTATGAGGATTTTACACTAATTGTAGTGACATGGACCATGGCATACTTAATTGGATTGAGATATGTGAAATGCTAGTCTCAGTTATCTTCATTTGTCATGATTTCACGTAATATAATAAAATTGGTGACGTATGGATATGAAGTCAAGCTAAGGCTACTCTTTGAATTCATTTAATTTTATTCATTTGAGTCCAAATAAGTTGGCTTATGAGAAGCTTAGAAGATAAAAACTGGGAAACATTAAACGGATTCCATTCCAACATGTTTTCCATAAATCATGCTGTGTTTTCTCTTTTCTGTATACCAGGCTAATCTTTTATCATTTGTACAGTGGTTAGATGTAGCTTAATATTTTTAGTAATTTTTTGGCATGGTATTAGAGCTTCCATGTTCAACAGGAATTTGATTCTTGCCATCTCCCGTTTTTTTAGTTCAAGTCAAGTTTCTTCCACTACAAGGTATGGTGGTCTTTTGCATTATTTACACTTGAAGACCGAAGGGCTTGTACGAGTGAATGTATCAAGGATCATAATCAATTTGTTAATCGTTCATGGGCTTTCATTTAATAACTTAGCTTTTGGGATGAAATGAAATGGTTCTTGACGGAGACATACTTTTTGCTATCTGAATATGTTTATGGTACTTTGTTGTGCTATGGCTTGTCTCTCTCTCTCTCTCTCTCTCTCTCTCTCTCTCTCGTTTTTCATCTCTCTTGTTTGTCTTTTCAGTGGTTTTTTAATCCATGTTTGTGTATTGATGTCTATGCTTAATTCAGTGCATGGTGAACCTTTGCTGGGAATTGTCAAGGTATGCTACAATATTGCACTAAACAGGTAATAATGGTTCCTAATTTGTCTTCGTGAGCTGTAGTCGTTGGCTATAGAACTCAGCTTTCTTATTTGCATTTGTAGCAGGAGTCCTATAAACCAAGCAACATCAAAGGCAATGTTGACACAGATGATCAGCATTATTTTCAGAAGAATGGAAACTGATCTGGTTTGAAATTTAAATCCCATAATATTAAGCTCCTTTGTGTTATTGCTTTTGTGGTATATCCAATAGTAATGACTGTTAAAACGTCCAGGATGAAACTCCACCTGGTTCTGGTGGACATACAGAGGCAGCTTCAGAAACAGAGAATTTGAACACAAAATCTACGGAAACCTCCGCAGATAGTTTAGACGAGAAACAAATTACTTCAGGTGATGCTCTCAACCAAGTCAAGTATGCATTTGTAACAACTCTTGAGGAACTTCAAAATCTTGCCGGTGGTTCTGATATCAAGGTAAAAGGCTTGTGCATCTGTATGTCTAATTAATATGTGGTATATTTATTTTGACGAGATTGTATTACGTTGAACAGGGCTTAGAGGCCGTGCTTGACAAGGCTGTGCACACTGAAGATGGCAAACAGATAGCACGGTATGAAGTGATGTTGTACAATGGATTCTCTTGTATTTCTTTCTTAGAGTAGTTGCTCAAACTGTTAGTCTTATTTCTGCAAGAGGGATTGATTTGGAAAGCATGAGAATAGTGCAACGTGATGCTTTGTTGGTATTCCGCAGTATTTGCAAGGTTGGATCCCTCGCTTTTGAATTGATGTTGTAGATAACATTTTGTCAACCCCTCATACATGCTCGACATTAAATATCGCAGATGGGTATGAAGGAAGGTAATGATGAGGTGACAAAAAAGAAGCGGATATTGTCTCTTGAACTTCTGCAGGTTGTATAGTGATCTTAACTCTGTGAATGTGTGTGTTTATTCTTCCATTGGATTCTTTCAAATAATTTTAATTTTAAATGGAAAACAAAATAAAAATGAGTTGAAAAGCAAGACAGAAGAAAATAATACCTATTGAAAAAGCTTAAGAGGCCTGTCATGATAATGATGAGGATCGGAAAATAAGATAGCACGAATAAGCTAACTATAGAAGTTTACTAGAATGCTGCTATGGGAGCAAACTCATGCTGCCAAGTACTTAATGGACCCTCCACAAGAGAATGCGAATGATGAGTGGAGTTATAAAGCGGGGCAGGGTCTCAAAAATCCTTGCAAAAGAACCCTAAGGCCAAGACTGCAAGACCACGCTAATCCACTTTCAGACTTTGCAGACTGCAAGATGTCAATTTTAGCAGTTGGAAGTCCATTTTTATTTCAGTGCATGGCTTTCCATGGGATATTTCTTTTAACCAACAACTCAAAACCTCTTAGATTGTGACCGTGGATTATAACTTTAAAAAATCTAGAGTTTGAAAGTATATATCAATCGACAATCCTAGCAATTTATATTTGAAATCACGAGTTGAAAGATAACCAGTCAAAGCGACACAAATTACTTCATATGGCCGATTTATTTGAATTCCATCTATGCCCATTGTGAAGCTAGACAATAGCTTTAATTGAAAAAAAAAGGGTATTAGAACAGAGTTGTGGATTAACTTAGTGACCTGAATGGACCTTATTTCATAATGGATGGCTTGAATATAAGACCCCAATATATGAAGTAACACAAAAACACGAGTCAAAGACATGAATTTATGAAGTATGATGTGAATAGGATAAGAGAAGGGCTGATATATTATCAATTTTTGTTATTCTGCATTTTTTATGCGCAGGATTCTCAGTTGTTTTAAGTTTCTTGTTTAATTGTTCATGATCACACACTATCAGTCTATTGTTTTGTTTTTCAGGGTTTGTTGGAGGGACTTAGCCATTCATTCACAAAGGACTTCAATTTTATTGATTCAGTGAAGGCATATCTCTCATATGCTTTATTGCGCGCTTCCGTTTCACAATCCCCTGTCATATTTCAGGTTTAGCTTAATCATATTGCCTTTATTCACTTATGTTCGAGGAACTGTGTGTAATTTTTTTCCTCCATTCTTTTTTTCGTTTTTGGTGATTATGATCTTCTTTTGTTTCAGTACGCAACGGGAATATTCTCAGTTTTGCTATTGCAGTTCAGAGAAAGTCTCAAAGTAAGCATATCATTTGCAAATTTTGTGAAAGCGTGTCACCTCAGCAATGCTTTAATTTGACATGTATCGCTTGCTTTTACACTCTACCCTTTTCTTTTCAGGGTGAAATAGGCCTTTTGTTTCCCCTGATAGTTCTAAGACCGCTGGATGGTTTAGAATTTCCAGTCAACCAAAAAATAAGTGTTCTTGGGTATAGTTAGCTTCTTGATTGATATGAAATTGATGATTTTGTGTTCATGGACTTTCATGATATGTTGGGTTGTCAATGTACTACTCACTATATCCTTTCTTGATTAATAATTTGATCCAGTGTGACTCTGCAGGATGGTATATAAAATATGTAAGGATCCACAGATGCTTGTTGACATTTTTGTGAACTATGATTGTGATCTCGAGGCAGCAAACTTGTTCGAACGAATGGTCTAATCTTGGAATTTAATTTTATAAGCAGTGCCTTAGTTATATTTAACTGTCTATGATCTTTATAAGCATATCGTTTATATTCCAATTTTCCATGCAGGTTAGTTCACTATCCAAAATAGCTCAAAACACTCAAAATGCTGAGCCAAATTCAGTTGCTTTGTCTCAAACTGGATCAATTAAAGGTTCATCACTTCATGTAAGCCTAGTTGTTGCTTTTCTTATTGGAAGTCGTCATTTAATTGAACAACCATATCTACCAGAGTTTCTGGTTCATTCCACTTTTCTTTATCTTTCCAGAGCGTTGTGAATGTGCTCAAGTCACTGATTGATTGGGAGAAATCACAGAGGGAATCGGGAAAGTTCAGAAAGATTAACTGCTATGAAGGGACATTAGCTGAAGATACTGTTGAAATAAGATCCAGGGAAGATTCTGCCAATGATTTCGGGAAGGCAAAGGCTCATAAAACCGCGTTGGAGGCTGCTATTGCGGAGGTAACTGATCATAATTTCTTTAAAATTCTTTACTGAGAAAGGATTGCTGGCTAGGTCTTTTGCGAAATTACTAAGCTTCCTTATTAAATTCAAAGACCATAGTTGGGGACTGACCGATGGTTTTAATCATTTCAGTTTAACAGGAAACCAGTAAAAGGAGTTGAGCATCTAATATCAAATAAGTTGGTGGAAAATTCACCTGCTTCGATCGCTCAATTCTTGAAAAACATTCCCAACGTGGACAACGTTGTGACTCTTATTTAGTTCAATTTAGTTAATATTTTGACATTAGAATAAAGTTTGATCTGGACTATTTAACTGTTTCTGGGTTTCAGGCAGCAGTTGGTGAGTATTTAGGTCAGCATGAAGAGTGTCCCCTTGCTGTAATGCATGCTTATGTAGATTCCATGAAATTTTCTGGAATGAAGTTTGACGCCGCAATCCGCGAGTTTCTTAGAGGGTTCCAACTTCCAGGGGAAGCTCAAAAGATAGATCGAATCATGGAAAAGTTTGCCGAGAGGTAAGTGATAAAGTTTGTACATGCATGCAAGCACCCTTTCCCCTTGCCCAGGAAAGGGCTGCTGTCTGTCTCAACTCGAGTGACACTCTTATTCCTAACTATTGTTGAATTCTGATAAAAGTTACGCGCATGATTATTTATAGTGGCAACATTCTTGCTTTAAAGTTTCATTTATATATATTGATACAATTATCTGATATCCTTATTTATATATTTTGTCTCCCTGTATATTGCCCTTGGCCTGAGCCCGTTACTCATTTGCTCAAGTATCATGAATCATGACTGATGGAAGAAAAAGCCTTAACCATCTCACATGTTCCCCTTGTTTAGCTTGGAATTGAGATGTCCCTGGGTTGGGTGTTATGTACCTTAAATGTCAAACCTTGGTCGAAATTAAAACTATCATGTCAAAAATCAAAATGATTACATAGATCAATAACCCTGGTAAATGCATCTAGTTAGTTTCAACTTCTTGTGTTCTTTCAAGCGTTGTCATCATTAGTACATTTCATAATCTGTTGTCCAATATACTCAATTCAAAGGATCCAATTTGTTGCCCACTCAATTGTTGATTTTGGGGTTTTCATTCTTGCTTCATATGCACGATGTAACATCTCTCTTAATGTATGTAAGGAGATGTGACAATATGTTTTATCTAATTCTGTGAATTGAATTGTGTATATATAATTTTAATAAATATATTTAGTTGGTTTTATGACATTTTTGCATTCTATATCATTAATTAACAAAAAATAATATGATATGCTCTGCTCACATATGCTTATTTAATGTTGTATCGTAATTTTCCCCACACACACAATACAGATATATAAAATGTTAAATTAACGCATCTTTGTATTAGCTCGGTTAGTGATATTTTCACCTGCATCTTGTCTTTGGCAGATACTATTCAGATAATCCAGGTCTATTTAAAAATGCAGATGCAGCATATTTCCTTGCATATGCTGTTATTATGTTAAATATTGATGCTCATAACCCAATGGTGTGGCCTAAAATGTCCAAGTCAGATTTTAAACGCATGAATGCCATGAATGATACTGAAGATTGCGCTCCTACAGAAATGCTGGAAGAGATTTATGATTCTATTGTGAAAGAAGAGATTATACTGCAAGATGATACCTCTGTTAATGGAAAAAGCAGCCGACAAAAGCTAGAAGTCCAAGAAGGACTTCTTGTCAGTATTCTTAATCTCGCTCTTCCCAAAAGCAATTTATCAGGAGAAGCCAAGTCTGAAAGTGAAGCCACCATTAAAAGAACACAAGCTATTATCAGAAATCAAGGTGTGAAGAGGGGAATTTTCTGCTTTGCTCACCAGATTGAACTTGTAAGACCCATGGTAGAAGCTGTTGGATGGCCTCTGCTTGCAACTTTTTCTGTTATTATGGGGGAAGGTGATAATAAATCTCGTGTTGCTCTATGTATGGAGGGTTTTAAAGCTGGGATAAATATTACGAATGTGCTTGGAATGGATACCATGCGCTATGCATTTTTGACATCTCTTGTTAGGTAATGATCTTTTCTTTCTGTCTTGCCCTCCTCACCTTGAATAAATTTATTTTATCACTTTGACCATGATATTATCTCATATTGTTTTTCTTCATTTTGACTTTTGAGGGAAGCAATTCTTTGTGCATAAATATACAGTTTAGTAACTTATGTTTTTGAGACGATCTACCATAATCATTACATTTCTAAATGATACCTCAGGTTTACTTTCTTGCACGCTCCAAAGGAAATGCGCAGTAAAAATGTGGAAGCTCTGCAGACGCTGTTGTTTCTTTGTGATTCAGACATGGATTCCCTTCGAAACACGTGGAATGCAGTTCTGGAATGTATTTCTCGCCTTAATTTTATAACAACTACTCCTGCAATCTCCATCACTGTCATGTTGGGATCAAACCAAATCTCCAGGGTGACAGTAGTTCAATCTCTCAGAGACTTGGCTGGCAAACCTTCTGAACAAGTCTTCATAAATAGTGTTAAACTACCCAGTGATTCAGTTGTGGAATTTTTCACTGCTCTTTGCAGTGTATCCGCAGAGGAACTAAAGCAAAGACCACCTCGTGTTTTTGGCTTGCAAAAGCTTGTTGAGATTAGCTATTACAATATGACCCGTATACGTCTGGTATATCTTTGATCAAATAATATTCCACAAATTTAGTTCAATTGATATCTAGTCTTGTAAATTGAGTTTTGTGGGATTTTCTACTTAGTTTGCTTTTCACGCCACTCCTCTTTTTTCTCTTGACAATTTGCTTTTTGTTTTTTATGTATCAGCTCAAATCTACTGTTTTCATTTTATTTTATTTTTTTAACCAGCAATCTACTGTTTTCATTTAAGAAATGCATTTCAGTCACAGGTAAAAGCACTTGTAAGCAAGTCCATATGCTTGTCTACAGTGGAATAATTTGAGAAGGTGATCTTGCTCAGGACTGTTAAAAGAAACACCAACATGAATAAGCTTTTCTATTACTCCATCGGAACCTATGCATGCTCATTTTCATGACACTGTTTTTTATGCTACTATAAATATTTTATGATTTTGCTTAGGACTGTTGAGAGTAACATCAACATAAGATTTTTATTACTCCATTTGAACCAATGATGCTCAATGTCATGGTACTGTTTTTGATGCTGCTACAAATACTGAGATATTATCTTAGAAGTTTCTGAGTTACAGTTGATATGTCATCCAGGTATGGTCTAGGATATGGTTTGTTCTAGCAAATCACTTTATTTTAGCTGGAAGTTATCATGAAGAGAAAATTGCTATGTATGCCATAGATTCTCTAAGGCAGCTCGCTATGAAGTATTTGGAGCGTGCTGAACTGGCCAATTCCACTTTCCAAAATGACATTCTCAAGCCTTTTGTTGTTCTCATGCGGAATAATCCTGGGGAATCGACAAGAAGATTAATCGTAGACTGCATTGTTCAGGTGTCTTTTCATTTCCCACCCCCATCTCCTTTAACAGTGGTGCTTTCCTTCTTCCTTTGTTCGATTCTCTTTAAGTAGAGGCATAGATTTTCATTTAGTTTTTTTTTTTTTGGCCCATATGATTGGACATATTTATTTCAGATGACGAAATCTAAGACTGGAAGCATAAAATCTGGGTGGCATAGTGTTTTCATGGTTTTCACTGCTGCGGCGGATGATGAACTAGAAGCAATCGTTGAGAGCGCATTTGAAAATGTTGAGCAGGGTAGGAATAATGTTCTTTGGTCTTACCAATGCAATCTTCTGCTGCAAATTCGCTGTACCTAACACTGGGAAAATTTGCAGTCATCTTAGAACGCTTTGATCAAGCGGTGGGAGATTGTTTCATGGATTGCGTGAATTGTCTGATCAGGTTTGCCAACAATAAAAGTTTGTATCGTATAAGTTTGAAGGCAATTGGGCTCCTTCGTATTTGCGAAGACCGTTTAGCAGAGGTTTGTTGAGTGCTGTCCATTGAGAATTGCAATTTTATAGCATAAGCGCCAATGTTATCTGGATATTTTTTATGATAAATTGTGAGCTTAGTGCAGGGAGTCAGATGATCCACAGTGTTCATAACTAGCAGTAGTGCAGCTTCCCCATAGTTTTATATTTTAATGTTATATTGATGATCATTTGTAGTTTAGAAACCAGCTGGATAATTGGATACAATTTTCATAGATTGAGTGATAGAGGTAGGAGAGAAACAGGGAGAAAGGGAAGAGGCACGAGGGAAATAAAGAGAAAGAAATAATAATAATAATTCCATTCACAGTCACCCATTACAACCCAGCCCAAATTGTTCTTATATCTCTAATTCCTCTAATTACAATTATTCTAATCCACGCATCAATATGCTCCCCTAAAAAAAATCCTTGTCCTCAAGGACCATTGCAAAAACGAGAAGTTAAACATGTATTTAAAATAAGACTTTTTTTTTTGGTAAACTAGACCAGAAATTACCATGGCTTGGTAAAAAAAATTGAAAACAAAATTAATGGACATAAAAAAGCCTGGATTTTCTACAATTTTTCTTGAATACAGAAGCCCATTGTCACCCTCCAAATAGATTTGTTGATGCTAAAAACCAATAAGTAGATGATCCATAATTGTTTAACAGGTCCATACTTCGCCCATCTTCAGCCTAACTTCACAAAGCTCCTCTTGATTATAGGTTACCCCCACCTTAGAATTGTTGGGAAATAACTCAGAGAATGCACTTGAGTTGCTAAAATGTTGTAAAAATGCCTATAATTGCATTCGAATCATACTTGAAACAACAGGTCCCATATGTTGGACTTGAAGCATTGTTGTCCAGAGGCCCATATCAAGCTTCCAATTACTACTCAAAGATTTTTGCATTGTTGGATCATTTTGGGGTAGCCCAATTCCACTGCCCTTAGTCATCCTAAGTATATTGGATGCATTTTCATTACCCTTGCTGCCACAAAGGGAACAATTGGAGGAAATATAGAATATACCTGTCACTAGCAACAATGAACAATCTAGTTATGTATAATTGTAGATGCACGTCCAGGTGACAGGTGAAGAATATTGCATAAACACCTGCCCAAAACCCATTATCTCTTCATTAGCTTTACCCAACTGAATTCCTTCAGCAAACCTACCCGACTTAAAAACAGAATTTCCCCAACCCTATTCACCTCTTAGTCGTCTTTTGCGTCTATCGACCAATATTTCACTTTCAACTTTGCAATCGAAAATCCTATGGCAAGGGAATAAAGTGATCATCTTCGGCAAGTGCTAAGAAAAGGTATCACAAGTAAGAGTCTAGTGTATCTCGTCTTCTCCTCAATAAGTCGTGGCCAATGTTTGAAGTAATAGCAATAGCAGTGAAAATCAAGCAAGGATAGTTATGTTTCATGTGCTGCAATGACCGAACTACACATGGCAAGTACAACTGACTTTAACAGCTCCCTCTTTTGCAATGAGAGCTGTTGGAATCCAGAACTCCGCCATAGGAGGAAATTCTAAAGCGATCAATTCGGAGGTTGAGTTGAAGAAGAGAAGGGAAAGGTCTTAGAAGTATGACGCAAACCATTCACCCCCAAAATCGACGCCGTCGGAATGTTTAACTTCTCCATCTTCTAAGGGAGGCAAAGGAAGGCCATATGGCTTTGGGAAATTGCAGATTTTAGCTTCAATGGCTGTGAAAGTTCTAAAGACACTACCACCAATATAGGAGGTCCCATTGGGCTTTAATGTGTTGAGCATCGCACTAACTTCCTCTTCATTCTTAGTTAGTCTAGCAACTTTGTCTTGCATCACTTCCATAATGTCCTGCTCTCGACCCTCTCCAATCTCTATGTCATTCTCAGGTTGTTGTTCTTCATCTTTATCAACGTCATTCAATTCCTCTAATGTTTTTGTATCGATGTTACTGTTCTATTGTTGGTCAATGAACTCAGCTGAAACATTGTTTCCTAACTCTATCTGTGATGATCATTGTTCCATTGACTGAGCCAAAGAGGAATATCTGTAGTAGAGGTAGAGGTCATCACTGTTGAAGGAGGGTACAAGCATTTGTTGACATGCCCAGAGAGCATGGCTGAGATTTCATTCATCTGTTGGGAAAGTTGAGACATGGATTGCTTAAAATTAAGGCATTGCTTCGATGAGGATTGAATTTCCAGTGGCTCCTTTATGGCTAGAGAGGAGGCTTTGATACCTTTTAATAGAGGTAGAAGATAAAGAGGGGGAGAAGGAAGAGGCAGAAGGGAAATAGAGAGAGAAATAATAATTCTATTCACAATCAACCACTATAACCTAAAGACTTATATATAGAAAATATAACTAAATATCCAAACTATACTTATATTCATAATTCCTTTAATTACTCCTATTATCCTTGTTCCCATGTATCACTGACAATTTGTTATGCCCACAACTCTAACATAGAATCTCATTCTATAATTATTTTATGTGATATGTGCTCTCAAATCTTTTCAATTTTTAGCATATAATATCTTGAAGTTCACAGATAATACAATTTTGGAAGTTAAAATGATTTCAATATTTTTCTCTAAAATGCTCTCTTGATTGTCATGATACTACTAAAAACGTCCTGATCTGTTTTGCATTTCAAGGGTCTTATTCTCGGCGGTGATCATGCCGATGTGGGTGTTGCAAAGTTACAGGAGGCTGAACATTATTGGTTCCCAATGCTGGCTGGTTTATCTGATCTAACATCAAACCCAAGTCCCGAGGTCAGAAGTTGTGCAATTGAGGTCTTATTTGATTTACTGAAAGAAAGAGGCAGAAGATTCTCTGCGTCATTCTGGGAAAGTATCTTCCATCGAGTCATATTTCCTATTTTTGATCTTGTGAGACATGCTAGAATGGAAGGATTTGCTTCTGGTGATGATGGTTGGTTTCGTGAAACAAACATCCATTCGCTTCTGCTGCTTTGCAACCTTTTCAACATTTTCTACAAGGTAAATAGGAAAATCCTAGTATTAGATTGGACAAATCGATCGTGGCTTGTACATCCTGATGCTAAATCCTAGTATAAGCAACTTAATACTAGTGGGTGTATGCGTGTGTTTATGCGCGCATGCTAGTGTGTGTGTGTGTGTGTGTGTGTGTGTGTGTGTGTTAACCAAAGATTTCTCCATTTCTCCCATCGCATATTTTTTGGGGAAAGAATTATTTTTGTTCTCTTTGTGGCTTTCTGCTTATGATTTCTTTGTGGAGTGCTGAAGGGATTAGAGACTCTTTCGAGCAAGTTACTGAGATCATTTTTTTCTCATGGCTCTTTACTTCTGTTTGGGGAGGATCTCTTATCTCCTGATTCTATATCCATCTGTATTATTGTCTATTCTCATCAATAAATTCTTTTCTCATCTCAATAAAAAAAATTGGGACAAAACTTCCTTCCAGGAGGTCTCTTTTATGCTGCCGTCTCTGTTGGATTTACTGTTAGATTGTGCCAAAAAGACAGATCAAACAGTGGTCTCAATATCTTTGGGAGCTTTGGTGCATCTCATTGAAGTTGGGGGGCATTGGTTCAGTGACAGTGACTGGGACGCGTTACTCAAAAGCATAAGGTTCATTTTATCTGATTTCACGAAGATCCTATGTAATTACTCTAATGTTTATAGCTATATTCAAATTTGTTTTTTGGTCTTCCAGTGATGCTTCATACGCAACGCAATCGGTAGAGCTCCTTAATGATTTAAATCGAGAAAATATGAGGAACCATGGAGGCATTGTCAGAAACTCCGATGCCAATGCAGGTGATAATGTTGTCATACAGTCTTCTGACAAAGAGGTGGAGCATCAGCTTGGTGGCAATGACAGTGGAAAGTTATCCCCACTAACACGCTTAAATACATACTCTGGAGTTGAAGGTTTAAGGGCACAACTGAATACGAATCCTTCTGAAGGTTTGGTTTTCAAAACTTGTGGGTACATGTTTAGGCATGTTTCATGCTAATTAACGATATCTTTGCTCCTGTAGGTCTTCTATCACCACATGCATCTGATAGTAAAACTCCTAAACTAGCAGATGCAGGGGGTCTTCAGCGCAGTCAAACATTGGGGCAACGGATTGTGGAAAATGTTATGGATAATCTCTTCCTCAAAAATTTTTCTTCTAAACCTAAAATCCAGACATTAGATGCTTCTCGACCGTATTCTCCAAATAAGGTACGTGCTTGTGCTGTAAACTTTTTTCTTTTTGTTTTTTTTTTGGTCTACATCAACTTGTGATGTGAGCGCTTTTCTTCTTTGGCTTTTAGGTTGAGGATGCTGAAGCTGCAGGACCTGAAGACAAGAATCAGGACACTCCTTGGCCAGTAACTGTTAGGGGCAAGTGCGTTACTCAGCTATTGCTTCTTGGTGCAATTGACGGTATTCAGGTTTGTAATGTACCTATGGATGATCTACACCATAAATTTAACACTTCATTTAGAAACTTAAACATATTTAATTCTTGCCACAGCAGCTTCATCATCGTTGTAAATATTTCTACACATATCATTATTTTATAGTTAGCTAGGTTACACAAGCTAACTTAACTAATTCACAGATTGGCTTTTTTTTTAACTGAAAGATGCATCCATTACTGAAAAGAGGAATACAAATTCTGAGGTCTAAAGTAAAAGACATTAGCATCTGCCGCCACCTCCTGATGTAGAGGTAGGGGGAGATCATAAGTATAAAAACTAGAACTAAATTATGAGCTAAACGAGCAAGATTGTCAGCAGTAAAGTTACAGTTCCTATTAACATAATGGATCATAACCTTCCAATCTCTATGGTAAAGCAATCTTGCATCCTCAATAATGTCCTTCAAAGGATGTTCCGTAACAGACCCATACTGTATCAATTTGATTGCTTGAATATAATCCCTATAAATCTTCAAATCTCTAAAACCAATAGACCAACAGAGTTGAAGGCCTTGCACTATAGCCAAAATCTTCACAATTGCACGAGGAACGTTGATAATCTTACAACTAAAACCCTTAGGCCTTAACCCAATTTCCCTGCTTATCCCAAACACACCACCGCAACTACTTCTACCATCAACCTTCACTGTCCTTTCCATATCTAGTCTAACTACATCATTCACGTGACATTATTTAATTCGAGAAAGATTTGTCTCAAAGTTTAAGGAAATGGCCAAGCGAAGAAGATCAATATCCAAATAGGCTCTAAAGAAGGTAGAAAGTGTTTTATGATGATTATCTATAAATTTGCTATCAAAAACCTTCTAACATCTTTCTACTCAAATGTCCCAACATATATAGCTAAACAAAATATCCCAATTCACCTTTTTCGTAAAGCCTTTTCCTACATCTTTAGATAGGTTCCAATTAACCCAATCAGCTCTGGTAAGGTTCATGAAAGTGCTCAACTGTTTCTCCTAACAACTTCCTTCCACTTCTCTATAGTGTGCGAATAGTCAAGCATCAAGTGCATTGAATCTTCCAAGGACTTGCATCCAAAGGGGCAACTTTGCTCTATTGTTGGTCCTCTTCGTAGTCTTAGTTCCATTATGTGCGCTCTTCCATGTGTAAACATCCACATAAAAGATTTGATCTTCTCAGAAACTGACCAACTCTAGATCTTTTTCCAAATGTTGTCAGTGTTCCTTCTTGTACCTACAGACACAAAACAATAGGTGGATTTAACATTAAAATATCCATCCGATGATGGTTTTCAAAAGTGTTTATCCTCTCCTCTTTTCTCACTAGGCAGGTGGGCACGGGTAATGTAGGCAACTGTGTTAGGCTGGAACCAAGAGTTCAGTTTTCATACATCCCATTGACCATTATGATCAACAAAGTCCACTACTTTCTTATTTCTGTCAATAAGCCCCCCTCTTCCTATAACAAGCTCAATAAGGGGTATGTTCATCATAGACCTGTTTTGAAACCAAAACGAAGTATTCCTACCATTTCCCACTCTTTTCCAAAAACCTTCCTTGGATTTACTCTAGATCTCACAAATTCCTCTCCAAGTGTAGGAAGATTTTTTCCTCTTGCCGATCTTTAGAATGCTTGAGTTATCACACTTATATTTAGTCTTTAATACGCATACCCGTAACGCATCTTCATTATTAACAAGACTCCGGCAAAGTTTCATAATAAAAGCCTTATTTTGTCGTCTAAGGCTTTTAATACCCATACCTCCATCCTTCCTTTCCCGCGTCACATTTTCCCATGATGTAAGGTGAATTTTTCTACTATCCTCTTTGTTACCCCACAAGAAATTATGACTCATATGTTCAAGCTTGTCAAGGAGTTTTTTTGGAAGGAGCATAGTCTGTATATGGTATAATGGCAGCGTTGCCAATACTGCCTTGATGAGGGTTGCTCTACCAGCCATCTTTAGGAATTTCCCTTTCCAACTGGAAAGCCTTTTCTGGGTCTTCTCCATAATCGGGGCAAAAAGGACTCTTATGGATAAGAGGAATGCCTAAATATTTACTCAAAGCACTAGTTAAGACCACACCCATCTATCTGCTTAATTCATGTGCTCTGGAGAAGTGAATAGATTTGGAGTAACATACTCTAGTTTTTGACTTGTTCATTTTTTCCCTGATGATGCACAAAACCTTTCTATACATGACACAAGAGTCTCTACTTGACTAGACGTTGCTTACCCAAAAAGGATCAAATCATCAGCAAAAAAAAGAGATGGGAGATTTTTGGACCACCTATAGCAACTTGGATTGGAGTCCAGAGTAGATTGGCTTGCTTAATTCACAAGCAAATTAAATCAAGTTCATTTATTTGCATTTAAGAAATATTATGAGCAGAGCATTAAATATTATAAGCAGAGTAGTTTTGCTAGCTCCAAAAATTAATACAAGACTGGAAAATGGAAGTTTAAAAAAATAATAATAAATCTCATGCGTGTTTAAAGGAAGGATTTAAAGGAAGGATATAGGCTATGATTTGTAAAGGAAAAAATAACAAATATAAACTTCAGCCTGACAAACTTTCATCAAATTTAAATTCTATGTTATTCCAAATTATACACCTTAATTCTTAAAAAAAAAACATTATTGCATAACAAAATTAGTAAACATTTCTTCTCAGAGACTACCCACCGGTGGGCTGATATAATTCTCCGTTTAAGCTTTTCTTGCAACTTGCAGAATAAATATTGGAACAAATTAAAGGCACAACAGAAGATTGCTATAATGGATATTCTCCTGTCTTCGTTGGAGTTTGCTGCGTCATATAACTCATCCGCTAACCTTAAGACTCGCATACACCAAATTCCTGCTGAAAGGTAGTAGCGAATCCTGTGCATTTCATTTATTCGTTTATTAATTAATTATTCAAAAAGGAATAGTATTTGCTGGTTGAAAAAAAAAAGGAATAGCATTCAGTCATCAGTAAACTTATGTTGTATAGGCCACCAGTGAATCTTCTTCGCCAGGAGTCAGCTGCTATGAGCATATATTTGGACATCTTACAGAAATCAACTTGTGAGTTTGATACAAACAAACAGCAAAATCCACGGTCCAGTGGTTTTCAAAATTCTGACTTTATATCAGATAATGAATTACCCATTACTCAACATTTGGACCAAGAGACTGAATTTGGAAAAATAGTTGAGGGAAAATTGGTAGCTTTCTTTGAACAGGTACTCGGGGATGCATCAGATCTCCAGTCTAGTGCTGGAGAAGCCACTAACATGGACATTCACCGTGTCTTGGAGCTGCGAGCCCCCCTCATTGTTATGGTACAAAACATATCTTCTGTTATTATATGAAAGTTGAAATGCAATAAAGTATTTGGTGTCCTAATTCAGATTTAGGATGCATAGAATCTACCATTCATTGAAGGTTGAATGCTGCTGCTTTTCCATTTGTATTGATGGAGTTCATATCTGTTTATCTTTCTATCTTTTTCCATTTTTTTTTTTTGGGTTGGGGGGGGCGCAGGGGCATTGCTAATGTTCATATCTTCTGTTCATGATTACATTCTCTGCATTCTCTTTTATATTGGTTTTTGTGTCCGCCTGAATGTCCCTGTATTTTTGTTAAATATTTCGTTAGATCTTGAGATGGAATTGTTTGCTACGTTCTTTGCTTCCTGTCACCAATAGATAAATCTGTTAACCTTGTTCTTTCAGGTGCTTAGAAGCATGTGCTCTATGAACAAGAATATTTTCAGAAGACACCTCAGAGAATTATATCCTTTGCTAACAAAACTTGTATGCTGTGACCAGGTAATTTCTTGTTTTTGCAACAATCGAAGACTTTTTTGTTTGGCCTTTTTGCTTTACAGATTAGGGAGTAAAAATAAAGGTAGGCTCCCGCCTTACAAATATTTCCAGAGAAAAAAGGCTAGAATTTTTTTTAAAAGAAAATGAATTAAGACAATATGCACTGAGGCCAAAGCAATTATACATACACATATTTATTAATATTTGTAATTGTTAATATATAGTTTAACTCTGAAAAGATTATTCTCTTTTTCAAGTTATTCTTTGTAAACATTTTTCTTAATGAAAATAATTAGAAAAAAGAGGATTAATAAAACATTACCAAATATCTTCAATCTTTAAAATGGTGTGTTTTCGCTTTAGAGAGAGTCAAAATACATAACATTGGAATCCCTTGACAGGCCATTGATAAACAGACATTCTTCTGTGAGAAACTTATTTTTCTGTTATATTTCCAAACAGTGGTCATTTGCTAAAATGTGATGATCCCATGGTGGTTTTGATCAGATGGACGTTCGAGGAGCTCTGGGTGATGTGTTCCAAGCACAGTTGACTGCAATTTTACCGCAGCCCATATATTAGGATTCTTTGGAGATGCATTCTTCGGCATCTGAAATAGGATTTATTTAGTGCACTCGTGCATCCTTGTTAGTTATCACGGCGATTTTGTGCTTCCGCCAACATTTTTGTAGAATGAAAGGGCATATAGAAGTGTGATTGAATTCTTCAGTTCGATACAACTTGATCACTTGTCAGGGCAGTATATGGCCAATGATTCCTAAATAAGCCTTATTTCTTTTGCACGATGAATGCTGTGTACGATCGCAAGGGAAGGGTAATGCATGCTCACAAGAAGTGTCAAATATATGCTCTTGATAACGCATACAATATATTATATTAATAACAATTAAAAAAAAAAAAAGGCAACAACTTTTCAGACACGTCCAAGCCTTGCCGGAGAACTTTTTCAAAGGAAGCTTGTAAATCAAGCTCTATATATTTTATGTCTATGCATGTTTGATTCAATGTTAATTGTTTTTATACATTGGAAGTTTAATTTCCTTTTAAATTGGTTCGATGCCACGATGTCTTTCAAATTGATAAATGATCTAGCTGGCTAAGTAGTTTTCATAAAACTCAGTCCTTGTCAGTGTAACACTTCAGCTGGCTCTTTCACGAGATGAATGCGTACCGGCCTGAAGAGCGTAACAAGATAAGAAGAAATTTGTGCTGTGTGCTATAAGAGATAATATAATTAAGAAGAAATTGATGAATAATATGGAAAAAGGGACTTGTTGCATCACTAGGAAGAATTCGAAGTGTTCTTTGCTTAAGCATGAATTAAGCCTTCAGGATTGTCGGCTGATGAATTAGCCGTAGTATAGAAAAATAAATGCCAAGCATAAAAACATTACAAAGCTAATTTGTCTGATTCTTCCTTTCTTTGCAACGCTGTTCTCTCTTTCCTGGCAGGAAAGGGTACGGTTGGGATGGTGTTAGCAAACGAATCGAGTTCTTTTTTGAGGATTTATGCAATATAATTCTTCACGTAACTTTGTCCTGAATAAAAGGACATGAATTTTCAAGAGCAGCTGCGGGTACTTGAACGGGGGAAGGAGGTCGGCAAGGGGCCCATTGGAAGTGAAGGGCGAGAAAGCGGAAGAAAAAGAAGATGAGATTCCAGCACTTCCACTTGGTCTTGTTGTCAGCGCTGTGCATAATGCTGAGCAATGCGGATGGCTTGGCATGCAACTGGGGAACGCGCTCAACTCATCCCCTTCCTCCCAACATAGTAGTGCGGCTGTTGAAGGACAATGGATTCGACAAAGTGAAGCTGTTTGAAGCCGAGCCTGGACCTCTTAAGGCTCTCGGCAATTCCGGCATCCAAGTTATGGTCGGCATCCCCAATGACCTCTTAGCATCCCTCGCAACCGACGCCAATGCTGCTGCCGCTTGGGTGTCCCAAAATGTGTCCTCTTACATTTCCAGAAATCGTGTCGACATCAGGTAACTTGCTCATTAATAGCACCTGATCTCTCTCTCGTTTTGTTCGCGTCTGTCTTGTGTTTGAGGAAATTTGGGCCGGCAGGTATGTCGCGGTGGGTAACGAGCCGTTCCTGAAAAGCTACAACGGGAGGTTCGTCAACTCCACCTTCCCGGCACTCCAAAACATTCAAGCGGCTCTCATAACTGCAGGGCTGGCCCGGCAGGTGAAGGCCACGATCCCTCTCAACGCGGATGTGTATCAGAGCGATTCTGGTCTTCCTTCCGGAGGCAACTTCAGGCCTGACATTCACGACCTCATGATCTCCATCATCAAGTTTCTCCACCAAAACGGTTCTCCTATCTCCATCAACATCTACCCCTTCCTCAGCCTCGACGCCGACCCCAACTTCCCCAAAGAATTCGCCTTCTTCGACGGCTCCGCGCCCCCTGTCGTCGACGGCTCCGTGACTTACACCAATGTGCTGGATGCCAACTTCGACACCCTCGTTGCGGCTCTTGAAAAGAACGGTTTCGGGTCCATGCCCGTCATGATCGGCGAGGTAGGATGGCCCACTGACGGGAGCTCCAACGCCAACTTGAGAAATGCGCAGAGGTTCAACCAGGGCCTTGTGGATCGCATAGTGAAGAGAGAGGGAAGTCCCAGGAGAGCTGCCCCGCCGGATATATACGTGTTTGCACTTGTCGACGAGGATGCCAAGAGTGTTGATCCGGGCAATTTTGAGAGACACTGGGGCATGTTCAACTACGACGGATCCGTAAAATACCCCGTGAGATTGGGGAATGGGAAAGCACTGGTGGGTGCCAAAGGAGTGAGGTATTTGCCCAAGAGATGGTGCGTCGTGTCGCCTCAAGCGGCTGTGTCAGACCCCAACAGTTTGGGACAGAGCATCAACGAAGCCTGTGCACGTGCCGATTGCACCAGTCTTGCTCCCGGCTCGTCTTGCGCCGGCCTGGACCCCAGGACCAATGCTTCGTATGCATTCAACTCGTATTACCAGACCATGAATCAGAGTAGGGATGCGTGTCAGTTCCACAACATGGCAATAATCACCAACGTGGATCCTTCGCCCCCTCAAAGTAGCTGCAGGTTCAAGATCATGATTGATACCAGGAAGCGCGCTGCAAATAGGACCATCCCCACCACACCCTCCTCTCCTTCGGTGGCCGCACCAGTAGACCGGCCCTTGCTCCTGCTGGTATCCAGCTTCATCCTCCTCATCATTTATTGTTAGTTAACGTCGCAAAGCCATCAGGATTCCGGTTTATCTTGTTATTCTGAGTGACTTGCATTTTTTAATAAAATTTCAACCTTTTTAACTTTTAGGGGTGACAAATATCTCAATTTACAGCCTGTTTGGATTATCATATTAATCAATGTTGGGGTTCAAATAATCAATTTTTCAGAAAAATACCCAAGCAATCAAAAAAAAAAGTTAATAATTAATTATTAAGTCAGAGTCTTGTTTTGAAATAAACTTTAAAAAATTACTTGTAAATTTAATTTTATTATTAAATAATATATTTTATTTCTTAAATAAAGTTTAACAAATTTAATAATATTAAATATAATTTTATTAATAATTTAATTTTAAAAAGTAATATTTTTTATAGTAATTTAATTGTATTATAACATAATAATTATAATTAAAATTAATTATATTAATTAATTATTTTTATAATTAATTATACCAACTGAAAACACTTAGTGCGTTGGTAATAAGTCAAGCTAGACTGGCGTCCACGTGCATCATGAATCCCGAGTCCAATTTCAGTGTTGAGCACCCACGTGTTCATCCAAGAGAGGATTTGGGCATTCAAATTTTTAATTTAAATGGTCCCAGGTTTTTTTAATTTTAATTTTATAAAAAATTTATTTTTTTATAATTTTTTTGATAAATATATTTATTATCGATAGTATTGATTTGATTTGGGACTCTGAGTGATTCAATTTAATATTATATTTTTCATAAACTAACTATCTAGATGTACTCTAAATAAGACAAGTTCAATATTAAATTTTTTTAATATTTTTTTATTTTAATAAATATAACAACAACAACAACAAGTCTTTATCCCACTAAGTAGGGTCGGCTACATGGATTGCAAGACGCCATTGTGCTCTATTATTTATCAAGCTTTTAGGAATATTATTAATTAAGAGATCACGTTCAACAACTTCCAAAGTGTTCTCTTAGGCCGTCCTCTACCTCTCTTAATCGGACTCAAAGTTATATGTTCCACTCTTCTCACTGGTGCCTCTCTTGGTCTTCTTTATACATGCCCAAACCATCTCAACCGATTTTCTACCATTTTTTCCTCAATAGGCGCCACCCTCATTTTTTCGCGTATGTGCTCATTTCGAATTTTATCTTTACGTGTATGTCCGCACATCTATCGTAACATTCTCATCCTGCTACTCCAACTTTATGCTCTTACTGTCCCGTTAGAGACCAGCATTCACTACTATATAACATTGCCGGTCTGATAGCAGTGCGATAAAACTTTCCTTTAAGTTTATTAGGCATCTTACAGTCACAAATAACTCCTTTAGCTTTTCTCCAATTAAACCACCCAACTTGAATTCTATGTGAAATATCTCCACTGATTTCGCCATCATTTTGAACAATGGCTCCCAAATATCTAAATTTTTCCACTTGAGGTATAATTTGATCTCCCAATTTCACTTCCAAATTATTTTCGAATAATCCTTTACCAAATTTACAATATAAATATTCCGTCTTACTTCTACTCAGACGAAAACCTTTCGACTCCAATATCCTCCTTCATAACTCAAGTTTGCAATTAACCTCTTCTCTTGTCTCTGCTATAAGAACTATATCATCCGCGAAGAGCATACATTTCAGGATTTCCTCTTGGATATGTTCCGTCAAAATATTTAAAATCAAGTTGAACAAATAAGGACTCAGAGATGATCCCTGATGTAGTCCAATCTTTATAGGAAAATCCTTTGTTTGACCACTAGGCGTTCTTATACTAGTTTTTACCCCCTCATACATATCTTGTATGGCTTTAATAAATATAAAATTAAAATAAATTTAGACATTACAAATAAAAATTTAATATTGAATATAGACTGATCAAAATACATCTAAATAGTCAATCTATGAAAATTATAACATTAAATTAAACTATTTAAATTCAATTATTATTGTGTAGATTGATGATGAATATATTTATAAAAAAATTATAAAATTTATTTTTATAAAATTAAAATTAAAATTAAAAAAAATTACCATCTAAGGCCCAGATCCTCTCTTATGATGCTCGTTGAGCCCCAAAACCGGTTTCGTGAATCCTCAGGGGACAACAAGGAATAGTCGAGCGCCGAACGTTAGGTTAACTATTAGATGAGATACGGTGAAATAGAAAGATTTTTAGCAGGAGCAATTTCTTTTTGCATTTAAGAATAAGAGTTTGTGAATGATGAGAGTGTTGAGTCGTGTCTCGTGGAAAAGCCATGGACAATCTCTCCTCTTCATTCCAGAGTCAAATAAGCTGAAAAATATTTAAGGCAATCGTGTGGCCAGTAAGCCGAATGAAACTTGGCTTTTGTGGGCCGTGGATTTGAGTTTAAATGAAATCTTGAAAATATGGACTCATTTCTCACACTAAGTGCCACGTGCATATTCCCCTTTTTTTTCATATATATATATATATATATAAAACTACCTAAGTACTACCCATGCCAGCCTTATAATCCTATTGAGCTCCATCAAAGGCTATAAAACGGCATGAAAATTAGGTGTCGCAGACAAGCCATTTCTTTGGCAACATATCAGCAGCCGTGTTAGTCTCACCTCGGACGTGTCGTGTATGGACCTCCCAATCTCTGCCCTGTTGTCTGAACTCTGAGATTAGTTCGCTGTCCTAATGATCTGTGTTGGGCTCCTCCATCAAGATATAGTGCATAAAAAAAAATCGGGTTTATGCATTTCAATGGATAAGATGCTTTAATAATCAAACATTCAAAACCTCGAACACTTACCCCTGCTTGGCAAAAATGAAGGAAAGGGATTTTTTTTTTTCATTTTCCTTCCCTCCCCAAAATTGTAGGGATTCCTCTCCTTCCTCTCTCCAACCAAACATAGTGGAATGGGCAATATTCAGATCCCCAAGGGGAAAAAAATAATCACAATAAATAGTATTCATTGAAAGGTAGGGCTTAGGAGAATTGAATGAAAACTGTCAAGAAGCTAAAGGTAAAACAGTGTGTTGAAGCCTTGAAGGAAAAGACCGCAAAAGGATGATGACTAGATTTAATTTTTAGGGGTGCACAGGTCAAGCTTCACCTCAACTTGATACTGTAACAGCCCTCCTGGGTCACCACTGCCTCTCCAGGGTCTTTTCCCAGGCGCTGGACAACACACATGTCACCACATGATTGCCGGCTTTCCCACTGGTGGTACAGTGGTTATTCCTCACCCCACCCTCACGGGGGTCTTTTGGAACCTCCCCAGACTCGAACCTCCAACCTCTACCACCTTAACGAAGTTGAGGCGAAGTCTGGTACCATTGAGTCAACTGATGTAACACCCTCAAATTTACAGACCGATTTTTCGCAAATTATTAATTCAAGAAATCATTTTTTTTCTTTATTTTTTTTTTCATTGAACCCTTATCATGGTAGAAAAATTTCTACCACGATACATCCAAGACAATATACCACAGGTCTTAAAATATCTAAAAAAACAATTAGAACCATGAGGGACAGACATGATCCTCATAGCATGTTATTCAAATCAGATCATAAATCAAGAGGGACAGACATAATCCTCTTGGTCATATAAATACTTTTAATAAAAAGGATTAGAGTTTACATGCTTCATAAAGAAGATATGTCCTAAGTTGGCACAAGATACATTGTATAATCTAAAATAAGAGGCAACGTAAAAGATGGTGTCTCATACACCACAGTTACACCTCTGGTGCTTTCTCGGCCGGACTCGCTCCTGTAAAAATATTAACCACGGGGAATGAGACTTAAAAGTCCCAGTAACCAAAAATTAATATGTAATGATGCATGCGGATGTAACTAATCATGCGATTGCTAAGTGGGCACACAAAACATTTAACCGAACAATACTTTCAAACAAACCGAACAAGTATTTAATTTGCATGACTGCACCTTATATCCTCCTTTCGCCATGCTCGGACGCCAAATCACCCGGCCAAAGGTGAGTTGGACCAAGCGACACGCCACTCATTGGGTCCAATGAGGGCTTACCACGTGGTAATAATTAACCGAACAGAAATTCCCATTAACACCATACATTAAAATACCCTGACAAGTCATGCATCATTCAAATATCCAAACAGGAATATATCCGAACAATAATATCTCATCATGATAAACAAAAATAAATTTTTAACCCACTTGGCAATAATTTCAAACAAGTATATACAGTATTTATTTTCAATAATTCATAATTTTTCCAAACAACAAAACAACACATAACCATTCACAAACACACTCATCACAACACATTAATAATGGTTACCTTGTGTCTTGAATAACAAGTTCCCCTTCACAACTCCTTTTTCACCACTATCTTTGTCAATATAATCTACATAATTATTTCACAATACTATATATTAATTTTACATTAAAATAAATAACTCTAATTTAAAGAGTTAGAAAGTCTTAGATCTATAATCCATATTAACACTAATTTAAGATTTATGCCTCATTTAACTTCAAATTCTTTTCTAAAATTCTCGTACCCTAATAAACTATTTTTTTTATCCTCAAATCACTTCTAGTATCACAATTTCATCCTTCTATATTCTAAAAATTCATCCAAAAATAAATTAAATTTTTAGAATTATCCTGAAGCCTCAAATCACCTTTCTATAACCTCAAAAATACCTATTCATACTTAAATAAATATTTAATAATCATAGGTTTATCCCTACATCTCAGATTCCACATAAATTCAACCATATAGATCTAGATTTTAACTCAAAAATTCTTAAACATGAGTTTCAACCTCAAGAAAATATTCTATAATATTTATTATATCCCTAAGAATTTTAACCTATATTTTTAATCCATCATATCATCAGATTAACTATCCTATAGAAAAATCCTAATCAAAATATTTACTCTATCCTACAAAATAATCATATCACTAGAAAGCTAATATTATTTAGAAAATAACTATAAAATTAATTTTGTAATTAAATAAATTTTTAAATGCTAATCTAAACAGGAAAGTTAGAACATACCTGAAGAAAAAGAAAATAATCCCCCCTTGCGAGAAAACGCCGAGCAACGTGAGAGGAAGAGAGAAAAATAATATAAAAATGGGATTGTGAGTCCCAAAATTATATTAAAAAAAAACTATAGGTTTGAATTTAATTATTCAAACCTTTGGGCCAAAAGTTGCAATTTTCTCTAAATTGCATCTTAGCCTCTCATGCTTCCTAATGCACACACCCCCTCCTTTTTATACATGAAGGCACCTCTTCTCTTCCCTCATCTAACCAATGTGGGACTTAGAAACAACAACCTTCCACCCCCTTTTTTTTGTTCCTTCTACCTTCTCTCTTTTTTTTTTCAACACATACATAAAAAAAATTATTTATGTATTATATCTTAACTAAATATTGCTTATGTGGTTTTTAATTTAAATTTTTAAATTCATAATTAAATACCTAACCATAATATTATTTCTAAATAACCTCAAATAATATAAATTCCTATTATTATCATTTTTTTTCTCAAAACCTAAATTCCACAATTTCTTTATTATATAAAAAATCAGGATGTTACAATTCTCCCCTCCTTTTAGAAATTTTGTCCTCAAAATTTAATAGATAAGCATAGAAACTATGTACCTAAGCAAATAAATGTGGATAATCTCGCCTCATACTCTCCTCGGTTTCCCAAGTAGCATCACCTAGGGCTCCACCCTTCCAAATCACCTTCACGAGTCGGATGGTCTTATTGCGTAGTTGTTTGTCCTTAAAGTCCTCAATTCGCTCCGGTTCGGATCTAAAGGTCAAATTCTCCCTCAATTCTACTTCTTCAGGTTCAATAACATGGGAGGGATCCGGGTTGTACTTCTTCAACTGTGATACGTGGAACACATTATGGATACCTGCAATCTGTGGAGGTAATGCAACTCTATATGCAGTAGATCCAATTCGCTCCAAGATCTCATACGGGCCCATAAATCTAGGTGTCAACTTCTTTGCCTTAATGGATCTACCAATGCCTGTCACTGGAGAAACCTTCAAAAATACATGATCTCCTACTTCAAACTCTAACGGCCGTCTCCTCTTATCAGCATAGCTCTTCTGTCGGCTCTGAGCGGTTAGCAATTTTTGCTTAATCATTGCAATCTTCTGGGTGGTCTGCTCTACAATTTCTGGACCAATGATACTCCTCTCACTTAATTCTGTCCAACACAAAGGCGATCTACACTTCCTTCCATACAAGGCCTCATAAGGCGCCATCCCAATACTAGAATGATAGCTATTATTATAAGCAAATTCAGCTAATGGCAAATGATTATCCCAACTACCTGGTAGTTCAATGGCACAAGCTCTCAACATGTCCTCCAAAGTCTGGATCGTCCTCTCTGTTTGTCCATCTGTTTGGGGGTGGTATGCGGTGCTAAAACTCAGTCTGGTACCCATAGCCTTCTGTAGCGCACCCCAAAAGTTTGAAGTGAACCTTGGGTCACGATCTGACACAATTCTAGAGGGTATACCATGAAGTCTAACTATCTCCTTAATGTATATCTCAGCAAATTTCTCTAATGTAGAGGTAAACTTGATCGCCAAAAAGTGAGCTGATTTGGTGAGTCGGTCTACTATCACCCAAATAGCATCCTTACTCGAGGGTGTTCTTGGCAGTCCAGTGATGAAATCCATAGAAATATCATCCCATTTCCACTTTGGAATATCTAACGGTTGCAGTGTTCCAGCTGGCTTCTGATGTTCTATCTTTATCTTCTGACACGTTAAACATCTAGAAACAAATTCAGTTACATCTTTCTTCATTCCTGGCCACCACCAACCTCGCTTCAAATCATGGTACATTTTAGTTATACGGGATGAATTGTATATTTGCTCCTATGAGCTTCTTCTAAAAGGATATTCCTCAATCTTGGATCATTAGGTACACAAACTCTACCTTTATACTTCATCACTGTGTCCTCAGAGATGGTAAAATTTGGGGCCTTACCTACCACTATCTCCTTCCTTATATTCCTTAAGTAGTCATCACTCTGCTGTGAGACTCTGAGATCTTCCCAGAATTTGCTCTCAAAGTCTGCTACCTGGAGTGCGGCCATTTGATGTTCAATCACATCTACTGGAACATCATGAAAACTGTTCCACAAATGATATTCATGAACCATCAAATGTGCAGCATGAATAGTCTTTCTACTTAAGGCGTCAGCTACCACGTTAGCCTTACCGGATGGTAATGTAATTCAAAGTCATAATCCTTCAGAAATTCCATCCATCGTCGCTGCCTCATATTAAGCTCTTTTTGATCAAATAAATACTTCAGGCTCTTATGGTCACTGAAGATTTGAAACTTAGATCCATACAAGTAGTGTCTCCATATCTTCAGAGCAAACACAACTGCAGCTAACTCCAAATCATGAGTAGGGTAATTTTCCTCGTGTGGTCTCAACTGTCTGGAGGAATAGGCAACCACTCGGTCATTTTGCATCAAAACACATCCTAAACCCTTTAAAGAAGCATCAGTGTACAGAGTGTACGGCACCACAGGGTTAGGAATAGTCAATACTGGAGTAGTGGTTAACCTCTTTTTCAATTCTTGGAAAGCAGCTTCACATTTGTCAGTCCAAATAAATGGGGCATTCTTCTTAGTCAGCTTAGTTAAGGGCATCGCAATTTGCGAAAATCCCTTAATAAAGCGACGATAATAACCTGCTAAACCTAAAAAGCTTCGTATCTCTGTAACAGATTTTGGCTGTTCCCACTTCATCACTGCATCAATCTTGCTAGGATCCACCGCAACTCCGTCTCTGGACACAACATGGCCCAAAAACTTTACTTCTTGGAGCCAAAATTCACACTTGTTTAATTTGGCATAAAGCTTATGTTCCCTCAAAACTTGCAAGACGATTCTTAAATGTTCACCATGAGCCTCCTCATCCTTTGAATAAATAAGAATGTCATCAATAAACACTACTACAAACTTATCTAAATAGGGTCGAAAGATCCTATTCATGTAATCCATGAATACCGCAGGAGCATTCGTAAGTCCAAACGGCATCACCATGAATTCATAATGCCCATATCTCGTCCGAAATGCTGTCTTAGGTATATCCTCTGCTCTTACTCTCAATTGGTGGTACCCTGACCTTAAGTCAATCTTTGAGAAAACTGCGGATCCCACAAGCTGATCCAGCAAATCATCGATTCTCGGAAGTGGATATTTGTTCTTGATGGTTACTTTGTTCAATTGTCTATAATCAATGCACAATCGGAGGCTTCCGTCCTTCTTCTTTACAAAAAGGACTGGAGATCCCCAAGGTGAAACACTCGGTCTGATGAAACCCTTCTCAAGTAGCTCTTCAATTTGCTTTTTCAGTTCCGCTAACTCTGAAGGGGACATCCGATAAGGAGCCTTAGAAATTGGCCCTGTACCGGGTACCAATTCAATTGAGAACTCTACCTCGCGCTTTGGGGGTAAACCGGAGACTTCGTCTGGAAATACATCCGCAAATTCTTTGACAATTGGGATATTCTTCACGCCTTCATCAATCTCAGCTTGGATAGAGAAGAAAACCATGTAGGCCTGGCAACCCTTCTTCATACATCTATCAACTTGCGCCGCCGACAAGAAAACATGATCTTGAGTCTCGACTGGGGTCACCGACAAAGAAGATAAAGACACACTCCTCTCTCTACAATCTAGGATAGCACCATTTGCAGCCATCCAATTCATTCCCACAATTACATCCATACCTCTCAGTGGTAGGATAATTAAGTCCATAGTTGTTTTCCTATTTTTAAACTCGACTACTAGGTTAAGGCATGCCTTAGCAGTCCTTACAGATTCTCCCGCAGGAGTAGACACATTCATATCAAAAGGTAAAATACACACAGGCAAATCAAGGTCCTTTACACAAGTTTCAGAAATAAAAGAGTGTGTAGCACCCGAATCAAATAGTGCAACAATATCATGATGAAGGATTTTGATGTTACCTCTAATGGCATCTGGGGAGTTCATGGTGTCCTGAGTAAGAGCAAACACACGGCCAGAGACAGTAGGATGTTGGGAAGGGTTCTTCATATTTGAGCCCTGGTTGTCCCCACAAAACTTTGCAATGTGACCGGGTTTCCCACAAATGTAACAGACCCAACACTGTCCGAAATGACGACGCCCGCATTTAGTGCACTGTTGAGAGCTCGCTGTACTCGGGGCAGGGTGTAGATACTGTTGGGCTCCTCTGTGACCCGTAATAACTACTATGATAGCTCCTCTGTCCTTGGCCCCTTTGAAATGGACCCTTCTGCCTTCCTTGGTTCCATGAGCTACTCGAACCCTGATGGTTTTTCTTCATAATGCCTCCGGTGGGTCGAGGGTAGGTTGGGGGTCTACTATATGAATAACCCCTCTTCTCTCTCTCGACCTCCTTCTTACTGCGAGCTACTACTTGTAGTTTTATGCACATTTCATCATAATCTCGGATATCTAGATGAGCTAATTGTTCCCTCAATTCTGGTCTAGCCTTCTCCAATAAGCGCTTAGCCTTCCATTCAGAATCATCCCTATACTGCAGGTACGTGGAGTATCTAGATAACTCCTGAAACTTAGCAATGAATGTGTCCTCATCGAGGTTCCCTTGCTTAAAGGCATGGAATTCCGCTTCCTTCTCAGACCTTAACTTTGATGGAAAGTAATGCCTGAATAATTTTTCCTTGAATTCCTCCCAGGTGAGTGTAGAATCATCCCTGGGCCCTGCTGTCTCCCACCAATCTCTTGCTCCTTTCACTAGGAGCACTAATGCTACTTGTACTTTTTGATTGCTGGTGCATGTGACTACTCGAAAGATGGATTCGAGTCTCTTCACCCATTCCTCTACCACGGATGGTTTAAGGTTACCATCAAACGTAGGAGGGTTAAACTTCCTAACAGTTTCCCACACATCATAATGGTCGGTGGGGCTCTCTGTTCCTCCTGCCTAATTTCCTTCCTTCTAGACTCATGATCTCTCGGAGTGGCAGGATGTGAGGAACTGCCTTCCCCCACATGACTCTCAACATGAGCCCTATCTCCATTTTCAGTTACCTTTTGCCTCTTTAGCTCCGTCAACTCTTGTTCGTATCCTTGAACCTTGTCTGTTAATGTTTTTACAAGCATTCTCAATTCCGCCAAGTCAGGCTCCTCATTTGGCAGTGGCGGTGGTAGGTGCTCATGTTGGAATCCTGAGTTACCACGAGTAACAGGCATTTTCTCTCCCCTCCTAAAGGATACAAGATATAAATAATAAAATTAGCCTAGCTATATCATGGCCATACAATGAGAAGCACCATAACAATGTATATTGCCAACCGACTATATGCTCTGATACCAATATGTAACACCCTCAAATTTACAGACCGATTTTTCGCAAATTATTAATTCAAAAAATCATTTTTTTTCTTTATTTTTTTTTCATTGTACCCTTATCATGGTAGAAAAATTTCTACCACGATACATCCAAGACAATATACCACAGGTCTTAAAATATCTAAAAAAACAATTAGAACCATGAGGGACAGACATGATCCTCATAGCATGTTATTCAAATCAGATCATAAATCAAGAGGGACAGACATAATCCTCTTGGTCATATAAATACTTTTAATAAAAAGGATTAAGTTTACATGCTTCACAAAGAAGATATGTCCTAAGTTGGCACAAGATACATTGTATAATCTAAAATAAGAGGCAACGTAAAAGATGGTGTCTCATACACCACAGTTACACCTCTGGTGCTTTCTCGGCCGGATTCGCTCCTGTAAAAATATTAACCACGGGGAATGAGACTTAAAAGTCCCAGTAACCAAAAATTAATATGTAATGATGCATGCGGATGTAACTAATCATGCGATTGCTAAGTGGGCACACAAAACATTTAACCGAACAATACTTTCAAACAAACCGAACAAGTATTTAATTTGCATGACTGCACTTATATCCTCCTTTCGCCATGCTCGGACGCCAAATCACCCGGCCAAAGGTGAGTTGGACCAAGCGACACGCCACTCATTGGGTCCAATCAGGGCTTACCACGTGGTAATAATTAATCGAACAGAAATTCCCATTAACACCATACATTAAAATACCCTGACAAGTCATGCATCATTCAAATATCCAAACAGGAATATATCCGAACAATAATATCTCATCATGATAAACAAAAATAAATTTTTAACCCACTTGGCAATAATTTCAAACAAGTATATACAGTATTTATTTTCAATAATTATAATTTTTCCAAACAACAAAACAACACATAACCATTCACAAACACACTCATCACAACACATTAATAATGGTTACCTTGTGTCTTGAATAACAAGTTCCCCTTCACAACTCCTTTTTCACCACTATCTTTGTCAATATAATCTACATAATTATTTCACAATACTATATATTAATTTTACATTAAAATAAATAACTCTAATTTAAATAGTTAGAAAGTCTTAGATCTATAATCCATATTAACACTAATTTAAGATTTATGCCTCATTTAACTTCCCAAATTCTTTTCTAAAATTCTCGTACCCTAATAAACTATTTTTTTATCCTCAAATCATTTCTAGTATCACAATTTCATCATTCTATATTCTAAAAATTCGTCCAAAAATAAATTAAATAATTTTAGAATTATCCTGAAGCCTCAAATCACCTTTCTATAACCTCAAAAATACCTATTTATACTTAAATAAATATTTAATAATCATAGGTTTATCCCTACGTCTCAGATTCCACATAAATTCAACCATATAGATCTAGATTTTAACTCAAAAATTCTTAAACATGAGTTTCAACCTCAAGAAAATATTCTATAATATTTATTATATCCCTAAGAATTTTAACCTATATTTTTAATCCATCATATCATCAGATTAACTATCCTATAGAAAAATTCTAATCAAAATATTTACTCTATCCTACAAAATAATCATATCACTAGAAAGCTAATATTATTTAGAAAATAACTATAAAATTAATTTTGTAATTAAATAAATTTTTAAATGCTAATCTAAACAGGAAAGTTAGAACATACCTGAAGAAAAAGAAAATAATCCCCCCTTGTGAGAAAACGCCGAGCAACGTGAGAGGAAGAGAGAAAAATAATATAAAAATGGGATTGTGAGTCCCAAAATTATATTAAAAAAAAACTATAGGTTTGAATTTAATTATTCAAACCTTTGGGCCAAAAGTTGCAATTTTCTCTAAATTACATCTTAGCCTCTCATGCTTCCTAATGCACACACCCCCTCCTTTTTATACATGAAGGCACCTCTTCTCTTCCCTCATCTAACCAATGTGGGACTTAGAAACAACAACCTTCCACCCCCTTTTTTTTGTTCCTTCTACCTTCTCTCTTTTTTTTTTCAACACATACATAAAAAAAATTATTTATGTATTATATCTTAACTAAATATTGCTTATGTGGTTTTAAATTTAAATTTTTAAATTCATAATTAAATACCTAACCATAATATTATTTCTAAATAACCTCAAATAATATAAATTCCTATTATTATCATTTTTTTTCTCAAAACCTAAATTTCACAATTTCTTTATTATATAAAAAATCAGGATGTTACAGATACCTGCCCAGGTGTGCATATCCAGGCATCAAGTGGTCTGAGTGTTTTAGTAAGGTTTTGGTTCAATCCAAATAATTGAAAATAATTTTATTTATCTAAAAAATATAATCATAATTATCTGAAATATATTTTTTACAAAACTAATATTAGGATTAAAAATACAAAATTTTAAATTATATATACTTAACCATTATTCATCATTTTTACTTAGCATAGAACTAAAAATTAAAGGGTAAACATAACTTTAATTTCTATACTTTACTCACATTTTGTTTTTAGTTCTTATATTTTTTTAGTGTTTTATGTCCCGTTGTTTTTCATTATTTTTGATTTCTTTAGGAGCAAAGTATAAGAATCTTGTAAGGATTTAAAATAATAAAAAATAAAAGTGTAAGGATCTAAAATATTAAAAAAATATAAGGACCAAAAGTTATGTTTATCCAAAATTAAATTTAAATTTTAAAAAAATTAAAAAAATTGAAATCATAAAAAATGTTGAGTAAAATAATAATATAAATGATTAATTTTTATAAAAAAGTTATTAAAAAAAAAAAACAAAACAATGCGTGTGTTACTCGAGCTGGGAGGGCATGTCTTAGCCCGAACTCGGTGCTCTACCTGACTAACCCGAATAACTTGGACAGGACTCGGCTGTCAGCCCACCTGCACTGCACGGCCCTAATCGTGGATGTGATGGGGAGAGTGAAAGTGTTGGGAGGGAAGCCACTGGAAATGAAAACCACAAAGACATAGAATATATTTGAAAAAACGTACATTTTAATCTTCACACCTTATTGGTCTTTTATTATAAATTTTTATTTTTTTAATATTTTGAGTCCAAATATTTTTATTTTTTAACATTTTACACTCTATGCTTTATTTATTTTCTTCATTTAAGAACCTAAAATATTAAAAAATAACAATATATGACCTAAAATATCATAAAAAAGCATAAGGTCTTATAGTAAAATACGAATAAAGTGTAAGGATCAAAAGATATATTTTTTTAATACATTTCTTCGCGATCACAATATATATTATTGATAATTATTTTACATTTTATAAGAAAATGTTAGTTGAAATTTTATTTTTTAAAAAAATATTTATATCTTTATATTTATACTTTTGAATTTTTTTAATAATACATATATGATTTTTAAATATAGAACATTTAAAGACAAAAAATATAAAGAAAGCAAGGGTGTAAATGATGAAGGACATAAAATTTGACTAATGTCCAATATTTTGAGTCAAAAGATTCTTCTAAAAAGTGCGTTCTATTGTGATATAGTAAGAGTAGAGGATGAATAGCAGAAGAATATTGTGGGACGACTTGATTGATATGGACGAAGACTGAAATCTGAGGTGAGTCACGCCATCCAAGGATAGCGCGTTGCAGCTAACGCGATGCTGAGCATCAAATACTACGAATCGAGTGTATTAAATCAAACCTACCCCTCTAAATGGGGTCAAAATCAAACAAACCAATCAACTTTCATAACTAAGCTATTTTTTTCTAAAAAAAATTATTCCTAGCATAACCTTTTTCCAATATATATATATATATATATAGGACACGCATCCACCCACAGCTACGAGCATACTAACAAGTCAGATACTAGCGATTGTCTTGCAATTTGTATTAAATACAGCTTGCTCAAAATTGTAGGCAATCAGTAGTGCACTCGTTGCTTGTTTATAACCAACTCAATTAAATTTCACGTTAAGGTGTCTGTTGCTCTTAATCGATGAAAGCATCATTTAGGAGTCTTTCCTTTTCTTGCCAGTTAGTTTCAGATCCAAACACGATTCAAAAATTTAAAAAAAAAAACAAACAAACAAAGAAGTCCTCGATGAAGAAAAATATCTCACAGTCTTGTATATGAAGAATGATTATATGCATGGAATATTGGCAAGTAATTAGGAACTGAAGGCGAAAGGCCAAGGAAAATATGACGAGCTTGGTGGCGGCAATGGGAAGGGCCAGGGGAGAGGCAGATGAATAGAAGATAGAATAGATTGTAGAATTGCAGACAATGTACGGATAGATCTAAAGTTTTCTTTTTCATGGGTTGCTGAATTGTGTATAAATGTGAGTACACATTGAAAAGAAGAGATAAAAGCTGACGGGGGAATAAAGCAAGGAGAGGGAGATGCAGCATTCCAGCCAGGCAGTAGGATTTGACAGATTCCGCGTTCTCATCCTTTTCTGGTTTATAAAATATTTGCTGGAAACGCGTCCATGTTTGGGGCTTGAGAAAGAAAGATAAAGTTGGCATGGGGGGTCTCTTTAATTTGCATGCATATATGGCGTATGCTGATTGATCATGACTCCCCTTTCTCTTCCTTAATCTCCAATTACTCTTTAATTAATTATTCCCATCCTTCCCTCCACGGTGCTTCCTTCTGTACCTTTTACTGTTCCCAATCTGTTTTTGACCTCCGTAATTATTATCTTTTTTTGCTTTTGCTTTTGCTTTTTAATTTCCCTCAAACTTGTTATTCCCATTCATTGCCCCGTCGCATCCGTCCTATATATTTATATGACCTCCCCCTTATTCAATTGAAGGTATCCAAACCCCTCCCATCTTGCTTGCTCCCCCCCCCCCAACCAAAAAAAAAAACTCTAAAATATAAAATATTTTTTTTATTTTTTATTTTTACCTCTTATAAATATAGTAGTGAAATTACAAAATACATTAAGAACATTCAATTAGTTATCAATAGAGATTAACCATTTAATTTGCGGTGAGGAGTTGCTGAGTAAGAAATGCTACTATTTTCATTTCAAAATATTAAACGTACGCTCAGAGTTATAATACATGCATGTGCAAACTTTTCATTTTCACTGTCGTATAAATATCCCAACTTTATTGTATTCCCTCCTAGTCTGATGCATAACAAGATCCTGATCTACTTTGTATCACCGTGTTCTAATTAATAGCCGGGCAATATAATTGGTGACAATAGTTTTCACACGGCCTTTCACGCACACGTTTGTTCTCGCGTCCAATTACATTCTACTTGGAAGTGAATTATTTTAAATAACTAGCAACAGCCCTGCGCGTTGTACGGTACATAAATCAAGAATGTTCCTTGGAATAGTCATTTTGCACGAAAGATCATAAGTTGGGCTGTATCTTGAAAAATGATCTTATCAACGCAACACTTGAATAATGATCGGTACTCAGTAGTGCATGGCAGAATTGCAAGGTCATAATTACCGAAGCCTGCGTCAATCAATTAATTGCAGTGCAAGCTCCACGTTTTTGTTAGAAAGGCATTTTATGCTAAACCTGAAATACATGCATGTTGGCATTCTCTCCATGCCTTCCTCAGTACATCTCTGCATGTCGAATTCCGTCCATCTATTTAATTTAATGAGGTTAGATTGTTAATTATATTATTAAAATAAATACATTATTCACTATCATTGATTAAATGCTTTTGAAAATAAATTTGTATTAATAAAAATCATTAAATGAATAACATATTTATTTTAATATCATAATTAGTAATATCATACCATTAAATCAAATGAATAAAGCATTGAGCACCGGAGAGATGTGTTGAGCAAAGGCACGTAAATTTTTGATAACTTATTCTAACATCATTTTCTTCATTTTAAATTATAAAATATTTTTTATAAATTTTTTTATTTTAAAATATAACACACTTTGACTAAATTAATGTTTCATTAAATATATCAATTTTAATATAATTTTTCTCTCTTTTTATAATTAATTTTTATTATTTTTTTAATATATTAAATGATAGGTATTGGTTTATATTTTTATTTTAAAATTATTAAATATATTTAATAAAATTTATTAATATATAAAATTTTATTTAAAAATATTTTTTAATTTAAAATGAAGGGACTATTATGTAACAGTTAATTGAGGTTGTGCTTGTGTTGACGGAATAACTGCATTGAATGCTTAATTAACTTGAAGGTGACAAGTGCGTTTGAGCATTAAACCCAGGATCACTTGATTAGGCGGAGGCCGTAGTATTGAATCCCCTCACCTGCCCCCCCGCCACCACCTCATTCCTCTTCCTATATATACACTCTCCAGAGAAATCTCTTCCCTCCTCCCATCTTATGGCTCCCCCTTCCATCTTCCCCCTCTCTCTCCTCCTCCTCCTCCTCCTCCTCGCAGCTTCTCCTCCCGCTTCGTCCCACCAGGTCGTCGCCTCCGACTGCCTCAAGGTTTCCTCCTCCCAGTTCTCTTCCTCCGTCTCTCAGGCCCTCCATGTCTTGCGCCAGCTTATCTCCCTCTTGTCCCGCTTCTCTGATTTCTCCCCCGACTCTCGCATCTCCCGTGCAGTTTTCGACTGCCTCGATTTGCTCGACGTGTCCTCCGATCAACTTTCCTGGTCCGCTTCTGCTTCTCAATCTCCCCAAGGTAACCCCACTTCGATCTACTACCATAACACTCTCAACTCTTGAGCTCCCCTGTTTCCCCTCTCCGTTCCATGCACCATCCCTCATCACCGCTTTCTTGCAGGCAAGCATAACGGTACTGGAAACCTGAGCTCCGATTTGAGGACCTGGTTGAGCGCCGCGCTGGCGAATCCGGAGACATGCATGGACGGTTTTGAAGGCACCGACAGCATCGTGAGCAGTCTGATATCCAGCGGCCTGGGACAGGTGACCTCGTTGGTGCAGGAGCTGCTGGCCCAGGTGCACACTGTCCCGGACCATTTCTCCAGCCGCAAGAGCTGGTTCCCCTCCTGGATTAAACCTCGGGACCGCAAGCTCCTGCAGGCCAATGGCGTGCCGGTAGATGTGGTGGTGGCTGCTGATGGGACCGGAAATTACACCAAGGTGATGGATGCGGTGCTTGCAGCTCCTGACTATAGCATGAAGCGCCATGTTATATATGTTAAGAGAGGCGTGTACACCGAGAACGTGGAGATCAAAAAGAAGAAGTGGAACCTCATGATGATTGGTGACGGTATGGATGCCACCATAATCTCCAGCAACCGTAGTTTCGTGGACGGTTGGACGACCTTCCGCACCGCTACTTTTGGTAACCTCTTTCTCTTTGTTTATCTTGGTCTTAAAGAGAAGGCTTCAACTGAATTTTTGAAAAACACATGTTTACATCATGTTTAATTATAACGAAAAGACGTTTTAAATTAAGCACAGATACACGGACTTCGGCGGGTCAAGGTAAAAATGTACTATGTGATATGGTCTTTTCCCGTGAAGTAAATTGCGTACGCATTGAGTTTGGGTGTCGTGCTTCGCAAATGATGAGACAGAGACAGGAAGAGGGACAGGAAACTAGTATCACGGAACTGTTAGAAATGGATGAAATAGCCCAAAGCTGCTCTAACACGGAGCAGAAGCTAATAAAAGAAGAAGCTAAGAAAGCAATTTCAACCGTGAATGGGGACCCGATTGATTGAAGAAAAATTAATGAGCATGTGGGGGGCAATTAAAACTTAAAGAAAGAAGGATAAAAGGAAGGCTCGGAATCAGATATGTGACCCATTTTCCATTGTGGCATGTGCAGCTGTCAGCGGGAGAGGGTTCATAGCACGAGACATGGGGTTCCAGAACACGGCAGGGCCGGAGAAGCACCAGGCAGTGGCACTGAGATCCGACTCGGACCTCTCAGTGTACTACCGATGCGGCATTTATGGATACCAGGACAGCCTCTACACCCACACGATGCGGCAATTCTACAGAGAATGCAAGATCAGCGGCACGGTGGACTTCATCTTCGGGGACGCCACGGCCGTGTTCCAAAACTGCCAGTTAGTGGCAAAGAAGGGCCTGGCAAATCAAAAGAACACCATCACGGCTCAGGGGCGAAAGGACCCCAACGAGCCGTCGGGTTTCTCCTTCCAGTTCTGCAACGTGTCGGCAGATTCAGACCTGGTGCCGTGGCTGAACTCGACGCAGACGTACCTGGGAAGACCGTGGAAGAGCTACTCACGAACAGTGTTCATGCAATCGTACATGAGCGAGGTCGTGAGGCCAGAAGGGTGGCTGGAGTGGAACGGGGACTTCGCGCTGGACACATTGTACTACGCCGAGTACCTGAATTACGGGGCCGGAGCAGCGCCGGAGAAGCGAGTCAAATGGGGAGGCTACCGGCCTCTGAACGATTCCAGCCAGGCCGCTAACTTCACGGTGGCTCGCTTTATTGAGGGCAATCTCTGGTTACCTTCAACGGGGGTCACTTACACCGCCGGCTTAGGGGTTTGATTCCTCCTCAGGAGAAATTTATTTATTTATTCTATAAGACCGACCGACACGATGTATTCTCGTTGTTGTTGAGATAAAATTCTCTCTCAATAACATTCGCGATTAACTTAAGAAGACGTGCGTAGTTACTTTCTGGTTTCCTCAGACACCTCATGTGCCCGAGGCAGGAGGATCCTTCTTTTATTCTTTTGGACCAAGCAAAGCAACATCTAGTCTCCACAACGTGTTACATCATTTGCCGATCAATAAATCACGTCTTTGACGGTTTGACCCTTGCTTGCGCACGGACTGTGCATAATATGTTAAATTACTGACGGTTTGAATATTTCAAAATACGCCATGCATTTCGTTTTTAGGGTTTTTTGAATATCAACTTTGAGGCCTGATGGGACCCAAAGACAAACAAGAGGAGAGTGACCAAACAACAAAATGAGTGATGAGTTCGAAGGGAAAGGAAAAGAAGTGGAGTATGAAGGCTACCTGAGATAAGCAACAAAATGGGAATGGCCATAGTAAATACTAAATAGAAGCGAGTGGTATAGTATGATGCATCAGCGTCACCCACCATTGATTTTTAATCATCCAAAGGCCCTCTCATTTTGGCCAGTGATGACTTTGTTTCATGGGATTTGACGTGATGAAACAGCCAAACGCGCGGTTCCTTAGGAAATTACCGGGGCCATTCCCATGTTAATTTTAATTATAATTACTTTCTCAACCCTTGAGGATGAGCGGCGAGGCAAGGTTTTATTGGCATCCTGCGGCCCCACATAAAGTTGTTTGGTTGCGAGATGGCGTCTTTGTTTTCGTGGTTTGATGAGGATGGTTTAGATGTTGGAGGCATGCTTTCAACACTCACAATGATAACAAAAATTTATACTTCGGAGGATCGAGTCAGAGGGTCCATTGTAAAAGGAGCACAGGATTATAAAGTCGGCGGAATCACAAGTTATTGGAACTTGGGAAGTTGTTCGCAACCCATTTTATTTGAATCGGTAAATGTCTCTCTCTTCCGTTTCCGGGCAGGAAAAGAAATTGGGTTCTCAAAGACTTTCTCGGAATCTGCTACGGAAAAGGCATTCAACCGCATTCAACAGAACCACCGCCTTCATCTGAAAGGGACATTTCAAGATTCCAAACAACTCGGCCTCGCAAGTCCAGAGCAGTGGTTTCGAAGGACCATTGCCAGCAACAAGAACAAACACAAGATCTCTGCCTTGTCGAGATCATACGAATTATTCCCACGCGATCTAGTTTGCAAGCAAGGCCACAAAAGATTTCGAGCAATGCATCATCCAACTGCCTATTGATGTTAGTAACCTACCTACATTATTCAAGTTCTCATAATCCTAAATAGAAACTATATTCTAAACGTTTCTCTCACATCGTAATTAGGTTTGGATCCTGACCCCCAACATCTTGGATAACCGACATGCATTTTTGCTTGTGTGCGAAAGGCTGAGGCAAAAGCGTGATACATAATCATCCCATAGTATCTGCCTTCCAAGAGAAGGGAAATCAACAAATTGGAACAGAGGAAATACATTATTTTACAACCAACAAGGAAAAAAGGTTACAAATAATAAGCTGTACATTTACCATTTCATGGGATAACGTCTTCCATTCCCTTTCTAATAAAAGGATCTCCAGGAATTGGAGGAGCCCTTGCAAACTATGGAAAAGGAGCAAAAATTGGGAGACGACAAGATACAATGAGGTATAGCTATAAGAGAAGACAGTATCATGAATGTTCATCACAAAGGTCAGATTGGGAGCCACTAGGGTGTAACATTGGAGGAGACCACTGATCAGGCACCATAAGAAAATATGCACTCATAGCTTTCCTGAACCGTTTCTTGTACTGTTGAGGCGATATTACTGTTGGAGCAGTGTTCCTAGGTCCACCTAGGATCCCTGACGTCTTCACCCAAGTTTCAAGGTGCTTATCCCATGTATATTGCCTCATAAAATCAATTATCCCTAAAACCAGCTCATGCTTTTCCTCATCCACACCAACCAGCAACGAATAATCCATCACATAAATCGACTGGACCAACATTAGCAATATCATATCGCCAAGAAATGAAAACATAAAACATGAGGAAATTATGTATGGAATCAAGAAGGGAAGTGATATTCAACTCACAGCAAGAAATGAAGTATCATTCCACACAGCCCTCTCAAGCAACCGCTTTGCCTTATTCCCAACAAATATTGGAGAGGTAGGCATTGCTTCTATGAGATTCTGATCCAGGAGAACTTTATTACTCCCACTTGTATCTGGGTTGTAACGTGATCGAGATGACCCTTTTAAATCATAAAGCAGTCTGATGTTCCGCCTAAAGAGAAGATTTTCCATTACCAACACGTCCATCTTTGTTTCCTTTCCTCCTTTGAGGTGCTTTGATGTCACCTTCAAATTTTATAATCAGAGTGAGAACTAAAATGTCTTAGTTGCACAAGGAAAATAAAGTGGTTATTCATAATCAAGATAGCGTTCTTTGATATGCCAACACATTCTACTTTCTGCATATATATGCATGGCGGCAGTGTTTAGCATTGTATTAACAGAGGGAGGGGGATTTATTTTGATCCCAAATAGGTAAATGTAATATATACGCTTATTTGCAGCAGAAAGCGGGGGCAGGCAAGCACTTAAATAGGCATTCCATCACTAGGAATGTGTCCACGACTTGACATATAAAAAATGGGTCTTTTGGAATTTACATTTAGTACCTGATAAATGCCCAAGATCTTAGCTAGACAAGTAGGGCTTCCTGAGCTGATTGATTCGGACAAATATTTAAAATAAGCTGGTGCAAACTTGATGAATGACTCAAGCTCTGTCTTTGTAACTTGTTTGATTATAAATCTATCATCCAAAGTTTTAGCAAAGAAAACATTGCTCTTTCCTCCCTGGGCCCCCCACTTCTTACAACGACTAAGAGACCGCACAAAATCTAACTCTGAAGGACAACAAATCCTTCTAAGAGCCTCAAATCTCTTTGCAAAGTAGCAAGTCACAGTATACTTGACCTTTCCAAGGGAGCTATCGTCCGTAAAAGAAACCCTCGCATGGAAATCCTTTGCATCCAAGTGTGGATCCCCAGCCTGAGAACTTCGAGAAAAAAAGGATGAAGAGATGCTCTCATCAGAAGAGCCAAAACTTCTGTATGTATTAGTAATTGTCTCATCAAAAGAGCTAAGAGAAAGTAGACTTGTGGAATCAAAAAGTGGCAATGAAACTGAACAATCTCCACTGTCTTTAGCCCTTTCAGATTCTGCCATCTGCACGTGATAATCTAGTGACATAAGCACGTACGCTATTGCACTAGTGGGTTCATCATCGTAGACAGGCACTACGACATCATTAATACCAGCAGGCAGAAGCAATCTGGCACCAATCTGGCGCTCCAATTCTCGAAATGATAAAATGTAGACAGGGTTGTACTCACCAAGTTTTTGAGTATTCAAGGAAGAAGTTTTATTGAATGAACTGTATAAGTTTGGAAACGGCATCCCGCTCCATCTTGTATCAAGGCCTTTGAGAAGCAATTTAGAATCATGCTTGCTTCCCATCTCATCCACACCCCTACTACCGGTATAATTTTCAAAATCTGATTTTGCTTCAACCAAATCTCCCATAGGCGGAGGATCTGTTGGAGATGCATCTGGAGACACACAAATATTTTCTTTTGGTGTCAAATTTGTTGGGTGACTTTCACCAGTCCAGGCGGCATCAAGGGTATAAGATAAATTAGCCATAATAGAAGACTCACCCTCTGGCTGAGCCCTTTGAACAGCTCCTCCAAACTCTATAGGTTCACATTTATCACCAATATTTGCAACATCAGAAAGAGAAAGGTCAACCTTTCCATGACTTGTGTTTATATCCTTGTCTTCACATTTATGTGCTTCGCCAGGTTGGTTAAGGAGGTCTGTGCTTCCTTGAGTAAGACTTCCATCAGGATTTTCTCCTGAAAGAAAGGAATCACAACTGCCATGGCCCCTCCCTGGCTTGGAGGCCACATTCACCTCAACAACCTTCTCCCTGGAGCCAATTGGCTTCTCCTTGACATTTGGAGGCGAATTCCTTGTTTCTTCTTGAAGCATAATTTTACTTTGATTGGAGGCATATATCAGGCGTTGGTCCCAGACATAAGAATGAATCATGATCTGCCTGAGCAATTTATTGAGCTCAAGATTATCAACCACATGATGGCCAAATTTGACCTCTCTATTCAGCACCTTTCGCAGCAATTCCTACACATAACCAAGAAATATTGTATTACCACCTGAAGCGTAGTAAAACAACAAAAATTAAAGTGACCCTAATATATTATTCATTATCCTCGGAAGCTAGTAGAGGGCCAAATGTTCAAGAGAGCCAAAATGTGGTTGAGATTCATTTATACTCATTACATGGGCAAATTATGCTTTCATTATTTCTTTTGAAGAGGGACGCTGAGAGGAGAGAAATTAGAGGGAGAAATCAATTCCAAGTAACCCACCGCAAATTCTTCTTTCTCTTTCTGCAGCATCCCTTCAAATTCAGTAATTAAGTGCCTGAAATCAGATGCTTTATTTCCTCCCTCCTGCAGCACAAAACCTGCAAACTTACCCGACATTTGATTTAGAGCATTGCCAACTTCAGCAAATAGCACATCAGCCCTGTTGTGCACCTGGTGGATAAGATCGGTGTTCACATAAATACTAAAGCACTCAAAACTGGACAGCATATTACAATTAAGATCAGTTATAAACCTCATCTTCTTCTTTCTGTATCCATCCTTGATTATCATAGTTGAATTCAAGTTTAGGCGGGGGAAGATAAACAGAATGAAGGTCAATTGAAGCATAGCGGAAACAGGCAACCATCTTCCCGAAACTGCATGAAGAAAACAATGATTATAATATTTCTACAGACGCAGACCATGACAGCCTTTTTCTTGGCTAGCGCACATTGGAAGAGATAAAAAAAATATTATCAAGCATAAACTCGACTGTTGAGTATGATCCTTTACCGTCATCTTTATTTATGGTATCACTATTAACTTACTTCAATGCCATTTGTTTCCACTTTCACAGCATATCACAAACTAAAGAGCATTACCTCATTGCACAAATGTTGCTCGAAAAGGGAGAATAAGGAAAGATATTGGCACTTTTTTATGCACAATATAAAATCTTAAACATTTGAGTTATATCTTCATTATAAACTAAGTTAACAGAAATATCAATCTGACTTGTATCTAGTTCCAGGTATCACACGCTTCATTTGAGCATGCGAGTAGTAGGTCAATTGGTGTGATTATCTAATCAAGCTTTATGATGTTTTGAGACTTGTCAGACAAATATAAATCCCTCCTTTGTTACAGAAATAGAGATAGCCAATTAGACAAAAGCACCAGTGCTATATTTATGCCATGTTCAGTTTTCCTTTAGCTCATTATGGTCTTCCATATCACATTTTCACTATAAATTCAATATAAGAGGACAAAACTCAAAAGTATACCCATAGAATCTTAAACAGTCTCTGTGGAGAGAATGACCACAACTTGCAACCCTGCTAGCTGCTGCATGATTTGAAAAGCTTAGCTCCAAAAATTTACCAAAAGATAGGCCCCAGGCAGCATCAGACATAACTATTCTCCGAGTGGCTGGAGGAAAACCATTTACACGAGGACACTTCAGGCACCGGTGCCACATCCAGATTTTACCTTCTCGTTCCCCTGGTAAAAATGCAGGTAATTTCTTAACAGAAATTGTAAGGCTCCCTTGCCGGTGAGTGTAACAATGAACATGAGCTTCTGATGGCATCTCACATGAGTGGCAGCGGTAACTCTAGTAAGGAAAAGTCAATCTTGTTTGAGTTTTGAGTTCATGAAATTGCCATTGTCCATTGGTGATAAAATCAACTAAATAAAGCCACAATCATAAAGGGAACAATAAGTACCTGATCAAATAGTTGATCTCGCAAAAATCGTCCTAAAGGCTTATCAGAACTTCCATAATATTTAATTCGTACAAGGTGGGACCTTTCACAAACAGTTCCTTTCCAGACACAACGTGTAGATAAGAAAACCAAAATACTTTGATGGTCTGAAGTTGAGGGTGGAAAATCTTCTTTTGAATTTATGACGTCAGACTGAATACTATTATTATTATTATTATTATTATTGTGTTTTCCATGTAGTGGCTCAAGGCATTCTCCATGATTTGCAGACAACACAGTGCCACTGGTATGGTTTATACCAACTTGTCCTGAAGGCTCCAAGGTGTAGAAAGAATCAGAAATGAGATCATTATTCAACACAGACTCCCTTCTCACATCTCGTGTGCATTGAAAAAATTCTTTAGGATTTCTTTTATTGTCCTCCTCGGAATCATTATTTGGGAGGAAATCTTTGTAGTGGGAAGATGAGGTATCCTGTCCTGATGGAATGGCATCTCCAGAGAGTGCTTGCATGTGGGTCAAGCTACCCACCAATGATTCATCAATGGAGTCAATGCAACAAGATGAGTTTCTTTCTTTCTTGTGGCCATCATTAGATTTTAGCAATTCTTTAACAGAATCAGTTCCTTGATGCTCTCGAGCACCCACAACTGAAAATCCAGGAACAGTGGAAATAGACCTTTCAATGCTAGATGGTTTGTCAGGTAGTGCAACAGTAATGGGAGATTTCAAGGGAAGTTCTGGAAGTGTAGCACCTTCATCAGCCAGAAACGATGTTTCCAGAGCCAGGTGATAGGCTGCAAAAACTCCATATTGTACTACATGTTTTACCTTCTTCAACTCATCTCCATTGGCACCCTTAAGCAAGATCTTGAAACACAAGACAGATGGATATAAGTAATGAAAAGATTTAAAAAAATAAAAAGAAAATAAAAGCAACAGATCAATTTCAAATCTGTTTACAAATGATTTTTCGAAACTAATGATGTTGAATTTTAAGTGGCAATATAAAACAAAAATTACAGCAAACCTACACATTGCAATTTCAAGTAACAGACAATTGACTAGAATAGAAGCCCTCCTACAGATCCGGGAGGGACTAAAAACCTGGGACCATAAGCACAAGTACTTATGACACAGCTTTTCAAGTTCCAAAACACGCAAGTTTATAGGACTTACAGTGCAACCCAAAGGCCTTGGGCAACCCTCAAAGAACATCAGCGTCTTCGTCAATTTCTTCCCACTTTGCCCAGCACTGCCATGCTCCTCAAAATATTTGTCCACGTGAAATGATTCACAGGTCCCCAGCTTTTGGGGATTCATATGATCAATTGAAGGGACAATTTGTGCACCAGTACATCGAGCAATACGTTCTAAAAGTGGCCTCTTGATATTCAGAACAAGTGATACATCTTTAGCAAGAAGGTATTCTTGAGCATACCTAGATACTGATTTCTCTACCAAGAGAACATTGGGATAGTGAGAACCAATCTTTGCAACTGCCATCTTCAAATGGTCCATCTCCTAGAGAAGAGTGAAAGATAATAAAATAGATAAGTACTGTAATAGCAATAAAAGTTGTGGAAAATTTCTTCAGCTGTATCCACTAATCACAAAACACGCTTCAGGTATAACAATCAAATTAAGAGTTGGTTTGCATCGAATGCAAAGGAAACCTGCTGCAATAAAGTATCAACACTAGATAACTGGTTAGAAACACGCTGATACTCCAATGCTCCTCCAAGTATTAAGAAACGTGGTTTATCATGCTTTGATGTCATTCGCCGGTGAGCCACATTCTTCTTACAAACAACTCCTTTAACCACCTTGCTGGGAAAGAGCAAATTAGAATATCAGTAAACAGATATAGATGGCAGAAAGAATGAATTTATGAACCTTCAACGAAAGATGCATATTGAGATGTGCCACATAATTGAATTTACCAGCCAATTTTGCCAAGCTGAATCTTTTATTATCAAGAAAACAGACCCCTCTCCCAACAAGCACTTTGAAATCAGTAGAAAAATATGTATATAATCAAACATTCACACTGCACAAACAACTAGGATGCACTTGAGCTCATTTCCAGAAAAATTAATACCAGAACAGAAAGGAACAGTGAGATTGGAAGAAGATGATACTAATTTAACAGTCCTTCAACACAATAGAAACGCACATTTGTTGGATATAAAGTAGTTCAGTAAACAACAACAACAACAAAAAACAAGCAAACAAGCCTTATCCCACTAGGTGGAATTGGCTAGATGGATTGCATGGTACCATTATGCTTTATCAGCAACCAAATCTTTGAATATATTGTTTACTAAAGGTCCCGCCACAATAACTATGATGATTATTCTTGTCAATCTTCCTCTACCTTTATTCACAAGACTCAAAACATGAAGTAGTTCAATAGTGGATGGTATAAGATAATTATAATAAAACTTAATGAATTTCTTAATTATATGCCTACAAACAGCTATGTAATATTAAAAATGCCAATTCTTCTGTGCAGGTAATTGTTACCATCAATGTAATTCACATACATTAGTTGTTACATCTCAAAAAGTGAAGGAAAAATAGATAATAAATTTCAATATAATTGCACAATTTGACCCCAAAAAGAATAAGACAACCGTATCTAATTTGTCTGAAGTCAAAACAAAAATGTTGTATCAGATAGTAATTTCTTGAGAGCACAATGGCGTCTTGCAATCCATGTAGCCGACCTCACCTAGTGGGATAAAGACTTGTTGTTGTTGTAGATAGTAATTTCTTGGAATAAAGTTATGCACTTAAAGTTGATCAATTACCACACAATACAATGGACTCAAATTACAGATTACAGATAATTCAACTAGAACAAAATAATTTGTATAAAATGTAACAAATACAAAGCAAATTAAAAACCAGAAGTGAGGTGATGCAAATTTCATTAAAGAATACCATTCCTGAAGTACATTAAAGTACATTAAAGTACAAATCAACTAACAAGATCATTGAAGCATGTCCACCATCACAGGTTCCAGATGCCCATAAGAGTTCACAATGAAACATGAACACAAGGTATCAAGAGAGAAAGAGAGAGTGGAAATGCTCTACCAACACCTAGAGTTATATAATAGCTCAATAACTTCTCATTTGAGTGAAAGGTCCAGTAACATTACCTTTCACTTTGGCGCCCACAAGCTATGCATTTGACCTTTACATATCCACCAGGGTCCATGCCTCCACCCTTGCTCATATCAGGCTTCAAAAGGGTGGCCGCTTCCCAGGACAATGCTGTAATTATATCCAGCCAACTCTCTTTGTGATCTTCGTCACAAACAGCTAAACTCTCAACCTGCAAAAGCTGAGCTACCAAAGCTCTAAAATGCCCTTCCACTACATTCTTCATGGCCTTCCGGTGCTCCTCACTTGCTTTATCCCTACCACGGTATTCACCAGAACCAAAGCTGGCAGGGGATCGAAGATATCCCCACTCTCCAGCAGCACCCTCATCATCAACATCATCCTCGAAAAAAAGAACAGCTTCTCTTTCATCCTCTTCATCTTCTGGCTCAGGAGGGAGCCACAGTAGCCCATTATTCTCAAAATCCACAGGTTCAGAATTAGTGCTTTCCTCAATGTAATGAGATGTGTCACATCTGTCAACATGATCATTCTCATCAGCTTCTTTGGCAGGTGCTTGAATTCCATCTACGCCCTCTAGATCAAGATTCTGAGCAGGCATTAAAGAATTCAAACTTTTTGTCTCTGTGTTATCTCTGTAATGATGCATTTCAAGTGGTCCATAGACGTGGTCAATCCCATGAATGTCAACAGGATCGTCATAGTCATTAACACGAGAAAAATGCCTTGATTCTGTATCAGAGTGATAGCCACCATAGTCATCATCCTCATCATCACTCCTGCTGGTTCCGAAAAACAAACATAAAATAACATTAAGAACAAAGTTTATAAAGCATCTGATCATACTATAGATTTAGCCACCATTGTTTGAAGTAGAAGACATTTATAACATCTGAAAGTTAATGAACTGTAAGTATACAACTGGTACTAATGACACTGAAATAAAAAATCAATCGCCTGAAGTCTCAGTAGATAAGAACTCTAGCTCACTTCCTATTTCTTCCTTAAATTTACTTAATGTTGATAAGCACATCAGAATCCAAAATGCAAGCAAAAGAAACAAAGACTGCATATTTAGGGAAATGAAAAAAGACATAACTTTCAATCCAAATAAACAGGCAATCAAAGCAAGAGGTACCTGTTGAAGCAATAGCCATACTGATTAGGCGCCAAATTCCCTACCATACCACCAGGATTCATACTCTTCCCAGAAGTTACATTTTCTTGGTCATCTGCCATTAGATCCATTTGAGAAGATTGATGAGGACTATAAGGCACACGCTGATAAGGACCAGTTGCATAAGGAACTGAACCAGCAGTGCTACTGCTGCTGTGACAGGTGCAACTGGACTTGCTGCTAGCTAAGCTTGTTGCAGATGGCGATGGGCTGAGACAAGGGGTTGGTGAAGGAATCCCATTATCAACAGTTGCTTCGCCCCGTTCCCACTGCTTAAAGCAATAGTTACAGACTCTAATCCTCTCCCAATCTTCACGGCCAGTCTTTGGCTCATCTGAAGGTGCAGGAATAAAATTAGCAGTACATTTTGCACAGAAAACTCTTCCACAGATTCGGCAATGATGCCTACGGTTGAATATTGTGAACTGGGAATCACACTCATAGCATACCCTACAGCTCTGGTCGGGCATCCAGAAGTCCCTAGACACATTTGGTGGCTCAGCCCTCCGGGGGATCCAGGATCTAACTACTTCAACAAGCTCAGATATTTTTTTATCAGGGGTGCCCATTGAATCTGACTCCACCCAGCCCTTTCATCATGAGTTAATCATCACCCATTCTTTCTAAAACTCCTTATATCTCGAGCCAAGAAGCTGTTTATATGCAGATGAACCAACAAAAATTACGCTATACTACCACAGAAATTCAAAAGCAAGGGCAACCACCATCGAATGCTAAAAGGGACGCAACCCTGAAAATTAACGAAAGAATAACCGATAAACTAAAGCTAAATTGACAGTAGCATCAGTATTACTATATACAACTTTAGTAGCTCAAAATCTAACGTCCATGCAGAAAATTGTGACGGTATTCGAAATATAACGATTAAAATCATTGAAGGAATGTTGCTATTGCAATTTTATACACAAGCAGCAACTCCAGAATGAGCAGCCCCAACAGCACCATTTGAAACTAAGAAGCTAAAAATAGCTAGGAGCCTGGCGAGTGGTTTCGTGGATTATTCAAACCCCGAACTTCCTTAATTCATCAAACCCCAGATTTAAAGCACCTGAAATTAAAATTGAACAGAAAATATTTATTCGAATACCTGTCGTCTTCCAATCACTACAATTGCCGCAAAGGGCTTTTGAAGATGTAAATATAGGACCAAAGGCCAGGGGCCAGGGGCCAGGGGCCACCGGCCTACCGCCACGGAAAAACCTCCACTCAGTTCAGACAATTCCCAATATGCGAATCTTAGTGAGCTGAGTGCCTCGACTTCTAGCATACTCACAAAGAGAATTCCAAATTTCCTTTGATATCAGATGCCAGAAAGGATCCCATCAACCATAGAAGCAGATAACCGTCATCCGAGTCTCGTCGTCTATTTCCCCTCTCACCAAATTAACCGTAAGCCCAAAGCATGCATGACAAGAGAAGTACTTCAAAGCGTAAACGGGTCAATTCTAATTCCAAATCCCAAGTACCGCAGTCAGATCTCCCACCTCCTCACACCCACGCTTCAATAATAACAAGAAGAATATAATAATTTTGAATGATAAAAAATACGTTTAGCCCTTATAGAAAAATCTCCAGTTGCTTGGCGCCACACCTTATCACGTGACTATCCGACACTGACTACCTCATGTTATCATTATTTTTTATTTGCCAAAAAAACTATTTATGTTTATGTGACTTATGGTTAAAGACTAAAATAATAAATTATTTATAGGTAAGGATTTTTTTTTTTTGCCAACTTATAGGTAAAGATCTTAAATTTTTAAAATTATTTTGCTGAAAAAGAAAACGTAATAACCGAAATGTTTGAGATAGATAACATTACTTAATAGTTACACATGAATAAAAATTTAATAGTCACATTCACGAAAAAAATTGTATATGTCACGTTCACACGAATTGACTTCTCAGAAAATTTTCTACATGGAACCATAATTCTTTTTTGTCTTGATACTGAATTATGTGCGTGATTTGTTAAATTTCATGTGTGTAATTGTTAAGGGAGTAATTATTTGTCTGCTGAACATTTCAATAATTATATATCATAATCTAAAAAAACATTTAATCTTGCATAATAATTTCAAACTATAAATATTTTGTCATTTTAATCTTTATGCATAATTGTCTTTAATCCCACTTAAAGTAAAATGTGGGAAAATGTTCATTGCCACGCATGGGGTACCTGTAAATCAACCATATTCACCGTTTCACGTGGACTTCTGTGATTACCATTAACATCAAAATGGTTTTATTTTTTATATTTTTGTTTCATCTTTTTCCCAATCTTGTCACGAGAAAATAACTTACTTTCACTAAAATCGCATGCCATCATAAATGTTCATTGCGAAATTTCACTTCAGATAGGAGAGAAGGGGAGGAAAGCAAAGCGTGAAAAATAAAAATCATACCTATTTAAGCCCCACCACCAACACCACGACAGCAATAATTTTTTAGAGACAGAATTAAACAGAATGGCATGAAATATAAATCATTATCATATCATTTTGTTTTTTTTTTTAAGATAAGATGATAGTCCAAATAAATAGACATTTTTTCGGGTGAAATCGGTGCATTAATTTTGCAGGGAACAACCCCCCCTCCCTTTTTTTTTGGGACAAGGGGGGCGGCGGGAGACCGGCAAATCGATAAACGGCCCCGTGACTGGAAAGCTATCATTGCCCGTGCCCCGTAACAAAATCAACGCCACAGGATAAATAAGTTAATAAACCTCGGTATTTATAAAATGACAATTTAACCACTACATGAGTTGGACTAGGACGAGAATAAAAGTCCAGGTACCCAAACCTCCTAACTGGGACAAACTAAAAAGGGCTGTATAGATTATTATTCTGTTGATTGTTCCTCTAACAATCAGGAGGGAAAAAGACTGCATACAGTTGCATCGACATCATCAAACCGACTTCTCATTCTTCATCGGTGTCAGAGTTATCTGCCCTTTCACCATGTTTACCGCCAGTGCCGTTTGCAGTTCCATGCTTATTTCTTGTGTCTTGATCATCTTCTTCATCTTCACTATACTTACTCTCATAATCATCATATTCTCCATCCTGGTCCTCCCCATCCTCCAGTGTGCCCTTCATCCGCCACAGCGGCCCCCCGGGGGTGCCAGCCAGAGATCGTTTCAAAATTTTGAGCTTTATATTCGTCCTTCTGTCGCAACCCAACCATGAGTCGCACGAACAATAACAAGTTAGACTATAGTTACCCTCTGATGGGGCCTGGAACTTGCCCATTACCAATCTAGACTCTCCCTTCCCCTTCTCAATAGCCTCTGAAACCGTCCTTCACGTTTGCTCCTGAAACCTCCATTGATTCCTCAATTGCCTTGGATGCAGCAGTAATGGCTGCAGCTTCATCCATAAAACTGAGCCTCTGTGAAAGCGAAACGTTACAGAATTTGGAAGCAAAAACCAGAAGTTTTCCTTCTTGTGAAATGGGTAGCAAGGGGCATGCAGGAGAGCACCAACCAGACCATTACCCCATTTAATATTTACCCACGCATGGATCATAACAATGTCACCCTCTTTTACACCCTCTTGGCCTTCAGTCTCACAAGTTAAGTAAGGCATCATGTCCGGCACTACCTCAATGTCTTGTACTTCAGCGAAGATAACCCAGCTGTATGAATTTGCAGACAGAGCTATTGATTCAAGCTCAGTTGACTCATGAATTTGCAACTTTGTCTCCATCTTTGCAAGACATTGAGGTGGTGCTGGATATGATGCCTTACTTAACTATTAAGGTAACTTGTGAGACTGAAAGTGAAGATGGTATTCAAGAGGGCGACATTGTTATGATCAATACGCACAAACTTTTCCCAAGAAAAACAAGAAAGATTTTCAGTGCCTTATCTTTAAAGAGAAGCAGAAGCCGTTACACCAACAGGCATCAGCATAAGTGAGTCCAAAGTCGAGTTCAGTAATCCAAGATCCACGATAATAGAGAGCAGACAAGTTCAGTTCACGCCTTCTAAAGGGAACAACATTCTAGCCATCTCAGAAATTCGATACTTGAACATCCACCAGGAACTCAAGAAATGATATCGCCAATAAGGAATAATGGAATCTGACGATATGGACAGATTGCTAAGAAGAGGTAATCAGTTTTTCAGCATGCAATAGAGACAAAAAAGTTACATCCAGAGAACAATAGAATTTAAATCTCAGAATAACCCACACAATGAGCCACAGTGAGACTAATCTGTGTCAGGCTAGCAGAAAAAAAGTGCTGGCATTATGGTAATTATCCTTAACTTGAACTTAGATTTATCACCTGAATAATACTTTGAGAAAATTCAACAACACAAATTGCAGGCCTCAGCCATCCATGCCCCTGTGCATTGCGTGGTATAACTGCCATCTTTTACAGAAAATAGAACATAGATGGATTTAATGTTAAATGGAAAGATCAAATGTGAATAAAATAACAGCAACATGCCATTATCACATCCCTCATTTGAGAATGGCCTCAGGCAATAAAAACTTTACACTGATGTCTGATACAAGTTACACAACTTAACATATGAAATGAATTACTCCATCTTTTATTAGAGGCATTATCTTATATTGTAAATGACACATGAGAATTAGGAGTAATAGAAGTAATTAGGAGAATTAGGGATATAATGGTAGTTAAGGTATTTAATTATATTATCTATAAATAGGTATCTAAATTGTAATGGGTCAATGTGAATGAAATGAATTAATCTCTTTCCCTCCCTATCTCTCATCTGCCTCTCCTCTCTCTCCATTTCTCTTCTTCCTCTATCAAGGTATCAAAGCATCCTCTCTAGCCATGGTTCTGCTGGAAAGCCAATCCAACAAACGCATTGGCGCCCTGAAACATCGTTTGAAGATGCAGTTGGCTTTGCTTTAATGCAACCAGCAGACATTAGACCAACGGATTCACAACTTCACTGAGATTAAGCAAACCATGTCTCGCGTTTCTCAACAGATGCACAAAATCTCAACTAAGCTCTCGATACTTACCGACCAGCACTTGCATTCTCTTGTGGTCACTATGGGCACACCATTTAACACACCGCCACGTAACCCTCCACCCACACCTTCAACAATGATAAACTCTGCCTCGACACGGATGTTACTCTTTAGCCTTCAATCATGAGAAAATCAAGGAATAGAATGGCTCCTGAAGCAGAAGAATTTGCAAAGGAAGACAAGAAGGTCAAGGAGAAGACTAATGCTCATAACAACATTGAAGCATACATCCATAACATGAAGAACTAGATTAGTGACAAAGACAAGCTAGCTAACAAATTAGAGACTGGTGAGAAGGAGAAAATTGCGGCAGCAGTGAAACCCTACCCCTTTGCTTCCTCCTCCATTATCGTCCAAAATGCCTACAACGCCAGTCTTCTCTCCAAAACCTACCTTCCGACCCTACTCCAATTCAAATCCTCTACTCCGTTATGGCTATGTCCTTGAAGACTTTAAGACTATCCAATCTATGGTCAAGTCTACCCTTAGGCTCTGTTTGGTTCAAGGGGAGGAGAGGGGAGGGAATGGAGGGGAAGGGAGGCGAGGAGAGAGGAGGTGAGGGAGGGGGAGGGGGCATCCTCCTAAATTGGGAGGGAAGGTTTTGGAGGGGAGGGGAGGGGAAATTTTAAAAAATCTCCCCTCCCCTCTACCTTACCAAACAAGGGGAAGGGAGCAAGGGGAGGGGAAGGGCCTTGCTTGGTAAGGTGGAGGGGAGGGGAGCGAAAATTTCCCTCCCTTCCCTTCCCCACCAACCAAACACTACCTTAACTCATCCTCTTCCAGTATCAACCAAGCCTATGCTTGCAAGGTCTGTATCGAGGTGCTTCGTAGCTCTGACTACAGCTTTAGTTGGACTAATGATGCGCTATCACGTGGCATGATCAAGGACGCTCAAGTGTGGAAGAGCACCATGTTGCTCTACCAGTATGATTGCTAGTTTGCTTTGAAGTACACCAAAGGCACTTACCAGGTCAGCGAGATGATGGCATTCTTGACAAAGCATGACAATTTCTGGGAAGGATCCGAGTCGTTGGGTCTCAAAGGCAGGTTTATGATGTGTAAGGATAGAGGGGATGGGTGCTACAGGACAGTGCATGAAGCCATTAACACTGCTACCGGTAATGCCAACGACAAGATATTCGTGATTCATGTGAAGGAAGGGTTTTGCAAAGTGAACATTGATTTGGATAAAAACACTTGAAGTGTGATGATATTCGATGAAGGCAAGACCAAGACCACCATCTCCAACAACCTAAACTACAATGACGACACACCTACTTTTTTCACTAATGCTTTCGCCATTAAAGAAAAGGAATATGGCTCTATTTTCAAATCAGATAGGTTTATTGCACGAATTCAGTCGGATATAGCTGATGAAAAGATAATGGGTCTTAGGTGTGTGTTTGTGCAATATTTTCTAATTGCCACCTCTATGTGCATCTACGTGAATTTGCTTCAAAGGTCATTTGGTCCAACATTTCTTCCAAGTGTGTTCTAAATATGAACCATGTGCCAACCATTAGACTCATTAAAAATGGGCTTATTAAAGGTGCTATTAGATCTTATGGGGATGAAGTTTGGGCTTCTCAAGTATACATGAGCCCAACAGCCTTGGGATGGACTTGGGGCAAGAAGGTGGAGCTAGGGGCTGTTCTCAAGCTTCAACAATGAGCCTCTCACAAGTTCATGTGGCTTGCCATGATGGGCTTCTGGATTGAAGAAGTACTGCAGCATGTTTGGATTTTGATGTCCATTAATTTTGTTCTCAAATTATTTTATTTTACAAGTTTTAGCATCTTAGGGTCATTAAAAAGAGAGAGAGAAGTCTTATTTTCAATGTTTCCCCACTTTTGTACTGATCCTTGAGGACAAGGATCTCTTGGTGGGGGGAGTATTGATACATGGGAATTAGGAGTGAGAGGAGTAACTAAAGGAATTAGGGATACATCGATAGTTTAGGTATTTAGTTACACTATTTATAAATAGATCTCTAGGTTGTAATGGATCATTGTAAATGAAATGAATTAATCTCTTTTCCTCTCTATTCCTAGTGTGCCTCTCCTCTCTCTCTATTTCTCTTTTTCCTCTATTAGTAAATATCTAAGATTCTCTTGTCTTAGTTCTCTAAAATCATTATTTGCAATTCTGCATCAATCTATCAGAATCAGCATCAGAAAACATTCAGCTCATAAAATTAGTTATCAATCAGATTAGACGAATATAACATGCGGCAAACAATCAATCAAATATTTGCTACAAGTTAACTTGAATTTGTTAATATCAAAACTAAGCATCCAGGAAATCCACTTGGACCAGTTCATTTATTAATTACAATTTGGCACGTGTAAAATTTAACTTTCTTCCATGACTGTATATTCTTCCTGAATTTACACACAGGAAACATATCTAGTCTATAGAAAAAGCTGGGCATAACTGCTCAAGTTTGACGTGTGTCTTTGACTTAACGAAGATATAAAAGAAACCTCCATTTGACACCAGGCACAAGCATGTGCATGCAGAAGATCTTGCTTCACCATGTAACAATTAAGGATATAATGTTTCCACAATTCTTAGTCACAGAACTAAAGGATAATGATCAATGATGAAAGCTCAGATTTAAAGTGAAAAGCATGGTAAATAAAACAAGAGAGCTCTGGGTCTGCTTAAACACTAAAATTGGTTAGCAAAGCCACCTTCATTGACTCTTCAAGAAGGCAAGGTGCCATTTCTAAAATTCACCTGAAATCACCTTGCAAAGATGGAGAAAAAGTTGCAAAATCACAAGTCAACTAAGCTTGAATCAACAGCTCTGTCTGCAAAAGAAAAAATGGCATAGTTGTGAGCACACAAGGAATAAGAATAGGATGCTTTAACTGGTTGGCTTCCAAATAAAGTAATACCTTAACCAGTGCAGGATGCTGCTCCCAAAACTTAGCCTGCTCCTGCTTAATGTTCTTTAGGTCGAGATTCAACTCACTCCTTACCAACATAAAAAGCTTCTGAAGTGGTTCATCCTCAGTCCTATAAACTGGAATTTTCATATATTCAGCAGCCTTTATGAAAATATCCATGACTTTGCTATATAATATAGAAGCCACTAGGAATTTTAAATTTAGCTTTATGACATGAGATCAATGTTGGAATTAAATGGTACCCACCTGGGGGAGCATCTGATTTATTGCCCTGTATAGTATGGCACCCCTAATACAGCCATTTTAACCAGTAATCTATAGGATCTACAAAATAACAAGATAACTAATTATTTACCTCATTCTTCTATTTCCAACAAGAAAATTTTTAAATCCCAAGAATTTTGACATCACTTACATTCTTAAGGCTACATCAAGTGTCTGGGATGAAAGAGGGTATAAAATCTCATTTTGAAATGCATGAAGCCCAATTTTCCTGAATATCACATGGTAACTTTTCTCATTGAACTTCAAATTGAGACAAAAACATGTTAAGCATACAACAATATTCTAAGCTTTTAAACCATGATATTCTTAGGATAATTAAAAGTGTTTAGGTTCTTTACACATCCTAATTGAATTACCATGGAAAGTATGGGTGAGTAAAACCGAATCGAAACAAATTGAATTTGGTATATTTTATTCGGTTTATTCAGTTATACGATTCGACTCAGTTTTCTTTTAATTAAAATTTTGATTGATCAGTTCAATTCAGTCTAAAAATTATTGAACCAAATCAACCAAATTATATTTTTTTTTTCTTTTCAAATTTTTGAAAAGGTGAATAAATTCTTATCTAGGTGAGTAAGAAACATCTTTCTACCACTTACAGCAGCAGTATTTGTTTTTTTTTTTGTTCAACGTGATGTTCTGTTTTTTTTTCTATAATTTAGTTTTTAATGCAATAGTACTGAGTTTTATTAATTTTCCCATAAATGATGGTATAAGATTTATATTTTTTAGTTGGGCCTTCAACATTAACAGGAAAAAATGGATAGAAAAATATATGAACAATTAGACTCCATAGACCCAAATCAAAACCTATGAACCAAATAGACCGATCAAATCAAACCATAATAATTCAGTTCGGTTTTAATTTGGTTTAATTAAGTATTTTGATTCGATTCGATCCAAACTTTTTGTGTAATTCGGTTTTGAAAAAATTGAAACTGAATCAATCGAATGCTGAAAGGGCAGAGATTTTTTTGAAAACACACACGCGCACGCACATAAAAACTCAGCTAGAACAAAGATAAACCATCAATGTCCCTTGTAGCCAAAGAAGGCTTCATAAGATAATAGTAAGTGGGCAGTGTCTGATGACATTACATAGTTTCCGGTATATTTCAATGATCAGCAACAACCAAAGGCAAGAGGACGCAAGCACCAACAATCCAAAGTAGAAGTATTCCATCAGATGACCCATCAATATTTAGCAAGAACTGAGAGAGAAGTATGCCCATTTAAAATCCCTGCAACAAAATTATCATCCATATTTCCAGGACATGGTTACAAGATAATTCTATTCCACCAAGGAAACAAACAATGCAACACACTGGGCATTTCACCCCTACCATCTGATTTCATTACCTGTCTGCCATCAGGATGGCCATATTTTTCATAATTTTCACGTGCTATGGGATCCGTCAAAGCTTGATAAGCATTGGCAATGTACTCTACAAAGTACTCGTGGGCCTTTGAAATAAAAGGAGTATAGTACAAATATCAGGAGTAATAATTACAAAAAGTTGTCTAACATTAAAGTCTGAAACAAGAAGAAACATATATTATACAACTGAAACACCTTCAACCTGGGTCTGGATTTTTATCTGGGTGATACTGTATAGAAAGCGTCTTATACCTTTTTTTTTTTTTTTTTTTATTTCAGACTCCGGGGCTCCAGGCTCTAATCCAATAAGACTAAATGGATGAAAAACTTGAATCTGCAAAAAACAAAGGAAAAAAATAGTGGAGAAATTTCAGGGTGCGCAACGTTTGAACACTCAATCAAAAGCCAAAATGTTATAAGCCAAAGTAATAACCATTAAAATTGTATCATGAAGCAGACCAGAATGAGGCCTCATTCGTCTAGAATCTTAATTGTTTACCTCTCGACTTATATCTTTTATGTAATGAACCAGAACAATCATGACCACCCAGAGCAGCAGTGATGTCAGGTTACTACATGTTGAGACATTTGAAATCTGCAAAAATGAAGGGTAGAGAAAATAAGAGTAACAATGAAAGATGGAGAGATGTCAAGATTACTGTTGAAACCACAAGAAATTATGTAATCATAAAGCATAAATACATAATAAAGCATAAGATATATTTTGACAATGATCCCACCCTCTTAACCATTGATTTTCCGTATTTCCCTGACCGTGAGCACTCAGAACATTGACAGTGGATACTTTTTGATTTATTAGTAGCAGCACGACATAACTTAGTAATTGTGTATGGCACTGTGGCAATGGCCATTATTGTCAATATGAATATTGGGAACAATGCACTGTTCTCCTCTGATGCTGTCATTTTGACCTGAGTTCAACAACTCGTATACAATTATTATGCCTGCAACGAATACTCTTGCTAGAAGGCTGTGTTCTAAATTTGATTTTTATCATCCGCTTGAAAGATCAAAAGCTTTGACATTTAGAGTAGGATAATAACATGAAGAAATACAAGGATTAGAATCATCTGAGGAAAAGGAAGCCGTCACCTCACTCGTCTCAGAACTCGGATAGCAGGAAACGAGCAGAGACTGCCGGGAGCCGAACGCGGTCGGGTCCTCTCCCTGCGGGATTCTAGCCATAATGTAATGAGAATATCCAAGTACCATCGTACCCCTTCGCTCTATCAAAAAAATCTTCCAACCTGCTAGATTAAAGCTAAGCTTGTACCGAGATGGCGAGGGAGACGAGTGATCGGACGACGAAGGTCAGTGGCGCGATGGCCGACGCAGTAGGTCGATACTTTGTCGAACGGCAGAAGAGAGGGGCAGATTGAGCTGTCCAATAAAAGGATGGCATGTGTACTGTAAATATAAATTTATTCTATTATTATTTATGATAATCCGAAGAGAAAGTATAAAAAAAATAGAATTATCCACAGCAATAATATAAAAGATTTTATTTGATTCAATATTTTTGTTAAACGGATTATAAATATCATGATGTATTGAATTCATATAAACAATAAAAAACTTATATACTTATTATTATATACTTAGTGTGTTTTATTTTAATTAAATCAAAATATATGAATTTTTATTCATTATTTATTATATAATAAATTCTTGTTATTGATTATATTAACGCATTAAAATTTAATTATTATTATTTAATTTGATATAAATATATTAAATATATAAAGGTTAATATAAAAGTCTTATTCATGCAAGAATTTTTTGAGTTGGAATGTGCCATCAATGATGATTTGGCAAGGATGATGAGAACATTGGAAGTAAAGTCATCGAAGAGGAGACTAGGGGTGGAAATGAAGAACTAAAATATAGAGCCTATACCTGATAAATTAAAAATTTGAACCTAATTTAAAACTTATATAAAATATTTTTTATAGCTCAAGTCCGAAACTAGCTAATAAGATTACTTAAAAGTTTTAAATAAACTTGTACATTAATTTTAAAAGTCTAAACATTCTTTACAATTACTAAAGTCTATATATGTATATATGGCTTGAATTATAAATTATAATATACATACTCTTTATATTTTAACTGAATTTCACTTTAATAAAATAGTTAATTATCTTTAAATTAACATTATTTTTTTATATTTATGCTCATTTAATAAAGTGTTTTACTTTATAATAAATATAAAGTGGCTAATTTATTATGGGCACTTTCAAAAAAATGCATTTATTATATTTTGAAACGTTAAAAATGTTTTACATTCTTTAATATTTAATTTTTTAAAAAATATCTTATATTTTTTAAAAGGAAGGAGTAATAAGTGTAAGGATTTACCTACTACAATATAATACAATAAAGTAATAATATTAAAATTCATATATAAGTCCAATTTAATTTAAAACATAATTAAAAAAATAAAAAAGAATAGATTAATTAAAAATCAAATGGTAAAATTTATGTGCATGCAGTATATTACACAATAATAATATATAAATAAGCCGACTTGTCAGGTTTGTTGACCGCGCCTTATAAAAATATGTCTAGCCTATTTAACTACATAGGTATAATTAAATTTCCAAACCTGGCCTAATTTATTTATTAAATGGCCTAAGCTAAATATGAAATAGGTTGAGGCATAAGCTTTGGATAGAGGCCCAACCTATTTCCATGCTAAGAGGAGGTTAAAAATTGGGGCAGAAGAAGGTCGATGGACAAGCTGGAGGGAGAAATCAAAAATGGAAGCAAGAATTGGGACGGAGGAGGAAGGACAGGATTGTTCAAAAATTTTATAACTAGAACAATTTGGTCACTCAAAAACTCATTCCAGAAATGGATCTCATTTTTAAACTCATCTTTTCTCCCTCCCAAACCTCCATCCTCCTCCCCTCCAGGCACCTATAAAAAATTTTGATAATATAATTTTTTTTATTTTTATTAAATTTAAAATTAAAAAATTTAAGAGATCTGATCACCAGTCTAAATAGCCAATTTACAAAAATATTTTTTAATATTAAATATAGATTATTAATATTGGTGATCCGATTTATTAAAAAAATTTATAATTTATTATTTTAATAAAAATAAAAATAAAACATTAAATTTAAACTAAGGTTATTTTTAACAAAGATAAATTGATAAATTAATGAATTAACTAAACTAAACATGATTAGGGATTACTAATGGGCTCAACGGAACCAAGGAGGGGTTAAAATTGGGCTTAAAATAGTATTGAAATGCATTAGATTTGGTATGGCATTTGGTCCACCGTACAGCAGATGGCCACGAATTTGAAATAAATCAAATGCGAAAGTGGTGCGAAACCAAAAATAAAAGAGAGAGGAGCAACGGGAGAAGAAGGTGGCTATGTTGGGGCTTCAACATTACATAATATCGAGGCTATTTGGAGCTAAGATTCACTTGGGTTAGTATCCTAACACCCTCTTCTTCCTCTCTATGCGAATCTTAAGCTTGATGTCTAGGTTTGAGTTAATTTTTTTTGCAATGGATGGACTTATGTTTGAAGCCAATGGGTTAAATGGAATTATAGGGGTGTTATTTGAGTTTCAGAACACATTATTAGGGCTTAGAATGATTACTGGGATTGGTTTTGTTATTTCTAGCAAACGCTGGATGAGAATTTAATAAGCTAGAGATTAAATGAGTAATAAATGGGTTTAGCTAGGCTCATGGGTGTCTAATGTACCTAATAAAAATAACGAGTATCAAGATTAATTAACAAGTCTAGTTTTGAGAATTGTGAATGGAATGGGTAGTAAGCAAATTGATGTTTATGCTAGAGAATTAATGTCTTCAACTTGTTTAAATTGTAAACTCTAATAAACTCTTGGGAACAAGTGAAAGCTTGGAGTTTGAAATTGTCTACAGGTGCTTTTTTGATTGACTTGAGAAGTGGAGGTAATTGGAAATCTAAACTCCCCTGTATCCCTGTCCAAGTGTTTTTGGTATTTTTGAAAAGATGAGATTGTATATTTATGAATGAATCTTGTTTGAAATTGTCCACGGATGTCCCTTTAATATTTAATATTGTTAAGGCAGTTATACGGGCACACCGCACAAACTAGTATTATAATCTCACGGATACGTAAACTTGAACGAGAAGAGCGAAGTTCGTTTAGCAGAGGGGACGAATTCTCGCTCGTCCATAGATATTGAAGTAACTTGTTACTGGAGAGTTCACAATGTACATGTACCTTAACAAAAATGTACACATTTAAGATCCCGCAGGATCTCACGTGTATGATGATATAACTAGAAAAACCTGACGAGTAAACCCTGTACTCTATGCTTTGGCCAAAAGAGAACCCTCTAAAGGCCTATTGCCTTGTATATACCAAAATAATAATAATAATAATAATAATAATAATAATAATAATAATAATAATAATAATCTCGTATTTTCTAAATCATGTCTCCATTCTTCGATCGTAAAAATATGACAGGTGCCGCAGGCTTTGTATGACACGATTCCCCCCAGTCTCCATTGTCCCTCCTCTCTTCCATCCTCCAATGTTGAATTCACAGCAGAGAAAACACTCGGAATGTTAGTGGGGCAGAGGGTATCAGAACAGAACCCCATCGACCAATAGATTTTCCACTTATTAGTCCCTCACTTCTCTTTTCTGTAAGGCCTGTGTGGGGTAGAGAAGCATCGTCAATGATAGCGAAAATAACAAACCAACGATCCCACTGAATGGCTGGAATGGATGAGTCCCAATTAACCAAACAGGGAAGTTGCTCCCATAGCTTAAAAATTTGCCCTTTTGCAAGATAAAATTGGACGCCATCATCCCCGTGCGTAGCCCAATTGGGATCAAGAGACTACCTCCATGTCTCTGTCGGGTGCCCGACAGAGACAGCGATAAAAGCCAAAGTCCTAGTATTGCTTGTGGAGACCTGAAAAATCCCCACAAAGATAACAGATATCGTTTGGACTCAAAATTGAACAAACACATAGTTTCAATCCTAATCTTGTTGCAACCAAAGAAGTTAATTAGACATTTTGATACACCTCCCTAAGAGACCTGTGTCTAGTAATACTCAGAATAGAATGCATAAAAAGTAGGATAGACAAAAGATGACTTGATCAAGAAAACAAACCTCTGAAATAAAGAAAAGGCAATCCCAGATATGATAATTCCACGATGATATCCAAGATCAACAGCAATTTCTAGGGGCAGCCAGGACCTGAAAAGTAATTCTTCCACAAGTGCAGTTGCCACTGCCATTACAACCCCTTGAACAACCAGCACAACTATATGTCCTTGCACTTTGAGCCAAGTCATGATATCCAAAGAAGGTGGAATGGGAGGCCAAGAGAAAATTGCATAACCAAGTAATGCGTTTGTACCATGAATTAAAGAAACAATGAGGACCCCACCAATCAAGCCCTTCAAAAAATCAAATAGCTGCAGCAAAGATTCAAAATTAGCTCACGAACTAAGTGCCAGTGAAAAATCATTAAAATCCCCATTATCTCATACGGCCTCCAACCCACAGCCAAAGGACAACCAAAAAAACAAGTTGAAAACAGATGCGCCAAATTGACCTCGAAGTTTATTTTGCAAATCAGAGACAGAAGCAAACAAGTAGCAAGAGCTATTACCGCTTACATACAAAACGCATGCTAAAGTCAATGATAGTGTGAGAGAAGGAAAAGAGTTATAATTGCATGCACGGAAAAGAGGGTTTAATAATTTCTCTAAGCATTATTTCTCGCCATTAATGCCCTTTCTTCTCACTAATCCCAACAATGCTTCACATGCAATTATCAAAGTTTCTCGCAATATCCACCAACAATAAATTTCATTTCACTAAGAGCAAATGAGGAATCACTGTAAGTGTTTCAAACTGGATCATCCTAGTGAGAATTTTCAATCTCTGCAAACAAGAATCACATAACGTGTAAGCACTTACATGCACATTTTTGTTTAAGCCTCTCTAAAGTAGCGTGAAAATCAAAGACGTATGTCAAGATCAATCCACCTCTTTCAATTTCACCAACAGCTTATTTCAGTTACCTCAACATATCAGAGCGATTCATTTCCCCTTTCCAAAGCCAAGGCATTATCAAAACTTGCTTCATGATATTAAAAGAGGTAATGACCTTAAAGGCTGTATAAGAATTTAATGGACTACGAAGAATAATGTGAAAGATATTAATGAAATCATTACCAGGCCTTCTCCACGCAATAACTTTAGAAATTTATAATTTAAATCAATATACTATGACAAAAGATGAAAACATGACATCAACAACTTCAAAGACATAAAAGATATTCTACAATACATTCCAATAAAAGACTTCATATTCTTCTGGATTATATCCCAAATTGGTACCTTTCTCGGTGATCTCAAGTCCAGCCCATATTGCTGTAGTGCATTTTCATACCCACGGATTCTTTTTCCCCATAACACAACAAGTATTGTTGTAGCAGTGTAGAGTCCAATAATGCAAGAAAGCTCAGCAATTCTGGAAGGACTATTTGTTGTCCAGCTTTGAACCAAAGTCGGAAGCAATGGAATGGCAACAGGGGACCATAGAACAAGGACCATTCCAACAAATGCGCAAATCCTAAAGAAGGAAAGAGAGATCTTTGAGAATTAGGATATATAAATTCACAATCACTTGCGTATATGGGGAAAGATACATTGCATGTTTACAAAAGGAATCACTAGAGCTTATAATTCCAATCTCCATATCAGAAGCACAAAAGACAACCAGCAGGATTTCACAGCTGTAACAATTTACTTATTTCCAAATATTTAGGAGTATGCAAAGATAACAATGAATTTACTTCCCTAAATTTCGCTCATATAAGAAGGTGCAAGTAGATAAGAAGGGTTAAGAGAATGTATCAATAGTGCTGCATTGGTGAGAATCATATCAAAGGCAAAAATGGAAGCTAGTGAAGAATAACCAAGAAAAATGAAGAGGATAACTGACTTTCAACAACTAAAAGCATGCTAAAATGTGATTCCATGTAGAGACAAGAAAGTGACATTTGTGTGAGGAAATAAAATCCAGGTTGTGTGTAGCGAGTGAGTGATAAGCAACATGAGTGAAGTGTGAGAGATTGAAGAAAATGAGGTGTAATTGAGAGTTTATCTTGTGCGTAATTCTGAGTACCAAATATAAGTATTTAATAGAAGCTTCCCAGTTGATCTCAAGTTCAACCCCCTCCAGATTGACAATGTAAAACAAGCACGAAAATGTTTCTAAATGTGACAGCACAAGCATAGTTTCCCAGGTATTGAAGACTACTCTCAGCAAAGCCGCTGTACAAAATATCTCCATAAATGGTTAATTTCTTCATATGTGAGCAACCACCATTTCAGATTACCTTTGTAATAAGGGACGATCAGCAATACGCAAGAATGAGATAAGCCGGTCTGTCAAACTCATAGCACCACGTATACCACCCCATAGCAAAGCAAGTTTGCCAACTAGCCTCAGCAAGCCACCCTTTTGTCCTAAATCAGCCAGCATCGCAACCAGTCTTTCCATGCAGTTAAGTTTTTTTTTTTTTTTTGAGCAAAACATGCAGTGAAGTTACTTCAGGTAAGTAGATGAAGAAAATGAAGAAATTTCACTCACAAGATAAAATATTTTCCTGACCTTTCTTGATCCACTTCACCATCATCTTTAGTAGGTACAACTGGACCAGCAACTGACATAGCTTTCTCAGCAAGGCTTGTGACTATACTATTATGGTTTTTCTCAGAGACTGCCTCGTCAAGCTTGTCAGACTTTTTATGATGACTATATTTCATTTTCGATGATGAGGATGACCTTTCAGCAGTTTCATTACCTCTGCATGGATCCTGAAATGGAGCGATAAATTTATAAAATTAAGATGACGCAGTTCAAAGAAGAAAATAATTATAATATTAAAGTAGTAAATGTATATTCATCTCCCCCCTTTGCACCACTTTATTCTCTTTCAACTGTTACATATGAACAATCTAAGTAGATCCAATCAGAACCGAATGAAGTTTTTCTTTCAAGTTTTGATAGTTATTTCACAAAAAGTTTACCCATTTTTTGAGGAGGGGACAAAGGAGCTGAGGCTGCCGCTGAAAGGCAACAATTAAGCACTCAAATTTTAATGGAATAGTATAATGTAGTCAGTGAATATGAAGACATGACAGAAGATCCAGTTGACACAACATCTTTTGATATCAATTTGCTTGAAGGTGTAACTGGACAATATGTGCCTCAGGTGTCATACTTATAGGAAGATGGTTAATGGGTTAAACAAAGTGAGGAGTGAGGACTATAAATATTGTTCTTCAAAAGCATTTATTTCAAACACTTGAAACCTATGTGCATGTGAAGAGATTCAACTTCTACCTGCTCTTGCATAAGTAAAGCGGAAGCCCCAAGAGCAGCCGTAACTGCACCAACCATGATGGAACTTTTGTTTAGATCTTCTGCTTCACTTTTTACCCCATCTCTCTTCACAGAATGATCCAAACTAGGTTTCTCTTCATGTTCTCGAGCTATCTCTGTTTCACTAACATTGTCATAGTTGCTTCTACAAGGTTTTCCACCATCATGATCAATCAGAGATCCTCTCTCGCCACTATCTTGAGCTGTAGCTACATGAAAATATTGCCTCAATGCAGCTAAGCTAGTTCCTACAATAACACCAACAGGCATCACTCCTCTCAAGTAGCTTGTCTCCTGAACAGCAGATGATATTACCTGAATAATGTGCTCCCCATCCAGGGTACCAACTTTTGCATCAGCACCCTCAATATTATGTAATTGAGTTTCTGGATGTGGTAATTGGACCTGACTAAATCTAACAGTTTGTGATATGGCGTCTGCCACATGTTCGAGGTCCCCAACAAGCTTCTGTTTCATTTCTTTCATTTCTTCTGAATTCAGCTTGCGATTAACTTCCATTTTCAAAGAGTTTAATAAGGTCTTTCTCACAATTAGAATCAATTCCTCTGATCTGTCACAACTCGTATCAATTTTTTCGTTCATGTTTTCTTCTATGGCAAACTCTCTTATGGGTTCTTGTTGATTTTCTGAAAGTAATATTACATATGATGGTTCAATACATTGCTCTGTATCGGAAGATTTTGCAGATGCGTGAGCATTCCTCTTGTAGCCCGCATCCTCATCATTAACAGAAGAGATTTCTGTATTTTGTGGTTGTTCCAAGAGCTTCCATTGACCTTCTTCTGGGAAATAGTCAAGTAGCAATGCAGTAGTCATGTCTAAATCAAGTGATTTGGTGGGAGTGTTTGTGATAAGATATTGACTGTAAAGAGGATCCTTGTATGAATTTGCAGCTATGTATTGTGGCATCCTGTTTACTTCTCCATGTCCATCACAGTTATCAAAAAGAACTCTTTTATCATGCCATTGACTACTCTTCTGAGCTACATGGTCATCAGAGTTGCTTTTTTGAGGGATGAAAACACTACTCTCACTACCTGTGCTGAGGCTTTTAGTTAGTTGTTCCTCCATAAAGGTATCATTCTGTGAGTAAATGCCATCATGGTGATCATGTACAGAAGGATCACCTGATGTGCCGGATTCCAAGATTTGGCTATCGCATTTTTGTGTTCCTTGAAACTCATGATCACCATCTTTTCCATCCTTGGCTTCTTTGTTGTCTGAACTCTCCTCAAGCTGAGATATCATATTTTCTATCACACCAAAAACACTATTAACAGCCACTTGGGTGGAATCATCTATCCCTGTCAAGGCATCCAATGCTTGGGAAACGCTGAAGGAAGTGGCACTAGAATCAGAACTCGAAGAGTTAGTTTGATCTGTAACATTCTGCAAATTATTGTTCTCTTTCTTCTCAATGTTATTACTTTCCTTTTCAGTAGTTTGTGGCTCAGAGGATACAGGAGATAAATGAGATTCTTCTTTTGCATTATTTGATGTCATTTTACTTTGACCACTAGAGCAATCTGGAGTTTTCTGCTGCACCTTCTGGGTATTATTTTCCTCCTCTGTGTTTATTTGAGTTTGAGCTGATCTACTGTTTAGGCTTTTTTGCTCATCACCAGCTGCCGCCACCTCTTCATTTTGGCTGGTAGAATGTGACTTAGAATCTGACTCCAATTCTTTTTTGCTGAGTTCAATCTCTGAAGCAACTGCTTCATCTAATTGCTCCTTGTTATCAATATTGCTTCTGGACCCGCTGGTTTCCTTCGCGAAACAACCAGAAGAACCAATTTCATTGTTTGGGTCTTGAGATTGAGTTAGATTAGTAGAATTTTGAGGCTTTTGTGAGGGATGAACCTCTAACTCTGTTCCTCCAGCGGGCTCACCCATGCCACTTAAAGCACCAGCATGGTTATCGACAGAACTAACAGTACCATTCATCTGATTCAAAGAGGATTGGCTCTTTTTCACTGATAGTGAATCAGGAGCCAGAGGAATGCTAATAACCCTATCAAACTTCAAGTCAGTGCCCTGTGCTTTCAAAATACCTGTCACAGCAGCTGTAAGCTTACCACGAACATCTTCTGGCACAGCATCTTGTAAAGCTTTTATAAGTGTCTCTCCTCGATCCATGGCAGTCAAGACCTGGAAATTTTTAATAATTTATATAAATGCCAATAACAAATACTTCTCAATATCAATATTATCATTTAAATAAGTGACCCTGAATAATTTATTCAATGCTATATACAATATAGTAATTCTGAAAATGATTACATCAGCATAAGATTGTACAATTTCAACAGCCTCTTAACAGCCTGCAAGGCACGTACACCATAGTCCATACTCATGACAGATAAAAAGAAACAGCTCGTTGATTTTGAACCCTCTCTTTTGTGGTTTTAGTGGACAGATGAAGAAACTGATTGAAGGTAGAAATGGTAAACAATATCAAATACAGGCATGAAACCATGGCAATAGAAATTTTAAATGCTACCTTATTCTTCTTCTCTTCTGTTAAGGTGCCAGGCACGGTAACATCAAGCATGTTCATCACCAATTTTGCTGTCTGTAGAACTTGACCTCGTTCACTATCTGTTGAACCAATATTCTTCTCTTCAACCACAACTCCAACAGGGGAGGTAATTGGCTGTAATGGACCATTATCTCCTTGCAAACTCATATCCCCAAGCTCAAGGTTCCCTTCTAAACCTTGTTGGTACCTAAAGTGCGAGCTAGCATCAGTGCTACTTCCTTCAAGCATACCCTCTCCAGGGCCAATTGTGTATCCATTATATACATCTGACCGGGAAAGGTCCAAAAATCTACTCCCTTTAGTTTTCTTATCTGATTTTATATCCTCTGCAACAGATAATCCTTTTGATGGATTTATGGTAACATCTATATCTGTCAGAAGAGGATGGCGGCCCTTTAAGAGTCCAATCTCCACAGCAGTAAGCCACTGCAAATACCGTGTATAAGAATACCCCTTGCAAGAATAGAGTGAAAAACTTCACAATAATCTCTAAGCAAAGGGAACAAAAAACCAAGAAATTATCATCTATTTGCACACACATCAGGAGCACTAATGATAAGATTTGGATTGAAGACAAATTCTGATCAGATCAAAAAAAGATTGACAAGTGCTGCCTACACAAGAATTTACACTGACTGAAGCATCAGATTCCTATAATTTGACCAGGGGAGCAATATCATATAGTAAGGATTGAAGGAATAGAATCATTAGTTCATTTGAGCAAAATACCAATGAGCTAAAAGGTGAATGTGGTTCTTCCAACTAGTAAGTTGAGTTTGCCTTGGAGATATGACTACCAATGTTAGGGTAAGAATTCACTCTTTGGTTGATACTTGAAACAAGAGAGAGAAATATCACATAAATAGAATAATAAAATAATGATCCATAAATAGGTCCAGAAAGAAATTTACCTCCATCGTTAAAAGCTGGCACCAATATATAGCAGACCTGTCATTTCCAGTAACACTAGATGGTAAACAAGAACAAAGGAGCAGGCTAGTGAATGGATTTTCAGCAATCTTATTGCGTGGAATTGAAAAAACTGGGACTGTCCCATCATCACTCTGTTAAAATGTTGAAACTGGTAAGGCTCTGGTGGATTTATGCGCATGGAAGATTTAAATCTTAGAGATAACAACAGATAATCATTATGTCATTAATTAATCAAAACAATCTAGTCAGATTTGTGTTAGGCAGAATTGGAATGGAAGTGGGAGGAAGGAGGAGTCAAAATGACGAATACAAATTAGTTGTTCAGTTTGTTTGTATGCCAAGAGTACAACACCAATAATTCATGAGGAAATACCAACTAAGAGAGGTAATCAAGAAATAGAACTAAATTGGTTATCACTTTGAACTAGTGTTTGTATCTTTGTTTACTTTGAAGCTTTTCTGTTATTTATCAAATGCTTCTTTCATCAAAGCAATTTCAATCTCCGAAGTTCTCACATGTGCTTCACCAGCTACACCTTTGCTAATGAATATTTTATCTAATTTTTATGAGATTATTTAAACACCTTAACTCTCCTTCTCTGCCCCTTCTCACATATATTTAGATCAAACCATGATCATTCTCTTTTATTCAATTTCTCATAATTACTTAGCCTTTCCACCTCCCTGGATTACGATGAAAATGTTGAAGGATCCAATTCCTTAAGAACATAACCTATGATGAATTTACAAGTAAATGCAGGTCCTGTCTACTGAACAAAACAGATGCAGACTAAGTGAGATATCCCATAAAATAACTCATCATTACCTGTATAAATAGAACAGGAATTTTGATTTTTCCAATCACATTTCTCGTGCCAGATTTTGAATAAAAATCTTTAATAGCCCCAAATCCATGAGATACCATAGATATTGCTTTCTCAAAATCACGAACAGTCTTTGCCAATAAAGCATTTTCCACATCAAAACCTTTTGTTTTGCCTTGGAACAGTTCCTACATGGTCAATAAGTATTTGGTGATTTATAATCCTTTGAGTTATAAAATATTTGAAGTATGATAAATCAAATTCATCCTTCAGAAAATCAGATTGCATGGAGCATCTCATCAAAAGGCCAGATGAAAAAAAAGAAGAAGAAAAGAGGGTGAAGGTAGCAATTAAATCACCTTGTTGGTTCGCAGAATATCTATCAGTCCTCCAGTGAGTTTCTGATCAGTGGCAATGTGATAAGGTGTGGACTTTGTAGCTTCCTCTAAATCAAAAGGATTGTCGATGCATGTTGCAGCTGTCAATGGTGTTCTCTCCCCAACCTCTGCCAAGTATTTCGTCAACATATTTGCACCATATCCCCATCCAACACCCATCAATGTCGTCCATGGTCTTGCTGCATTAATATACTTGATAGCTGTGCAGATATCATCACTGTCACCAGCTGTAAATAACCTACAAAAAACATAGTTAAGAAGTCTCTAACGTCTTCTGTCTAACCATAAGACTCTTGAGGAAAGGAGGATTCACAATCCAAATTGCCAACTTCCCAGGAATGAAATAAGAAAGAGGACGCAAGGAGGAAGGAAGAGACGCACATATTTTTGCTTGGTTGGACAAATGTGACAGGTCAGATTCAGAAGAAAGAGCAGTAATTTCCTGCCCTCAAGTCACCATCTTCATCCCTCACCATCTTCATCCCTAGAGAGTACTAATATGGTATTATCTTTTCCCTATAACATCATTTTCCTATCTCTCATTCAAGCTTCCTTTGTTTTGAGTCAAAATGAATAAATAAATAAAATTTCCATGGTCACCTCTAAGCAACACGTTTTGATGTTTTCCGTTGTACTCTCAAGCATCTTCTTATTTATATCCTTTATATATATCAAAACGTTGGAGCAACATTCATGTCATCGAGCACCAAAATTGATCACCTCGTAACCGACCAATTACAGCATCAATCTCAAATTTGTTGTAGTCTAAATCAAAAGGAGAGAGTTACCGGGCAGTAGTGAGAGGTGAACCAGCAGATCCTCTTGGATTCATCACAACAGGGAAAAAACCCCTCTTGAGAGCTTCAAGTACTACTGACTTAATGTTTCTGTCCATGCTCCCTTCAGGCGTGCCAGGAACTAGCAACAAAGTAGAATCCAAGCCACGCTCCTCTTCCAAGGCCAAATTGGCCGGCCAATCCAACGAAATAACACCTCCATCTTCGGTGGTGACGCATACTCTTTGATAAGTCAAGTTACCATCCTCCAAAACGGTCTTTTCATCATCGTGGCTCCTCAATTGAATCTTGCCACCGTTAACCATCACATAATGCCTTTCCTCCTTCACGAGCTTCTCGTTCACATCCTCCAAGAACTTACTTCCTCGAAACGATATCGACGGGCATCGCAGCAAGACAAAACGGTTAAAAGGCGTCGGACTAGTGAACAAGATCCATTCCCCGATATCCAAAACCGAAGAATTCTTGTGTGATTTGAATCGCGACCAAAATAGAGCGACCCCAGAAGCGAAACCAAGCGCTGGAGCGAACAAATCCAAGGTATGGACAGAAGGACACTGGGTGATTAAGCTGTGGAATAAATTATGGAATGGCGCCGGTATCAAAGAGCCCGAATGATTCCTGACGGCAAGTCTCCAGTTGGATTTAAGCCTTCGGCGTCTGTGAATGCGAAATTTCCGAGGTTGAGAGGGTTCAATTGGAAAGAAAGGAAGCTCAGGAGGATGGATATTGGGAGTGGAAGTGGAAGTGATGTTCATAGTGATGATAAAAGTGGCGGCAGTAAGATGGCTTAAGTAGGAGAAAGATTGAGTTTTTTGCACAAAAAGGAATTGAATACGGATGAGGTTGAACGGAAGAAGGTGCATGAAACATCAGGAGTGGCGGTGAGGTTTCTGAATTCTCAGGCACAGGCTTCCCCGCCACGTAAAGTTATGGTCGTTGGAAGGGCTTAACTCAACGGTCTATATCCAATTGTCTGTTAGGGAGTCATTTGAACGCGCTGGACGAGGATTACTGGAGCATTTCCTTCATATATACACTCCCTCGTGTGCTATTTGTAAGGGGAAGAGGTGTCTTACATTCCCCTTCCTTTCATTTCCCTCACTTTTAGATTAAAATTTTAACAGTTTAAATTTAATTTTTAATAAAATTATTATTTTAATTTTATATAAGATATATAAATAAAATAAATAATTATAACCTATAATATATTTTATATATTTTTACGTAAAATTGAAGTAATAATTTTATTAAAAGTTAAATCTAAATCATTGAAAAATTTTAATCCAAAGATGTTGAGAGAAAAATGGAGGGAAGGAAAGTGAAGTGAAATAGGATTACCTCTAAAAGTAATTTTTTATTTTAAATATAGATATTCTATAATATTTAAATTATTTTTAAAGTTTATACTTTTTGATTAACCTAAAAATATTTAATAAATTGAATCATGACTTAAAGTTAAAAATAAAAATAAAAATGCATCTCATGTTTTATAATATATAAAAAACTAATCTTTCTTAAAATAAGTGAAATAAAACAGTTGAAAATGTCTTAAAATAAAAACCAAAAGAATTATATATAGTTAGTTAATTTTGGAATATAATATATATATACACACACACACAAATAGTTAAGTGTAAGTTTTGAATGATCATTGGTAGATGAAGAAGAAGGATGATCATTCAGGCCAAAAAAAAAGATCGCCATTGGTCAGTAATTCCCAATTTGTAAACTCGCTAATCGCTTGACAGAACCACTTTCATAGAACTCCTCCATCCAGCCTCCAGTCTTCTCATCCTTTGACTCCGTATTTTAAAGTGTTAATTATAAAATACACCCTTTAATCACATTTTAAAAGAAATTATTTAATTTCATTTATAAGTTTATATATAATTTTTTTAAGTAATATTCAAAAAATATTTTTATAATCACTTCTCATAAGAAAAAAAAAAACATGATATTATCTTTTAAATTTATTATATAGAAGCGTATTTGAAATTCTACACAATTTCTATTCCTCATTTTTTTGCATTGGTAATGATAAAATTAATAAAAATGACTTATAAAAAAGACTAAAAGAGTACATGTTTTAAAATGTTTTTATTTATATTGTTTTCTATTAAGTGAAATTTGGAAAAATAAATTATGTATACAAAAGTTATTTTATAATATCATAGTTTTTTATCATAAAATGATTATATATCTACGAGTAGGGCTGTGCAAAAGTCTCCCAGTCCTGTCTGGTCCAGTCCAACCCGAGATGGTCTCAGTCTTGTTCGGTCTGTATAGTCACTGGTCCTTCAGGACCAAAAGAACTAAAAAGACCAGACTATTTTTTCGGGTTGGACTGGACAAGAGACCAGGCATCCGGACCACTTGGTCCAGTCCAGTCCTATTAATTTTTTTTATTATAATTATAATTAATTTATTTTTGACAAATGTTTAAAGTGTAATTGATGCTAAGGAGATGATTGCATAAAGATTTATTAAGTTTGTTTCTAAATTGTTATTGTAATATAGTGTTGTTGAATTTTTTGAGTACTGTTTTTATTAAAGTTTATAAATTTAAATAATTTAGACTATAACAAAAATATTTTTTTTTCTTATTGTTAGAAATTATTATGGATTTATTATTATTATAAGTATTTTTACTATCTTAATTGAGTTTATTATGTTGGAATGGATTATTGCCTCTCATAGAATAAAAAGAGGGAAAAAAAGCTAAGTGAGTACTGGACTGACAGGACCAGTCTCCCAGTCCTATGGACCAAGTCCGGTCCTGTTAATCTTCGGGTTATTACTGGACAAGACTGGACTACGGGTTGCCTAACCCAGTCTTTTTCATGAAAGAGACCGGACTTCGGGTTAGGGTGAAGTCCAGTGCCGTCCAGTCTTTTGTGCAGCCCTATCTACGAGTATTCAAAGTGTTATTTTTCATAAATTACATATCTAATAAATACATGGCTTTTCAAATATATGACATAATGACTTATATATTTATTCTCATACATACTAACACTTGAACTAATCACTTTATTCATATCATGTCATTAAAGATTATCTCAAATGAAGATAATAGTGAGCATGAAGAAGTGAAAACCAAAATTATTATTAACATGTTGCACTCAAATATTAAACAAAAAATAGAACGTGTAGATTGCAGCATATTACAACAAAAATTCAGAAACACATGATTTCAAGAAATAATCTCATAGACCTACAATGCATCAACAAATTGATATTCAAAGACAAAGAAACAAACAAAAAAGATGAAAAGAAAATTAAAAAACAAAAGCATTGGTTAAGAAAAAACAAGGGTAGAATACGGAAACTCCAGTTCTTCCACTCTTAACAACAACGAGATGAGTAGAGAGAGATCTGTGCAACAGCAAAGTTTGAAGGGCATATTTGAAGCAACGGCAAAGTTTTTGTGAGCACATCCAAGACATCATCATCGCAAAGACAGCGACGGTCAAGGTGAAAGAGAAAAAGAAGAGGCAAGGAGATGACATTGATGGATGGAGCCAGTGCGTTTAAGCTGAGAGATGATCGAGGGTCCACGGAGCTTCGAGGAGAAATCAATGGTAAAAGATCTTGAGAGATGGTGAGGAATGGAGAACACAAAGAGATTGTCAGATTAAGAGCATTGTCAATGTGTTTATTAGAATGAAAGAGAGAAAAAGACCTCAAGAAGCAAAGAGTGGAAAAGTGATATTGTGAAATTCAACAGAAATAAACAAGAGAGGTGATGGGGTGTAAGTGAGAGACTGTTGACTATGATGTTAAAATCGTGCTTCTTGTTAAATTGTGGTTGAAATGATCCAATGGCTACAACATAATGATCAGCGTGCCACCACTTTACAATCATTGTCAAATCTTTGAAATATTGTTAGTAAAAGAAACATCAAATCTTTAGATTATGCTAAATAACACAATTTACGTTGAGATTTGTTAAACTCATGAGTTTAAAATTTTATCATTTTATGTTGATAAATTTTCACTTTTTGAGTTTAAAAATTAACGGCTAATTTTTGAATGATTCATCATTGCATATTATATATAGAGTAGTAAATTTTGAAATAAAAAGTATGTAGAATTTTATATATATATAGGTGATGACGAATTATCAAATACCTTCTAATTTTAGACTTAGAATAAAATAATTTATTTTTTAAAACGTTTTTTATATGTTTATGGTAATAATTTTTAAAATTAATTACAATATTGAAAAACTGTTTATACTTTTTAATATGCATAAATGCAACCAATTGTAAAAATATTAAAATATCCAAGTAATTTCTATATTTTTACAACCAATTATAAAAATATAAAGCATATTAAAGAAAAGTTGTTCCCTGTATTTTGTATGTGTGTGTGTGTATATGATAATAAATTATATAATAAAATGCAAAACTAAAAATAAATTATAAAATAATATCTGATTCATCATATTACACGTCTTACCTTTCTTTAGTGATGCATGGGCAAAAAATTTACGTCATATCAATTATAAAAACAAGCACAAATGTGGAGGATTAGCAAATTTGTCTATCAGGCTATTATTTATTTTCTAATACATGCATTGGCAAAATAAATTACAAATATACTGAGTGCATCAAAATAAAGAAATTAAAACTTTTATATTTTATTTTTAACTTTTAAATATTAAAATATTCTCATGCATTGTACGGAAAATAAGTTATTGATCATCCCATTGTAGATCTATAGTGAGATGAACATTGACTTACTTTTTAATTTTTTTTATACTTTTATAGATTATTATGTAGAGCTTATAGTGAAAAAATAATAGTAAATTTAAGGCCTATAATAAAAATATTAAGTGTGAGGTCATATTATTTGGTACTTATATATATTTTATGTGTGTAAAATAATAATGTAAAAAGTGTTTGTTCCACCATAAATATATAGTGGGATGGACGGTAATTTTTTTAATTTTTAAAAACTTGTGGATTTTAAAGGATCATATGGCATTTGTAATAAAAATATGTGTAAGACTTGCTTATCAAAAAAAAAAAAAGAAATATGTGCAAGACTTGTTATGTAAAATTAATTTAAATATGTTATGTTAAAAATGATTGGTGTTGGATCTATAATTTGTAAGCTGTATTTTTATATGAATATAATAATAAATTGTATAATAAAATACATAGTTAAATAAAAATGATAAGTTTATTTAAATTTTAATTTATGTGGGAATACATGAAACAACGATTTGTAAACAAAATAATTTGTTTCTTTTTTTCATACATATAAGATAATAAATTATAAAATATAATTTTTTATTATTTAATATAAATTTATGTAAAGATAATACATACTAGATTAAAATTATTTTTTATATTTTTAATATACACAAGGTAACTATTTTTTTATATATAGATTTTTAATATGCATGGAATATACTCCATTTGTTTAAAAATATAAAACATTTTTTGATAAGTTGAATGTTAAAAATATAAGACATTTTTATTTTTTTAAGGTACAATTATTACCTTTTTCATTCAAAAGTATCTACATTGAATAAATCACTAGATTTTTTTTATGGTGTGAATAAAAGTAAATATAAAAAATAGGATTAATTAAAAAATAAATAACTACTTTATTGAGAAGTGAAATTTGATTAAAATCTCTTATATTTTTTAACACAAAGAGTTAGTATAAAAATGATTTATATACATTGTTATGATATAAATTATAGTATTTTTTATTTTTTAGGGCGACGAATGGGTCAACACATTCTAAAAGAGATTAAGTTAATTTTATTTTAATTATGCATGAGAGTAATTGTTAACTTCTAGAATTTTTTGTTATTTGAGCACGTTTTCTTTGGATTTTCAATATATTTTGGTACAATTGTATATATTTTAAATATTCAAGTTAGAAAAATGTGCATATTATTTTAAAAATCCAAATCATGAGTTTATTTTAGTATTTTGAAGCTAGTTTATTAATATTTTAATTTAAGGTTTGGTTAGATGCATTTATAGGCTTTTGTTGATGCTTTTGAAAGATTTTTAGATAAAGAAATCAAGTGCACAGAAGACTAAGTTTCGTTAACAACAAAAATAATGTAAAATAGCCAAAGTCATCCCAAATTATGTCACGACAACAAAACAAAACATTTTATTTAGTTAATAAAGTTAGGATTTTGGAGTACATATAACCCATTTTTTACTTTGGTTGCCATTATAAACTTCTTGGGAGTATTTAGAAGCTTTAGATGTGCTAGGGTATAAATTTTGGTAGAGATTGAGCTTAAGTTTGAAGATTGAAAGAGATTTTAGTTTCATATTTTGGTTCTTCTTCTCCACTTTCCTTAATTTTCTCTTGTTTAGTATTTGTGCTAATATATTTGTATTTTCTATTGGATTTTGTGAACATTTGTAGTTAAACTCTTGATTTTAGGATTATTTTGAACCCTTTGTATGAATTAAGCATTCATTTCCTTTTTATATTTGTGATTAATAATGTGATTATTTTAGTTTTACTTCATACTCAGTGTTTCTAGTTGATTGGCTATAAATTAAATTGTTAGATTCACTTGATTAATGTTTGAGAGAGTTAGGTTAAGAGAAAAACTTGAGTTAAATTGTGTGAGAATTTAAAGTCTGTAAGTTGAGTGGATATTTTTGTTAATAAAGTAAAGATATACTCATTAACCTCACATATTCATATATAATTTGTAAGAAAAATTAGATTTTAATTAGTTAATTAAGAGATTAAAATAGTAATTAAACTAAACACCTATTTGGAGACTTGATAGAACACTTGTGGGTAATTTAGTATCATTGACTAACATAATTCATCAATAACAGCTAAATATATTGGGGACTGGTTGTGTATTCTTAAAGTATAAAAGGGGTATAAATAATCATAGGCCTAATTACTTTTAAAAAGCTTGAATTACCCTCTTTACTTTATTTTTTAGTGTTAATCTAATTTACAAAATCATCCTCACCTAATCATATTTTGCTCAACTTGATTCAATTTGTTTAATCTTTTATTTGATCACTATTTTTAAATAAATCTATAAAAAAATGATACTTTATTTTTATTATATTATTTACCATGACCCGTGCATTTATAATGAGCAACAATAATACATAATAAATGAGGAATTATTACTTAGATTTTAATTTGTAAGACCAACAAATGATGGATCTCATAATATTTATTGAGATAGAAATTATATTCTCTAATTAATTTTATAGGGACTGGTCAAAAAAATTAATTACACAGGGAATAATTTAATAGTAAAATTATTCTTTTAGTTAATTTCAAAATTTTTCTCGTATTAATTAAAAGAAAAATACAAATATAGAAGACTAGCATATTCATCCAAAAAATGATAAACTTAAAATAAAACAAGTTAATATTTATGTACATTCAAAATAAAATTTAAGGTAAGATAAGTTGTTATTTAGATTCAATTTAAATAAATAATAAAATTTAATTATAAGTAAAATCAAATAAATTATTTTTAATTTTAAATATTAAGATGTACGGAAAATAAATCTAGCTGATTATAAAAATGAATTGTACTTTTTTACTTTGAAAGATAATTGCATAAAAAATTATAAAATACACTAAAATATATTTCACTGTAACCATACGTACACATATTTTCTTCTGAAATTGTCACTACTAAACTTTTAAAATTAATTAAAATAATTTTATTAATGAAATTGGATCGCTTGCTTGTAGAATATATATATATATATATATTTATATACTCAAGTAGCATTTATTTCTTTATTTCTAAAATTGAATTTTAAAAACAATTTTAGGGTATTTATAATTCAAATTCATTTAATTAAATTATACCCAATCTAGAGGGAAATCGTTTGACTAAATTTTTTTGATAAATGTCATGTCCCTAGCAAGTGAATCAAATTTATTTTCATTTTTAAAAATTTGACAAACCTGATTTTCTTCCTTCCCCCTAATGGCATATTGGCAATTAATTGTTGCGCTCCCTTGGAGCGGCGATGTCGTCCCTGGTTCTAAACTTCTAGCGGCACTGCTGGCCGCACTTGTGGCGTACGGGAATTCCCCTCAAGTTGTCTTCCTCCGTCACTCTGACTCTCGCTGAGATATCAGAGAGGTAGCGAACGCGATTGAAGTTTTGTGGCTTCATTCAAATTTGGAAACTTCTCTTCGACCGCCAAACACAAGCAAAACCCCCAACGGGTTTCACACTCTTTTTGCTCTCAAAGCTATCATATATTATTTGCACAAAACCTCTGTAAAACCCCTGTTCTGTTTTTGTTTCTTAGTGATTGACCCAAAAACCATTTACAGTCATGGATGAAGGGCAAGGGGTTCTGAACTTCTCGGCAAAAGTTTCACATGAAGCTAAACTCAAAGAACTGTTGCATAGACTCACTTCGGTTGAGATTAAATTGTGCTCGGATGCTACGAAGGAATTTGTCAAGGTATTAAAAGGTGATGATGGTGGGGAACTGCTTCGTCAGTATGTTCGGGCTTCTCCCAGGTGCTCTGAACTTTTGGATGCATTGAAGCTTAGGCAAGGGAAGGAGGGAATGTCATACATTTTTGAATTAATTGCTAATTTGTTGAGTCATCACGAGGGTAAATATAAATCAAATGATGCCGAGTTAGTTGCTATCAGTAGGGATCTTGATAAGTTTGCTCGATCACTTGTTACAGAAAATCTTGGTGATGTTTACAAGGAACTGAATAGTAAAGAAGCTAAGCGCCAAAAGGCTGCTCTCTTGCTGATGGCTTCAATTGTTCGCCGAGGGCCAAGTTTGGCTTCCGAGGTCTCGAAATGTTTTGATTTCAAACTTGCTGGGTTTACCAAGCTTGCAGAGCAAAAATGGAAAGAAAATGAGAAACTGATTAAGAATTCACTCAGGAAATCGTTTGTTGGATTTGCAATGTCGTTTTTAGAGGTTGGAAAGCCTGGATTGTTGAGGTGGGTTCTACAGCAAAAGGAAATGTATTCTGGGGTTCTTCGTGGGCTAGGAAATGATGATGATGAGACTGTCATTTATGTATTGTCGACATTACGGGATAGAGTTCTTGTTGAAGAGGCATTGGTATCACCAGCTCTTCGGAGTGTTCTATTTGGAAATGTGACATTGGAGCAATTGATTAACATTTGTGGAAGGGACGGTGGTGGACCCACTGCAGAGCTAGCATATAATCTTCTAGTTCTGGTTTGTACGGATCCATGTAATGGATTAATGCCTGACTTGACAAAGCGTCCAATTCCATTGAGGGGCAATACTAAGAGAATTATGGGGCTTATGAAAAAACTAAATGCTACTGAAATTCAATATCACAGAGATTTGCTGTTGGCCATTGTCAATAGCCAACCTTCTTTTGGTTTGTCTTATTTGGAAGAGTTTCCTTACAACCTTGAAGATTATATGTCACCTTCTTGGTCAGAATTTATTTATACGGATTTTTATTTATTTTATCTTCGTTAGATATATGTGTTTTCTCATTCATCTGTTTATATATTATGATAGACGTGTTTGCAGGTTTGCTGCAGTGTCTTTAGCTGCTAGCTTGGTTTCCTTGATTGTCAATGGCCCTTCTAGGGAATTCATCAATTCTCAATTAAATGATCTAAACATGTTTGGCAATATGGATGTGCAAAGGGTCATGAAATGCATGTTTCCTCGTCCATTCAGCCGGTCAATGATTAATAAGGGATTACTTCACACTGATTTTCTGGTGAAACATGGTACTCTAAGACTTCTTTTGGAGTTACTCAAGTTTTTGGACTCTCTAATTAGTGCATCGAACTGTAGGTCTTCTTCCACCAATCAATCAATGCAACCTATTATACCTTTCAAGCAAGAAATACAGAATGATGTTCAAGCATTGCTTCCTGATCCACAAGTTTTATTAAATTTACTTTCGTCTTTAGATAGGTGCTCCAAAACACACGACTCATGCTTGAAAAGAACTGGAAGCCATCTTAAACATCACAGCAGAAGGATCAAAAAGCTAAAAATGGACACTGCTGAGAGGGACATAGCTATAGTTGTGGGTGGGATAAGTTCTGTTTCTGATGTTCCTTTATCTGTCAATGGGGAAGGTGTCTCTGATGCACCAAGAGCTGATGTATTAGATGATGAAGAGGATCTTATCAGAATAGTGAGGAAAATCTGGGGCCTGGAAATGTGTTCCTTGATAATTACCACACCAAAGGAAGTGGCGAATTACTTGCACTCTAAACTGCTTGATGCTCTCAAATACTTTCACGTATGTATAGTTTTCTGGAAGTTTTTTTGGTTATACCTTGGCAGACTGAATATTGTCATGTATATCTTGTAAATATTATATAAGGAGAAACTTTAGGTACAAGTTTTAGGTTTTTAAATTACGTACAGTTTTTAGGTATTTGCTATTTTTCCTCTCAATACAAACATGATAAATAGATGCCTTTTACAGCTCAACATTATAAGATTTAATCTTTCTAAAAATGTTTCCTCCACAAGTCATGCTTATGAAGAATTTCCCCAAAAACACCGAAGAAACTTTGTAGAAGTTTGGTTCTTCGTCTAATGTAGCATAGGCGTTATGGATGATTGTTCTGATTGTTGAGGATTGTGGTTGGTGTCTTGAACATCAGATTGCTGGATCTTCCGTTGACAAAAAAGTTGCTATGCTAAATCACCTATTACTCAAAGATTTAAGTTGTTTATTTTGGATATTGCCTTATTTTCTGCAGTGGAGTTATTTCCATTTTTTTTTATAAACTTGCAATTAACATTTTCTGGCGAATATTGCTTTGTTCATCCACTTTTCCTTTTTTAGTCAGTTGTGTTGAATTAATAATTTCTTTTGTTTTGGCTTTAACATGAAAATCTGCTAAACTTAACTAGCATCTGCAGCTACTGGAATGTCAAATGTTATCATTGAACTTCTTATGTATTATTCCTCCCGTTAAAAAATGTAAGGTATTTTTAATTGACTCTCATCTTTCAATAAAGTAGTTATTTATTTTTAAATTAACCCTATCTTTCCATATTTATTCCTATTTAATAGGGTGTTTGACTCTAAAATAAATATAAAATGATTTATTCAATTGGGGCATTTTTGAAAAAAAAAAGTAATGATTTCACCTTGAAAGACTAAAAATGTTTTACATTTTTTAACATTCAATTCCTTAAAAAATATCTTACATTTTTTAACGGAGGGAGTAATTCTGAATAATAGATATTTGAATTTGAGTGATGGAGTTTACATTTGACTTAATTTTATGTTGTAAAAAAAATCATTCAATGGCATTTTGAAACTTTTTTATGTTATGTATTGTTTACCATGTTATGTAATTATTTTAAATAATCTCAATCTGTTTAAATCCTAATTAATTTTTAATTCTTTTCTTGTTTATAATAATTACATAGCGTACTATGCATATTAGTTTAATATACGTTCAATATTGCTTCCTGATCCCTAGTCAATAGAAGTGTGCTTCTAACACAGCGTCTGATTTCTTTCTATGTTGTAGTGCGGCCATTATCTTATGGAATAAGTTTTGTGGTATTGTTGGTCAGACTTGGGTGTGCCCTGCAAACTTCAAACATTTTCTTTTAATTAGCGTGGTTAGAACTGAATTCACGTGTCTTCAAGGGGATCTTAGTGCTTCTAGATTTTTCATGGGATAGGTCTTTTTTTGTGGTCTTCCAATGGTGCTGAAATTATTTTATTTTGGAGGCAGTGTCTTTGTTAGATATACATTTGGATTGGCCAGCCTCATTACACTTAATTTCTTGGTTTTAAGGAGGATGCTTTGCCCTTGGATGATGCATCCATACTTTCCTTTCTGATATTTTCATTTGTCAGCAGAAGGGGGAAAATGAAAAAAGAAAACACAAAGTTACCATTAAATGGCATCTTATGATTAACATAAATTTGCTGCTTAAAATTAGTAGTGTATTTGTACAAACTTGAATTTTTTTTTTTATTTGAGCCTAAGGGTGTCAACTAAGTAATCATGCTTTTAGAGTTCAGTCTAGCCCACAACTTTAGGTTGACAGTCTCATTCTAGAAATGGGCCCCTTATCTTTTGATGGAATGGTGGGTCACAATCTTCTTGTGTCATCTGATTAGAAAATAAAGTATGCTGGAACGCTTGGTTTTCTTGAATATCAAATTTATTGGAATAAATTTTTCTGAATTATTGGGTTAATGTGCATATGATGATGAAATTATCTCATAATTTTTCATTTGCCTCATGCAGCGCATTGTGCCTCATGCATTGGGTGGATCATTTGAATTTTTTATTGGTCTTCTCAGCAACCCATTGGAGTTGCCAGTTGATCTACAGGTCTCACTATTGTCTTTGCTCATGGAATATATTGAATGGCATCCAAATAATGAAATTCCCTTGAGAACTCCACCGATTCTGTACAAACACCTACAGTCTTTCATCAAACTGTTGATATTTTCAACAGTTAACAGTGTTAGGCATCAGGCTTATAGATTGGCAAAGGCAGCTATTTTCAGTACTGGTGCTTTTGACAGGAACCTTCATGAGATTGAAGCATGGCTTTTGTTTTTACCAGGTCATCAAAGAAATAAATCCTCTGCCAATAGCTTGGAGGTGGAAGCGTTACATAGTTTGTGTTCGATTGTCATTTCATTCTTGTGTGATGCTGTTTCTACGGTTGGGAATAATTTAGTCAAATATTGGGATCTCCTTAAGAGTTATGTTCACAGTTTGGAAGGCGTTGGAGGTAATTAGTTCTGTAAATTCACTGTATTCACCTTGTTTACGGGTAATTCTGTCATATGATTTTCCTTTTCCTTGCTGTCTCTCAGCATCTGGGTGTTAATTATTGATTATGGATGTGGCATGATAAATTTCAAATGATCAGTCCGTTTGAAGAACCCTTTTGCTTTAGTCTGTGGTAAATATTTTGTAAAAGCTTATCATGGTATTTAGTAGTGATACTTTATGTTCTCTCTAAATTCATTATTTTTGCCTTGTCCACACGTCACTTCTTTCCTTAATTCCAAAAAAAAAGTTGCTCTTTCATTGAACCGGAAATGTAGTCTAGGAAAAATTAATCATTTGATCTTTGTAAATTTTACTCAATTGTAACTCAACCCTTCAATTTTAACTTGTTGTAACTCAGTCTTTAAAGTTTTGATTTGGTTGTCGCTCAATTCCTAAACTTTGACTTGGTTCAATTCAGTCTCTCTATTTTTAACCATTTAAGATATTAGTCTCTATATTTTAGAAAATAAAATTATAAAGATTAAATCTGTATAATATTTGTCAATTAGTAATTTAAAATTAGTCTTTAAATGTCAACATAATTTTAATTTTCAGAATTTTATTTTCAATATGTAAGGACCAATATTTTAAATGGTTAAAACTATAAGGATTAAGTTGCAGCGAATCAAAATTCAATGATTGAGTTACAATTGAATCAAAACTTTAAGTATTAAGCTACAATGAGTCACAGTTTAGGGACTGAGTGACAACTGAATCAAAGTTACAAAGATGAAATGATTAATTTTCCCATTATTCCAATTTTTTACATATTTATATTACTTTAACATTTACACATTATTTAGTTTTAATTTTTTTATAACACTGTGATATTATATTGGGTTAAAGGTCATTTTTGTTTTTGAATTGCACACGAAAGGTTACAAATATCCCTAAACTTAACATGGGTCAATTCTACCCTTCAACTTTAAAGATTTCCTTTGCTATCACTTGGACGTTAAATACACTTCACGTCCATAAGTCATCAGTGAGTCCTATTATTTTTTTAATATTTTTTATCAGGTTAAGGGTCATTTTTTCCCTTCAACTCAAATATTTTATAATAAAACATGTTAAAAATATATAATGTGGGGCCCATTAATGGTGAGGAAATGGTAAAGTGATGTTATTTTTTATATCTTGAATATCAACTAATGGAATATTGTATTCAATGTCCTTATTTTTATTAAAATAATATGCTATATTTGGTGTTCATTATTATATAACCAGTGCATTTATTTTATTATTGGTTATGAGTAATGACTGATTTTATTATCCACTTTAATTAATACTGCCTCCGTTTTTACCGAATCTCACCCCCAATAAAGTAGTTACTTGTCTTTAAACTAACCTTATCTTTTTATATTTACCTCTATTTACTAGGGTGTTTCACCATAAAAAAATATAAAGTGATTTATTTAATGAGGATACTTTTGAAAAAAAGTAATGATTACACCTTAAAAGGTTAAAAATGCCTTACATTTTTTGATATCCAACTCCTTAAAAAATGTCTTATATTTTTAAATGGAGGGAGTATATTTTAATTTTGTGGTTTATATGGACAAGAGCACGCAACCTTCACATGATTAAAATCTCCTTTCTCATAGAACTTAGGTAAGTGTGGTTAAAAATGAAATCATTAAAGATTAAGGCATATTATGAGAAAGGATAATTGAAGGTATTAATTTTGGACTTGTTTACATGTGCTTTTGTGCAAATAAATTTTGCATTTATGAATAAAGGTTGGATCAAGTTATTTCCAGAAATCAAATGTTTTTCTCTTGACATAAAGGTACTAGTTTGGATAAATTTTGGTGCAACATTGTTGGATAGGACACATTTTAACTCTTTGTGTTCTGATCTAGTTGTTTATATTGCAGACCTATCTCTTGATTTCAGCCCTCTTATAACATGTGTTATGGAGAAATGTCTGAGATTGATCCACTCTAAATCTGGAACCTACTCGTTGCCTGAAAAATCAATGGTGTTATTATACATGTGCAACACAGTGAAGTTTCTCCTGCAGACACAGGCATGTGACTAACTGGTGATTATTGTTTAGTTCTGTTTGCTGTTTGTGCAATTATAATGTTTGAATTGCTTTTATGATAGGTTGATGCAGAATTGCTTTCTGCTTTACTTAATAAACAATTGACTGAGAGACTTGGTGGCTTTGATGAAAATGAGGAATTCTTGTGTGAGTGGAATTCACTGAAGAATTTTTGGCTCTTTGTGCGGAGCATATCACAGCAACATGGTGGTTGTCATTTTTGTAATGACAGATCTATCCGTTCAAATAGTTCCTTTACAAGTACACTTGGTGAAATAGAAAGATTTTTAAGTAATGGATGTTTTGATGAAACGCCAGGAATAGCTATAGCTTTTATATCCTCTATTTTATGTGTAGAAGTTGATGAGGTATTGATGAATATGCCAAAGCTTGTGATTATTTCTCACAATCTGCAAGGAATCCCTTTATCAATCTTATCTTCAGTGTTTTTCCTGGATCACAGTGCTCTTTTCCGTGCTTTTGAGTTATGGCCTCAAATGTTCTGTGCTGGCCTGGACATGGCTGTTTCAGATCTTAGTGGCAGTGGTAATAACACTGCTGCTGCTGGGATAAATTGTAACCAACTTTTTGATACAACTGAAGTTGATGCTGCAGCATTTAGCCTCTTCCTGAAACAGGCGCCTTTCCATCTGTTATTTCCTGCAACGATGTGTATGAAAGGCCCTTGCTCATCAGAGCTTTCTAAGATGCAAGAACTACTGTTTGACAAATTATCAGAGTGCACTAGCCATTGCTCTCTCCTCAATCTGCGTCTAATTCTCCATTGGACTCATCAAATTCAGTCATATCATAACTTGAACCCATCAGTTGAAATAGAACAACTTTCCCATATATGTCTTGTCCTTGTAAGGAAGTTATTAGCAAAGCTATTGGTTTCAGAATGTAGTTCTGACTGTGCTAAAAGTTCTGGCTCTTGTCCATTAACTCATAAGATGCATGAAGTGGCTAAAGTCATTTTTACTCATCCTTCTGTTTTGATGTCATTGTCCTTTCCTTTGGGAAATGTTCAGAACTTTGCAAGCAACATTGAGAACAGCTTTGATGGGCTAAATGTATTATTCGGAGAGGAAGTTTACAATTGTTGTAGTCCAATTATAAATATATTGACAATTACTTTAGACTATGTGTGGTCCATCTCCAGTACACACATTAGTGCATCAGAAGCCAGGGATGTTACTTATAAAGAACTTGTTAGGTTGTTCAAGGCACTACAACATAGACTGTTTCTGGAAGTCAAAGACAGATTTGATCAGTCTGTTTGTATGAAAAATCTAACACCTCTCCTCCAAACAGTTTATCCTTTACATGCATTAGTTCAGTTTTTATCCCCTTTTCTGCTCCTTGAATTGGTAGATTGGATGTTTAGTAGAGTTGAGTTAGATGACTGGATGGCTAAGAATACTGCTTTATCTGTTGGATGTTCCTTGGCTGCTGGTGCTTTCAGTGCTTTGTCCTATTATCTCCGGCAGCAAATTAGAGATATGCTACCGTATGATTTATTTTGGGAGATTTGTGAAAAGGGTAGCAAGGCTCATATATTTGAGAAGATCTACAGTAAAGTAGTTGACTTCGCCATAAGCTCTGAGATAGATTGTGCAGATAAATGCTTGCTGGAAGCTGTCAGTGCTTTGTATGGCCAGAAACACATTCAACAACAAAATTTTCATCCTCTGTTATTGGCTATGTGTAGGATCATAATGATTACTCCAGTGGAAATAATTTCTTGCTGCATTTACAAGACAAATATAAAGAAAGCAAAATTCTTATTTATTCTCACTGAAATGAGCTCTCTGCATTCATCAATCTTTGGGCAATTATTTATGAATCTACTGAGCAGAATTTTAGATCATGATAGTGGTCTAACAGGAAGATCCTTTGACCTTGCACTTTCAGAAGATCACTTTTTGCTGCTTCTGCCAGCCTGTTTGTCATACTTGAATTCAATTTCTCTGAGACTTGGGGAGCAGAATCGCAAAGAGTTTAAACATGTACCTTACTTTTATTCAAGAATTCTTTTGAAAGGTTTCAGTCAGTGGAAGAACTTTGTGTCTAAAGACATATTTGAGGAAGATTATGGAGAATTCTTTCCATTATCTCTCAATCAACTTCTTTGTCTTGTTGATGGTAGTCTTCTTGGAAAATCTCTTCAGATATTGCGGCATCACTTTGCTCTTAATGGGCATTCAATGACACTGAAGAAGCGATTGAAGCTATTTAAGCAAATTTTCCCGAATTCTGCTTCACATGATGAGCTTCTGGACTGTAATTGTCAAGTAATTGATTGTTATTCGCTGCACTGGTCTTTAAATGTCATTAATCGAATTGTTGCAAAGATATCACTTTGTAAAATATTATTATTTCATGAGGAAGTAAATGGGGATCTTAAAGTTGTTTCTTCAGCGATGGGAAGAAAAATAGGAACATCCCGGATCCGATTCATCAATATTTTAGTGGATATTTGGCACTTTATTGTTATGAAATTTTCCTTAGCTTCTGATCAATCTGTAACAAGAAAGAGCAGAAACATATCATCACTATATAATCGCTTGGAAGTCTTTGTGTTAAGAAATATTCTTGGATTGACTGTGGAGATTCTTGATGATCTTATCCAAATGGAATCTATTCCCTTCCTTGAGCAATTATTCAGATCTGCACTTCTGTACAGGTTTCATGATCCAGTGACAGTGAAAATCCTCCGAGTCCTGTTAACACAGCTTTACGGAGGGAAGCTATCATATGATTCATATCTTCAATTATTACTTGCTCACTCGCAGTTTGCCTCAACCATCCATTCAGCGTGCAAGTTGACTCATTCTTTTCCATCAGATTACTATTTGAAACCTGTACCTAGCATTCTGAAGTGTCTAGTCTTCCCTTCTCTTGACCACTATGAATCTGACAGACCATGTGATGAGAAAAAAGCTGAGCTCTCTAGTGGACGATTAGAAATTATCAAGTTACTTCGGACACTTCTGTTGAAGAATGCTCATCAATCTGGTTCAGGTTCTGGATGTGATAGCGACATAAACTATAAAGAATTACATTCACTGCTATGTGATTCCTATGGTGCAACGCTTTCCCAGATTGACTTGGATATATGGAAGCTGATTCAGGAAATTGAGTGTATCAGTAAATCAGTGTCGGAGAGTATTCTTAATGCAGTGTGTCTATGGGGAACTACAGCATTGAAAGTTAAAATAGATCATCCATCGGAGCAATACTCATCAAATATCAAGGTTGATTCACAAGAAACCAGAGAATGGTCGACAAGCCAACTTAGAGAAGATAGTCCAATTGACCCGGACACATGCATATCAACCGTTCTCTTCTTTCCCTATGACAGAAGCACCAGTGATGAGCTACTGTTTGTAACGAAGATTCAACCAGATAATGTTGGGGAAAGGGTTGAGGTATGTGTTCAAGTTATCTTTATCAATGTTCTATTAGTATGTTTTCTTGTGTTGTTACCTCTACTTAACAAACTCCTTCAAATCCTATGCAGATATATTCTTCAAATGTGCAAGTTAGAAAACAATATGATCCTGCTTTCATATTGCGTTTCTCAATTCATATATTGTCAAAAGGTTTTGTTGAGCCAGTGGATTTTGCTAAGTTAAGGTTGCTTGCAATTGCATTTGTTAGCATGTCTTCACCTGACCTTGGGATAAGAAAATCGGCTTATGAGACTCTGGGTATATTCAAGAATGCTTTGGAGGTTGGTAACAGGCTCGTATTTTTGTTTCATCATCATCATATTATGGGTCTGTTTGCTTTATTTATTCTCTTAATTGCTGTTGATATATGTAGAACTCAGAAATTCTGTATTCATCTACTGAAGGGGCAGTGGTTACAATATAAAGAAGAGGGTAGCGATAAATCAGCCACACCAAATCCTGAAATATCTAGGAAATAGAAAAAATAAAACCGATTTATTGAGATCCCAAAACATTAGGGATATAATGTATAAATAAATAAGAGTAATGTTGAAAGAAACCTAATGGGCTTAGCTAGGGCCCAAGTCGTTCTCCAACAATATATACTTACAAGCTAACTTATGTTATGCACAGTAAGCTCAAAAAAGAAGAAAAATACAACTTAGTAATTCCGCACTAGTCTATTGTGGATATAATGAGACCAGAAGTCTGTGAAGGAATATTATATTAATATTAGATAAAAAAAATTTTGGGATTACTGTTAAGATTTAGAAAGTAATGTATCTTGAAAAACTTTAGATGGAGAAGTCTCTTACTAGAAATTTGTCTTTTATCAGTTTACATGAAAATTGCAACCTGAATAGAGAGTATACTGCCAATGGATCCTAGAATCCTTTGTTAAAATTCGGATATTACATATTATTTTGTTAATTGAGCATGTTCATAGCTTTTAAATTTTCTGCAATTTTTATTTTTATGAGTTAGTTTTTGATCATTAACAAAAATGCTGTACAGAAGTGCCAAAAGAGGAAGGATGTAGTAGGACTTCGCCTTCTATTAACTACTGTGCAAAACAGTATAGAAGAACCATGGCAACGAATCCCTTCAGTTATTGCTCTTTTTGTTGCTGAGGCATCTTGTATTTTGTTAAATTCTTCACATGATCATTTTGCTGCTATAAGTAAATTGTTGACACACTCTTCTAAGTTGAATTTACGGGTATGTATTCCATGGTCTCCCGATTTTCATAATCTTTCTTAGGTTTCTTGTTTTAACTGGCTGGTCGTAAATTGTCTTATTTATATAGAAGAATAATTCTGTTTCCTGTTTCATGTGCTTTTAATTTCTAGGTTATACCTCTGTTTGATGACTTTTTGTGGAGTACTTCTGTTAATTTCAAAGCAGAAAGGTTATGGATGCTTCGGCTAGTATATGCAGGGCTAAATTCTGATGATGACGCCTTGCTGTACATCAGGAACTCTATCCTTGAGAGCCTATTGAGCTTTTATATGTCTCCTCTTTCTGATTTTGAATCAAAGGAGCTGGTTATGGAGGTGAATGATTTACCTAGTTGATAAAAACTTTCTTTGTACTTCGTAAAATGTTACTTTCACTTGTGGAAGCGAAGCAACTTTCTTCTTTTTAGAAAGTATATTGCTCTTTACAGTTGAAGCTTTGGTTTTTATAGGTAGCTTAGGTGATGAGCATTTCTTCATCTTTTGTTTGTATACGTGTTGTTATTTTTTGTTGCTTGCCTCTGTGCGCTATTCATATTATATCAAGGTTTTTAAAACTAAAATCATCATTAAACTAGACAAGGCAATGGTTTAAGGACCAATGGTCAGACTATGTTTGACTTGTCATCAGACCAATCATGGTTAATTTAATATATTTCTATGTTAAATATAACATTAGAGGCAATGTTTTATAAAATTTTATTTTACAAAATTAAATTTATAGGATGAGTTTAAATAATTCTTTTTCTTTTTTATTATTACATATCATTTTTTTTAGTATATAAAAATTGAAAGTCAAGGAGGTGAGAAGTTGCTTTCTCTTCAATTTTGCAAAAGTATTATTATTGATCTTCAAAAATATTTTAAGAAAATTAATAAATGATTTATAACTTAAAAAATAAAAAGAAAATTAATCTCAGCTCACCAGTTTTACCAGTTCCCGGTTTTATCCCCTATACTAGACTGGACACTAGGCTGGTTCGTGGTCTGATCTGATTTTTTAAACATTGATTCATGTTGTTTATTCAGGTTAGCATGAATCAATCAAACCTGGCCCCCCTAAAAAAAAAAAGAAAAGAAAACACAAAAACAAAAGGGATGCAGATTGCCTCTATTCACTGCATTTTCTTCACATTTAGGCTCTGTTTGGTTCAAGGGGAGGGGAAGGGAGGTGAGGGGAGGGGAGGGGGAGAGGAGGGGGAGGGAAGGGGAGGGGGGAGGTTTTGGGGAAGAGGGGAGGGGAAATTTTAAAGCATAGGGTTAGTGTTAATTTCATTGCCTAGGTTTTATCATTGTGTTTGGTTGGTTGCTCCATTTTTTCCATTAAGGCAATGTGTATTTTCCCTTACAGAAAACATCCTTCTGGCAGCTTGTACAATTGTAGTTAAAGAGAACTCTAGAGCTCATTCATGTTGAAAATGATTGGATACGAAGACTTTACCCATCTTGATATCACTATTGTAGGAAAGTTTGATAATCTGTGAATTAATCCCAAACTTTCAACGCTACTCCTCAAGCTAGAGAGTGTAGATATTTTCCATCCCTAGCTTGGCTTACAATCCTCTCAACTTGCCACTCCTTTAGTGTGGATGTCTGATGTTTGTTTCTCTTGCATATTTATCTACTTTCAAGCGTTTCCTTGATGAAACATTTGTCAGCTTCTTTGCATTTTATTCTGTCATGTTTAATTGGATTGTGAGCTGTGTTGATTGCAAACTTATTCTGAAAATAAAGGTTCACTGATTCTCCCAATTCATCTTCAAGTCTTCTAGGATAAGCTTCAGCCAAAAAAAACTAGAAGAAATTTTTTCAAGTCTCTCTGCATATTCAGAGATAATTGTTTCCATATCCCGGTATGTTATACTTATAGGTTGATGTAATCTTATTTTCCACTGCAGGTTATACAAAAGTCTGTCAAATTGCATAAGATTGCTTGCCATCTAGTGAAACATTGTTCTCTTTTTTCATGGTTCTCATCTCTCATCTCGGTAATTGGAGAGAGGTTTAATGGTGGCGAAGAAAGATTTTTCTTGAAGCAAGCATTGGCAATATTGAAGGTAAGTAACTGAACTCTCTTTCATTGCACAATTTATTTTTCGTGTCTCTGATTTAGTATTTTCTTTCGTTTCCCGTTTTATATCTTTGGGGAATTGCTAAATCTGTCATTTGACCTGTAAATGTTATTTGTTTCTTGGTTCCTGGGCAAAATAGTGGTGAGCAATAGATGGACACCCATTAGAATCGAATCTTCTTTGGAAATCCTTATTTTTCAGCTTTCCTGCAATGGAAGTAGTTTAGCATACGGTTGAGTCTTTCAACAAGAACTTTTTGCAGTATTATTAACACGAGATTACATTTAATCTTTTATTTGATTTTGGTAATTTCTCTGAGACATAATTTGCTGCTTTTCCAGGGAAGCTCCATTTCTTTGCTTTTCTCCCACATCAGAAAAATGGATTTGGTTTCATTTATAAGTGGGTTTTTGTTTCTGTTGGCCAAAGACTTACAAAATGTAAAAATGATAACCTTATTTTTTTTTTCCAAAGAAAAAAGACAGCCCAAAAAAAGCCTTAAACGAAGCAGTTTTCCCCTCTACTTCAGCTTTATGAAACAAGCACTTACCCTAGAAATGGTGACCTCAGAGTCAGAAGAAAGAGTTTAGGGTTCCTTTATTTCTAGGAAAGAATGATAATGGAATGGTCGGGAGTGAAATAGAATGGAATGTTGATAACATAAATCTGTTTGGTATGATATTAATAAGATTGGAAACATTTTTTTTATATTTAATTAAATAAAAATAAAAGTGAAATGACTTATTGCCCTCGATGAATTTTTCTTTTCCCTTTCCTTTCCTCTCAGTCAGTAAAACCATGCAAGAAACTGAGCTTCTTACCTACTACCACTGCTGGCACCGTAGGTTCCAATTTTCCTGCCTCCTCCTTTGACCTTAACTTTCCCTCTCTCAACAAAAAACATAGATCTAGATCCAACGAAAAACAAAAATGAATCCAAGCTCATAACATGGTCTTGACATCATTGAAATTGGGATTCAAGTCAAACAGGGATTTATAAATCCTTCTTTTCTCCATTAACCTGACTATAATGTGCAACTTCTTCAGAGCAAGACCACTGATGCAATATCATACAGATCCAATTGTTGCCAGTAGTGAGCTAGGGAATTATACTATTGAGTCACAGTTAGAGAGCCTTGTATAAATTCATGTAGGACATTCAATTTCCAGAATATCAACTTTATTCTTCAAGGAGGAATAAACTCTTTTGCCGCACTCCAAATTTCTGTGGCTGTTGCATCGAGCATAAAATTCTTCCCAACTCGCTAAATCTGGGATCTTCAGGATGTGGCTGACGAGCTTGCAACTGAAAAATCCCTTTGATTCTGCCTATGATATAACTACATGACTACTGAATATTCTCTGACAGAAATAACAAAATTGAAAATCTCACATGATGGGGATGGCCATAATTTTCTCTATATAAGTTAAAAAGGAGAGGAATGCTTAACACTCAAATGTTGCGGGTCTTTAGCTCCATACTGCCTCTAAACCTTTGGAAAAGTATAGGAAAGTTCAGAGACAAGTTTTTCTCTGTTTCAGCATTTTATTCACAGTGTAAGAGAGCTATCATACATAAAACATGTTGACAACACTGGTCAAAATAAGGGATGTTGGCCACAACCTTTAGACAATTTAATCCCATAAAATCTGGATAAGAAAATTAAATATAAACTAATTCTTATATCTGAAGCTATATCAGTAGAAATAAAGCTGAACAAATAAATAAGAGCACGAGTTGCAAGAAGTACGGAATATCATATGGTGGTTGCATGATAAGCTTATCATCAACTTATAAAAATACCTGAGAGGACTGATTGAGTCAAATCAGTGAGGTTTTATTTTTTAACAGAAAAATAAGACCCTTCTAGGTTTTGAAGGTGGCATAGAAAAGGGTCTCCTGCTTTTGTGTTGTAATGAAATGATGCTTTTGGGTTTTTTGTGCCCAAATGATGTTTTCTCATTTAAGAAGGAAAATAAGAGATTTTATTTGTAAATTGTAATGGATATTTTATTCATACTAACAGTTTATTTTAACATTTATTTATGCTATTTTTTAAGAATATTTGGTCCTCATTTATTTATTTATTTTTGATAAGTTGATTGGCGATTATGCATATTGTCATATAATATATATGTATATAATTCTACTCTTGTATCGTAAAACTTCAAAAATTGTATCTTCCACTTGTTGTGCAATACCCATTTTGGTGCTACATAATATCTAGTACTAAGCTTGGTTTAACTTTTATAACTCATAAAGGTCTTAGATGAAGCTTTCCTTAGATTTTACTTCTTTAACCTATGATTTATCTGAAATGTAGAATTTAATAGTATAATATGATTAGCTCATGAAGCATCCTATGCTTATTAAAGTTTGTGGCACAATCTGTACGAAAAACATTAGGTGTTAATTTTTGTTTACTTATATTTTTAACATTTTTCTTATTGTTCTCTGTCCCTCAATTTTAATGATTTAGGCTGTCAATGATGTCATTTCATGGGGAAGCATCTCAAAATGGCTGCAAAATTTTGCTCTTGAGCAGCTGGCAGAACTTTCTTCTAATCTATTTAATTACATACTCCATGATGCAACATTGATGGTTGAAGCTGTGGCATTACTTAATCCCTTGCTGCAAATGATAGTGTCGCTGTTGAAAATATCCCAAAAAAGGAAAACATGTCAGCCACATTTTACCCTATCAATGGAGGGCTTATTTAAGATATACCAAGTTGTTGGTCAGTTTAATCTTGCACATATTAATCCAGAGTTGGCGCTTGAAGCTATACTTATGAATGGGCCTCCTGTCTCCATTTTCCTGATGGTATTTTCACTTGCTCGCTCTCTGTCTGCATGCCCTCTTCTATCTTATCATTTTGAGGCATCTGTTTCTGTTTCTTTTTAAAATTGTCTGATCACGGAGCTTATATTGTTTAATTTTTTAAATGTTAATCATGGTTTAACTGAGCAGAAGATATAAGCAATTTTAAGCTAAAATATCTTTGATTTATTGATACTATAATAACTGAGGAAGAAAGCATACATAATTTTCCTATTCATGCTTTTAATAAATAAATATGGTTAGTTTTAATGGTCTTCCTTTTCTTTATTTATTAATTATTTTCTTTGAGAATGGGTTTTTTAACATATTATAAGAATTTTGACTTTGATTTATTTTCCAGTGAAGAGAGTAGAATGGATAACTTTGAATCCTGTTAAGAGAGATAAAGGAAAGCCAAAGAGAATACTTTTGAAAATTGTTGACCAACACCTTTTAGTTAACATTTCTAAAAGTTTGATAAATGATAGAGCATAATAGCATTGTACAATTCATGTAACTGACCCCATCCAGTGGGATAATACTTATTATTGTTGTTGATGCTGTTAATCCATTTTAGTTTGGCTTGCCATCCATTTCTCTCTTTAGGCGGTGAATTTTTAGTGAGAAATGCATTTATCATACTGTAGACCATTGCCATGATTGAAGAATATATAGATCTTATGCTAATCAAGCCAAAACTTGATATATACCCTTAATCATTAACCTTAGGTTATTACTTCTGGTGACAATGAGAGGATCCTAATGAGCCATGACCATATTTGATTGATCTGGCTTCTACTTGGGCTTATATAGCCAATATTTTTACCTTTTTTATTAATGTATTAGCTACTTGAGGGCATTCTGATGCATATCGATGTGTTGCTTGATTAGTATTCTTTCTCATTGAATTTGTGTTGACTGAAGTGATATTTGTTTGTTCTCTTCTTTGGATGGGTGTTTGCCTTGTGTCTGTGCAGCATGAAGAAAGGCTTGAAAGCTTTCTTAAGTGGGCAATTTCAACTGCTTTACAATCAGAGTCTTCTCGAAAGTTAATGTCTAATGAGTCTCAAGTATATTCAATGAAGGAGTCTGGTGATGTGCAGCGTAAAAATTCTTTGCTGTCAAAATTTCTCCGCTGGTTAACAGCATCAGTGATTATTGGGAAACTCTATCAGAAATATGATTATATGGATGCCAAGTTTTTCGAACCACAAAACTTTAACTCCCTCTACTCTCTACTGCTCCACATTGAAAACGTTTATGGACGAAGAGATGAAATAAGAATTGCTGGTGAGGAGTTACTGGCTTCTACAATTTTCTCTCTCCAACTGCTTCTTGGTGTCAATTGTGAAGTGCTACCCTCAGTTGTATCTGCTCTGTGTCTCCTACTTTTTAATGCTTCTGATTCTGCAGGTATTCTATTTTATATATTGTAATGGTTTGTTGAGTGATTCTGCTGGACCCCCCGTGATTTTGGGAACAATCTTATGGGATACATGCTTTTAATGGCTGAAGTCAAATTCCTTTGTTTCCTTATTTGATTGCTGTTTTGAGGCTTAATTTTTCTTTCACGTGGCATGTTATTTATTTTATGGTAGAGGAGCCATTATTTCCTTTTTAGGTTGATTGACTGAAAATTCTGTGGCCATTGTGTTTTTCTTCCTGGAAAGCTTGAGAGTGAATTTTGTGGCATAAATTAGTAGAGCCTTGAGGGCTTTATATTATTCTGTTGATGCTATTACTTGCATCTTCTGATGCAAACGACTGGGATTTTGATGGTGTTCAAGATTATTGTAGTTTCATGTTTGCTTTGGCATTTGTTCATTTGGACACATATACTTAATTTCTACTTTGTTTCTATAGTGGGGAAAACTGACTTATTGCAAGACAACGATTCTCTGATATCATCGCTCTGTTCAAGGATACAGTGTCCTCCAGAAGCTAATCCTGCTTGGAGATGGTAATTTTTCTTGTTTATTTCATTTTATTGCTTTACCTTTTTCGTTCGTTATGATTGAATAATAGTAGGCTGCTGTATAATCAGTAAAACGGTCATATTCTTTGTACACCTGATGTCAAACGAGCTTCTTGAATGCCCGTAATATACAATTTAGATACGTTTTACTGACAGAAACACCTAACGTCCAGGCATGTTTGGCTTATTGATGATACAGGTCATTTTACCAGCCGTGGAAGGATCTTTCACTGGAACCAACTGATGTACAGATGATGGAGCAGTATCATGCTTGCCAAATCTTGTTATTAATCATCTCAAATGTGCTTGGTGGAAGGAAGTTAGAATCCGCTAATCTATCACACATAGATATTGAGACATCTGATGTATTTAAATGGGAAAGAAGTTTGCTTGAAAATGATTCTTGATACGAAGTTAGCATTGTAGATATTTTTGTTGTACTTTGATTTTGTATTTATTAGGGTATTACATTCTTGTTCTATGTAAACTCATATTTGATTGAATAGATATAGATATAAGACAATTTGATCTCGTTTCTTGCTTTCCACTTTCTCTTTTGTGCTTTTTGTTGGCTTTTTTTTTTTTTATTTCCATTCTAAATCAACTCGAACAATATAAATTTAAAGAAGAAAATTGATGAGAGTTTTAAATGATTTCATACGGATTCCAAAGATGCTGTATCAGTATCCAAAGAATTTTGTTCATGAGAAATGCGGAACAGCAGAAGTGCAAGTAGGCCTTTATTTCCCTGGGTAAAATTGGCTGTATAGATTGTATGTTGTGATTGTACTTCATCAATAGTCAAATTTCTAAAAATATTGTTAATCGAAAGATCTTTTTTAATAATTGCATTTAATATTCTCTTTGGTTTCTTTATATGTTAAAGAAAACATTTAACAACCACTTTTACTGACGTTATACTTGATTAAACTTTAAAAAAACACTTTTTTCTTATCAACTTATAAGAAAAGATTGCATAAAATTGTATTTATTATTCTAGAAATGGATAAATAACTTTTAACTTTGGTTCATAACTTCATATTTTGTATGTTTTCATGTGATTGAAATATGGAATTTAAAATCATAATAATACGCAGTTCAAAATTGTATTGTTGATAAAGTATTAATATATTTTCTTGAAAATGAATTGTTTTAAGCCTCTAGAATAATAAGTTTCAAAAACCATCGCGCAAGTTGAATTATACAAAGACAGATATTTGATACATTAGATTATAATTTATGAAAGAACTAGCCTCGAGCTCGTGTGACTTGGTGACACCGTGCTCACTTGTTTTTTTAAAAAAAAAATTACTCTTAACATGGTTCTTTTTTATAGAAAAGAAGATACACACCCATGGACACACATAAACATGTCAATGCTGGATTTGAATCCAAAATCTCTCTCTAAAAAAGGAAGTGACACTATTACTAAGACAACAAACCATTGACAACTAATATATATTTTTAAATGGGCAGGATTATCAATTTATTGTAATAAAAACTCAATTTTTATAGTAAAAGTAGATTGATGAACTTGAAAACACTACCGACGGGGTGGAGGGGCTTGATACTTATAATGGAAGGTTATCGGCTGAAACTTGTGATTACAGAAATTTTAAAAGAGTACTTATTTAATTTTTTTAATTATACATATTCAACTACTTTATATACACTAAAAGAATAGTTGATATTTAAAAAAGTATTTCATCTTTTTTTAAAAAAAAAACAGGACTCTTGATAAAATATTCTCTCTGAATTTTTCTCTTTTTAGTTACGTGCAAGGCATTGTTTACGTGTGCGACAGTTCTTTTAGTATATGTAATCACCTTCAATTATATTTGCAATTTTCTTTCACTTCGGCCTAGTAGTGGAACGTGCATCTCAGTGCGTGTAATGGGCTAATGGGTCTTCAATCACATGCAGAACTCTTCAGCCATGTACCAATGTCTTCAATGGAAACCTTCAAAAAGCATGTGCAAGCTGTTGTCGATGTGTGCAATGGTTCTCCTGGTATATGCAACTTTCTTCAAAAATCATCAAGTGTTTGACACACTATTGAGCATTGAGTTGGCCAAAAAAAAAAAACTATTGATGTGGCTTCTTGAAATCCAGGTATGAATGAAATTAAACTTGGCCATGAAGTATGGTGATAGGGGTTGACGCGTTCAAGTGGCTGATTTCCTACGGTGTCATTTGATTTGGAACCTTGGATCGCTGCTTTTCTATCGGCCGCACGACAAAAATCTGCACAAAACTTTTTGGGCTTCACTGAAGGTTGGGAGCATGCGTGTGAATACCAATCAAGTCTGCAATATGATTTCTTCTTGTTGAGATGGCTCCTGCAAAATGAAAAAAGTCCTTCACTAGCTGCTACAAATGGATATACGAAGTCTACTCTATCAAAGGGCATTTCACCCCTTTACGGGTACTTTTTTTTTTTTTTTGCCAAACTTATTGATTGTCAACTTCCTAAAATTTTAAAACATCAATTCAATTTCTGTGAGTTCGACGTGAGTTAAATTAAAATTAAATTTTTAAGAGAAATGATACAAATAACGCCAATTTCTTATGCCAATTATTTATTTTTCATACTATACTCTTTTATTTTCCCTACGTAAGTTGTTTATGCTTTTAATTTTACTTATTTATATTCATAATGATATCATAATGTTGGTGAGAGTTACAAATTTTTCATATATTAGTTGTTTATTTTTCATATATCGATTTTTCATGTTTCCTACATGAGTTATTCATACATTCAGTCTCACTTGTTTATATTCATTGTGGTATTATACTGTTAATAAGAGTTGTAAATTTATATATGTTAGTTTTTTATTTTATATACATCAGTTATTTATTTTTTCTGTATAAATCGTTCATGCGCCTAACTTTATTTATTTATATTTTTAATTGTATTATGCTATTAATGAAAGTTCAAATTTTTCTTATGTCATTTGTTCATTTTTCCCATGTCAGGTATTTTTATTTGAGGAGGTTGGGGTTATTTGTGATGTTTCACAATTTTAGAAGGCTTGACTGTGAATAAGCTTAGTCCGGGGGCTTATAGCAAAATTTCTATAAAACTATAAAAAGTTAGTACAATATACTACCACCAACAATCATGCCCTAGACTCAAACCACGCACGCATAAAGCAATTTCAATATAAATTATTTGAAATTTAAACATAACTCTTCTCTTAATTAATAATTAAATTCCTGTTTGTCATTGCAATTTCTGAGTCGTGTGGGAAATTGATATGGGAGTTTTACTGAGAGAAACTTGGCCTTTTTCTGAGAGAAACTTCGTGCCACGATTTTTTCCCTTTCTACTTCACAAGGCCCCCCTCCTACTATTCACTCACCACTATCAAAAACGGCACTTGAACAACAAATCTAATATCATTTGTTAACGCTCATGGCCCATAGAATCTCTCATTTATTATAAATACTCATTTTCCATAAAGAAATCTTAACTTTGGGTTACAAGAACAATTCGAAGGGAAAAAATGGCACTGAATTGTAAGTTCATAGCAGAAAGAGAAGATAAAAATATAGTAAGTATTTTAGACTTATTTTGTTAGAAACAAATGGTAGAAGAAGTTGGAATATACTATGTAGCTAGATGAATATTGTTGTAGTTTGGATGGACAGTGAAACAGAAGCATAAATGAACAAGAATATTTGGTTTAGAGAGGAGATTACTGAAGGAGGAATCCAGTGTGAATCCAATAGGTAGTTACAGTAAGCGTTTGGCGATGCGGTTAGACACGCGAAGGGGAAAAGATAAGATAATTCAACATACAAATTAAGTAAAAGAAAACATGTGATTTATACTTTTTAATTTGCACGGGTAAAAAATAACAAATTAGTCAAATAACTTCTAGCACACGTGATGTATGGAGATGATAAATTTTGAAATGAACTGCACTGTTTAACTTTTTGACATAAGCTGGATAACAAAATATGATATATTTTTGCTGAAAAGGAGTATCATGAAATTAGAGTTGAAAGTGGGAGGATTGGAGAGGCCAGGTGTTGGTGATGATTACCCATTTGCTTTCCATCATCAAATTGCAAGTAACGGACGTCTCTAAATTAAACCTCACCACTTTCTTTCATGTTTGCAAACTCCTCATGTTCAGGGTTTTACTTTTACATATAATCCAGAGCCGAGGGCTCCGCTCATACTATTTCCGTTGTACTCATCTGATGAAAAGCACTCCTCAAGACTCTCGATAAATAAACGTGTTTTATTTTGTACACCAACCATAATTGACCCTGATATCCAAGTATAATGTCTCCAGCCTTGAATCTTTACTAGGCATTCTTATATCATCAACAGATTCAAGGTAACCAACACGAATAGCCTTTTTCCTCTCAAAAGTTTACAGGACCGGAGAATGATTTGATGCCAGTTGCCTCGGTCAGCATAGTCATTAGAGATCCAAAGTAACCGCATGTGTAGCCAAAACTATTCTACGCTAAGCGCCCCTGCACTAGTGTATTTTTGTACTCAGACTTGAAACCAAAGGGCGCTTACCCTTTTTGCTTCTCGCCGCCCCATGAACCGTGACAGATTCTGGTGCCAACAATCAACACCTCACATTTTTCTGACTCCACATCATCTCTCTCTAGCCTTGCAATTAAGGCTTATCCATTTAAGTATATTTTTATAAACACTCGAGCTTGAAAAAATTTAAAATATATGACATTATAATTAAAATTTTAATTGTTAACAAGATAAAAATGAGCTTTTACATTCAACCCTGAACTTTTCAAATACGTGTTAAACTTTAAAAAATAATTAAATTTAAGATAATTAAGTTTACGGGTTCAACCTGCTCATTTTCTAGTTTTATCTTTAAATTATTTCATAAATTTAATGCGTGATTCTTGCAGGCTGGACAAATTGTGAGAAACACTAACAAAAATATTAAATTCCTAATTTTTCATTTAGGGATTATTTCTCGTGGGATCAAAAAATTCTAAACCACCCCCCTCCCCAAAAAAAAAAAACCAAAAAGAAGCCCACATTTTCTCAAGTGAGGATCATATCTTGTGGCTTAAAAAAATCCGTGAGAAATTTTTAGGCACTTTTCACATTGAAGCATTAATGTGCACTAAAGTGAGAGGCTCGCATTAGTGTGCGCTCAGATGAGTACATAAACAAGAAAAAGAGCCAAGAAGAGGAACGAACTCATGCCCAGCATCAGGCCAAGACAGAGAAGATGCTTCTATTGCCCCGAGGTGTGAGATCACATGTAATGGATGTTCTGGGTGTTTAGAAAATGCAAAAAAAATTAATGAATGGTGACAATGAAAGAAACTGTGAGAAGTGTGTGGACTCTAATCATGGAGGCTGGGGCTCTGCTTGCTGGTATAAACCATGCCAGCTGGGCCTGGGGGAGAGGGACAGTGTTGGTAAGGTCGTTGGTGGAGCCTTTCCCCAACATGTACATAGTCACAGGTGATTTCATGATCACGAATAAAGGGAGAGGAAATCGACGAGTGATATTGCATATAAACAACTCCTCCAGCGTCAGGGGTGCCGGAAATCTGACGCATTGTTGGCCTACAGAGCCTTGTCGCAAGCCCTGGGTTTAAAAGCCAGCTAATTTTTTAAAAAAGATCCACTGCCTTCAATTTTATTCACATTACAGAGGCCCAGGGGACAGATGCATGAGAATAAAATCCCTGGAGATCTTGATATATAACCTCTCTATCATGTGCCCAGTTGAGATAAAGAGAAAATGAGAAATGGAAGCGTGATTTTAAAAGATATCGTACCAGTTATGTTTATTATATAATGACTATCGCACATGGTCTGAATGGAACGGAGACAGCTCACAGAGTATATGCCTAATTATCATCTTAGCCCCTCTTAACAGCATCATCCGGAAGGAACATTGGAGGGTGGTTTCCACCAAAAAAATAAAAAAAAAAACACAAAAAATCAAGGATATGCCATTTAAATAAGCTAACAGATTTTACTTAGAAAAACGCGTGAATTTTGAGAACTTCATACGCAGGTCATATGCCATACGAGAGAATCCAAATAAGTTTTCAAGATTCTACCATCAAATTGTTCCCAGCAGGTTTGAAAATTTGCTAACTAAAACGTTGCGTAATTGTTCCCATAAGAAATTCAAAAAAAAAAAACGAAGCAAGGAGAGTTTCTTACACCTGAAACCAATCTCATGATCTGGTCGTCTGATCCCCTAACAGAGATTAGAGTAATCGCTTACTCTTCAATAGTTCCTGCGTTTCCAGCTGCAATTTACCAGTAAGTACAAAGTTTACTGAAATAGGAAACTATCAGCCATAGATCGCAATTTAATTAGTTATATCCCCCCTCCTCCCACAAATCTAAATATAAATTACAAAGACAAGGACTCAATAATCAGAGTAATATGAAAAAAACCCAGAAAAGCAGATGTTTGGCCCATTCAGACGCTAAATTTTTTTGCTCACAATGCAGATGCTAAAATTTAGATGTACGCGGAATGTAATAAATATCTAGCACGATAAGCCTTTTATTTGAGGGAGGAAATGCTAGTCAAAATTTAACAAACCTATAAATTAAGCTTTGCTCGCGGGTACACTCCAGGGAATGTCAAATGGCATTGATATTGTAAATACTTTTTGTTGGAGATAAACTGAACTTATCGCAAATAATTGAACAACTTACAGGAGCTTTCATCATGTTGATCTTTCTGGTTGTTCTCCATGCAGTTTAGGAGGAATTTAAAAGTCTCAATCTCACATGGGATAGTGAGCCCGCCACTTTGCTCAAACCCGAATTCGTCGGCAGCCTTTTCCAGCAACACTTTGAATAGAGAGTGACTAAGATAGCTGGTGGGAATGATGAACCTCCGAAGCTCTGGCCCGACATAGACTGCCAAATACCCTTTGGGAACATCAGGTGGCGGCTCAGGGCTCTGGCAGCTTTCTTCATCCGAGTCACAGTACATGACGCTCCTCAGCCTTCTGTTAATCATTGGTGCTATGCCCCCGTGATTCAAGTCAGCAGGTTGACAGTTCACTTTTGAACTCAGGGTGACAGATTGCCACTTCTGAATCATCTCCTTTAGTCGCACAATCTGCCCAATTCTGCTCAATTTAGAGCCTCCGCTGTCGTCCATTGCTAAGCCTTCATCACAAAGTTAACAGGTTTTACAGGATCAGGTTCGGCGCTTATAGAATCTAGAGCAAAAAGTCTCGTCAGTTCAGATCCCACACAACATGGAAAGATACATCGAAATCATCTTACCGTTTTTTAAGTATATATTTTCAAAAACAAGATGGAAGAAAATTTCAGGTCATGATTACTTTCTTTGCATGGCTGCATAGAGGTATTTCAAATGTCAAAACAACAATATCCATAGCTAAAATGGCACTGAGCTTCTAAAACCAATTACTAAGGGGCTACAGCCAAAAGAAAACTATCCATTGATCATCTTCACCCGAAAAGAGAGGGTGAGCAAAATGCCATTATAGAAAAGGAGGTCATGAACGGCTCCTTCTATCCGGGAAAATATATTTCATTTTGCTGGATATTATTGTTCTCATTAGCCTGAAATACTCGTTACAATTGTTGAACAGGTCATGTAAGAATCACTCAACAACGACCTTCAAATTTATTACTGACATTACAGTTTAGTCATCACAATCTACAGCCTCGTTTGATAATCAATCATTGCCATCTGCTTGAAAATATTCTAGCCATATATTCCAACTCTTATTATGGGCCTCAAAATCATACCCGATCGTCATTCATACGCAAGGCATGGAATTGCATCTACGGGCATGGAGTTGGCAAATTGTAAGCTATGGTCCCCGTAGATCCAAAAACAGGGGAAGAATCTAGAGCACAAAGAATAAATTTAATCTACCAACAAATAGCGGGTACATTAAGTAAATGGCCGAAAAATATGAGCAGTAATAAAGATTAAACGTGGTAATGGAAGCTAATAAATTCGGCCTTCTAATAGCGACAGGCTAGGAAGCAGAAAGGTAAGCATCAAAGGAGAGACAATTTCAAAATGCTGATAGATATAGACACCTGAAACAGAATACGGTATATGGCCTCAGGTTTGAGCAGGAGGAAGAACCGCCATGTAGTGCCGGCAATGGAAGCACAGGTAGCGAACTCTCCGAGGAGAGAAAACTATGGGGGGAAAATGTTCTCCTGGATTATTTTTTATCTGCAAGGAATCACCAAAAGACAAATTTAGAATCCGAGCTGTAGTTTCATATATATATGCGACGATGAATTATGGGAGCCCCAACACCCTAAACCGGCGCCTCCGGAGACTCTGTTTTTCTGGTATGCTCCAACAAAACATCGATCTGTTGGGAACGGAATCCTACAGTTATTTTTCTTTAAAAAAAATAATAAAAATTGCTCCGGAACATGGCCCAGCCTATGGGTTTTTTTTTTTTTTTTCTAAATAATTGAGTTTGAGGTTTTGACCAGTTCTGTAGAAGGAACTTAAACGACTCTATAAATCCTGTAATTTTATTATTAATTTTTTTTTAAATTTTGTAAAACACTATATTTGAAAAAGGGACCTGCTGAACCCTAAGCTCTTTAAATTTTTAAATATTGAAGGATTTAAATTAAACAATTACCTCTTGCTTTTTCTTACTCATCTCTCCCTTACGCTCTTAGCTAGTCAATCACTCAATCTCACACCTCTCGTCCTTGTCTCTGCCTCACGGCCGCACCCTACATATAAGAGATCTAATACATATATTTGGTTAATATTTATTGTAAGTGATAAAAAAAATTACAAAAGTAATTGACATTCAACAAATGGACTTACATTTGAAGGATATAATATTCTATTTTTAAATGATGAAGAGAAGAATTTAGATTTACATTAATGAAGATTTTAATCTTCATTTGAAATTTAAACTTTTAAATCTTTGTTGAATTTTATATGAAATTTTAATTTATTTTATGTTAACTTCTAGAATATTATGTTTAAATTAAAACATTGAATTTTTTTCAAAAAGAAGACTTATGGGCCTAACTCTAAGCCCTTTAAATAAGATTCAAACCTCAAAATTATGTCAAATTTTAGATAACTAAGCATAAGGGTCAAGCCGCCCATATTCCCATCTCTAAACTCACACTGAAATATTAAATTGTTGATTATTATAGGTATAGAATCTGAAAAATTCATTTTATATTTAAAAAAATGACTTTCACTCCCCCCATTAAAAATATTAAAAAATATAAAGTATTTTTAATCAAATATCACTTTTCATAAAATAGTTACTTATCTTCAAAATAATACAATCTTTTTATATTTATTCATATTTAATAGGGTATTTCACTTTAAAATAAATATAAAGTAATTTATTCATTAATGATACTTTTAAAAAATGATTATACTTTAAAATATTAAACATATTTTATGTTTTTTAACATATAATTTTAAAAAAAAATGTCCTATATTTTTTTTAATAAAAGGAGTACTTTTGAAGGTCAACACTAACCCTTTATGATTTAGGAAGAGTCTACAGGCTTTAAGCTGCTGTTAACATATATTTTTTATGACAACTATTTAAATAATAAAATATTAAAAGTTAAAATGCATAAATCTTTCATGGAGTCATATACGACTTCTCTCACATTTAAATATCTATATTTTATATAAATTTGAGATGTTTGATGAACAATGAATGAATAGTAATTTTTTAAAAATGCCCCTAGTTTTTTCCTTTTTATCTATACTAGTGGAACATTGTCGAATTGTACTATCTGACTCTTTCATTTTTCAAAAAAAATTTGTTGTGAATCTAATGTTTTCTCTCTTTTTAGATGAGTACAGTACATACAAATTTTATATTTAAAAATGAGAAAAATATTTTATCTATTTTTATCTTAATTAATAATGCATTTCTTTTATTTTGTGAAACCTGTATGAATATTTTTTTAATATGAATAGTTATAAATACAAGCTTTTCTTTTATTTTTAAGATTTTATTTTCATCTACCTAACAAGTTAACCATTAAATTATGTATATTAAACTAAAATACCCCTATTTAAATATAAATATTGTCCAAAAATTATTTAAATTACCAACAAATTATTTTTTTATTATTTAAATGCAGTTATTTTGTAATTTTTTAAAAAAATCGAATATATAAATTAGCTAAAAAAGATATTCAAAGAGGCAATGCATGAACTCAATAAAAAGAAAGATAAAATCAAAATATTTTTAATAATTTAGAGTAGTTAAACCAACCTAAATAAACTCAAAAGCTAAAAGTGTTAAGAGTCATACTTGATTATAAATTTTTATATGTTCAGGTATTTTAAACTTGATATGAATTGAAGCTCTAAAGTTATGGAGAGAATGTAATATTTTAGTAAGCTTGATTTTAAAAAAATGAAGTAGTATGGTTTAAAAAAAGTGGTCTAAAAGACTTAGCATTAAAAATATGAGTGGAGTTTATATTTATAAATTTTAAGAATTTAAATAAGGTGTAAAAAATATTAAAATTTTTATATTTTGAGTGATCATGTAAGATTTTATATTCAAAATTAATGGTGAATATAAAATTTTTAGTAAAATAATATATGTTAAATATACACAAAATTTTTTATATACTCCCTCTATTAAAAAATGTAAGAAATTTTTTGAGAGATTGAATGTTAAAAAATATTAATCTTTTAAAATGTAATTATTACTTTTTTAAAAAAATAAAATATTTCTATACATACGGGGCATAAATTTAGTTTTAAAGTAACTCATAACCTTTAATTTTTTTTTAAAACTCCTACTATTAATTAACTATTATTTTGTTAAATAGTTAACACATAGAGAGGGGCAAAATTATACTTTTTATTTTTAATATACATGACGATACTCTTATTTTTTTAATTGAGAGACACTGTTCTCATTATTCATAGGTAACATAATTTAAAATAAAAATCATAATTTTATTATTCTTTATCAATTAAAACAATATTTTACATTAAACAAATATAAAAGAAAAATATCTATAAGTTGTCATTAATAAGAATCAAATAAATAATCTTTCAATATAAGAAAACTAAGAGTGTTCAGTCTGGACCTATCCCGATTGGCCCGGTATCGTCCCGATCATATTAGGACGGGTCTTGTCCCGGCCCGAAAATAATCGGGAAGGGACAGGAAAGGGGTTAGGGATGGGACGGAACACGGGATTACCATCGGGACGTTGTAACATCCTGATTTTTTATATAATAAAGAAATTGTGGAATTTAGGTTTTGAGAAAAAAAATGATAATAATAGGAATTTATATTATTTGAGGTTATTTAGAAATAATATTATGGTTAGGTATTTAATTATGAATTTAAAAATTTAAATTTAAAACTACATAAGCAATATTTAGTTAAGATATAATACATAAATAATTTTTTTTATGTATGTGTTGAAAAAAAAAGAGAGAAGGTAGAAGGAACAAAAAAAAGGGGGTGGAAGGTTGTTGTTTCTAAGTCCCACATTGGTTAGATGAGGAGAAGAGGTGCCTTCATGTATAAAAAGGAGGGGGTGTGTGCATTAGGAAGCATAAGAGGCTAAGATGCAATTTAGAGAAAATTGCAACTTTTGGCCCAAAGGTTTGAATAATTAAATTCAAACCTATAGTTTTTTTTAATATAATTTTGGGACTCACAATCCCATTTTTATATTATTTTTCTCTCTTCCTCTCACGTTGCTCGGCGTTTTCTCACAAGGGGGGATTATTTTCTTTTTCTTCAGGTATGTTCTAACTTTCCTGTTTAGATTAGCATTTAAAAATTTATTTAATTACAAAATTAATTTTATAGTTATTTTCTAAATAATATTAGCTTTCTAGTGATATGATTATTTTGTAGGATAGAGTAAATATTTTGATTAGGATTTTTCTATAGGATAGTTAATCTGATGATATGATGGATTAAAAATATAGGTTAAAATTCTTAGAGATATAATAAATATTATAGAATATTTTCTTGAGGTTGAAACTCATGTTTAAGAATTTTTGAGTTAAAATCTAGATCTATATGGTTGAATTTATGTGGAATCTGAGACGTAGGGATAAACTTATGATTATTAAATATTTATTTAAGTATGAATAGGTATTTTTGAGGTTATAGAAAGGTGATTTGAGGCTTCAGGATAATTCTAAAATTTTTAATTTATTTTTGGATGAATTTTTAGAATGTAGAAGGATGAAATTGTGATACTAGAAGTGAATTGAGGATAAAAAAAAATAGTTCATTAGGGTACGAGAATTTTAGAAAAGAATTTGGGAAGTTAAATGAGGTATAAATCTTAAATTAGTGTTAATATGGATTATAGATTTAAGACTTTCTAACTCTTTAAATTAGAGTTATTTATTTTAATGTAAAATTAATATATAGTATTGTGAAATAATTATGTAGATTATATTGACAAAGATAGTGGTGAAAAAGGAGTTGTGAAAGGGAACTTGTTATTCAAGACACAAGGTAACCATTATTAATGTGTTGTGATGAGTGTGTTTGTGAATGGTTATGTGTTGTTTTGTTGTTTGGAAAAATTATGAATTATTGAAAATAAATACTGTATATACTTGTTTGAAATTATTGCCAAGTGGGTTAAAAATTTATTTTTGTTTATCATGATGAGATATTATTGTTCGGATATATTCCTGTTTGGATATTTGAATGATGCATGACTTGTCAGGGTATTTTAATGTATGGTGTTAATGGAAATTTCTGTTCGGTTAATTATTACCACGTGGTAAGCCCTCATTGGACCCAATGAGTGGCGTGTCGCTTGGTCCAACTCACCTTTGGCCGGGTGATTTGGCGTCCGAGCATGGCGAAAGGAGAATATAAGGTGTAGTCATGCAATTAAATACTTGTTCGGTTTGTTTGGAAATATTGTTCGGTTAAATGTTTTGTGTGCCCACTTAGCAATCACATGATTAGTTACATCCGCATGCATCATTACATATTAATTTTTGGTTACTGGGACTTTTAAGTCTCATTCCCCGTGGTTAATATTTTTACAGGAACGAGTCCGGCCGAGAAAGCACCAGAGGTGTAACTATGGTGTATTAAACACCATCTTTTACGTTGCCTCTTATTTTGGATTATACAATGTATCTTGTGCCAACTTAGGACATATCTTCTTTGTGAAGCATGTAAACTCTAATCCTTTTTATTAAAAGTATTTATTTGACTAAGAGGATTATGTTTGTCCCTCTTGATTCATGACCTAATTTAAATATCATGCCATGAGGATCCTGTCTGTCCCTCATGGTTCTAATTGCTTTTTGAGATATTTTAAGACCTGTGGTATATTGTCTTGGATGTATCATGGTAAGAAAATTTTCTACTATGATAATAGTTTTAATAATTTGCGAAAAATCGGTTTGTATTTTTGAGGGTGTTACAGACGTCCCGTCCCGTCTCGAATATTATGTATATTATTTTTTATTTTAAATATATTAATTATATTAATATAATTTATACTTATATTAATTATATCAATTATAATTTTAATACTTGCAATTCTTATTTAAAACTAAAGTTTTTTTATATTGATAATTTTAATGGTATGGAGTAAATATAGCGATATTTTTTTTATAATATACTAATTATATTAATATAATTTATTTTTATATCTATCTATTTAATAACTTTTATTTACAACGTATTTTTTGCTTATTTTTAGAAGAGTTAATTAGCTTAGTACATCTTCACTAAAGTAGAAGAACAATGATTTGATGTTATATTTGACTTGCCTGTTGTTACTAATCTTATAGCATAAAGATCATTTATATTTATTGTTATAATGTGTAGTTGTGATTAATATAATTCAATAATTAATTTTAAATTATTTTTATTTATATACTTGTGTTGTTTGGATTTTAAACTTAATAAATTATATGATTTAAAATTTTAATGAACGTTATTATTCAGATTTTTTTTCGATATTATTTCATTTATCGGGACGGCGGGACGTCTCGATCTTATCTCGGTCCCGTCCCGACTCTTAACGGGACGGGACGATTTTCGGGACGGGACCGGACACGGGACCAAAATTTAGTCCCGATTTTTTTTCCGGGATAGGGGTGTCCCGATCCCGTCCCGTCCCGTGAACACCCCTAAAAAAACTATGATACATGATATTTTACAAGTTGTTTTGAATAACAAAAAGATATCTTATTCTAAAGCAGCATACATTTCACTTGTAATATGCCAATAATTTTTGTTTGAATAAGTACTGAAAATCACATTTAAAGGAAAAAAAAAGCTAGAAACAAGTAAAAGTCTGAAAAAAATAAATAAAGTAGATAACATAATTTATATGACTTTCATCAATGACCGCTTTTAAACATTTTTCTTTTCATTTATTTAATGAAAAAGGCCATTTTAATTTATAAAGAATGATAAAATTGTAATTTATCTCTTAAATTGTATTACCCATGGATAATGAGAATAATGTCACTCAACTAAAAAAAATGAGATCATCATCTTGTGTATTGAAAATAAAAAAATACAATTTTATCCATTCTTAAACTGTGTTAAAAAATAATAAAAATATATTTCATATCATATATTATGTGTATTGCATTATTATATTATGGCAATAATGATATTAATAAAATAATAGTTGATTAATAGCAGGTGTAATGAGCATCCTAAATTAGGACTTAATCATCATACTAACCATCACACTAATCATGGTTAATCAAGAATTAACCCAAATAGATTATTCATTACGAGATTAACCTAAATGAATTCTTAACATGTATTTTGTAACATCCCAATTTAAATTTTAATAGTTAATTTGGGTTAATAAAAATTTTAAAAAAAATATTTAGAGGTAAGAAAATTAGTAAGAAATGATTATTAAATCTAACTTAGGATATAATTCTAAAAAAATTAAAAAAAATTAAAAAAAATAATAATTAAAAAAATAAATAAATAAAATTATTATTAAATTATTATTATAATAAAAAAAGGGAAAAGGTATGCAAAAAAAAAGAAGAGAAGAAGAAGAACAAAATTGCTTTTGGCCGCCCACAACAATCATTGTATATAATAATAATATAAAAAAAGGGGAGAGAGAGAAAAGAAGAAATAAAAAAATGTGTGAGACCCACTAAATTTTTATAAAAACTCACCTGTTCCTTCATTTCTTCATTCCTTCTTTCGTGTGTGAGCTGAGGCAGAGAGAGCATCTGTGAGCCAAGTTCACCGGTACTGAGTTTTAAGGTAAGAGTTTTTAATAGGATATTTAGGGTGTGATTTTAAGCTTTTTAAGACTAAGTAAGTGTTCTAAAATTTTTTCTTAGTCATCCTTCTTCTTTGGTTTCTGAGTTTGTAGTGGTAGAAAATTTAAGATCTGAAAGAGGGATGAATTTATGTTGAATGAATATAATTTTTGTAGTTGTCAGTAATATAATAAATGTTCTAGAGTATAAATTTATTGATGATCTTTGAATCTGTGGCTTATGGATCAAATTCTAAACTAGATCTGAAAATATATGTTGATTTATTGAGATTTAGATGATTATTTGAGATGAGAAATGAATTATTATGGTTATAGGATTATGATTCTAAGCTAGAGAATTAATTTTTAATTTTTGGGTATTTTAGGTACGAATTTATGAAATAAAAAGAAAATTTTGATAATAGAAACTAGTTTAGAAGTTGATTTTTAGATTATTAATGTTTATTGATAATTAAAAGAGGAGTTAAAAATTTTACTTAATAGTATTAACTCTAGATTTGTATTAAGATTGAGATTAGGAATTATGTTATATTTTTAATTCTATTATTAGAATTATTTTATTAGTTTTAAAAATTGAAACAAATATTTATAAATAATGTGTTATTTGTAGATTGTATTACTGGTGAAAATTGTGGTGAGAGAGAAATTTTAAGGAATAATTTATTGAAAAAACCACAAGGTAACCATGCTTTTAATTTGTGATTAGTGTTACTTCATGTTAATTGGGTGATTATTGAGAAAATTATGAATTTTGTAATATTATATAATTGTGCAATATTATTATGAATTTGTTTGATTATTGTGGGAGGTGTTGGGAGACTTGCTATTATTGTTGTATTTATGTGCCATGTGGTACGCCCCTATTGAAGCTCAATAGGTGGCTTGTAAGGGCTCGGGCTAATCTACCTTTGGTCGGGTAATTTAACACCGAGTGAGGGCTACGGCTCGAGGTTAATGGAGGGATATAAGGATGGTTGTTTGTGTGTATTGTAATATTTCTTATATTTGTTGGAATTATATTATTTTTAGTTCTCACTTAGTAAGCACACACTTAACTGTTTGTATACACTATCATAAATTGGCTTTGGTTACTGGGACTTTTAAATCTCATTATGTGATTAACAATTTTCAGGAGAAGAGCCACGAGTGACACGTGGAGGAGTCCCAGAGGCTTAGTGGTATAAATCCACTGTCTCTTTTGGGTATTGAATTTATGATTTATAATGTGTTATATTGCCAATATTAGAGCTTTTTGTTTATTGTCAATTATATGAATATATAAATGTAATCATGCCTTTCAAACTATTTCTATTTTTGGTACAATTTGGATGACTGTAATTTTAATATTAGGTTTACTTTGGATTGATTAAAATGGCATGATTAAAAGGTCAAATAACTGGCTTGTGTTGAAAATTGACTAAATTGCTTATTTTACTTGTTGGGAGTATAAGGATGGATAAATGTGATTTAGTTTACTTGTTGGGAGTATAAGGATAGACAAATGTAATTTAGCCTAATGACATGTAGAAGGTAAAAATTTATCTGAAATGTTATAGTGTGTGAATTGAAGCTAATTATAAAATATTTTATATTAAAATTATTGATATAAAAATGTGTTGGGTGGCTGTAACCTAACTATGGTTGAGTTAAATTATTTTAAAAAAAAATTGGTGTGTTACATATTTTTCACAAACTATTTAATACAAAGGGATCCAAAGTCTTTAAAATATTTTAAGAACTCGTATCATTTAATTAAACATATGCGGAAGCATGATAATAACTATTTTTTTATTTACACAAATATTTTGGCCCGTAATTATAGCATAAGCATCAAACCACATTCCCCAAGGCCCAAAATACATTTTCCCTAACATAAAACCCATAATGCAAGTGAATCAAGAATATATTATCCTAGTTGGCAATATCATAAACTAAATACACATATCAAATAAAAGGAGAGAGGCCTACAGAAGTGATTATTATCACTTGGCCTAATGCTCCTTTCCTCTGTTCTTCTCAAATGAGCTAGCTCCTGTAATATGTTAAAAGAGAGGGGTGAGTACAACCACTCAGTAACCAAGGTATATCTAAATTATACAAATGCATGATAATTAATCATGAATGCAAGTGGCCAATAAATTTATCAAGGTGACCATTCAAACAATCACATTAATAACATGTTAATCACATTAACATTTAACTCATGTGAATAATTTCAAGAATAAAGTCAAGTATAAAATTTGCACAAATAATCACATATACATTATTCACATAATTACTGCATGTTCTCATTTCTACAATTATAATCATATTCTCAACATAGCCATCAATCACTCAAATGGCATGATAGTAATAATATGCATGATCGATCTTTTCCTTATATCCCCCCTTATTTCCTCTGACATGAAATTTGTGGGCCAACAATTGAAAGGGATCGTCCATGTGGTGAGACTACCCAAAACCTTAATCATATCATGAGGGGCTACCGGGCCAGGGTTATCTTACTCACTTATGAACACGGTTTTCCCCAAATCACACACTATGGGGTATTATACCCAAAACTAACTCTACCCAAAACTCCGAGTAAGCCAATAGGATCAAGTCCCTTAATAAGAACAATGCTACAGTACCTTACAAGGTAAGTAGTGACTATAACCCCCAGGATTATTGGTTAATAGTCAAGTACCATATGAATTTTGTATAACTGCTAACTCCCTCACTAAGGCGAACTCCCGCCATATGATCATGCTCATGAGAAAAATGCATTTCAAAAACTCATATATATATATATATATATATTTCAAAATTATCCCACATGCTCATAAACTTTTATCACTGTGCATAATCCACAACTTATAACCAAAAGTGTACACATAATCATCAACCATCAATCTCATTACTCACAAATCATAAAGTATCAACAAAATCACATGCATTACAAACAACTATTTTAAATTTAGATATATATATATATATATATATAAATATATATATATATATATATTCTTTTATTTCACTAACATAATTAATTAATTAACATACAAATGCATAAAATAAATTTTCCCCGATTACCTCAACCTTTGAGAGGTCAAAGGTTATCCCTCAAGTTACAATACTTCTAAAACTTTTCAAAGCTTGAATGGTGTCAAAAAAAATTAATTTACAATTGATCATATCCCAATGTGTCAATAATATTATTAACACAATTTTCACTCATACTCTAACACCTAAGTATTTATTTTATTTTATTTTATTTTTATTTTATATATATATATATATATTTTTTAAGAATTTAGTCTTAGTCTCTTAAATTTTAAAATTTAATTTCATGTATTTGAACCTACCTACTTGGTTCAATAGTCTCCTTCACAATAATTTCATTCAAATAATTTTTTAATATCAAAATTTCTTTTTTATTCCAAAAATTCACATATAAAAATACCCAAAAATTGCAAAATTAATTTCAAGCCTAGAATCATTATTCTATAGCCATAATAATTTATTTTTCATCTCAAATAATCATTTAAATATCAACAAATCAATTTATATTTTTAGATTTAACCAAAAATCTACTCATAGAGATCTAGGGATAAACTCAAATGCCTCAAATTTCAATTCTATCAATAAAATAATACTCTAAAATATTTATTACACTACCAACAACCTCAACAACTAGATTTTCTCACCAAAAATTCATCCCTCTTTCAAACCTTAGATTTTTTTCAAAATCTCAGAATCTGCAGCTTAAAGGGAAAAACGACTAAGAAAAAATGTTTAGAACACTTACCTAGTCTTAAAATACTTAAAATCTCATTTAAAGTATTCCATTATGAAGCATCACTTTCTACATTAGCTCCTACCGCTGCAGCGTCGCTCGCTCTCTGTGTGTGGATGCAAAAACGGAAAGGAAGAGGAGAATGAAAAGCCAAAAGTATTTGGCTTGTTTTATTTTAAAATGGTGTGGGTCCCACATAATAATTCACAGTCCTACTTTCTCTTCTTTGTTTTCTTCAATGCACACACGTGAACGTCCGCCTCCCTTTTCTCATTTTTTAATTTATTTAATATTCTTTCTTTCTTTTCTTATTTATTTATTATCTTTTTTTATACCTTACACGCATATGTGGAGAGAAAGAAACAAAAGAAAGTGGGTGGGAAAAATGGTTTCTCTCTCTCTCTCTCTCTTATTATATATATAATATCAAACTCACACACATGTTTCCCTTTTTTTTATACCTTACACGCACATGTTTCCCTTTTTTTTTTAAATATGATATTTCTTTTTCTTCTTCCTCCTTCTTTCTTCTTTTTTAATAATATTATTATTATCTCTATTTTTTAAAAAAATTATAACTTAGGATTAAACCAATAATAATCTTCTAACTAAAATTATTTATCTCTAAATATTTCTCTAAAATTACTCATTTGCTCTAAATTAACTTAATTAATCTTAGATTAATTTTTGGGATGTTACAGCAGGGGGTTTTTAAAAATAATTAAATGTGAGATGAATTAATTTTAAATGTTAAAATTTGAGAAGAGTCATATGTAATTGTCTTAAAATGCAAGAGGTTTTTATATATTTTAGCCATATTAAAACAAAAATGAAGGAAATATGGTAAATGGTTTGAGATGAAGGAAAATTAAAATAGTCAAGAATAATGAAAAAGGAATTAGAAAATGAAACAAGTAACAAATAAACAAAATAAATACCTCTATACTAATATCTAAAAGATCCAAAGATTAAAGTTCAGGATTAAAGAACATTAATGAGAAACTTAAGGAGCCTTAAGTTATAAATTTATCTTTCAAATTGCTTTTGTGTGATGATTATTGATATTGAGAATGTATTTTAGAGTGGGTTTGGTAATACAAGTGGTGTAGGAACCTTATCTCTTACATCAATTAATGCATAATAGGGAAGGAGAAAAGGGAAGATAATATAGAAAAGAGAAAAAAAGGATCAGTAGAGAGAATAGATAGAAGAGAAAAATTTAGATGATAGGTAAGATAACAGTAATTATTATTCAATCAAATGTGTGTAAAAATCAAATGAGTTGAGGTGCTATTTATAAGCGTCAACTCAACCATAGAAATAATTACAAGAAATTCTTAAAATTCTAAAATTAAACAAAATAATAATAATAGTTCAAATATTATGATAAATAAAACAAAATATTTTTAATTAATGAAATATTTTAATAAAATATATTCAATCTTTCAATCTCCTTAAATTTTTAATATCTTTAATTACTTTTTTCTTCTTCTTCTTCCTATCAATATTATACAAACATCATTCCTTTTATTAATGAAAATATCTTTCGCCAATTCAACACACACTAAATATAATTGTCCATGATAGCTACAGCTTCTTCAATCTTCACCAACACAATTGATGTTTGTGTCTGTCTGTGTCCGGCATAACTTCAATACCATGCCTGATATGCTAAGTACAACCTTGAACTATTTTTCTTCCCCTTTCATATCCATCCTTGCATAAAAATTACATTGGATGCTCTTGATATCATGATTATCAAACTCTTGAATTAACTTTTTAAATTTATTATTTGTATATTTTTAATTTATAAAATCATGTTAACTTGCTCATAAACTCATATTATATGAAATTCGGCCAAACTCATGGGTTAACTCTATGAATTTACTGTTTTAAGTTTATAGTTTCTAAAATTATATCAACTTATTTATAAACTTAAATTAAATACAATTGGCTAAATTTGCAAAACTTGTTGATTTTTAATTGAGTTAAGCAGATTAGATATATAATGTATAAAACTTCACTTCATTGAAGCGGCACAACCTGATTAAAAGAAAAATAAAACTCAAAAATAAAAAATTAATATTAAAAAAAGAAAACACCAAAAATAAACTGCCTTATTTTAAAATTTTTATATTGAGTATGATACTATATCAATATAGTTAGACTTAATTTGGACAATTTACATTTAAAATATATTTAAATTAAATTATACTTATATTTTATATTTAAATTATACATTTTTAATGATTATTTAGTAATAAAAGTAAACTTTTATGAGTTTATAATCTGAGCTTACGATTTGAGTTTATATCATTGTTATGATTTCATTTAAACTCATGAGTTGACAACCTTGTTTGGTGCTAACCATAGACTTCAATTTATTTTTTTTTTATACTTCTTCCATCCAAAATAAAAAGTTACATTTTGTTAGATAATTTATTAAAGATAAATTTAGATGGTTAAAATAATTTTATGGAAAAATGCCTAACTATTTAAAAAAAAACTTAGTTGGCCTGTGTTAATTAGTTGAAAATATTTAAATTTTACTACTTAGGAACAATTAATAAATAGTATATTTTTATAAGATTTATATTATAAATGTTAATACGCTATAAGTAATACTAATGCTTTGTTTGAATTGAGAGAATATATGAAATAAAAAAATGGTGAGAAAGAAAAGAAGAGAAGAGAAAAGTGAATGAAATAGTGTTTTCACTCATTGTATTTAAATGAATGGGAGAAAGTACATTGTGAATAAGGGAAATGAATAATGTTTTTCCTCTCGAGGCATGTCAATAGTTGGTGGCCAGCGTGGTAGCGTCCGAAAATCCAGCGAGATCCTAGTAGCAGAAATATTGTCAGTTTAAAATTCAATTACATGATTGGAAGAGTCTCAGAGAATAGTTGATGACTTCCAGCTCCACGACTTGTGAACAATGAGTTGCACATTGACCTCCGTGGCTCTGATTATTTTGGACGTGCAAGCGATAAGCCTAACTAGTTACACTACTAGTTTTGTTTGTTCAAAAACCCTGGCATATAATTATTAGAGTTGAAAATATGGGTTACGCTTGTAAAGTCGGATTTTCATCCTTTATCTCGTCAGTACTCGAAATCTAACAATCAGCTCGAAAATAATAGGGTTGATTTATTAGAACCTAGTCCTAATAAAGACTCAGATTGACCTATTTTTTATTTTTAAAATATTAACTAAATTTATTTTTTAAAAAAGTATTATATAAGTTTGATGTTATTTAAGAAATATAAGTTTATTTATTTTCATGTAATTATGTTTTCTTTACCTTTTTACACGATGCAGTAATCTAAATTTGAATTATCAAATTTTAAAATATTTATACTTATCTTTAAACATTGTAATTTAATTCATAATTTTTTTAATATACATATTAAATTTGCATTTGCAAATTTTATACTTTAAGAAATAAATACGAGCTTAAGGCCCAACTCAAAGTCTTAAGCCTTGATAGATAGGTGGGTGCACTAGAGACCATTAGAGATATCCGATGCGGTGACAACAAAAGAATAATTTTGAAAATTAAGTTGAATCAAAGGGGAAAAGAAAATGAAAAGCAAGTGATTTTGGAAGATAAAAGTTATTATATCTTGGACTTGGAGGGGCCTTCTAGAACTTAGCTCAAAACCCATCATTTTTTAGTTTCTTGCTTGTTCTTTTGCCTGAATTGTACTAAGATGATAAGCTCTTACTGTTTTCATCAAAGCTTAGCATTCTCCCAAGTCCTAACCATCTCTACACTTCTCATAATTGGGAGAAAAAATAAAGATTTTTCAACCTAAAGTTTAAAAAGAAAATTGCCCTACTTCACTCAGGGAGAAAGGTTCTTCCCTTTCTTTTCTTTCCTTCCCCCTCTTCCTAATCCCCACCATTCACCAAATTTTATTAAATAAATTAAAAGTTTGATGAATGGTGGGGATTGAGAAAGGGAGGAAAGGAGAGAAAAGAAAGGGAGGAACCCTCTTCCCTCTCACTTGCAACACACACACACTACCACAAATGTGACAGGTCTCTTGTATTCACAAATTCAAACCTACAACAAACTTGCTTGGGAAGTAAGGGACTCGATTACCAAAATAACCCAACTACCAACATTCTTAACATGCTTTTATATATAGCTTCATTTATACTCTCTGCAATACATGACAATATTTTAGTTTTAAAAGATAACAATAAATATAAATATTAAAAAAATTATTTTAATATGCTTAAAGTAAAATATATTGCGCTTCTATCAATTTTATCTTGATTATGAGATCTATTTTTTATTTTTAAAATCTATATAAATCTTTCTTAAAATCAACATTCAATAATTACAAAATATAAGCATCCCTTCTACTTTAAAGTTTTTATTTCCACTTATTCATTTATTAGTTGACAATTAAGTTATACTTTTTTTGTTAAAAAATGTAAGATATTTTTAATCAAATCTCACCCTCAGTAAAGTAGTTATTTGACTTTAAACTAACCATATCTTTTCATATTTATCCCTATTTAATAGGATATTTCATCCTAAAAAAATATAAAGTAATATATTCAATATGGGCACTTTTGAAAAAAGTTAATAATTATATATTAAAAGATTAAAAATGCTTTACATTTTTGAACATCTGACCATTTAAAAAATACCTCGCATTTTTGAACGGAGGGAGTATATCTTAGACCTACCATTCTTGATATATTCTTTTAAATTTTTAAATTTATTGGTTATAGAAACTTGTTTACTAAAAAATTAATACATGAATTTACTAAAATAATATTTCAAATATGTATGGTACAATAAAAAAGCTAAATGAAATAAAATATTGATTAGTCAATGTAATTTATGTTTGTTCAAATTCTCCAATTTTCCTAAAATATTTTTAAATTATTGTCATACTTGATTGTTTAAATTTTTTTGGCCAAAAATTATTTAAAGTTTCTTAAATTAGAAAGCAAGATGATAGACAAATAGATTATAAGAATAAATTAATAAATTTAAAATTTTTCAACATAAATACAAGCAATAAATTATTTATTTTAGAATATTTAAAGAACATTCTTAATTCTTAATAGCTTTAAAAATGAGACTAAAGTGTATGTTATTGAAATAAACAAGATGTCTTTATAATTCTAAATTTCTAAAAACACAAAAGGGAGATCAATATATTTTACTCTATAATTTATTTTAAAATCTAAAGGATATTTTATATTGAAATTTGTTACTCCCTCCATTCAAAAATATAAAATATTTTTAATCAAATTTCACTCCAATAAAGTAGTTACCTACTTTTTAACTAACCCTATCTTTTCATATTTACTCCTATTAAATACAGTATAATAAATATAAGATCACTATTAATAGAGATAACTTTTGAAAAAAGGCAGTGATTACACCTTAAAAGACTAAAAATATCTTACATTTTTTAACATCTAACTCTTCAAAAAATGCCTACATTTTTTAACAGAGGGAGTATGTTAATACATGTTAAAATTAAAATTAATAATTTATTTTATTTTAGAATGTGTTACCCAACCAGTGTAAATAAAAATTTAAGGAATGACTTCTTCTTCTTATTTTGTCTCATAAAGTATTATCATAACTTCTAGTCATAAGACTAAAAATTTAATAGAATAATGCCTATAAATAATAAATTTTATTTTACAATGTGTTGCTCTTGTAAATATATTAAAAAATATCAATATTTTTTAAAATTTACCACCTCCAATGATTTGAAATATAATCTAACTTATTTTTTTTAATTTTTTGTTGCCCTATATATCACCTTGAGAAAAATTAAACATGCATTATAATAAATCATACTATAGTTTATGTCACAAGCGTGTATTTTTTTGTTTGTGTGCTCAAATTTGAAGCGCGTAGTTACATCAATGTTAATTATAAGTTTTCAAAGCATCATTGACAGTTACATATAAGTGATAGAATAATGGATTTTATATCTTATGCACTTGAAGAATATAAAAAAAAATGTTCTATACATTCTCACACATACTATTTGATAATTTGTTACCCTATGTCAATAATAAATATACAATAAATTATTTTTATCTAAGCCATGTTATCCCTATATAAATTTCATTGCATGTCTAACATCTATTATTTTTGGGAGAATAATAGTTAGATATCATACCATTGAATGAATGACAGTTAGATTATTAACAATTTTTTTAAAAAAATAAGTTAAAAATATCGATCCAAATAATTATAAATCTAAAAATTTTACTTATAAATAAGTATTTAAGTGTCAAATGTGACTCTTGAATTGTAAGAGGAATTTCTATTTGACATATTTAAATTAATATTTATAATTTTTTTAAAAAAATTTGTCAGGGACATAATTATTATTAATTCAATTTGTTGGGACCTAATTGTCATTCTCCCATTATTCTTTTTTTGCTAAAAATCTTATATCTACATCTAATTTTTACTATAAATCCCACATAATATTTCAAAATATAAAAAATTTATTATTTTTTATGCCTTGTCTAAAATCTTAGACATTTACAAATGTGAATTTACGTGGCAAAGGTTTTGGATAAATTTTAGGGGCTTTCGTAGATGTAGCTTTTATTGTAGGATCAAACTAAATAAATAGTATAACATTTATTCTCTCTATTAAAAAATATAAGATATTTTTAAGGAGTTAGATATTAAAAAATATAAAGCATTTTTAGTCTTTTAATATGTAATTATTGCCTTTTTTAAAAGTATCTTTATTGATAATGACTTTATATTTATTGTAGAGTATTTAATAAAAGTAAATATAAAAATACATGATTAGTTTGAAAGTAGATAACTACTTTATTGAGGGTGAGATTCAGTTAAACATACCTTATATTTTTGAATGAGGAGAGTATTATATTTTGCATTATGGTTAGTTTATTATATTTGTAAATGATATATTGTTATATATTAATAATAAATGCTTTGTAAATTTTTAAAATTTCAATGATAAATCTCTTTGTATATTATTTAGGGGCCTAAAACACCAAAAAATAAAAATATAAGGATTCAAAATACTAAAAAAAGTGCAAAGATCTATAATAAAATACGAGTAAAGTGTAAGGACCAAAATGTAAGTTTTTTAAAAAAATTATATATTAATTTCTGTAAGATAATAAAATTTAATTTATTTTAAAAAGAGAAAAAGAAAAATAATACATAATTTTTTAACATTAAAGGTATTTTAGAATTTTTAAAATAAATATTTAAATTATTTTTAATCATTTTCTCCCTCCTCTCCCCTCTAAAAAAACCCCAAATTGAAGGGGACGAGAAGGCTAGGAGGAGAGAGGAGTCCCCTCTAATTTTTAAACCAAACAAGGTGCTTCATTCCCCTCCCCTTATTAGGTATTAACTTTCAATCAAATACACCCTTAGGGCTCTTCATTGCTACATTACTTTATAATTTTTAATTTTTTATATTTTAAAATTTATAAATTAAATATTATATATATATATATATATATATTACACACACGTGTATAATACACAATAATCCTCCTAGAGACCTCAACCAGTTGTTGCTTCGAGATATAAAGGGTTAGAATAATCTTTGTTTAGTTTCTTATAATAAATAAGAGATGGGCTTTTGCCCCGTTATCGACAAAAAAAAAATACACAATAATATATGTGTGTGTGTAAAAAGGCTGATGCATGGCTCATAAGCCAAGCTGTGTAAAATTTGGTTAGACATATTTATTTGAACAAGCTTAGTTAACAGTTTGAATTTGGTGTTAAGCAAGTGAGGTTGTAAGCTTTGACTTAATTTCGCTCTAGACAAGCTAAATTTTATTTATAAAAAAATATAAAATTACTCTTCATAACCCTCCCTCCACAAATACAAAAATCAAGATTAAAAACAACATTTTTCTTCTTTAAAAAAAGCAAAAATAAAATTTGAAAATAACAAGCATTTGGAAATTGATTGTTGCTAATTTGCTACATGGTATCCTAAACGACTCGTTTAGTGCGTTGGAATAGGAATTGGACAGGTGGAAGCAAAACTTTGAAATTTTCTTATTTGGGGCGCAGGAACTCAATTATCCATGTAAGCCATTTTTATCAAAAATTATAGAATTCACTTCTATTATACCCTCAAGCCTCATGAGAAGCTAGGGATAAAAATAGATCAAGCCAGACCTTATTTAAATAGGCTTGAGCTAGTATGTATTTTTCTTAAGCTCAAACTTAAGCTTACCATAAGTTTGACCGAATCTAAAACTTTTTTAAAAGTTTATTTATTAAGTAGTCCTTTAAAAAAGGTTCAAGAAATAGGTTTTGATTTCTACTTAAATTGATAAAAAGATTCAATCATTGAACCAAATAAATATAAATTTAAATATAAATTAAATGTATTTAATATAATCAGAAAAAAAGCATTTAATATATATATATATATATATTAAATAAAAGGCATCAATAGGTTTGGCCTATTTAGCCAAACATGCCTTAAAAATATTCTTGTTTAGCCAAGGAGACTCAGCTAAATAGATTAAGTTTCAATTAAGTTCATATGCTTGTCGATAGGGATATGACTTATTCTCACCTCTAATGAAAACTCAATACCATCCTTCTTACTAAATATTTTTTTTACTAAATAAAATTATTATTTTGCTTCCATCATCATATTAGACATTTTTTATCTCATTTTTATTTATGTTTCCACTTTTATTTTCATTTATATCAAAAACTCTTCTCTTATGTTGAATTGGACAATTTAAATTTAATCCCTTGAAAATTATTTGATTTTATTTTTAATCTATTTTTATTTGCTTATAAAATTTTAGAATTTAGAATTTTATTATTTATATTTTTTTATAATTTAATATTTTAATAATAATTTTATAATAGATGAAATCTGCATTGTCTAAATAAATCTTGATCTAATAATCTAATGATTAGGAAAGGTAAAGAGTGAAAAGAGGAGGGTAAGGAAGAGGCCCCAAATTTTCGGTCTGCATTTGGTGCATCAACTGTTCATTAAGGCCAGAACCAATTCTATCCCTTTATTTCAACCCAAATTAATCTTTGCAGTTCATTAAAATTAATTTTTAAATATTTTAAATATTATATTTATTAAAAAAAATAAAAAAATTAATATTAAATTTAGTCTATTTAAAATACATTTAAATAATTAATTTATAAAATTTTTTTATATTAAATTAGACTGGTAGATTAAATTTGTATTAATTAAGTTGGTGATGAATATATTTATAAAAATTTTATATTTTTTATATTAATAAATATAATATTAAAAATGTTTAAAAATTAATTTAAATGAACCGCAGATCAATTTGGATTGAAACGGCTGCAGGCTGCCTCGGTGAGAACCCGCTGAATGCAAACCCCAAGCTTCCCTGGCTTCTGGCTATAAACCCTGGCGCGTCTCTGTGTGGACGGAATTAGGGTTTTAGCACTCAGTGGCCGACTAGCTCAAGAGCCATGGAAGGCATCGAACCGGAAGGACCTTACTTCTCCGTGGACGAAGACAATGGGGATTTCTGCAGTTCCATCCTCTCTCGCTTCGGCAATTCCACCGACGAAAGTCATCAGCATCTCTGTGCTGTTATTGGCGCCATGTCCCAGGAGTTCAAAGAACAAAGTCTTCCTTCCACACATGTTGCCTACTTCGGTGCCGCATGTTCTTCCCTCGACCGCCTATCTTCTGAACCCGATGCCCCTAACCACATCGTGGACGCACTGCTCACAATTCTTTCCATCGTCATTACCCACGTACCCGTTGCAATGTTGAAGAAGAAAACGGATTTTTTGTCGCACCTTCTGGTGCAAGTTCTTCGGTCTCCTTCGATGGCGGAGACTTCTGTTGTTGCCGGATTGAAATGCGTTTCGCATCTGTTGATACACAGGGATAGTATAATGTGGTCTGATGTGTCTCAGCTGTTCAGTGTCTTGTTGGGTTTCGTCATAGATTCGCGACTAAAGGTACTATGAGAAATAAATTCTGTAACTTGTTCATCACCCTTATTCTCTGTAGCAGTGGGAGTGATTTCATAATTAATAGAAGGCAGAAAATTCCTTGCCACGTTACGTTTAAACTGACTTAATGATATGCTAGAAGAAATTCACATTCAGTGTGGTTCAACTCTTCTTAGCGTTCAATCTTCCTTGCCACTTCACGCATAATTTTCACGTTCATTACCGAACACAGTTGATATTTGCTTGGGACTTCAGGCCCTCTTTGATTTGACCCCAAGATGCTAGGTGGTCTCATCCTTTTAACAAAATATATATCTATCAGTGATTGGAAAAACACAACGCATTTCCTTTTTCATATTGCGTGCTAATTGGATCTATCTACAGGTTAGAAGGCAATCACATTCGTGTCTTCGTGATGTGTTACTGAGCTTCCAAAAATCACCATTGCTGGTATCTGCTAGTGAAGGAATTACAAGCATACTTGAGAGGTTTCTTCTGCTTGCTGGCGGAGAAAATGCATGTTCTGGTGAAGGACCTAAGGGAGCTCAGCAGGTTCTATATATTCTTGACTCTTTGAAAGAGTGCCTTCCTCTTATATCACTGAACTGCAAGACTAGCATTCTTAAGTACTTCAAAACTCTCTTGGATCTACATCAACCCCTTGTCACTAGGCGCATAACTGATGGTTTGAGTTTTCTTTGTCTTTACCCAGCATCAGAGGTTTCCCCTGAAGCATTACTTGAATTACTAAATTCATTGGCTCTTTCTATCTCAACGAATGAGATGTCTGGAGATGTAATGACGTTTACATCTCGTTTGCTAGATGTTGGAATGAATAAAGTTTTTACCCTTAATAGACAAATATGTGTTATCAAGCTGCCTATTGTCTTTAATGCTCTCAAAGGTAAGATTCTGGATGCACTTTGAATGGTGGAGTACAGATAATGCTTATACTAGCAGAATTAAATGCTATGAAGTCTTTGTGTGTCTTTGTATGTGCATCTGCTGTCACAAATTAATTATGGAAGTATGCTTCTTCCTTAAAACATGCAGATATTTTGTCATCAGAACATGAAGAGGCCATATGTGCAGCCACTGGTTCAATCAAGAGTCTGATACATTCTTGTATTGATGAAAGTTTGATTAAACAGGGAGTTGATCAGATATCTTTGAATGCACACACTCCATCAAGGAGGTCTGGTCCCACCGTCATTGAAAAAGTTTGTGCAACTATTGAAAGCCTGCTTGATTATCATTTTGATGCTGTCTGGGATAGAGTATTTCAAGTTGTGTCGGCTATGTTTCATAAATTAGGTACTTGGATTGCTATCTAGTCTTTTTCTACTTCACAACATTCATTCACATATATTTTTCTTGCCATTGAACTGCATAGGTAAGACTAGTCCTTTTCTACTTCACAACATTCATTCATATTTATTTTTCTTGTCATTAAACTGCATTGGTAAGAAGATTATTTCTCATAACATGGTGCATAAAAATTTGCTGCTTGCCTGTACTGAGGCGATTAATTATCTAGCTCCCCTTTTGGGATATTTTCATCGTATAGTTTCTGTTTCTTCATAATCTCATCTCTCAAGCTTCAAATTATTGTTGCTGATTTTCTTTGTGACTAATGTTGTTAATACAGGAAATCATTCCGCATGTTTTATGAGAGGAGTAGTTAAAAACTTAGCAGATTTTCAGAAGCTATCTGATGAAGATTTCCCTTTTAGGAAACAGGTCTTTCCGTCTTTATAATGGCACATTTTATTTTGATTCCATAATACTGATGCAGAGTTGAAAATTTGATACGACAAATTTGCTTTTTTTTTTTTGGGCTTTTCTAGCATGTTTGGTTTAACTCAGAGATCATACAATATGTATCATTCATTGCATCTTGTCTGCAGAAGACTTGGTCTTTTTGTCATCACATTCACTACATGCTAACTATTCTCAAGGATTTTATTTTTCACTCTTTGGTTTATCCTGCATGTTTTACTAGGGGATCCTTATTGGAAACATCACTTATCTATTTTAACTCTTGTATTCTGATATAGAATAAAGGTAAGAAAGAGAGGAAAGGGGAGAGAGAATGGAAGAGAATTGGAAAGAGAATGTGAAAGAAAGAGAAAGAGCAGAGAGAGACTAGAGAAAGGAAAACTAAATCCACACCATGCCGATTACAATGACCCTTACACCTTATATAGCTGTTGGCTTACTAACATTCCTCAGTGCCTTTTAACGCCTTTATTGACTACCCCAACTAACTTCATCTTATTGCATTTATATAACACATTCTCGATAGTTAGGTATTTTATGCTGAGATCCAAAATGCATGTTGTATTGTCTATTTATCAAATGTAGACCAACTATCCCAATTTTGAGCAGTTAAAAAGGTTGAACATTGTTTTAAATTGCACCTTAATCTTGAAGTTCGGAAGAAAGTGACCTGTCTTGATAATTTTGAGGGCTCCTTATGAGGTGGCAGATCTAGTTTTTAGCATGTGCTATTTGGATTGATATTGAGTGCTATTGTTAGATTTGATGTGTTCTAAAATTTAGCCAATGAAAAAATATAGTTTCAGCTTTGCTGTTCTAAGTCAACCCCACTTAGTAAAATAAGACTCGTTGTAGTGCACTGTTGTTCCAAGTTTGTTATGCTCTATAAAATCTGGTTATTGAAGGTATTGATAGCACTTTTATTTTGTTACATTTCTGATTATATTAGATTCCATTTATAGTTTGATTGGTAGTGTAGGATTGGGTTAAAAGCTCGATCATTATTATAATTTTTATTTGTTAAAGTATTGCAGCTGACTGATCTTCAATATTCTTAAACGTGCAGCTGCATGAGTGCCTTGGTTCTGCTCTTGTTGCAATGGGACCAGAAACTTTTCTCTCTCTTCTACCTCTGAATTTGGAAGCAGATGACTTATCCAATGCAAATATTTGGCTCTTTCCAATTCTAAAACATTATACTGTTGGTGCACGTCTAAGCTTTTTTACAAAGGAAATTTTGAGTGTGATTGGTCATTTAAGGCAGAGGTCTCAACAGGTATGAAATATTATTGATGAGTTGCTTTATCATTATTCAGAACAAGTTGTTTCTTACCTTGTATGTTTTGCAGTTTCAGCTACAAGGGCTGATAATGTCATCAAGGAATGCAGATGCTCTTGCATACTCTTTGTGGTCTTTGTTGCCTTCATTTTGCAACTATCCTTTGGACACTACTGAAAGTTTCATGGATCTGAAAAGAACTTTATGTATCACACTTCAAAAAGAACCTGACATTCAAGGAATAATATGCTCAAGTTTGCAGTTTCTTATTCAGCAAAACAAGAAAATTATCGATGAAAAAGATGATAAGCAGTATGTGGGTGGAGATTTGGCTAGTGAGCTTGGTTCGGTCCATTATACAAAACAGGTTGCAACAAGCAATTTGAATGTGCTGAAGTCTTCTGCTCAGGAACTTTTAACCGTTCTATCACAGGTTTTTTTGAAGTCCACAAAAGATGATGGAGGTTGTCTGCAGGTACTTAAGTTAAATCAATTGGAAATAGTTCTTGTAATGCTTTACTACTGAACAGACCTTTTGGTTGCCCTGATTTGAGAATATTTTAAGATTTTAAGATTTATGAGATTAATGTGGGATTTTATTATCATACGTCTTTGCCTTGTAATAGTTATATGCATGTGTTACCCACCTCTGTGGCATTCATATTGTTATTACTCTATTTGGCATATGTTACACATTTTGTTCTAGTTCTAGGACTGAATTCTGATACAGATTTTGCTGACCACTGCCCAAAAAGTGCATATTGTCTTTAAACTGCTTGTGGCACTTGATTCCTAGTGCCTATTGCAACAGTGGAAGTAACACTGATAGGTGCATCACTGCAGGTAGATGATGAAGCTATGGTTGTCATGTCATTTGATGCTTGCAAGATTTTATATTTACATCATTGTCTAAGCTTCCATGTGCCTAGGTGATCAATTAAGGCTTGCAGTGAGTTGATCAATGTGAATCTGTAGGCGTAGTTTGCTTGAATAGCTTCTTCTTCTTGTATTGGCTTTTAGTTTTCCATGACAAGGTAACTACTCTACAATCAGTACTAAACTCTAAATCACCGCATTATGACCATAATGTTGGAACTGAGATCATTACTATTATAGACAAGTCCAAATACTTAGGATATCTTCAGCTCACACATATCACCTCTGCCTTTTCCAAGTTTAGGCCTTTCAAATTGTAAGTTTATACTGAATTATAATATAATATATGGGCTTTTACTGCTGACACATTGTGTGGGGATTTTTCTTTCTCAAGTTGGTTTATTCAAAATCAGAATGTTGTCATATAGATGCAATTCTTGGACATTTCTTATAGTTCACAATGTTCAAAAGCAAACTAGATTCTCTTATTTGTTTTTAAGTTTTCCCCCCTCTTTCATTAGATTTGAATGTGTACCTGGTTGTCTTTAGTTACTGTAAGAAGTTCCTAAAATTGATTTTGTGTTGTTTACAGCACACAATTGGTGAGATTGCTTCCATATCAGATCGAGCGGTGACATCCAAGCTCTTCAAAAGCACAATGCTTGAGCTTTTAAAAGTCACGCAAAAGGCCGGCAAAGCAGACAATGCCAATTCAGTACAGGTTGATGGGTCATCAAATAATGTGTCACCCTCAGTTGTCAGGTGTTCATTGACATCTCTCCTTTTTTTTTTCCTGGCCCCCAAACTTGTGATTAGATTGTTGTGTCATGAATTTTACTAAGGTGTCTTATGGTCATGGTGGGTGTCTGCATATAGTTGACAGTAATCATTTCCTTTTTCTACTTTTTTAATCCCAGGGCACAGCTTCTTGACTTGGCAGTTTCCCTGTTGCCTGGTTTAAACACTAAAGAGATTGATCTGCTGTATGTTGCAATAAAGCCAGCATTACAGGTTTGAAGGAGATATATATAATCCTTTGTTCTTTGCATAAATCCCCTAAACTTCCTTTTCGTGATTAAAAGTTATGCTGATTATGAGGAATCATTATTTCTAGGATTTTGATGGTGTTATACAGAAGAAGGGATACAGAGTTCTTTCAGTCATTCTCAGGGTATTTTCTTTTTGTGCTTTTAGTTGTTTATCTGGTTCATATGATAGTTTAAAATGTTTACTATCATGTAGTCATTACTCATTCATCTTGACTAGTGTTCACCTGGCAACTTCCCTGCCTCAATCATTTAATGGATGCAGATTGTTTAATTACTAGTTTACTGGTCTGAACTTGGTTGTCGCAGTACAATAAAAAATGTCATTCTATTAGTGTACATTATGTTTCCTGGAGAACCAAAATGTCATATTAATATTTGGTGTTTTTGCTGCTTAGTAGTGTCAAGCTAGTAACTTGTTTGTTTATGGATTTTCTCAATAGGATTCAAGTGAGTTTGTTCCATCAAAGTTGGAGGAGCTGCTTGCGCTTATGGTTGAAGTTCTGCCTTTATGTCATATTTCCTCCAAACACCATAGACTAAATTGCCTGTACTTCCTAATAGTCCATGTCTCCAAGGTACTTAAGGTTGTTTTTCTTGCTTCTACGTTCTAAACAACCTTGTTGTCGTCATGATGCATCTGATGTGTAGAATATTGCTATATTTATATTGCAAGTGTAATGCATTTGAGATTATGCAATGCAACAGGATAGTTTGGAGCAAAGGTGGCGTGAAATTATTTCTTCTTTCCTTACAGAAATTGTACTTGCTCTTAAGGAGGTAATTTGGTTTATTTGTGGAAAAACTCTTTCTTCTGGTACTTTCATTTATTGCCCTTCTCAATTTGACAACTGTAAAAACAATATGAAAGCATCTACGTTTTCTTTCTTTTTTTGTTTGTTTTCCTCTTTTGCGTTAGGGGGCTTACTGGTTCAGTATGCAGTGCCTTTTGTAACCTTAGCAATGGATATTTACTGGCGCAGGCACATGTCTAGCAAGTGCATTCTGTCTGTTTTTTGCTTCGCTTTTGTTTTTCTTGGGAGTTGGGGTTAGGTGTTTTCTCGTGGTTATCCAAATCAAAGTATTTTTCTGAGTATTATGTATGTACAAGGCCCATCAGTGTCTGAGGCACAATCCATTAGTTATAGCCTGATTTATCCATGGTTATGAGCCACTGTATGGTGAGTGGTAAGCCTTTGATGTATGAAATCTCTTGAGAAGGAATTCAAACAAACTATTGCCCCTTGTTTTCTATTTTTTTCAGTCATGGTAATGATGGTATTAGGGATTATCTCTAGTGAGAAATCTTGCTCCTTTAATTTAAGAGAATCCAAATGGAATCCAGATAAATCTATTGTGGAAATCTGTTTATGGCGCAAATGGAATTTAAATGGATCTATTGCCAAAGAAAGTGTGAATGACGCACAAATACACTTCAAATTGAGATGCTTGAGACTTGATTGGAAGAGGAGGATGGTGGAGCTCACATGAAGATATTCATGTTACTTTAGTCTTTTGATATCCTCTCTTTTCTCTGGAAAAGAAAGTGGTGAAAGATCTAAGATCTCAGAGAGGTGAATTTGAAAAGGAAGTGCTAGAGTATTACATCTGTTCAAGGCCTATCACCATGTGAGGCCCAGGTCATTGGTTATTTCTGATTTGATCCTTGGTTATGAGCTGCGACATAGTTAACCTCTGATCTGTGAAATCTCTTGAGAAGGAATTCAGGCGAACTTTCTCCCTTTGTATTCTAATTCCCCATTACTCTGCCCTTTTTGTCCTTTTTGTTGAGTCTGTGCTGGCCTCCTTCCTGAAATATCATGTGATTCTTTTTTCATTGCTTATATTGCTCTCAAAACTTCCCTGGGTTAGAGTCATATATGTATTTGTTTTGTAAGGCATTTTAATATATTTTCTGGAGCATAAAAAACATTGCTTTGTACTGGTTTTTTTATCTCCCCCTTCATTATTTTATTCTCTTGTTTCTGCAATGACATTTATACTGCAGTTGGTCATTCTTATTGTATATGATATTAAATATGTTGTGTGATACCTGTATCTTGGTCAGCTATCACACAGATATCACTTCTGTTGATATGTTTGAAATTGACTTCATAAGGTTGCTGAGGTGATAAGTTTGGAAAATTTATATTTTTTGCAGGCTAATAAAAAAACTAGGAATCGGGCTTATGACATTCTTGTTGAAATTGGCCATGCACTTGGAGATGAAGAGAGAGGCGGCAATAGAGAAAATTTATGTCAAATTTTCAATATGGTAAATATAGATTTTGAATTCTTCACCAAATTATTGATAAATAATGTGTTATCAGTCTCTTCCTTGATTGGATGTGATTTAATGTAATCTAATTCTGAACTCATTGTACATGAGCTGGGTATTTTTTAGGTAGACCATACACCATATTTGATTCTGTTCTTTTTTCTGGGGCTCAGATTGCTAGAGGCCTGGTTAGTGAAACTCCGCATATGATTAGCGCAGCAGCCAAAGGTTTAGCTCGTTTGGCCTATGAGTTTTCTGACCTTATTTCAACTGCTTTCAATTTGCTTCCGTCTACTTTCCTCCTACTTCAAAGACAAAACAGAGAGATTATAAAGGTTTGATTCCTTTTCTTCTGTTTTATGGTTACATGCTTTGCTGAATGAAGCAATGTAATTGATTTATGCTCTAAAATCAAGTAAACCAGTGTTGAGTCTTCCTGCAGGCCAATTTAGGTTTGTTAAAGGTGTTAGTGGCTAAATCACAAACAGAATGGTTGCAATTGCACCTTAAGAGCATGGTGGAAGGTTTGATGAAGTGGCAAGATAACACCAAGAATCATTTTAAAGCGAAGGTTGGTGTTTGGCTATCCAGTGGTATTATCATATTTAATGCTGTTTCATTTACCTGTTGCTGGTGGCTGCCGTTTTTCTGTTTCTTGTGCTTGTTCATATTGCATTGTCGTGATGAGAATCATTTCCTTCCAGGTTAAGCATCTTTTGGAAATGCTTGTTAGAAAGTGTGGACTGGTGGCAGTTAAAGCTGTCATGCCTGAAGACCATATGAGACTCCTTACCAACATACGCAAGGTCTCTTGAACAGCATCATATGATAAATTTTCTCATCAACACTCTATCAGATGTGTAATCCTGTTTTAAATGCAGATCAAAGAGCGGAAGGACAGGAAACGAGGTGCTAAAACTGAGGAAACTAGAACTTGTCTTTCAAAAGCACCTACATCCAGGTTTATATTGTGATTATTTTACATTTATATTTAGTTTAATTGGCAAGGACACTTATTTCAAAACTTTAACCATCAGTCTTATTACCTTCCCACTCAAATATGTTGATATTTAGTTCTCTTAAATTCATGCAACTTGACATGAAATTAATTTTATCTTGAGTGATAAATAAAAATGGCCCAAGGACGTGATACCTAATGTGATTAGCTAGGAGGCTTCTTGATGAATGGGTAAATTTTATTGGTAGCGAAGTATTGCAGCTTTGTGATTGGTTTCATGATTTTCAACATCAGACCACCTTTGAGACGCCCATCATGTTTGTGTTTGTTGTCATGTTGCAAACTAAAATAATTAACATGTCTTATTCAGCATCTGATCAATGTAATTCTCTATTCTTGTTGATGATGATCATGATCAATCTCTCTCTTAGCTTCAGGCAAAGTATGTGGAACCATACAAATTTTTTTTCTGATTTTGATGATGAAGAGAGTGGAGGAACTGATGCAGAATACTTGGCGAAGACCATCTCCAGAGGGGGCAAGTCTTACTCACACAGTAAATCAGCAGGATCTTCATATAGGTGAGCTGTAGTACTAAATCTATCCAGTCTTCTATTGATTGCCTTGTGGGTAAATTTTGTGATGATAAACATTTTGAAACATTTAACCTGACTACACACGAGTAATATAAAACTTGACTTGGCAAAATGAGATTGTTCTTGTGCCTATCTTGATTGGTTCACTATCAAAATGGATTTTAACAGTTATTGCATATTCTACCTAGGTTGAAGATCAGACACGAGAAGAATTTGCTTGAGCACTTGTCTGACCAATCGGATGATGAGCCGCTTGATTTGCTTGATAGGCAGAAAACAATTTCAGCTCTTAAATCATCTGAGCATCTCAAAAGGAAGTCAAGGTTAGATGATGAGGTTGAAGTAGATTCCGAAGGACGCCTGATTATATGCGAGGAAGGGGATTGGACGAAGGGAAAACCTGAAGAGGCTGATTTTGATACTACGAGTGAAGCTGATAGTCACTTGTCTGGGAAGTCTGGAACTCAGGTGAAGAAGCGCAGAAAAAAATTGGAGTCTGGGTGGGCGTACACAGGGAGAGAATATGTCAGCAAGAAAGCAAGTGGGGATGTGAAGAGGAAGGACAAGCTTGAGCCTTATGCATATTGGCCACTTGATCGGAAGATGATGAGCCGTAGGCCACAGCACCGAGCTGCTGCAAGGAAAGGCATGGCAAGTGTCGTAAAGATGACAAAAAAGTTTGAAGGCAAGAGCGCATCTAGTGTACTGTCCCAGAGTATCATGAAACTGAGAAGGACCAAGAAGAAGGACGGCAAGAAATAGAAAATGCAAGGGCTGCTGGTTAGCATGTCAATTTGTTGGCAGCAAGATAAGATCATTATTTTGTGCTTACATTATATGAGTTTTGGATTTAGGAGCTCCGGTTGTAAGGCAACTTAAATTATAAGCCATTGTTTTTTTGTTAGTTTTGAAAGAAAAAAATTAATGATAAAGCAGGACTTGGAGCAGCAGTTTTTTCGACAAGCTGCTCGTTGTCGTTGTTGATGTGGCCAAGCGTGTCTTGGTACTTGTACATTAGCAAATAATTGGAAATTGAAAACTGAAGTAGCTCTTCTTTATATATATATATATATGTATGTATGTATGTATGGCTTTCAACGCCTGTGTCATCTGTCGTGACAATCACACTCCAAATGCATGAATGTCCCGTACCACAGTAGAAGTGGATTTTTTTACTATTCACTTTATTTTTTCTATCAACGGAAATAGGTGAAATGTTGGCTATTCAAATTTAGTATTTTGAAAATTTATTATTAAAATATTTAATTATAAAACAGATAATATTAAGCTTGTGAAATTTCATGTGAACAGCTGAGCAATATAGAAGGAAAGAAAAGAAAACATTTTGCTAAAAATGATCCTTGAATTGTCAGAATTTCATTTGACGATAATATGGTTAAAAAAAAATTGATTATGAAGAGGGAATTTTATTTTTGTTTTTTAATGAAAGTGTGAGTAAACACAAAGAAGAATCCGTGTACGAAAAGAAAGATAGAGCTACGCAAACTGCAAAGTTTTAACGCAAACGTTATAGTGATATTTTCAGGAAACTAGAGTTTTCTGGCAAACACTGGAGATAACTATAAGGTCCGAATTCCCATTAGTATGTTTCAAGGATTTTTTTTCTTTAGTAAATGAGAATAGGAAAATATATATAAGTAAAGTTTTACAGAATTCTTTGGCATGCATCCAATAAAAATTAAATTAAAAATAAAATATTATAATGTTTTTTGATAATCAATTATAAATTTTGATTGTTATGATTTTTTTAAATAGAAAGGGCCAAATATACTGATTAATAAAATAATTTTATAAAATTTCATCCAAGAAATATTTAAAACAAAAAAAATTCCACTCCAAGGAAAAATCGTTGGAAGGAGACAAATTTACAAAAAAAAAAAAAAAACCTTGTCTAGGTACTACACTTTTAAAAATATTTCTCTAGGTATTATAAATTAAATTGAGTTCCAATTTTTTTTTTTAATATTGAAGTACAGAACTCGATCACTGCTAAACTGAATTCTGTACTTATATTTAAAAAAAAAATTAAAATCCTGACAAGCTACTTGTCATGCTATCCCAAGTAATTCCCGTCCTCTTCCGGCACCCACTTCCTCTCTCTCTCTACCCTTTCCAGTTTCTAGTCCCCGTTACGTGCGTGAGTGAAATATATATACATATATAAGACTAGAGGGCAAAAATATTCCAAAAATTTTCTCAAAAGATCAACTAGTATACTTACTTTTTAGTTAGAATAATTTTTCCTTGAAACTTTAAAATAGACAGCAATTTTGTCCCACTGTTAAAGTTCCCAACTTTGACCATTAAAATCAAAGTTTGACAAAATCAAATAAAGGTGGCTCATTGGAATTAGCTGATTTGTTTGAGTAGGAGTTAACAGTGGCAATAATCTTCTTCCTTCTCTTTCTGCATCCAATGTCGTGTGTTCCACAAACAACCAAACGTTGAATACAGAAAAGGCAGTGGCCTTCATAGCAGAATCGAAAAGAAGAAAAATAGAAGAAGGAAAAAAAAAAAATCAAAGCTGATTTTTCCATATAAATGAGAAGGAAGAAGATGATGCAATTACGTAGAGAGGGGTGCTGATTTTTATTTTTATTTTTGGCTGTTGTTGATGTGGATTCAACTATCATTTTTGCAATCTCTGAGACAAGCATAGAGAGCAAGCCAAAGACACCTCACGCCAAAAACCATCTTGTTCCAAATATCCAGACAATTCTTCGCTGTCTTCTTCTTCCTCAACGAAAGCTATCAAAAGCACCACAACCTATGGCATCGAGTAGGAAATTCGATTGCAGAAAAGAGAGGCGAAGAGAATAGGGATTATGCATAAACACAAATCATTAAACCAGAAATATCAATCAACATTGCAATAATATAACACAAACTCAACTCAATAAACGAAAATAGTCCCAAGAATTTAATGTGGATCAACAAGAAACAATTCAGAAATGATTGAGACAGAGGATCGGCGTCAACAACGATGGGATTACCTAAACCACTAGATGGGTTGAGGACTCTTCTAGAGCTTTAGGATACCAAGTTCTCTCTCTCTTTTTTTTTCATGAGTAAATTGCAAAGAAGGTGATGAATTTAAGTTGGAACGAAGCCGGAAACCAAAAAAAGACAGATTCCCATTGAAGGCTAATCTTCTATTTACATTGTAGCATTCGACAGTGAGGGCAAGAATGAAGCTTTCGAGAACACTCACACGATCACAGCCAGCATCTTCCAACTGTTATCTCTACCTTTGTTTAGCTTCACCAACAAGCCGATTAAAGTGACTTGACTCGGTGCTGCCCCTATGTCTCCATTGGTCAAAGATTGATAATCGATCTCCAAGGTTGAGATTTGAGAACTTAACGACGCTACCCCTACCTCTATCGATCGAAGATTGATGATCTCCAGGGTTGGGGTTTGAGAACTTGACAGTGAATCCATGGTTGAGTGAGAGGGAGATGAAGGGGCCTTGCTTAGTTGCAAATGAGAGAAGGCAATGAGAGACGGCAGACAATGGCCCATTTAGTGGTTGGCATCCTAAAGCTCTAGATGAGTAAATTGCAAAGAAGATGATGGCAATCATATCTTTCATATTTATTTTTATTTAATAGAGTAAATTGTCAATGGGGCGGCTGAGGTGTTCTAAGCTACTCCACGTGGAGTCCACTTAATGCAAAAGGCTTGCCACTTGCATATATATTAGTCAGACATTGGTCAAAGATTAAAGATCGCTTTACTTTTGATGCTTTTAGGAAAACATTGCTGCTCTTAAAAAGACAAGGATACTAAAAAGATAAAGATATCGGGTGTTCTTTTAAAAAAAATTTCAAAGCATTTTTATCTCTAATCCCCTGTGTGTGTGTATATATATATATATTACTTTTTTTATTTAAAAATATAAAATAATTTTTAAAAAATTAATTATTAAAAATATATAAGATATTTTTTATTTTTTGAGATGTAATTATTATCTATTTTTTAAAAGTATACTTATTGATATTATATTTATCTTTATTATGGAGTATTTAAAAATAATAAATTAAAAAGATAGAGTTAATTTAAAAGTAAATAATTATTTTATTAAAAATAAAATTTAATTAAAAATATTTTATATTTTTTAATATAAAGAATATATGTTATCCTAGACATTGTTGCCTCTTTTCTTCTTCCAGCGCGTACACACACACATATTTGCCCAGGAGATACCAACATATAATTGGGTAGCTATATATAATCTAAATAATGTATTATGTATAAAAATTATATATTATTTTATTAATTATCATTATAATAATTATATGATTTAAAAAATTATACAAATTATAAAATAATTATATACTCCCTAAATAAAAAATGTAAGGTATTTTTTAAAAGGTTGGATGTTTAAAAATTTAAGGTATTTTAATTTTTTAAAGTGTATATCATTATTTTTTTTTCAAAAAATACTCCTATTAAACAAATCACTTTATATTTATTTTAAGGTAAAATACTCTATTAAATAAAAATAAACATGAAAGATATGATTAGTTTAAAAATAAATAACTACTTTATTGGAGGTGAATTTCGATTAAAGATATCTTACATTTTTTAATGAAGGGAGTAATTAATAACAACATAAAATTACATAAATTTAAATCATAATATATAATTTTAGGGTTAAAAAGTTAGAGAACATTTCTTCCTCTGAATGTTTTGTTGGGCACCCTAGACGATGGGACAATATCATTCCTAAACAATTATTTTTAAGTGCAAAATTATTATTTTTTTTCAAAACTATGTCACCTTTTTTACTATCTACTAACGTAAAAAATGAAATAGTTGTTACTGTGTGTGGCTCTCACAATTATTCCATATTAGCATATAATAGAGAAGATAACAGATCTCTAATTAATGTTAATTTTGACCATTAAAAAAATATTTTGACTAAAAATATATTCACAAATAGCTTCATCTACTGTATCAGATTATTTTCATGAGCTCAAAGTATTTTCTTAAAATAATTAGATTTTCTTTTTCATGATTATTTTTAAAAATTGAAATAAACATAATAAAAACTCAAAAAATAGATTTTTCCTCCAAAAAATAAATGATTCTTTCATTTAAGAAAAAAAAAGCTAAAACAACCGGGCCAATAAAAAAGTAAAAGGAGGGAAGCCAACTCAGTCTATAGACATAATACTTCATCAGTTTTTAATTATAAAATTTTTCTATCTAACTTACACTTGCTAAGAAAGCAGTTAAAATTAACTAACATACAAAATTAATTAGTGTGTAAATATTGATAATTTAAATAATACAAAAATAGTAAATATAAATTCATATTCATTTACAACTGATAAAATTATAGATTATGATATAAAATAATTTTATTTTATTTTTTTACTTATTTTATAGTATAAAATAATTAATTTATACATCTTACTCACGCTTTTTTACCCAACTGATTATACTTATGTTATTTTATAATTATAAACCCATGGATATATAACGAGCGGGGAAGGAGGGCTGGGGAAGGATGGGGGGGCAGATGGAAAGTGGGTACGAGAATTTCTTGGAATAAGAGGCTAATGATAGGTACAACTTGTCAAGCTATATTTAAAATTTTAATTTTTTTATATATAAGTACAGAATTCAATTTGACGGAAGTTGTTTGGCTTAAATATAAAATTTTATTTGTCAAAGCATTTTAAGTAGGTCATAATATAAATTAAGTAATTGAAAAGTCAAATCTAATTAACAATCTAAATAAAAAGGTCAATCTTGAACTTAATAAAAAGCCACGATTAGATAAACATATTGAAATCCCGCTAATTGTAAATTCACTCTATGGATCATTGGTACATACAGATACAATTTCAAATTATCCCGAGTCTCGCGAGAACAGTATCATCATGCCCAAGTATCTTAATGAAATGGGTTGGTTATTAAAAACAAAAAACAGTGATTAAAGACTATGCCATGAGTTTTGTAACATCCCTGATTATTTGTAGGAGAGCATTTTGAATTTTAAAGAAAAAGTTATCATCACTATGTCACTATAAATGGAGCACCAAATCGCAAAAGAGAGAGATAGACAACACTCAGACGAATCACATTTTTACACCCATAGTCTTAAGTTTATCAATTATTTTTATCTTCAATTTAGACTTGAAACCGTTTACGTTTCGTAACATCTTAATAATAATTGAAATACTTGTTTTACCAAGTCTTATGTATCTTTTATATTCGGGTGAACTATAATAAAAGAGCCCAGAGACTTTTTGTTATCAACTGAGACTTAATGTTTCTGAAGTCTGGTAATTTGTTGTTCTTGACGAGCAAAAGTCAAGTTATATACTCAAATATTTAAATAAAAAAAGTTGGAGCTCACTTTGATATAAATTGAGCTGTAAATTTATAGCATATGGACAAATATTTTTAAGAGTGTAATATTTAGATAAATGAATGTTTTTTTGGGTAGCATTGGAGTCAATCTGTTTAGGGAGGGGGACGCTAGCGGACTGCCATTCTGTCACAAATGAGGAAGTTTTGTCCGTCAGGCACGCAAGCCATTCTGCCATTAGCACCTCCAATGCTGTTGCCTCCTCCGTTCAAAACATGGTGAAATTGAAATTTTAATGCCTGATGAAATCGTAATGCCTACAGCCTCATCGCAAATGTGATGAGCTCTAATCATTGCAACTGATGCCCTTGAATGTGTATTGCCGAAATTTTACACAAAGCTGCATCCTAATTCGGCTCACCAGTCAGCGCACCAATTTCATTGCTCAAGATCTTGAGATTTACTGGTAACAGCATCCTTCATCGCTAATGCCAGTTAATTCCTGCAAGCGAATATACCTGAGGTTTACGAAATTTTGTCTGCCAATTGGTGTGTGCATGATAAAGATACTATTGATATTATGACCCTTGGGTTACTTCTCCCTACAAATCTTGTGGCGGAAGGTTTTTGGGCTTGGAAGAGTAGAATTAGAGATATTTTAGTCTTTTAATTTATTAAAACTTTTATTCTACTATTATATTATTAACATTCACAAAAAGCATGCAAGATTCCGTCATCTGTCTCTAACTATATACCTTTATTGTACTTCAATTTTATTTTATAGATAATTTTGTTCAAGGCAGTTTTTATCTTTATTTTCTATTTCATTTTTGTGCTCCTCCATTTTTTTTTTATAATGCTGTTAGCCAACCAAGGAGGCCTTATGCAGCCAGACCCAACAGTCTGGTACTCCGAGTACTGCAGCCCATGAACAGGTCCATCCATTGATCATCCGCAGTGGGACCCAGAATTTTAAAAATGTCCGTTTATAGTTTCCAGGTGCGCGCACTGAACGGAAAGAGCGTCTTCAGTAACCGTTACACCCTCTCTTTAACCGAGCAGTGAGTGCGTCTTCAGTCCATGTCATTTCTCAGTTCTCCCTGCTAACATATATGCACTTCAGAGCATTTCCCATTCTTGGAAATCTTGAAACAGCGAGCAGTTTCCAGACTTTGTCCTGATCCTCCGCTTCATTCTAGAGGAATTCAATCTTCCGTTTTAAGTGGTTAGTTCGTTCTTTTCGGTGAAATTTTTTGTTCTATAAATAAGGTAGATCAACAAATGTCTTTCAAACCTTATCTATTTCTGGAGAACAGTGACTATAATTGATGCAGTTGAACATGCTTTTCTGGATGATCTTCCTGCGTTCAGTCGAATGAAGCAGTGAAATAGGAAGCTAGGGCTTCTCACTTTGAAATCGGAACCTCATCGTTATTTTTAAAACTACGTCAGGCTTTCTTTCCAGTGCTAGTTTCACAATTTTAGCTGTGAAATGCAACAAAAATAAAAACTCACCCTGTTTTTGTTCTTTTATGTTTTTGAGTTGTCCTCTTAAAACCAGTCGACAAGGCTACAACACCGATAATAGTTTATACCAATCTCACTATAACGGTAATTAAGATACTGATATCTGAGTATGCATCTTTTATAACTTTCTAATCTGCAGACAACTGCAGCTTAGACCAAAGACAGAACACAATGGTTGGAACACCAGCAACCCCATTGTCTAAGATACAACAGAATTTCTCATCTACTCCTGGTGGTCCCAAAGTTCGGGAGGAGAAAATACTGGTGACCGTTCGGATGAGGCCATTGAACCGGAAGGAACAAGCCATGTATGAACTAATTGCTTGGGATTGCTTGGACGAGCAAACCATTGTTTTCAAGAATCCAAATCAAGAGAGGCCTGGGACAGCATACACATTCGGTATGTCTTTCATGAAAATATTGTGTTTTTTAAACCTGTTCTCCCCACCTTTCTGGTTGTTAAGGGGAAAGGATGTTTAACTTTTATATATGCAATTTTAAAAACCAGGTTTTTTAATTAAAAAAAATTGAGCGAGAATTTTAAAAACCTGGTTGACAACTGTAAGTTATTATAGATTGTTATAGAATTTTCTCCCCATTTTCGGTTGAAAATATATTTAAATAAGTTTCTTTTTACTTTTTTTAGATAAAGTTTTTGCTCCTGCAAGTTCAACTCAAAAGGTTTATGAACATGGAGCGCGGGACGTTGCATTATCAGTAGTTTCGGGAATTAATGGTGACTTCTTCGAAAGTCGAAATTATTACATTTAATTATTTTTGGAGCATATTAAAGGTTCCTTTTGATCCTTCTTAATCGCTCTACATTTACTGGACTTTGCAGCGACAATTTTTGCATATGGACAGACTAGCAGTGGCAAGACATACACGATGAGAGGCATAATTGAAAATGTTATTCAAGACATTTACAAGTTTTTTGAGAAAGTAAGTTACAATTGATACCCAAGTTTTATATAACATTCTAGTTGGATAAGAGGTGAGCAAGGATGGAGCTGTTCTAAAATAAATCTTATGAACAAAATCCAATTGCTTTGTTTTACAGCCAAAAAAAAAAAAGATTTAAGACTGTTCTCTTTTTATATCAACCTCACAGACGCCGGCGAGGGATTTTATTTTGAGAGCCTCCGCAATGGAAATTTATAATGAGATGGTCATTGACCTATTGAATCGTGAATCCGGCCCTCTCCGGCTCTTGGATGATCCTGAGGTATAGTTAACAGGAATATTTCTATGAGATTTACAAGTAAATTGTTTACATATCCTTTACGACGGTTTTTTTTTCCTTTCCTTTCCTTTCCTTTTTCTTTTTTGTTTTCGGGATACAGAAAGGGACTGTTGTGGAAAAACTAACTGAAGAAGTAGCCAGGGATGGTCAACATCTAAGGCACTTGATCGGCATCTGTGAAGGTAACGTAGATTGTCTAACGAGAATCAAAGGCTTCCTGGTTCTCTCAAGCAGTGGTTTGCCATCACACCATGCAAATAAAATTTATATCTTTGACTCCTGCGATGTTTGAAGTCGATTTCCTCCGTACAATATGAGGCAAAACTTTTGTAGAAAATAACATTCACTTTACGCTCAATATGAGATGCATTAATGGTTTTGGGATGATTTTCATGTTACCATAATTCTTACAAACATTGAATCCGCAGCTCAAAGGCAAGTTGGGGAAACTGCTTTAAATGATAAAAGCTCAAGATCGCATCAAATAATCAGGCTGGTATGCTCAGATTGTATTCTTTCATTATCTCTTCATAGAGATACAACAAGCATATTAGTGTCTGAGCAATCATTTAGCTACTCAGTCCAATATTTAACAATATTTTTTCCATCCTTGGAGTCTTCCGGGCGTACATAAGTTTTATTTGAAATAAAAGTAGTATCTAGTAATTTTTGGGGTGGCTATGCCCTCTTGACATGGTCAATCTTCTCGTTTTTTCTTCCTAATTAAGTAAAGGTTCAATATGGTTCTCCGTAATTATTGATATGTAATCCTTGTTTACTCTTTCTTCTTATAGTTCTACCAGCATTAAACCAATTTTTATTTGTCTCCATATATGTATATGTATCAGACCATAGAGAGCAGTCTAAGGGAAAGTTCAGGCCGTTTGAAGTCTTATTTAGCCAGTCTGGTATGCCATATCTACTTTATTCTGACCTGAATTTTTTCGTATCAAATAAGTCATAGCGACTGGAATTCCTAATGTTTATAGAATCTGGTGGATCTTGCTGGAAGTGAACGCATATCTCAAACAAAGACAAGTGGTGCAAGATTGAAGGAAGGCAGCCACATTAATCGAAGTTTATTGACACTCACTACAGTCATCAGGAAGTTAAGGTTAGCAGCTCCAGATATCTGTAACATGTCCCAATGCATGTGGAACTACTTGTTATTGTGCTTCTTGTAGGACAAAATGATAACTCGTAAGTTTATTGATGTTTGATTTTTTAAAGTAAAAATCCCGAGGTGTTGATAAAAACTTGGTTGTAAAAAAGAATCCCAACTATTTTAATAACGGTCTTACCGAGTTGCTTGCTTCCATTGAGTGAAAAGCTATGTTAACGGTCTACTTTCTACAACATGGCGCGTTTTCTGATTGTCAAAAAACTTTGGTGGAGCTCGGTTATGTTGTGTAAATAGAGCTGTTTGATGATTTTTGATTTTTCCAATCAAGTTATATTTCCTCTGGGAAGTTGAGTAATGTAGTAGTGGACTTGATTATTGTGATATGATAAGTTGCTTTATTGCTACGTAATTTGGTCATAACACAAGCGTCTAATTGGGCTTTTGGGTCCCTTGTGCGCAGTGGTGGAGAACGTGGTCACATACCATATAGAAGTTCAAAACTCACCAGAATTTTGCAGTCTTCGCTTGGGGGGAATGCTCGGACAGCAATTATATGTGCTATAAGTCCAGCCTTAAGTCATGTGGATCAGACAAGAAATACCTTAACATTCGCGACCAGTGCAAAGGATGTCATTAATAATGCTCAAGTAAACATGGTAGGGACTAATGCCTTAAATTGGTAGAGAATCATTTTTTCTTTAGTGGAAATTCTCTTGGATATTACTGAAGAAGTTAACAATATTTTTAAAAACTTGATTGATAATAGAGCACGATAGCGTCGTGCAATTTATATAGCCAATCTCACCTAGTGGGACAAGGCTTGTTGTTGTTGTATTATCCAAGAAAGAAATGCATTCACATATTCATGAAATCCTAATGCCTAGTGAGCTTAATATTCATATTGGTGTTTTAGGAATTATTTTCTTCATATTAGAATTAGCCAATTTTGTTGGGTTGGGGGGAAGCCAATTTAAGCTTAAGTAGGAGGGCGTTTTTTCCGCAGATTGTTTCAGATAAGTCACTGCTTAAACACTTGCAAAAGGAAGTAGCGAGGCTTGAAGAAGAGTTGCGAAGCCCTGAACTTACTTCTTCATCATGTTTGAGGTCTTTGTTAGCTGAAAAAGAGTTGAAAATTCAACAGGTATACTTGGTGTTAATTTTCATGCGGCTGAACTAAATTTTAGAATGACCTCCTCTGATCTTCTAAATGGATTTTTTTTGTTCTTGTATCTATGAGCTTTTAGCTTTTCATTGCCTTGTCTCAAGACGTGGTCAAGGATTTTCATCACGTGCCATATTTTCTGCATTTGCAGTAAAGGCTTACGGCTCCTCTTGGCTTTCACTTTTTATCGTTGCAATTAGGCTTCCATCAGTCAACTCTCATTACAATAGGTGACCAAGGCATTTATGCTAAGGAAAACAAATTATATGCACTTATATGCAGATCCTTAAGTGTAAAGTTTCTGTAAACAAGTGTATGGTTTGTTTATAATTAAATTAAATCTTCCCGTGATTGAGTTTCTTAAAGAACTTTTCACACATGCCATAGTTTTATACGAAACCTTGTTATAAAAATATATAAAACAACACCTTATCCTTTATATAATTCACATAGGAAACATTGACCTTCTTGAAGTTTTATAATCCCTCCCTTTCTTTTGAATGAAGAGAATTTACAATTACTTGATAATTATAAATTCAAATTTTCAGATGGAGAGTGAGATGGAAGAGCTGAGGCGGCAGCTTGCACAATCTCAATTTGAGCTTGAAAGAAGAAATAAGGTTCAAATGATTGTAAGAGAGATTATGACAACATTTATGGAACATTAATTTACTCTCAACTAAACTTATCAAGTTGTTGCAGGGATTAAATCAAAATGAGCCTTCTAGTCAAGTGGTTAGATGTCTTTCCTTTCCTGTAGATAATGAATCGAATCCGGATGAACATCCTCAAGAGCGAAGAGAAGCAGTAGGAAGGCATGCAATACTGAAGAAACTACTGGCTTCTCCTGATCCATCCATACTGGTTACTGAAATCCGGAAGCTTGAGAATAGGCAGCTACGGCTCTGTGAGGATGCAAATCGAGCACTACAAAATCTGCATAAGGATTTTGCGACCCACAAATTTGGAAATCAAGAAACTGCTGAAGCTCTGTCGAAAGTGCTGTCTGAAATCAAAGACATGCTAGCAGCTAGCTCTACTCCAGAAAATATTGTGGTTGCAGACAAAGCCAACTTGATGGAGGAGATCTCTCGATTGAAGTCTCAACGAGGCACTATTTCATCTCTAGAAAGGAAGTTGGAGAATGTACAAAAATCCTTTGACAAGCTAGTCTTGTCTTTTCCGAGTACAGCAGGGACTCCAGAGAACAAGACCCAATTGAAAACGAAGAAAATTCTTCCTTTCAGTTTAAGCAACAGTCCCAACGTGCAACATATAATACGCGCCCCATGCTCACCTTTATCCTCTTCTTCTAGAGTCACGGAACATGAAACAGAGAACAAGGCTCCTGAAAAAGACATTTCTCCTAGAAGTAGCGATACAAGACTAAGGTCACATACAGGCGTGTTTTTTTCACAGGAAGGAAGTCCAGCTATGCAGCAATCAAAGTCAATGAATGTTAAGAAGATTCAGAGGATGTTTAAGAATGCTGTTGAGGAGAATATTCGAAGCTTCAGAATTTATGTTACTGAGTTAAAAGAACTAGTGGCGAAACTGCATTACCAAAAGCAGCTTCTTGTTTGCCAGGTAAAATTTATTTTACATCAAATAATTCTAGAGATCCCCACTATAATTAACTTACTTCATTAACATCAATATGACTTAGCGCCGTGTCCTTTTACTCATATCATTGGAAATACTTCGTGCCTTTAACCTTCAATTACGCCAGAACTCTTTATAGGCTCCACAGTTCCTTTAATGGGATGCCAATCTCTGGGTTGCGCTGTAATAGGAAATCATTTTCATCATGATGTGTCACAGGACATACAGAGTTAGAACATAATCACTCCGGTTCTTATTATAAGATACTTTTAATTATTCCATACATCTTAAAAAAAGTTAATTTTTTTTTTTTGATATCATAAAAGATTGAGAGATACTTTTATTTTTACCCTTGATTATACGCTAAATATTTTACGTTAAATATTTTACGCTAATCAAGAAGGGGTAAAATTAAAAAAAAGTAATTTAATTATTACAAAGTATTCTATGTTTTGGACTAAAAATTATTTTTAAAAGTTGTCTTATAAATAGGATTTGAAAGAGCATTACCTTTTTGATGCTTGGATGTATAGTTAAAATTCCGTTTTTGGTGCTCTATCTATCTCATGGATAATTAGAGTATGGCATTAATTCTTCCTTCACCTAACAGCTCTTACATCTATTAACATAGTATACCAAATGTTGCTGATAATAAATGTCCAATAGTAATATTTTGAAAAAATACTTATTTTGATATTTACCCTTGTAGGTTTTGGAGCTTGAAGCAAATAACTTTGTGAACGAAGTAGATACATGTGCACGATCTTCCATGCCGCGGCATATTCTATTTGAAGAGAATAGAAAACAAATCGTCATGTTGTGGCATTTATGCCACATTTCGATTGTACATCGCACACAGTTTTATCTTTTGTTAAGGGGAGATCCTTCTGATCATACATATTTGGAAGTTGAACTGAGAAGATTGACATGGCTTGAGCAACACCTGGCTGAGCTAGGGAATGCTAGTCCTGCACTTTTAGGGGATGAGCCTGCAGGTTCAGTTTCTGCTAGGTACAAGAGTTATTTTTTTCTTTTAAAAAAAATCTTTTCCCTTCTTTTAGATTGTTCTAAATAGAAGTGGCGTGTGCTTCTGCATCTTATTTCTACTTAAGTAAATGAGATAGACCAGTGAATATGAACATATAACGATTTTATTCATTTGCTGTTGGTTTTTTGAATCAAATGCAGCATCAAAGCTCTTAAGCAAGAAAGGGAGTATCTGGCTAAGCGAGTGAACTCAAAACTTACAGCCGAGGAAAGAGAACTGCTTTATGCTAAATGGGAAGTTCCCGCAGTAGGGAAACAAAGGAGGCTCCAGCTGGTGAATAAATTGTGGACTGATCCTTATAACATGGAACATGTACAAGAAAGTGCAGAAATCGTAGCAAAGCTCATTGATTTTTGTGGAACTGGTGAAAATCTTAGCAAGGACATGTTCGAACTGAATTTTGCAAGCCCTTCTGATAAGAAAACATGGGCGGGCTGGAACTTTATATCAAATCTTTTGAATTTATGAGACAAATTTGACCTTTTTACATCATGTCTCTTCTACAGGTCAAAGGTACATCCTTTGAAGCACGGAATATTAGAGTTCAAAATGTTTCTGTAAAATGTCGTAAATCTTATTCTTATCTTAGAAAGGACATGTTTGAACTTAAAGATTCCAACTCCTTCTGGTAACACGATATAGCTGGGCGGGAACTTCATTTGTGAAGTGCGGAATATTGAAGGGCAAAATGTATGTGTATAATCTTGTAGATTTTATGAAAGCTTCTGAAATCTTGTACTGACGTTAGAATTTTGTCATTTAACAATGCTATGAATAAAATGAAGGATATAACATTACGGGGGGAAAATGTTTACTGCTCCAATCCATAAAATTGAGAACTAATTCGGGCATCTGTCAGGAAAGGAGGCCGTGGATTTGTTCAACATGATAATGATGCCTCGTCAAATTCTTCTTCTTATGTCGAGGACCAGGAAGTGTTTGTGTTGGGTCACATCATTGTAGTCTATTCCGGGGTTTAATGTCCGACAGTATCCTTGGTGTTGGGGTCTCAGTCAGTAGCCATGTTAGGGAAAGCAGGCCCCGAGCCTGAGGGAAGGGCGAAATTGATGACCCTGACCCTGTGTCAAATCATGCCCGGCCGCATAAGAGAATTTCTTATCCGGGTGTCTTTTTACGCTGAATATATTATCAAGAAGTACTCCCTTCCATCCATTCAAAGATATAAAAATTTGTTTGAAGGATTAAATATTTAAAACTATAAAATATTTTTATTTTTTAAAAATAAAATTATTATTATTTTTAAAAGTATCCTTAATAATAATAATTTTATATTTATTATGAAGTATTTAATAAAAGTAAATATTAAAAAATAAAATTAATTTAAAAATAAATAATTAATTTATTAAAAATAAAATTTAATTAAAAATACTTTGACATTTTAAGCCACGGAGTATCTAATATTAAATCTATTTTTTCAATAAAATGTCTCATGAAGTGCTTACGATTGTGCAAATAGAGTCTTACAAAAGATGGAGGGGCAGTGCAGGGTGAAATGGCGGCAGAGAACAGGATTGGAAAAGCGAAATGGAAGAGAAAAAATTGATGAGGTTGGGTGTTGAAATTGAAATGGAGACAAGTGGGAGGAGCGAGCAGACAGGTCGGGAGGAAGGGATTGGGAGCATGTTTGGGAATTCTATTATTAGGAAGGAGGGAATGAAATTGTGTGTAAAGGAAAAAGCCATTTTCCGCCATAAGCCCTCTTCAGAGAAACAGCGGTCCATTGGGATTTCCCGGCAATGGCCGCTGGTCGCTCTTTCCTTCTCTTGCCGCTCTTCCTCCTCACTCTCTCCTTCTCTCCCGCTTGCCTCCCCAATTCCGAGGACGACGCCCTCCTCCAGCTCAAACGATCCTTCGCCCCTTCCTCCTCTCTCTCTTCCTGGATCCCCAATTCCTCTGCCTGCTCTGCCAGGTGGCTTGGCGTCTATTGCACCAACAACCTCGTCGTCGGTTTGCACCTCTCTAATATGGCTCTCTCTGGCACCATTGACGTCGATGCCCTCCTTCGCCTTCCTGGCCTCCGCAGCATTGGCTTTGTCAATAACTCCTTCTCCGGCCCCATCCCCCAATTCAATAAACTCACCGCCCTCAAGGCTCTCTTCCTCACCACCAATCAATTCTCCGGCCCCATCCCTCCGGATTTCTTCGCCAGCCTGGCCGCCATCAAGAAAATCGGCCTCTCTGGCAATAACTTCTCCGGCGACATACCCAACTCTCTGGCCAGGCTCCCCTTGCTTGTAGAGCTGCGCCTTGATGACAATGGATTCTCGGGAGCCATTCCGTCTTTCACTCAACACTTTCGATCGTTCAACGTTTCCAACAACCGATTGGAAGGACCCATCCCCGATGAATTGGCCAGTTTCGGCGGGACGTCCTTCTCCGGAAACCCAGGATTGTGTGGGAAAGTAGTGGGGAAGGAGTGCGAGGAGGAGGCGCGGCAACAAGGAGCAACGTCTGGGGAGAAAAGGACGGGATTGGTGAGGGCGGTCATTACGGTCATAATGGTTTCGATAGTAGTGATGCTGATAATAGTATTGATAAAGACGGCAAGGAGACAAGAGGGCAACAGAAACATGGGAGGCATCGGGGTTAGAAAGGACGGGGGAGGGGAAGAGGTGGTGCAAGTGCACGTGCCCAGCTCGAACCACAGCAGGACATCGGGATCAACTAAGAAAGGGTCGAATTCGGTTTCGAAAAGAAATGCCGTGGGGGACTTGGTGATGGTGAACGAGGAGAAGGGCGTGTTCGGGCTGCCCGATTTGATGAAGGCTGCTGCGGAGGTGCTGGGCAACGGGGGCATGGGTTCTGCTTACAAGGCCACCATGAGCAATGGATTGTCCGTGGTGGTCAAGAGGATGAGGGAGATCAACAAGATCAGCAGAGATTCCTTCGACGCCGAGATGAGACAGTTCGGCAGAATCAGACACCCAAATATCCTCGCCCCTCTCTCCTACCACTATCGCAAGGAGGAGAAGCTCATCGTGTCTCAATACATTCCCAAAGGCAGTTTGTTGTATGTCTTGCACGGTATACGCGCACATTCAATTCAGTTGTATAATTGCATACCATACCATGTATGCCATTATTGATCAATTCATTTGTTTCCAATCATGCCATGCAGGGGACAGAGGAACGTGCCATGGCGACCTCCACTGGCCCACCAGGTTGAAGATTGTCAAGGGAATCGCGAGGGGGTTGAGTTTCCTGCACTCTGAATTCGGATCCCACGACTTGCCCCACGGTAACCTCAAGTCCAGCAATGTTCTGTTGAGCGATGCGTACGAGCCGCTCCTCACTGACTTCGCCTTTCATCCCCTCATCAATCCAAGCAGCGCTCCCCAGGCACTGTTTTCCTACAAAACTCCGGATTACATACAATACCAGCAAGTGTCCCGAAAAACCGATGTATATTGCCTCGGCACCATTATCCTAGAGATCATGACCGGCAAATTCCCTTCTCAGTATCACAGCAATGGCAAGGGCGGCACCGACGTTGTGCAGTGGGTGCTCACCGCCATTGCGGAGGGAAGAGAGGCCGAATTGATAGATCCCGATATCAAAACTAACGACACCGAGTCTCTCAGTCACATGCTGCAGCTTCTCCAGATCGGGGCTAGTTGCACCGAATCCAATCCTCAACAACGACTTAACTTAGGCGAAGCCATTAGAAGGATAGAGGAGGTTCAAGTCTAACACACAATGCAAGCCTCGTGTCAATATTCTAGCTTTCATTCCATTAGCTGTCAAGTTGCATGCTTTGTAGGTCCGAGAATTATTGCAGTTTTAAGCAACAAGGTTCATTATACTCCTATTATTCGTTCGTGGATCTCCTCCAGAATGAGGCTAATGGATGCCCGACAATCAAGCGAAACTCCGATCCAACCAGACCGTGTGACGAGTCTCTTATCTGCTAACACAATCCTTGTTGTAATTCTAATCCATTTCTGATCGATTGAAACCCTGTTTAGTGAATTTTTAGTAGCTAGGAGTTACCATTTATAGCCGCGCGCCTCGCTGGAACTAGCAGTTTTCCCCTCCCCATCCATGTATTCTCAGATTGAGGAATTGCTTTCATCTCTCCCTCTCATTCTTTGTAAAAATTTTCCGATGTTTTGTCAATACAAATTGGTACTTTCCAAGTTTTGTTAGATTGAGAGAGTTTTTTTTTTTTTTTAATTACAAGGCCATGTAAAACCGTGGAAAAAATTAAGGTCTAATCATATTTAAAATTATGAGATTTTTACAATCATGCAGTAGTTTATTAAAAATTATAATATTAAAGGTATCATCAAAAGCCAATGAGTTAAGAGATTTGCACATCAATTAGCTTCTTTATGAATATAATCAAAGGTAACTATTTAATTTTTCATAACAAGATTTTTGATCTTTCTGATAATGTCATGATACCGGTGACTCTCAAAGTAAATATGATTAATGAGTGATAATGCCTCCATTGAATCAAAGTAAATATTGATTCTTAATAGTTTTGTATTCCAGTAAAATTTAAATCCTTCAAATCTTTTCATAAATTCTATTGTTGTGCTAGGTTGATATTCAAGGAACTTAAAAAAAATCTTTAATTCAATTACAAATAAAGAAGTTTCAAAGCATTGGATATCTAAAGTAAAATAAATACATATTACTTATTATTTCATGCTCTTTGACCAGCATGCCCATTTCATATTCAAAATTTTAGTGGATCGTTTTTGATATTTTATTATCAAAATAGGAAAAATCACATTATTTAATAATAAAAATAAATATATAATAATTTAGTTGACTGAGATTTGTCTGATTGTTCTCAGTATTTCAGAAGAGACATTACCTATTATCAACTCCTTACATTTTTCAAAAATAAATGAATGAATAAATGTGCATTTTGAGTAAACAATGCTCATCTTTTACAAAAAGTTGAAAAACAACAAGCTTGTTGCAAGTGATGATCCTAATCATTATTATTGGACAAATATAGTAATTTTGTGAACCTAAACACATTAAGAATGGAATTCAAAAATAATAATAAGGACAAAATTTAGGTACTTAATTTTAAATTCTTAATATATTTTTATCCAATTAATTTAAGGATGAGTGAATTTTAATGTACTAATAATTTAACAACAAAAAATTATTATGAAATAAATAATTCATAAAAGATCAACATGTTTTGATTTAAACAGAAACAAATATCTTAAGATATGTTGGTAGTGGTAATAATAAGACTAAAATGCAAAAAACTATCATGAATTTTAAAGTAATTGCATGACATTTCTCATTATTTAATGTTTAAAATTAACCCCTTAGTCTTTCATTTTGCTTTTTCAAAACACTTACCATTAACTAACTATTATTTTATTAATATACTTATTTTCATATCGCATTAATGCAATACATATGCCACATTATATAGAAAAAATATTTTTATTATTTTTTAACACAATTTAAAGAGGGTTAAAATTATAATTTTTATTTTTAACACACACGATAATGCTTTTATTTTTTAAGTTACGTATATTATTTTTATTTTTTACGGGTAATATAATTCTAAAAAAATTATAATTTAATTATTTTTATGAATTAAAATAAATTTTTATACTAAACAAATAAAAAGAAAAATATTTAAAAGTTATCATTGTAATATCTCAATTTAAATTTTTATGGTCAAATTAGATTAATATAATTTTAAAGAATATTTAAAAATAAGTAAATTAGTTAAGAAATAATTATTAAATTTAATATTTTAAATTAGGATTTTCAAGAATTATTATTATTACGACAGTAAAAGAGGGGTGGGGACCGGATATATATCCGTTGGGGTGTGTCTTTAGTGTGTGCGGCCCACGCCACACTTTCAGTTTCTAATTTTTTTTAATCATTAATTTTTTTTAGTTTTTATTTTGGTGATGGTGTAAAATATAAATTTTAAAAAATTAATAAATTTATGATGAATAAATATAGTTATTGAGGTTATTAATAATATAATAAATATTTTAAAGTATTATTTTATTAATAAAATTTAAATTTAAAACTTATGAGTGAAATATTAGATTCCTATAGGTAAATTTTTAGTAAATATGAAAACATAAATTGATTTGTCAAAGTTTAGATGTTTATTTGGGATGAAAACATATTATTATAATTATAAAATAATGATTATAAATTTGAGACTAAATTTATAATTTTTGAGCTAAAAATTATGGAATAAAAGGAGAAATTTTGATAGTAAAAAATGGTTTGAAGGTTAATATTTGCTTATTTGTTTTTATTGATAATTAAGGGAGGATTTGGAATTTTTTTAGGATGCTAGCTCTAGACTAGTACTAATAATAGGATTAGAAATTATGTTATACTCTCTCTAATTTTATTATTAGAGTTACTTTATTAGTTTCAATAATTGAAACTAATATTTATAAATAATGTACTATGTGTATATTTTATTATTGGTGATAGTTACGATGGAAGAAAAATTATAAGAAATAATTTATTAAAAAAGTTATAAGGCAATCATGTTTTGATTTGTGAGTTGTGTTGCTTCATGTTAATTATGTGATTATTGAAAAAATTATGAATTGTTATTGAGAAATTATTTTGTTATGTTTGTGAAAAAATTATGATATTATATTTTGAAGTATTTTTGTCAGATGAGATGACATGATATAATATTGTTGAAAATTAAAAAATTATAAAAATTGTAATATTGCATGATTGTACAATATTGATATGTAATTGTTTGATTATTGTGGGGGTGTTGGGAAACTTGTTATTGTTGTTATTGTATTTTATGCCACATGGTTCGCCCGACTTGTAAGGATTCACACTGCTCTACTTTTGGTCAAATAATATAGCATTGAGTGAGGGTTACGATTCAAGGTTAGTAGACAAGAATAAGGATAATTATTTATTATGTATTACAATATCTCTTATATTTTTTGTTAGAGTTATTTAACTATTGTTTTCCCATTTAGCAAATGCACTTATAACTATTTACATGTATTATTATGAGTTGGGATTTGTTATTAAGACTTTTGAATTTTATTACGTGGTTAACAATTTTCAGGAGATCAAATGAGTTGTGAGTGGTGTGTGAAGGAGTGTCTAAAGCTTGGTGGTATAGATTTACTGTCTCTTTTAAATAATTTGATTTGTGATTTTAATGACGTTATATTATTATTGTTAGGGTTTTTTTTTGTTTATTGAACATTATGTGAATATGGTGATGTAATTATGCTCTTCAAATTATTCATGCTTTTAGTAAACATTGGATGAATGCAATTTTGATATCTGGTTTATTTTAAATGGTTTGAAATGATATGATTATGAGACCATATAACTGACTTGTTTTGAACATTAATTAAGTTGTATATTTTGATTGTTGGTTTTATGGTTTGCACTTATTGAGAGTATTAAGTTGAAAAAAATGTGATTCTGACTTAATAACATTTAGAAGGTTAAAATTTATTTGAGATTTTGTATTATGCAAACCTAAGCCAATTATTAAAAGATTTTATATTAAATTTATTGACATAATATATATATTTTTTGCCAACATTGATATAAAATGTATTAGGTGACTATAATTCAACTATAGTTATAAATATGTATTAATAGTACTAAAAATTATTTTGTGTTATTTGGCGAGGTTGGTAGGTGGTTATAAGATTTTAAAATACACAATTATTTCTATTTTTTATATTTTATTGCATTTATCATATTATCAATTTTAAAACAATTTTTTAGGCATTTCACACTTATTTTATTTTTAAATACTTGGAATCCCAAACTTTAAAAATGACAATTTAAAGAGTTTAAATTTTACTTATCATAATAGTACTAATATATTTAGCTTAATCTTTTCTACCATGATGTCAGTTTAAGGAAAAAATAGTTAACTTTTATTTAATATGGTAGACAGTTTTTTACCATTGTTAAGTTAATTATTTGAGAAAAATTTTCAAAATGTTATAGTCATTGATAGTAATTATATAAATAAAAATTTATCCTTTTATATAAAAAAATCATGATATTTTGAAAGTTTTTTTTTAACAAAATCAATACAAATACTAATAGCAAAAAATAAAATAAAAATATTATTCTAAAGTAGAACATACTTTTTTTAATAAGTGATGAAAGCTCCATTTAAAAAAGAAAATAACACTTAAAACAAATAAGAGTTTGATGAAAATAAACAAAACAAGTAAACAAATTTACATGACTTTTATTAATGATATCTTTTAGATATATTTTTTTATATGTTTAATATAAAAGACTATTTTAATTAATACAAAATAATAAAATTATAATTTTTTCTTAAATTTTATTACTAATGAATAATAAGAATAATATCATTCAACTAAAAAAAAAGATAAACTCATCATGCGTATTGAAAATAAAAATTATAATTTTATTCAACTTTAAATTTGTTAAAAATAATAAAATATTTTGCTCATGTTATATGCCATTTGTTTTACATTAACGTAACATGATAATAATTATATTAATAAAATAATAATTAATTAATAACAGAATATTTTAAAAAAATAAAATAAAAAATTAGAAAGTTAATTTTAAATATTAAAAAGTGAAATGTTTATATATAATTATTTTAAAAATCAAGAAAGTTTTACGTAGTACTGCTTAATGATGATGAGTGGCTGAAAAGTTTGACACATGGCAATACATTACGGCACAGCTATACGCGGATCTGCTTCTAAACAATGACAGACCTAAATAAAACCCCACCGCCGGACCTAAATCCCGATGTGCGATATGCCGCCACGACGATATGTATCGAACAGCGGCCAAGCGATTCCTCTCCAGTACAATGTCTCTTAATTACGCGTCCGGCCGATTCCACTTCTTCTCTCCTTCATTCCTACGCGCTCATCTCTTTTCCACTTCTCAAAGTGAACCATCTTCTAATCACTGCTCCAACCATCAGCCTCGCTTCCAAAGCCCTAATTTTTTGTCTTCAGATTCATCTTCCTCATTCTCCTATGAGACCCCCACATCAACAGCTATGCATCAAGACGAGCATGCTCGCGTGCTTCAAGCCGCCCTTCCTCACGTTGTTCGTACACCCGCCTATTATTATTCTTTCTGCTGGCAATGCTTTCGCGGTTGAAAAACATATTACAGTCGATATGTGGATCTGTGAATTAGTTTGGATTCCAAAATATACTTGTGAACTGAAAAGCTCTGAGAAAAATCCAAACGCGGGTTTGTGTGTCCGCTGCACATACCCAACAATTTTTCTCCTGCGGACACATCACTGCGCTTGCTAAATTCGACATTTATTTTTTGTTATTTCGATAGTTGTTTTACCACTGCTAAGAAATCCAAGAATGACTCAGAAATCGTGACTTTAGCTGTAACAATAAATTGTGGCTCTCGTTTGACGTCTTGCAGATAAAATTGGGGTGGACCGAAGCAGCGTTGATTGCAGGGGCAAGGGAAGCTGGCCTGTCCCCTTCGATCATTGGATCATTCCCGAGGAAGGAGGCAGCGCTGGTTGAGGTATTTTCTTTCCTGCCTATTCTTTTGCCATTCTGAGCGCTCCCTTCGTCTTTAACCTTAATGTCTCTTGCTGGCGTATGTAATTCTCTTGAATGTAGATGACAGAAAAGGAAAGCTAGATATGCTTCCTTCTGTCAGTCTCGCTGTCCGCAATTTACAAGTGATTGTACGTCTCTTACGGATTGGAGTAGAGTAGTTCTCTCCTCCTTAACTTTTATCGCTATTTCGATCAGCTCATCCTTGATGAGAATGTGTTTGGTGATGTCATGTGTGGCCATAAATACAATTGATCTCACATTACTTAATAACTACAATATAGAAGAAAGATCGACTCATTTAATGCCAAGTTGGGGTAAAGTTTGTTACTGTTGTCATCTGTAAACGTATCTAATAATGCAATGTCAACAGCCTATGCCATCATTCCAATCTAGTTTTAAGATATTGGGTTAACTATGAATGTATAATGGGGTTGATTTGATCTGTGCAGTAGTTATGCAGCAATCGATCTTCTCTTCCCTTGTTGGTAAGACTATATCTCCAAAGGAAGGATGAGTGCTGAAATGGTAGAAGAAAAGGAAATTACTGTTATGATCTCTCACTCTCTGCATTCTGGCTGACATCATATTTTATGTGAGATTTAGCCTTTAACGATTCACCCCTTCAGGAGTTAAAAATGATGCTTATCAGTACTTGTGGTTTTTCAATTATTGGATTTAATGCATAAGTCATCTTTCCATGTACATTGTTAAGCCTTTATGATTATGATAGATTGCATGCTGCTGGCAGAAGAGTGCTTTCTTTTCAAGAGTTATTCTGTTTTGACACTATTCTGTGTAATTTATTCAGTTTTTCATGGATGACTGCTTACAAAGGCTTGTCAATAGAATTGAATCGGATGAGGGGTTAAAAGACTTGACACCAAGTGATTGCATCTCTAAACTTGTCAGAGCTCGTCTAGAAATGCAAGCTCCATATATATCAACGTGGCCTCAAGCTCTTAGCATTCAGGTCTATCTGTCTGATTCTTTTTGACTCCGTTCTGCTAGTTATAGAGTTGTAACTTCAATTTGTAGAGCTGAAAGAGTCTAGAATTTGTGATATATGAAATCCTGCGCAGGCACAACCAGCCAACGTTCCAACAAGTTTTAAGCAGAGGGCTATGCTTGTTGATGAGATCTGGCATGCAGCTGGTGATACTGCATCAGGCATTGATTGGTATGTCAAGCGCACTGTCCTTGGAGGAATATATTCAACAACTGAGATTTATTGGCTGACCGATAAATCTCCAGGTTTATTTCTTTGTTCTCCCTCTTTCAGGACCTAGATCTCCTGGCAATTTTTCTTGATCCAGTTTCCACCCTAATGATTTGGCCTTTTGTTCTGGGACACCCCTTAGATGTATCTTATGATTGTAGTGGACATTATTCTCTGACACTGCTATTCATCTAGGTTTAAACAAGATTCCTTTTTGTGAACGCCGAGGAAATTGATTCGTTAATTAGGTTCGAATAGGACTTTTCTCTGAAACGTTTAATTATTCTGAGTTGTGAATGTTATATTTTCTTTTCCCATGGCAATAAATTTGATAGTTGCCTAAGTGAATTGAGGGAAAAAGCACCGACACTTCATTCTTTCGTGACCGGGTTCTGATTCCATTTAGATTTTATGTACTCTTTGGTCTTATTTATAAGGTGAAAAAAGCACTTTTTTTTGACCATATTTATAAGTGATGTCATTAAATGATGTATGTTTAAATAATTTCACCCTCTTACCTTACATTAAATATTGGTGAGAGAAAGTGTTATTAAATAATGTATATTTAATAAGGATAAAGTTGAAAACATAATAAATTTTTAAATTGAATTAATGACTTTTTAAGTTTTTTTTTTAAATTTTTGTAAATATTTTATAAGTGACTTATAAATAGAACTAGAGGAGTATTCAATAAGACCCTACTGTTAATTGTTTGAGTTTGAGGAGCGAGGATTTTTTCTTGATGCTTACATGGCTTGTTTTCTGGCAGATTTTTGTGACACATGGGCTTTCCTGGATGGTCGTGTGAATGATGCTTTTGATCTTCAGAAAAGCATTCAAGAGGTCTTGTTCCATTGCTTACTGTGATCGGTTCCTTGGGCATATAAGTTCATTATTTGGAAATGGAGTGATTGGTATATTCTCAAATTTTCTCTACTGTGATAATAATTGCAGGCACAATATTTGGCAGAAGCTGTGGGTACTGGGATGGGGAGCTCTTTGCAAGGGTTTGTTAGGAAAGTTTTTCAGAGATAAATTATGGTGTTTGTGTTGAGCATCCATTATTCGGTCACTTAGAAAACCATGACATGATCTTAAACACGTTTTTTTCTAGTGAATGTTTCGCACTTGGTGAGGCTTGGTGTGAGTGCAAATTAAAGGTGAGCAAAACTAAACAAAACTGATTAAACCAAATCAATTCAAATTAATCCAATCAAAGCTGAATAAAATTGATCATTAATAAGGTTTGGTTTGGTTTTGTTAATTAAAAAATTGAATGGTTTGATTTTTGATTTGTTTTTTTATCCCTTTGAAATCTTAACCAAACTTGAACTATATCTTTTTATATTTTTAGTGTATTTTTTATAATTAATATTCGATTGTTAATTACTCTTTATTATTTTTAAATTTTAACCTCAATTAAAGTCTAGTTCAAGTTTAAAATATTTTAATAGAATTCCTAATCTTGCTTTTCTCAATTTTGTTAATTGTTTTAAGTATAAAAGATGGTCTAGACTAGGGACCTGTATTGTCGTTACACGACTTGCTACTGAAATATGTTTCTCTTTTATTGATTTAAAACAAGCTTAGGCATTAAGATAATTTGTAATGAAACTTGTGTTAATGTTACTTATAATGCGTATATTTTGGTGTTTATTAATAATAAAATTTGAATATTTTTATTTTTAATGTGATTTTTAAGTTCATTCATAAATAACAAAGTTAAGAATGTGACTTGGTGTTGAAATATGAAAGGAAAAAAAGAGTTAAAAAAAATAGAGACTTGATCCGTATATAAATCAAATGGAATCCAACTGTCTAAAATCCAAATCAAATTGAGCTAAATAAAAAATTGATCAAATGTTTTCTTTTATGAAAATTGATTGATTTGGTTAGGTTCATATTTTGATCAACATCGAATCCAATCTTACTTTTCATCAGCCTTAGTGCAATTGCAATCCTCATTCATGTTTTTTTTTGGGTCAGTGGTCTACCATCAATAATTTCCGGCAATTTCAAGCAAACTGCACAAGTGTGGTCATTATGATAACCAATCTGTTGATGAAAAAGATTTTTCTTTCTAGGCATTTGTAATCGAGGGAAAGATCCGTAGTACTCCTGCAAGTCTTCGACCATCGTGCAACCGGACTAGATGTTTTTCTGAATTCTTTCAGCATCTTTAATATATAGCCGCTTTGACATCAAACAATGAAATTAAATTGACTGATGAACGGAAAAAGCTTGCATACTGGACTAAGGAAACTGGTTGCCTTCCGGTTCTCATGCACAAGAGGACGAAGAGAAAGTGCCTGGCTCTTCAATAGAAGTATGGCAGTTTATCATCATTACGGTAAGCGACGTAATCAATAAATATAGCTTGTATCAAGTCCTGAACAAAACAGAAAAACAGAAACAAATGTAGTCTATAAATCAAACAATAGCATGCCTGCGAGAGGGTTGGACACGATAAAACATATGTGCGTGTGATCAAAATAAAAGTGGCAGTGAATAGTTGATTGGATCTTTGTAGAGTACTTTGGGCTCTGCCCCTTAAGCGGTAGTTCTTGTCGGAGCAAGTGGCCAGCGAATTGCATTCGATTTACACTCGTGGTTTGCGTCCGTGTATTGTCGGGAGAGAGAGTGAATATCCTGCAAGACATCATGTGGGCAGCCCAGAACACTGGGTTTCAAATGCACTTTAAAAAGCAACGAGCTTTGACGCTGAACCCTGAAAGTTCTGTTTATAAAATACTTTTAATACATTTTATAAAATAAAAAAAATGTTAAAATTCATTAATTCTATTTAAAAATTAAATAATTTTTTAACTCTCTCTATTAAATATATATATTTTAATAACATATTTTCTCTCTTTATTATTAAATAAAAAAGTTATGATAAAAATTTAATAAAATAAATTATAAATAAGGTAAAAAAAGATCTTTATATCCTACAAATAAGTTAAGGGGAGATATGTCAGTCAGACACAAATCGCATGGTTCGGTTAGTCCCAGATCACCGTGCACCTTCCCTGTATTCAGCATCTCCTCTTCTACCAAGTCAGAGTCACTGTTACTTCTATACAGGTTCCACGTCATCCAACATCTTCCCATCACTTCATCGTGCGTTATTCCCTCCATCTTTATATATATATATATATATATATATAAAATATTTTTTAAAAATTTATTTTATCTTTAAATATAAAGAATGACAATAATATTTTTAAATAATTAAATGATTTTATCTTTGTCTTGAAAAATAAAATAGATCATTAATTATATATATTTTTTACTACCATTATAATATTAATTATGATATTATTAGGGATAAAATTAAAAAATTATTATGTTTTTAAATAAGTTCAACTAAATAATAAACTTTTATTGGTATGTAATATTTGATTAAAATACTTTTTATATAGAAATGAGGGAGTAAATTTTATTATTTTTACCTAAACAAAGTTACTCTCCAATTCACTTTATTGATCACTTTTTATAAAGATAAAGTGATACATTTTATAAGTCATTTGACTAATAATAATGTTTTGTTTTAAATAAAATATTTAAATTATCCTTAAAAAGTAAGAGAAAGAAATAAAAAAAATAATATTATATAATTCATTTATTTTTTGAAAGTTATATTTATAATTTTATTAAATTTTATTTTATATATTTTTATTATATTAATATTAATGAGATTGATAGAAATTATTTATAAATAAATTCGAAAGCAGCACATCTTAGTATCAAGAAATCAATAATTTTTTCCAAATCATTGTCGATTCCTCCTACCAGGTCGGAAAAGATAGGAATAAGTATAGAAGAACTTTCAGTTGCAATCACAATTCACAAATCTCTACGTAAGACGCAAGGAGAGATGTAAGGTTTATGGGAAATGAATGGGCCGAAATCAAAATGAAGATGGGCAAATAAACAGTGAAATAGGCATTGCAACGTTTAAAATTAAAAAAGAAATACAGGGGGAGAGGCAGAGAGGATATAGAGAAAGCAGGACATGAAAATCAGGGCTAATTCGTCGTAGGCGCCAAAACACAGAAACAAAGTATTTCTCTTTCCTATTCAGCGGTCACGTGCGGCCCTCAGAGGTTTTGCCATCGTGCCTTTCGCTTCCTGCTTGCTTCGCGTCTGCCACTGCTGTTCTGCGCTTCCCTCAGAGCAATAAACACCAACCCAACAAAATTTACAATGTGAGAGAGAGAAGAATCCCTTCACCTCAAGTCACCTCAGTCATTGCTGTAAATCTCAATCAAAAATCCCTCAGCCTTGCTTTAAATGGCTTCGTACACAGACACTTGCTGTTGCAGCCTTTCACTCGGCCGTCTTTACTATTTCTAATTGATAGTACCCTCTTCCCCATCCCCGTTAGGGATGGAATTGTTCCATCCCATTATGACTTATTTTTTTAAGTATAACCACTGGCCTCCCTTACCTAGATACCCACCCTTTCTCTCTTCTCGCCCTCCCACTGAATTTTACTGTCAAGTTATATTTTTAAAAGGTGACTTATATAATGAGCCGGAAGAGTAGCTCTCTTTCCTCTCCTCTCATTATCACCTCCTTTTCGCCCTCTTTTTCGATTTTGTTTTTGTTATTTGAGTTCCTGTTTCTTCTGCAAAAGTTCCTCTCTTTTTTGAGTTTTTTCTTTTCCCGTTTGCTTTCTCTCGGCTTCGACTCCTGGGTCTTAACTATCCTCTGTCAGACACCCTATTTACTGCTCTCTGCCACCCTCTCTTCGTATGGTATTCACACCTAACCTGATTTGCCGCTTCTTCTTTGTCACTTGCCATTACTGTTACTTGTACCCCCTTTGTCACTTCTGCGTCACCAAGTACTGCCGCTATTACTACCTCCCTGCCCCTCCTTCTGCGCCCATTTCTTGCTGTGTCTATTTCATTTTCTGCTCTTAACCCCTCTCTCTCTCTCCCATGGCTACTCAACTCGGCCGCTGTCCCTCCGTTCCCTCCCTACCCCCTCCCTCCCCCAAGTCGCCGCCGGACTACCCTGATTTGTACGGCAAGCGCCGCGAGACCGCCAGAGTCCAGATGCTCGAGAGGGAGATCAGTTTTCTTGAGGTGGGTTTCAACTTTCTCAAATTCTGGTCTTCACATGCCCTATTATATTGCTCATTGTTTGAAAGCAACTACTTTCAACGTTTCGACTTTCATTATAGAGCAAATGTGCGCGTCGCACATCCGTGCCATTTCCCAGATCTTGATTACTGAACCGTCCGAGATAGCGACTTGGGATGCTCATTCCTTGACACTTTTCACATAACATTCCATCAATAACTAGAACAGAGTTGTTAAAATGTCGTTTCCGGTAATCTCTGCCACGACGTATGGGGCCATTGGCGTTCGTTTGACAAACTTATGAATCGAGCGTGCGCTTCAATTTGAGGGCGAAGATTAGACACGCTCGACTAACCGATGACTTGTTAGCCTAAAAACAATCTCTTCGCTTGCAGCCTTTGAACTGCAGTCGCTGATTGTCCATCTCGCTATCCCATTTGAAAACTACAACACCGGAGGGACATTTGTGCCCTTGTCCCTTTAATTGCTCAGGTCGTGGAATATGCCCTCTAGTGTTTTTCATATCCTTTCACTTTTAGTAGGGGTTTGGCTAAGCCTTACATAATTCTGCACATAATATACAAATCTTCATCATATGCAGCGATCCAGCTGTGTGTGTGAAAAGGCTGAGATAGATGGCCAATGGAGACCGTTAGTATCGGATTCCCCTGTTCTCTTGGCTGCTAGATAGTTGTGGGATACCGTAAAATAGATTTAGCGACGTTAGAAACTTATCGTTATAATTAAATTATATTGCGGAATGATACAACTGACAATTTTGCTTCTCGCAGGAGGAATTGAAATCTGTAGAAGCCCATCAACCGGCTTCGAGATGCTGCAAAGAGTATGTTTCTTTCTGAGGCTTGTCCGTCTAACGCTTATGAATGAGACTCTTTCCTGGATAAATTTTGTAGTAGCATGAGAATAGTAAGGAACTGTTTCAGTTTATGTTAGCTAATTCAATGGTGAATTGAATGCGAGGATGTTTCAGGATTGCCGATTTTGTGGTGGCAAACTCAGATCCTCTGCTACCCACGTAAGAAATGTTGTGCTCAACCTTGTGTTAGTTTGAAAGAGATGATCCGGATGCTAATTCCTCTGTGTTTGAATCAGAAATAAGAAAGAGCGCCGGTCATGTGGCTTCTGGAAGTGGCTCAGGTACCATCCTGCACTTGTATGTGATATGATACGGATTATCATAAGTTAAGGAATTGTGCGGGATGAAGGCGGCTAAATTGTATGTAGAGTTGAACATGATTTGGCCTAAATGAGTAAATTGTTGTGCGCAGAGGGATGGCGTGTTGGAAGGTATCGTGGATGTGGTGTTGGTGCTGTGAAGAGTGTTGCTATGGTAATCTAAAATGGCGACGCAGGTGCAAGCCAAAGCAGAGGTGGGCATGTAGTGGTGGTAGTGGCAGTAGTTGTTGTAATGCGTGTTGGTCATGTCCAAGACCAAAATCAGATTGCTGCTGCTGCATTCCCCAAAGTTGTTGCAGTTTTCAATGTGATTCCTGCCCTTCTTGCTGCACTTGCAAATGTTCTTGCTCTTGCTCCTGCCCAAAGGTACGCCCGTGTTGCTCTTGTACAAACTCCTGCTGCTGCTGGAACCCCTGCCGTTTATGTTGCTAGTCTCTAATTCTCAAACTCTTGGGCCTTGTTCCTCAGCTCCTTCTTCAAACCCCGTTTACTGCTTCCCGTGTACATATTATTATTATTATGTTTTGTCAGCCAATGCCCAATAGTTCCCTTTTCGTTTTCAAATTTGAATTCATCATGTGGTCCTACATCAATGGTGGTGCTTGATTAAAATACAAGTGGCAGCAACATGTGTGACTTCCATCCACTCCTTTTCTTCCTGCGCACAACAATGTCCTTTCATTCAGTACATTTCACGGATATTAACCATTCTGGCCCGGCAAAGGAAGCGTTCGCTCGGAATTGACGACATCCCCATTCTGGTAAAATTTGTAAGTCTCAATTTCACCGCTCCTCCATAATTTATCAAATATTACAAGGAGTGATTATAATTTATCAACTATATGCTTTGTTATAAATTTTACTGAATGCACTAACATATCCATGTTGTTTCCGTTTCTAAATGCAAGTAGATATTAAAAAGAGCTTGTTAAAAGGTGTACTCGGATGAATTTTTATTATAAGGGATTTTTTAATGCCTATACGTATTATTTCAGTGCTGACAAAGAATATTAAGGAAATGTTTATGAAATATGTATATAACGAAACTATAAATTTTAAAATAATCATTTTTCAATGTATAAAAAATACTAGTCATTTTTCAAAAAAACTTAATAGTTATGTACATTATATAAATATTACATCTCGGGATACTGTTATAGCCTCCAAAACTCTGGGTGGATTCAGAACTCCGATCAGTCCATCAGGTTATCATTTATAAAGGAATGTAAACTGCCGGATCATTGACTGTAAACCTCCCATCTTCCTTCCCATCCCCTTTCCTCCTCTTCCCCCAGAATTATCGTTAACCTTTACATCAATGGCTAAAAGGAACCCACTCAATGCAACGACACCATTTTACGACAAACGGAGGTTTCATCTTTTTCTCACCAGAAGAACAGGAACTTGGTTAAAATAAACGAGCATTGATGGCTGGCTCGATCAGACACTAATAAATAAATAAAAAAAAGGATTTTCAATCATTGCAAGACTTGTTTTACATGGGTCAGGATGCTGATTTGATTTCATGATGTGATATTCTTCTTGATCATTCATCAACTTCCCTTTCTATTTATTGTTTTTGTTTTAATATATGGAAAAAGCTTATTTCTATTTATTTGTCTCTCTCTTAACTCCATTGTTAATTAATCCATTTGACTCCATCTTCCAGATCATTGGTTATCGTATTTTTCTGTCTTTTCTACTATTTGCTTTTAACTTTTCATTGCTTATGTATAGAGGAATGAGCGTTAACTACCTTCCATTTTCTAACAAAAAAGATGCCCCTGCATGAAATTTAAACCCTGGAGCATGAAGTGGGAATATCCAGATTCATGCCAGACAAAAACCCGCAGCTTCAAATAAATAAAAGATTTTGGGGAATCAAAATCAATACACTTTGTTGTTGGATAATTTTCAGCGGGCGAGGGTGCGGCTCAATCATAATTGCGGTGGCCACCGCAGCTTGAAACAACAGATGTAACTTTTGAGAAGGCCCCAAAGAACACTGTCGACGGCAGTCATGGCTTCTTGCCAAAGGAGAGACTCGTGGAAAGCAAAATTGAGCTTGAAGGGCATCTAGTGAAACCATGAAACGGGGTTGTTGCATCATGTGAGTTCTTATTGGCCATAGATGTCATGTAATTAACGGTGATGAACATGGGAGAGGAGGAAAAGAGGATGGAAAAATAAGAGGAGAGGTTCATTGCCCACCAAAAAAAAATTGACAACAATTATGTGTTGTCGAAAGTCTAACTTTTTGTGATGATTTTAGCTAATCTTTATTACAAATTTAAGTTTAAAAGTCATTGTTGTAAGTTTACAATCATCAATCATCGGTGATTTTAATTGTCATCCTTGAAAATTTGACCTTCAAAACAATCAACCCCAAAAGAATAATATTCAATAGTTATTATATACTGTCATTTTAATTTTTTATTTTTTATTTAATTCAATATTTAACATTTTAAAACATTAATTTTATTGTATTATTGTAATTTTATGATGAATAAATAAACAAGGTAATGAGTTTTTTATATATATTTTATGGTTAAATTGATATTTTACAATAATGGAACTATTTTAAGACAATGCATTATTTAATATTAATGAATTGAATTAAATAATTGAGTCCAACTGTATTATTTTAGGTTGATTTGGGTTAACAAATAATTTTTGGTTTGATTTGATTCAACTATTTAAATTAGTTTAGTATATTGGTTTTGGTAAATTCAACACGGAATGCTATTGAATTTATTGGTTTATAAATTCATTTATATGTTGGCCATTGGGGCGCCAAAGGAACCAAAGAATTTTCTCGGTAGGGACGGATTAGGGGGAATGAAGGGGTGCTTCCCCCCAAACCCGCGCATATCACAAAATTTTTGTTAAAATCACATGTTTTTTTTGCTTGTAAAAAGTGTTAAAATTAATTTTCTGCCCCTCTATTACGTAATTTTATATTTTGGCCTCCCACACAATTGGTTCTGGACCCGTCCTTGTTTCCAGGGCCATATCACACCCATTGTGAACATTGAAGCACATGATAGGGGGATACTTGAGTGCCTGAATAGCACAATCATATCTGAACCCAAAGCAAACAGGGGATCAAGTTTCCAACATGAGATGCCGAATGATGACATCGGAAATAGACATCGTGTTTATGTGGATGGGGCTTTCTCCACGAGATCTGGAGAGACTGGTGGTGGAGGGATCATTAAAGGCGGCATTTGGCAAATTGAAGGAGCTTTCATGCTTAAGGTACAGAAGGAGGATGCATTTGCTGCAGAAGCTTGAGCATGCCTAATGGGAATGAAGTTTACGCGACAGAGGAATCCGAGACTGTGTGGTGCTGCTCTGTGATTGCATGGATTTGGAAACCATGTTGCGGCCACGATAGGCTTTTGCATTTTTCAAGCTTTTGCTTTGTGATATATCTAGCTTTCCTTTTTATCAAAATAAATAAATAAATAAATTCATTCAAAAACTTATTATTTAATATTTTAATTTGAAAATCTTATATTATAGTAATGAGCCTCTATTTTTACATATTTTATAATTAAATTAATATTAAAAACAATAACATTGCTTTTTATAATAATTAGATATATGATGGTTAAATTTATTTGTCTATAGAATAATATTTTAACTAATATAATTTTTTTAATTCAAATTTTATATTTGATATCAAAAACATTAGTTCTCATGATCAAATTTTAAAGCTTGATGCTAGCTTAGAAATTTTTAGTTCAATTATTGATAGAGAAGAGGAAGGTGAGGAGAAAAATACATGAGGTGTTCTAAAATTCAAAATTTAATTTTTTAGAATATTTAAAATATATCTTTGTAATGCTCTCTCAAAATATAAATATAAAAAAATAGATAATATAATGTATAATTTTCTTATAAAATTATCATTTTAAAAAACTAATTAAAAAAATGTAAAGTGAAAACATGTTAATAACTTTATTTAAGAGCTATCTTTAATTGAAAATAAAAATAAAATTTTAACTAAAACTAGCTAATAAATAAATAAACATGATCTCACGTATAATCATCGTTATTTTTTATTTATTCTTAGATTTTTTATATATTATAATTATAAATATGAATGTTAAAATAAATAATACAATAACTTCAAGAAATACAAAAAAATAAAAATAAATAATATAAATGATATTGTATCAATGGTCTTTATATTTTACTTTATACAAAATAAATACTATAATTCAAAAATTTAATAATTTGAAAAATTAAATACTTAATATCTGATAAGAGGGTATTTTACATATATTTAGATATTATTTATACCCTCATATTGATTACTCAATGCGTGTATTAAAAATAAAATAAGATAAAATATCTCAATTAAAGATTTTAGTATATTATTAGGAAAATGAGATAAAGTAACATGAAAAAGGCTTTAAAAGGAAAGCCCAGAGTCAAAGACCAAGGAATTAGGCTGAAAATAGCTCATCCATGCATGGACAATCTTGGGAAGGACCATCTAAACGTGTATGAAACTCAAAACGTGAATTTTGCATGCCTTATTTTCATCTGCATGTGGACAAAAATCCTGACCGCATGTGGATGAAAGAAAATGGGTGAGAAAATATATTTTAAATATCTTATATTAGATATCATCATATCTAATGAGATAATATCTTGATACAAATTTTAATAAATTCCTTGAGTTGTTTCAAAAGTTCCAGATCAATATTCCTTTTGTAGAAGCTTTAGCAAAAATCCCGACTTATGCCAAGTATGTGAAGGAGCTTGTCTCGAAGAAAAAGAGATTTCAAGAATTTGATACAATAGCTCTTATGAAAGAATGCATTATAGTAGTTCAATGAAAGCTACCCTTAGGCTTAAAGAGCCAGGGAGTTTTTCTATTCCTTTCTCTATTGAAAATTTAAAAATTGATAGATGCTTGTGTGATTTGAGTTCTTCTATTAATCTTATGCTGTTACCTACAAGCAAGAAACTTGGAGTCACTAACTTAAAACCCACCAATGTCACTGTGCAAATGGTAGACAGATTATTGCTATGCCCACTAGGAATTGTGGAAAACGTTCTGGTAAAATTTGGAAACCTTTACTTTCGTACATATTTTATTATTCTAGACCTTGAGATGACATGGAATTTTTCCTCATCTTGGATAGGTCATTGTCATTTTTGGCCATTAGAGGAACTATAATTAATGTTCCTAAGGGAGAACTAATTTTTCAAGTATGCAGGATTTTTTTTTTAAATTTACTAGGCCTACTAAACTCCCTATTCTTGAGGATAATATCTACAACTCATAAGAACAAGTGCCCCTCTTACCCTTTAATGATATTCATTGACACTTGTAGCAGGACTATCTAGCTAAAGACATTAAATATAATGCTTATTGAGAGGCAACCTAACTTTCTTTTCTCAATTCTTTTAATTATGTCCAGTTTTTTATTTTTAGTTTTAAATTTCTTTTTGTTCTCTACATTTTGTTTTAGCAATCCCATTTAATTAGACTAAACAAAATAAGAGAAGTCATTTGAAGGGTCATGATCACTCTATTTCGTGCTTACTCGAAGGGAGTATTAGTCTCCTACCCTCCTCTGCTTTTGATTTCATTTTTAATTTCACATTGAGAACACCATGACATCTTAAGTGTGAGGACGGGTCTACCATGATAGCTTCCCATTGCTTATAATGTTGTAATTTTCTTAACAATCTACATGCAGTAATTGGCCTTACTCTTAAAAATTTTAGAAATTTATGAAAATTTCTTTTGGGATTTTTGTTTTCTTGCATTGCTTTATTTAGTTGTATAACTGTTCAGGCTGACTGTGTGTTTTGAAAAAGAATTTAAGGTTGCCAAGACCTCATGGGAGTTAATAAAAAATAATATAATGCATGAATTATCTATTCTAATTTTTTTATGTCTATGCTTGGAAAGCTAACACCTTATAGAGTGGTTAAAAAAGAGAGTAATCCTAAAGAAAGAAAAAATGCAATAAATGCTGAGTATCCACTCTGCTAATGCCAACTAGGCACAGTAATTGAGGATTTTCCTCACTAATGTCAGTCTTCTCATCAAACAGCTTAGTAAGTGTTAAGAATATGCTAAAAAAAAGCTCCTAAGTTCGAGTGACTAGGCCATTTTATCATCAATATAAAGGTTCACCTCAAAAGGACTAAAGGATTATCTAAGGAAGAAAGGCAATTCAGGAATAACTAAGAATGGTGGGCCCATTATACTAACTTAGAAAAAGAAACAAGTAAGGTCCATTGGTATAGAAAAATTCATTATATAGATAAGTGTTTAATTAAAATTAAATTCACTTCTTGTGGTAATATTGGCTGAATTATTGTCTTTTTCTCACACATTGAAGCTCAATAGGTTGGTTGTACAGTTAAGTTTTACTAGTGTTCAAAGAAAAGGTCCTGTATTTGAATTACTTATATAATGAATTAGGCTAAATATAGAAGTATTTGATTGAGGACAAGAAGGTTTAAGTATGGGAGAGTTTGATAAGAGGATATTTTACGCATATTTATATATTACTTCTAATATTATATTGATTATTTAAAGCATGAATTAAAGATAAAATAAGATAAATATCTTAACTAAAGAATTTGATATTTTTTCAGGAAAATGAGACAAAATAACATGAAAAAGGCTTTAAAATGTGAAGCTTGGAGTCAATGACTAAGGAATCAGGCAAAAACATCTCATTCGCACACAAACAAGCTTGTGATGGACCCATCCTCATGTGGATGAAACTCAAAATGTGAATTTTGCATGTCCTATTTTCATCCATCACTAGATGAAATTACACAAGTTTCATCCACCCATGGATGAAAATCTTAACTCGCGCGGATAGGGCAAAATGAAGCATGACTGCATGCAAACAAAGGAAAATAGGTAAAAAAATATATTTTAAATATCTTATATTAGATATCATCATATCCAATAAGATAAGGTGTGATTTGGATGAATTCTAAGCCTATAGTAGTCGAATTTATTATAAATTAACCTTCTAAAAACCTCTCAATACATCTAGTCTTATATCTGAATGCTAGAAGGCATATTACGGAGTACAGAGGAGTCTTTTGAGCTATGAGCTTTTTCTCTTCTTTTTTTCTTTAGATTTTTTTTATGTCTTTTATCTAAGATTGTAATTTTGACTCTATGAGTTCTTGGTAAATTTCCACTTAGGGTAAGGAGTAGCTTGACTAGAATAGATTTTATTCTTTATTTAGTTTTGATTATTTTTCCCATTGAATATTGATTTTTATCTATGGAATTTATGTTTTCTTTTATTTTTATATCTCTCGCTTTAATTGCTTTTTATATATATAACCAATTTATAATTTTCTTGTGGGTAGTTTGATAAACTGAATGGTAAAGAGCTTACCTAAATCTAGAGAGATAAATGTAAATAACTAAATTAGAAATAATGTAAGAGCTTGTGGTAGTTTAGATTGTAGCTTCATGATTTAGTTAAGGAATAGAATTTAATGGGAGCTAGATTTAACTTTAATTGAATACATCATAATATACCAAAAGGTAATGAAGGCACCTTAGAAATGGTTGTCACTATAAAAGAAGAAAAATAATTAATTGAATTAGAATAATTCATCCTAGTAGGTGAATTCTGATCCCTAGCATTCATTTGATTGGTTTGTTCATTAGTTTCATCACTTTTATTGGTTTTTTTTTCATATTCGCATTATTTAAATTAGTTATCATTTTTAAAACTTTTTTTTCCCTAAAATAACAAAGTTAATTGCTTTCCTTAAGGTTCAACTCCTGTAATACTTTAGGATTTATTATTATGTCGATCTCGTACACTTACGAGGCTAATCAATAACTAATAATATTTAATATCTAAGATATATATGTTTGTATTTGAATTATATAACAAATGTCATCTATTTATATAGGGGTGTTTGTTTAGTTTAATAATATATATATATATATATATAATTATGCAATAATATATATTTAATAACATATTTACATAGGTATGTTCATTCTAGCTCAATGACAAAATGATGAGACATAAATGAAGGAGATTATGAATTTGAACCATTAAGGAAGCAATTAATTGAGGCATGTACTCTTAATTGAACAAACAACAACTTTAGTGAAATATAGCTGTTATGGTAGTATGTATTTTAATTTTAACCTACCTATAAGTGCTATTCCTTTCATTCTGTTTAGATGCTCAAGAACATTACAAGGATAATGAATTCAATTTTGATGCTGCAAGTTCTAGTAGTAGTAAAGCGAGTGAAATTGAAACTAAACAACTATCAGGTCAGTTTACAACAAATTATTTTATTACCATGGATGTATTGAATGACAATTGGTGATTTGTGTATATTACTTATAGGTCATGAATTTTTTGTTATTTCTTTCAACACGAAAGATGTAATTTATAATTTATTCAAGAAAATCTGTGTTGTCACTTATCATAATATTTGTCATGGTAATTTGCAAATTTAAATATCCAAGTTTTGCTGCTATTAAAAATGATCTCTGAAGTTGTAAATGATAAACAACTGAGGAATTAGAATGCATTCAGATTGTCATAGCTAGTCATGAACAAAGCAAACCTGTCAATACAGTTAAGGTTCCTGAAAAATCAAGTACAGATGCATTTAATTTAAATATTCCAATGGTTCTTATACTTTTGTATTGCCTCTAATTTAGTTATTTCAACAGATTACATGGACTTAAGAGATGCCACATGTGTGTAAATGGTATGGTGCATTGAGATGGTATGAAGAGAGGATTAAAAGAGATGGAAAGAAAAGGATCCCTTCATTTTCCATGTGTTGTTTGAAAGGGAAGGTTGTTTTACCAAAAATGAATGCACCTCTTTTTTCTTCAAAAAGCATAGGTCCACATCAAAAAACTTTCACAAAAGCATTAAATCTTATACTAACATGTTCTCATTTACTTTAATAGGAGGAAAGGTTGATCATTCAAAAACTTGTGGGATGAGTCCATACATTTTTGTCTTGTTTAGTTTAAATTACCATACAATTGAAAGTTTGTTGCCTCTTGAAGGTTCTAAACCTGTCTTTTTTTTAATACAAGGCCATGAAAAACAATGCAAGAAGACTAAGATCTAGTCATATCTAATGTTAAGAGGCTTCTATAGTCTTGCAAGAGTTCATCAAATATTGTAATATCAAAGTTGTTACGTATTGCACGGTAAGTCAAGAGATCAGTGTATCTATTTTCTTTTATATAAAAATGGTCAAAGGTGACACCCAGTCCCTCATAGTGAGATTTCTGATATTCTTGATAATGTCAGATAAAGGGTGACTCCCAATGTAGTTGTTACTAATAAGAGATAGCCTCCACCAAGTCCAAATAGACATTAACTTTGAATAATTTCTCATTCCAGTAGAGGTTAAGTCCTTTGAAGATTTTCATAAGTTCTGCCATTGTGCTAGAAAAACTTTTCTATTTTCAACTATACATCTATGACATAGAAAATGAGATTTAAAATAGAATTTCAATCATCAGGTACACTATTTGAATTTCTTTAAATCTAAGTTCCTCTATCACATGTTTACTTCTATAATTTAAATTAAAATTGTGCTTTAATGATTGATTACAACTCTCAATTAAATTATTCAATCCGCTCCTTCACATTTGCATCAAATTTTAAATATTTATTTCTTATTCTATAGCAATTTAACTTTTATCATTACTTACCTCATTCCATGTGACTATTTCAGTAAACATACCAAGGATTCATCCATTGATCCAAGTGTAGTGTAGGTTATTAAAAGTGTTTTGGATAACTTCATCCTTTTGTGAAGCAATATCGATTGGCATCATCTATGATTAATAACAACTCCATGAAAAATTGAAGTTATGTTTGATTAGTACTAGAGAAAATGATGGTTATATGTATAATCTTCCAACTACTTTTAAGGTAGCTGCATGAATTGTTAGAGATATTGATATGCAATTTAGTACAAGAGACATCACAATTGAGGATATTTCAACATCACTACAACGAATAAGTTAATTGCATCCTTCGTATCTTGCACTTCAATATCCTTTGCCATTTCCATACGTTGAAGACAGTTACTGGGGTGATATTGAGCATAACGGATCTTCCATAAACAAAAATAACAAGAGAAAAAGACTTAGCATGAGAGAGTATTTTGCATATAGACTAATGTCAAAAGGAATAATGAGGTCTCGATGTCAGTAAATGCTAGAAGGTTGCTATAACAATTTATTATAAAAAGATATACAATGCTAGAATCTCAAAGGCTATTATGGGTAAGAACACATCAGAAGAAATTAAGAGTGAATTTATATTAAAGATTGTCAAATGCATTACTTAATGGAGAATGAAGTGTAGCATCTACAAGCAAATGAGTGATATTACCTTCTTCATTCATAAGAAGAGCCAGATACATGATTCAAAATTATTAGGATGCTATGGCATTATGTAGGTGGATAGGTTATGCAAACATATTCATCACATTTACATGCAATCTTGCCTGGCTAGAGGTTATTTGATTTTGCAAAAAATATTCTATTGCACCATTGCATAGACCATATATTCTTTATAGAATATTTAAGTTAAAATTATAAGCAATGCTACATGTAATTAAGGAGAAGAATATTTTTAACACAATTCATGCAAGTATGTTTTTTCTTTATTAATTATGTACAAATTTTTAATGCTTTATAAATTTCAAGAATAGAGAGATATATTTTTTCCATGACACAATTTTTTAAATGCCATGCAGAGGTTTACATTATTGAATTTTAGAAGCGAATACTTCCACATGCTCACTTGCTTTTATTTCTTGACAATAGTGACAAGGTAAAAGATCAAACTAAACTAGAAGTAGGATCATTTCTGCAGAAATACCAAATCATCAGTCATCTCCTTAGTTTTATGATTCGGTTAGAAAGCATATGATACATAGACCATGTGGTCATTCCAACACAAAGTCACTTTGCATGAAAGATAAAAAAGTTTAGTAAATATTTTCTAAAAAAATTCAATGATGTCACAACAATTCATGATGATAGATACCCTACATATTAAAGGCATAATGATGGATGACCTATTGGGGCGAAAGTAGTGCACTTAGAAAATAGAAATGGTGTTCCTTATAATCCTTCATTGCTCTCTATGTTTGTAGCTCATATCAATATTGAAAAGTGCAACCAATCAACATCGATTAAATACTTATTCAAGTATATTAATAAAGGAAATGATAAGGTTGTTGCTTCAATATATGATACCGATATAGATAGCAATTCCAAGTAAGTTGTTGATGAAATCCAACAATATTACAGTTGTAGATACATATCATCTTGTGAAGGAGTTTGGCACATATTTACATTTAACATTCATCATAGATTTCCATATGTAGAAAGACTTAGCTTTCAATTTCCAAACTAACAGTTAGCCTTTCATTCAAATATTGAGAATGTTGAAGAATTATTAGAGAAGCAACAATTATGTGGATCAATGTTTCTTTCTTGGACGAAAATTAAGTCCATGATTCCTTTGCTCAAACTTTGACATATATAGAATTTTCACCATATTATGCATACAAAAGAAATAAAGGATATGGGAGCGAAAAAAGAAAAGATTTTAAGTTGGTAGAATTACGCATACAATGCCATCTTTTAGAGAATTGTACTTCCTACTATTGCTTTTGACAAAAGTAAAAGGACAAAGATTATTTGATGAGATTAAAACTATTAACAGTGCCACTTATCCTATATTTAAAGTTGCATCGTTTGCTTTAGGATTGCTAGACGATGATAGAAAGTACATTAATGCTATTAAAGAAGCATCTATTTGGACTTTAGGTACACATTTAAGGAAAATGTTTGTCAATATGCTATTAAGTCCATGCCTAAGTCGACCTAACATTGTACGGAAAGAGACATCAAAATTATTATATGAAGATTTGTTATATGTCAATTGCAACAACCCTTTATTTATATGTAAGTGAGATCATTGACTTAAAGTTTTTAATTTTCCTTCACATATTTATGCATGACTAATATTGTGAACACTGTATTTTGTCCGGACATATTTTACATTTAATAAAAATAATAATAAATTCAACCAAAATATATATATATAAAAAAATAAAATTTAATCCTTTTAGGATAATATTTTTTTAAAAAAATATATTCTAACAAAATAAAGAAAAGAGACATTCTTACTTAATTCAAAATTAGATTTTTCTCTCTTAATCTGATTTCCAAAATCATGATTAACATAATATGAAAAATAAAAAGAGAAGCATTAAAAAAAAAGAGGCATTAAGCATTAATGAAACAAAAAAAAGAGAGAAAAATAATAATAATAATTGGGTGGATGAAACATTGAATAACCAGTATTTCACCTTTAACTATCAACTCCTAACCCTTCGTTCAGACTCACATGCATAAAAAAAAAAGAAGCAAAAGCATGCACAGAACACACATCCATACATACTTTTGGACATACGCAAAACCAGAAAGAAGTAAAAGACAGAGATTGAAGCGTGCACACAAAACACACAGCAGAGACGCAGAGGAAAGCGGATATAAACTAAAGGTTTAAACACTGGAAAATCTAGTGTTTAGCCAATAGTCCAACTCTTCGTCCAACGTAGAACCAGAGAAAGAGAAAAGAAAAAAAAACAGGGACTAAAGCTTGCACATGAAACACACGACCGAGAGACATGGAGAGCAGCTATAAAGGGCATCTTCCTCAGCATAGAAGACGCACACTTACATGAAAGGCATAGAGAAAAAGAAACCAAGAGTAGCAGACAGCAGACCTAAACTGTTTAGCCACACGCAAGGTGAAATGCAGAACAGAGCAAAAATGTAGCTATGTGAAAACGCAGCTAAAGAACACCACACTTTTTGGCTGAAAATGAGGATAGTGGAAAAGAAGATAAACACAAAGAGCAGAGGGAGAAAGCTAATCTTTTAGCCGTACAGCAGAGACGCATGAGCAAAAGAGAAACACAAAGAGGAAAACGCAGAAAGCAATTTCACATACACACACGCAAACAGAAACTCAGAGAAAAGAAGAAGGAAACGTGCACGGCAAGAGGAAGGAGGAGCTTTAGCTATAAAAGAGAGCACTTGTGCAAGGAGACGGGGGGGATGAGAGTAGCAGTCCGAGGAAGAAGAACACTAAAAATGAGAACAGAGAGAGAATAGGGAGAACGAACAAAGAAAACAGAGCACAAAAGAAAAAAAACAGAGCACCAAAAGAGAGAAGAAACTAAGAGAAGAGAAGAGAGACCGAGAATGTGAGGGAGAGAAGAGAACTAGACAAAGAAGAGAAATAAAGCTAGATAAAAAATAGAGTAACGGAAGAGAAGAAAAGGAAGAAGAAAGAGAGACCGAGAACGCCAGAGAGAAGGAGATCGAGAACGAGAAAAACTGAGGAGGAGAGAGAGCTTGCTCTAAGAGGCGAGAAAACCAACCGGGTCATGCATGAATACAGCATTTACCCTTTGAACCATGCAAAAGGACTGAATCCTTATAGCCTGGACATAGTTGGCCATCTCGGTCTGAGTAGTAATATGCCTACTCTCTGTTTCTCGTAGTCTTGCAGTTAGACCCTGAAGGTATTTCTTCTTTCTCTTTATTTATTATCATACCTGATATTTTGATTATTTATTTGGTTGATGGAAAGGTTTTGTTCTTATTATTATCATTTACATTCATGGAGAAAGCTAATACAGGAAGGACTTGTTCTTCTTGAGCCTTAGACAAATTACACCTTTAATTGTGAATAACAGTGAGAGCTTAACATCTTCTTAGGTCTGCCATGAAATTATGATATTTATATGATATGAGAAATTCATAAGAAATAAATTGAGTGTTGATGATATAGATGACATGTAAATCGTATTTATTGTAATTGTTGGGTGCTATCACCACTACTCTCATTATTTCCTTTCAAAAGCCTTATCCAAGCATTAAGCCCTTTTTTTTTAAAAAAAAAAAAAACCTTAAAGAATACACTCTTAAGTCAAAAGAGGCAGTGGAATGTCAAAATAGTTTATTTCTTTATTCTTTTTATTGTCTTTGTTGCATGGATTATTTAGTCAATCATAATATTATGCATCGATTGCAAGTGCAAATATCTTGATTATCATTTGTTGTGAGATTTTAAGAATCTCTATAAGCATTTAAAATGATCCTATATCATGAAAATCAATAAAATTTTGCAAATATGAGGATTAATTTGTATATAATAATATGGGTTTCAAAAGGCCCATCATTAAAATTAACTCTTTTTTATAAACAATTTAAATCAATAAAATATATTTAAGTCTAATGAGAGATTTCAAGAATCTTCATTGAGATTTAAATTAAGTACATCATCGTGTGGGATAATAAATCCTCGCAGATGATGTGATTATCACTTTGTATATATTAAATAAATAAATAATTTTTGTAAATAGAATTATAAATGTTTTTTAATAAAATTAATTAATTAAATTAATGTATTAAATCTTTTGATTATATGAAATTTTTAAATATCTATAGACCTTTAGAATAATCATCATACCATGAAAGTCAATAAGACATCGCAAATATAACGATTAAGGTTTCTATATTTAAAAATATAAGTTATATAATTACACATTAAAATATACTTAAAATATTTACAATATTTCACTCTTTTATCGTGAGAGATTTTTGAAATCTTCACAAATATTCAGAATAACTGTATTATCGTAAGAACTAATAAGACTTTGCAGGTATAGCGGTTAAAATTTTTAAAAGAAATAATAAAATAATAATAATTTAAACCCTTTATTTTTTTATTCCAAAATTTAAAAAAAATTGAGAAAATAATTAAAATTAAATCACTTTTTGTAATTTAAAACACATATATCAAAATTTCAGAAATTATTTTATTTGCAAATTGGTAAATTATTTTTAATTAATTTCTCTTCAAAAAATATTTTCACCAACTTCCAAGCCCGAACTACGGAGACTTTGATCTCTATCACAGGATACGTAGGCCTCAGAGCCAAATTTTAAGTTAAGTCCTCCCCATAAATAAATAAACATTTCTCGCTTAATTCTTATTTTTTTAAATCAAATACATGAATATAAAAGAGATAATTAAAATAATTTTAAAATCATATTTATATAGCACAACAAATTTCAGGTAACCGTTCTTACTAATAGGTGTTGTAGGGTGCCTAATACCTTCCCCACACTCAATCAACTCCCGAATCTATTTTCTATTTTCATAGACCACCCTTATCCACCTTTAAATGATTTCCCGAGATTTCCCTTAAAATCTTGGTAGCGACTCCCATTTCTCCGGTCTTCCTTTCGAAGGTCAGAACCTCCGCTCTCGCACCGTCCGCATCACATTTCCAGATGCGACAAATATTCAATTTGATTTTCAGATGTAGATATACCTGACAATGATAAGGAAAATGTAATGCTAAAAGAAAAGAGTTGCTTTGCAAGAAGAAGCAGATAAGCTTGTACGTGTTGTGATAGTTGAGCAAAAAGAAATATTTGACATCGCAATATGTCATTGAATTCAACAAAAAGGTACCTTTTACTTTGTACATGGATATGGAAGCATCAAAAAGACACTTCCATGGAATTCATTAACATTGACACTGCGTGCAAAAGGTGAAATTGTTCTAACAGTTGCTTTGAGTGGAATAGTAGTAACCTTATTACTTTCAAGTAGAACCGCTCACTCTAAGTTTCCTATACCAATTCAAATCACAACAGATTTTATTTGCAATATTACACATAATTATCCATTAGCAAATTTATGACGATGCACAAAACCCATAATATGGGAACGATATTGCATTAAAGCCTTAGGTCGTACACTCAAAGATATTATGCATTCTAATAATGTTTTCAATGAAAAGTGTATACTTAAGGGAGGTGATTTTCATCAAATCCTTCCAGTTATACCAAAATTTACAAGGGCAAGTATAAATGCTTGCATAAGTTCTTTTCATTTATGGAATTACTGTAAAAAAATTTACTAGACAAAGAATTTACAGTTGAGTACAAATTCAATTGAAAATGATCATGGCAAGTTGGAAAAGTTTTCTCAATGGCTACTTGATGTTGGTAATGGAAAGATAGGACTACCACATGATGGTATGATCAAAATTGATACCCGTCAAATTTATTAACCTCAAAATACAAGGATCCAATGGAAGCAACTGTTATGGAAATTTATTCAAATCTTGAACAAAATATCTCAGACACTAAATACTTTAACAATAGGACAATTCTTGCACCTACTATTAAGACTGAATCAAGTAAACGATTATTTATGTTCAATCTTCCTCGGTAATTCAATATAATTTTTCAATTGCAACTCTATGCAAATCAACACAAGACAATGATTGCTTTGATAATTTATACACTACAAAATTTCTGAACACTGTAAATAGTTCAGGCTTGCCTCCTCATAAATCAACATTAAAAGTTGGTGCTCCTATCATGCTTCTTATAAATATTGATCAAGCAACTGGTCTTTGCAATGGCACTAGATTATGCATCACAAGACTGGGAACAAGTGTCATTAAAGCCATTACGTTAAATGGATCAAATCCAAATCAAAAGGTACTTACTCAAAATGAATATGAATCCTTCAACGAGTTGATGAACATTTTGTATGCTAAGAAGACAATTCTCTATCACCCTTTCATTTGCTATGACTATCAACAAGAGCCAAGGACAATCATTGAGGTATGTTGGTATTTATTTGCCTAAACCTGTTTTCACTCAAGAACAGCCATATGTTGCTCTTTCTAGAGTGAAGGCCATAGATGATCTTAAGATTCTTGTGCATGACAATAATAGACAATCAAAAACTACAACTACAAACATTGTGGATAATGAGATTTTCCAAGACCTTGTTAGAGGAAGAGAGACATCTTAATTGGTTGATTTCATGTATATAAACATTTGTCTATCATTTAAATTCGTCTAGTGATGAATCTTTCTTATGTCAATCTATATATATATATATATATATTGATATCATGTTAGAAATTATGTTCGAGTACTTCGTGGAAAAAAGTAATTTATTACATGGTAAGTGTCATAAATATGACAAATAACAAGTGGAATTGAATAAATGAGAGAAATTATAAAATATTAACTTCCCGTGCAACGCATATAAAAGTTAATGTCAGTTTGTGAAATAGAAATATAGATTGATGATAAAGCAATACATGGTGTATGGTACGGGCCACACATGGCAGGTTCCACAGAGTGACAGGGTGACACATGGCAATATTTCAACAGCCACCCCATTGATTGATAGTTTCTATAACAAATATTCTCGTTAATACTCAACTTTCAATGGCCACAAAATAACAGCTAGTAATTGATAGTATCTACAATAACATTTATCATTGGTAATTGTCAACTCTCAACAATAACTTTTTTTTAACAACCACCAATATTTGCTTTTTACAACATTTGCCATCACTAATTATACTAATTATATACATTCAGTGCTTACTTTTGTCATATAAAATCAACGACAAAACTCTAACAACGTCTTATTTTTCAACATTAAGCAGCTACAGCTATTTTTAGTCCCATGAATTACCATCTATAAAAACATATTAATTACTAAGAAAACCCCCTGTAACAGTTTTAATTATATTAAAAGTCATCATGAAGTTACTTCGATTTAAACCGAGGACTCTACGTTATTTAACTATCTTTAACCTATAATTAAAAGCTCCTGACCGATTACAATTGAAGTTATGAAAACAATTTTAATTATAACACATTGCAATACTTCATTATTCTCACATATTGTTCTATTAAGAAATTAAAACCATAACTATGCACACTAATCAATCCTATAAATTGAGGATATACAGATTCTAATCATTTCAGCATAAAAAGCCCCGCATAGATAAACGAGGTTGCGCTCTCACCTCTTTCAAGGCAATCTGTTGTAAGACACGAATATAATCGAACAAAAAAAAATTCAGAATTCACATCCCCAACCAATAGTGACTGGTGCTGCTCTGGATGTACATCTTAGTTACTAGAAAACCTAATTCTAGATGATAGCAATTAGATAATTTGGAATGTAAGTGAACTCAGCTTAAAATGCATTTAACACAAGATATGAAAAACTTTGTATGTGAGTTCTTGCACTAGACTCTAGACTCTGACCAGGGATCAGATCTTGCTTTCAACGTAGAAACCAGATTGAAGGAAAGGAAGCACTTACCCCTTGGTTAATATTTCATTTTTCACTATGTATAACGTGAAAAATGAAATGGAAATGGTTGCATGCACTTTTTTCTGTGGAACAATCAAACGAAAATGGAAAACAATAACCCAATAGGAGAACAAAATGAAGTGGACAGTATCTGGGTCGTGCTACCCAAACGCTAAAAAATTAAATGACATTTCACAAGTTGCCAATGATAGGTCATGTAACCAAAAGTCTTGTTTTAAAAAAATAATAATTCAGCAGATTATAAGGGGACAGTTCCCACAAATAGGTTAATGTTCCAGCTTTTCTCGACACTGACATGGAAAAAATAAGATAAACAGTCCACATTTCCAAGGAGCTCAACCAAATGAAAGTTCTAGTGACCATATTTCTGAAATTCCCACTCACTGTTATCTGTCGCAGCAGAGACACACCAAGCAGATTAGAAAAGCACTTGGGAATTCATAGAAGCCTGGTAAAAGAGGGCATACCTATGTATAATGATTATATGTATTGATATTGATAAGCACATACCTAGAGGGCATACTTGACGAGTCTTGAGCCATCGACTAATGCAATGAAAGTGAAAGGCATGGTTACAAACCCCTGCGTAAGATGAAAACACAGCAACAGTTTGAGTAGTCCTGCATTTGCCAAGCTGAGGTAAACTACAAAAACAATGGGATTCAAAAAGTACATTTACATATAGCAAAATCCAGAATCAACCAGGTGAAAAATGATCAACGCACTAGCAACAGTTTTTAAAATGCACATAATGACCATGAGCTAACACCAGCAGAGTTAATTTTGCTGTAACTCTGCTAACCCTTTGCAGCTATGATAAAATAGGCTGACATGGAAATAAATGAACTAAGTATAATTAAAAAAAGGGGGAGATAAGCGGGCAAAAGTGCTTCCTTGTACATTTGGATTAAACAGAATGTGAGAGATGAAAGCGGTTAAGTACACACCAACAAAAGGGTTAACAGAGTTAAGTATAATTCAACAATATTAATTCCATTGGTGCCAGTTCATGTTCCTTATGTGTAATTTTAAAACCATAGGGACCAATGCTGCAGACAGATCAAATTAAAGGGATTGGGAACAATTAAAATAAAACTACAAGGACTAAAAACAAAATGCAATCAACGTACAAGAACCAAGTGAATATTTTCCCCAATTTAAAATACAATTCCTTAAGTCAAAGAAAAGGCTTACTTTATTTGAATTAGAAAACTGATCAGTTTATGTTCTTACAATGAACTGATAATAGCTTGGGCTATAACCTCACATTGAGCAGATTGAAACATGGACTTAATGCATTGCACAGAGTTCCTTTATTTGAGATGGGCTGTGAATAGTGCAGTTGGCTATTTTTTATATTGATATATTGATGTCCTAGAATTTAGACGCAAGTCTAATAGTGTTGCAAGATAAACTTAATTATCTGACCTAACAAGAGCAGAAAATAAACCATGAACAATCCAGAAACCTAAAATAAAGAATACAAAGAATTATAATAGAATAGCAATATTTGTTTTTGATAGGAATCATAGGATAATGAGAAGGAATTACGAATCGATAATGAAATCATGAGGAGACAATTACTAATCATTATAAAAACATTCACATCCAACATCATAGCGAGAAAGATATCTATGATTTTTTGTATATCAAATTTATCGATATCAACACAATTACAATTGATACTTGAATTATACATTTTTATTTTTTTTATTCTTTAATCCCTGTGAAACATTGTTCTAGTTATATGTTGATAATGACACCAGCAGGAGGCAGTTATCTTAAACATTATAAGTGCATTTACGTCCAACATCATAATGAGAAAGGTACAAGTGACTTTCATATTATCAATAACTTTAATGCAAATGAACACAGATATACCACAAACATTTGAATCTTACCACCTCGCCCCCAAAAATTTTTTGTTTAGGGGGGAATATCCCACAACTAAGAGAGGGTAAATGGCTTTACAATCACAACTAAATCGAATTCATTGTGAACAAGAGGTCTGAAAATAAAGGTTCAAGCATCATTCCAAATCCCAACTAGAAAAATGGAATCCATCAGGTCATAGGTGAAAACCTTTTTTTTTCCAGATATAAGGTAGGGGCAGAACTGTAGAATACATTCAAACTGTGAAAGTCACCACGAGTACAACCAAAAGTGTTGTTGAATGGAAAGCGAGAGAGGATAAATAATTATGATCTTGACAAGTTGTCTTCATGCCTCTATAAGTTTCACTTCGTAATGGATGACATGTAGGTTATTCCCATGCACATAAAAAGTGAAAATATTTTGTGGCTCATCCACTCGTATTGAAGTCTTTACAGACAGTAGTTTAACAGGTATTAAAATTCTATCCTTGCCTGCCAAAGGGGACATAAGTACCAATCTATGAACCAGACAAATTTACAATCTAACATGTAGGCATTACAGATATTTTCTACGATGCTTACATACACAGACAACAGAAGTCACATCACAATCCACTTCCAAAGAAATTTACGATCTTATGATCGTAGTGCAGCAAGGACACACAACACCAGGAAATTACCATGCCATCCATCAACTGTAGTTAAACAAAAACGAACTACCAGAATCATATAGCCATTTGGATCACACTCCGCAGTCCGCACTAAAGTTGTAAAGAGTATTTAGAAAAGAAAAATTGTTAAACGATGAAAAGTACAATGCCATGCGATTTTCTTGTTTAATTCATAATGGGGTTAAGTTGTAGTAGGATTTCAGGAAATACCCCAAGCTACAGTGCATTCCTCGCTAGTGGCGCTAGCCTGGTTAGCCTGGCACTCGATGCCTGCACGTCACATTTAAAAAAAAAAAAAAAAAAGAGTAACAGCGTTTGGATACGTCCAGAGTCCAGGATCACGAAAGGGAAATAGTTAAAGAGGATGTGCAGTTATCAAGTTCAAAAACGCAGTTAATCTATACTTACAAAGATCCATGATATGGTTCCGGCATATAGCGCAATTATCAACAACGATATCTGTAATTGGGAGTAGCAGGGAATGAACAGTTCGGATGGATGAACGGGACAAGAAAAGAGGAACGAATTAGGGTTAAGGTAAAGGGAAGAGGTACCCCAGGCCCAGAGAGCGACAGCATTCCACTTCTTGATCTCGAACCGCTTAGGCTTCTTGGAAGAAGGGCCAGCACTGCTGGAGGAGGAATCACCAGCTTGCACCATCGGGACATCGGTATCCATGGCAGCCATTCCTTTCTTTCACACAACTCAAATGTCTTTCGACGCCGCGCTCTGATCAAGATTCAAGAGAATGTCTCTTGTTTACGCTGCTTTGTATTTTATTTTTGCCTGAATCACATCTAAAATATATATATATATATATATATAGAAGTATATTTTTTTTTCAGTAACATATTTAAACATTTCTTCTCCTTCCATCTCAATTTCGGTTTGCCACCCCTGTTCTTACAATTGGATTTGGACGTTGGATGCATTTTTTTAGTAAACAGTAGGTTGCACTCTTTATGGTCTATTAAAATTGCGAAAAGTTATTTCCGAGTAATGAAAATTTTAATCATTCAAGTTTGTCCCACATGCCAATTTCACCCATCAAATTTTATTTTTATCAACTTGATTTTTTTAAATGTGTTTCAATTTTAATCCCTCGTGTTTAAATTTTTTATTAATTTAATCTCTTGAATTTATTTAAATTATGAATTTAGTTCTTATTATTTCAAGAAAAAATTAAAAATCTACTAACATACTTAGATAATAAAATATACATAGCAATGATCAATGAATATAAATGTAATTATTCAAGCAGAAAAAAAGATTTGGAAGTTTTAAACAACAAATAACAAAACATAAGTGACTAGATTTATAAAACTAAAATCAATTTGAGGCATAATTTATTCTCATTTAGCTTCATATATATTAAATTATTAAAATACTTTACACATCAAATTAATTTGAAAGTCAAGACAAATTTGAAAGATTAAAAATTTCATTACTTTTTATTTTTTTCCTGTGAAAATTGCGAAAATTTATTGTTACAATGGATTAAAGTAATTTTTTGATAGAAAATTAGAGTAATTTTTGAACGGCAACTTGCCAACTTAAAAATCAATAGCCTTAACCGTGACAAAGAGTTACACTAGGCTTGCCGCTGGCATTTTTCATTATTGACGGGTTACCAAGGTTTTTTTTTTTTTGTCTTACTCGTATGATTGATTTTTTTTTAATTGCTCACAATTACATCTTAGATTAGGTTTTTTTTTTATTGATTTAAATCTTAAATATGGCCTTTTTCACTTGCCTGTGTTAGCTGTAAGATAGTTTTTTAGCTAAGGAAACAAAAAGGAAGGTTATTTTGGGCTTGGCCCTTTAAATACCAAATAAAAGTAGAGACGTGAAAAATGAATTTTACCCACTCATCCTGTCCCATGTATAGAATAAAGAGATAAGAAAAATTGTAATTTTTTTTTATAAAGCACTTGTCAATTTTTAATATTTTTTTATATTTTTCTCTTATTAAATACTTTAAATAAAAATATTAATAATAAAATTTAAGAATATTTATTAAAATAAATGTGAAAAACCCTTAAATTTTAAAACAAACTTAATAAAGTTTAAAGTTTTATTTGGTTTCAATGAAACATATTTGAAATAACTTAAAATAAAACTACAGAGAATATTTGGTATTATTCAGCCAAAAATTAAGAGGCATGAGATACAACGGCAAGGAACTGAGCAATGCATCATCTAAATGACCAATTTACCATGGTCCCTGACCTCTTTAAGATGACAGGCACCCGTTTGGTTCACTTCACATGAATTTTAGGGGGAAAAAACAGTGGAAAATGTCGTATTTCTTGATTCGGTTGGCATGAATTTCGATTTTTGGAACCTAAATTTTCGACATTAACCCTAAAATTCATTTCCTGAGCTGGACTTGAGAAAAATCAGATTCTCCACGGAACATATTTCTACTCCATAGTCCCCACCCTGTCCTTCAAACCACCGCGACCTCTCTGTCAACCTTCCCATTTTTTAACGCAAAAAGTTGCGGGGGCGCCATCTTTCTTGTCTTGTCATGCTCATTGCACTTCCATATCTCAACACAGCCTTCATCACGTGCTTCATCAAGGCCCCACGCTTTCCCCTCTTTCTTATTCTACGTAATCTGCCAACTTAATAATTGATAGGTTTGAGAAAAATTATTGCTCAATTTTCCGGCCACCTCAATACAAATTTGCAGTCCTTGGTCATTTGAACTGAAATTTGGTAAAGCCGGGGAGAGCATTTTTGGATTTAATGTGAGCAGAACAGTGGCAAGGGATAGCTATAGGAAGCAAGCAAGAAATCCAACTTGCTTTTATGCTACCATTTGTAGGATCGACTGTCGACACTCAAAATAGAGAGAACATGTTTAACTCCCTTATGTCCCTGTTTGAAACACGATTTACAAGTATTACACGGCACCGATGACAAAGGCCATTTCAACTTTAGAATAATATTTTGTATATAAACTAGGAGGCATTAAAAGCAGAATACACTTCGTGTCCGTTTGGATATGTCTATAATCGATTTTATTTTCAAAAAAATCAATTATTTAATTTATTAGCCAAACATTTAAAAAAGTAAAAAATCGATTCTAACCCTTAAAATCGATTTTTTTCAAAAGCTAATATTCTAAGCTTTTCCAGAAACGCTGATAAAAAAAAACTGGAGAAATTACATAAAAAGGTCCAAAAAAAATTATAAAAAAGCACAAATTTTTTTTTTAAAAATTAAATTCCCTTCTCTTCTCTTTTTTTTTTCTTAGTAAAATTCAAATTTTAAATCTTTAAAAAAGTTGTTAACATATATTAAGTTAAAATCAATTTTAAAAAAATAATATCCAAACAAATTACGTTATAACATAATCAATTATGATTAAAATCTACCACTTAATCAATTATTTTCATAATCTATTATACCCAACTGAAATCCAAACGGACCCTTCGTCTTTAATGGTGCACAGCGACTACAACCTGAAAGCAAGATAAGCGACGCGGTATTCACCAGGGCAGCCTTCCAGTATCTCAATACAACTTTTAAGCGACGATGGGATAAGATGCACAAGTTGCAATTCCTGAAATTTGATGTTTAGTGCCAAGGATTAGCAAAACCAATTTTCGCCTGGGAACCAAATACTCAAGCCAATAGAAGCCTCTCTATATATAGACTATAGATATCTCGCGAGCACACAAATATGGGCTCTTTTTCTAAGGCTGGGGTCTTTCAGATACTTACCGCAAAGGTTCTTCCCCAATTCCATTTTGAAGTAGCCATGGTCACCCCAGCTATCTCCCCAGGAGTTTTTGATGAGCCAATACGGGACACCATCTTCCACTCCATACCCAATTGCAAGAACAGCATGGTTTACATCCTGCCATGTAGATTCAGATTTGGTCAAAGAATGTCCGATTAGTACGTTGTCCCGGAAATTAACATGGAAAACGAGTGTATGCATGTAACACATCTATTATGATGACAAACGGCTCCTGTCAGTATAATTAAAATTCACGGTGTTTCACAGTCGTTAGGATGTCAGAGAGCAGAATAAACCACGTTTTGTGAGACCATATTAAATATATATCAATGCATTAGCCTTCTAGCAATGCAGTTTGATCTGCTATTGCATTAAAGACACCCCAATTAATAGCGTCAGATAGTCCTCCCTTCTCAAGTAGAACTCACCATGGGAGTGCTTCCACAGGTGTTGCTAGTGTAAACACCTTTCTTGTAGAATCGGAAACCACTCACCACCTCAAATGCCACACTAACCGGCCGAACAAAAGCAACTGCGTGCTTTAATTCGTCCTCAGCACCCTGCACCCAAGAGATCATAGATCAATAAGAACATCTTGAACAGTTCGGGGGCCGAATTGATCTGATTCTGTAATGTCTGTCTTGAATCGATATCAACGTCATAATTATCGACACTTGACACATATAAGCAGCAGTGGAGCACATTATAGTGAGGGGATGCAAACGCGCACCTTCACTTTGGGAGAAATTACATGTAGGGTATGTAAATTTTATAACTTTACATTCCCTACTCTTAATATTTTCTTTAAACTAAAAAAAAATTGAGCTCGAAAGCTTATTAAATATATAATATTTTAATGATCAAAATAAGAAACGAAGAGTATATTTATATAAAACACCATATCAATCTGCTGAATATAATTTTCCAAAGAGAAAAATGATGAGCAATCTACTTCTGCTGTTACAATTTTAGTCTTAACATAATTATCATTTTTTATTATTAAATTATTATTTTTTAAAAAAATTATCATTTTTCAAATTAAATTATCTTACAACCCGCCTCCCCGTCCTGACTCTGCCATATAAGTTAGAAAACGCCTCGTAAAAAAGTAACAGAAAACCTATCAGTTCAATTACCAAGGTGATGTTCACAGAGTCAAGGACTCGGATAGCAACATTTTCAGCTGAGAATTTGCAGACTTCATCTTTTCCAGTGTAAGGATATGCTTTCTCGGTCTCAAGCCCACCATTATATTTGATGTACTCAAAGGCTTGGGATGGCAGCCCACCATTACATCCGAAGTTATTGAAAGCTACAGCGCAGTCCACTAGCTGCTGCTCAGAAAGAGAGATATTCTTTCCAAATGCCTGAGCATAAGCTGCCTCCAAAGCCCCAGTGGTGCTGCAGATGATAGATATTAGTATATCACGGTCAGAAGCATAATAACAGATATAGAGTAATGCCTTATTTGTTCGAGACATTTTCTAAGTGCAAAAATAACCTGAATGTCCAGCAGGATCCACAGTGGCCTTGATCTTTGACCGGGCTGACTATGCCTTCTTTTCTCCAGTCTTTCTGCAAGTAAAGCCAGCCGAAGGCAAAGAAAAATCTTTTAAGATTCCATGGATATCATGATTTCCAATGTCAAAAGGAAGGAAGACGAACAGACGATATCTAACAAATTAACAAATGCAAATAACCAAAGACAAGGAGCAAAAAACAGGTTAACAATGACAAGGCCCTGTGGAGATCCTGATTAACCGTTTCCCAATTTCCTAAACTCCCTGAGGACTATTCCCCATCCATTGAACCATAAAGCATCGGAAACTAATTTTTTGAAACTGATGACGCTGCTATATCTGCGTTCAACAGACAATTTCAATGAAGAGCGGGTAGCTACTAGCAACTAAGGGAATGGAAACAATTTACTCCCTGCGTGCAAAAAATTGACCCTGTCATTCATATTTTTTTACAAACAATTTTTACATAAAATTCAAGACCTTAATTAGCTTTAATTAAAAAGCAAACTAGATTAAGTGACACAATATAAAAGTAAGCAGTATCTACTTTCATATTGAATACATTAGGTGCGCCAAAAATGAACTCTGCCTGGTAGCTAACAACTGTTGAATATTAGGGAGATAGTTATAATTGATTGATTTGTTGCAACTTGCGAGCATCAATGCAAGTAACTTTAATTTCACTGTGATAGGAAACAACAATTAATAATATTTGTTGGAAGTTGGAAGTTGTTGAACGTGATCTCTTAATTAATAATATTTCTAAAAGCTTAATAAATAATAGAGCACAATGACGTCTTGCAATCCATGTAGCCGACCCCACCTAGTGGGATAAAGGCTTGTTGTTGTTGTTGTTGTTGTATAGGAAACAACAATAACACATTTGTGAGTCATCGTTACATACCGTCTCAGGAAGAATATCATCAGTAAGCTTGTGGTTGCCCTTAAAGGTGGCAGAGCAATTTTGAGCAGCACCTAATCTGTGGTTTTTGAATTCCTCCCAAGTCCAATCAGCAAAATCTGTTTGAAAGGAAAGACGACATTCACAACTAGTGTTTCTAAACCTGCCCCGTCATCTCCTTACATCTTCCCTTTTTTTTTCCACGTGTCTTTCTGCGATGAACAATCGCCAAAAGGCCCCTCTTCAAAAAATAAAAAGCAAAAACAAAACTTAGCTCTCAAATGAAATTAGACTACTAAGATATTTATTTCCAATTTCCTTGTTTATGCTTCTTATAATTTCTCCTTTGCACTTCTGATGGTATTTAAATTTCTCCTGCTTTACCTCTAGCTCCAAATCAGTGAAGGATCAGGTTAACACCTGCTAAAGCTGCCAATCACTGACTATATTCATCTTAAAGTGCCTAAAAAAAGGATCGAATGCTCACACCCACACACCTAATCCTAGAGTGCTTGAATTGAATATGTGTCAAAGAAGGGAAAGTAACAAAAATATTAGTGAAAATTCGCACATACGATTAACACCAAGAGCATACGACAGGCCCTTCCTGTTGGTTGATCGAATAAACTTCAGATTATCGGAGAAGATCTGGAACCGGAACTTCATCTCGTCGACAGTCTCATAATGCTTCCCATACCTGATCATTCGTAGGACAATACATCCCAGTCCAGAGGTTCAAGACCCAGAAGAAGTAGCGAAAAAGAATAAAGTAATGGGAAAAAAATGGACAGGGATGGACCTGTGAGCGAAGCGGGCGAAGGATAGGGTATGGCGTGTTTGGCCGATGATCCGGAGGACCTGGGGCTCGAAGTCATGGAGGCCGTCTGTTACTAAGCGGATGGGATTGGAGTCGTCGAAGGTTGATCCAACTGCGGCGCAGAAGAGCAGCAAGAGCGTGAAGGACAGCAATAACAACCGAGCCATCTATCTATCTCCTTCGCTTTGCTAATCGCTGCTCCCACTGTTATGGAGGTCTTCCGTTTCCGTCAGATTTCCTCCGTACTTGTATTGGATCAGCAGCACCAGTGATGAAAGATGGTGATTGGTTATCTCTTAAGCGTTAAATGACCAAATTCTCCTCCACCACGTCGCATGATTTTGGCCTCACAGCTTCACAGCTTCAATCTTAAAAGAAACCCGTGCCATTAATTTCTTGAGTTGATTAAACATTAAAATAGAAAATCATCAAATTTTTTATATATTAAATTTATAATTGTCTACTCAATTAAAATAACTTAAATCAAGTAACTAGACACATTTTAAACTTTATGTATACCCATACTTACATGAATTCAAGGGACTTGCTGACAATAACGAATCCAAGGAGGCTAGCAAGGGCGGTGGTCCCATGCTTCAAATTTTATTTGAAAAAAAGTTTAATTTTGTTTATAAAAAAAATGTAGAAATCAATGTTTGGCTCCCATATTTAGATGAAATTTCAGCCCCTCCTATGATTTCAGGATTCCTCCCTGCTTGCTGACCCCTCACTAATCCAGTCTTGATCATTAGAATCTCACAGGCTGTTAAAGGATACGTTCCCAGATTTCTTTTGAATCCCATTGCCCAATTTCCACTTCCAAAGACAGCAATCAAGTTATAAAATAATAAAAAAAATTAATCTTTCAATCCTTCAACTTTTAACTTACTTGTAATATAGTCCCTCAGTTATAATTCGCTGCGGCTCAATCTCTCAATTATAACTTACTGCGACTCAGTCGCTCAACTTTTGATTCATCTATAATTTGGTCCTTATTTTTAATTTTTTTTAAAAAAATTCTTATCAAATAATAGGGATAAAAAATGTTCATATATTATTCTAAAATACCTCATCTTGCTCATTGATGTCAGATATAAGCTAATATAAAAAAAAATTAACAAAAATTTAGGGACTAATTTGTAAGTGATTCAAAAGTTGAGGGACTGAGTTACAGTGAGTCATAGTTAAAGAACTAAGTTACAAGTGAATTAAAAATTAGAGAACTAAAAGATTAATTTTTTAATATAAAAATACTGAGATAATATAAAATGGTGATAGAATAAAAAAAATTGCGAGACTGGTAACTCTATTCGCTGCTATATCTATTTTCAATTTGCCAGTTAACTTCATTTATTTATGGGACGGGGCAGAATTTTTTTTTTTTTTTGAGAAAAGGGAAAATCACAATCAAGGATCACTAAAAATAATTAATTATATTATAAAATCAAATGATTTTAATATTACTTTATAGGATCAAAAGATTTAAATGTAATTAAAATTTATTGTAAAAAAATAAAATTGTCCTTGATATATATTTGTTGTGATGGGAGAACTGACTATTATTAAAATAAAAATGAGATTTTTTTTAAAATAAAAACTTGATCACCAGCTTATAACAATTCATCCATACCAGATTAATATTTTATAATTGTTAATAAAGGAATTGTAATTATGAACAATATTTGTTCCTCTCCACCATCAAGTTAATTTTTTAAAATTTTTAGTAAGAGAATTAATTGTTATTAAAATAAAAATGAGATTTTTTTTTTGAATGAGAAGTTGTTGTTAAAATATACACACACATGTAAAGAGTAGCTTTATCATTTTACAATAAATTTTAATTTAATTTAAATTTTTTAGTTTAAATTTAGATTTTTTTAGTTTTATAGAGTAATATTAGAATTATTTAATTTGATCCTGCAGCACAATTAATTATTTCCAATTGTTTTTTATTGTGATTTTCCCTTAGAAAATGAGATTGGGTAGACTTGTGATAGAAAAACACGAATACTCCAGCACACACAAGTTGGGTTTGATATTGACATTGTTGTTTCGCCAAGAAAAATATCGTTGAAGTTAGAATTCTCAACTTGCACGTTAGTGCTAGCCCCAGGGATCGGAAGGGTCCAAGTGAGAATAGTTGGTTTGATAATAACAAGCAAGAGTGGAGAATGGAATTTGGAAAGTGACGGCAGATGAACAGGATCGCATCCTACGTCACGGATGACGAGTCCGTTGCCCTCTACTAGGGTCCAAAAAGAGATTTGCATGTACTGATTTAATTCAAGTGGTCTAAACTTTAAATTCAAAGTTTTCATTTTTTTTTAAATTTATATTTATTAAAATAAAAATTTATAAAAATTATAAAATGCATGCCTATATTCTGTATAAAACTGCAGATATACCGTGCTTTAAATAGCATACATTTTTAATGTTTTTTAAAAATAATTAATGAATAATGTTGTTAACAAAATAAAAAAATATAGATGTGGAACGCATAATAATAAAAAGTGGGCGTGGGATTCATAATTTATTTTAAAAAATTAATATTTTTAATATATATATATATATATATAAGGGTAGCACATTGTAAAATGTAAGTTTATTTTAAAATAAAGAAGAGTATCACATTATAAAATAGAAGCACATTATAAACAAATATTAAATTACATATTTTAAAACCTTTAAAGTTGTATTTGGATGTGTGTATTTAAGTTAGGAATTAGAATTTAAAATTTCATGAATTTTAAATTTTTTATTTGGATGATATATAAATTTAAAATTATAGCATTAAACTCCTTTGTTTGAATATTAAATAAAATTTTAAGTTTTAAATGATATATTTGAATTTAAAGGCAACTTAAATTCAATGGTCCAGTCTCAACAAGACCACCAGTGCTGACTGAGATTGGATTGCTAGTGCCGTCGGGATAGGATCATTAATGCCAAATGATACTGAACTATCAACTCAACTAAGACCCTACTTCAAACGCTAATCAAGACTAAACTTCCTACATACACCAGAATCGGATCGTTAGTGCCAGCCAAGATCGAACTAGTAGTGCTAATTGGGACCTACCTACGAGCACTGACGGAGATTAGACAACTAGTTTCTAATGGGACTAGACCGTTGATAGGGATCGAATTGCCGACGCTGACCACAATAGGATGACCAACTTTAACTAAGACAAGACTGTCAGGCCTGAATGAGACTAAACGAGAAACTTTCATTGGGACAAGACAATAGGCTCTGACGAGGACCAGACCGTTGAGGTCGATCAAAACTAAACGACTGACTTATATCGGGATAGGACTATAAGCTTTGACTTGGACCAGACTATCGAGGTCAATCGGGACAAAATGGTCAACCTCTAATCTTGGTCAGCTGAAGTTAGTAGTCCACTGTCGATAGCCTCCGACCGTTCGATTCTGGTCATCTTCAGTGATCTTATCCCGGTCAGCACGGACAATCTAGTATAGGTTAAAGTCAGCAATCTAATCTCAGTCGAGGTTAGCAATTTGGTCTAAATTGAAGTCAGTCATCCAGTCTTAGTCGACAACAATGATCTAGTCTCAGTCGAAGTCTGCCATCTTGTTTAGGTAGAAGTCAACTGTTTTGTCTCGATTGGCGTTAGTAATTTAGTCCCAATTTTAATTTGCCATCCTATCTTGGTGAAAGACTATCGTTTAGTCCTAGTCAAGGCTGACGATCCAGTCTCAGTAGAAATTTATCATCCTATCGTGGTTAACACTGTCCTTCCAATCTTGGTCAACGTCGGCTGTCCACTCTTGATTAGTGTGGTTATCTAGTCCTAGTCATCATCAACAATCTAGTCCTAGTTGGCACTAGCTATCTGGTCACAGTTCTCCCGTACCGTCTTATCCTCATTAAAGATAATCATACAATCTTGGTCTGCCGTGGCTATTTGCTCCTGGTCAAAGGGAACCATATACTCCCAATTAAAGTAGGCCATATGATCTCGATCAAAATTGATCATTCGATCCCGATCACAACCGATCATTTGGTTATGATTAGCACTGATGATCCAATCTTAGTCGATGTTGGCTGTTTAGTCCTGGTTAGTGTCATTCATGCATTCTCGATAAAAGTCAACCATCCAATCTCGATCGGTACCTATGGTTTGGTCCTAGTCAGCATTGACAATTAGGTCTCGGTTAACACCAATAGTCTGATCTTGATTAGCATCGACATTCCAGTCCTGGTCATCACGACATCACCTATGGTCTGGTCTATGTCGATGCTAACAATCCAGTCTTGAGAAGGTGGCGAAGTTGACGAATAAACACAAAAAAAGAGATAAGCTCCCATTAAAATTTGAAATAATAAGGGTTTAAAAACGATTTGAAATTACAAAGGGATTAAGGTAGGATTTGAATTTGGGTAATTACTCAACAAAAAAATTGACACAAATTCAAATCCACATACATCCAAACATATCAAAATAGAATATTTCTAATGATGTTAAAAATGAGATTAAAGTGTAGGTTTTGAAAAATAAAGAAGGGGTCTTTATAATTTTAACAAAACAAAAGAAAGGTCAATACATTTTACTTTATAATTTATTAATGTGTAAGTTGAAATCTAAAGAATATTTTATTTTAAAATTTATTATGTTCATGAATATTAAAAATACAAATAATAACTTATTTTATTTTATAACGTGTTGTCGTGTGTAAAATAAAATTTAAGAAACAATTTCTATTTTACATTTTGCTATCCTTATATATATATATATATATATTAAAAATATTAATTTTTAAAAATAAATTTTATTAAATAAATTATGGGGCTTGCACCCACTCTTTTTATCTTGAGTCCCACATCTATAGTTTTTTTATTTTTTCCAACAACATCATTCACTTGAAAAACCTTAAAAAAATAAAAAATAAAAATAAAATATTAATAAAATATATAAATAAAAATTAGGCTCCTTGAAATGTTATAAGTCTTTTAAAGTCTCTAGGTATCTTTATGGCATTAATGATTTTAGGTTAAATGAATAGATTGCCCTTTGTTTAAAATAAAAAAGGTTATGATTTTTTGCTTAATTCTTACAATTTATAGAATAAAAGTTATGCTTGCTTGAACTGAAATTATAACTTGTTATTTTCAGAACATGAACTTCAATGATAAAAAAAATTCATGTAAAAAGTTATAATTTTTTGTTCAATTCTTACTATTCACATAATAAAAGCTGTGATTATTTAAAGAAAAGTTGTGATTGATTATTTTCAGAACTTGGACTTCAATAATAAAAGAAGTTTTATATGAAAAGTTTTGATTTTTTTGTTCAATTGTCGTGATTCATAAAATCAAAGTTATAATTTCTTAAACAAAATTTATAATTGAGATTGATTATTTTCAAAACTTATTTATCAATTATGAAAGAAATTTCATATGAGAAGTTATGTTTTTTTTTTCAATTTATGTGATTTAAAGAATAAAGTTATGATTGAAAAAATGAAGCCAGACTCGTTACTTTTATTTTAAACAAGGGATAATTTAATCATTCAACTAAAAATTATCAATGTCAAAGAGGTACTTAAGAACTTTAAAAAATTATAACATTTTAAAAAACTTAATTATCATTTATATATTTTAATAAAACTTTATTGTCATTTTTCATATGACCCTGTTTGGTTGGGGGGGAGGGGAAGGAAGGGGAGGGGCTCCTCTTCCCTCCCCTCATTTGGTTAGGAGGAGGGGAGCCCCTCCCCTCCCCTCCCCTCCTTTGGTTAGGAGGAGGGGAGGGAAAAATTTTAAAATTTTTCCTTCCCTCCCTTCAAATTAGGGGGGACCTCCCCTCCCCTCCCCTCCCCTTCCCTTCCTTCTCCTCAAATCAAACAGACCTAAAAAGAGAAATGCACACTATTTAAAGTACTGTAGATTTGCAGTACTTTGACATTATATGGTTGGGGAGAGGGGAAGGGAGGGGAGGGGCTCCCTTTGTCCCATATAATTAAGGGGAGGAGAGCCCCTCCCTTTGTTTGGTTAGATGGAGGGAGGGGAAATTTTTAAAATTTTTCCTCCCCTCCCCTCCCCTACAAAACCTCCCCCCAAATTGGGGAGAGACCCCCTCCCCCTTTCCTTCCCTCTCCTTGAATTAAACAGAGCTTATAATATATATAAATTTATTATTTAAAATCATGTTAAAAAATTTTAGAGTCATCAATTTTTTCTAATATTGTATTTGTATCCTCTCATTTTTTATTTCATAAAACTTCAAATAATTTTTGACAAAATGTTTAAATAAATAATTTAAAGATGTCTAATTAAAATCATAAAATTTAAATAAAAATAAGCATAAATTATATTGATTAATCCATCTATTATTATATTAAATTTCTACTTCATTAATTTTTTCACATGTATATTTGAAATATTATTTTAGCAATTTCATGTATTTGATTTTTTTAAAAAATACTAAATAAAGAAATCTATATAACTAATAAATTTTAAATATGAATAAAAATTTAAAAGAATATATTAAGAATGATATTTTGATTTAACATATGTTATTTAACTGCTAATTGATGGTTAGATGAATAGAAATGAAAACTTAAAAGTAGAATGAATGATTTTAAAAAACATTCATATAAAATTTAAAAATAAAAGAGTGGTATTTACAATCAAATAAAAAAATACAGGTGAAGGCAATGCATTTTACTTTAAGTACATTAAAGTAATTTTCTTAATTTTTTATATTTATATTTATATTTACCTTTTAAATACTAAAACATTCACGTGTATCGCACGGGGCACAAATCAATCTAGTCTCGTCATATATATTGAAAAGTATGTTGAACATAACATCCTTGATATTTAAACCCAATTAATTAAGTTTAATAAGGGTAATTAGTTTAATGGTGTGGTGTATAGCCATAGAGGTCCAAATTATATAAATGATTGTGATTTCAACTATAAAAAACGGGTGAAACGTGAAATCAGGCCATTTGAGGATCAAAAGGTGAGAAATAATTGAAGAAGGGATCTTTGTGCTACATGCCATGATGTGAGAAACATCCACCGTAGCATAGAGGCAGCCAATAAAGGGTGGGCTTTCTCTATGCCATGTACTGCAATATACAGCCAAAATTTTGCTTAAACTAGCCATGCTCTGTTCGAAAAACCAAATAGAAGGAAAAAGAGAAAACAAGACAATTGTACTAGTAGGCCTCTAGATTTACGTATATGAGTAAATGAATGACTAATACATTAGAACGCTATTTGTGATTGACAACAAAACATTATGGCGTTAACAAGTAAAGTGAGTGAAGTTTTGAAGCTTGTAATTTGTAATTATCTATATTAGATTAACAAGCGACATTTGTAAAATAACAACAATTCATTTGAAATTAACAAGAATCTATTATGGTTTTAACAAGTCAAAAAAATGATAGGAAGGGTTTAGTTGTGCGTGTTAATCATTCATTGAAAAGTATCCATTTAATTTTAACAACAACTTATTTATAATCGAGAACAAGACATTAGAATATTTAACAAGTAAAATGAGTGAAATAATAAGTTTCATTCAGAAATTAACAACATATATTAAGTTATTATATGAAAGTGGTTTTATGTTTGATTTACTATTTATAAATTTTTTTGTCATATATATATATATATATATATTAAAGGGTTTGGTGGCTTAGTGGCCACCAAACTTTTTAGGTGACCAAAAGTCATGAAATCAAATCCACCCTTAACCACCTAAAAACCTCAATTCTTAAATAAAATATCGTTGGTGTCAGAGCTTCGGCAACCCTGCCAAAAATAAGGGCTCTAGTAATCATGTCGTCGGTGAAGGTTTGACAACCAACAATGGTCTGATGGCTGATGATGGGGTTTCTTTGCTTTTTTTTTTTTTGGTTTTTAATTATAAGAACATTTTAATTTTTTCACTTATAAAATTAATATGTCAGAGACTCGAGGGCTGTAATAATGTTATGAAATTATTTGATCTTTGTAGGATATAATATTGTACAGTGGTCTTCAGATGTTATCTTTCCATGCATAAAAGATTAAAATAATTTTTTTAAAAAAAACAAAAAGCTAATAACCTAGTCGACCTCGATTGCACGCAGCTACGAGAATCCTCAATCTTCAATTTGTGCAGGGGAGAATTTTCTGTCAGTAATAGTATAGCGCCATGCCATTTTCTGAACTAAGGAACCAAGCGTCCAGGACATCTGCAACTTTGCGGCCGCAATCAATTGTTCTATAGTTTTGTTTAGCAGGCTAATCTACAATATGACGACTGAGAGATACACTTCTGCACCGGCAACCTTGTCCGAAGAGAACGCTCTGTAAGCAACATTAGCATGAATTCTTTACGCCCCTTTTTTCAGTGATTCTATTTTTGAGCTTCAAATTTCGTTATGCCATTCTGTTGATGGTGTTTACGCTTGCAAAACTGCAATGCCTGTTTGGATCCCAATATCGTTAAGTGGTCGTGCGTAAATTTGTTTAGCAGCGTCCTTGGTTGGATACTTTATTCTTACAATGATGTTTTATTATTGCTACTATAGGTTTCTTGATATACTCCATGAGGCCCCTCTCTTTGCTCATCGGAAGCCTGCGAGAGTTGTTGGGAGTATTTTCTATTGCTTCCTATTGGTAAGTAGAATCGAAATCATGGAAACTTACGAGTCCTTGGACGATTTTAGTAGATTTGCAAGCTAATTATGTTTTTGTTTGCTTATATTATGGAGTAATTTGCTTGTTGTGTTTCTTCAATTTTAGGCTGGTTATACTACTCTGGCCGTAGGAGCTCCGTGGATACTGCGCCCCTTACAAGGACTGATCTCTCCTATGCTTTGTACTTGTGATGTTTTTCTGTTATTAATCACAGGTTTGGCCTACAACTATCATGCATTTTGTTCCCTTATCTTTGCACGTGGATAATTTCCAATGCGGGCAATGCTTTGTTTAGGCGGCGTTAGATATAAAGAGCATGCTTATCCTGTACTGGTCCTTTCAATTCACTTCCACAGAAAAGTTATTCTTTGTTGGCAATAGAGTCTAACATATTTCAAGGGGATACTCGTTATTCTAATGGTTAAATATAGACTAAATGTTTGACAATGACCCTGCTTCCAGTTTGATATGCCTTTCTGATTAGAATGTAAGAAGAAATGTTTGAACAACTCTTACTCATAATAACTTCCAAGTTTCCATACCTCATTTTGCAATTCAATAGAATAATCTATGCAGTTATGTTTTTCATACAGGACAGTTATTTTATATATTCTGGGGTCCTTGTTGAATAATTTGTAGAATGGAGCCTGGCTTTGGAGATAATACTTAAAGACTTCCTAACTAATGCGTATAATCTTGCAGCTTATTATGCTTTTTGACCACTAAATTTCATAGGCCTCAACTTCTTGTTGAAATTTGAACATTATATTTATTAATATACCATCATTTGTTTATACGAATGGTCAATATATATTTTTCTTGCTTTATAAAACATAAAGACAGGTATTTGATGGATTTAGACATACACACTGTCAAAACTTTGAAGGGCTATATTGTAATTGCATACAGTGTAGTTTTACTAAACATTATAAGCCTTTGCTAACCCTAGTTTTCCTTGTATCTTATTCTTTACTGCGCATGGTTTTAATGGCTATAAAGGTTACATTTAACTGTTTCAGGAATGTTTCAACAATATTTGGTTTACCAAGTGCAGAAGATACGCTTGCAGGTAATTCTTTTCAAGGAAAATACTGCAAATTCAGTTGGAAATTTCAAATACATGCACCTTGAATATTCATTATTTCCATGATACAGAGAAAAAAAATAGAATAACCAATAAAAAGTTGGCTACAAAAGTTTCTGATTTGTTTGGTGATCTTTTGATGTCCTAAATAATTGTTTCACGTGTGTGTTTTCTGATTGTAAAAAGTTGCAATTACAAAATTCTTTTGAAGGGCTATTATAGTTTCAGCCAGAAGTTGAAGTATATTATTCGCATTCCCTTTGCCATCACCGCTTATGGTATGCATTTCTATGGTTAACTTGGATCTGTTTTAATCTCCACACGACACTATGTAAAATCAATCAATTGATATAAAAATAATTAGTCTTCTTTGAATTACTGATGCAATCGTCTTTGATAATTTGATGTCAGGAACTGCTGCAATGCTACTTGTTATGGTCTGGAGACCCCACATAAGTTTTCTCTCAATCTCTGCGATTTTGAGGTAAACACATTTGTCTATGTCAAAATTACTATACTGGAGTGTGGATTAAATGGAGTTGAGAAGGAATGTCAATATAAAAGGATTATTTGGTCTAAATCTTATTAACAAAAGAAGGGTAATGATGTTTGCTTGATATTTTATGGCTATGAGTTTTTTTTTTTTTTTTTTTTTTTGGTGAGGACATTTTGTATCACATCATGTGCAAGATACTGAGGATTTCATTGCTTCTTGTTTTCTGTTGTCATTTATTTCTTTTAAGTAGATAGCTTAAAAGAAAATGATAGGTTATATAAAAATAAAAAATTAATAGGTTAAAGGGAAAATTTGCCTTGGAAATTTTGTACTAGTAGCAATTGGTATCTTTAACTTTTGATTAGAGCAATGTTACCTTGGAAGTTTAAAAAATGATGCATTGTCGTTCTACAGTAATGGTTGACCAACGTTGATCGTTAGTTGAAAATTCTAACTAGGCCTAAAGAGTAATTTTGCTTCAGAAGTTTTCTAAAAGAGCAATTGGTATCCTAAACTTTTTATTAGTGCAATGTTTTTGTGTTATTAATGTTCAAATTACAACAAAAATTTAACAACCCATTATCATTGTTAAAAATAGTTCATATTTCTAGATTTTGACAAAAGGTCATCGAGGTTGTTTTGATACAAAATCAACTCTACCTTGAGCACTCAACATACTTTCTTTTGAAGTTTGGACTTGCTCTTATTTTGCTCATGAGTAGCTCTTGGCTTGCACAGGCTTATATACGGACTTTTTCAAACATGCCTATAGGCAACATGGACTAGCTTGGATTTTGACTTAAAAGCGTTCAATGTAATTCAACCTAAAATCTCCTCTTTTGGTTATAACAAGTGTTGGATCCTTTTTGATTTGAAAGTTGATAATTCAAAAACATTGCACCAATTAAAAGTTTAAGATACCAATTACTCATTCAGACAAACGTTCAGGGCAAAATTAATCTTTTACATTCAAAATAATGGTCAAATTTGGTCAGCCATTACTGTAGGGTGACATTGCACCATTTTTGGAACTTTCGGGGTAACATTGCTCTAATCAAAAGTTAAGAATACTAGTTGCTTTTGGCGAAAAGCTTCCGGGGCAAATTTGCTCTTTAACTCAAAATTAATTTAAGAGATAGAATGATATATTTATATATGAATAATTTTTTCTTCTTTGTTATAATATTTGGATTATGAATATACTTATACTTAATCTGTATAACACCATTTCTTCCTATATTTTTATATGTGGGTCAAAGATCATTATGAGTGATTTGGCTGGTGGATTGTGGAGTTAGTGTTTTGCAAATATATATGAATATATGTATAATGTGTTGCATGTGTATGACACCGTGGCAAGTGCAATATGAATGTACCACCTGATACTATTCTAGACATATGGCTGGTGGATACATATGCTTGAGGTCTATTCCAGACATCTTCAAATTCAGATGTCGCTTGGTTGTGCCGCCTGATACTACAAATGAATTATTCAATAGTGGTTCACTTCTTAAATGATATATGACTGAGGGTGTTGCTAGTTTTTATTTATCTATTTCTTTTCTTCTTGTGGGTGATTTAATTTTGGATTAAAGGGCAAAAGTGGCCGGTAACTTTTTCTTTTTTTCCTAATAACACCCACCATCCTTAAGTAAATAAAGGTGTAGGAATATCTATGAACTTGTTTTGCTGAGTGCAACAATCCCCATATTGTTAAATTTGATTGACATCTATTAATGTTGACCTTTAAAAAAAGAAGCAAACGTAGGGTGCAAAAATAACCAAAAACTTTTTTAAGGGCTGTTGGTATTTTTTAAGTCAATGGTGCATGGGTACCTTGGGTTTTATGGCTAGCTTAATACTTGAATTGTTAAATTTTATTTTATTTTATTTTTCTTTTTTAGTCAATTTCAATTTTTATCTTAATTATAATTTTATTTTACTAATAATAAAAAAGAACTCGGCTATTCGTGCTAAGCTCATTCATGTTCGGGTTTGGTTTGGATTTCTTCGTGTTTATTTGGATGGCCTGAATAAGCCTCGAAACAAGGAAAATTTTCTAAACTTTTAAGCTTAGCCTTAAGATTTTCTAGGCTTATTCGAGCTAGTTCGTCAAGCTTGACCTAAATTACTGGTTTTAACCTTCCCTAGTCTGTTAAAATAATTTGATGTTGACTGTGAAGTTATAAGAATATAACTTAATGGATTAGGAAGTTTAGCCTATTTTATAAAGTTAATGGGTACCCATACATTATTGTCGACTTAACGAGACTAAAAGTTGCTGTAGAAAAAGTTTCTGGGTATTTTTGCACTTTATGTTTGTTTCCATTTTTTTAATGATCAACATTAATAGATATTAATCAAATTTAACGGAATGGGGATTGTTGCTCTCCGTAAAACAAGTTGATAGAGCTGGAAAATTTATCAAGACATATGAGAGGAAATTGAGGGGGAGACAAGGGACAGAGAGGAAAGATCCAGCAGTTTAAGGTTATTGTACTAAGGGTCCTGATAATAGGGAGAAGTCATGATGCTTGTAGAGTGGCCGTAGACTCAGCATAGAAGCTAGAGTTACTTTTGGGTTGCTTTAATATTGTACTTTGTTTTGGGAAGGACTCAGCAAATGTTTTAGAGAGAAGATACAAGTGAGGAGAGTCCTGGTCTCTCGAAAAACCAGCGAGGGGCTGTTTCAGCATTTGTTCTTGCAATCTGGGTACTAATTAGGGAATAGGGTTTTGGCCAGAATCAGTGAAAGTCATTTTGTAACATTGATTCGGTTATCCAGTCATTAATAGCAAAACCTCAGCATTTCCCTCATTTATTGCTTGTTTTATAGTTTTATGTTGTTGAGCATTTAATTTTAGAGTTGGGTTCTATCACAAGTTCATAGATACTTTTGCATCTTTGTTCACTAAAGGATATTGGGTGTTGGAGAAAAAGTTGCTGGGTATTTTTCCTCCTTAACCCTTTAATTTTTATCATCTTTTACAGCCTGATATATGCATGCGATACATGTAATCTGTCATGATTTTATTTTCTATTCCCTATTTGCCTTGGTTTATTTGTTCATTATCAGTTATGACATGATTGATCATTATCAATATAAATGTAAGTTCTACAAATGGCAGCTGTAAGGCATATTCTTTCTTTATGTCAAGGTGTTTACTTTTTGTCATCTTCTAAAACTCTACAGGATTATTATGGTACTAGAAGCGCTATGTGCTGGATCTTTTATGAGCCTTTATATCGGTGAGCTTACATTTATATTCTCTTTGTTTTACTATTAGGTGGAGACATGGGTTGGATATAAGGTGTTGAAATTTGAAACTGGGGCATCAAGCTTCCCTTGTTTGACTTTAGAAATGCATGCCTTGTTTTTACCAGATCAATAGGAAAATGTGCTGAACAACTACCATTAAAATCTGTCCTTCACTCATTGATTATCTGACAGTTCAATTTTTCTTGGTGATAACCCTTTTGCGCTGCTTCTAAATAATTATAAAGAAAATAAATTAGGAAAGGGAGTATGAAGCTGAAACATAGGTTAGCAACAAAGTTTGAATTTAGACATGCTTTTATTTGAAATCTAAGGTTTAAATAGTTTTTGTGTTCCAGTCATTTCTGGTATGGCTTTTTTCTCCTTACTTTGCCAAGAAAAGGTTAAGAATGGTTGGCCAGTTGTGGTAAACCCCCCAGGATGTAATTAGAGAAGCTCATATCTACCTAATCAATATTAACGGGTTTGAGAAGAAGTTCCTTAATCAGGTTGGACGTTTTCTTTTGGCCATGAGGTGAATTTCCCTGTAAGTGGTTAATCATGGTCTGATCCTAAAGCCACCTAGAGGCTGGTATAGCTTGTTGATTTAGTATAGGCAGCCCTGCATATTATCTGTCCCAACAATTGGTGATGGGTTTCATATTTTGGACTTCTTTCTCCAGAATCTCAACCATGTTTTTGTGTGAGAGGAAGCCATGGTTCTGTTTTAGTGGGGAATGAAGAACCTGGCTGTCATTCTATCCTCCCAAATCAGTGGTCTTTAAATACTAGGGTTCACCGTACTTTTGCATAGTTATAAGTTCTCTGATGCAAATTCCTTAGTTCCTAAGACACATGCTTTTCAGCTCATCATAACTGTCCACCTGATCAATTGACCCATTCAAAGGCATATGTTGCATCTCCCAGAATGCACATTTCAATAATTGAAATGGTAGGCTTTGGCTTTTTTTTTTTTTTTTTTAAATTTGCATAATGACAGGGGTCTATCACAGTCATCCTTTGTCAAGAAAACCCAGCCATCCACTTTGTCACCTTCAGATTACTCCTAAATATGAGGCCGAAGTTGAAGTTTCTGCAACCCTTTGCTGCTGCAGCTCCTTGCTACTTCAACCACTGGTTGCTGCAATGCATCACTGCTACAGACACGGCGTTGCTGTTTCAACCCATCACAGGATCTGACTCTTTTTTTTCATCTGACTTGCAGCAAGAGTTTAATGGATTTGAAAATGGATGGGTGGAATTTCCTGGCAATTAATGGCTGCAAGGGAGTCTGTCATTGTGAAGCAAGAGTTTAATGGGTTTGAAAATGGATGGCTGAAATTTCCTGGCAATTAATGGCTGCAATGGACTCTGTCACTGTGCAGATAAATGCAGCTGAGTCACCATTTCAACTTAAGTGAAATAGTGTGTTTTGGGTGATGCAACTTATTCTTCCATTGAGATCATTCAATTAAGGATGACTGTGATGGCCCGGGGAGCATGCTGAGCAGCATGCATCTCAGGACACTGGAATCTGCATTCGTAAGTTCTCTTCTATTATCCAGTGGACTATCTTTTTTATATGCTTATATGATTTCAGCAGCTTCTTGAAACTACTTTTGCCTTAAAATTTTGAGACAACCAACCTTGAATGCCAAATGGAATAGTTTCTAATCTATGTCTTGCAGAAGATTGTATTTCACGTTTGTTGTGACTATTTCACCTGACACATTCCTATGTGCATTTATGGTGCATGCAGGTTATATATACCAGTACAATTCGTTAAACTCTCAGCCTGATGTTCTGAAGTCCTTGTACTCTCCACTCCAGCCATCAAGTTCTTTGGAGGGTCTAAGGCAAACACTTTGCAACTTTGATTTTTCCTTGTTTTATCCATTGTTTCAAACAACAGATTGGGAACAAACCTTCATTATTAAAGTATGTTTCTATAGCATTGTGCTTGATGACTTAACCTTCCATCATTTTATGCTGATGGCAGCTGATGTAAATCATGTGTACGAGCTCAAAATTGTGTTGTACTGTGAGGCATGTTAACATCGTAATGAGAATCCCCTTTTAGTTAGTGTTGGGTGGACTGCATTGGCTTTTTTGTTAGGTTTTTGCCTTTTGCTTTGTGCTAGGTGTTCGGTGTATAGTGTTTTTACATTTTGTTGAATGAGAATTCCAATTCATATTCCAAAAAAAAAAAAAAAAAATTGTAATGAGAATATTTTGGTTTAATAGGTACCATGATGGTGGGAGGCTTTCTGATCAGCAAATGGCCTTGCTGCAATATCAGAGAGAGAATCTTCATTTTTTGAGTGAGGAGGTATATGATAATTTGAAGCGTTCATTACAGTGGTTAATGATTATATATTTAGCTGACTGTGGATATCACTGTACCTATCCGTTCTCTAGTTAAAGTGAATTACATAAATAGTTTTCCATCAACATTTTGGTCTTGTAGATTCTTCGGCTGCAAGAGTGTTTAAGTAAATATGAAAGAACTGATGATGGCAGTGCCCCACAGGTGATAATGACCGAGAATAAACTATTTTATCTTATCATTTCCATTTTAATTTATATATATATTTTTTATAGATTTTGGATGGAGTTTTGGCTGCAACCATCAGTTCAAACTCTCAGTGGCTGCAAAATTTTTCCACCTTATGCATGTTTTTCTGTTTATTTGTTCCCCCCCTTTTCTTTACATTAGAGAATGAATTACTTCTTTTGCAGGTTGATCTTGCTCATTTGTTAGCAGCTCGAGATCAAGAATTACGGACACTTTCTGCTGAGGTAGTATCTGTCTTTCCCTAGTTTTCAATGACTTGATACGATGAATGAAATGTGGCCGCATTTGTATAATTGCCTAAATCATATTGCACAAAATTCAAAATACTATCTGTGAATACCTTTTATGATGAGTTTTGCTTTATTCTTTTAGCTGATTGTGGTGGTTATTTTAATTTCTGCGATCAAGTTGTAATACTTTCCACGAAGTTTTGGATGTTATTTATGATTGATCTGTTACGTGTAATTGCCCCTGTTTGTTGGAGAATATACCGTGTCATGTTCGAACTTCATATGGTATAGCGTCAACATGAAGACAATTCTAGATTAAGGGTTGGAGTCATTGGAGAAGGAAGAGAAAGGAAATGAAGGGCTAGTGTTTTCTGACACATGAAACGAAACGTAATAGTTAAGGTCAAATTGTTCAAATTTTATTATAACGATGGCTTGGGTTTTATCATAGTAGCTGGTGGGTTTTGAATTTGATAACTAGTATGACGTTTTATACATGCATGGCTAACCGTCATGCCGAGATGGAGCAATTGATGGCCTCATTATATATCAAATATACGAATCAAAAACTTGATTTTAGGGATAGCTATGCAGTATGAGAGGTTATTGACTTCTACTCTGTCGCTCAAAAGGATCCTAATTGGGAAATGCATGTTACAGATGAATCAATTGCAATCTGAACTAAGGCTTGCTCGGTCTTTGATTGCTGAGAGAGACTCAGAGATATTGCGTGTTCGCACAACCAACAATCAGGTACCTTATCGGTGAACTAGTTTCTTCAGCTAACTTAAAAGTCGTTTGACAGTAAGGCGCTTGCACTAAAATTTCCGCTAAACACGACAGTATGTAGAGGAGAATGAAAGACTCAGAGCTATATTAGGGGAATGGAGCACCCGTGCAGCTAAGGTATGGTTAACGATAGGCATGATAGTGTAATACAGCGAAACATGCAGTCATAGCGTACTTTTCTGGCTTCAGTCTTCCTTGTTAATAGTACACGTTATATAATATTTATGGCATATTGAAAGCTTGAACGAGCATTGGAAGCGGAGCGGATGGCAACTCTTGAATTGCAGAGGAAGATTTCTATGCTAGGAAACCAATCACATACACCAGCTGAACCGTCTGAACATGGAGCTTAATCACTTGATGGGAAAATGTATGGATTGTTGCTCCCATTAGAACCCGCTTCGTTGTTTTCTGATTCACCTCAAACTCTGTTGTATTGTAAAGGGGATTGGACGAGCCTTTATAGCATTCTTACACTGGCGGAACATCAACACCCTGTTTTACGCAGGGTTTTCTCTTCATGATTCGAAGGGTCAATATAGCAGGATTTATCCTCTTTCCATTTACTCACCTTTTCTTATCCTCGTCATATATTTTACCATTGAATTAAAAATTGAATGGCTGAAATTTAAGGGGAGGATTCTATTCTTCTTTCCTGTTCAGCTATCCTCTTCCCCTCTTGTTTTTCTAATTATGATATTAAGATGCTGATAGTTCAAATTTAATGTTTTATAATTTTTTTTTATTGCGGCTATCCTCTTCCCCTCTTGCAATAAATATGCCATTTATAACAACTATTAAAAACATTTAAGAGTTTTTGTTGAATCTCCAATTAATTCATTTTAACACTTTCTTTTGTTTATTTATTTATTTTTTTGGCCAAAGGAACTTCTATTAAAAGTGGCAAAAGGCCACAGTAGAAACAATGCAAAAAGCAAGGAAAAAGCCAAGACAAGTCTAAAAGCAAGACGAAAAGGCAAAGAAAAAAGAAGCGACAGGAAGCAAGAGGCAAAAAATGCCAAAAGAGATCAGCCAACCCCATCACGGTTATGCTGAGATGCAAAGATCAAAAGCCAACTTAGAATTCATAGCATCGGCAGTTAGTAAAAGAGACAAATGAGGTGGTGTTTTCAGCCATCTATTCAGACCCACTTCCTTAATAGCAAATGCAGCTAAAAAATCAGCAGCACAATTACCCTTGCATGAAACAAAGAAAAGTGAGAACCCAGCTTCAATTGCCATGATATCTAAAATATCTTAAATGATACTCTTGCAAAACTACTCCCCATGAGCAGGTTGACCTTTGTTAATACATGATACCAACAAGAGGCAGTCACTTTCGAACAGCACCTTGTTGTAACTAAGGTCTCTTCTTAGTAAAAGAGCTCTCTTGAGCGCCAGAGCCTCTGACATAAAGGCCGAGATAGACTTAATTTTACCAGCAAATCCCTAAAGAAACTCTCCACTATCATTTCTGCAAACTAGCCTAACTGCAGCTCCCAAACCATTGTGGAAGTAAGAGCCATCACTATTAATTTTTTTAAAACCTGCAGGGGGAGTCTTCCAACCCAACTGATGGGCCTGCACATGTTGTACTCGGTCAGCTTCAATACTAGTGCTTAATGCCTTCCAAATCTCAAAGACTTCATTCTTTGCAATATCAATGACAGCTTTAGGATTAGGCTTGGATTTGATTAAAGACATTCCTAACTTCCACAGTTGCCACAGAATGCTACAAATTGATGCTATGTCAAACTCAATGAGCCCATTGTTCGAAGAGAAAATTTGAGACCACCAGCTGCCAAAATTAATAACAGAAAGCACATTACTTTGCACAAGTAGGTTGCTACCAAACCAGACACATCTAGTCCATGGGCATCTGAAAAAAGGTGCTCTATTGATTTGGGTTCTACTTCACAGATGGGACTTAAAGGCGAAGTGCCTCTATGTCTTCTAACAAGAGCATCATTCGTTGCTAGAGCATTAGAGAGACATCTCCACAAGAAATGACAGATACGAGGGAGGGTCTTAATGTGCCATAGATTTTTCCAAATGTCACCAGTGCTTGGAGAGGAAGAGATGGAATTAGTTGCTGCATTATTTCTAGCTTTCATAGGAAGGGACAAAAAAATTTAGTATTAACAAAATTCACAAGTGATTTGTTCTTATTCATTAAACCTTCTTCATGAGATTTTCAATTATAAATGTTAGGTTGTCATCACCATTAATTTCAAATAGAATTAAGACTTATTTTCCTTGACATTTTAATAATTAAAGTCATCCCAGAAGCTAGTTAATGAATTCATTAGATTTACATTTAATCTCACATAATCAATTGAAATAACTTCCTATGTTAATTGTATTACAAACAATGTCCATCTTCACCATTATTCTCTTTGCAATGTCTATTGTCACTTGACAATTACACAAATCGACATAACATATCAATTTTACTCTCAATATAATATTGATTAAGTTTCTCAACTATTCAACCTCATTATTAGCCAATTTTAGAATAATAAAATTTGACTCACAATATTATATTCGGCCATTGATGGGTTTTTCCCCATTTGAATTTAAAATTCAATTAACATCATTTTATTATTTTAATATAATGAGAGTCAATTATATATGATACCAGCATGTATGGTATCCATCAAACACTTGTTTGCCTTATCCTTTTATGAAATTACTTGATATACTCAATCTCCAAGTAGCATAGTATCATGGGATTAACATTGATCAATGTAATAAACTTTCAAAAACACAAAATAATCTCATTTTCTTTCTTTCTTTTTAATAAGTTTGCATCATGGGAATGCTTATTGACACTAAGTGTTGATATCAGATTTACGCTAGAACAATTACTAAGGAGTTTCTCCACAACTTACCTTCCAATTTTTTGAGTAATGAACTCTAATTCCATTATGGTCCTATCATCATATTTGTTTTTATCACCACTAGAGGTGGATTATTACTAGTGGATTTTCACACATGAATTTACAATTCAATCAACATCCATGTATCTTATACAATGTGAATCAACTATATACAATATAACAATTCATAGCTTCTTTTGTTCATGGGAACATAAATGAATCATTATTCACAACAATGAATATTTGTACTTAGATAATTAAATAAGCCATGTACCTATTTTGAAATACATTTATCTACACTAGGCGAATTAAATTTTGTGCTACCATCGTAATGCTTGTTTCAAGCCACATAATTTGTTGATAATTAACAAACTTTGCCCTCATGCAAATAGCCTCCTCTTAATAAATTTTTCTCTCCAAACCACAACACAAAGATATCTTGGCATTTGCAAAATGAGGCTAATAGTTGGCACAATACTTTTTTTTTTGGAAGAAAAATAGTTTTGCAAGAACCTCCACACATTATGCACCCTACTATGTAACATCCTAAAATTATGATTGGGTCTTAGAGTATCAATAGACACTTTAAAGAGGACATGAATTTTAAGTGTTGGGCCTAAAAGAGTAAGATATAAAAAAAATTAAAGTAATTAAATTTATTAAATATCTGGACTTAACTTATAAGAGAAAACTGAAAGAAGAAAATCATAAAAATAGAATCTAGTTAAAGTTTTGAGATCATCTTAGAATCATCTCAAAAGATATAGGTATGGAAATGATGATAACAATAATAAGGAAGAAATTAGTTTAATTTTATAAATTATAAATTCAAATTTTATAACCTAATGAAAACCCTACATCTACCCTCATTGAGTTTTCCTCATTCTTCCTGGACTCGTCGCACACTGCTTCGAATATCTAGCAGATAGTTTCTCAATGTTTCATCCTTCTCTTCCTTCCCTCATTCTTCCTTTCTTTTCTCTGTGCTTCTTTTTCATTGTGTTAGTGAGCAACCCACAATCCATACACTTGTATCTTTTCGCATTGCACAATACGCACACAGACGTCAATCAAATAATGCATCATTTATGACCTTCTTGATTAGAAGCAAGCATCATTCGAGTAATCACCTAGCCTCTTCAATCAATTCTTATATTTTTTATATATATCTATGTGTTATATATACATATATATGTAAACACATGCCAGTAACGGACAGCATCTTTTCACTGACATTTACCTTTCCTTCTTGTGTCTATACCCTTCAAATATATATTCAACTATATCTGTAATTGTGCGTGTGTCCCCACACACCCTCCAAATATATTATGTAAATTTAATATGAGTTTAGATTAGGAATTAAGATTTATGAATTTGGAAATTTCTATAAAATAAAATTCAGCATGAAATTTGACTCTAATTAACTAATTAAATTATAAAGGTATATAGACTTAAAAGAGAATTTTGGGTTATCTTAATATCTTTAAAGTCCTAGAGTAACTTAGGGTAGCCTTAGGGTGATTTTTGTCAGCTTTGAATTCTATATTAACATGTTTGCGCATATGTGTGTATTTTTGTAGACTCTCATTGAGAGTTTTTGCTGCCTAGATTGATGTGTGACTATTTGTAATCTAAAAGAGAACAAGTAACTTAGGGTTTTTTTATATATATGCAAGTTTTGTGTTTGATAATGAATGTAAATAATCATAAATTTAATTCTGAAAAATTTATGTTACTTGAATCCTATCAAGTATGCTTGTAGCTTGGTTATATATTATTGTTAGCATTTTTTTTTCAAGCATGTTTGTGAATATAGATTAATAATGTTTATTTTATGGAAATTGTATATTATTGAAGAGTAGTTTATTTCTTTCAAGCATGCTTGCAAATTGAGTGGATCGAATGAGATATTTTTATTTCTTTTTAAGCATGCTTGTATGCAATATAAATGTTGTATATGTGTAGTATGCATTGGAGAATGGTTGATGAGGAGATGATGATGATGATGATGTATATATGAATTAATGACCACGTGGTTTGCCTCCATTTTGTGCATGGTGGTTGGCCTTATGTAGGGCCCCATTCCTTAATACTTACCCGGCTAGGTTTGTAAAGGAAGAAGATGGGACAGTGACATCTCCTTGTTGGGTTCTTTAAGGAGGGGAGCCATAGTTTAGGGTTGGGACACTGTACCTTTGGCTAGGTATATTTCAAGCCTTAACAACGTTTGGGTTAGTTCAGTGTGTGGGTTAAATCGTAGATAAGCTTATGGTTTCGATCAGCGGTATAAGGTTCGATGGAGCAATAAAAAGGGTTATCTACCTTGCATATGATCATATGTTGCATATAACATTTATGAATCATGGCTGATAAATTGTTATGCTCATAATTTAATAATGACGTTGAATTTATATGTATGCATATAGTGCTAATTATGTGTAGTTGTTAGTTTGTACATATATAGTAAAACTTTTGGTTACTAAGATGTTAGTGCTCAATCCTTTCTTTAACATTTTAGGTAAACCTATAATTAGCAGAGCAAAGGGGAAGCGTCTGAAAGCTTGAGGCTTAGATTGAGTATGCTTTAAGTCTCATCTCAGTTTATAGAATAATCATTTGCCAATATAAGAATTATTGATTATTTGGATTGATTTTTTAGATTGTTTATTTCTTATTGATGATTATTAAGCACTAATAGTTGAGTCATAAGGTTATAGAAATTGCATAATTGTTTTATTTCAAGTAAATATTTTGATATAACATTTTAGCATTGGGACTTTTGTTGAAATAAGGGTAAAGGGGGTAAAAATACCCACAAAACGGTTAGGCAGGGGCACTTAATATTCTAAAATGAGAAAAAAGATAAAAATACCCATAACGTTATATGAGTGTGTGCAAAAATGACTAAACCATTACATTTGACCTAATGTTGTTAACTTTGACCGTTAAATGCTGATTGTGCAAAAGTCCACGTCAATCTTTGTTGATGTGGACTAACAAAGGGACAAAAATGCCTATAAAGTCGTCAACCAGGAGAAAAAAATACTTATAACGTTACCAAAGTTGGTGCAAAAATGACCAATCTATTAAATCCTTTAAATATTAACTGCTTAGCTGATATCTAAATAAAAGTTGATCATTTTTCGCTAATATGGACAAAATATATTTTCATATAAAATTCTTTGGAGATTAATTGGTCATTGTTTGAATTTCATGTGAGAAAATATCATTTTCACCAAATATTAAATTAAATCGCTTGTTTCTTTGTAGCAGTGGTAAAAACTATTTAAAAATTTTAAACATATCATGAATGAAATTGCTTAAAGTTGTGATAATGTTCTCAAGATAGGGTGGCGTAAGAGATGTGCTCAGTCTCAATCTTCGATTATATACAACCTATCTCACTATGTTAAATCTTAAGTTTTGTAGAGAAAAAAATGAGTGGAGAGGAAGGAAGGAAGGGGCCGAGATACATGATGATATAAAGAAATTATATGGCTTGAATTTTGATGAATTAGTCACTATTGCACCTATTAAATTAACATTATGGGTACTTATATGATGATTGATCAACATCTATAAAAATTTATTTGGGAATATTTTTTATCTATATTAGTGAAAAAATAGTCAACTTTTGCTTAGATGTTAGCTAAACGATCAACGTTCAAGGGAATTGATAGATTGATCACTTTTACACCAACTTTGATAACGTTATGGGTATTTTTACTCTTAGTCGATGACTTTATTGATACTTTTGCCCCTTTATTAGTCAATATCAGCAAAGATTGATAAGTGACATGCACAATTAGTATTTAATGATCAAAGTTAACGACATTAGGTCAAACGTAACAGTTTAGTCACTTTTGCACCCACTCATGTAACATTATGGGTATTTTTATTTTTTTTTCTCACTTTAAGATATTGGGTGTCTCTGACTCACCACTTTGTGGGTATTTTTACTCTTTTATCCTTGAAATAAATATTTAAGTATTTGTAACGAAATGTGATTCGCATGTTAGCGGGATTTACCAAGTTTAAATGAATAATTAAATTTTTAGTTAGTAAGGTTAGGGTGTTACACCCCATACTTTCAAATATTTCAATTATACGAAAAATATGCAGTAACAACAATAATTCTAATTGAATTAGAATCTAAACATGTTATCACAAGCTAATCATATTTATCACATGCCATAACAAGGAAAATAAATCTTTTCCATGTGTCATAATCAGCCAAAATATATATGACACGAACAAGTGTCGGACCCAACATGATAATTATTGTATTCACCAATTTAATGTGCCTCAAGTCATCATTTTTTAACATCAACAATGCTTCAACAATTTAACCAGTACCATAACTATCTCGGTTCAATACCAACACCAATACAACACAATTTCAAGTAAAATTCACCAAATCCATAAGCATAATTTGCAACATACTCTATTTGTTGAATCACTTATGATTTTCAAATTAGCTAATTTATATCACAAAGTAAATCATACAGAACGCAGTTACCTTTTTTGCCTAACAAACTGGCCAAGCTCATAAATTTCTTCTTGCAATTCAAAACCATAGGTAACAATATTATCAACACGAACAGTCACACTTGTAAAGTTGAAATAATAATAACTACAATTACCCGTGCCAACTTAAAAAAAAAAAAATTCCTCCAACAGAGATGTCAACACAACTAGATAATGAGCCAACACCAAAAGAAACATTGGTATTTCATAAAATTATTATTCCACGGGTCATGCATGGTATCACAACTAATCACATTATTTTAGGTCTAATTTATCTAAACATGGATAGCTATTTCCTATGAACAATTAGTATCAGGTCAAAAATAGATAACTAGCCAGCGGACTTTAAGGGGAAAAAATATCACTTTTAACCATGAGCATTACATGCAGTACCATTTTAATTTGAATACTAGCTACTTTAATCCCAAATCATATTGCATAAATGTTTAGTCTATTACCAATTAAAAAAAAAACCATTTTCAGCAAAATAACTTGCATTAAGAACATAAACCGTCTCTTTGACAGCCATGTTCATAACCTATATGAATTTTCAAAAATACCCAGAATTCTCAGCCCGCAACCCATCATTTAATACTCCATAATATACCCATTACTAAACATTTCTCAAATAGTCTGACAAATTGAGTAGCAATTACCTCAAAATTGCAAAGGCAAATTTTAGATTTAGGGCAAAGGAGGCAAACACTAACAATTGAATCGTATTTTTTAACACTCCAAAACTTGTGGCTTGCCCTGTTTCACTTAAAAAAAAAAAAAACATATATGTGCCTGTAGAAGAAGATCAAGTCCCATGGATGATTTATCAATTCCAACACCATCAATGTCCATATTAGGACTTTCCACCCAAAATGCGTGCTTTTGATGTTTCAAGTGAGTCCTAATTTTAGAATATATTTGACATTATTGATGTCTATATTTTCACCATTTCAACATATACTTTGTATATCACATGCGCCCTAGCACTCAATTCATTTATGGACATAATCAAAACTTAGCCTCATCCCCACACCTCCATTGGGTCCGACCCCCCAGGCTTAGTAAAACCAAATAATATTAACTTGCCAGAGATAGCTCTTAAGATTGTTGACAATAGTAAGTAAAATCATAGTATGAATTGTGCCTTATAACAGTCTTTAAAAGTTATTTCATCACATTGGATTGATTGCATGAAAATTCTTTAAAATTAAATAGACTCTTCCTGTAAAATGAACAAGGTCATAAAGCAATGAAAATTTACAGAATAAACTCAAGCAACATAGATGAAGCAGTATTATAGATGAGAAAAAGCTCAAAAACTGGTATATAGCTCATGACAAACACTACCATTTATAAGCAGAAATCTCAACATTGGACAATAAAACCACCTTAATCTTAATTAAAAAGTTTCAAACAATAATGTTATTTAAATTATAAGATTTAAATAATAATTATTATTAAATTATAATAATTTCTTTTGAAACACCCATAAATATTTTATAACATCCAACATAAGCCTAGGATGCTTCAGAAGGCTTATGATCATTCAAAACGGAAGGTAGATTATGGCATCGTCCATCAAAGGCGGCGGGCTTGAGAAGAGCATCTGACTGGCTGGCTATGCATGATCATTAAAGTAAAATTCTCAACGCTAGATTACAGCGGGCTGACATGTGACATTTCGTTCAAAAAGAGACACCTGAAAACATCATTAAAAAAGTCACTGCCTTTGGCAATACCTCCCTCTCCAACCACAACCTCCATGTCGTATTTGCATCCTCTAGTACAGTCAGGGCAGTAAGTCACCTGCATGAAAGAAAATGCAAATTAAATATAGCTTTAGAATCCACACGAGCAAACATCGCAAAGAATATTGCTCTACGATTGACAGTACAACAAAGAATGGCATCAAAAACTGTTAGGACAGGTCTTGAGACAAGGGAGAATCAGGAGAAGCCCAATAACCTCAAGTAGCTTGGGTTGAAAAGAGCTGTCCAACATGACATCTACACCATACATGGCCCTCGATTTTGGATTATGCATCTCTGAATGCGCTGTAGCTGCGGCCTCGAACACTGATCGAATCACATTCCTTACTCTTGCATGTATATCCAACCAATTAACTGCAAGAACATGTGTTTGTACTGATAAGTAATCCAAAATGCAAAGTATGTGCGAGAAGCCTCTGATTCTAGGAATACTCATCTTCAGATCAACGTGCGTGGCAGTCTCCATTACCTTGATGTTCTTCCTCAAATTCTCTCACGAAATCTTTGGTGTTCTTGTGATTTAATCTTCCACGATAATTCTGAGATCCATGAAGTGGCCGTTAGAAATTTGTAGGAAAAGATAAAGCAATGAAATGGTCATTATTTCAATATGAAGGTTCAACAAAAGATTTTATTGTTGCTCAAGTGCAAGGCAAACAAAACATACCATGACAGTGAAATGGGTTTCATACTCAAAAAAACTACTTTTGTCTAACGAATATTGGTTGTTGGCTAGTCTAACCTGTAAGTGAAAAACGTAGCTGCTTTGCATTAGAATCATATAGTGGGAATAATAGAACGTTAAGAGGTGGAATAGAATATTCTTTGAAGGCCAAACTAATAGTAAATATTAAATCAAAAGATAAAATCTGCATACCCAGAAAACATCGGACAGAAATAGTTCCAGAGGATTCATGCTGCGAACTAGCACTATGTAACGAAGATCAAACTTTTTCCCATTGAACAAAGCAGGTCTCTCGATATACTTTTGACAAATTTTTGGACCAGTTTCCATGAGTCGGATTATTGCAGATAAATTACCAGTTACAGTGGTGTCAATAGTTCGTGCCATATTCCAAGGTTTCAGTATCCATATATTGTTTAGCCTTTCCCTTTTGCGTGCATAATAGTCGCCAATAAGTTGAGATAGATGTGTTTCAAGATTATAAGTAGGCTGCAACCATTCAGGAGATCCATGCACCTGCCCCAACCCGAAAAAAATAAAGTCAGTTATCATGAAACCTCAAAGGAGAAAAAACGAATCCCAAGTTACTAGATCTCCAATCATTATAAATTTGGCTAGGCCAAGTAAAAATGTTACATGCTATAGTGCGTTGAGTATTACATAATTTCTTCAAATAGCATGATATTCACTACAAATTGGCAAATAGATACAGTTCAGCCGTTTCAAATTATTAGATTAGCATCAATTATAATGCGAACTAGTTAACAGTTATCACCTTCTGAATGGTCTCTGCTAAATGATGTTTCATGACAAGACATGCCTCAAAAGGAAATTGATTAATGTATTGATGATCTGTTATCCCAGTGACCTTCTTCATGTCTTCATCTACTTGCACACTTGTCCATATTATATCTGCATCCTTTGGTTCTTTCGCTGTATGCAAACAAACGTTTGAAGCAACAGAGCCAGAGAAGGTCGTCATGAGAAAATAACGTGATTTAAGGAAACCAAATAGAAAATCAAATCTAAAGGGATTTGGAGACAGCCAAAAACCAGACTCCACTAAGGAAAAGATGGCATACCATATATTGAAAATTAATAGCAATTTTTAATAAAATATTAGTGACTCTGGAATGGGAAGAATAAAGACTGAAAGGAAATTTAAGCTTCTATTATAGCATTACCCAATATGGGTTTACTACACTTACAGATTGCAAACCCAGGATGTGTTAGAAATTCCACTACTTGAGGTATATCTGTGTAAACAAGTAAAGGACGTCCACCAAGATCATGACTGATGGTTCTAGTGTCAGAAGATCGCATAGTTGGTGGTATTAAAGTTTTTGATTGCAATTTCTTATGGTGCTTCTCATACTCCTGAAAGTAGTAAGCTAATTGGCTTTAAACTTTCTGAAAACCCTCTAAAGATTAACAGCACACAAGTCACAATCTATAAAAGAAGAAAATACCTGAACAAAATAGTTCTCTGGGGTATGGAACCAGGCTGTGAGCCTGGCTGAACGTTGTTTGTCCTCCTCAATACCAAAAAGAAAATCACGAGTACATTCATCGCCTTTCTGGACATTCTCAGCAGGCCATAATATAGAAAAACTGAGCATAAACAAATTAAAATGGTTAATACAGTATCGTAATTGATTAACAATGTTTACTTACATCATATTCCAAGGTTAGGTTATAATTTACAAACTCTTTTACCAAAAGAAAAGGTAATATTGAAAACATACAAATCTCCACCAAGTGGACCATACTAATCAAGTCACGATACATGAATACTCAAAAACCAAAGAAAAAGCCAAATAGTCATGGAAATTTTGTACAAAAGGATACTACATGATGCATAAAGTTCAATCATAAAGAAAAGCTGCAGATTCATAGAATAAAAAACTTAGCTTTGGGCCATATATGTGTGTATATAAAAGAAGACATCAACAACAAAGTGAAAAGCAGAATAAGGGTAAGTTAGAAGTTAACCTTGTAGCTGATGCTAGATTCCCCTCAGGCATGAAAAGAAAAGGTGCCAATCTGAAATTTGGCTCATCACTATGCCTCAGGGATGATCCAAGCTCATCCATTATGTACCTACAAAAATATCCAAAGCAAAATTCTCTGACATTCAGGTGTAATTAGTAAATTTAGAACTTAAGATAATTGATGCAAGACCTCTAACTCTGTTAAGTCAGCTAAAACACCAAAACAATCATGGTAAGACATTGATGCAATCAAATAGCACAAAATAACAATACTTGAAACTTTTACAATTGAAATTGCATCTAAAGGCTCAAAATTATGTAATTTACATACTAAAGCAATCAAAAAAAGATTGTACTATTGTACCGTAACAAGGAATTAACAGGGAAACAAGTAAAAGTGAGGTCATACCAAACAGAAGTTTCATCAATCTTTTCCTCGTCTGCAAGCCTATATGACATTAGATATTGCCACATTGCAGTTATAATGCGATCAGCTAGAGGCTCATCAGCAGTCCACTCAGGAAGACAGGGAAGAAGCATAGAATCAATGGCATGCTTTTGAGTTTCTAATATTTTTGATGCGTTTACTCCATTAAGCTCAGAAATGTTAGGAAGAGACTCCACTATTTTTATAGCACTTTCTCCAAGTGGACCAGGAATATCCACCTGAAAATAACTCATATTCCAGAGGATTCAAGTGCTTGTTATGGCAGTAGGACACTACAGAAAAAAAATGACTACAAAGCAAAGCAAATGAGGGATAGAGGGCATAAGATATAAACCAAAAGTACCTCCAGAGAATGTAAACATGTGAAACCTCTCAATAGTTCTAAAAAGTCATTGACTGAGTTTTGCTCCAATGGATTTCCGCGAAGATTCAAGTATGAAAGAGATGGCAAATGATGTGGTGAAAATGCCTGAAGAGAAGGGGGCCAACAAAAGAACAGCAATGAATAGACTCGGAAGCAATAGATTAGCATCAAATGCTGCATGATAACATCATGAATAGTTAGAAATGTGCTTAGGCTACCATTTAGTGCCTCTTAGATGAACAAGGGTGCAGAATTCCAGTTATCGGAACTCATGCAAATCACTCGGTGTCGTACTACAATGGTAAACAAAGCTCTCGGAATGCAGACAGCAGATAGAAAAGCCGCATGATAGATAGTTCGACCTTATTCTTTAAATTGTGGATGTTTCTATCCGACAGGTCAAGAGAGGATACACTCTGCAGTGGAAAGTCATCCTGATCAGAGCCACCTGGATTATCCTTCCCATATATGCCTGCAACAAAGCCTAATGCCCACATACCGAAGTTCCCAGTAAAAGTTGAATTATAGATTTCCAATTCTGGCAACACTTTGAGAACCGCATCTGCCAACTCGCCATCGCTAGAAGAAGAAGAAGAAGAAATTAGTTCCTGTGAAATTTAGCGTGGAGAATGACCAATTTAAGGAAGCGTTTCTATCTCTCCGCAAACTCACCAACTTGTAAGAATCGGATTGTTGTTCAACCAGAGTGCTTTTAGGCATTTAAATTTGACGACTTCCTGCGCCACCACCTCCAATTTATCAAGTTTGTTCCCATACAGGCTAAGTGCCAGAAGATCCTGATCCAACGAAAGGGGAAGGAGAGTCCAAACACGTAGTATTAGACAGTAAATAACGGTGAACTTCAGCTAAATGCGCCTTTTCATCATGAAATGTCTGTTTATATTTTCAAATTAGTACTCGAATCATGTAAGGAAAAGAAAAATTACTAACCGGAAATCTATCAGATAAACTCAGAGATAGAAGCATATCATCATCTATTCCAAGCTCGTCAAGCTCCAACCAAGTCAACCGATCGTTTCCTTTCATTTTTGCGGCTTCAAATTCACTCTCCAGTACCTGGGCAACATCGGTGTCGGCATTCTCATGCGAAGGTTCATTAGCAGGGTCATTCTCGTCAGCACCCAAATTTAGATCAATATCTACGCACATCAAAGAACCCATCCTCTCTGCCAATCCTGGAACTTGCTGCAGCTGCAGTAAACCAAAGACTTCTCAAATTCCGGGACAGAAAGACACATCATTATTTGGATTCCTAGGAGGATAAAATATCATTCTACACAACAGCACTTTAAATAAGTTGTGTGAAATAAGGTGGAGACCTGGTTGTAAGCATCGGAAAGTCTAAAAGTCCATGCGTGATCAATAAGGAAGACGTGGGAGTACTTGGGCATGAAGTCCGCAGTAAGGAGGAGCCGTCTCTGGCGACCATTCTCGCAGGGCTCAATTTGGAAGTAGTGGCCACTGTCGAAGGTTTCGGTGGAGAGCTTCTGGAATAGCTGGCGGTGTAGTGACTCTGGCAACCCCGATGCAGCCAATAGCAGCCCATGAACTTTGACAAACTCTTCGTAGGATTGGATTCTCCTCCCGCTGAACAGAGTTGCCATCTCCTTCTGCCACTCCCACTCAAAACCCTACACTGGGAACTTGGAAGCTCGTTGACTGTGGTGTGCCACCCTTCAGCTTTGTTTAGGAAACACTTCACTGTACACAGTATACCCTCAGCTCAAAACTAATTTACGATTGCTGCTCACGCCAAAATGCAAAAAAATTTAGCAATGTGCTAACCTAACTTTTTATCTTTCCTAAATTACTTCAATCAATTATCGAATGAAAAAATAAAATGTGTTGAAAACTCAGCCAAAAAATCTGCTATGATAATTGTTATGGATTTGCATTACATGCCACAATGTAAAATTTTATGCCGCTGCATATTTTGCTAGAATAATTATTTTTTTTCTTTTGACTTCAATTTAATGTTATCTTACCTTATATGATATACATGCTTCTTTATATAAATTTTACTCTAATTTTAGTTTATGAAATAATTTCATAACATTTTAAGTCTTGAAAACTAAAGATTCTATTTGTGTAAATTTTATAAACTTGATAATTTATTTGGGTTAATCTCGTGATTACCTCAATTTTAAAATTAGTTGTGAATTAGTAAGGGAATCTTACAACAATAATTCTCCAAAAGGAAAAAAAGAAACTAATGTTAAGGGAGACTTTTACCACAAGTCAATCTAAAAGCTCATTTTTCTTGCCTTATTCTGAACACACTTTTACTTTTGAAAGCTCTTTTCAATAATATGTTACCCAAACAAAATTTAAAATTTTTTAATGAACTTTAGACTTAAATTGAGGTTGGAGCTACCCAAATCTCACTAAGAGCCTAATCCAAATATATTGTTAATTACAAACAAGTTTCAAAGGCTTGAGAATATTTTGAGTTTCTTACCCTTATTCCTTTCCACATTCTTAACTTTCTTCATAAGGTCTTCTTTAGATCTTTCATTTAATCCTCCATGATCAAGTCTATGACCATTTATTTAGCATTTTCATCCTTTTTTGATAACCACATGCCCCTACTTGTCGTCGGAGAACTAATGCTAAATTGTTGATTGTCGAAGACAAGGACACACCCTTTCTCTCATTAGCCACCTCTCTTATATGACAAATGGTGCTTTCATTGACCTTCTACCCTACATTGATAGAAGATGATGCTAAGGTTGAGGCCATTTATCTTGCCATTTGATAATGTTGCAAACGGATGGAGCCACATCAATGTCATTATGACTTTTCTCACTTTAACCGTATAAAGGCAAGAGTTGTTATCAATTGTCGCTTGGGATTTAAAGATGAGTGTTTCTCTTCACTGATTGGGGGTTCAACTTTAATATCATCTATTGCCATCTCTAACAATGTTGAAGTTATTCATAGTGTCCTTATGCCTCACAAGCCTACATGATCTTCATCAAACCAAAAATAGATTGATTTTACTAATTTTTCAATCTATACTCTCACTGAAGTTGTTCCCAACTTGCTTCCACATGTCAATGATTGCAACGCTATTGATCATCTATCACCAGTCTTTATCTATGATGATGATGTGACTATGAGATTTGTCTAGACTTATAAGAAGAGGTTAGGAAAGTAAATTCATACTTATAAGAGGAGGTTAAAAGGAAAAAATAAGGGGGAAAAATATCCAGTTGAATAAGACTCTTATCTTAAGGTTCTTGATTTTATGAAATAGATCATTATGTTGTAGGGTGATTGTAGGTTTAGCCTAATTTTATTGCTTGCTTAATATTTTGTTACCACTATTTTGGGCGCTCAACCCATGTTTTTAGACTCATAGAGGAGAGTGTTGGTCTCTCAAACATCAATAAGAGACCTTTGTGTGTATGTTATTCACTTTATTTCATATTGTATTATGTTTCTGTAATAGGGAATATAGTTTTGGCTAAAATCAGTGACTTCCTTTTGAAACACTAATTCGGTTACTCATTAATTATATCAAAACCTAAGAATTTTCCTTCATTCTTTTATCTTTTCCATTTAATTTTTGCTATGAACTGGTAGATAGAGCTTAGCTCTATTATTTGGTATCAAGACAGTATGAATCCTGAGGATACTAGTAAAAGGAAGTAATGGCAGAAGAAGCATGTTATGTTGATTGTGAGGTGTAAGAGTTAAAAGAGACAGTTGGAGGATTAACTGGAGACATAAATTCCTTGAGAGAGGTGGTTAAAAAAATACAAGAGACTCTATTAGTGAGGCAAAAGAATGTGGTCAGGTCACATGTTAATGAGACAGAAATTTCCAATGGTGAAGACACATCGAGGAGCAATGGAGACTATAAGAAGCAGACAAGTAAGTATAAAAAGTTAGAGTTACCTGTGTTTTCTAGAGAAGACCCCTTTGCATGGTTTTTTTTAGGTAGATAGGTACCTTCTTCATGTCAACTCCATCTTCGAAGCAGAAAAGTTAAAGGCTATTGTGGTGTGCCTAAAAGGCAAGGCTTTGAACTGGTACTAGTAGGGATGGGTATACAATGAAACAAAAACAGCAATGTAAGGATATGAAATTACAAATACAAGGGCTCGAGGTGGGTCAAACCTTCTACCCATTTCCTTTGAGTAGCATGCATGCTGTCTTGGGGGTAGAATGGTTGATGTCTTTGGAAAAAGTGAAGGTAAATTAGAGTTAGTTAACTTTAAAAATTGACAAGAAAAGCATGGTAGGATCACCCTACCTTGTCTAGAAATCAAACTACTTTCAAGTCTTTGATGTGATCATTGAAGAAGAAAGGGGAAGGGTATTTGATTAAATACAATAGCTTAATTAGTAAAGATGAGCAAGAGAGGGAATTTATTCTAGAAACTTGGGGGCTATTAAATTTTTTTTCAAAAGTTAGTCAAGCTCTTGAAGGGTTACCCCTACCTTATGCTAAGGACTATATAATTGAAATCAAGCTAAGGGAGCAGGCGCCAAATATCCGTTTGTATAGATATCCTCATCTATAAAAGAATGAAATAGCAAAATGGTCAAGGAAATATTGAATGCCAAAATTATTCAACCAAGCAATAGTCATTATTCAAGCCTTGTATTATTGGTTAAAAATAAGGATGGGAGTTGGCAATTTTGTGTTGACTACAGGGCATTGAACAAAATCAGTTTTGGATAAATTTCCTATCCCCACTATTGATGAGCTGCTAGATGAGTTGAAGGGAGCGACTATTTTTTCAAAACTGGATCTAGAATTTGGATACCACTAAATTTGGATTAAAGCAAGAGATGAACCAAAAACAACTTTCAAAACACATGAGGGCCATTATGAATTCAAGGTAATGCCTTTCAAATTGACCAATGCCCCCTTTACCTTTCAATCATTGATGAATCAAGTTTTTAGGGAGTTTTTGCGTAAGTTTGTGTTAGTATTTTTTAATGATACACTTATTTACAACACTAATTTATCTACACATTTAAAATATTTAGAAGCTGTATTAACTTGCTTGAAGGAAAGTCAGCTGGTAGTAAATTTAAAAAAGTGTAGCTTTGCTCAACTAAAGATTAAGTATCTTGGTCACATAATTTCTAAAGAAGGGCTTTAAGATGATCCAACAAAAGTTGAAAGCATGCTAAAATGCCCTCAACCCAAGAATGTGAGGTGCTTGAAGGGATTCCTTACTAAATGGGTATTACCGAGGTTTGTCAAGAATGATGGAAAGATCACAAGCTCTCTTACTGATTTACTCAAGAAATATGCTTCAAATGGACAACCAAAGTCGGTGATGCTTTTGAACAACTCAAATAGAAATTACTAGACTTTCGATCCTTGTAATGCCAAACTCTATTCCATTTGAAGTAGAAACGGATGCTTCCGGGTCTGGTGTGGGAGTGATATTGATGTAAAAGGGAGACTAGTGGCGTATTTAAGCTAAAAGCTCTCTCCAAGAGTCTAATAGTGTTCTGTGTATGAAAGGTGTAACATCCCAATTTAAATTTTAATAGTTAATTTGGGTTAATAGAAATTTAAAAAAAATATTTAGAGGTAAGCAAATTAGAAGGAGATGATTGTTAAATCTAATCAGGATATAATTCTAAATTAAAATTAAAATAATAATAATTAATTAATTAATTAAAAAAATATTAAATTACTATTATTATTATTAAAAAAAAGAAAATGTATAAAGAAAGAAAGAAGAAGAAGGAGAAGAAGAAATCGTGCTTTCGGTGTGCTCCCACAGCAATCATGACACACACATATATAATAATAAAAAAAGAAGAGAGAGGAAAGAGGAAAAAAAATATGTAGGACCCGCAGTATTTTTTTTATAAAACCACCCTCCTTCCTTTGTTTCTTCATTTCATCCCTGTACGTGAGCTGAGGCAGAGAGCGAGCGAGAGAGCGAGCGACATTGATGGAGAGGCTGACTGATTTAGAAGGTGAAGTTCCATAATAGAATACTTCATATATAAAGTATTCTAAAACTAGGTAAGTGTTCTAAATATTTTTCTTAGTCATATTTTCTCTTTGGTTTCTGATTTTGTGGTGGTAGAAAATTTAGGATTTGGAAGAGGGATGAATTTATGTTGAATAAATATGGTTTTGAGGTTGTTAGTAGTGTAATAAATATTCTAGAGTATTATTTTGTTGATAGAATTGGAATTTGAGGCATTTGAGTTTATCCCTAGATTTTTATGGGTAGATTTTTGGTTAAATCTAAAAATATAAATTGATTTGTTGATATTTAGATGATTATTTGAGATGAGAAATAAATTATTATGACTATAGAATAATGATTCTAGGCTTGAAATCAAGTTTGCAATTTTTGGGTATTTTTATGTGCGAATTTTTGAAATAAAAAGAGAAATTTTGATATTAGAAAAATATTTGAATGAAATTATTGTGAAGGAGACTATTAAACCAAGTAGATAGGTTCAAATACATGAAATTAAATTTTAGAATTCAAGAGACTAAGACTAATTTCTTAAAAAAAATAAATAAATAAATATAAAATAAAATAAAATAAATACTTAGGTGTTAGAGTATGAGTGAAAATTTTGTTAATAATATTATTGACACATTGGGATATGATCAATTGTAGATTAATTTTCTTTTAACACCATTTAAGCTTTGAAAAGCTTTGGAAGTGTTGTAACTTGAGGGGTAACCTTTGACCTCTCAAAGGTTGAGGTAACCGGGGGAAATTTATTTTATGCATTTGTATATTAATTAATTAATTATGTTGGTGAAACAAAAGAATATATATATATATATATATATCTAAATTTGAAATAGTTGTTTGTAATGCATGTGGCTTTGTTGAGACCTTATGATTTGTGACCAAGTTAATTGTGACTTGGTATAAGTAATGAGATTGATGTTGATGATGATGTGCACAATCTTGACTATAAATTATGAATTAAATATATGAGTTTTTAAAATGCATTTTTTTTATTAGTATGATCATATGGCGAGAGTTCGCCTTAGTGAAGGAGTTAGCGATTACACAAAATCCATATGGTATTTGGCTATTAACTAATAATCCTAGGAGTTATAGCCACTACTTACCTTGTAAGGTACTGTAGCATTGTTCCTATTAAGGGACTTGACCCTACTGGCCTACCTGGAGTTTTGGGTAGAGCTAGTTTTGGGTATAACACCTCATAGTGTGTGATTTGGGGGAAACCGTGTTCATAAGTGAGTAAGGTAACCCTGGCCCGGTAACCCCTCATGATATGATTAAGGCTTTGGGTAGTCTCACCACATAGATGATCCCTTCCAGTTGTTAGCCCACGGATTTCATGTCAGAGGAAATAAGGGGGGATATAAGGAAGAGATTGATCATGCATATTATTATTATCATGCCATTTGAGTGATTGATGGCTATGTTGAGAATATGATTATAATTGTAAAAATGAGAACATGTAGTAATTATGCGAATAATGTATATGTGGCTATTTGTGCAAATTTTATACTTGACTTTATTCTTGAAATTATTCACATGAGTTAAATGTTAATGTAATTAACATGTTATTAATGTGATTGTTTGAATGATTACCTTGATAAATTTATTGATCACTTGCATTCATGATTAATTATCATGCATTTGTATAACTTAGATATACCTTAGTTACTGAGTGGTTGTATTCACCCCTCTCTTTTAACATATTACAGGAGCTAGCTTATTTGAGAAGAACAGAGGAAAGGAGCATTAGGCCAAGTGATAATAATCACTTCTGTAGGCCTCTCTCCTTTTATGTTGATATGTGTATTTAGTTTATGATATTATCAATTAGGATAATATATTCTTGATCCATTTGCACTATGAGTTTTGTGTAGGATGGAAAGGTATTTTGGGCTCTTGAGATTGTGTTTTGATGCTTGTATTATATTAATGGGTCAAAATATTTGTGCAAGTAAAAATAGTTATTATCATGCTTCCGTATATGTTTAATTGAATGATATGAGTTCTTAAAATATTGTAAAGACTTGGAATTCCTTTATATTAAATAGTTTGTGAAAAATAAATACATATTAAGAATTCATTTAGGTTAATCTCGTATTGTATAATCCATTTGGGTTAGTTCTTGATTAACCATGGTTAGTATGATGATTAAGTCCTAATTTAGGATGCCTGTTACAAAAGGGAGTTGATGGCAATAGTCATGGCAGTCAAGAAGTAGTGACGTTATTTATAAGGGAATAAATTTATCATCCAAACATATTAGAAAGCCCTAAAATATTTGCTTGACTAGAGAATAGTTAAAGAGAATCAACATAAATGGGTTTCTAAGTTGATGTGGTATAGGATTGAAATTGCTTATAAGCTCGATAAGGATAATAGAGCAGCTGATGTGCTCTTTAGGAAAGAAGAACCCATGGAAATGATGGGATTTTCTCCGTAGTAATGCAAAAACATTGAAGAGTGGGAAAAAGAGGTGCAGTTAGACTCAAAACTGAGCCAAATATTGCAGTAGATAATTACTAAGCCAGGAAGTATTAAGGGGTACAACTTAAATAAGGGTTGTTTGCATTATGAGGGAGGATGGTTCTACCCAAGAATTCCACTCTAATTCCCTCGTTACTTTAAGGGTACCATGATTCACCTATAAGAAGACATGCGGGCTATCTTCGAACCTACAAAAGATTGAGTAATATTGCATATTGGGAGGGAATAAAGAGAAAAATATAGCAGTACGTTGCTCAATGTGATGTATGCTAAAAGAGCAAGTACCAAGCCTTATCTCCAGCTAGCCTTTTGCAACCCCTCTCGATTCCTCAAAATGCATAGGACATTACTGAGCTTCCTAAATTTCATAGGTATGACACCATTTTTGTTGTTATTAATAGACTCACCAAATATGCTCTTTTCCTACCTTTATCCTACCCCTTTACGGTCAAGGATATTATTGAAACTTTTGTGAATGAGATTGTCAAGTTGCATGGTTTTCCAAAAACAATTGTTTCAGATAGGGATAGGGTGTTTATAAGCCAATTTGAAAGAAATTATTCAAGCAAGCTAGTACTTGATTATGTTTAAGTTCTGCCTACCACCTTGAGTCTGATGGGCAAATTGAGAATTTAAGTTAATGATTAGAAACTTATTTGGGCTATTTTACTAGCGAGAAGCATAAATATAGGCTAAATGACTGCCCTGTGTAGAATATTGCTATAATACATCCTATTATAGTGTAGTAGGGATGTAACCATTCAATAAATAGATCTAGTTTCACAATTAGATCATTGCAGCCTTAAAGGAAAATCTAAACTTAGCTCAAAGTAAGATGAATTTACAAGCTAATAAGCATTGTTGGGATGTTGAATTGGAGGTTCATGACTTGGTTTATGTGAAGATTAGGCCTTATCAATTGGAAACTATTGCTTAAAAAATCAATGAAAAATTAAGCCTATGCTTCTTTGATCCCTTTAAGGTTGTTGAGAAGGTTGGCAAGCTGGATTTACCCTCCTCAACCTACATTTATCCTATTTTCCATATTTCCTAGCTTAAAAAATAATTGCATTTTCCTATAGTAACTCTTACTATACCTGTTGCATTATCTCACGAATTGGAGCTCTGGGTATAGCAACAAGAGATTCGCAAAGTCAAAAAGCTTTTAAACGATCAGTAAGAGATCCTTGTGAAATGGAAAGATTTACCTTAGTTTGAGAACTCTTGGGAGACTCTTGATACAATTTGCAGATTTTCCTCTTGAGGACAGGATAAAGCTTTTAGTGGAGGGCAATGATGTGATCATGAGATTTTCCTAGACTTACAAGAGGAGGTTAGGAAAGCAAATTCAAACTTATAAGACTAGGTTAAAAGGAAAAAAAATAAAGGGGAAATGAAATATCCAACTGAACAAGACTCTTAGCCTAAGGTTCCTAATTTTATGGAATAGATAATTATGCTGTAGGGTGGCTGTGGGTTCAGCCTAAATTATAGAGTCACTTTTTTCTTACTTAATATTTTATTACTGTTGTTTTAAGCACTCAAACCATGTTTTTGAACTCATAGATTAGAGAAGAGAGTACTGGTATCTCGAATACCAATAAGAGACCTTTGTGTGTATGTTGTTCATTGTACTTCATATTGTATTGTGTCCCTATAATAGGGAATAGGGTTTTGGCCATAATCAGTGACTTCCTTTTGTAACGTTGATTCAATTACTCAGTAATTATACCAAAACTTAAGAATTTCCCTTCATTCCTTTGTTCGTTCCATTTAATTTCTACTGTGAACTGTTGGATAAGGCTGAGCTCTATCAAATGACCACTTTAATTCCCAACAAGTTACTACAATGCGGAAAGATTTTTTTCACTAGCCTTTACCTCTACTTTCCCAATGCCAAATCTCAAGAATTTATTAGTCAGCCTTATTATGAGTTTCGAAAGCTTATGAATCCTGTTAACTCTTGCATAAACGTTACTTTGTGTGAAGGTTTCATGGGTGGCTTCTCAATCTAGGGTGATCTTATTTCTCCATAGCTATCTTCTATCTATGGTAGTATTGATGACTTTCAATTTTATTTCCTTCTATTGGCTCTCTTAATTTGGTCCAAGTTCTTCAATGGGTTTTTGTCATTCAATTGGCATTTGATCCTAGATCCTAAAATTTTATTTGAATCTCCTTTCTAATTAGCAATGTAATCACATAAATATTGCATACCTTGTGTTTGACATAATGCTTCACTAGCCTTTCTGCTTTACCTATTGAACTTGTTGACATATATCTTGGTCTGCCAATCTTATTATCAATCTTTATTATGATTTTTGACCCTGGTCTTGCTAGAGGATGCTTGTTCTTAACCCTCCTTGGCTATCCTTGTTCTTGGAAGCAACAGGCTTTGCTCATGTTCTACATAATCCATGGAAGAGGAATTATACTACTATAGAAATTCCTCTTGAACCTTTATTATCAAAGCTCTCTCTCACTCAAAGTAAAGACAAACAAAGTGAGTCTATGTACACATTTTGTTAGTAGTCAGACATTGCTAATCTATTTCCCATTTTGGAATCACAATCACATCAAATGAATTGTATGAAGCTTTACCATATACCCATCAAGATTGTTTCTCTAGTTTGTATCTTCAAATATTCATTTGGATCAATGCAAGTTAGTGAGAAAGTCCCTCAAAATGATGTTATTTCTGCCTTTTCATTTTTTGTTACCTTTCAGAGCATGCGTAATTCTAAGAGATGGTTGCTTGATGTAATTGTCGTCAACAACATGATTAAGAGGCAGCACAAATATTTTGCTATAGTTTTGCTTCAAGAATATTATGCAATGGTGATTCTAAAGTTGACTACATATTGTGCTGTCAATAATCTTGCTTTTGCCTTTGGCCTCAGTTTCAATATGTTTTTTCATATTTTCTTGGGGTCTGGGAAATAAGGAACAACTCAATGCTTGGACATTTGGCACGCCCCACTACACTTTCACCTGTAGCAAATTTTCTTTAATACCTGGACACTATTGCTTCTCCACCCAAATGTGAGTGTTGTTATTGTAATCCCAAGCCTAATGGGGTTTTATATTCAACTTTTCAAGAAACCTACAGCAATGTGGCTTGGTCGTCCTAATTTTTTTTTTTTTAATATTTGTGGTACATTAGTGTGCTCACTGTTTGATATGTCATAGGACATACTTCCTGACATTGGTTTTCATGTGGCTATGATTCGAAAGGGAATCCTTACCCATGACTGTACTGTGGCAATGCAAGAAGAGAACCATGACATGGCATTACATTCACAAGTTGTTTGATTTCTGGACCCATGAAAGCCTTTATTTTGCTTCAATTGAAACACCACCGCTCACGTTATAGTTTCTAAGCCAAAGCCAAGAATTTCTATGACGTAAAAGTTACTTGGATCTCTCTGGTTCATTCATAAAGAAAGTGCCCGACCTTTAACCTTGAGGACATGGTCAATGTCCATGACCATGAGGGGGTAATGTAATGGATTGACTTAAGAAGGATTTGGACCAAGAAAAAGAAACTAATGGGCCATCTACATATAATGGGGCCAGAAGAATTGGAGTGGGTTAAGAAAGAAGTGAGGATAAATTGAGATGAAAAAGGGTTTTGAAGGGAAAAGAATTTTGTGAAGACTCTCTCTCTCTATGGCGTTCTACTCCCTTCGGGCATTGTCATTGTTACCAGTATCAGTGGATTAAAGTAATATGTATTTCTCAAAGCTCGGATTTATTCAATAGATGTGAGTACAACATATAAGCATTGTCAGCTCAGTAACTGATACAGATTCTGGCCCACAAGTCACGTGATAGCAACTAAACACACTAACCAACTTAGTTATAAAACAGACTTGGTTTTATTCTATTATCTCCTATAATTGCGACGGTAAATTCTCTCCTTCTTCGTCTTTTTGGAATCCCATGGCTACCTTTCCCTTTATGTTTCCTTCTTTCTATAAAATTGCAGTTTTGTAATTTCCTTATATTGATTCTGAAACTATCGTTTGGGATTGGGAATTTTCTGTCAATCAATGTGTTATACGCATTTGAGTTCATGACATGAGGTAAAACGTGTTTAAATTTTGATGCACGATTTAAGTTCCATTTCTCTAATTCTGTTTGCCATAGAGGCATAAGTTGACTCTTTGGAATTGTCAATGGAGACCGTGGTGGAGATGACGACGCTACAACTACCGCCCCTCACAGCATAAGTTTCACCTTCTCACACTCTCATATCATTTCTGCATATTAAGGATCAGTTTGCTAGTTTTAAGGGTTCAAGGACCAACACCTAAGATTATTGGGCCGAATTAAAAGTTAGTTTAAATTATAGGAATTAAAAATAATATTATTTTTCAAATAAAGAAAAAAAGGACAATTATGGACTCGGGAAAATAAGTAATAAAAATTGAGGATCTCAAAATCTTAAAATTCAATTTAAGAACTGTGGTCTTTTTTGCAGTTTTTTTAAAAAAATCTTTTAACTTAAAAGACTTTTCACACTAACCAAGTAATTGTGCATAACGACAGTCAAAAGGGTATTTTTAAACAACAAAAGGAAAAACAAGATCCTTAAATGTTAATTTCATAATTTTGTAGCCCTAAATTATTATTACTGTTTCTTCAAGGTCCTTAATTTTATTATTTTATTATTGTTTAAAATATCACTCTTCTTTATTCAAACATATTCAAATTAATGATGTTTGGGTTAAGAAGCCAAAAGGTTGGTAATCATAATTGATTAATAACTCTGTAGATATCTATTAAGTATTAATACACTTATATATCTCAAACCAATAATCAAAATTTGCATGCTCTAGAAAATGGGATAATTTCATTAAAGGATCAATGATGTGACATTATTGCAAACGAGATTCAAATAAATTTGAAATTTCACAGCAATAATTTAAGCTTAAATTGAAATTAAAATGTAAGACAAAATGACTGAAATAAACTTCTCAAGTTAAAATCATAATTTTAATGTTTTACGCATTTAACAAGTATGTTTTGAGTTAACAAGTTATCAAATTATGTAAGGAAATTAACAATTAAAAATAAAAATTTTATCAAATAACTATGAGGAACTAATATGTAAGCAATTTTGCTCTTGGTCTATAATTTCGTGGATATTTTTGTCCCTTTATTAGTTTACCTCATTAAAGACTGACACGTAACATGCATAGTCAGTATTTAACGGTCAAAGTTAATAGCGTTAGGTCAAAGTTAACAGTATGATTACTTTTGCATTCATCTATGTAACGTTATGAGTATTTTTATCTTTTTTTTCATTTTAGGATATTGAGTGCTTGTGGTAGACCACTTTGTGAGTATTTTTATTTCTTCAGGAATCAAGGTTTCCTTCTTTCTGTACGAAATTCTTCCAGTTTAATCCGTTCGTGTTTGAACCTCTTATGTATTCCGTCCAAATAGTAAGAAGGATAGGATTTTGCACGGCTGCACCAGCAGAGTCAGTTCTTCTTCTAGGTTGCCGAAACATGATTTAGCTTTTCCCAAAATATATACACAAGAATTGGCTCTTAAACCTGGAGGAAGCATGCATCCTATGTCACCAGTTTCACTTCGAAGACCCGAACGCTAAAGTTTCTTTCCTAATAGGTGTCCAAGCCGTGATAAATGGCTAAGAATTATTGCCTCTTGGACGAGTTTCAATAGTCAAACACCCCCCCCCAAAAAAAAAAAAAACAAAATCCCCGGGATGCGAAACTTATCTTACCATTCATGTTTTGTTTTGTGGACAGGGCGATGGGTTCAAAATTCCAACCTACGATGAATAGTAAAAGGGAAAAAGTTTGAGTACAGCTTTCACCACCATCCAAGGTCAAGGTAGAAAGTCTGAGGTCCGATCATCTCCATTGTGACCAATTGCAGCCATCAGGTCAAGATTTGGCTACAGAGGATAGGTTTGAGTTTGGGCAATTTGTTGCGCTTGAGAAGCCGTGCTTGATGAAGAATACTGGGTCCGTAATGAATTGTTACATAAGGTGCAGTTCTTGTATTAGCTGGCTTCTTGTTTCTGTACGTCAAAATAACATTCCATGGTACTCCATTTTTCGTTTTTTGTGGTAGACAGCAGCGTGGCTAAGGGCAGAAAGTCACTGGGAGGATCGAACTCACGAACGGTACGGAATATAGTGTGCTAGAAATGTTCTTTCATAAACCTATTCAATTTGTTGTCCCCATTGTCATTCAATTTTAAGCGGATCCAATTGATTCCCATTAAAGGAAAGAAAAGTAAAAGGTTAACTGCCTGTGCCACTAATTCTAACTATGGCTTTTCCAGATATGTTGATAACTACATAAGAAAATTTGCGGAGCAGATCGGAGTCAATGCCAACCACTATGATGAGACCGTGTAGTCACTGTATTTATATAACGAAATTTGAGGTAACCCAATCCTTAATTTGTTATGCATTGCATGGACTGCGGTTTTTTATCTTTTTCATATACAGAATACAGACATATAGATGCCTAGGGGCTTCCCAATATCCTTTTCAGATGGTCGAAATGGCGCGCGTTCAGTTGTCACCCGAGCAACCATAATTGCTTCGTTTTCATATATAGTTCAATACAGTACCTGTTCGATCCACAGTTATACATGCTTTGATTGGACACACCAATTAAAGTTATATTTGGATGTGGTTTTCTAACATGTAATTTCGATAAATATTTAGATGATTTTAATAGAAATTACTTTTAGACACATAAGTTACTAAAAAAGATGCAAGTTTTAAAATATAGTATTGATGAAAGTGCTCATGATATCATTAATTTTAACTTGATTTAAATATAATTTAATGTATTTAAATGCATTTATATTTATACATGCATATAGATTTAATTACTGATAGAACACAATAATATAATACAATTCACATAATTAACTTCACCTAATAGGATACAATTGGTTGTTTGTTATGTTTATATATGTATATAAATGTGACTGTTGATTGAAGACACTGATATAATACAATCCATGAAATTGACTTCATCTAACAAGATTAAACTGGTTGTTATATTTACATATGTGTATACATATAATCACAATTTTGAAAAATATATTACAAAACAGTTTTTTTAAAAAGAAATCAAACAATACCTAAAGCGTTCCAGTTTGATGCCTAGGAAGAAAATTAAGGTTTTAAAAGCTGTTTGTATAATATAAAATTGAAAATAGCCTCAATGGATTGCGTATTTGCGTTTATATGTGATCATGCATAAATGTCAGATCAGACGAATTAGGCGTTAGAATACATCAAAGGCAAGACAATCAAACGTCGTGAATGCGTCTGCATTTCCCAAGGCTCGTCCAAATTAGTTCTAGATCTTCAGTTTAAAATCACGAATCCAAGGATATATGAGAATATCATGCGCCAACCCAAATGCAAGAACTCTCAGACCACTGAATTTATAATTAAACCGAGGAATAGTGCAAAGCGTGTTGCTGACTGTTGGGCACCTTGACATGCCGCAATAGAGGAGACATCTTCAAACCAATTATATGGATCTCCGGATTGGAGTGGCCATTCAGAAAAACATCTGTAATCTGCGAAGATGCAGAGCTCAACATTTAAAACCTTAAAGGTAATTTATCTCTATACAGATTACGGTTTAGATCCCCTCCAGTAATATTCATAGTCTATAATAAGAGAGTGACACTGCAATAAAAATGTATAGGATCTGATTCATTTATCTACACTTTCTTTTTAAAAAATATAACTTTTAGTCTCTAAATTCTCTCCATTATCAATTCAATCCTTAGCGCAAGATAATTCAATTCTTATAATTTATCAAGTTAAAAAATTACTGGCAAAACAAATTAAGTTAAAAAAATATATAAGCACTGACTTGTCCTAAGTAAGAATTTAGAGGGACTGAGTTATTCCATACAGGACTGAATCAATAATTACAAAAATAACAACAACAACTACTACTACTACTACTTTTTGGCCTTGAACTTATTCTCTATTATCAATTTCATTCCTCAATTTTGGCTTGAAATTCAATATCTATAGTTTATTAATTTGGAGCAATTCAATTTTTATAGTTTTTTCTTTTTTTGGACTCGGTATAATTTATAGTTTAGAGATTAAAAATTATATTATCTCTTAAGAAAAATTCAGACACTAATTATATTTCCCTTTTTCTTTTAGCCATCTCTTCCTTATAGTACTATATTCAGTAATTAATTTAAAGCGGTGAAGGATTTGAACTATATTTAATTATTTATACCTGCGTGCAACCAAAAAGTTTAAGTAGCTTCAGAGATGAGCAACAATCCACAATTAGACCCACTGCATTGTCTGTCAAATTTCGGCACCAGGACAGATCCAGAGTAAGCAAATTTTTTGCACGGCTTGCAAGTGACAAGGCTGTGTGAGGGCCAACCTGAATAAATTCAATGTTGCACACAGTAAGGGCAATATTATACACAGTAAGGGCAACATTATATAGAAGATTTAACAGCTGGGCCACTCTAGAAACTAAAGAGCTAACTGAGGAACAGATAGCAAGAAGATTAACAGCCTCAATATTTACTATTCAAAGAGGAGTAAACTCATCAGTACAAAAGGGGGGGGGTTAAAAAAAGAGTAAACTCCATGTTGAATTAACAGCCAAACAGAACTTTGTTCCGGGTTACACTACTAAGAATAGAGACTGAGATCGAACTCCAGATGGTAAACTTGACACAATCAGCTTACTTGAGGATATCTTATACATTTTGAAATCAAATGTTGGGAGGATAGACGCAGGTCAATCCACAATCTTATCTCATCCATCATAATTTATTAAGTTAATAAAAAAATTACAGTTAAACAGGAATGATCAAGTGTATGCCTAACAAGAAAATATTAAAGGAAAAGAGAGTTGGGTGTTCTGACACTTCTGCAGTAACTACTCATAATCCCCCAACTTTTTAAGCTAAGGTGGCGCTATTGGTCTGGAATTTATGGGAAGAGACCACATACACCCATTCTCTAACAGAGGGGTGTGCGTGCGAGTGGGGTGTAGATGAATGAATTTATCCTTTCATGAGCACAAAACAGCCTTTCCAGCAACCCTAATTATTAGCCTTTATTACAGTCTGTTAAAATTATTTTATTTATTTATTATCTAGGTTCAGCTGCACTAATCTTCTATACGTTTGATTTTGGACCTCAAACTGCTTTGTGAAACAATGAGATCGAATCTGGAACTGTTCAATGTGTTTAAAATGTGCGTGTAGCGAGCATGACATGCACTGCCAAGCAAGAAGAGAATCAGGGAGGAACGGAAACAAGGTACCTTCCTAACATTATTGAGGGAAAGTTCTCTCAAAGACTCTCCCATGGTCTCCAAGAAAGCAGCAATTGCTTCATCACTGTAATGAGAAAAAAGTTGCGTAAATTTATTCAACAATTAGAAGGCCTGAAATTTGATAGATTCAAGCTATGAAGCACAATCAGAAGTATATGAAAAAGATGCTCTCAACATTCCAAGAGCCAAGACAGTTACACAGTTAGAAACTCCTATAAGTAGCCTCAGACAAGTAGACTGAATCACTGTCTACATAAAGAACAGAATTATATATATAAAGCACATAAAAAAAACATCAGATAAACACACAAAGCAACTAGTGAAAAGTGAAAACAACATAGAAAATGATAATGCAAGAAGGCTCAGGAGGACAGGGACACCACCAACCTGAAGGCATTGCAGCAAAGTTTCAGAATATTAAGTGCTTGACAACCATTTGTAAGATATAACATGGATGAATCTGATAATTTAGACAAGTTCATAAGATCAAGCGCACATAACTGAGGACAGTGTTCAGCAATGACTTTCACTGATAAATCAGTCAACTTTCTGCATGTTGAGAAATACAAATCAACATTCAACTTGCTCAAATACTTGTATGAAAACACTCTTAAGGAGATTCAAAACATTAATAGGGTCAGTTCTCATATGGTACTCACACACAATCCTTTAAAACAAGCTCCCTCATGTTGTGACCACGGGAAATGATATAATCCTTGATAAAATCATCACAAACAGTCTGAATACCAGCTACCGACAAAACTTCCAGATGTTCAAGCTTCATCAGTGCAGGCACAATTTGTGCAGCATCAATGCCTTGGCAATCATCAAGATACAACTCTCTCAGAAGTGATCCTAATGAATCTGCCAAGATATAAAGGCTGGTAGATGTGAGAAGGGAGCACTGGCTAAGATTGATTGATCGAAGGGCAGGGGCAGAAGAAACTAATGAACGCAAACCCCCATCTGAAAGACGGCATGCACCACTGAGGGACAAAGTAGTTAATCTAGGTAAATGCCTTGGTGCCTGTGCCAAAGTAGAGCATAGTACATAATCCGGCAAACAGCGACCACACTGATCAAGTTGTAACACCTATTACACAAGTGAAAAACAACATAAATTTGACTCCCCTGAGTTCTAGAATTAGAATCCCACAAGAAACTTCAAATCAAAACCAAAAAAAAAAAAATTCCTCCAAAAGAAATAGAAAATGCATAAACTAAAAGCTACCACACAACAAAAATCAGATGACATAATAAAAACTACTAGCAAAAATATGAGGGAATTCACAAAAAAAAAGATACAAAAAGGAGAAGAGAAATTGCAATGTCAGTCATCAAGAAATAAAAAGCACTAAATTAAGGCTCTCTGGGACTAAGAGAGGAGAATAAAATTATAAGGTCCAGTCCACTTCCCATTTTTTGTTGGTTTTTTTTTTTTGGGGGGGGGGTGTTACATAATTACATCCAAGTCAAACTAGCTTACATAACAAAGCAACTGCAAAGTAAAATCAGATTGATGCAAGATGTGTAAAGACAACCATATTTAACTAAGCAGATTAAAGGAGTAATTTCACATGATAAATAGAGATCAGCTTTAAACAAAAGCAAATCTTATAGATGTCTCGCCATACTACATAAAATTTGCATAGCTCATAGCTCCATTTAGGAAGATTATTTCTCATCAAAAAAATCCACTCATATATGCATAGAATAGGTGTTAATTCATACACATGATCAATGCCATAAAAGTGAAATACTAAAATTCCAACCCAATCAATTATAGTGCTTTTGTACCTAGAAGATATTCTAAATAATGTTATCTTACATAATACTGAAAAGAAGCCCACCAATACTAATCCATTAAAGATTCTGGCATTCAGGTAATATAATGTTGGTCAGCCCTCTTTTCCTTATGATGTAAGCCAACGCCATGCTTATGAATGATAATACTATACTCATAATCAGAATTCGGATTAAAAAGTATGACACAGAATTCAAACATCAAAATGTAATAAAATTGCAATAAATACTGAAAGCTATCATATAACTCTAGGAACATACCGCCAAACTTGTAGTGCTGCACATTTGAAAAGATTCTGTGAACTGCTGCTCTGTCATCCATGAGCAATCCCTTAGCCGAATCTCCATGGGTGATCCACTGACAAGAAGTTCAAAAAAATGACTGTTCATTTTTCGACAATCGCATAACAACTGACTGAGTTTATGCCTCAGAGCATCAGGGACATTATTAAGGGAAACAATTGCATCTGCATTCTTGGTGAGAACGTTAAGGCATAGTTCTTGCAGTGATGGGATTGAGAATCTTGCACCTATTTTCCCTTGATTCCTCTTGGGAAGCCATTTTACGGATACAGGTGAACTTCTCTCTGAAGAGGCACCACCTGTTTGCATACTTTTCAGTGCTCGATCTTTGATAATTTTCATAGCCGTTGAGAAAGGACCTGGCCAGTCTTCAGTTTCATTTTCGACTTCAGCTTCGCTAGTCAATTGGTCATGTTCCTCATCTGCTGCAAAATGAGCATATTGAGAAGCATTTGCCCTGGCTATATCCCTGAAATGTTCCATGTATTCGTTCCTTCTTGAACCATACTCTCTTATACTCATGTTTATCAACTGTTCTTGACCTCGTGAGGCTGTATTGTCTCCTAGATGGTTGGCAACTTTAGTAATACGATCGCCTGAATTGGATTCTAAGCCCATTCCAGCTTCTTGACTATCATTAGGTAAGAAATCATCACAGCTCCGCCCTTCATCCACGTTTTCAATAACATCCCCCTTTTCACCAGCACCAACTAACTTTCTTTTGCCTTTTCTATCACCTTTTGATTGCCTTGTATCACAGATCAGCCCTTCATCCACGTTTTCAATAACATCCCCCTTTTCACCAGCGCCAACTAACTTTCTCTTGCCTTTTCTATTACCTTTTGATTGCCTTGTATCAACTGACTTGGAACCATCCATGTGAAGTTCTTTATTTCCCTTATCTTCACTTCTCATTTTTCGACCACGCTTAGCACCACCAGCAACATCCTTATAAATGGATGCAGCATCCATAAAACTTTCAACAGTTTTCCCTCGGCATTCAATTTTTTCAAGAGTCTTGTCCATAGGATTCTCTAAATCCGTTCCTCTCTTAGGTATAGTCTTTCCCGACCGTAAATTGAGAAAACCGTTGCTTCTTTCATCTCCACTGCATTCAAAACTGTCTAAATGAACATCCAAATTCAACCCCCACTTCCTCTTAGCCTTAGAGGACTTGGGCCCAGGAATCCGCGAACTTGATCCATGCTGACACGAATCTGATCCGCCTCTGCTCATTTCATTAAACAATTCCACTTCCACTCGGTCAGTATTGTCCGCCAGTTCCAAATCCCTGATTTCATTTCCACTAGAGTCCAACCCCATGTCATGATCATCCGAACGAGACACGCGGGGGACACCAGGCTCCCAAGAAATTTTGCTCTGGAACTCGGGGTCCTCGGGAAATGAGCAATCCCCATCTGTACTAATGGGGGAAGGATCAGATAGGGGGCGTGCAGCAACATCCATTCGGGAGGCGAGAAGGAGACGAACGCTCCGCCTCCGAACGGGAGCGGAGGGAGGAAGAGAATAGGAAGCGAAGGGGGAAGATGGGCACGGTAGGAGGGAAGAAGGAGAAGGTTCGTGAGGATGGAATGGAGTGATTGGGGGGCTGGGATTAGGGTGGGAGGCTTTGGGGGTAGTTTTGGAGTGAACCATTTGGCTGAAAGAGGAAAATAGGAGTGAGCACTGAGCAGGAGTAATGATTCAGCAGAGTCGAGGAGAAAGTAGAGGTTCAAATAGGCTGCACCGCTGCAGGCTTCAAAGAACGCGCGCGGAAGCTTCCCCCATACGCCTCTCCGGATGCCTCTTTCCCGCCATCGCTGACGCACGCGGCACAGCGCGGTCGATGCATTTTTTCCTAAATTATTACTCAATTTCTATTTATAAATTATCCTCAACATATTTGACTAGCGTAAAAAAAAATTAAAATTTATTAACTTTATTTTAAAATTTTAAAAAATTTTAACTTTATCTTAATAAATATATAAATTTTAATAATATATTTTTTTGATTGGTAAAAAAAATTATGATAAAAAATTAATGATATAATTTATAAATACTGTTAAAAAAATTTTTTCTCTCTACTCTATAAATAAAATCAAAAAAAATACTTCAAGTTCAAGGGAATTACATTGAGTCTTACATAATATAATCATTTAAACTCCTTTTAAGCAAGTGAAAAATCTTTTAAAAAATAAAATTGCATAAAACTTGATCAAATCTGTGAAAAATATTTAAAATAAAAAAGTACTAGATTAATCATCATAACATAACAACTTGAAATATGAAATTTTAATAGCAAAAGTAAAAAAAATTAAAATCCATTTTTATTTTTAAACTATATTTCAAAAAATATCTAGTGTTCAATATTTTTTATAATCCAATCCACTTCTTAAACTTGCAAGGAAGAATGACAAATAAAAACTTGTAAGAATATTTATGTTAAATTGTAATTTTTTAATATTAATGTTAAATAAAAAATTTTAATATTGAAACATGATTGGAGAAATATTAAAATTTAAAAATATCAATATTAAAAAATTATAATTTAACATAAATATTCTTACAAGTTTTTATTTGTCATTCTCCCAACTTTTAAACCCAAATCACCCAATGTTTTGTTGTTAAACTCAGTTAAGTTTGACTGTTAAATTGGTTGATTAAAAACTGACACTTGGCAGCCCCCGAGGGCACCGGATATTCCTCCTCTTGCCAACTCATCTCTCTCTTCCATCTTCTTCACATCACCAAGTCCATAGCAAAAACCTTCAACCTTCACCATCTCCTTTAGCATCCACATTGCAAATCTCTCCATCCTCACATCACAAAACCAGAACAAAAAGTCTGCACTGTTCATTTGGAGGATTTGCAATGTGGCATAGTCACTCATCACCTTCTCTCTCCATCGCATCAAACAAACTTGTTCCCTAAATGAAAAAAATGAAAAACTAGCGAAGGATCAAATTCTGGAACTAAAGCATCAAACATCAAAAGAATCATATTTCATTTCAGTTGAACACAGTCAAGGGAAAAAGAAAGAAAGAATCAAAACCCAACAGTCAGGGAAAAGAGAAAGACTCGAGCCCATAAATCCATAAAAGTAATCAGTGAACTTGAACTCACAGAAACCTAGAAATCAAACCCAAAAAAATGACTTGAATCAATCGAACCTGGAAACAAAAAATTGAATCAAATCAAGGCCTCATCAAAGGCCAAAAACCCAGAAAAGTCAAAGTTTATACAAGATCTTATGCCATGTGTCGAACTCGATGGCGATGAAGGGGAATTTGTTGGAGTTGAGGATTTGGTCACCATCATTATCGTCATCAATGGGTAGAGCCAGAGGAGCCAAGACAAAGGAATCAAACCCAACCTAAGAATCAAATCCAACAAATTAAACCCCTTGAGATTCGAAAATAAGATACTAGTGGATGAAGAATGTTTGGAAGCTAGAACGTTGAGCTTAGCCGAGACCTACCTCCCCCTGTCCATTGCCAACAATGAAGCCACTATCACTGCCACTCCTCCTTCCTTAGCCCCATTTGTCAGATGTGACAAACAAACATAAAGGATAAAGATGGAAGTGGATTAGGAAGACTCTAGATTTGAAGATCGAAGATGATGGAGTTGATGTTGGTCGCGATGATGGAGCACTTCCCTCTGTTTCTTTCCTCATCTCCTTCTTTTTCTATTCTTCTCCTTCTCCAATTCAACATCATCCAAATCCGTATGAGATGTGTATTGAGGACTCCTTGTGTGGGTTTGATGGAAATCGAGATAGATACGGGAGAGAGGAGGAAGATATAAGGGCGAGAGAAGAGCTGACGGTGAAGGGGGAAGATGAGGTGGCAAGTGTACACTTCGGCTGAGGTGGAATATCTAAGCAGACAAGGACTACCAAGTGTCAAATTTTAATCAACCAAAATAATTTAACAGTCAAACTTAATTGGATTTAATGACAGGACATTGGATGATTTGGTTTTAAAGTTTGAAGGGTGAATCGGACCAAAAAAAAAAATATGACACTAGATACTTCTTAGGAGTTAGGATATGATTCAAGGATGAAAATAAATTTTAGCCCAACAAAATACACGATAGAACGGGGCAAAAGACCATTCCAGCACCATATTCACCATGGCAATTTTGCCGAGAAAACAAAAATGCGCTACGTGAATCTTTTTTTTTTTTGGCCAGGCTACGTGAACTATTTGACCTATTCTTTGAAAGCCTCTCTCTCTCTCTCTTCTCCCACTCTTGCCAGCTTCAATTCAAACATGGCGCCTCATGTAGCATGTAGGAAGCTATTTAGTGTTCTTTCTTTCTTTCCTTCTTTTTTGTCAGGGTAAATCTTGTACGTGGTTTGATAAGAATTTAGTTTAACCTTGAGCTGGGCATAAAATCGCACATCAGTTCTATTTTAGATTCAATGCCTTCATTTTTAAAATTTCAAAAATTCAAATTTTAAATTCAAGCTTTTCCTCCTTTTTCTTTATTCTTCTTTAATTTTACTTAAACTCTTCTTTTTTAATTTACTTGTCCAATTTTAAGTTCCCATTAAGCACACGAGTCGAATTGCAAGTTCTGGAAACATTCATTTATTCAAAAACTTTCACAAGTCTAATTAACAATGTATCATGCATTTTTGGAGAGAGAAATCCTGAATATAAATCAAAATCACAAAAACAGGGATATTTGATTACTTGATCGTTTACTTGTTATCATTAATATTGCAATTCTCAACTTCGCTGCAGAGCATTAACAAAAGCAAACGAGACATCTTTCGAGGTAAATTCATGCAACTTTTCGAGGCACCACAAAGGAATATTGAGACAGATAAGAACTGGCATAACCATTAGGGCAGCACTTTCCGTGCTTACAATCGGGTCTAATTGAACAGTGCATCCAATCTAAAATATAGTCATCTACAGCTAAATTATCCAGATATGCTTACAAAAATAGTAGTCCCATAGATAATTACACTGCAATACAAGAAGCGTGAGGAAATGAAAAAAATTAGATAAACTTAGAGCATTTGGCAATAATTATTTCTCTTTCCGGGAATCTTCATTTTGGTTTTTTAGCATTAATATAATATATTGGCCAAGGAGCTTATAAATTAAATTAGACTGCATAGATTAGAAAGTTCTAGTTAGGGAAGCTTTATCTTGTTAAAAAATATTATGATTGAAGTTTCTCGTGTGGAACTATTCACGCTCATGTCGTGTAGATAACATGAATAATCCATTATTAGCAAGATATGGTTTACCGTATAAAAGGAAAAAAGAAGAAAACCCCTTTTTCGAATAAATATCACAACTAACATTTACAAATGACAATAACCAAAAAAGTACCAAGATCCCAAGCAATGGGCATCAACCTTTCATCAGCCACCTAGTCTCATCTAAGGTAGTCAATTAGACACCTTTTCTTGTAAGACGATATGATGATTACGAATCCCAACACTTTTAAATGCCAATTAAGGACCAAAGATCGCGCGGGTCCCATTCCTCAATTCTTTGGAAAGCAAAATATTTACTTCCAGCAATTTCACTCCGAACCACTCGTCGTGGCATCGAATAGACCTCTTTTGTCAGGGCAAAATGAGGCAACATTCTGATTCGAACGAAACCAGTTAGATTTACTCGCATTAAGGGAGGAAGTCACTTTTCATGATCATACCGAATTTGGCTTCCTGCACACCGAACCACTTCAAATTTAAATGATAGATTCTTTCCCTTTTCCTTTCCCAAGTTAGATTTCCACTGTACTTAACGGGACAATAGGACATCCGATATCCCATCTGGTTATTTATTTAGTTTTGGTCGCTTACAATTAAGGCCGTCTTATGTTATCTCAGACTTCACTAGCATAAACCACTGTTCAAGATTATCCTTTCGAAATCAACGAACTGAAAACGGATATGATATTGAATGATAAAGTTGCTTTACACAAAAACAACCTTTCAAAGTATGTACACCAGAAAATGGGATGCATCACATATTTGTGTAGAAGATTTTGAGAACCCCAGGAAATCTCTACGCCTAAATAGACCGAGACTGAAAACATGTCAACTCTGCAGCTGGAAACTCAATTCTGCTTCTCATCATCACTGGCAAAATCTCCATTGGTCCTGCCCCTATCCTCGACTTCTCCATCACTGTCCTGCAGATTAGCAGAATTTTCTCCAATGGGACTGGAATGCCTCTGTACTGGCTCATCATCGTCATCAGAATCTGACAAAGCTTGCCTCCGTCGACTGATAGTTGAAGGTGCATCCTTCAAGCAAAAAGAAGCAGGCAATACTTCAGTCAGTAGAAAGGCGAACAACAAATTAAGTTCAGTGGCAGACAAATTAAGAGCAAAATCAATTGTGGGCAGCATTAAGTATGCTGGAAATCAAACCTTGCCACAGAAATAGTAATGGGGTCTCTTAACAATTATTTTACATCTACCTTGAGAAAATGATCCCTACTTAGGAACTGACTCCTATAATGATCTAAAAAAATAGATGCGGCCGACTACTAACTCATTGAAGCAGTGGCAACCTATCAGACATCCAGTCTCCAGACGCGATGTACATTCAGAATGAATCTGTTGATAGACTTTGATAACAAGATTATATCCAAAACGAGCTATCCAACATCCCCACCACTCTCAACTCCTGATTCTAAAGCCACGTGTCTCTCATAATTAAAAAAAGAAAAAAAGAAAAAAATTGAGATGCACGAAAATGACTAATAAATGTAAATAATTTCAATGATTCATTACCATCCTATCATCTACGTCAGAATCTTCAAGCCCAGCTGCTGCAAGAAGACCCTGGGCATTCTCTTCAGCACCATCATCATCAATCATCTGAGCATCAGGCCCTCTGTAGTTTACGTCAGCGTCTTCGTCTTCATTTTCCTGTTCATCTATCATATCACCTATTTCCTCTGTGTCATAGTGTGACTTTGAGTGCTTATCCTTCTTTCTCCTCTTTCCACTCTTTCTTCTCCGCTTCTCATTAGTACCACCATCCTCATCATCAGATCTCTCTCTCCGTTTTGAAGAATGTGTGCTGCTCTTCCATTGCTCCTGAAATGCAGAGAGAAGCTTAAAGCTTTTAAAGCACATTTTGCAGCATAATCACAATCTCTATTTGAGTAAACGACATTCACAAAAGACATTTCATGATCTGACAGCTGGATAGATGGCTCCACATCCAATCCCGCACAGTGGGAAACGGGCATATTCAACAAGCATGGTATCTTAGTATAGTACACATACGAAGTGTAATGTGACATTCAAGAACATAAGCTTATTTGAATTGGTTACTTGATCAGCAACATTAACTTGTTGCATTGCTAATGTTAGATAATGAACTTTACATAATGTTTGTTCTCTTTATTAACTTGTATTCATGTATAATCTACCTTTCAGGTGCAGGATGTACTGTTGTCAGGAAATTTTTTGTTAATACTAAGGAATCCCCAGAAACTATATAAACACCTTATGCAGCAGGCAAAAGCATATGCTCAGTGCAGTATTTTTCCAAATACTTTCCATGAACACAATCATCTATAGAGCACCTCCCTAAGAAACCAAGAATCCAAGCCAAATGCAAAACAAAAAGGACTAACCAGTTCCTATTACCTTTCTTTTCTTAAAAGAACACCTTGGATTCTTACCTTTACACGCTTAAAATGTTCCTCTTGTTGCTGTACTCGTTTTAGTTCATCCTCTTGCTTTCTCCTTTCCAGCTGTAACCAAGCAGAATTCAGAAGAGTTCACTTACAAAGAGAACATTTAGATATCAACCAGTAAGTATACAGCAGGTACTAGGAAATTATGAAAGTAAAACCTGGTATTTCCTTTGTTCTTCAGCCTTTCGCCGGGCTTCCTCGGCCAATGCAACCTGACGAGCAAGTTCTTGTCTCTGTCGCATCTGCTGCTCCTCACGTTCAGCTGCTTCAAGGTGAACTTTTGCAGCTGAAAGTAAGTGGCTGCAATAACCAACGTGAGTTTCTATTTTCTTCTCATCAAACCCATGAATGTGCAGGTTGGAAGCTGCCGACAGCTGACTAAATATACGAACCGCATTTTGCAGCTCTGCAACAGTTGCTCGCACCTAACAGCAAGAAACAAATGTCAAATAGAGAGCAGATTATCAAGTGACTAAACTAGATGCTATTTCAGAGCGATCGACCCACGAAAGCATAATGTGTACTCAGGAATAAATCAAACCAGCGACCTAGGAAGATTGCCCTCAGAAATTAGCTGGAAACCACATCAAAATAATGCAACAGATTAAGTAGAAATCTTAATCAATAAAAACATTTTTCTTAAATAATTGGCATAACACAGTAAGTAGAAATCTTTAAACCAATGCCCCCTAAAACCCCTCACTGCTAGATCATAGATAATGACTTAAACAGAAATAATAACTGACATAGCGCAGTAAGAAAAAGTTTTCTCTAACCAATTGGGCTGATGCTCATGACACAACTCACTCCATGTTTTTTCTCTTGAAGAACACTGCTACAATTGAGGTTCGAGAACAGAATGGTACATGATCAGCTTTCATCAAAAGATTCAAGGGCTCAAAGAAATAACCTCATCGGCAGTCCTCTTAGCCTTTTGTAGCGTTGATGCTGAAAACTTTTGCATTGCAACACCAGCATCAAATCTTAGTGTATAATTCGAGGGTGCCAAATGGATGGCTCTCAATAGAGTTTTTATACAGTCTTGCCACTGTTCAGCTTCATAATGGGTACGGGCTAGATATAAAAGTATTTGTGAATCTGTGTTATGATAAAACTTCCGCAAGCAGTTCTGGTACTGCATGAACCAAGGGTGATCAGCATATAGTTTCCACTGTAAAAAGACTTTTGGAGATACAAAGAGTAGAGTGAAAATAGGACATGCTGAGTTGCTAACCATTTTCACAGCCAAGGCAAAATTTCCCTGAGCAAAATAAACATGGGCCAAGTTTATCCACACATCAGGCATCTGCACAAAAACACTCCCACTTGCAGCTTCTTGAACCTACAAAAATTAAGGAAGTAATTAGCAATTGAAACTTCAAAGTTTATATCCTTCACGGCCCAAAGATCGGCAACATGTCAAAGAACCTGTGTGAAGATATCCTTTGAAACATCAAAGTGTCCTTTTTCTGCTAAGACTACCCCAGCACCATTGGCAGCATATAAATTAGCAGCATGCTGTATCAAAACCTACAAATTTTTGAAAATCACAAAAAAATTTTAAAAAAAAAAGATCCATTGTCAGGACAGTGTTAACATACATGGTAAAGAAAGTACCATGAACAGGTAAGTTTGACTCCAGAAAAGACACCCAATCTAATTGAGATTCCATATTCTCTTCTCATTTTCTCTCAAAACCAATAAGTTTTACATACTCTTCCTCATGCTGAGGGGTAAATATTAAATACATGTAGAGGCAACTAGAAAATCCTCCAGTTGAAGGAAAAAAATACAACACTTACACTTCATATTCTTTTCCCCCTATGGTTTTTAATTCAATGTACATGAAGTAGAGCAAATGCCAATATCAAAGGAATCAGATCTCACATCAGAGAACAAAAGATGAGGAAAGCACAATTTTAGACATTGCAGACAATAGCTCTTAAAGGGACAGTTAGGAAGATGAAAAAGCCATACTCTGGTATAAAGTTCCTTGGCCTTCTCCAAATGAGTAGCTTCCAGCTTTGGATTTCTCTTCTCATTTCGAACAGCCGCAAAGTAGTTCCAGTTTCCCTATTCACATCAAACAAGTTCATGACGTGGTAACACAATCATAAGAACAAAAATTATATGATTCTCCAGTGGGTTAAGTGCAGCAATTTCCTGTGCAAACTTCTCTACATAGATCGAAAGAGAGTATACAAATATATACAAGTGGATATGCGATTATATCTCCAAGAATCATGGAGATTGAATCAGATCTAGGTAACGCATAATATCTCTTAAATAAATTATCAATAATCCCACTATTATCTACCCAAAAATCTCTCATAACAATATATATATATAATTAATATTTACAATAAATATTAGGTCTGACCACATTAAGCAACATCCAAAGCAACCACATGTATAACCATATTGAAGCCCTAGGAATTGTAATTCAATTTCAACCATTAGTAGCATCCCCTAATGATGAAGAAACATGATTTACAGGAATATGGAATAAAGAAGTAATGAAGTAGTTTGCACATGGAAGAGTAGACAAACCAAGGAAAGAGTAGCGTAGGAGTCTTTTCCATCAGTTGCATCACTAGCTGCCCGAAGGGTTTCTTTTGCCTTCACCCAATCGTCATTTTTCAACTCCAACTCACCAAGCATAGACAAGGCATTTGGACATTTTTCATTGACCTTCAAGGCATCATTAACCTACAGAAAGAATTGATTGACAACCAAGAAAAATCTCCATAACTAAATCTAAGAGAAGATTGACAAGACCATGGGGATGATAGTCACCAATTCAATGCTCAAGAGAATGTTATTCCGAGCTTTTGCAATGGCTGCTAGCCTCAGATAAGCATCAATATAGTCTGGATACTGAAAAACAAAAAGGTAAATAAAAATCCAGTAATGAGCAAACTTTATGCATGACAAATTGTTTAACCATTAATCACTAATTATTATAAGGTTAACTACAGTGGTTAAGGGGAAAGGCTACACACACAGTCAGACCAATCACACATTCTTTATAAAGTATTCTAATGGTGATAAATTTACTATCTTGATAGTATATGTTGATGATATAGTGGTTATAAGGGGTAATATGGAAGAAATTGTAGAAGCTACTTGCATCAAAGTTTGAAGTGAAAGATTTGGATAACCAAGGATACTTTTTGAGTATCAATGTAGCAAGATAAAATCAAAGAATCTTCTAAAGGAGACTGGTATGTTAGGAGGTAAGCCAGCTAAGTGTGTATTTGGTTTTCAGTTTGTCAAAAGCTTGTTTACCAAAAGTTTATTTGACAAATTGAACTAGTAAAAGTTGGTTAATGTGATGGCCTTGGAAAAGAAAGAAGTTTGGGTTGTTTATATTAGAGATATACAAGATATGTATGAGGGGGCAACAACTAGTATAAGAACATCTAGCAGTGAAATAAAAGACTTTCCCATAAGAATTGAACTACATCAGGGATGATCTTTAAGTCCTTATTTGTTTGACTTAGTTCTAGATGTTTTCACTAAACATATTCAAGCGGAAATCCCCAAATACATACCTTTTGTGAATGATATAGTTCTTACTGCGGAGATAAGAGAAAACATTAACTGCAAACTTGAGTTATGAAGGAGGACCTTAGAGTTGAAAGGTTTCTCTCTTAGCAGGAATACGATGGAATATTAGCATTGTAATTTTGATAAGAGATCAATTAGTAGTAATTTGGAAGTGAGATTCAAAAATTAGAATATACCTTAAGTGAAAAAGTTTATATATTTCAGAGCTATTATTCAACATGATAAGGAAATTGATAGGGATATTGCTGTTAGAGTATTGTAAGATTCAGAGAGTCATAGAAGAAGGTAGAGAGGACATCGAGAGAAGAACAGGAAGAACAAAAGGGTTGAAGGTGAAGAGATTGAGAGATATCAAAGAGAAAAGAGATACTGAGAACTCTAAGTTCAATCTGTCATGCTTTTACATTCAGACATGAAGGTTTTCATATAAGGACTTATAGGAACCCAACGGCTAACCTAACGTCTAAATGAACCTAACTAACTAATGTCAACATTATAAAATCATAACAACACCCCCTCCCAAAAGACCTTTGCCTCCCAAGGTCATGCTAAAATATTGGGGAAAAAAAATTAAACTCTTAGAAGCTATTGTTCATTGTTCTATGTCATTGTTCACTACCACTATGCATGTGCTAAATAAATGAAAATAATGAGTTGAGCCCAAAAGCATTTTTAGTAATCCTCCTCTATACCATAGAACAACAAACAAGTGGGTAGGGAGGAGTTGAAGACAAAGAAAAGCCCAGCAAGACAGATTTTTCAATGGGCTGAATGTAATATCTTTGAGTAACATTGGGCCCATGCAATTATCCCAATTCAGAAGCTGGTTCAGGTTTAGTAAGGATAAAGGTACAGCTTCTGCATCAGAAGTTTCCACCTACATGGCAGAATGGCTTTTGACTTTTTAAGACCTAGCCACACCTTCTAAATAGAAAAATCAGGGAGTAGTTCCTTTTTCTTTGTTGAAACTTGAACCTATGTATTGACTATCGGTGTTAGCTGCCATCTACTAAAACTACACCCACTTGATATGAAGGATAGCTATCTTTGACCCATGCACCCATGTGTGTGGACCCTAAAAAAAAACCCCACTGAAGCCTACTCTCACCTGCCCTCCGTGTTGCGAAAAGTACACCCAGGTTATGTAGTTGTAAGAAGTCTACAGTCTTTAAATGGGTATAGGTAAGACATACACGTTGATGAGAAGACAAAAGGTGGGGGTGGTGATGGACCAAACAACCACAAAGCGTTTGGAGTTACAAAATCAAACTACAATAGGGAAACTAGAGAAGACAGCAACGATGACACCCTAGGAACAAGAGACAACAATGGAGAAGCTTGTGGCGGCGGTAGAAAAACAAAAATAGGTAACAATGGGTTGATAAAAAACAAAGGCAAAGAGAAAGTTGGAACAAAGGGTGACGGTGGCTCTGCAAGTGGGCAACATTGATGTTTCGAACAATGTTGGGTACCTAAACTCAAGTCAAGACTAACGGTTTTACCCATACTAGCAATGAAAGAGCTTGAGAAGTTATCTTTAGAGATGCACAAGCCTACTTCACCTTCCAACTTGCACAAAGAAACCTTGAAATCACTACCATCGACTTGCAGTTCTTGTACTAGTAAGGAAGACTTAACTCAACTCTAATTGTTCTAGCTGTTGGATCCCCATGATATATAATGCCATTCTTGGCTTGCTGATTCCCGAAATTTTGTAGAGGTATGTTTCCTTCATCCTTCTCCAACAACTCTCGTGACCCGTAATTATCTTGAAGTGCTCGTGCCTTCTTTTATGCTTGATGCTTTAGCATGATTTCTTGCATTCTTGCAAGACTTCTAGCTTCTTGCTTCGTTCTTGGTTTGAAGAGATGCATTGGTTCTACAAGTTCTAGCTTGAGTCCAACCACATACGCATAAACCAAATATTTTTCTTGCAATTTTAATCTATTGGTATGGCCATTAAAGAATTCATTGAATTCTTTCACACTCCCCCGCTGACGAAGCCACATCTAGCGATCATCCTCATATTCCTGGAATGAATGCTGTGCCATGGCCGAGGATGACTAGCTCTAATACACTGTTAGAGTATTGTAAGATTCAAAGAGCCACAGAAGAAGATAGAGAGGAAATCAAGAGAAGAACAAGAAGAACATAAGGGTTGAAGGTGAACAAATTGAGAGATATTAGAGAGAAAAGAGATACTGAGAACTCTGAGTTTATTAATCTGTCATGCCTTCACATTCTATAAGGACTTATAGGAACCTAACGGCTAACCTAACATCTAAGTAACCCTAACTAACTAATGTCAACATTATAAAATCATAACAATTGCACATATGATACAAGTTGAGTAGTTTAATTGGAGAAAGGCTAAAAGAGTTATTTGTGATTAAAATGTACATAATAAACTTAAATTGAAGTTTTATCAAACTACTATAAGACCAATTATATTGTATAATAGTAAATGTTGGGTTTTAAAAGGTCTGCAAGAGTGTGAAGTTAGATTAGCACAAATAAAAATGTTGAGATGGGTGTGTGGGCATGCACAAAAAGATAAAATCCAATGTAAGCATATATAAGAAAAAGCAAACGTGACATCTATTGAAGAGAAAACGGTAGAAAATCGTTTGAAATGGATTGCACATGTACAAAGAAAGTGGTGGGAGGCATCAATGAGGAGAGTCAAGTGGATAATCTTAAGCCCTGTAAGAAAAGGTAAAGGAAAACCAAAGAGAACACCTATGAAAATTGTTAACCGAGACCTCTTGGTTAATATTCCTAAAAGCATGATTGATGATAGAGTACAATAGCATCATATAATCCACAAAGCCGACCCCATGAAAGACTAATGTTAGTCCTCTCATTAAAGGCTGGCAAAAAAGCTAAGTGCATAACAGCTTGATTGTCACGCTTTAAAGCTTCTTGAAACAAAGAAAGAAGAGAAATGGAACTAGAGAATGGGAATTGTTCAGTGAGTACTGATCTACACAAGCTTCTTATTTATAGTGAAGATACAAGAGTATCTATTGATACCTAATAATTACAAAATAATGTCCCTAATTATTTACAATATTATAAACAATTCTAACTATGAGAAATCAATTATAATCATCAATTGATCATAAAAGCTCGAATATCATGTCACAAACTACTTCAACTCAAGGTTAAACTAAAAATAAAAGCCCATGAATAGTTTTATTATAATCTCTTAACAAATGAAGAATGAAATATAGGTTGAAGTTGTGGTCATCATGAATGGCGCAAAATGCCAGGCAGCAGCATAAGTGATAGATCATTCACAACTAGCATCACAAAACATATTTTGCCATAAGCAATCTGACATTTCAAACACACTACCAGATGGCATTTAGAAAATTTCAATTAAATTATTATTTAGCATTGCAATACGTTTGAGGCAGGTCTTTGACAAACCACACAGATATATGCATATTGACAAACAAATTGTTGCTCTAATGAATACACATATACCTTAAACAAGATCAGGCGATACAGCATACTTGCAGTTCCAGATTTGTTTAGCTGTTCAAGTAATCTGGCCATGTTAAAAAGTACCGTGACTTTGTCCCATGGTACTTCCACGTGGCCACCAATACTTTCTAGGTCATGAAATAATTGCATGTCCTTGAATTGCAGAATGGATGCAGCAGCATCAACAAATGACTTCTTTTCATCATTAATGAAAGAGAGCCATATTCCATCACCTAGAGCCTCTTCAAAAGTTTGTTGAGCGAGCTGAATAATATAGAGATGAAAAGTATTTTTAAAACAGGGTCACAACGAGAGAATGTCAGTTTTCCAAGAGAAGAACAAACCTGAAAATCTCCCCTTTCAAACTGAAGGACACCAACATTATTGAGTAATTCAATTGGTACTTCTTGACCTCCCTTCTTAAAAAGTGTACGTGCCTGTAACAGATTTTCAAAATCCAGATTATAATGAATATTTTGGGACTTTAACAACAAAGTCCTCCTTCAAATATCAAGATAACATTTGCAGACCACAACATATTTTAGACCCTTACAGTTTTAAAAGCATCCAGAGCAGCTCCTGTGTCGGACAAAATCAATAATTCTCCCAGTTCAAGAAATGCCTGGATACAGTTAAAAGAAAATACAAAATTAAACCAAGAGCTAGAGAAGAAAACGCGTTTTTTTTTTTTTGGGGGGGGGGGGGAGGCCAAGAGCAAAAGAATATCAAATTCTCGTCTCATAAACTTTGGTCATAGGGGTGTCAAAGAATCAATGCAGTGAATCTAATGAAGTTTGGTGGTACACGCATTAACTACAACTATGGACATGGTCCCTCATGCAAAATCCGTTTCAGCTAAAAGAGTGAACAAAGACATGACTATTTGTTGGAACATTGTATTTATGATAGATACTTTTGGGGCTTAGTATCAGTAATCATGTTACCATCATGATGGGGATTATTTTTAGGATAGGAGATTTATCTTTTGATTCTTACCTAGTATTTCTCCCTTTCCCATATTTGTGTGTGTGATGGAATACAGGTTCACGGATAATAAGGATTATTTTATTTTAGCCCAAGATAATTAGGATTCTTTGTTTTATTAGAATTACCTTTTAGATTTGATTTGAATAAGGATTTAGATTACTTTCAAATAAATTTAGTTTGGATTTGGATTATCCTATCTTATCTAAGATTATCCTCCCTTATCTAAGATTTAGTTTATTTTTAATTTGAATAATATTTAATCCTATCTTTCAGGATCAATGACAGAATGTAATTACAAACCCACCAAACCTTTTTGCCATGATATACAATGATTTGTGGGGTCCGCCTCAGATTCCAAATTATACGCATACAAAGTGGTTGTAACCTTCATATATTATCATCCTTGTCTTTGTTAGGTGTACCATACCATAAAAAAAGAAAAGGCTTGATTTTCCTTCATGTTTACAACCTTTTCCAATATGATACTAGTTCAATTCAATACTGATTAAGATTTTGCGCACCAACAATGGCACCGTATACTATAATCAGTCATTGGGGCACTTCTCATTCTCTCTCAATTGACTTTACCTCTCACTCTCGTGACCCAACTCATGTACTTACACAGGAAGTTAAACTTTGCACGAGAAGGAGGAGAACAGAAATTATGATAGTAATGGGCCAAGAAATTCTAGAAATTAGAGGAAATATATAAAAATTCATAGCATTTAAAAAAAACATATCATTCTCTACAATAATTTGAAATTATTGGATAAGGATCACTAGGAAGCTTACTTGAATAAATCCAACATTCTATTTCAACATTCATCAAGTACTCGAAGAGAATATAGTTATTCTAAAGTTTATTTTCTTTAAAAAAAAATAATAACCATTGTTAGAAGCAAAATCAATATAAACACAATTAATTTCATATTTCTAAAATACCACATTTCTTTTGAAAAATCTAATAACAGGTGTATTATAAATTTCAGATATTTAATGTTTTAACAATTGTATCATCTAATAACGAGAGTAGAATGAATACAAAATTAAAATTAAATAAGCAAAATATACTTTACTTAATGATGGAATGGGATATTGGTTGAAAGGCTAGAGAGAGAGGATGAGATGTTAAAACTTACGAGGAAGAATTGAAAAGAAATGCCCAGAAGATAATCTTATAGTAAGTGGTAACAAAAACAAGAATAAATAAAAAATAAATTAATGATCAGAATGTACTCACAAAAGTATAGCTCCTATATTGAAGAGTAGCCCATCTCCAAGGCACCAAAAGAGTCTAAATGCCGATATTCCTAAGCCCTTAAATACTGAGCAGGTAAGTAATTCTCCTCCTGATGTATCTGCTTATCATGATTTACCTATAGCCCTCAGAAAGCAAACTCATTCTTGAACCCTTCACCCCCATTGAGAAATTTGTTTCTTACACCGCTTCGTCTCCTAAATAATCTTCTTTTTTTATCTAACCTTGACAGGATTAAATCTAAACTTAACTTACAGAAAGAGGCTTTGAAATCAAAAGAGTTTTTGCCTGAATAGAAGTAAGACGAAATACATACAATGCAAATTTAACAAGTGATTCTGAAATGAAAATTGGAAAATAGTTCATAACACAAGTGTCAAAATTCAAGTATTTGGGATTACACAAAAAGACAGGGGATTGATGGAGATTCTACATAAAATACAAGTTGTGCAGTTGAAATAGAGAAAGGCCCTAAGAGTCGTTCGTGGCTGCAAAGTACCTACCAAGTACAAGGGAATGTTTTATTGAACTGTTGTAAAACAAGCAATGCTATATGGTAGTCGATCTTAGGTGTTGAAAGGTCAAGAACGAAAAAAAAATAATGGAGAAAAGATGAGGACATTGAGAAAAAGGCGTGGTCATACCATAAAAAATAAAATTCATAATGATTATTTATGGAAAATAGTTAGCATGACATCAAAGAGAAAATGGGAAAAAAATCGTTTAAAATAATTTGGACATTTGTAAGGAGTTAATGGATGGTCTTTGCTCCTCTAAAGAAACATAAAGGGCAACCAAGGACACTCAAGGAAGTTATAGAACAGAATTTCTTAATTCAAAAGTTAGTTACAAATAAAGCACAATCATATCATACAATCAATGTAGCCAACCTCATTTAGTGAAATAAAGCTTGTTATTGTATCAAACTTTTATAGTTTAAAAATATGAAACAACATCCAAGAAGCATTGAAATGTTCTAACTGGAAATGATAGCATCAGAAAAAAATGGAACTTGGAAAATAATTGACCTGCCAAGTAGAAAATAACTAGTAGATTGCAAATGAGTTTTATAATGAATAATGATGCTATCATTATTCATTATAATTTGTCAAGGTACTAAGGGAAGAATACACGCAAGGGCAAACAGATCACACTATGTTCATAAAGGAAAGAGAAGGAAAGAAGACTATTCTCATTGTATATGTTAATGAATAATGAGATTGTCCTAACAAGAGATGACGTTGGGGAAATGAGACAATTGAAAAGGGTAACAGTATCAGAATTTGAAGCAAAGGACCTAGCTCAAGCGAGAATCTTCCTAGGAATGGAGATAGCAAAATTGAAAAGGGAATTCTTGTTTCATAAGGAAAATATGCCCTTCCTCTTTTGTCCAAAACAAGTAAGTCGGCATGCAAACCCAGCAATACACACATAAAGACTAGAAAAGAAATCAAATGACATGAGAGAACCTTTGACAAAGAAAAATATCAAAGACTAGTTGGAAAGTTAATTTATCTTCCTCTTGCTAGACCAGATATTGCTTTAACTGTGTCATTAGCCAATACATGCATTCACCAAAGGAAAGCTCATTTGGATGCAGTAGATAATATTCCTAGGTACCAAAAAGGTTCACATAATAGAGTTCTATTCTTCAAAAAGGGAGACAAGCCACCATAGAAGTTTTTACAGATGTTAATTGGGCAGGCACAATAGATGATTTACAATCCACTTATAGATATTGCAAATTTGTATGGGAAAATTTGGTCACCTGGAGGAGTAAGTAGAATGATGCAGCAAGGAGAAGCGCTGAGGCAAAATTAATAGTCATAGCTCAGGAAATTTGTGAAGGATTGTAGCCTCAATGTTATCCATATTGATCATGCCATTAGACTCTATCATGTTGATAAAGCAGCCTAAAATATCCCTCTTAATGCAACCATGCAAAATGACAGTGCTAATAAGGGATTGCCTCATCATACATTCAAAGGGCTTAATGACAAGTTGGACATGACTAACACCTAAACCAACTTGAGGGGAAGTGTTGAAACATTTATTTATCATAAATATGGCTTCATATCAATAATCATGTCACCAATAGAAGACGAATTAGTTTTATAGAATTCTCCCCTGATTCTTGCCTAGAATTTATCTTGATTGTTCCCCTATTTGTGTGTGTGTGTGTGATCAACTCCCATGTAAAGAAATTATGAGAACAATTTTTAAAAATAATACTTCTCTTGCTCGTTAACATCTTCACATGCTCTATTTCAGCCAACACTATTGTATCTTAGAAAGAGATTAAGCTTATGAAAAATGGGAGCAGCAAGGATCAAACTCAAAGCAATTTGTCACCTAGAGTACTCTAATAACACACCAAAGTTTATTTCATTCTAATCCTTCAGTTGTTAATAAATTGTTCAGGGATGATTTAATCAATTCTCTAAAAGCTTTGACAAAAAGACATGTTCAGGACAAGAATGTCCATCAACATTAGGAAACTTCATGAGACTATGTACCAAATATTGCTAAATGTAGAAAATAGGACACTTCTGTGATTAAATTGGATTAAAGGCCGTATGGTTGGTAACTGACTGACAGGGAGAATGCTAAAATAGGAGGTAGAACAACAAATTATCAATTGTATACTCTCATTCGTTCAACCAATGGCATAACAAGTTGAAATCTTCAAGACATCCTTTAGCACAAACAGGCAGTGCTTCAAGAAGGGACCATCCATGTGACAGAAGGTGGGACACCAACAGGAATCTTAAGTAAAATATTTGCCAGGAAAGTAGTACTAAAAAAATTAGAAAACTGAATACCATAGTATTTCACCTGAGCATCACGTGGATCTATTTTTGTAGCTTTCCTCAAAAATTCCTGGCCCTTATCAGTCTGACCAAGCTGAACATATATATGCCCAACTGACTGCAATAGAAGAGAAATTATCAAAATAAGAAATGTGAAAAAGTAATTAAATTAAAAAATGACAGGAAAAAAATCTAAGCAGCAACAAAGGCAAATTTCCAAGGAGGTGGGGTGGTGCATTTGGTTAAGGCAGAATGTGCATCTTTAACCCAAAGTCTCTTTCCATGTTCTTTAAAAAAGGATTGCTTTATGGCTTCACTGTGGTGTTCAGTGAATGGGCTATCTAGGTGGAGTCCCTTGGATATGCAGAGAGCTTGGAAAACTCTTGAGTAACATACCCTGTAAATTTCCTTTGTCTCTAATCTTTACATCGTAGAGGATTTTTGTTCTCTTTTTATGTACTTTTCTCTCTCCTGTTCAATAAACATTCTTATATCCTTCAGAGGGGGGGGGAAGATTCTAATTCTTCTGACAGATTTTGCTTCTGAGACATAACAAATTTCAGTATAATCATCAACGCCTTTTACTAAACCATCAGTAATCTATTGTACAAATCATAGGTGTATGATTCACCCTGACTTCAGACTTTTACAGATCATTTTCAGCAGAAAGAAATTTCAAGAACAAGTATAGTATTTGTACGCACAAAAGTTTTATATGATCTCATTGTCATGAAATTTCCAGGGGCTGCATGGTAGGTAATGAACAGCAATAAACTAGTCAGACCCTTAATGACTTTATGATGGATAGTCATTTGCTGGAATCTAACCATGTATCGCATGAACAAAATGAACATATATTTTCCTATCCTCCACTTAAAATTACACTAGGAATTCAGAAAGCTGAGAACTTACTTTCAATGTCTCACAGTTATCTGGGTACACCTCCAAAACCTTTTCAAAATTTGAGAGTGCACTTCTAAAATCTCCCAATTTTAATTGTACTTGTCCCAACCCTGCAACCAATTTAAAGAAATTAGGACAGAAAATTAGGAGAGAAACATAAATGATCTCATGGAAGTAAATTTGAGATACTATTAATAATACACATCTAGTCCAATTTATAAGTCAATTCTATCATTTTTCACTGGTACCAAAAAAAACCTTAAATCTCATTAACTCTTTCTGAAAATTTAATAAGTCAACTTTGCCCTTATCAAATATACATACTTTAATAATATATTTTCTCTCCAACATTTAATAGAGGATAAAAAGGGAAACTTGTGATGAAAATTTAATGAAATGACTTATAAATGAGACAAAAAAAAAATCCTCTCTCTGCCCTATAAATAGGACCAAAGGGAGTACATACCATGAAAAGGGCATAAGATGTAAAAACTAATATCATCAAGCCACCTAAAAATGATCTAGATTAAAGAAAAAGGCCTAGTCACATCACACATGACAATTACAAGATTCAGTACATTAGAAATAATGGATTTTGTTATTCACGGAAAAAGTCTCAAGCATCCAATAAACCAGAATACCATTCAACTTCCCACTAATTACACATGCTACACCCCTCTTTAAAGCATAGAGCTTGTGGTCAAATATCCTAATTATCCTTGATTAAAATTCCCTAAATACCTTTACATCCAAATCATGTTACTCCCTCTTGAAAATTGATCTTTGTCCTCAAGGATCGATACAAAGACATGGGGAACACAATTCTAAAAATGCTAATGCTTCTCCTCTTCAAGTAGCAAACTTGAACTTTCTTACTAGATGTTGGATTACTTATCAAAAGTTCAAAGCCATGAGAAAGGGTGGAACTTGTGCAACAACCATTTTCTTCTTTTCCTTCTTTTTAAACACCAACTAGAGAGTTGCCCTTATCTTCATATAAGAGTCCTTGACCTAGAGCTACCTTAATGTATCTAAGGATGTGAACAACAGCTTCCTAGTCAGTGTCACATGGAAATTCTAAGAACTGGCTTGCCACACTTACAGGGAAAGAAATATCAAGACAAGTGAGAGTATGATAGTTAAGTTTTCCTACCAATCTCCGGTATCTTTCTGGGTTTGCAAGTGGCCCCCTGTCTTGGTAGAAGTTTGACATTTGGATCCATAGGAGTATGAATCAATCATAATCCAACATTCCTATCTCTTTCAAAATATCAAAGCATACTTTTGCTATGACATAGCAACTAGAGCTAATGATTAAGCTACCTCAATACCTAAGAAGTACTTGAGCTTGCCCACATCCTTTCGTCTGAAAGGATGTTATTAAATAATGTTTGAGTTTAGAGATCCCATCCTAATCATTCCCTATAATAACAATGTCATCTACATAAACAACCAGATAAATACATTGGCCAGACGATAAAACATAGAGTGATCTGCAAAGCTATGAATCATCCCAAACTCTTAAAGAACCATATTGAATCAACTGAACCAAACTTGAGGAGATTTTTTTAGAAAGTAAAGGGATCTATGTGGTCTACAAACCTTCCCAACCTCCCCTTGAACAACAAATCTAGGAAGTTGCTCCATATGTACCTCTTCCTCTAGTTCTAGTTCGCCATGAAGATATGTCAAGCTAGCAAAGAGTCTAGCGATTCATGGCCACAATAGCCAAGAGTAAGCGCACAGACACAATTTTGGCAACAAGGGAAAAGAGGTCATCATAATCAATGCCAAAGATCTAGGTGTAGCCTTTGGCAACTACTTGTGCTTTCCACCAAACAATAGATCCATCAAGAGCAAACTTGATGGCAAACACCCATCTGCAATCAACTAGAGATTTTCCTTTAGGTATAGCAACCAAATCCCACATATGATTAGTACAGAGAGCTTCCATTTCATCAACCATTGCCTACCTCCACCTAGGATGTGAAAGTGCCTTGTTGACATTCCTGAGAATGCTAACAGAATGCAAGGAAGACATAAAAGTAGTATATAATGGAGATAAACAATGATAGCTCAAAAAATTATAAATAGAATGGGGATTATGAGTATAACAAGTACCCTTATGAAGAGCAGCAAGAGCATCATCAAAAGGAGACAATATTTGACTAGGGGCCAAAGGTGGAATAAGAGGCAAGTCCACAGCTATATCACTAGAGCCAACCGTCAAGGAATGGTAAGAGCGTCATTGGTACATTTGAGTGATGGGGGGTAGTTAACTAAAGGTGGATCAAGGTGAGCGAGAGGAAGGACCTCAAGCATAAACTATTCAAAATCGAAGGAGAGAAAATAAGGAGAGTTTTCAAAGAAGTCGACCTCAACAGAGACGAAGTACTTGGTAGTGTCAAGGCAGAAACACTAATAGCCATTTTGGGCCAGAGAGTACCCTAGGAAAGAACATTTGATGGCTTTGGCGACAAGTTTGCCTTTGCCAGGGATCAAATCATGGACAAGCACATCCAAAAACACAAGGAGAAAGTAAATAAAGAGATGTGGGAGGAAACAAAATGGAATAAGGAATCTCGCCATGTAAAACAAAAGAGGGCATACAATTAACCAAGTAACAAGCAATAAGAATAGCATCATCCCAAAAGCAATAAGGCATTTTAGAATTAAGAAAACTGAGAGCGGTTTCAATAATATGTCGATTTTTTCTTTTGGCCACACTAGTTTGTTACGGTGTATATCCTATGAAGACTAATACAAAATACCTTGTAATGATAAGTAATTTTGAAATGGGGTAGAAAAATACTCACATGCATTATCACTTCATACTATAAAGATTGAAAAGCCAAATTGATTTTTAATTTCAACACAAAAAGATTGAAACATTGAAAGTACTTCAGATCAGTTCTTTATTAAATATAATCAAGTGCAACGAGAATAGTCATCAATCAAAGTTACAAAGTACTAAAAACTAGGTTTGGATGACACACAACTATGTGGACAAGTTTAAAGGAAGCATCAGGTCGATTATTGAGACAACTAAGAGCCAAAGAACAAGTTTGCTTTCCAAGTTGACACAAGTCACAATCAACAGACTTTAAAGTAGAAAGAGATGGAACCATCTTTTAAAGCTTGAAAAGCCTACAATGGCCAAAGCAACTATGGATGAGATTTAGTGGAACGGCAGTGCAAATAGCTAGTGATATAGTAGATGGAAAGTAGTAAAGTCCCTGTGACTCGTACTCGATGCCAATCATCCGACCTGTACTCCTATCCGGCAAGATGCGAGAGGACCTATTTGAGTAAACCTCAAAAGTACATTCAAACCACATTTGAAATACGCTTTTGCCAAATCCAACAAATAGTTGGATCTCCTAAATGGACTTTTGCCAAATATGAATTGAAGACCAAATACACAGAGATATTGCTAAAGATAATCAAACAACAAAGAGCACGAGTAAGTTGACTAACAGAAACAAGATTGCAAGGGCACTTAGAAACATAAAGAACAAATTACAAATTAATGGAAGGAGAAACTGAAGCCTAGCCAATGCCCTTAGCTACGATAAGAGAACCAATAGCTATGATATTTGTTGAAAGGGAAATTGAGTTAGTAAAACGAGGCAAAAGATTCTTATTAACAGGCACATGAGTAGAACCACCTGAGTCAATAACCCATAGTCCAAGAAAAGAATGGGTGCGCCAAGCAACAAAATTACCACTCTAGGCAACATAAGTGACATGCAATGATTGTTTGTCAGCCTAGAAATGGAGATTCTCTTCATAGTTAGCTCCAGTTAAGAGTATGGAAGCAAGTGACTGCTCGATAGTGGGCGTAGGCATAGAAGACACATGCAAGTGCGAGTTAGATGCCTAAGCAACATTGGCAGTGCGAGGGGGTCTCCCATCCAGGCTATAACAATGATCTCGAGTATGACCAAGTTTGTTACAATAAGTGCATTGAAGATGTTTTCAAGGACCATTATGTCCACCCCTACCATGATTAAAACTTTGCGAAACCATAACTAAAGCATCATGAACAGCCTCTATAGAAGCCATATTGTTAAGAGAGACCCGTACTAAACAAGGAAGAACATCATCTAGCGCAAGGAGAGACACCAAGAATTTGATCTCAGAGATGACTAAGAGTAAGATGAAGATTATACAAGGTAAGAACCTTGAAGAGTTTGTCCCACTCTTTCCTAGACTTCAAATGTAGCAAGCATTGGAGATCAATATTATTGGCAAAAGGACTCAATACAGCTAACAAAAGTAGTATCATCCATGTCATAATAACAACAAATATCATTACTACATGAGGAGGCGACCTTACTCCAAACGTCAAAACAATTCTCAAAAGACTAGCAAAGAGGAAGCAACTTGGGATCAATGGAATTCCACAACAAAGAACACATCCATTTAGGGTTTTTTGTTTTTTGTGTTTTGAGGGGGAAAAATGGAAAGGGTTGGAAGGAAACACAACCCTTGAAAAAAAAAAACCACGGCTTTGATACCTTCTTAAGAAGACAGGGATTTGGGCTAAGTAGACGATGAATATATTGAACTACAGCTTGTCTTCTTTATAATCATATATACAAGACAAAGGAATAATGAGTAAAAATGACAAAAGATATATGCTAATCTGCCTAAAAAGAGTCTAGTCAGCCTTAATATCGTACAATAAATACAAGATATATTTGATTCTCAACAGAGACCAAATCGACCTAAACACCTCCCATCACAACTGTCCCTTCCAATCCCAAACTCACCACACCAAACCCAAACCCATGCAAGATTCCATCTAGGTTCACAAATTTATTGCCCATTTATATTATTATTATCCATCTCTTCATTGCCATAGTTCCTGAAGAATCAAAGGGGTCATTCACATTTCTGTTGAACAGGCTTCGGAGTACAGGTGGGATTCATATACATGCCACTAGGTCATGAGCCTTCTTAGAAAAGCAATTTTTACCAAATAAATCTACAAATAGATTCCAAGACCAAAGGCTCTGGTTGTCAAGGAGCAAGTACCTCAACTATCATAAGACTTCATTAATGAACACAAAACACGAGACAACACAAGAACCTCTTTGACATCCTAAGTGACCAAACTCCTAGCCTCTACAAAGGCTCTCGTGATGACTAGGAAAGGAATACTACAAATGATTTCATTAAGTGACTTGATCATCCAAGGGAAATTTAGGCTTCAAGGTACAAAGCAAAAGTTTGATGCTTAATTGTTTGTTTGAATTTCAAGTTCATGAGCACAATGTACAAGTATCTGAGCCACAACATGATTGGTGTGTGGCCTGCACCTTGGGAGAACAAAATAGCAATGATAAGACATGATCATTTTTGTTCCTTGATATCAAGCCCATTGTAGCACCTAACGTGAATGTCTTCATTTGTCTAAACCAAGTAAAGTACTCCAAGATGTTTTGCTTCAATAAAGCAAAGCAAGTAGATATTCATAAGGTGCTAAATCCTTCTTAGCCTCACATTTTGGTATCACAAGTTCCTTGCTAACAATGTCTTCTACTTGAAGCCCTAATAACGAATTAGTAGTGAATAGAGGCAGATTTTGCTATAAGGGAGAAAAGGGCGAGTGTGTGTGGGGGGGGGGGGCAAGTTACGTCCTTACTTGGTCAAGAGAACCCCTTGAAGCAATTTACATCCGCGCTTGGTCATTAAAACCCACTTCTACATGACCTTGATCGCTACGTTTCACACTGCACTGCCACTTTCTTCAAATCCTCACATATTTCTTCTTCATTTTCACTACAATGACATCGTGCAAGGCATTAGCAATCCATACAAGCACAGGGCCCTCTATGGGCTTACCGTTTACCACTTCACCAACTCCCTCATCCTCTTCCTCCTTCCACTTTATAGTCACACTTTTTTTCTTGTTGCCACTGTCGTTGTCAAGCTCGTCCTTGGAGAGTTCTAGCTTATCCTTATTCTCCCCCTCATCATTTGCAAGCGTGAGTTTTAGGTCTCATTTACACTACAATAGTATACCCCTTTCATAACCATGCCCAAAAATAATGCATCCCCCATTCTCCCATGCCATTTTGCCACGCTTTTCTGAAAGCTCCAACACTCTCACATGTGCCTCTCCTGCCACATGCTCAATCAACCTTGACCCGGTACATAAATGGCAAAAGCCTCAAACATGCAATAAACCATAATACTATTCAATTTCCAACTGATTACACATACTACTCTCCTACTTATAGCATTACCCTTAATTATGATTCCTTGAATACCCTTACCTCCTAAATTCCCATATGACATTTTACTTTACAAGCTTAGGTCATAGGTTAAAGTCAAAACAAAATTCTGTTACCCATAAAGAAGACAACTGATTCAACATATCCTTCTAGATGAAAGCAATAAATATTTACAAGAGTTCAAGGGAGTTGGAGTCCTGGTTATGTAAGTAAACTTTAATCATAATAAAGGCATGAAAGAAAGTTAAAGGAACCATGAATTATCAAATAAGCCTGAGCCAACTGACCATAGTAAGGAAACACAAATTCATGAGGCTTGTTGACTTCCTTGACAGATGCCATGTAATAAAGTCCAGCTTTCTCATAGTCTCCCTATCATCCAAAAATATCAGTGCCATCAGCAATGCTAAAGCTTGAAAAAAACAAAGAAAATATGAAGGACACGTGAAAATATGAATTTCAGTACTATCCCTAAAAGACTAGGAACTAGGAAGTCAATGAAATATTAAAGAAGGTAATTAATATTTGAAAGGGGGAACCTCACTCAGCTTAGAAAGTTTAAAAAACAAAAAGAAAAGAAATTTGAGATAGGGAATTGATGAATAATAAGTTTAATTATGCTTTTCAGAAATTCAGGCTGGGAGGGCGATTAACATTGCATATGTGCGATCCTAACGCATCTATTTCACTAAATAGAAGTTGGAACGGCAGGTTAAAGATAGGTGCAGATCAATGTCCCCAAAACTGAATTCAGATGGTCTATCCATAAGTCAGATTAGTTAATAATTGCTCATCATAACTTAATAAGCAGTGTGCTTGCTTTATCATCCATCTCTTTTAATTGCATTTTCTGAAAGAACTTCTTAATGAGCAGATTTCATAGATTTGTTCATAAGCAAGAATACCAAGAATAGCGTGACTTGTTCTGATGCTTCAACCTTGCTCATTTGCTTGTGAGGGTAACTAAGCCACTAACTACTCAAGAAGTGATGCGCATCTCACCCTTACTCCAAGAAAAAATGAATCATAAATTGCTAAGAAAGAATTTTTTTATGCTCCACACAAACAGATAGACCAGGGCATTACTTACACTAAGAAATCAAGCAGAAGTAACCATTACCTCAAACCTCATCAATAATCAATAATTTAACAAACAGCAAAATTGAAGGGTCAAATCTCAAAAAGAATTGAGCAGGGGAAAAGATTTGATTTCCAACCTTGCTATGGTAAGATCGTGCTAAATTGTAATAAGAATGTGACTTCGTTGGACCATGATTTGTAACAGCTAGTGCAGTTTCTGTGAGTTGCTCAACTAAAAAATGTTGACCAGTGAAGAAAAAATGGTTGGCTAGATAATTCAGAGCCATTGCACAGTAGGGATATATCTCAAATGCTCGCTGCATTTTTACCATTCCCTTCCTAATTCCAGCAGCTGAAAGATGCCATAGTGTTAGAATCAGCCCAACAAATTAGGATCAAAAGATACTCCCTCCAGTCCTTGATATAGGACCCTCTTAACTGAATCACATAAATTAAGGTGAGAAATTAAAATTAGTCAACAATCTTGATGTTTTTTTTCCCCCAAAAATGACTGTTTCTAAGACTACCCTTCTAAAAAAGTGGGTGCGCTTTATTTTCTAAAGCATCCTGAAATAAATTAAATAGGGGTATTTGTGGTAATACATTATAAATGCCACAACATGATAAAAAGTGAGTAATATATTTAGGACCAACTAAAAAGGTCTCGTACTGAGGACCAAAGGGAGTATATAGTAACAAACATATATAGCACAAAACAACGTGATACAAAGAGAGAGTGTACCTTCATTAGTGCGCAGATCCATTATTGCAAGTGCAACAAGAGCTTCAACATTTTCAGGATCTAGCTGGTAAAATATTTAAAAACCAAGAACAACAAAGCATACAGACAACAGCACTAGCAAAATTACACAATTGTTGATGCATTGGCCATTAATAAAATTCACTTACCTGCAAAACACGCTCAAAGGCCTGTCGTGCTTTTTCAAATTGACCTAATTTGTACCGACAAAGACCTATGCCAAGTCTCACAGCTGCAGGGCAATTAGGAAACACTTGCAATGCCCGCTATCAAAATAAAAACTGCTATCAGACTCATGTTTATAGAACAAAAGAAATGCCACAGAGAAAAAAAAAAGGTGCCAAAGATGACAATGATTAAAAGTTTTTACACCCATAATTAACTTTCACATTATTCAGCTCTGAAAACTTAGCATTGACATAAAATCTCTCTACTCAGTTAAAGTGCCCATTACTTTCTATTATATAATCCATCAACATTCATGTCTTGAAATTTGCACACACCAACACACCTTTTGATATCTTCAATGACACTAATAAGCAGATGACATTGACGAAGGTAATGTAGAAACAGATAGCAACAATGTATTTAATCCCTTAATCAAAAAAGAAAATGTTGCTTCCAAGTATCAAAGAATATGGCCATATTACAGACCTTGTACAACTCAAGTGAATCAGAATAGCGTCCACGATTGAACTCAACGCATGCCTGTAGATGTTCAATAAAGTTATTGCAAGAAATACAAAACAAATATGAAATTTAAAATAAATAAAAAAACGCTGGCCTCAAACTTGCTCCACACTTGAGCAATCACAAAATAGATAGAGTAGACAGCATCAAGTACATAAGAAATGAAGCAAAAACATAGCAAATTAAACTCTTAAAAACCCAGACATGTAAATAATAGGTACAGCAAAGAAAAAGCATGAAAATTGAAAAATAAACCCACTGATGAACAATGTATATATATGATTGACTTATGACAACCAAGTGCCAACTTTGCTTTATCTTTCCCCTGATAAAAGGAATTCCATCGAGGGGATGAAAGAGTAGAACAAAACAGTGACTAAGTACACCAGCACAGTGCCCCAAGAACAACTGTGAAATTCAAATCAAGTTTCAAATAATTTTTTAAAGCTTTAAAGGAATTTTAGGAGGGAAATTGCTGACTCGAGGATAAAGACTGCACAGCACAACAAGTTTCTCTAAGATGAGGAAAAAAAGATATCCTAAAAGAAAAGGAAGTATAAGAAATAAAAATACATACTTCCTACAGAAAACATTCCAACGTCATTGTATGAGGAATCAAAAAACTCTCCTGGATAGTTTGACTTTAATAGAATAGGCAGAGGCAACAGTTAAGTAAAGATTCGAAAGTTCTTATGATATTATTGGAAGGATAGTGGAAAAGGGAAAGAGGACTTCCTATCGTTTCCTTTTTTTCCTTCAAAAGCTTCACACTTCATTGCTGATTAACCAGATTTACTTTAAAGCATTTTTAGATTTGTGAATGTACTAATTATTAGGTATGTTCACTGGACTTTTTATCTTCGAGGACAAAAGCATTAGGATACATATTATCCCAAAAAAAAAACAAAGAAAAAATTTTTAACAATGTTAAGAAAACTCATAGGATTAGGGAATCACCAACAAGTTAAGCTAAAAGATTGTATGCTTGTGCAAACAATCAGAAGAAAATGATATACCTGGCCTAGAAGAGCAGGAACATTATCATGATCTCCATCTAACACAATTTTAAATGCAGCAGATGCCTGGTCAACTTCACCCTTTGCAAGTAAGAGCTGACCTGAGAGCATCAAGTACTAAGAATCTTCAGTGCATTACCCTCTATTGATGGTACAAAATAAAAATGTAAGACAGCATCAAGATCAATAACAATAATAAGATAATCTAAATGCTAGCATGCATAAAATAACGATAGAATTGAGCAATTCCTGAATTCATTTCAAACATCATATATAAACCTGTGTTAGCAACACAGATCAAAATTCAAATATTCCTCAATGGTCAACACGTTATATATATAAAAAAGTAAAGAAAAGAAATTAAATAGAGATCTCAGTAATTAATGTGAGATAATCAAGACAGAGAACACTATATCAATCTACACAACAGCTTCAATGCACAACCAGGATTTATTTTAATTTACTACAGTAAGGAAAGAATCACAGCTAAACAGCATCTGATGTGTAGTGGTAGAAATAGAAGAGAAAAGAAGAGAAAGAGGAAAGAGAGAAAATAGAGCTAGAGACCAGAGAGAGAGAGAAAAGAGGTTTATCTGAATAAAACACTGAATTTCTCATTAAGTATAGCATTTGATTTACAACTAGGATCCCTTATATCGGTTTCCTTATCATTTATTCTAACAGCAACTAACTGATTATTCTTTATTTATTTGCATTTACACTTCAGCATCCAAAATATATTCTTCAACACCTAACATAAAAACATGCTAAGAATACCATATGAGGAGGTATACAATCAAATAAGACTCAAAATCAGCAATTAAATAATCATCATAATCCAATTCAAGATAACCAAACACATTTTCTTTGCCCCATTATGAACTTATTGTTCACACCTTTTGCATCAAGATCGACACAACATGCATAATCATTGATATGCTTACCTTTCCCAACCCAAGTGGAGGGCTCGTGCATGTCAATTCTTGATGCTTTGTTGTAATATTGTGTTGCCAAAATAAAATGTTCCTCTTTTTCTCTTTGTTTTGTCTCTATTTTTCCAAGGTAACTATAGTAAGCCCCTAGGGCATTTAAGATAGCTATCCTCTCATATCTAACATCCGCATAATAGTCATCAATTTCTGCAAAATGAGGCAAAGAAGAAACCCTTACAGTTTGGTTATATTAAATTAATAAATATAATACCAAATAACATTGAAGAAACCAGGTTGTTAAGCAAGCACGTAATCAAAAGCCAAGAGGAGGTATACCAGGACTCGATCCTTCCTCCAAAATCTGGCGAAATTGATCAGTCTTTCCCTGCTTGAAATACTCCCTCTGCAGCATAACAAGAAAACTTAAATGAAACCATAAATAGGAAAGAGAACGCTAAGCCAGGTAAACAGATAATAGGAAGAACGCCAAGTACATATTGGCTTAGTTTGGGAAAACAGAAAGAAAAAAGGTAACCAGACATCATAAGTTCTTATATAATAAACAGGAAAGAGAGAGATGATGAGCCTAGGTCATTAAACATTTCGAGAATTAAGTATATATTATATTTGCCGTTCCATAAAAATAGCTTAAGCCAATTTGATAACACTTATCTTGATCTTATATACCTTCAATTCATACTTTAATCAATCAATGTGGGACTTTTTAATATATTCTAATATCCTTCCTACTACTTTTTTTTCTTCATCTTTTTTCCTCTTCATCTTTCATTCATTCATTTTTTGTTCTCTTTGAGTGTGCATGGCTCGGGTCCACTATCCTCTTCCCTTTCTTTTCTTTCTTTTCTGATATCCTATTAAATTTTTTTAGAATTAGGCGTATATTAGGCTTGTCTTCCTATCAAAATAGCTTGACAAAATTTAATAGGACTTGTCTTAATCTTATCTACTTGCAATTCATTCTTTAATTAATGGATGGGGACTTTTAGGAAGAACCCTAGGTAGCTGCTATTCGCATTAGTTTTGGGAAAACAGAAAAAGAAAAAAAAAAAGGAACCGAACATCAAAATATGATTATAGGTAATAAACGGTAGGGAATGCGTTGGAGCTTGTATAAACATTTCCATAGACGCGTCCAACCAAGATAGATAATCTAAATGACCCGTATCCAGGCTTTAAATAGAAACAATATACGAAATCGTCTTCAAAAAATTCCGTAGAAGAACAACTATCTAGCGGCTATGTCCTGAACCTCCCAACACTAGGCACCCAGCTCCGGAATTCGTCCCTTAATGCTTCCATATGTTTCCAGCCAACCCCCCAGGAAAAACCAAAGAAAGAAACAAAGGAAGAGAAAAAATAAGCCTAGAAAGCACCAGCAAGTCCGGAGACTAATTTAGGAGATATGCGTTTATTTAAATTATAAGAAACACTTTAAGTTGCAGTATTTCAGCTCGGCTGCACTTGCAACTGGAATTTTGAACTTGAGGCAAAAGGTATAAAAAATTTCAAAAAAGTACGTACCGCGATGATAAGCCAAAGATCGAGAGGAGCTTGTTCCGCCTTGAGAATGTCGAGGATATCAGAAGCATCTTTGGGAAGCTGATCCAGAGCAACCCTGACCTCTTCCTCAGAATTCTGCACCGGTATGTATACGCACGCCATTTATTCCCTACCCAGACTGCTTCTAAATTACCCTGGAAACACTACCAACAACAAGGGGAGCATAAAAACCCTAGACGTGCCCCACGAAGCATCAAGATGTCAGAAGATCCGGTTAAAAAAGAGAGAGACGTAGAAAGGCACTACGATTCGGTAAAACTGTGTTTCAAAATGGATTGAGGGGCGGGGTGATGTGAACATATGTCCATTGCGGAGGGACTGGTTTGGTTTTTTCTTTGGTAAAGAGGGACTTGATTGGATCTGAGTGGGATAATTTAGGGCGCCTATGTCACTTTCTTCAACAATTCCGGCCGGGAAATAATAAATTTTATAAAAAATTAATCATTTAATCTTTATATTTTTGATTTAATTATAACTTAACCCTTCAACTTTAATTTATTTTAATTTAATTATTAAAATTTTAGCTTGATTGTAAATTAATTCATAAACTTTATCTCTTACAATTTAGTTTTTAAAATTTTTTTTTATAATTTTATTTTTTAAAATATAGAGATCAATATTTAAGATGTTAAAATTTTAGAAACTAAATTGTAAGAGATTCAGGAACTGATTTATAACTGAATCAAAACTTTAAAAATTGAGGTGTAACGAATCAAAATTAAAGGATTGAGTCATAATTTGATCAAAATTATAATGATCAAATGATTTATTTTTTCTAAATTTTATTCATTCTATTTTAAAATTTAATAAATTTTATTGTTATCTTAAAATTTAATAAATTCTATCTCTATCTCTAACAAAAAATTATTTTTTAATATTTAATAAGGATGAAAAGAAAAATAAATATGGAAAATGGTGATAATAAAGTGTACGAATAGTATTAAAATTATTTAAAAACTCTCTCAATCTTATTCATGACTTTGAGGGGAGTTTATTTTTTTATCATATTTATAAATTACATAATTAAATTCTCATTATAAATTTTTTCTTTTGACCTCTATTAAATATTGATGATAGAATATATATTATAAAAGTATATATATTTAATAGAAGCAAAACTTGAAACTTACTCTCCTTTATCCTTATTATAAGACACATCTAATTACCTCATCAAAACAAATGAGAGGTGGTTAAATTATTAATTTTATCTTAAAATAGAATAAATTCTAACTTTTAATTTTAACCCTATTTAAATGAAAAGTTTTTAAATTTGAGTTTCATTCTTTCTCATAATTAATAAGTTTAAATAGGAGTAATATTGAAAAACAATGTAAATAATACCCTATCAAATGCTCTATATTAAAGACCAAAAAAGAAGGCACCCTATAATAAGGATTAAAAAGAGTATTAAATATTTATATAAAGTTAACGAGTTTTAAGATTTTCTTGAATTATGATAAAATATGTTAAAAGTGACTCATAAATAGACAAATGAAGTATTAAGTAATAAGCAATCATTAGTTGAAAAAAATGATGTTGTCATTTCTATAAAACTTCTATTTGAAATAATTTATGACATAATTAATATTAATTTAATGTTATTAATGAATAGTAAGATTATATTAAAATATAGGAAAATTAAGTATCGGTCTCATGGAATAGGTTAATTTATAAATAAGTTTCATAAAATTCAAAAACTACAATCAAGTCCTTTAAAATTAAGTATCTTTTAGGAAATTATATGTCGATAACTATCTATATAACTCATGTAGACTTATTTTGATTACAAATCTAATTACAAGGCTTCACTTTTATTGGCTTTGGCAAGAGGTAATTACTTTCCTACTTATCATGCATGTTTGTGATTTTTTTTTAAACGTGTGATTCGATAAGTGTGATTAAAAAGTTTATAATATGCTTGATGAAACTGAAGCCTGAAATATATTATGGAAAATTCTACTTTGACACGGAATTGCCTTGTGGGACTCATATTTATGTGTTGAGAAATTGTTATAAAATATTAATGTAATGATTGATTTGGAAATGAATGTATAATTATTGGGAGTTAAATTTGTTAGATTGACAGGCGCAATAAAAAATTAAAATTTAAATCTCAATCATGATCATAGACTGATTAAATTTGTTTAAGCAAAGTGGATAGAAGAAATACATTTTCTAGCGTCAAACTTCTCAAGTTTTTTTTCAAGTGTTTGAACCTCAAGAGCTGACAATGTAGATCGACTCCCTCTATTGATATTCACATGAACAGCGTGTTACCGCTTCCAACTTCTGTTCATCAATCAAAGCTCCTTTTGTTTTTTAGGATATTTTCGTAACTCTTAAAATTTTATTGTCAATAGACTCTCTCACTAAAAACTCGTCCATTATCTATATTATATAGATTAAGGTTTTTGTAACTAACACAATTAAATTTAATTTATCTCGCAAAGTAAATTTATAATATCATGTCTAATTTAAATTTATCTTATAAATTTAAATTATAGAACTGATATGATGTCTTCTTATATCATGTTAGTCATTAAATTTAATTTATCATATAAAACTAAATTTAAAACTAACACAATAATATAATATAATATATTAGATATATATTGTTATATTATATATATACACAAATATATATATATATATATATATTGAAAATACATATATGCAAGCATGTTATATTTTGAATGTTATATTTCATATACATATATATACAAATATTTATTAGATAAATATTCAAATACATACACATATAATTAGTTCATCTTATATAAAACATTGCATTAATTGAATCTAGACACATTCCAGATTCAATAAACTTGGATATTATAACTCGAGTTAAACTATTCTTATGTGTGACCCTATGAGCTCATATGAAGTTGGCATTTGGCCAATAACGCTACTAGTCTATAAATCACAAGTGGCCTCTAATAAGATATTGCAACTACCTAATTCATATAAAGATTGATGATCCAATATAACCTATCATGCAATTATATCACGTCCCTTTTGTCACATGATATTTTGGTTAAGTATGAGATATGGAATTGTCATTTTCTTTCACTTGATGATTACTTTTTTGATCTCTGAGTGGAATGACTATGATAATGGAAAGACCCTTTTCATTATAGAATGGCCATGCATTTTTTCAATTTTACTCATCGAGTCACCCAATAATATTTCTTAATTAATGTAAGGGATAAATTCTATTTTGATCACTCATATTCTTCTTCATGTTATTGGGGTAAAAATGGAGAAAATTGATTAACAAGTTAGAATTAGAGGTATTTTGGTTGTTTGGATAAGCTCAAGGGTCAATGGCTATAAAGAATGGGTTATGTAAACTTAAAAGGTGTTGGTTGACCAATGTTATGTATTGAGAGATTTGTTTTAGCCAAGTAGTGTCCATGCTAAGTGTTAAGAACTAACTGAGAGATATTGTATTGTGTAAATTGATTACTTGAGAAGTTGTTTGCGAAAATTTGCACCCTAAAAAGTTCAATGTGATTAGTAACTCTTGGTAATAAGGATAAAAGATAATTAGAGTAACCATTTTATTTGTTAGTTTGTGAAATTATTTACAAGTACTTTATATAAAAGTATGCAATGTGTTTGTAAACTTATAGAGTAGCAATATTATGAAGAAAATATGCATGTGGGCGTGTAAGTAATGTTTGAAATGTATGTCAAAAGCATGCACATTTGTATTCGCGATTGTACCCTAAACTAAGGTAGGGGATCGTGGCCCTACTTTGTGTAAAGTTATGAAATCCTGAAGGTCTTGAGTGTATAGCTTGCTTTTCCAAGAAGGATTTAGGAGAATGATCCACAAGTATACCTTAAAATAGGGCAGGGGGTCGTGGTCCCATCTTATGTAAGGTTAGGAAGTCCTAAGAGTTCAGGTGTTGAGAATGCTTCACTAGTGGAGACCCAAGAGATTACCCATACTAATGATACTTAGTTTAAGACAAAGGTTTAGTGAGCCTTGTTTAGTGTAAGGCCGGAACTCTCGGTTCGAGCATTGAGCTTGCTCTGTTAGTGAGAACTAAAAGTGCATAAGCATAATGGATAGATGGGTATGATTTTGTGTATGTGCATACTTATACTATTTTGTTGAAATTTATGCTACTTTATCTTTTGTTTATAATTTTATTGATTAATCGGTATTTGGGGTTTATCCAAGTTATTGGGACGTATGTTTCACTTCATTATCTTTATATACAAGCGAAAAGAGCAAGAGAAGGTTGGAAAAGAAAGTAAAAAAGGGCTAGCTTCTTTTCGATAGTGATATGATCACTTGAATGTAACGAATTGTATAATAGTGCAGCTAAAGGTTTAAGTTGTCAACTAGGATGTATGAATATATGTGAACGTGTATATATAAACTTGTTGTTAAGAACTTGCTTGTGTATATAATATTGCATCTCACTGAGTATATCACAACAGTAAATACATGGGTAGGCCTAAATGCTATCCAAGCAACTTTATGTTATGTCATATAACTTATTTCACTTGCATTGAGTGAGAATTTTTGGCTTTTGGCTTGGGGTGTAAAGCTTATAGGGTGGGTGCAAGGCTTCTGGTTTGATTTATGGGTAGGGTATAAGGCTTTTGGCTTGAGAAATATATATTGAACAATAGCTTTTGTATTTTTTTTCCTAATTTCATTGATTTAAAGAGAGAGGTATTTTGATCATTTATATTTTTTTAATGAATAAAATATTGCATTTGATTTTTGAATTATATTTGGTTCTTGGGATTAATTTTCCTTTCAGCAAAGTCCCTTTCACTAATTTTTTCTTTTTTATTTTATTTATAAACTTATTATTCATGAAAATTTAAAATGTAATTTGAAAACCAAGTAATTGAAAAAAAATAATACTTTGATATATTATCATAAAAACTTAGTATGAAAATGTGTTAACATGATATCACAAAAAATATGCTAACATAATATCATAAAAAGATAATATAAAATTTTTTATTAAATTTCACTAGTCAGAGTTAGGCGTGTTTTAGCTTTTTTTTATTTTAAATAAAGTGAAAAAAGATGATTAACGTAGCAAAAAAATGTAAAAAAATAGTATTTTTAAAAAAGACCACTAGTAAAATTTATTATCCTCACGACAAATGTAAAGTAAGGTATTTTAATAATAACTTGTTTTTTACAATTCTTTTTACTCTTATACACATTAAAAATATGAACTTTTTATTTTATTCATAAACTTTTTACTTGTGAAAAAAAATTAAAAGGTAACTTCAAAATTAGGGTAAGACTCATATAACTAGCTTCATATACTTAATATGCCTGTATATAATCAAATAATGATTAATGAATTTTAATGAGTTAAAAAATTAATAAAAATAATTTATTATAAAATAAATAATCTATAAAAGATTTCTATGTTAATAGTCATATAAATATAAAACATGTTAATATCATATTATATAAATATAATATGAAAATATTTTTTAAATGTCAATAGCCATGATGAAGCATGTTTTAATTTTTTTAACAAAATGAAAAAAATGTTGCATAAAAAAAGTTAAGACAAAAAGTGATGGAATTATAAAAAAAGGAATAAATGATTAAATTATCTTTTAAACTTTTTAATTCAATAGTATAATAAATCATGAACTTATTTATAGTGTAAAATATTTTTTTTAATTTTTAAAAACAGCACAATGTTATAGTTATTAATAAAAGTTAATTTTAAACATTATTTGATTATATAATAATAGAAAAGAATATATTTTTTATCATTTTATTTATTTTTATATTTTTTATTATAATTTTTAGTTTTTTTAATAATTTTTAAAGTATCTTTTTTATCAAAAAAATGGTCAAAATGGACAATTGGCAAATTGTAAACCCCCCCCCCCAAAATCGAGGTGCAATTTACACATTTAACATTGTTTCTAGGTCCTTTCGTGTCATTTTCCCGGAGTTTTTACGGATATACGTCATACGCCCATCTCAGTTCCCAGATATCATCTACATTCTGCAGCCTGGGAGATGAGACACTGCCGTCCTGCGTAGCTCTTCATCTATGGCGGCTGCTCTTTCAACGGTGGTAAACCCCTTCCTCTTCCATACCTTCTCCAGGAAACCTTCAAATCACCGGGAAATGTTTCCCGCTGACTGCGTCTTCCTTTGTCGATTATCCATTATTAAAATTATTATTTTGGGCACGGCTGGTTCTTCCATTAATGGCATGCTAAGTGTCCCTTGTCCTTTGAAATTTTCCTCATACCCATGAAATAGAAAAAATGTGAACGCTTTGTGATTCTTAATTTCATTTACGCTTCACTCGTTTTCGTTGTCTTGGCGCAGTCAAATGTCGGGTCTTTGCCGAGTCCACAAAACGGAACTGGGATCAGAGTTATGTATCCTATGAACAGTGCTAGTTCATTTAAGCTCGCGGGATTTCCTACGCGATCGAATATATGCTCCTCATTGAGCGCCTTTGCTGGTTCGTTGCGTTTGGTGCCTTCCTCTTCTTCTCGGAATGCTTCTTCCCCAGAAAGAACGCGTTTTACCAGCTTGGTTCAGGCCAGTTCTGAGGTCAGGCGTTTTTCTTATTGCTCTTTTTATCGTCATTGCTATTATGGCTGCTGGTGGACTGTTAATTTTGTTAAAATTCAGAAGAAATAACCAGCATTGGTATACATACGAGGAAAGGTCGAAGTCATTGTAGGTTTGTGGTTTTGAGTTGTCATTTTTCTGGCAGTTATTGATTTCTTAAAGTATTTTCTGCTTCGAATCTTATACTTCTTGGACTAACTATCCGCGAGCTAGGGCTATCAATTGTAGTCCATTGGATTTTCTGAAGCTTAAATAGCTCAGCTCTGGCTACTATATCGATCACCATCAGTTTAACTTGCCTTGTATTTTGTTTATTTTCAGGAAGCACCTTTACAATCAAAAATTAGTCACAAGGTGTATTTTGACATAAGCATTGGAAATCCTGTGGGGAAGCTTGCTGGAAGGATTGTGATTGGACTCTACGGTGATGATGTGCCCCAAACAGTAGAGAACTTCCGAGCCCTTTGCACAGGTTGTTGTGTAAATCATTGGATAAACTGTTTCACTGCTTCTAATGTTCTGCCTGGTTCACTTTGATCAGTGTTAATAAATCCTGATCTTTTCATCGCTGCAACTTTGTCTCAGGAGAGAAGGGCTTTGGGTACAAAGGTTCTACGTTCCATCGCGTAATAAAGGATTTCATGATTCAGGGAGGGGACTTTGACAAGGGGAATGTGAGTACTGTTCTTACTTCTTATGTTCGTGGAATTACAGTCCAAGAACTGCAGTTTACTTGACCAGATACTTTAACTCCACTCTGTTTTGATGTACGCTTGGGAATAGTTATAAGAAACTGGAATGGCTTTGACTTTTTTGAAGTTATTTCCCTTTTTATTATGCGTTTTTTGTTATTAGCTTTTGTGCACCTTTTTTGGGTTCACATACATTGTGTTGGGCTGATTCATTACACGATGAGGTGCATGAAGTCTATGGCTCAAGACAGACCTGCTATTTAATTTCCAGGGGTACTATGTACGTATGCCATTTCCTGGAATAGCCCATGTGCTCTGCTGTCAGAATCATGTTATAATGATTGATCTTCCAAATGGGTTGCCAAAGTCAACTTTTCTTTTGCAAATCAGTGTGGTCATCAAGGGTAGTGATGTTGTACAAATTGATGCGGTAGCACAAGTTTTAGTCTTGTTCAAGGATGTTAAATAATGGTATCTTTTATCAGTCAAGTGGCCAGAGAAATCACATCCATGGAGGCCACCTTGATTTGGTTTTTGGTCCTCTTGACTTTAGGCTAGCATAAGAGTGATTCTCTCCTTTTAGTTGTCTCTAATCTCTATATTTAAGATCTCTGTTTTACATGTTTTATATATTCTGTTATCACAAATCTTCATGACATGCATAATGCCAACTCTCTTTTAAGTTCCTAAAATTTTTGTTTCTGTTGAGACCCTCTTTCATGTGTATTATTTACCACAAAAAAAAAAAAAGCTGAGATTCCCTCTAATTGATGTTAGATATACGAGAAAGGGCTTAGATGAATTACAGCTTGATGGACCCATGACTAATGAGTCACTATCCAATGGGCCAAGCCCAAGACATGTGGAGTGCGTAAGGACTGTGAGAGATGAAGAAAGATAGAGAGGACTATTTGCTGCATATATTTAGGGAGTGACGTTTTAGTGAGGCAGGCAGATAGTGAGTACTGTGAGGGAGGGTGCCTGGTCTCTCAAACACCAGGTTAGGGGTGGAGGAAGTTCCTCTTTCTTCATCATTTTCCTTTATCCTTTATGCTTTAAGAGTATAATCCATTCGTAGGCCTTGTTAGAGTGTGGGCTTAGTTTTTTGTCACTTTCAGTATCTTATTTCCATTGTGAATCTTTTTATAGCTTGCAAGTGAGTTGTAATAGACTTCTATTACTGTTTTATTGAGCTATATATTCAATAGAAGAATATTTTAGTTTTATTTGGATCTGGGTTCTATCATTTTGGTATTAGAGCAGGTCAAGTTGGGGAAAATGGCGAGTTCTCAGGCAGCCACAGCCAAAATTGTAGGATTATTGAAGGATATGGAAGAAACAATGAACGAAATGCAAACAGCATTGAAGAAGGGTATAAGGCGTTCAAAAAATGGAAAAACTTATTGAAGATATAAAAGACAACTTGAGGAGTGTGAAAGAAGAGAAGGAAGCAGAAACTGAAAGGAGTATAGAAGAAGGCATTGTTGAAGTGGACTTAGTACTGATGAAATTGAAGGAGGGGTGGAAATCTCAACCAAAAGAAACTGGAGAAGGGAATTATATTGGGGTGGGAGATAATGAATTTGTAGCTCTCAAGAACTCAAATGAAGGGAAAACATTTAAGGAGGATATGAATGATGAATTGAAGTTAATGTTGATCATTAAAGGAGCTAGGAGTAGAATGGAAGAATGTTGTGTCTAAGGAGAAAAGACATTTTGTGTGCACCTGCAGCAGCAGCAAGTTTTGGCAGTAGAGGGCGTTGACAAACATAGCAAAAAGATGTTTTGCTCAAACTAGGAAAGGCGATGACGTCAGGCAGAACACCTCAAGGACAAGGACAAGGACAAGGAGGGAACAAAATGGGTATTGAATCGGGTATGGCACATTAATTAGGGTAAAAGCCCTAAATGCTTATGGGAAGGAAAAGCCTGTGTTCTTTATTTGATAAACCCTAGCCACAATAACTTGGCCCAACAACTAAGTTGGACTAGTTATTTTATTTTTAACCCTACCCAATATGAAAAGCCACCAAAACATGCTAATACGTAGTGTTTTGTGACAGAGAGGGTCTCTTCATTTTCATTTTTAACGCTAAACTAGGAGAGAGAGATTTCACTTCTACTGAAGTTGCGCCACTTTGAGGAGTTTTCTTAGCTCTTCATTGTTAACCCAGTAAGAAATGATGGCTATAAAGCTGCTCTTTGTCACAATTGGGTGTTCGGCTTTGGGATTTATGCACACCCCACTTCTTCATTCACAAGTTTCAGACCGTCTAGAGAAATTTTCTGGGCTTTTGGGATTTTGGAAGAGACATATTGGAGTGGGAATAGCCTTGTGTGAATTTCTGCTGGAGCTAGCGCAACAATGAGCAAACCAGCATTAAAGTTCCTCACAACAGTTGCAAAAGTGCTGATGAAGGCCTAAGAAATTCTGTGTAGCAAAAAAATGAGGGGGGTTATAGTTGGGGTGTTCGAGGACAATGATAAAGGTAAGAACCAAAAATTGATGCTTCCTCAACTGTTTTTAATATCGGAAGATAAAGAGGGATGTAAAGAAACGTTGTAGAAGCAGAAAGATGGCAATTATGATTTTTGAGAAGGTAAGCATGCGAGTATTGCTTCTGCATATGTATGCTCTAGTTTACGGGATGAGTCAAGAAGAGCAACCATGGCTTCTTCCTTATTTATTGCCAACACAAAAAGAAAAGGAGAAACATGGGAACTTGTCAAGCATGGTGGGATATTTTGGACATGTTATTGGGCTTTTCCATTTGATCCCCTTATAGCATGGAAAAAGCTCCACATGAATGCCCATATCAACATTCTATTTATGTGTTTGGTGTTGGTTGAAGTGATATTCTGGTTTGAGAAGCAAAATAAATTTGTATGGGCTGAAACTTGTGAGCATGAAGGTAGCAACAGAAATTTGGCATTGCTATTTGATAGTTCTATGCCTACACTCTACCTGGTAACTTGTTCAAGAATCAATGCTTAATTTATCCCTGGATTAGCAAGTGGATTAATAGTTGTTACAATAGCTTTCACTTGTGGTTTGCATGCGTTTATCATTGCTGTCAATAGCAGAAGGAGTAGACACATGAACCAGCCAAATTATTTTCTTCAAGCGCCTGATATTTCCCAATCTATGGCATCATCAGTTGCTGTTGGAAAACTCAAGTCTTGGTTGTGTAACCTCTCAAGCTACATAGTTGAATATAATACACTTGAGCAGTGGCCCATCTTGTTTATTACTGATGATAAAATATTTTATTATGGAACAAGAAATGATGCAAATTGTTTTCTAGTTGAAGAAAAGGGAGGCAAAGGAGTTGCAAATAGAATAGACTTTGGCCATACAGTAGTGTTTTCAGGCATTCTACATTTGGCTACAAAAAGGAACTGCTACATGGCCGCTAATGAATAACAAGTGATTAAGTGTTGCAATATTGCTAAAATCAAAGCGCTCAGATGTAGAAGTCCTGGCATGGCTCTTCTTGTCCTGTATTCAAATAGGATTCAAAACCGACTTGAATTGAGTCATAATGAGCAAATTTTTAGGGGACACATCTTAACAAGTGTTGGTCTACAAAATGGCAACCATATCTTCTATTTGCTAGAGATTTTTCAAGCAAACCAAAGTTAAGTTGTTTACAAAGGAATCATCTAATGCTCAATTCTCATTTTCCCCTGGAGGATAAGGTGAAGCTTGAACGGCTAGGTAATGATAGACCCATGACTAATGAGTCACTATCCAATGGGCCAAGCCCAAGACATGTGGAGTGCATAAGGACTGTGAGAGAGGAAGAGAGATAGAGAGGACTATCTGCTGCATATATTCAGGGAGTGACATTTCAGCGAGGCAGGCAGAAAGTGAGTATTGTGAGGGAGGGTGATTGGTCTCTCGAACACCAGGTTAGGGATAGAGGAGGTTCCTCTTTCTTATCATTTACCTTTATCCTTTATGCTTTAAGAGTATAATCCATTCATAGGCCTTGTTAGAGTGTGGGCTTAGTTTTTTGTCACTTTCAGTGTCTTATTTCCATTGTGAGTCTTTTTATAGCTTGCAAGTGAGTTGTAATAGACTTCTATTACTATTTTATTGAGCTGTATATTCAATAGAAGGTTATTTTGGTTTTGTTTGGATCTGGGCTCCATCACAACTATGGAGTAGAAATGTAGAAAAAAGTGATAGACTGTAGAAATTCAGAAGAAAATAATAGGCTGTCTTTCTCTAGCTTTTAGAAGGCCAGAGATTCTCCTTTTAGTCTCTTACATTTTGCTTGCTTTCTATCACTCTCCCATTCATGCCTATATTTCCTCACCCAAGTTAGTAAGGCTATTTTATCCATTCTTCTCTTTCTCCTCTCATGAGTCTTCAGGGGTTCGATTGCATAGGTGCAACTCTCTTTTTTGCTTTCATATTTTCTCAACTGTGATTGGATCATTGCAGGCCTAACAATTTCATACTTATTTTTTGATAGATGATATGTCATTCATATCTTTCTTTTCCCCTTAATTAGATTAGGAGGGTTTAAATCTTGGATCTCTACCCATATGCCACCCTACTCTTGTTGCTGGATATCATTCATATTTTAAATGTTTTTTTAAACTAATTTTTGCTTATCTATACCTACTCAAGTGTGCACAACAAATATGCAAAGAGATGGCAAATGGTCAAAAGTTTCTTCCCCACAATGTAAAGAAGCATGCTGTTCAACTTCAAAAATGCTGATGTTTCCCTTTGGATCTAGTAATTTAGACAAAACGAATCTTTGGAATGGAGAGCCTAAAATTCAAAGGGCTGATTCAGTGAAAGGTTTTCAACCCATATCTTTATGCAATGTGAGCTATAAAAATATGAAATTCTGACAATAAGTCATAACAAACAGGTTCAGCACTGTTTTGGCTTAGGTTGTGGGACATCAAAGAAGTTTCATTTCTAGTAGACAAAATGTGATATCATAATCATGCCTAGGAAGTCAGCCATTCTATGAAAGATTAAGAAGGGGGATAAAGAATTCACAACAATTAAAGTAGACTTGAAAAAGCCTATGATAGGCTTGAGTAAAGCTTCATCCTTCATATTTTAAAGGAAGTCGGCTTTGATGATAAACTTTGTAAGGTAATAATGGCATGCATTTAGAGTCCATGACATATTCTTTGGAATAGGGAGCTCATTGAAAGTTTCAAACCTTCAAGAGTTCTAAGCCAATGAGATTCAATCTCTTTACATTTTTACTTTATGTGTGGAGAAGTTGAGCCATGTTATTGAGAATAGTATTAAGGAGAAAAAGTGGAAACCCATCCAACTTAATAAATAGGGGGCCTATGCTTTCTTAGATTTTGTGGTCTTAGGACAAAAAAAAAATGAATAGAAGCAAGACTAAGGCAGCTTGTTTGAGAAATGTTCACTTCTCTAGAGCTTATGACCTTAGCAAAAAAACTTGATGTTGGGCTCACAAGAGACCTTGGAAATACCTAGGAATTTCTTTGATATATAAAAGAACCTCTTCAACTTATTTGCCCTTGCAAATTAGAAAGGGAAATTTCTAAAATTGGCAAGAAAAACTACTCTTATTTGGTTGGTTATCTCAGCCTTATCGAGTTACTATATGAATACCGTGCTCCTTCCAAAATAGCTATTAAAAGAAGTTGTAAAGTGCTGCTGAAGATTACCTTGGGGAAGCGCAGAAGAGGAAAGGAAGATCCATCTTGTTTCTTGGAGTCATGTGTTGCAAGGTAAGAAAGGGGAGGCTTGGGTGCAAGGATCTAGGTAAACAAAATGAAGCTTATGTGATGAAGTTATGTTGGAAAGTTTTGACTTTTGACTCATAATAACATCCTTTGGGTGAAGGTGCTAAGAGCTAAATGTAATTGTAGGGATGAGGTGGCACCTTTGGTTAAGAAGAATGGTAATTCACCTTTAACTTGGAGAGGTGTTTTTCAGTTTGGGATAAATTTAAATTGGGTGAAGCCAGGAGAATTATAAGCGGGGAACATGCGTCTTTTTGGTTTGATGATTGAACTAGCCTTAATCTGCCCCTTGTAAATTATGTGATAGAACCCTTTATTCTAATAAGTTTAAAACATGCGAAAACCATAAAATAAACTATAAATGGACTCAAAATACTATTACTGAATGATAAAATTGGATTACAAGGAAGATAATCAAGCTAACCCCGTCTCCCTCATACACCCATATTATAGAGTAAATAGACACCATAGAACAACTTGGATTGTAAGTTACTCACTAACACACTAAACATAGAAAGAGAAACTGATGAAGCAAGATAATCTTCCTTCACCCCAACTTGGCATTTGAGAAGCCAGAATTCTCCTCATCACTCTCAATTTCCAAAATACTACACACCCTCTTACACAAACTTATAGATTTAAAGAGCCAAAAAGTAGATTACCCCTCCCAAAACACTACCTAGCTTTACTATGTTAGCAGAGTGACGAGGTTTTATGATTATGTTATTAGAGTGAATGATGAAGTTAATTTGAATGATAGGGTGGCTGCTTTTCTGCTTTCGTTAGGGGAGGGGGATAGAGCAAAGTTAGAGTATTGGTTACCGCAAGATATTGTTAATCTTGTCACTCACGTTCATCCTACTAGTGAGTTGTGAGGGGGAGATGCCTTTATACGGAAACCATCCTGAGATGGTATTTTCACTGTTAAGTTTGCATATGCTTTTTGACTGCATGTACTAGTTCAAGTAAAGAAAGCTTATGGAAGATGCTATGGAGGCGTGCAATATGAAAAAAATAAAAAATTTAAATCCTTTCTATGGCTGCTTGCTCAGGACATAGTTTACATTGCGGAACTTGGGAGAAGGAGATTATCAGTGTAAGCACATGCCCTCTAAGGATGCAATGAGGATGAAACAACCATGTGCTTGATCAGAGATTGCTAGAATGCCTCAGACAAATGGAAGAGCTTCCCTATCTGTTTTTCCATTTTGTCTTTTTGCCTCCAGTCATTTGCAGGACTTACTACTAAAATGATTATTCATCAAATTTGAACCTTGTGAAATCAGAACTGAGATAAATTTCATAGGCTGCAAGGTAAAGATTGCTGAGATGGAACCTGATTCATAAAGCTGGGAAGAATTTTACTAAAAAAGTGCCACAGAACATTCTTTTTGCCTACACTCGCAGCGATGTCTGGACAAGGAGGCACTCCAAGCTGTTCAATGGTGAGTCCAATGAGCTAATGGGGGATGCTTTAGAGAGTATGTTCAAAGTGCAACAAGACATGCAGCTCCTAAATTCCAGTTCACTTAAGCTGGGATGAGTTAACCTCAACTAGAGATACATCAAAGGATCACTTTCACGCTAGAAATGGATGGTTCAGCAAGGGACAAAGAAAGCAGCTCGCTCATGTGGAGTTGTATTATGGATGAAAGATAAAGAGTGGGTGGTCCTCATTTGCTGTAGAAAGGGGGAATATCCATCTGCTTTCACTGAAATTAAAGGCATGATCAAGGGATTAGAAGTCTGCTGGAATAGAAGTGTGAGAGATGTGCAAGTGGTCTTGGACTGTGCTCAGCCTTAGGCAATCAATCTGATTAGTAGAGAAGTTGATAGAGATCACCCGTACATTGATGTAATAGTGGAAGCTAGACTTTTGTTCATACACAGTGGAATATTTCTATATTTGACTCCAGAGAACTGGTAAGGAAGGGTGATTTTTTTTTTTTTAATAATCTAAGCTTACAGGTTAGATTGGTATTTTTGTACATTTGATCATCCCCCACCTTGATTAAGTGAAGATGTGAATGATGAGGGGTTAAGATAGTCTTTCCCTAGTTTCTTTCCTTGCTGTATTTTTTAGTGTTTTAAATGAAATTTCAGTTTTCTTTCAAAAAAAAAAAAAATCTTGTAACCCTCATTGAGTCCACCTTTGCTCCTCCTGAACCCTAAAAATTTGTAGCTATTATCAAAGTAATACTGATAATTAAGCAACAGGGCATAGAGTTGACTTGAATCATTTAGAGCTAATTTCATCTGTTTGGCAGTTAGCATCATTTTTACCTCATTCTTGTTCTATCAGTTCCATAAATTTTGACATTTGACTAGAGAAGTCCATGATGCATTGTGCATTTTGTTCGTCTTAGTTCAAACCTAATGTTTTGATATTATTCAAAGAATCTATTTTTTAATATCATGAACTTGCATTGCTGGTACATTAATCTGATCCATGAGTTCTTGAAACTATTTCAGGGAACTGGAGGTAAAAGTATTTATGGCCGCACTTTCAGAGATGAGAATTTCAAGTGTGAGTTTAACCAAGTTTATGCCTTTCATAGATCTTGCTTGCCTAGCATAATGACGCTGCATTATAAGAACTGGCTTAGCTACCTTGAAAATGAAGGGGTGCATAATGTGATTGATGTATCAGTTTATCTTAGAGAAATTTTTGTCAGAGTAATTCTTGAAAAAATAATGTATGATTAGGTTACGAAGTTGTGATTTATAAAGAAGAAATTACTTGTAGTGCATCGAAAGTAAAGAGAAAGAGCAGTGGTGCAGTTGTAGTGCAAGTGCAGGTTGGAAGCCTATCTTATTTACAGTGTTTAATGAATATGGTTTTTCTCTCTCTTTTCTCTCTTCACCCTTTCACTCAATTTTCTCCAGAAGTTCATAACATGATATTTTGACATTGCAACTATTGACCTTTTCTTTTATTTTCATCATGCAATTCCATTGAAAACTTTTTGCAAATATAATACTGATATTTAGAATATCTGTAGTGTCTCATGTAGGACCAGGAGTTGTTAGCATGGCAAATGCGGGCCCCAACACAAATGGGAGCCAATTTTTTATATGCACTGTCAAGGTATGTTTCCGTTGCTCTTCAATATTTTTATTATCAGAGGGGTATCTTCTTGTCCCCCATGCTTATTATGGTTAGAGAGTAAACAAGTTTTATAATCACCTTCCCACGCCTCAAAAGGAAAAAAAAAAAAAAATCAGAGATCCCTGTGGATTCTGTGCATGTTTGAAACTCTGGGTTTTCAATTGATATGGAGCCATGTTGTCATCCTCCACTTTTAAAAAAACGCATGCTATTAATAATTGTGACTGGTGAGCCTGCTCTGCCATCTTGTCCAACTTTTGCATTAATAATTTCTTTGTTCAATTGAGAAAGACCATGGAGTTTACATGAGGATTAAAATTTGAGACACCCGTTTCTAAATTTGATGATTGTGATCGAAGTACCACCCTATTTCTGGTGAAATTCAGTTGCTCAAATTAGAACTTTAACGTGCTATTAATGGGACATTGCTTATGATCCCTTGTCTTGACTTAGTTTACATGTTTACAGACACCCTGGCTGGATCAGAGGCATGTAGTATTTGGCCAAGTTTTGGAAGGCATGGACATTGTTAGGTTAATTGAATCACAGGAGACAGATCGAGGTGACCGTCCGAGGAAGAAGGTGGTTATCATTGACTCTGGTGAGCTTCCAATGGCTTGACGGTGTTTTACATTTCTGTTAGTCGCGCTCAGATTCTGATTAGTTTGTTCTCCCAAAACCAGAAGTTTACTCCTTTGAAATTTAGTTGACTAGTCGGGAGTGCAGTGCTTTTTTGTTTTATTATCATTTTTATTTAATCTACACGCTAAACTTGAAACTTTATGCAGCCATCTTTATTCCAGACTTCTAGTAGAATTAAAAGTTAAGGAAATTTCCAATCTGAATGGCCTTGGATAGCGATGGACTTGTAAGGATGTTTGGACAAGATTTGTTGTCCAATTGTTGTGGTCATTGCAAGTAAATGGTGGTTAGACTTTCCTTGTTGGCATCAACGTTTCAAAAATTGGGTTGGATGATAAACTGGAAAGGTTAGCGTGTGACAGTTTTCAATAGTTTAATTGGTTAAATCACGGGTCAAATTAGTGATATAAAAATTAAATAAAAATAATATTTATTTATCTTATTTGTCCTCTGAGTAAATAAGTTCAATTTTTTCTACTGTTCAATTCATGTAATGTTAGTATACAAATCACTCAAAATTTTACTATAACAAATTAGAAGGAAGTTGATGTTAATATTTCTAAATTGAATGAAAATTTTTATTATTAAAATAAGAGTAAAAAGAAAAAAAGGGTTCAAAACAATCCACCTATTCCAGGTTTCAGGTTAATTTCGGTCCTGTCAAAATCACTTGGTTCTAAATGGTCCAAAAGGTGCTAATTTCTATAATGTGTTAACGAGTAAGGTTAAATCGATTGTCTTTGGGTGGTGGTTTGACCATCGTAGTTTGGGTTTTAAGAGTACCGGTTGGCATATATATTATCAAGTAAATAGGATATCAATGCGTGCCATTGACATCTGGAACATCTTTGCATCACAATTCATAGATAGAAGACCCCTAATGAATTAATACTTTAGAAGAATTACATTTAGTTTTCACATTAAAAAATTGATTATTGCAAGATCCATTGACAACTGTCAATAGTTTTAATTTAGTTGTCAATGAACTTTGTAGTGATTAATTGTTGTGTAGAACTTCAATATAATTCTCACTAATTATTTTTATATTTTTCTTTTTTATTTATTTTTATCTCAAATAAAAAGAGATGCATGTATCAAAAAATAAAAGTTGAAGGTCATTTTTGTTTCTTAATTTTACTTAAAAAGTCTTTACGCTTTGCAAATTTAATTATGAATTAATTTTGTCTCTCAACTTTAAAGATTTCTTTCCTTATCATCCTACTGTTATGTTTATTGTTGATGGGCATTGCATTCAATTTTTAAATATTTTTTTTACTATAAAAATGTTGAACTAAGTGTTATTTTTATTCTTTAACTTTACTTTTAAAGAGTTCTTCAAGGAATAATCTCCAAGGACTAACAGACATGAATGAATAGTTTCCAAGGAATTCTTCTTGCTTAAGTGCCACCATCTTCATTTTTGGCATTCCACATAATCCATTCTTGCAATGGCAGCATAAATAGAACTAGTTTTTGAAGAAAATGACAATTAGGGATTTGAAAGAACATTAATAACAATTATATATCTTATACTATTGAAATTCCAACAGAAGATCATGGTCCATATTTGCAATATATTATTTTTTATTGATTGACTTGAGATTAATAATGAATATTAGTAAATTCTCAATTAACGTTACAAAAATTTTCAACAATCTTTTGTTGATTTTTCAAATGATAGCAAAAAATTATAAGTAATTGATTTACTATTCACAACTAATTTTTATAAATTTTTAACTAATATTACAAATAATTTTAAATGTATTTATCAAATTTTTCAAGTGATTCATCCATATATTGAAAGAAAAAAATCGTAAGTAATTCACTTATGATTCATAACTGACTTTCGTAAATTCTCAACTAATATTACAAATAATTTTAGATATATTTACTTGATTTTTAAGTGGTTTATGTAACACACCAAAATTTTTTTTAATAATTTAACTCAATCATAGTTGGGTTACAGCCACCCAACACATTTTATATCAATAATTTCGATATAAAATATTTTATAATTGGCTTCAACTCACACACTATAACATTTCAGATAAATTTTTACCTCCCACATGCCATTAGACTAAATCACATTTGTCCATCCTTATACTCCCAACAAGTAAACTAAATCACATTTGTCCATTCTTATACTCCCAACAAGTAAAATAAGCAATTTAGTCAATTTTCAACACAAGCCAGTTATTTGGCCTTATAATCATGCCATTTTAACCAATCCAAAGTAAACCAAATATTAAAATTACAGTCATCCAAATTGTATCAAAAATAAAAATAGTTTGAAAGGCATGATTACATTTATATATTCATATAATTGACAATAAACAAAAAGCCCTAATATTAGCAATATAACACATTATAAATCATAAATTAAATACCCAAAAGAAACAGTGGATCTATACCACTAAGCCTCTGGGACTCCTCCACGTGTCACTTGTGGCTCTTCTCCTGAAAATTGTTAACCACATAATGAGACTCAAAAGTCCCAGTAACCAAAGCCAATTTATGATAGTATATACAAACAGTTAAATATGTGCTTACTAAGTGAGAATTAAAAATAATATAATTCCAACAAATATATGAAATATTACAATACACACAAACAACCATCCTTATATCCCTCCATTAACCTCGAGCCGTAGCCCTCACTCGGTGCTAAATTACCCGGCCAAAGGTAGATTAGCCCGAGCCCTTACAAACCACCTATTGAGTTCCAATAGGGGCATACCACGTGGCACATAAATACAACAACAATAGCAAGTCTCCCAACACCTCCCACAATAATCAAATAAATTTATAATAATATTGCACAATTATATAATATTGCAAAATTTATAATTTTCTCAATAATCACCCAATTAACATGAAGTAACACTAATCATAAATTAAAAGCATGGTTACCTTGTGGCTTTTTCAATAAATTATTCCTTAAAATTTCTCTCTCACCACAATCTTCACCAGTAATACAATCTACAAATAACATATTATTTATAAATATTAGTTTCAATTTTTGAAACTAATAAAATAATTCTAATAATAGAATTAAAAATATAACATAATTCCTAATCTCAATCTTAATACAAATCTATAGTTAATACTATTAAGTATAATTTTTAACTCCTCTTTTAATTATCAAAAACATTAATAATCTAAAAATCAACTTCTAAACTAATTTTTATTATCAAAATTTTCTTTTTATTTCATAAATTCGTACGTAAAATACCCAAAAATTAAAAATTAAGTCTCTAGCTTAGAATCATAATCCTATAGCCATAATAATTCATTTCTCATCCCAAATAATCATCTAAATCTCAATAAATCAACATATATTTTCAGATCTAGTCTAGAATTTGATCCATAAGCCACAAATTCAAAGATCACCAATAAATTTATACTCTAGAATATTTATTATACTACTAACAACCTCAAAAACCATATTTATTCAACATAAATTTATCCCTCTTCCAGATCTTAAATTTTCTACCACTACAAAATCAGAAACCAAAGAAGAAAGATGACTAAGAAAAATTTTTAGAACACTTACTTAGTCTTGAAAAGCTTAAAATCACACCCTAAATATCCTATTAAAAACTCTTACCTTAAAAATTTAGATATTTCGCACCGGCAACTCGCTTCTCTCCGCCTCAGCTAGCGCGCAGGAAAGGAATTGAAGAAATGAAAGGAAACGGGTGAGTTTTATAAAAATTCAGTGGGTCCCACACATTTTTTTTTATTATTTCTTCTTCTCTCTCCCCCTTTTTTTTATTATTATTTTATATTTACTATTCATGCGGCGCCGAAAGCAAATTCGTTTTCTTCTTCTTCTTCCTTTTTTTTTTGGCATACCTTTTCCCCTTTTTTTATTATAATAATAATTTAATAATTTTTTTATTAATTTTTTTTAATTAATTTTTTTAATTTAGAATTATATCCTAAATTAGATTTAATAATTATTTTCTACTAATTTTCTTACATCTAAATATTATTTTTTTTTTAAATTTCTATTAACCTAAATTAACTATTAAAATTTAAATTGGGATGTTACAGTTTATTTGTATATTAATAGTAAAAAATTGAGATTCTCAACTTTCATAAATTTTTAATTGATATTACGAATAATCTCAAGTATGATTAGCAGATTTTTCAATTAAGTATTCACATTTTTTTAATTACAAATAAAGATTATGGTCTTTCATTGAGATTTTGATAATTTAAATTCTATAATTATCATTAATATCCTTACAAGTCTTTAATTATCATTTCCCCTAGTTTTTGAGGCTTTGGTGCGGTCATAAGGAATGTAAATGGTAGCTTTAGTGCAACTAAAAACAGACATATCTTAGGGGCTAATATTGTCATCTTTTGTTTTCACTGTGTTTGATTAGACGCAGCGCATTGCAACTTTGTGGAAAAAATATTAAATCTTTTCATAAGCAAGACATTTCAAGATTGTCAACTGGATAATAAAATTGCCACCTATTGCAGTTTCAATTATTTTTATCGACTGACTTGATAAAAATGTTCTCGTCATTAGAGGCCTTCCAATAGATGAAATCTTCTTCAACATTTGGATTTGGAGGTTGTATGATTGTATCGATGTAATTTGTTTCACAATATCATAGGGGAGGTAGCGGGACAATTTTTTGATACTTGAATCCTCTAATATAATTTTGAACCTGTTTAAATAATTTTTAAAAGTACATTCAAATTACATTTAGAATGTGCTTTTATTAAATTCAACAAATAATTAAATTTTTTAAATAAATTTTTACCAAATATAAATTGAAAACTAAATGTACACTCTGCAACAAGAGACACTTTAACGAAAGATAACTTTTGCTTTAGATTCATAAAACATGAGGTATTTAGGGAGAGGTGTCCATTTATGGTACCAAAAGCCTTTGCCCACTTGCCATAATATTCTCCATGAATTTGCTCTAAATATTACAAATGCTAATCCAAGTGTAGGAAGGTATGGTTGGAGCCTGGCAAGTGACAATTGTATTTACCACATGGAACATAAACTCAAAGTTTGTAAGGATTTGTAATGAGCTCTCGACAGACGAGCAAAGTTTCATGATATATGCATTATTTTAGCTTTTAAGCTTTCTCATTTCAAGGCTTCCATTTTTTTGTTTGGAGTTGCACAATCCCAATATATAAAAGTTAAGAGTTATTTTTCTCTTTCAATTGAACGTGAAAAGTTACCAAAAATTTTAAATTCAACTTGAGATTAATTTTATTTTTCAACTTACAGATTCGTTGTCTCCATACCCTTGGCGTGAACTCTCCCAATTCTATCATTATGTTGATTCTATATTTAAATTTTTTGATATTTTTTTAGTGGTCCCATCATTTTTAAAATATTTTTTATAATATAAAAAAAATATCCCTCTCTCTCCTCCCCTTCCCCCCTTCATTCCCTCTCTCTCTCCCTATCCATCTCTGAATCCATATCCTCGACGCGGCCAAATTCTGTGCATCCCATACTCAAGCTCGCAGAGCTTCTTCACTTTCATGACTTTCACATAACCTTTGTTAACTAATTTCAACCATAAATGCCTCCTCAAATCGTGAGGTCCTGATTCCCTCAACGACCTCTCTTCCTTTGATTTCAAAACCATCCCCAATGGCCTTTTTGACTTCGATGATGTCGTTGTCGATGCCACACAAGACATCCCTTCCCTTTGCAAGCCCACACGTAGAACTTGCTTTGTTCCTTTCAGAAACCCCCTCAACAAACTCAATAACTCCCCTAATGTCCCTCCCATCATCGCCATACTTTCTAATGGTGTCATGAGCTTCAAGGTGGCAACCGTCGATGAACTCAGTATCCTAAAGGTCCTTTTCTAGACTACTAGTGCCTATAGGTGGAGCAAGGATCCTAGGTCAGGGGGACAATGACGGAGCCAAGATCCTCACAACAAGAAAGGCTTTTTTATCTCTTTTAAATTCACTCTTTCTCGTTCACTATTTCTTTTTCTTTGTTTCTCAATTCAACTTTCAATTGTAAATTTATAAGTGTAATAAACTAGTGACAGACAATCAATCAGTTTACTCTTGAATCTTGAATCTTCATTTATCATTGTCTTTTTCTGACTAGTCCTTGAATGGTATTTAGAACAAGTACGACGCGACTCTAGTTTAATCAAATTAAATTTTTTCTATTTTTTAAAGGATTAATAAATAATATTAGTATTTAAGTATAATGAAATTGTGGGCTAATATTCATGAGGGTTTGAGTTAAAAAATTGAATAGTTCTAGACTAAAAAAGTAAGAATAAAATGAGTTTAAAATTTAAAATATGAAAATGAGGGATACAAAGTATAATACGTAAATGGTACAAATTACAAAATATAAAAACTCATATTTAAGACAAAGTCATTTTTCCCAAGTGAGGGGGGCCTATGGCCTCCCCTTAATTGCATGTGGCTCTGTCATAATCTATAGGTTTTTTTATTGCGGTCATCATTGTCAATTTATTGGTAAAGGCTTGACATCTATCATTCAAAGTAAACTATTTTCAGTGCTTAAATATTATATATCCAGCTAGCTTCATGTATTTAATATACTCTAATATCACTTTTGGTATCCACAAGATCTTGTTATTGGCGATAACGCAGTTCTTCCCATGGAATTCATCTAAGAAATGAGAAATAGAGGGCTGTTATCAAGTTGGTGGCCACAAGAACAAGTTCTAGCTCATCGTTCAGTGGGAGAATGTTCATGAATACATACATGCCCCCCAATAATCTTTCTAATATAGGTGATTTGGGCTTTGTTATTGTTGCTTTCTCAAAATGTTCTTCCCATAAGCACAAGTATGCTATGTTTTAGGACAATAAAATAGAGGTCTTTGAATAGCATGGTTTTAGCGAGGTTTTCGCAAAAAAAAAAAAAAAAAAAAAAAAACACTCGCCTACTTTCATGAATCTTCGGAGAATCTCCGTGAATAGCATTTGCATGGAGATCCTTACTGATATGCTGCAATGTTTCTTTGTTTTGTTTGGTGTATTAAATTTTGCCTAGTTCCAAGTTCTACTTTCATGTCTCATGCAGATGTTTTTTGTTCTAGCAATGGCTTCTTCATGTGGATGGCAGTGGAATAATTTAAGGAGGTCTGCAATGGCAAAATTCCAGCTCATGAAAATCTCTCCAAGCTCACTCACTCTAGTAAGTCTAACTCACAGTGGGGAGTTGGACAAGGAAAGAGGGAATGGAGGAGAGAGGCGACTGAATCGGCCTCATGCATACAGTTTGACTTGCAGATGGTGGGAGGGGGTGGGGGCGAGAGATGAGAGGGGATGAAAGAGGTGGTGGGCCCACATTTAATATTTTATTATAAAAATATAAAAATAGTGGGACCCACATACTAAAATAAATGGAAAATCTGGCCCATAAACGTTAGGAGCACGGAGTTAATAAATTTCATATGTTCAGGAACAAAAATAATCCACAATTAAATTTAAGATCCCATTAATATTTAGCTTACAGTTGGTGAAAACGACCTTCAACTCATAAATAAATGTGAGTGTTTTTGAACTCTTTTGTAAAATTCTAGAAAAAGTTCATGTTTTTTCCTTATTCTTTTGAACTCATCAAGCTTTCCCGCTCTCTAAGGAGAAATTAGGAAAAAAAGCAAGGATGAAATATGTCTTACCTCTAGTTTTCTTAGATCACAATATAAATCATTTTTTAAAATTTTTGCTTGATTTAGAATATGAGATTGAATAGGTGTTGTATTTTTTTTTTCAAACTACACACTAACTTTGTTGAATGATTAATGAATATTTTAGAATAAATCAAATATTATATTTATTACATTCAAGACACAATTAGAAAGACGTAGGAATTTTTTAAAAAATCAAGATCTTAATCAACTTTTTATCTTTTGATAAATATAAATTAATTAACAATTACTTATAATTTTTTTCTGCCCTTTAATTTTTTTCCCATTGTCTTTGCTAAAAATAACACTTCTAAATTCCTCCAAAATTTGGTGAACATTAAACATGACTTCAACATACTTTTCTCTATTGAACATCATACTCTCAGCTAAGTTCTTGAACATTGAGACATGAAAATTAATTTAAAAATTGAGATGAAAAATTATTTTTTTTCCTTTTAAAGATTAGGATATCATTTTAAATCATCTTACCTTATCCTATTCAATTCTAAACATACTCGCAGCAATAACTAGTAAGCCTATAAAAAAAAGTTGGCTTTTAAAGAAGGGCAAATTAAAAAATGATTTTATTTTTAACTTAAGTTTTACTATATAAATTTAGATATTTTTTTTCATATACTGAACAAAATTTTAAAAACTGAATTGTCAATGGCTTTTGATTATATGAATAATAACTCAAAAGAAATAACTTTTTAATATTTATTCTCATTTTAATTATACTTTTTTGTATGATATAAAATTTTAAAACGAAAAAATTTATAAACAATGCAAATTTTATATTTTTATATCAATGTAGCGATGAAATTAATATGAATATCGATATATCCATAAAATGTATAATAAGCTACACTACTCATATCTGTCTCTCACGCTCATTTCTCATAATTCGCTTACATGATATATCATATATGGCATCCATATGTACAACAATTTAAATCAAACTATAAATTCTGTTACTATTCATTAAACTTGGTACAATGTATGAAAAAACTTGTTTAAATTAATTTTAGAAGATTTAACAGATAGTATTGTAATGGTCTACATTCTTTGCAGGTGGCAGAAAATTCTGGCGCAACTATGAAATGGAAACAGAACCGAATCAAAGTTTTAGGCACATTTGCAACTAACAAGTACCGTCCATGATATCTACCAGCAATTCCTGTACCATACCTCTATCAGGAATCTTGCCTGCCGCACCATATATAGGTGCTAACCCTCCACTTACTGGACCAGGATTTTCTTTTACCTAAATTTAGCCAAACACTAAATTAATAGGCAAACAGCAAAAGATAACTCAAGAAAGTAGCATCATATCAAACAGTATACACTACTATTTTTGACCCTCCTGCGGTAAAAAAAGCAATACATGAACTAATTGAATTAAAATATGAATTAAATAACAATAGTAATAATAATACTAATAATAATGTGGCAAAAAAAAAAAAACTCCTTTTATCATAAGATGCTTTCAACTGCTTCATTGAAATCAATAAATAACAGTTAACTCATTAAGTATGTTTAAAAAAAAAATACCAACTTTACCTATTAAAAATAGAGAGAGAGATATATATAGTATATGATGAGTCATAGAATTACATTTACTTCTATTAAACACCCTACAATAAATATAAAGTCATTCATTAATAGGGGCACTTTTGAAAAAAAAATAATAATTACATCTCAAAAGACTAAAAATGCTTTAAATTTTTGAATATTTAACTTCTCAAAATAGCGTTACATTTTTGAATGGATGGAGTAATAAATAACCCTACATATACCTTATATTAAAGACCAAAGAATCCTTTAAAAAAATATTATATAATAAGGACCGGAGAGAGTACTAATAAGAATACATTTCATTTGATAAACAAAATAAAAAAAGAAAATAAAAAATTAATTTTGAAGAAAAAAGTAACATTTATATGCTGAGCATGAGGTGAGAAAAAATTATGATTAATGATAACAATAATGCAATAGATATTAAACACCTTATTTTTCATTACACAGGAGAAGACGGAGCCTAAGCATTTAAGATACTAAATTTAAAGAGCTGAGAGCATTTTAGTTCGATTATAATTTTGTTTGCAGTGACACGGTCAAAATCACATAAAAATAAAGTGATCCACAAACTACCCCCAACTCTTGGACTGTTGGTTATCATGACTACAGTTCCAAGTTCAAGAGGAGGATACCACTTTGGCGATAGAAGTGAATTTGCTATTTATGGAGAATGGTTCCTTTGTTCCAGTTTGACAATTCAGTTGTACCGTTCATACCACGGATTATATGTGTGCTGTGCTTGTATCTGTTTTTTTCCAGTGCGTCTGTATGGTTGGTACTAACTTGTGTTGTTAACCTTGTATTAATTTGAGTAATGCATTTGACATGCACGCCAACATCCCTGCTCTCGCGAAATATTTAATCAAACCTAAATATCCACACCAAGTAAAAAAAAACTTACGGTCATCACAGAGTCCTTCAAGTCCCTGAGGAAGTCTTCAACAACCGCCAAATGCTGCAGTGTCACACAGATATGAATGCTGATTCAAGAACAAAGAAAAAGAAAGCAATTTTAGTTTCTTTGAAGTGAGAGCCACAATCCAACAAGTAATACTTAAACTAGAAGGTCAACAAATTTCCAAAATAAATATCCCAGATTACAGTAGTGTTGCATGGATCAAACCCCGACCTGTTTGGTCTCTGCAATGCATTCAAGTGCCACCCTCTGGATGACATGATATCATTGACTTCAAATATGTCTAGAACGTCAGATCCAAAAGCCACAATTGTCATATCCGGTCTTCCAACGATGAATAATTCTGGAATCTCACCTATGCTGCACACACCGGAAACACTGCAATCAAACTTCATGAAAGCTGCAACATAACCACACAGAGAGAGAGAGAGAGAGAGAGAGAGAGAGAGAGTATGCATACCCTTCCTGTATTCTTTTCGAAACATCCATAATTGCTTTTGTATTCTCCAGGTAACCTGTAGAATGAAATGGCCCAATAATTGACCATCAACCACGCATTAGGTGTCACATGCAGTAAAAGGAGCAAGTAAATTCTCGCCCCAAACGCTACAGAGTTCGTGGACTGTCACCTTCTTCTCCTAAGGACATCATTGCTGCCCAAGCTCCAGCAATAAGACCTCCAGGCCTGCTTCCAGCCATGGTTGGAGAAACATACAACCCACCAGACCACTCAGTAACTGCAAAATCAACATAAATGAGAAAGCAAAAAAGAAAACTGCAACATATATGCATGATAAGGCAAAGGCCAGACAGGCACAAGGGCACCACCAATACAGAAAGTGGATTTGAAACCCAATTACCACAAGAATTTGCTTCATTATTATTAGCTCTGTTGCTGAAAAACAAACTTTCTCTCCACACAGTGCAATCTCTATCTAGCACTAATTTCTATTAAAAGGTTTTTTTTTTGGAAAAACATAATTTTGGGTCTTTATACTTTGCTTGCGTTTTGTTATAGGTTCCTGCACTTTTTTTTGGGTGTTATAAATCTCCACACTTTTGTTTTTTGGTGTTTTAGGTTTCTCTAAGGTCCCTACACTTTGTTCATTTAAACATTTAAAACACCAAAAAACAAAAGTGTAGAGGGACTTAGAACACTAAAAAAAGTACAAGGACCTATAACACAATGCGAGTAAAGTGCAAGGACCAAAGTTATGTTCCCCCCCTTTTTTAAAAAAAATTATTGACTGGGTTGCAAATATTTTAACTTCTAGGAACATTATTGTAATTGGGATCGTCTATCCACTTTTCATAGTTGGGATCATCTGTCAATGGTTGTTCGGCCTCACAAATGAAATATTTCTCTTGGCTTCTCTGATGTATCGACATAAGGACACTCTATGACTACCATAGATAATTGCTTTCACTGAGTTTGTGCCTACTAATCATTTGGGGAAAGGATTTGGGTAGATTTCCCACCGTTAGAGGTGTGCCAGCTCTCAATTTGGTCAACATTTTAGGCACCCCTCAAAATGGCACAAAGGTGATGCACCATGTGCTACCATGTAGTGTGCCTATTGTGGCAAATAGTACAATGACACCATTTTTCTGGGGCGAATAGAGCACGAATGCTCTAATGCCATGAGAAAACCTAGTAAGCAATACCTTTCTTGTCATTCTGGAACCATTTGCTACTAGAATGTAAAGTGAAAGAGGTAGCAACAAGCTTGCCACTGATAAAGACTTGGTAGTATGGGATACCAAATCTTACATTGAGCAGTATGGAATACTTAATGGGAATTTGAGTGCGTTGGTTCTCTCACCAACTAGCTTTTGGGTAGGGTTCTATTGCCGGGGATTGAAACTAGGTCTCTTGGGTGGAAGTTAGGCATCCTAACAACTGCATGACAAAAGCTAGCTATTGAGATGAAAGAATCAACCGACTTAAATATTCCATTGAGCATCTCATACTACTCAATATGAGACTTGGTATCTCTTAATACCAAGTCTCCATCAGCTACTCAAGTATGAAATTGTTGGGATAAGTCAAAGATATTAATAAAAGCAAGATAAGAAACACTAATCCCACATAATCAGAGATATCAAATAAGAGATAAGATCAGTAGTAATAAATTAAATACTGGACCTTTATTAGTACTGACAAACAAGCATGGACCTTTATTAAATTATTGTATCACACACACACACACACACACACACACACACACACACTCACACAAACAGCATACAACTACATAAACTTTTACGCATTGTAAACCAAAGAAGCAATAGAATAATGAGAATTGTAAACTTACCAGCAACAAATTGATGCTGTTGAGTCCAGAAGCCCAAAATGCAGTATATTAATGATCAGCTTCACACAAGGCACCAACCAATTTGCCATGACAGCATATTGCAGTGAAATAAATCCAAATAGAAAGAAAGGAATGGGGACGGAATGGCGCACAAAAGGGATGTGGATAATAATAGCAATATTTGTTACTATTTCCCACCCAGACATTATTTTCAATTTAATTGCTTTCTCTTGCAAGGCAGTTAGAGATTATCTGTTTAGGGATTCTCCTAGCCAGAGTTCCAAATAGTTTACAAGGGTCATTATTTTGTTTTTAGATAAAAGTCAATCAGTATACCTAGCTATTTCTAGAAAAATGAGTAAGTCAGGATTCAGCCCTTCTATGAAAAGATTACTATCGCAAATAGCCATGTGAAACTATGATGTATGAAGAAACAGAATGTGAGGATTTGCCCAATTCTTCTTTTCCTCTTATATCTCCTATGTACAGTTTAGCTAGCAAAAGAGCATGAAAAATGATGCTTTTCCAACACCTCTTCATGATTTCTTTCAGAAGAGATGAATGACTATGAATATGATACTATCAGACTACTGAAATTGCATGTTGGCTCCATTGATTCATCCTGCTATTTCTAGAATGGGAAACCTATAGTAATCACAACTCATTCTGGGGTTTTCCAAGTTGAAAATACACCTATATACTGACAAGGAACAAAATGACATTAGTTACATATTATTATTTTTAATAATTAACTCAGGTTGTTTACAGCTTCGTGTGAAACCAGTCCAATGTTAAAAATTGCCTTAAGAAGTTTTTTTCCCTTAAAAAAAAAAGAAATAAAAGGAAAAGAAAGAAAGAAAAGAAAAGTGCACATTTTCAGTGGCTTGCTTCAACATACTCCATCTCTGAATTGCTTTTACATTCTTCAGCAAATCAATTAGTTACCTTTCTGATGTCGTGGTTCCTGTATAGTACTATACTCGTTCCTTTAGGAGCTAAACCATATTTATGCACGTCCACTGATATTGAAGAAACTCCTTTAACAGAAAAGTCAAAAGGTGGAATGGAGTACCTAGGAAAAAAAAATAACCATATAAAGCCACGCCTCTTTTTAAAGAAGGGTGGTGGGTGGGGGAGGATTCAGATGTCATGACTCTTCATGCTTAAATGTTAGAAAGTAAGAGTTGGTTTGCATCAAAGTGTTTCAGATTTATAAAATTGCTCTTAAAACATTTAAATTATTAGAGTCTATCAGCCAGCAGAACCGGCCAGCAAAATCAAGAACTTCTTCAAAGAAGAAAAATATTAACTCAATCCTTTGCAGGCAGAGGCTTCACTAAAGATCCAGTTTTATATGTAACTGAAGAATTAGGTTCAAATGTCAGAATTTAAATATGAAAAAAGAAGGACCTAATATGATTTCCCCCATATAAAAAATGAAGCCAAAGAAACACATAACATGACGACAATAGCATTTAGATGAATAACTAAGGCACAAAACTTATGCTGGATTATTGACCATACCCAAGCTTGCGAGCAAAAGGTAATACAAAGCCACCAAGACAGAGGTCAACATGAAAGCAAATTCCGAAGCTTGATGCCAGGTTACCAAGTTCCTATAGAAGAAAGGGGTACATTTACCGTATTATATACCTGATCAAGCAATTTGAATTTAAAATACGTTTTCAGCATTAAAAGAAAAACAAAAAACTTACTTCAATGGGGTCAATTATTCCATGAGGAAATCCAGGGGCAGAACCAACAATCTGAAAGTAAAAGAAAGTTTTAGGCTTAAGCACAAGAAAATTGAGTTGTCAGGAGCTTTCTTAAACACCAAACCTGTGCCACTTCATACAATTTTAAATTTTAATAAAAAAGCCATAACTCCAAAGCATGCATATGAAATCAACAGAAAAGTGACTGTATGTAATCAAGTAACTTAATACCAAGATGGTATTTTTGTTAATATGATGTCGAATTGCTTTTGGATCTGCCTGAAATCTTTTGTTAACAGGGATGCGCCAGAGTTTGATGTTAAAATATTGAGCAGCTTTGTCATATGCTGAGTGTGCAGACTCAGGTATTATCCTACAACAGAAAGAAACTTTCATGAACATATATTTTGAATAATTGACAAACAGAAAGAAACTTTCATGAACATATATTTTGAATAATTGACAAACTGCCAAATATGTTATAGTGATTCACCGATGACATACATTTCAGGTATTGTAATTCCTTTTTTAAACTTCATATAGTCGCGTGATGATTTGACAGCTAATAATATACTTTCAGTCCCTCCCGATGTCATATTTCCACAAATTTGTCCCCCTGAACTCTTTTCTTTGCCTCCAAGAAGTGCAGCGGTCATTGCAACCACTTCTGCCTCAAAGTGTGCAACACTTTGAAATACATCCAAATGCAAGGGATTGGTATGTGCAAACCTGAAATATAATCAAAATAAAATTTTCATTAGACATAAAGAATCTACAGCAAAATCATAATATGGAGTTACTTTAAACATTGCCACAAATGCATGTAAGACTTCCTACACTGCCAATTATGTCCATGCCTCAACACCACCTATGAAATTGTTAACAAAAGCTATCCTTTGAATGATCCCATGAATCTAAAAAGTGTGCAGAATTAGGACTAGCCCGAAATCTGATTTTAATAACAATGTTATGGTCAAAGTAATAAGGTTAAATGCAATATAATGGAAATGTTTTTAAGGGGGTAGGGAGAGGAAAAGTGACAAATTTGGTGAAAAAATACTCCATTATTTCACTATTGCTATTTATAAGAGCTGACTATGATATTTACAAGACTATATCAACATAGAGTAATAAATTTTATCTTAACTTCTAACCACCACCTAATCTATCTATTAAAAAAATAAAATAAATTTGCACAATTTGACTACACATTTTAACACTCCCCCTCAAGTTGGAGAGTGGATGTCATCTATTCCCAACGTGGATGCTAATGTATTAAAATGTTCATTTGATAATCTTTTTGTGAGTATATCTGCCAATTGATTACCAAAAGGTATATAGGGAGTACATATTAGACCACTTTTCAACTTCTCTTTGATAAAGTGTTGATCAATTTCAACATGCTTGGTCTTATCATGTTGTATAGGATTATGAGCAATGTTGATAGCTACCTTCTTGTCACAATATAAGTCTCATTGGACCTACCCATTTGATTATCAAATCTGATAAAATTATCTTTACCCACAACAACTCACAAATTCCAAGTGCCATAACTCTAAACCCAGCTTCAGCACTAGATCTAGATACTACATCCTGCTTCTTACTTCTCCAAGTAATGAGAGTTGAGCCAAGAAACGCATAATAACCTGATTTAGACCTTCTATGATCCATATCCCATCCATGATCTGCATCTGTATATGCTTCAATAGTCAATCTTTTCCCTCTCTTGAATAGAATGCCTTTTCTTGGAGTGCCTTTCAAATACTCAAGTATTCGATAAACCGCTTGTAGATGAAGTTCTTTAGGATCATGTATAAATTGACTTACCACGCTCACAGCATAGGTAATGTCTGGCCTAGTGTGATCTAGATAAATCAATTTCCCAACAAGTTTTTGATAAGATTCCTTATTGACAAAAGGCTCTGGAGAAGGAGGTTTGCTGGCCTTGTGACTTTTCTTTGGCTTGCCAGGATGTTTTCCTTCCTGAAGAAGAATGTTTGATGAACAAAGTATGATCGCCTTAAATCTGTTTGAATCCCATGCCAACCATGGCCTTTGAAAACCTACCAAACCATATTTTGGGTGATTGTTTCAAGTCGTACAAAGCCTTTTTAAGCTTGAAAACAGTACCAGGAGGAAGATGAGAATCAAACCTAGAGGGAATCTCCATATTAATCTCTTCCTTTAAGTCACCATGTAAAAATGCATTCTTCACATCAAACTGCAGCAAATCCCAATCATAGAGAGCTGCTAAAGATAACAAAATATGAAAAGTATTCATTTTCGCAATAGAAGCAACAGTTTCTTCATAGTTAACCCCATATGTTTGAGTATATCATTTGGCAACAAGCCGAGCCTTATATTTGTCTAAAAAACCATCAGAATTGTATTTGGAAGTGAAGACCAATTTACACCCAACAAGCTTCTTTCCCTTCCATAATGGAACGAGATCCCATGTATTGTTGTTCTCAAGTGCGTCCATCTAAACTTTTATTGCCTTAACCCAATTTTCATCTGCTAATGCCTCAGATACAAATTGTGGTATCAAGATGGGATAAAGACTAGTAAGGAAAGCTTTATGACTGCAAGACAATTTCTTATAGGAAAGAAACGAAGACATGGGTATAAGGATTTTTTGGTACAATTGCGGGTCCCTTTTCTCATAGCAATAGGTAGAACGGAATCAAGTTGTTTAGAATTTTTTTCAAATACATCCTGACTATCAAAAACATCATGAGAACTTGAAGGAATTTTAGTATTTTCAGGAAGATTAGGAGTTACCTCACAATTTTCATGCACGAGTTTAGAAGTTTGAGCAGGAGCTATTTCAAATGTTTGGACTTGTGTAAGTTGTGATATTCTCTTCTTCTTCCAAGTGAAAAACCTATAGTGGACGAGTAGATTTAGGACTTGATGATACTTTCAAGGTCTCACTAGGTAAGGAACTAGAAAGTTTGTTGACAAGAGGATCATGACCCTTGTCCTCATCAAGAGGACTCTCTCTTTCAAGAGGGGTATTGACATAAGAATTAGATTCGGAAAAAGTGATATCAGCAAAGACAAAAAACTTCCTAGAAGGAGGATGATAACACTTTTACCCCTTTTGAATAGAGGAATACCCAACAAACATACATTTAAGAGCTTTAAGATCAAGTTTAGTCCTTTGTTGAGAATGCACATGAACAAAGACTACACATCCGAATATTCTAGGCATAAGACCACTTGATGTATTAAAATTAGGGAAAAATTAGGTAAGAACATCAATAGGACTTTTTTTAACCAAGGATTGGGGTTAGAAGTCTATTAATCATGTGTGTAGCAATTAAAACAGCTTCTCCCTAATATTGCGCAGGCACATTAGTTTGAAATAATAAGGCTCTGGTAACATTAAGAAGATGACTATTTTTCCTCTCAATCTCCCCATTTTGTTGGGAAGTATTAACACAGGATGATTCATGTAGAATTCCACGTGTCAAAAAATATAGACAATGATTGATTAAAAAAACCTTTTGCATTGTCAAAGATAAACCTTTGTATCCCAACTCCAAATTGAGTCTTAATCATGTTATAAAATGTGGGAAAAATAATACTAACATCAGATTTTTATTTTAGCAAATAAATCTATGTTACACGAGTGCAATCATCAATAAAGGACACAAAGCATCGAGACCCGCTAACATTAAGGACACTAGAGGGACCCCAAATGTCACTATGAATCAAGCTAAAAGGAACTGAAGTTCTTTTATTACTTATAAGATATGAAGATCATTTATGTTTTGCAAGCTCGCATACATCACAATGAAAGGACTCAGCAGGTACATCTTTAAACCAAGAAGGAAACATAGCTTTCAAAATATTAAATAAAGGGTGACCCAAATGACAATGATGAAGCCAAATTTGGTCTTTTCTAGACTCGACTCTTTTTGACTAAGAAGAGGAGGAAGCCATCAAGCTTTGAATCCTACTACATTCACTAGGCTCATCAAAAAAATAAAGTTCATCTCTTTCTTCAGCAAGTCCAACCATCTGATTTGTCTCTCGCTCCTGAAAAAGACAAGAGATAGAAGAGAATAGGACATAACAATCAAAATCTGCAGTAAGTTTTTTCACAGAGATAAGGTTTATGAACAGTTTAGGAACATGCAAGACATTTTTTAAGAGAAGACTATCACTCAATCTGACATTCCGTTGACTAGCAATAGTAGCTACAGACTCGTCACCCCACATGATTTTTCTAGTACTAGGACATAGATTATAAGATACGAAATTCTTGGAGGAATTTGTCAAATGGCTTGAGGCTCCCAAATCTAAAATCCAAGAGTGAAAAAAATCTTGTTTTGAGGCAATAAATGTAGATAAAAATAAGACAAATGAAGGCTAAAAGGAGATACCTGAGAACCCCAAAGAACAGATACCTATACTAGAACTAGAAGTAGTTTCCTTGTCAAGTGACTCTAGCATAGATCTTAGTTTTTTAATCTCCCCCTTAAAATTAATCTGACTAGAATTCTCCCTGGTAGAATCAATGGCCACATGAGCTTGTCCTTTTTTCATATTTGGAAGCTTACCATGCAGCTTCTAGCACTTCTCCTTGGTGTGCCACAGCCTCTTGCAATGAGAGCAACGAAGAGGTTCTTTCTTAGAAGAGTCTCCTTGTTTTTCATTTTCCACAGAATAAGGAGCAACATTCCTTAAAATCATGGAAGAGCTTTCCACAGATGGAGTTTCCATCATCACTCCTTGACAGCCTTCTTCTGCTAATACAACGGCAATGGTCTCACTGAGAGAGGGAATATCTTCCCGACCAAGAATTTGAACTCTTATAGAATTCAAATTTTAAATTAAGTCCAGCAAGATACTCAAAAATTCTTTGCTTCTCAATGAAGCGTTTAAAGGTAGCTACATCATTAGAATCTTTCAAAGTAATACACTGATAATGGTCTGATTCTTGCCACAAGCTCTTCATAAGGGTAGAGTATTTAGTGATAGATTTATTGCCCTACTTGGTAGTGGAAATCTTGGTCTGTATCTCATAAATTTGTGTAGCATCCTTCACCTTCAAGTAAGTATGGTGCACCGTATCCTAAATCTCCTTAGCTGAGGACAGAAACAAACACGTGCGACTAACTTCAAGGGCCATAGATTGCCACAGCTAAGACATTACCATTGAGTCTGCTTCATCCCAAGCATCGAACCTGGGTTCTCTTGGCTTAGGACCAGTGCCAAGTAAATGACTAAGCTTCCCTCAACCCTTTAAAAAGGTACGAACATATTGACACCAAGCTAGAAAGTTGGCTCCAGTCAATCGATAAGCAATCGGACATGATTGAAACAAGGAAAGAAGGAGATTCCGAGTAGAATGGTGACCGGGGGCCAAACGGAGCCCAGACATGCTCTCACGCGTCGAAAACACAATATTGGGCAAATTCAGTTAGGCAGCATGTGCATTGGTAGACGGTGGTCAGACTTTTGGTTCAGCCGATTAGCAGCAGGCAAAGGTGATGATCTAATACATGTAGGGTAAATGGTCTTCAGCAATAGTAGGTTTCACTGTTCGGAACTCTAATGTATAGAGACAGCTAAACCCTAATGCAAAAATGAACCCAATCTCAAAAAACTCTAAGCCTTAGATAGGCTCTGATACCATGACAAATTTGGTAAAAAAATATCCTTCATTATTTCACTATTGCTATTTACAAGAGTTGGCTGTGTTATTTATAAGAGTATATCAATACAGAGTAATAAATGTTATCTTAACCTCTAACCACCGATTAATCTATATATTAAAGAAATAAAATAAATTTACACAATTTAACTATACATTTTAACAAAAAGGAAAGGTACAGAATTTTGCTTGGAATTAATTTAATGGGAAGAGGAAATGGAAAGGTAAAAAGTAAAAATTCTCTTCTTTCTCTCAATCTTTCATGCTCTAACAACATAATATTTCAAGTTTAAGCAATCAGGGAGTTCCCCAGGCCTTGCAGGATATATCAGATGCTGAATGGTCTAAAAGCAAAACACATAATGATAAGATGACCCCAGCTTCAAAAACATATGACAGGAAATTGGACACCATGCGCAAATTACACTGTTAGTTACTTAGTCACATTATCATTGAATTATGCATAAATAATTCCATATTAAAAATGCAAACTTAAATAAGACACTGGTAGAAACGTCAACTGACAACTCTGCCGTGTACTAACATTGAGCATGCCTCATTTATCAAAGAAAAGTGTGCATCAAATTCACTTCCTCCGATGTAGCTGCAAGAAATAAACAAAGCAATGAAACAGAAAGTGTCAGGTGGATGAACCTGAGAAGTAAGGGGAAGTGAATCAACATAGGGAAAAAAGAACCCACAAAAAAAATAACTAAATAAGCAGAACTTGACATTAAATGTAACAAAATTAGAAACATACACTGTACCAGAGCATCTGCCTTGCCAAATCACATCATTTCTCTTCTCATCTCTCATTTTCTCCAGAACTTCCATCCCTAGTCCTACCCTTGGTAACTCTGTTCTCCAACCTTCCCTTTTAGATTTACGGTCATACTGCAACTTATCCACAACCTGTTTCCCAATGATTAGATCATCCACAAATGACTTAACTTCCAGGGCTTAGAGGGAAAAAAGTTAAAGCAAAGTGTGGGCTTGTAAAAAGTAATCTGACCGTGATTTATGAAACAAGAATGAGAAAGAATTATAAGGCACACCAGGTGCATGTACACCTTACAACCATGATTTATTTTGCACGGAAGATCCACACATGAAATATATCTTCACCATTGGGTGTTTGAGCACCAAATGCACACAAGCATTTCTTCAACAACAATACCATGCAAGAGATTCAAGACAATGCTTAAGAAGATAATTCAATGAACAAGGCTAAATAAAAGTTTGCACAGCATCGAGATGTTCTGATGTTCACATAGGACACCAAAATAAACATTAAGCATAACAATATGAAATGCTAGTGGCCAGGGATTAAACATGCATGTTCAATAAGCAAGGGTGTCACCTTATGCCATGTCTAAGTCACTTTACCATTCAAGCACGGTGCTATCTTTGGATTTTGGCAGTAGACCAAACTAACCTGAACTAGTAAGTAGATTGGGCACTGACATTTTAGATGGAGAAATTTCAAAATTCAATTTCTGTCATCCCAAAAGTTTTGTGATGTCAAAAACAGGAAAATTGAACTGATCATTGCTCTGATAAATCTAACTCTCAACCAAATTATTGTGGCAAGTTGAATATAATCCAGCAAAGAACAAAATTAATGTAGAACGTAATTCAGCATTAAAAGCTTGATGATATCGAGTAGACTCTAGTCACAAGTCAATGCATGGTATCGTCGACAGATGTAGGGAAATTAAAGCGACTGCTTATTTATCCAAGCAATTGAGTACGCTCGCTAGAATACGTCCCCTGGCCAAGCAATGTACAAAATCAAAACTCATTGTAAGAACTGTGTGAAAAATAATCTGGTAGCGATGAGCCAATGGCTTCTCCTTACATTCCATATGGCATTTTACCAGCAACGATGTAGAAAAAGTAAGAATTGGTTAACTCTCAGGGACGGAAAATAGGACAGATGCAGACAAAACGTCAAAAGCTTGTGAAAAAACACATTACCTTCTGTTTTTCGGCATTGATGTAACTCTTCACACCAGGGATCAATCTGTCGGTGCACATAGATCACAAATATGGACTAAGCATATATCCATTTGGCTTTATAATATAATTCTCTTAAATTATTAAAATAAAAGCAATGGGTAAAATTTGAATTAGAGAAAATTTAATTAGACAAGCTACTTGATTGAGTTGATGAGTAGCCCCAGAAGAGTAGGTTTAAGTCCTTTATCGTGCACGAGATGAAAAAACGATCGAATTGTGCTGGCGAGAAGGACAGTGAGCAGAGGAGAGAGAAGCAGAACGATTGGTTCGTATTGAGATAGGAATGAATTGGCATAATTTCTGAAAAGATCGAGGCATAAAATCAAACCAAAATCCATTGTGTTCCAGGGAAGCAAGTCAACGAATATAGCGATAAATTTTAAATCGGACGAACGGAGCGAGGGAGGATTTCAGCGAATGCTGCGTGAAGGAAATGGATCAGGGTAGAGTCTAGAGATGATATTCCGTGCTGATCCGACTACAAGGTTACTCATCACCCGGGTCCGAGTTCTGCATCATTCAGACGTGAAGCTTCTTATTCTTATTTTTATTTTTATCAAATTTAAACATTTTTAAATAAATTTGTTCACCACTAACCTTAAAAATACAGATTTAGCTTATATTAAATAATAAAAAATTTGAAATTTTAAATTTCGCAGGTTGACTATCATATAAATATAAAAAATAGGTAAATTAACTACTTAAATATACTTTGAATAATAAAAATATAATTTGAGCATCTAATTTAACATTTTTTTAAAAAAATTAATTATCTATATATATCATGGACAGAATGGATTTAGCATTAATCTTTCTATAATTTTTATAATTTTTTTATTTTAATAACTAAAATATTTAAAATTATTCAAAAATTAATTTAAGAGCAAAGTTCATGTAATTAATCTTATATACTTTTATACTTTTATTAAATCAAATTAAAACAAGTAAATTTTAATAGATTAATAATATTAATAACCAGAATTTATTATAAATTAAATAATTTATAAAAATTTACATATTTAATTGAAAATAATTACTTTAAGTATATAATATTAAGTATATAAATTTTTTTCTTAATTTAAAATGAAGGTTCCCTAACATCCTGAGTTTTAAATTTTGAATTAAATAAATTAATGAAAGATAAGAAAATCTGTGTATTTTACTTAAGGATGATTAGAAACGAGTAATAAGCCTGTTAAATTAGTTGATAGCCTCTTATTGAGTTTGAAAATGTCATGAGCCACTTGGACCTAATTAGAGAAGCAAATTCAAGCCTAGTCTGTTCGTACCATCTACCCTGATGAACGCTTTGCATTGTGATAGAAGGCACAAAGTTTGGAACTAAAATAGCGTGCTCACATGTGCGACTGGAGAAAAAGATAATAGGGTGTTATGAGCTTAGTTACACTTTAGTAAGTGATGCACACAAATTAAACGCACCACAAGTGTATAAATCAAATGTCATAAAGCAAATCAAGATCATCCCACAAGAAAATAAAGTAAAAGGAATTAAGCACCAACAAAATTAATCTCATCTTAATTTTGTCGACCAATCAAAGAGTAAAGTTTTACAAACTTAAAATTAATCAGTCATAAAAGCAATAAAAATGATACTGTTGTAAGATAAGCAATCAAGAAATACCCTAAAAATTCTAACTCTCTTGTATACTTTGCAATTCAATTTTACATATAAGTACCCGTCCATGACAAAAAGCCATAATATAACTAATCGTAATGTCTTGTACAAGTGAAGATCCAATGTGCACAATCTATATAACGATTACCATGAGCTCTGATCATGAATAAAACAACCATTAATTCAAGGGGGGGGGGGGGCGCTCATCCATATTTAAACGTGTTTTTAACAATTGAAAAGTGATAAACATAATGCAACCATTCCCAGGCATCCAGGTGCACCTAATGCAACTATTCCTTGATCTGACAGCTCAGCACAGAATATGTGAATGTTTAGATGTACTTTAGACCCGAGATATATTGTTGTCTAGAGATTAGATACTGGGCCAGGGAATATATCATTCCTACTAAACCCAATATCCTAATTTTGAGCACATCTCCCATTACAATAGAAGGCAGATTAAGAGGTAACGTAAGCAATGGGGTCGCATCTGAATGCTTAGCATAACTCCAAACGTACCTGTTAAAAAGTATATGACTAGGAAATGTAAGAATGAGGAGGGCCAAATTCTTCACCACAAAGGCCCAATCTGGCCCACCAATTTGAAGACCCCATCCAGCATCACCATGCCAGACATCTTCCAATATGCTGTAGAGGGAAGTCAAAACCAAATAAGCTGAGATCACAAGAGTCACAGGAAAATATCTTTGCTTGTCCCCAAAACCAGCAACAAAATCAGAGTCCTGATTGAGCAGCAGCAAGATAGGAGCCAAGAAAAATATGGCCCGGTTTGAGCCTCCAGTAACGTTAATATTCAATATGAGGCATATCGCAAAGCACATTATTGTTGCAACATTACCAACAGCAGGCATCCATGCTCCATCCGCAGCCATCCTCTTGACAGTAAAGGAGGAAGTGGAGGCTCTTCGTTGAATGAATCTAGCTCTAGGTGGGAAGCTAGTAGATCCATCTTGACCAGAATAATTATGCCTAGTTCCACCTCTGTCAACTACCTTTTCCCGCAAAATTGTAGCAAGTTCATATTTGATCTCTAAGGCTATAAGCATAAAGATTGCCGCATACAAACCAAGAAGGGATGTCCTGGCACCCTCAACAGCCAGCAAAGTCGTAAATTTCTCCTCCTCCGCATCCATACCTCCTATTTCTCTATTTTGAAGTACATTTTTAATTCTCATTTGACCCTCCAAAAGATATGTAACAGGAAAGAGAGCCACAAGAAGTGCAAATACCCAAGGCAGAAGCTTAGTGCTCGAAGCAGAGGGAAAATGAGTGAAAATGACAAAAACAGAGGCACAAACCATAGTGACTACAATGAGGGCATGCAAGACAGCTGCCTGCAGAAAGTACTCAGCAGAAATGTAGGTACCAAGTGCAACCCCTATGGATATGGAGTAAAATGCTCTAAGTTCAACGATGTACTTAATGGGTAAGACAGACATGACAGATGCTAGAGTGAGCAAAATTACAATAATAAGCAGCCAAGAAGGCCAAGTAGCCTTCTGAACCATGTAACCATAAATTGAGATATCATCAGCAGATTGACGTGCAGCTTTGATTAGATCAGAGTGATAACTCAACAGCACTGGTATTGGCGGCTGCATCAAGATGAAAAGTAGACCCATAGCCACAACCAGCACTAGGCATCTTTTGGCAGACTGAAAAGACAAGTAAAATACCTTGATTACTTGGTACCATCCATGCATGAACAAAATAGACATAATGGCTCATTCCATCAACGAGAGACGCCTTCAAAATTGTAATAAAGCAGGAAATTGCCTAAAATTTGCAATGCATATAGAATTTCCCCCACCCCAGGACCTTCTATGTTGCCAAAAATAATATGGATAGGATAGTTCTTACTTACCAATGCATGAGAGAAGTGGAGAGCGACAATAGGAATACAAGCTAACCCTGTCAATAGTATACAGAAGCCCAGAAGTAAACCATCTGACGGAGATCTCCCATTCCACCACTGGAGGACTTCGAAAATTGTCTCACGACAAAACCACACAGATAATGCAACCACAGATCCATGCACATAACCTTGCCATGGTTTCATCCTTGAAGCCATTCTAGATCTATCCCTATGAAATCCAACAATAAAATATATCAAACACACTAGGAATGCTTCAAACTGATATTGGCAATGCTAGAACAATAATTACCTGTAAAGAAGTAATGGAGGTGAAACAGCTAATAAGAGAACAGAGGAAACCCAAACAACAGGCTTGGATGCAACAAACAACATTGCCAGCTTTGAAGAATAAAGGCAAGTTAAAATCCAAACAGTTTTTGCTCCAATGCGATGATCTACAGATAGCTTTCTTACCAAAGCCAGACCCAAAAAAGTTGTCATGATAACCATATAGCTTGGATATATCACCTCATCCTCAAATCCATAGTAGTAAATGGCGGAGTAATTGAAAAGTCGATTCTCAATGTGGCATATTAGCAACACGTGGCTTATCAAGCTTATCTCAGTTAAAAAGTGAAACTTAGAAGGTAGAAGAGCTAAACCAGGAACAGCCATGGCCAGAGCAACATTTGCTATTATAAGTTTACAGAATGATTTCAAGGGCATGCCCCCCAGCCAAATATTTAAATCCCAAAAGTTGTGCAGCACAAACCATACAACCATCAAGCTCCCAAGTATGACAAAAGCAAAGTATGATGCCAAACTCTTCTTCACAAAGAAACGAGCAAAATAAAAGCCAGCAACTGACGGGAGAGGAAGGAACTGCAAATTAAACACAGATGCTAACTCAATTCATGTAAGAGTAGGAAAAGTCATAAGGTTTCATGAAACTAAATCATTTAATCACTAAGTATAAGAAATAGAAATAAGCTTGTGTGGTTTTATTATCATCAACTAAATAGCTCAGCAGGTCAAGAACAGAATATTTTTGTAGATCAGAAGAGACAAGCATTTAACTATGCCATACTTGATATATTGAATGTCAGCTCAAATCATCTCTACCATCAAGCTAAAGTGCAAAACAAAGTTCATCACACCGGAGAAGAGATTTGCCACCTTATTATCACGGCGCTTTTACACATTTCCCAACAATGTGATCAGAACATTAATATCATCTAGATTCTTGCAACTCAATATCTTATCAGAAGTATGACTACAGACTACCATTAGCAAATGTGAAAACCTAGGGAGCATAAGCCCATTCAGATTTATTGTGGAAACAAATTTAATGGTCCCCAGCAAAAAGATTGCAAAATAGATAAAAATATCTTTACTGGTATAATTGAATTAGTCCACAGATAATGGGGAAGAGAAGAAGGAAACTGACTCTTGCTAGGATTTAACAATATTTTGCAATCTGTGTGCAATGAAGAGGATTTCAATCGTCTATAAGCAAGCACGGAGTGCCAATATTATCATGGCAATGCATGATTATTAATTATAGAACTTATATTGCCCAAGAGAGTATAGAGATGGAGACAAAAGTTTCAAAGAAGAATAGAGGAGGAACTAATAGAGCACCCCAAAACAAGAAAAGAAAAGAAAAAACAGAGCACCTTGAGGCCCTGATCGGTTATATCAAGGAAAGCTATTCCCTTTTCCTTGCACAAAAATTAAGATATACAATATCTATTATATCCAATTACCCATGTTACCAATACCCAACAATGACTATTTTTTGCTGTTATTTTTCAATTAGGGGAACAAGGAACACTTCTTATCCACAAAAGCCATTTTTTACCTCATATTGTGATTGCAAAGTACCTACTAAGTTTAAAGGGATGCTTCATATAACTGTCATAAAACCAATGATATTACATGGTAGCGAATATTCGACATTGAAGGGACAAGATAAAAAAAAAATGGGGTAGCAGAGATGAAGGGAGTGAAATGAATGTTTGGCCATACCAAAGAAAAAGGCAAGATCTATAATAATTATATAACAACAAATCTCATCATTCTAGATGGAGTCAGCTTAGATGGATTGCCGACATCAACTTGCTCTAATACCAATTTTAGGGTGTTAAATGAAAAGGAGGAGGTTGATAGAGTTTTATTTACTAACTATACACAAGGAAAAGTGACATGGCACCTATAAAGGAGAAAATGATAGGAAATCATTTAAGGTGGTTTGCCATATGCAAAAAAAAAAAAAAAAAAACTAACTAACGAGGAGAGTTGGGAAAATGACCTTTAGCCCCACAAAAAGATATATAAAAAGACCAAGAACCACACTTAAAAAACTATCAAACAAAATTTATTGATGAATAATATATCTGAAAATTGGTTGTTGATAGACACAATGACGTTGTACAATCCTCATTTAATAGGATAAGACTTCTTGTTGTTATTGTTGTTTCCCTTTCCATCTCATCACATTTTACATGCTAAGTAGGCCTTAGCTCTTGGTTTTCTTGGCTAGTCATCTTTCACTAGCAATAGTGGCTGTTGGCAATGGTTGCCACTAGGATAATGGTGAAGACAATTAAGGGTGGAATTTTAAGCTCTATTAGCTCTACAATTTTCAATATTGCTTATGCTGCACTTTTATGCAGTCATGCACTATGCAAATTAAAAAACATTCAAAAGCTCAACATTTGAGTAGTAAACTCACCCATTAGAATTCCACATAATTCAAGAACAAAATAGTCAAAATTGTGTTTAGAAAGACCTCACTCAACAACAAATTTCTGATTGTCAACAGACCAAGAATGAGGCATTGTATTTGAGAAGGAGCTAGCTTGTGTCATTGATTAGCATTTACAATCAAATAGTTCCTAACAATTAAATTAGATAAGTGAAACAAACTTGATTCAAGCTAACCTGCATTGCTCTATCATTTCAGTATTACACACATCCATCAGAATCCAAGGTATAACATATACCAAGCCAGGATCATTTATAAATAGAGGAGTCCTTTCTCAACAATGGGCATCAGCATCAACAAATTATTAGTCAAATTCCCAGACTTCGTGTCTGCTGCTTTATTTTAGTTTTCTTTTTATCATGTAGTTTTAGTTTTTAATTTTTTTTTATTGTACGGCCGGCATAGCCTGCCACTTTTTTTTTAATTAATGCATCTTTGCTTTAATACATCTACATTAATTTTCTTTACTTCGCATTTTCACATTTGGGTGAACTGTGATAAGAGAACCCAAGTTCCCCGCATTTGATTAGAAGTTAGGTTCTTCTATCCTTTTGAGACCTCACGTCTCTGGCACGCCTCGCAACACCAAGCTAAAATTGTTTTTCACGAACAATTTTTGACACGCCTGGTGAGACCTACGTAAAAGGAATGCCCAGGACACATAAGGATCAATATGTTGTTGGAAAGAATAGACTTGAGTCTTATGACTCAGAGAAAGCGACTACACGCACAAAGTGTGAAGTATGAGCTAACGAGAGGCAAAGAGCCCTATTGCAAACTCTGAAGGAAGGGCTAAGGATCATCTTTGCTATATCATCTAGATCGTCGCAAGAGCAAGCTCCAATTAGCTCACACCTTTAGAGAACAATTGGATTTCAGAGGTAGTCTCCCAAAGTGCCCTTTGACCAGAATATCAATAACAAGGACCACTATAACATCCCTCAAAAGATAAATGGTAGGTCTAATTCAATAGCGGGCCCGTTCGGCCATAAGGGCTAGAGCCATCGGGGCCAACACCAGAAGGGTTGGAGCCATAAGGGCCAGAGCCTTCGGGGCCAGCACCAGAGGGGCTGGAGCCATCGAGGCCAGAGCCATTAGGACTAGCACCAATGGGGTTGGAGCCACAAGAGCCGAAGTCATTGGGGCCAGAGCCACAAGGGCTAGAGCCATTAAGGCTCGCACCATCAGAGCCATCGGGCCAGCACCATTGAGGTTAGAACCATCGGGGCCAGAGCCATCGAGGCCAGCACCATCAAGGCCAGCATCAGAGGGGCCGCAACCACACAAGCCGCAGCCATAAGGATTGGCACCACAGGGGCCAAAGTTGAAAGGCAAGTTTTGCAATTACTCTTTCCACAAGAGCTCTCTCCTAAAGGGGTCTCCCCACAAGGGCCCCACAGCAGGTAAATTTTACAGAACCAGTCCTTCAAGTCTAAAAACTCAAAGGATTAATTCCAAAACCAGCTCTTAAGGTCCTAAACCTTGAGAAACTTGATCCTAAACTAGACCACATGGTCCTTAATCCTCAATCACAAGGATGTCCTTCAAGAAAAGTACCGGATCAACCATTAATCAGAACGAGAATGAGCCGGTCCTGCAAGACATATCTATACAAAATTAGCCTACGAAAGCTTCGGCAAATTTGTATGCGGGGGGCATTGTTTGCACCTAAATTGTAAACTTGGAGGTCCAAACTCAACTCAATTTAATTGGCTTTAAAATAATGAAAGAAAATATTTATAAAGCCTTAGCCACCAAGTCAACCATCCGTACTTCACACATGATGAGTGACCATGATAGAGAAAGTGCTTTCTAAATTCAAGGTAACTGACGATCATGAGGCTTGGGTACTAAGCCAGGATCATCTATAAATAGAGGATCCTTTTCTCAATGATGGGCATCAGTATCAACAAACTATTAGTCAAATTCCCAGACTCCACGTTTGCTGCTTTATTTTTTTTTTATTATGTAGTTTTAATCTTTTTTTATTGTACAGCCAGCATAGCCCACCACATTTTTCTTTAATTAATGTATCTTTGCTTCCCTGAATCTACATTAATTTTCTTTACTTCGCATTCTCACATTCGGATGAAATGTAGTAAGAGAACCGAGGTTCCATGCATTTGATTAGAAGTCAAGTTCTTCCATCCTTTTGAGACCCTGCATCTTTGGCACGCCTCACGACACTAGGCTAAAATTATTTTTCACGAACACTAACTAAAACTATTTATTCTTTATTTCTTTCTTCTCTACTTATCATTACGCTCCCTTAACAAAAAGCCGTTGACCTCAAGGGTCTTGTAGCTAAACCCCTAAATTAATGCAACAACTGTGAAAAAAACAAGTAGAACCAGCTTATGAAGAAGACACTTTCCCTACACCAAACATTCCTATTTTTCTAACAATTGCCCAATATCTATAATTGCTTCAACAGATTCAGGTTGAAGTTCAATGAGTTGTATGCACAACTACGGATTTGGTGAACATCTATGCCCTATGAAAAGAGGCTTGTGACAATAAAAACAAAGATTCTTTGACCTAAGATCATCAATTTCTTTTGGGTTCAGTGTTTTTTGTGACTTTCACATGAGTTGTTGAAGGAAGAGCACCTAAAAATGAAGAAACAAAGGAGATGGGACCTCTTTTTGAAGAAGTAGACTAGGATTCAAGCGAAAAGGCATCTCACAAGAGCATGACACGTGGAGAAGGACCTAGAAGACTAGCCAAAGGCATTTTGTCTCCCTTACATGCATTGACACCTTTGTATTCATTGTATGCCTTTGAGAAATGAATTTCTTGCAATCTTGCCAAAAGTCAAGCATCTTGGAGGGTCATTGGGTTCAATAAGACAAATAGGCCCTAGAAAATCCTCTTGTAGGCCTTCAAGACTGGTTTGCATCAGATAATCCTCTATGAGGTCAAGTTTACATGTGATTTCATTGAAGAAGTCATTGTAGTTGCCACATTGTCAGTCAAAGTCACATCAATTTGGCTGTTGATGCCTTGTAGGCAGGTCCAAAATGTCTCTTGATAGCCCCCACATATTCTTCCCATCCTATTGCTTTTCCTTTATGCGCATGCTCTATTAATGCCATTGGATGCCTTTCTAATCTAAATGGATGCTGGCCATCATAACTTTCCAAGCTTTAGGCGTTTTATCAATTTGGAAATAGCATTCCCATTTTAGAATCCAACCAAGAACATCCCATCTCCAAAATCTTGGGAATTCCATCTCGATGAATCTTGTAAGGTTGGTACTCCCTCTTTGGTCACGGTCAATGGTGTCCTCCCCCTCCATTGGATGCTGTCGTGTGATTATTTCAAGACTCATTGAAGGTGCGAACAAGCTGAGCAATCTATGCCGTGAGAGCCTGCATATGGGATTCTAAGGTACACATTCTTGCATCTGATTGCTTTGCCATCTGCTTGAGTGGAGTTTGGGAGCGTGTTTCAAGCATAAAAGGGAGGGCCCTGATACCATTAGTATGGTAGAATGAGATGAAGAGAAAGAAATAGAATAGAAAACAGAGGAGAAATAGAAAGAAGGATGAGAGACGAGAGAGAAGAGAGGAAAAGGCAAAAGAGACAGACAGACTACAATACATCTCTAGCGTTTTTGTCATACCATATATGACTTACACTAGATCTCATATAGACCCTTGTAGCAACTCCTAACAAACTAACTCCCTAACTAACTAAAATTATTTATTCTTTATTTCTTTATTTTCTACGTATCAAATTCAAATCAAAAGGCGCCTTAACAAGTTCATGCTTTACCAAAGTCAATGCATTGCAAGGTAAAGCCCTTCAAGATGCACAAATACCATTATTGAAACTAGACAAATACTCAAGATGCACAAGAAACGGTTTGGAATGCGTACCACCACGGGAAATCCAATAACAAGTGCTCCTGTGGCACTGACTATTACAGCCAAAGTAGTAAAAGCCACAGAACTGAAGGCGTCAGAAATCATACCCATGGCATAAGCACCTGCGCCAGCCGCCCCACCGAGCAATGTTGTAGTCACAAGAAGATAATTCAGAGGCGGTGGCACCTGGATATACCGTCCAAAAGAATGGAAAATAACCCTGATCTCCAAAGAAACAATGATGAAAATCATGGCAACGGCACCATTAACAACCCGAATGCTCTGAAGCTGGTTCTCACTCTTAGTGACCCACCAAAGCGCACCCCTCGTGGATGCGTAAAGTTGGAACAGGAAAGGGATAAAGAATAGAAGGAGCATATCACAAACAGAAGAAGCCGAAGAAAATGCAATAGAGTAATGGGAAGCAATGTGAAATACAAGAGGAAAGAAAAGCAAATTCAGAGTATGGAAGCAGCTGTCGAGGGGACCAAGAATATAATTGTCATTAGGAACCTCCCCTCCGTGATACCGAGCTTCATGCTTGGTCTTGAAGGACGAAACTCGAGGAATGGAGTAAAGCCAGTAAAAGAAGCAATTGAAGGACATGAGATAGTATGAAGCATTGTTCATACCGACGGCGGAGATGGTAGCCCAAGTGAAAAGGCATGAAGCAGAAATGGGGACGCAGGCAAACAAAAGGCGCTCAAGAGCGAGGACAATAGAAGGGTTCTCAATCTGAATCCACCTAAACTGAAGAGAGGCCCAAACGCCGATCAAGAAATTGGTTTCGGCACAAAGGAAGGCGGCGAGGACTGCAAGAGCTACAGAATTAAATGCGAGAATGAGAGGGGCGCAGAAGAAAAAGGCTATCTGAGCGAAGAGAAGAGAAAACCATACACCAAAGAAGGCAGCGGGCTTAAAATTGAGGGAATCAAGGATGTAGGAGAACATAAGGCCAACAATCAAGGTGGCCACCACCGGGGTACCGCCAAGGTCAAGGAGGAAGGCGGCACATGGTACTAGAGCAACCGCGATCCTACAGTTGTGGGCAAAAACAGAGGGCGAGAATCGAGAATTTTTAGCAGATCTCGATGAGCCATCGTCATTGTATGCTTGGAAGCCACTGCTAGGGCTAAGATTAGGGGTGGGGTAAGGGTTGGGCTCGGAGAAGTAGGATGAGCCAATTTTGGAGGTGGAGATAGACGGGGCGCTGGTCGAGGTGGATATGTAAGGACGGGGTGAACGAACTAGGAGCTCCGGCGACAGCATCTTCGCATTGCCCAGAGAGGGTCCTCGCTTCAGCCGACTGCGAACCAGGCAGCGAAGCTGCGAGGGACTGGAACTTGAAAATCATATGCACACCTTCAGTTGCTTAAAAAGAAGACTAGGTCTGAAATAATGATGTATAAACTGTGGGTAGATTGACATCTTAAAATGGTCTATGACAAATTTAATGCAATAATACCTTTTAATTTTTTAAATGTATGAAAATTTTGAAATGGAGTGCACGTATAAGTATTTTTAAACAAAATACTAGAAATGAACAAATGAGATCATCTATATATATATAGTTTTGTTTATTTTAAAAACTATATTTTAACTTGTTTACATCCCATTTGAATTTCAATTTACATGACAAAAATATATCTTAAATATAGTTTGAATGTATTTTTAAGGGTTATCTAAATAGGCCTTCATGTGTAGAATGTCAACTTTTATAAAAATAAATTGAATAGTCTTATTGTGAGAATATGTTGAAGCATATGGTTATATACCCACCAATTCTTTAAATTACATTGTATTTTCATTAAGGTTGATGGTTACATTCTAGAATTAAGGATTTTAGGGTTTTGAGTTTAAGGGTTTTAGGATTTTGACTTTAGGGATTAGGGCTTGGGATTTAGGATTTATATATTAGATTGAGGGTTTAGGGTTTAACCTATTCCTTCCAATCTTTGTTACAATGCATTCTTTTATAATATTTTTTTTTCATAGAACAAGAGCAATTTAGCCAAAACTAGATTTTTAGAATGTTATATTCATTATGTTCATGGTGATGAATTATATTGTATATATAAAATTAGTTGAATTTAGTGTTTTGTTTTGTTTTATATAAGTAGTTTATATATTATGTACTTCAATACTATAATAATTTTACTTATGGATATGGTGTTTTTAGAATGTTATATCCAACTAATTTTACTAACGAATATGGCATTATAAGAATGTTAAATTTATCATGTTTATGGTGTTGAATTATATTGTATATATAAAATTAGTTGAATTCAGTGACTTGTATTTTTTATACATAAATAGTTTATATATTATGTACTTCAATACTATATTAATTGTGCACTATCAACATAAAAATGAGATATATAACAACTTCAATATTTTAAAAGAAAATTTTAATTTTTTTTTGAAATAGTTGGATTATCATAAAATTATTGTGATTTATCTCGAATTTGAATTCACTACATGACCTGAATCTATTCATTAAATGACTATATCTATAGAAGCAATGTTTATTTTTTTCAAATCACATCAAATGCTTTTCTTGATAGTTTAAATATTTTTTATTTAAACGGTGATTTAAATATCTATTATTTAAAGTAATTGTCGAGCAACTCATTTCAAAATTTGAATTTGTAGAGTTGAATTTTTATAATTTGTGAAAATTAAATTTATAATTTTATTATAAATTTTTCGTTTATATTTTAAAAAAATGTTAATCACAATTACATCTTAATTCAAACTTTTCAATTTCAAATGTAGTACATTTTAATGTCTATCTTGATATTATCAGAATAACACTCTAACATATCGTTGTAATAATCAGGATTAATTAAAATCCCTAAGTTAGTAAAAGATGGAGATGTATTGTGGCCTTCTCATCAATGGACTCCTAAATATAAATTTATTAAAATAAGTGCTGAAATGGAAGCCCCAAGAGCGCATTTGATTCAATCTGTCAGTGATAGATTAGTATAAAATTTTTTTTCTAAAATCTGTATGTATACTTTCAGTACATTGGAGGACAGATCGACTCGTGCTTAAGTATCTATTATAAATTTATTAAAATGTATCTTATTATTAACCCAAAATGAATTAATAAGATCAAAGATATCAGTACTAGTCATACATAAGTCAGGGGCTACTAAGATATGCCACGTATAGAAATCAATTAGTAATGCAGGAAGGTATTGTCGGTATATAATTGTCATGCCCCCAAAAGTTAGACGTGATCGACAAGGGATATAAGTACAAATATACATTCCTTAAGCCTTGATCAAGAAAACTTTAATATAATATTTTAGGTCATTTGAAATATGATGGAAGATGATTGTGACTTTTTTTTATTTAAACAAAAGATTAGTAAATTTTTTTTATAAAAATTTCGCTAGAATCTCCACTCTAAATAAGACTTCTTGAAGTCTATATAATAACAATATACAGTTCAAATAAAAAATGCAAAGCTTTACTCCTCCGTAATAAACAGACAAATATACTACAATTCAGAATTCTAAATATAGTTAACATGGAGTATACCTAATTACAATTTCAAAATATAACAACTAGTTAACCATTTACAGCACAAGAAAGATATACTTGAAATATATCTTCTTCTCGATTCAACAAGGAGTACCCCATAGATTAGCATAAGGTAGGTCCTCAATTGTATTATCTGAGACCAAAAATATTTTTAGTGAATAACGTTCCAACAATAAATAATTAAACATAAATAATAAAAAAGTGAAATAATTATGTAAGTTTAAACAAACCACGTTCTTCGTAAAAATTTAGTAAACTTTAAAATAAAATAACTCTATATAACTTTAGTTAAAATTTTGAACCATTAAATTATCAGATTAAATAGTATTGTCACTTGATTTCAAGAAAGTAAATCAACAAAATAAATAATTGTAAGTAAATTTATAAATGATGATAATAATAATAAAATACGAGATGTAAAATCACCAAATAATCTAATTTATAATCATAGGAACTTATAAGAACAATTAACAAACGTGGACACATAGTTCACGAGGTAAATAACCAAACACGGTTTATGCCACGAAGACAAATGTGGACACCCAGTCCACGAGGGTAAGTAACCAAACATAACTAAAGCCACGAAACAAACGTGAATACATAGTCCACGAGGGTAGTGCTAACGAAATGTGACTTGAAGCCATGAAACAAACGTGAGTACAATGCTCACGAATAACATCCCTTCGTTCCACGTGCGTTGGCCATCGTATGGGGCTAGTACCTCTTATGAACACCTTGCTAGCTAGGTATATCATGGCGCGCTAAAGGCTAACGGAACTGCCGTTAGCAATCAGTGTTCTATAAAAAGTCCTTTTTAAAATCATTTTCAAACATGCGAGAAATTGATCACTATTCAAACAAATTTTCCTTTCAATGTCGAACTTGCATGAATTATTTTTCCGTAACAATTAAATAATTTTCAAAATGAAATCTCACAATTAAAATTCAAACTTGTATTTACTGATTAACTAAAATGATCAATTCTGATAAAATAATTTCATGAAATAAAATAATTTAATTAACAAAATATCTCATAATCACATTGTTGTCATAAAAAGAATTTGCATAAAAATATAATATTTGAATAAAGGAGATTTTAATGAAATATCAGTTGAGAC